>NC_084837.1:79785265-81152848 GCF_033115175.1 Lepus europaeus | reverse complement strand
GCACCAGGAGCTTCTTCCAGGTCTCCCACACAGGTGCAGGGACCCAAGCACTTGGGTCTTCCACTGCCTTCCCAGGCCATTAGCAGAGAGCTGGATCAGAAGAGGAGCAGCTGGGACACGAACCCGAGCCTATGTGGGATTCCAGTGCCACTGGTGGAGGCTTAGCCCACTATGCCACAGCACAAGCCCCAAATAAATCTCTTTTAAAAATCTATTTTATAACAATAAAAACATTATATTCTTTAACTCATATTTTCTTTAGTTTTAATATTTCTAATATTACAGAAGGAAAAGTATTTTAAAAAACATGAAATTTAATTTTAATATTCATTTTATGAAAATATATTCAAATTTTAATCTATCTTTAATATAATTGCGTTTTAATCCTTTGTATCATTACTAGCAATAAAATACAAATTATGTAAAAACTCTGATAACAATGTAATTAGTGATTCATTGAAACAAAGGTAAAAAATACACTTTATAGAATACACAATAATTTATAAATTATGTAGCTTTATTTATTCAACATCTACATATCACTGGCTCATTACCATAACACTCAGGCTTATCAATAATAATAAATTCATTTATTTTGATTTCAATATAAGAACCATAGCTTCACACCTGTGTTGTGACCTTGTTATTGTAAGGTAGGAAGGTTCCAGCCTTGTCTGAGATCTTGTTGGTTTAATTCGTGACAGCGGTGGTCCCCATTCATACCCTGCAGGCATCCTTGACCAGGGCCCCTCTCCTCCCTCTGTACTGTCTCCCCAGAGCGCTGGATCTCTCAGCTCTATGCTCTCATTTCTGTGAGCACATCCTGTCCTGCCTGCCCCAGGAGCTCCCAGAGAAAGGGAGAAAGGAGTCATCTCCTTCTGATGTCCGGTGAGTCGGAACACATCTCATTTCCACTCTAGTGCTGCTCTCATCGTTTGTGCACAGACCTCGCATAAGGAGCTGTTTTCCCACTGGCTTTTCAAGGCACTGCTGCACGGTGTCCAGCTCCCAGAGCTATCCTGCGCTGGCTGACCCCAGCAGGCCTGGTCCTTTCTATGTGACCTGCAGTTTCCTCCCAGGACACTGGGAGTGTTCTCTGTGCATCCCTGGTGTGGGCAATGTCAGCATGATGTGTGCTTGCGTGGGGCTGTCTCGTTAATATTCACAGGGAGCCTCTGTCTTTCAGTTCTGGAAAAATATCTTTAAATGATGCAAGATAAGTTTTGTCTCCTGCAGCCTCTCTGCCTGAAACTGTCTTGTTTGGATGCTTGATCTCCGATCGTTGTCTCCCCTGTTTCAATCTCTCTGCCTTTCTGTTCTAACTTCAGAGAGGGCCTCCTCGACTGCATCTTACAGACCTTCTCCCAAGTTGCTTAATTTGGCCCCTTCCTTTCATGGGAGAGCTTTTTCTCAGGGGCCCTGGAATTTGTGGTCGTCCACTGTCTTAAGAGTGAGGAGCTGGGACCAGTGCTGTGGCACAGTGAGCTAAGCTTCCATCTGCGATGGTGCCATTCCATATAAGCACTGGTTCAAATCCCAGATGCTCCACTTCCCATCCAGCTTCCTGCTAATGCACCTGGGAAGGCAGCAGAGAATGGGCCCCTGCCATCCACGTGGGAGACCCAGATGGAGCTCTGGGCTCCTGGTTTCAGCCTGGCTCAGCCCCAGCTGTTGGGGCCATTTGGGGAGTGAACCAGCAGATAGAAGATTCTCTCTCTCTCTCTCTCTCTCTCTCTCTCTCTCTCTCTGCCTTTCAACTAAATAAATAAATCTAAGGGGGAAAAAAGGGTGAGGTGCTAAAAAATGCACTCAGTTGATGAGAATGTTCTTCCTCACAGAACAATACATCACAGGGGTGGCCATTTGGCACAGCAGTTAAGACACCACTGGGGACACTTAAATCCTATGTTGAAGTGCCTGAGTTCTAGTCCCTGCTCAGCTTCTGATCCCAGCTTCTCACTAATGCACACCTTGGTGGCAGCAGGTGATAGCTCAAGCACTTGGGTTCCTGCCACCCACATGTGAGACCTGGATTGAGCCCTGGGCTCCTGGCTTCAACTTTGCTCAGCCCTGGCTGTTGTGGGCATTTGGGGAACGAACCAGTAGATGGGAGATTGATCTCTCTCTCTCTCTCTCTCATCTCTGCCTTTCAAATAAATAAAAATAAAATTATCAACCCATGATTATTGGGATAGATTATGTCAACATCTTTTTAAAAAGGGAATATAGCTGATAAATTGATAAATGTAGCAAAAAATAGTAATGATCCTAGAGATAGTGTTTCAGATTAGGAAAAACAAAAGTAGATGCTGAGCAAAACATTAAGAGTCAATGGGATATGCACACTAGAAGAAATCGCTCCCAGTTACTCGCTGGCCACAAAGAAATAAATGAAATTTTGCAATGGTGAGATCAGGTCGCCAACACCTTAGCCTTGCAATCAAGGTTAGCGGCCTCATTGTGTCTCTCCCCATTGGATACAGCTGCATACAACTCAACCAAGAAGCCAGCGAACAAATCCAGAAGGTGGAACACGCAGAAGACAAGTAGTTTGACCCTTTTAACAACTCAACATCAGGTGGAATTTTCCAGATCAAAAAAGATCAAATGCAGTGTGTAGCCCTTGGCTAGATCCTGGAGGGAACAAACCAGCTCTTTAGCATAGCATCCCGGCGACAGGTGACAGCACCAGGGGGGCTTGTTAGAGGATAGAGAAGCGTTCAGAGGTGAAATGTCAGAGCACCCACAGTTTAAAATATCTCAGAACATAGGACAAAATGATAATGGTTAAATCTGCGTGCTGGGTGTATTGTTGATGATTGCACTATTCTCCTTCATTGTCTGTGTGATTCAAGTGTTCATTACAAGAACGGTGGCTTGGTAGGTGGGAGAGAAAGGAACAGAGCACTCTGCCGAGATGTATTTCATCCGCCACAAAAGCCCAGCCCCCAGCACAGAGCCTGGCCCGCAGGAAGCCCTCCAGGACTATGACTGCAATGGTGCATGATGTGACAATGAAGTTTCTGGCAACCTGAGCAAGAGCAGCGGTGCTGGCCCCGTGAGAGTGGCAGCCGGAATGAGCGGGTGGAGGGACTCATTGGGGGTGAGGTGCGGGCGGGCATAGCAGGAGTCATCGCCTGTGTCAGTGTGCGGGTGCAAATACTGCCATTCTCCCTGAACTGTGCCGCAGGAGACAAACAGGGCGATGACTGAGCGCAAGCCCTGTGCGTCCCTCCTTCTTCTCAGCACATTTCTTTTATGACAGTGAGAGGGAGCTTATCTCTGTGGGCCCGTGTCTCGCCCTAGATAAGCAGCTGCGGAGGACTTATCCCAACCCAACACTTATCAGCATCCAGCACATTGTCAAGTATATGATACATTTATGGCAAAGGGGAATAGATAGAGAGCATGACTGCTGTTCCACTTAACTTCTAAGGAGAGTTATAAGGAGGTCCAGTGGGGTCTGCGGCTAACAGGCTGGCAAACCCCCAAATCAGACCCAGTTTCTGCAGATCCAAGAGGCTGCAGAGGGAGCAGTCCTGGGCCTGGCAGAGGGCCATCACCCCCAGAAGACATCCTCAATGCCTGGATGTACCTGCCACTCTCAATTCACAGCTCAGAACTCAATCCCCAACAGGGATGGAGCGCCCAGGCCGGGCCCCTGGGAACGGAGTCAGTCACAAGGGCTTCTGCCTCTGTGAATGACGTCAGCGCCCTGGTTCTAGGCTGGAGGGAGGTGGCCAGGCGCCCTGGTGCCTCTCCCTTTCTACCAGGTGAGGACACAGCAGCAAGGTGCCAGCTCAGAAGCAGACAGAGCCAGCCCTCACCAGATTCGGAGCCTGTCTATCTACTTTGATCTTGAACTGGCCAGCTTCCAGAACCATGCAAAATGCATTTCTACTGCTCACAAATTACCCAGTCTTAGTAGTGCAGACTAAAAAACCACCCCAAACAGGAGGAGAAAGCAAAAGAGAACTGGTGGGTTGCAGGGGGTGGCACTGAGGTGTTGAATGTTAAGCCTCAGTCTACCAACATCCCATATGGGCACCTGTTCAAGTCCTGGCTGCTCTACTCCTGATCCAGCTCCCTTCTGATGTGCCTGGGAGAGCAGCAAAAGATGGCCCAAGTGCTTGGGCCCCTGCACCCATGTGGGAGACCTGGATGAAGCTCCTGGCTCCTGGCTTCAGCCTGACCCAGTCCTGGCTGTTGCAGCAATGTGGGGAGTGAACCAGTGGATGGGAGATCCCTCTGTCTCTCCCTCTCTCTCTCTAACTCTGACTTTCAAATAAATAAATAAATCCTTAAAACACACACACACTGAAGGCGTGGCCATTTGGCTCAGCAGTTAAGACACTGCTTGGGATGCCCCCGGCCGCTGTAGGAGTGTCTGGGTTCGAGTCCCAGTTCTGCTTCCCATTCCAGCTACCTGCTAATGCACACCCTGGGAGGCGTCAGTTGATGCCTCAAATACTTAAGTCCCTGCCACCCATGTGAGAGACCCTCAATGAGTTACAGGATTCTGGCTTTGGCCTGGCCCTGCCTCAGTTGTTACAGGAATTTAGGGGGTGAACCAGTAGGTGGAAGATATCTCTCTCTCTCTCTCTCTCTCTCTCTCCCTCCCTCCCTCTCTCCCCTCTCTCACTCCCCTCTCGCCTCCCCCTCCCTTTCAAATGAATGAATGAATACAATGACAACTTGGGAGGTAGGAGGGGTATGGTGGTATGGCGAGGGGCATAACTAGGAGCATGGACACTGGACCCAGCTTGCTCTTGGGGGACATAGGGCTCTGCGGAGGTCACCTCCGCCCCATCACCTCCATCCAGGCCTTGCTCACAAGCCACCTGCTCAGTAGAGCTCCCCTGGCCATCCTCCTCTCCTGGCACACCCCCACTCCTGTCCCCAGAGCTCTTACTCTCGCCCACCACTCTGGGTATTCGCTTACTGGTCTAGCTTCCCTCCAGCCTCCCACCACTTGCTAGAATTAAAGCTCCACAAAGGCAGAGATTTTGTCCACTTGTTCACGGGTTGGGCCTGTCACTACTGTCATGACAGCCTGTTTCTCGTAAGATGGCACATACGCCCCTGCGAAGCCCACTGCCAATCTCTTTGGGATTCGGTTTCCTGCTGTAGGAAATGAGAATGGAGCCCAGGGAGCCACTCTGGGGCTACAACTCCCTGTTGACACAGGTTCCTGGAAGTTTCCGCTTCCTCCAGATGGGGGCAGCAGAGGCCACTGGATCCCAGCAGGCTCTCAACTTGACACACATGCCCAGCGCCCACGCACAGGGAGGAAACTCACAGGCATCCTCTCCTCCCTCTCTTCCTCCACATCTCAGAGAGGAGTCTCTGCTGTTTGGAGTCAGAGATTTGCTCTATTTGTGGCCCAACTTAGTTCCAAAAAGAACTGAGTCACAAGCGTGAAAATTAAACGCAATATGGCGGTTAGAGATTAACAAGCCCAGAGACCATCCAAGGCAATCAGATACTCCCAAGATAAGCTAGTTACAATAGCTGAGTGCGGAATTGAGCTCCACGTGTCTACGCATGTGGGCAGGGCTGGAATTAGGACAAGGCCAGAGGCTGGCGCTGCGGCTCAATAGGCTAATCCTCCGCCTGCGGCACCGGCACAGCAGGTTCTAGTTCTGGTCGGGGCACTGGATTCTGTCCCAATTGCTACTCTTCCAGTTCAGCTCTCTGCTATGGCCCGGGAAGGCAGTGGAGGATGGCCCAAGTCCTTGGGCCCTGCACCCCACGGGAGACCAGGAGAAGCACCTGGCTCCTGGCTTTGGATCAGCGTAGTGAGCCGGCCGCAGCGGCCAATGTGGGGGTGAACCAACGGTAAAGGAAGACCTTACTCTCTGTCTCTCTCTCTCTCTCTCACTGTCCACTCTGCCTGTCAAAAAAAAAAAAAAAAAGAGGACAAGGCCAGTCACCCAAATGTGAAACATAAGGAGGGAGCAGCCTAACACCTCTGTCATCAACGTCAATGTTTCAGGTAATATTGTCAAAAATCAAAATCACTCCCCCCCTAAAAAATAGTAAAGAAAATGTCCAACTTTTACATAAGCACATAAAAACACATTATTTCTTTTGCCTTAATTCCAAATGGCATCTAGACCAACGCAACACACCCAGATCTGGTGTTCAGGATTTGACATTTGGTTCATCGTACAAATTTTTAAATGTGTAAAAACTGTTTATTTCCATCTATTTGAAGGAGGAGAGAGAGAGAGAGAGAGAGAGAGAGAGAGAGAGAGAATTGATTTTCCATCCATTCACTGATTCACTACCCCAAATGCCCACAACAGCTGGGGCTGGGTCGGGCCAAAACCAGGAGTTGGGAATTCAATTTGCATCTCCCGCATGGGTAGCAGGGGCCTTCTGGGATGCATGACCAGGAAACCAGATTAGAAGCAAAGTAGCAAGGGCTCAGATCAGCACTCTGATATGGGATGGGGTTGTCCCAAGCAGTGGCCTAACCTGCTGCACCACAGTGCCTGCCATTAATTTTTTAAATTTATTTTTATTTGAAAAGCACAGAGACAGAACAGACAGAGATCTTCCATTCACTGGTTCACTCCCAGAATGTTCACAACAGCTGGGGCTGGGCTAGGTTGAAGCCAGGAGCCAGGAATTCCATACAAGTCTCCCACATGAATGCCAGGGACCCAAGTGCTTAGGCCTTCATCAGCTGCCTCCCAGGGTGCACATTAGCAGGAAGCTGGAACAGAAGCAGAGTAGAGACTTGAACCCAAGCACTCCGATATTGGACACAGGTGTCTAAAGCGTCATCTTAATGGCTACACCAAATACCCCTTGCCTCATGCTTTTTTGGGTATTATTTTGATCTTTAAAAGTATTGCATAAAATAAGGGCAAGCATTTGGTACAACAGTTAACGATGGGCTTGGGATACTTGCATCCCACACCGGATGAGTCCAGGCTTTGCTTCTGATTCCAGCTTCCTGTTACCATGCACCCCGGGAAGCAGCTGATAACGGCTCAAGAATGTGGGTCCCAGCCACTCATGTGGGTCCCGGATTCTGGCTTCACCCTGGCCCAGCTCTGGCTGTTGTGGGGATCTGGGGAGTGAACCAATGGATGGAAAATCTCAGTCTTTGTCTTTTTCTGTCTCCCTTTCAAATAAAACTGAATAAAAACTATTTCAATTATTGTATAAAATCTTAATGGCAGAGTTTTGAGGGTCCTCTACGTTTCCCAAGGTGAGTGCCTCTCTTTGCCTCACCTTCATCCCAGGCCCGTCAGGTCCCTCTCACTAGGGAGCCTCAGGATCACTCCCGGCCCCTGGCCAACAATCCTTAGCCAGGCCTCTGCTCACCTAGACTGTGCTGGGACAAACCTGTAGATACACACAGCACACAGACTGCTGCCTCTGCCCCCTTCCCCTCCCCATGGTTGACACACCTTGGCTCTGTCCTCTGAGTCTGGCACCTTCTCAGTGCAATCTTGCAGGCACATCTATCTATTGATTAGAACTGACAGATGCGATAAAAAAAAATCTTTTTTCAATTGTATTTTATTGTGGTAAGAACGCATAGCACGAGATCTACACTCGTAACAAATCGGAAGTACACAATACAGGATTGTTGTACAGCGGGTTGCTACAGCTTATTCACCTTGCTTGGGGATAACATTTTATAAATACAGACCTGGGAAAGTATCTGTAAGCAGGACACTAACACCACATTGTAGGGACAAAGCTGGAAGGAAGCCCCGGGTCCAAGGCTCATTTTAGGCTCACAGAAGAAGATGCAGAGTTGCGGGCAGGGCTGGAAATCAAAAGGTGAGGAAGTGAATGCTCTAGACCAGGACTGCCCAACAGGATTTTATTCATTTTATTTTATTTGAGAGGCAGAAAGACAGAGACAGACAGACAGCCAGACAGAGCTCCCATCCACAGGCCCATTCCCCAGATGCCTGCAACAGCCAGCGTGGCCCGGAGCAGGGAACTCAACCCAGCTCGTCCACATGAGTGGCAGGGCCCTCAGCCTCCCAGAGTGCTCAGGAGCAGGGAGCTGGCTGGCAGAACAGAACTGGGCCTTGAATCCAGGCACTCCATGTGGGATGCGAGTGTCTCACCAGCAGTCTAACTGCTGCGCCAAATGTCTGCTCCCCAGTAGAGCTTTCTATGACCACAGAAATGTTGCACATTTGCACAGGACAATCCTAAAGTCACTACCCATGTGTGGCTACTGAGCACTTGTGCAACTCAGGAACTGAATTTCAAATTTTCTTTTTTTTATAAATATGATTTATTTATTTTGAAAGAGAGAGAGAAGACAGAGAGAGATCCTCCATCCACTGGCTCACTCCCCAGATGGCTGCAATGGCCAGAACTGGGCCAGAAGCAAGGAGCTTCATCTAGGTCTCCCACATAGATGGCAGGAGCCCAAACACATGGGTCATCGTGCATTGCTCTCCCAGTAGCATTAGCAGGGGGCTGGATCGGAAGTGGAGCAGCCGGGACTCGAACCCATGGCCATGTGGAATGCTGAAGTTGCAGGCGGTGGCTTTACATGCTATGCCACAATGCATACTCCTAAAATTTATTTCTTCTGTTCCATTTATATCTCAATGTTAATAGTCATGTTTCCTTTGGGCTGGAACTACCATCTTCCAGTATTTTGCCAAGATGAGGAACAAGAAAAGAAAAAGTAGAGGGAGCTGCTGCGTGTTCTCTGGGCCTTCTAAGAAACACATAGTGGATCATTTGGCTGTCTGCTTGCAGACCCATCATGGGAACTGGCATTCTTCCAAAAGGAATGCCCCAGGCATGTCACCATGGCAAAGCTGGAAGAGTCGACTTGCTCAGCAAGCTGTTGGCATTGCTGTAAACAAATGAAGGGGGAAATCCCTGCCAAGAGAACTGATGTGAGAGTACAGCCTATTAAGGACCCTAAGAGCCAAAACTGCTTCCCGAAGCATGTGAAGGAAGATGATCAGAAAGAGAAGCCAGCCAAAGAGAAAGGTACCCGGACCCAACTGCAGCGCTGGCCTGCTCTGCCCCGAGAAGCGCGCTACGTGAGAGCTGATGGGAAGGAATCCAGGCTGCTGGAGACTATTCCCTAAGAACTCGTGGCATAATAGGTGTCCAAAAATAAATAAAAGAGGGAGCAGGCATCGTGGGGCGTGAGGTAAGCTGCGCCTAGGACACCTGCATCCCACATTAGAGAGCCTGGGTTTGAGCCTTACCTCTAACTCGGATCCAGCTTCCTACTAATGCACACCCTGGGAAGTAGCGGGTGGTGGCTTGAGTACTTGGGTCCCTGCCATCCATGTGGAGAGCTGGATAGAGTTCCTGGCTCCTCGTTTTCAGCCTGGCCTAGCGCTCACTCTTGTAGGCATTTGGAAAGCAAGCATTTAGAAGGTAATTCTCTCTCTCTCTCTCTCTCTCTCTCCCTCCCTCCCTCCTTCCCTCCTGCTCTCTCTCTCTCCACAAGCGTGGCAGGGACCCAAGTGCTTAAGCCACCACCTGCTGCCTCCCAGGGTGTGCATTAGTAGGAAGCTAGATCAGAATTTTTGTGGAGAGCTGGCTCCTGGTTTCAGCCTAGGCTACCACTCACTGTTATGGGCATTTGGAAAGCAAACCAGCAGTTAGAAGGTCTCTCTCTCTCTCTCTCTCTCTCTCTCTCTCTCTCGTGTGTGTGTGTGTGTGTGTGTGTTGCTCTGCCTTCCAGATACATAAGAATAAAATAAATAAACCTAAAACAGATAAATAAAAGACCTCTGGCCTGTGAAAAAACAAAAGGCCACAAGTGCGCATTGGCTACTGCACTAGATGGTGCAGCACAGATGAGCAATGCTCCAGTTCTAGCCTGCGCTAGAACGAGCTGCAGGACTTGTTGCAACAGACTGCTGGGCTTGGGATGCAGGAGGCAGGAGGGGCGGGGAACCTGCGTTTCTAACAAGTTCCCTGGGCGAAGCCCAGGCTGTGCTGACCCCACTTGAAGAAGCAAGGATCCAGAGAGCCTTGCAATCCAAAGAGCTGTAGGATCCCAGACAATCGCTTTAAGTCTCGGGCATTCGCTTTCTTATCTCAAAGCAAGATGGCAGCCCCAGCTTTGGAGACAGATTGGATTCCAATCCCTGCTCCTCACGAATTCACGGAATGGCCTTGAACGGTTCTTTAAGTTCTCTCTGATCTATTCACAACATGGAAGAGTGATACATAACATACCAAATAGAGTAACTGCAGATATTCAATGTGATATTTATGCCATTTGGTATGTTTCTTCATGGCATTTCCTGCTCCTATGGAAGGAGATTCTATATGTGACCCTGTCACCTGTGGCATGCCCACAGATGACCACTTTTGCAACATAACCTGCCAGGGTTCTCCAGTGCCAGTTAGCTATCACCGTGTAGAACATATTACCCTAAAAGCTAGTAAGTTAAAGCAACAGATGGGCATTGGTTCTGTGAGTCAGCAATCGGCACGGCTTAGCTGGAGGCCTCAGGCTCAGTGCTTCAGGAGGCAGTAATGAAGCTTCTGGGGCCACAGCCTCATCAGAAGATTCAACCAGGGGGCCGGTGCCGGGGCTCACTTTGTTAACCCTCTGCCTGCGGCGCCAGCATCCCATATGGGCGCCGGGTTCCAGTCCCAGTTGCTCCTCTTCCAGTCCAGCTCTCTGCTGTGACTGGGGAAGGCAGTGGAGGATGGCCCAAGTGCTTGGGTCCCTGCACCCACATGGGGGACCAGGAGGAAGCACCTGGCTCCTGGCTTCGGATTGGTGCAGCACCAGCTGTGGTGGCCATTCAGGGAGTGAACCAACAGAAGGAAGATCTTTCTCTCTGTCTCTCTCTCTCTCACTGTCTAACTCTGCCTGTCAAATAAAAAAAAGAAGAAAAGATTCAACCAGGAGCCATGGCAGGGAGGGCCACTTCCTGTTCGTAGGGTAAGGCATCCATCAAGTCTGCCATCGCCACCATTTTTAAGTGGCCGTCAGCACATTCACAGCGCTAGGCGACTCTCACCTCCATCCCTCCAGAACCCTTTCATCTTTCCTAAGTGATGCTCTGGATCCACTAAATACCAACTCCCCAGTGGCCTCACCCCAGCCCCTAGAGACTTGGTATCTTTGAAACCCTAGATTTCCAAGATATCAAGTAGGTGCAGAGTGGGTATGATGTTCTACTCTAGAACATGTGTTTCTGCCACTCTCTCTAGGAATCTGACTGTTCTAAGCATCTCATATAAATCGAGTCCTACGGAATTTGTCCTTTCCTCCCTGGCTGATTTCACTCAGCACGGGGTCCTCAAGGCTCATCCTCATTCCAGCGTGAGCCAGAATTTCCTTCCTTTGGAAGGCTGGATGGTAATCCATTGGATCTATGTGCCACATTTTTCCTCCACTCATCAGTGGGTGTACTTTTGCCTACCGTGGCTAGGGCTGCCATGAGCACGTGTATACATATATCTGCTTGAGTCCCCACTTTATTTCTTGTGGGTAGGAGGGTCCACATCCAAGCTCACGCCCTTGATCATGGGAAAGGCTCAGTTCACGTTAGCTACTGAACTGGGGGCCTCAGTGTTTTGACACGCCACATGGCCTCTCTATAGGCTGCTGTAACACGGCACTCGCTTCCCCAGTGCAAGAGAGGAGAAAGAGAACAAGAAGGCAGCCACATTCTTCTTATAACCTAGTCTCAGAAGTGATGAAGTCCACGCTTCTGCCATTGTGTTCATGAAAGGCAAGTCCAGCACATGTCCAAGGGGGGGGGGGGTGGTCCCACGAGGGGATGACTGCCAGGAGGTGGGGATCACGGGGAGTCACTTCAGAGACTGCCACTTTAGGGATCCAGCCAGGGGGGTCTGCGGGGCAGGCATCTGTAGAAAAGCATATCTGGAAAGGCCCTTGAACTCTGGGATTTTTGTGCATCGCAAAATGAATTTTTTGAGGTTAATAGGACCATAAAAACAGAATGAGAAATTGATCGTACACGTTCACAAGTATGACTCCATACAGTTAATGCCACTGTTCGGGAGTGGGAATCTGGCACAGGGATGAATACGCCTGTATCCCACATCCACATGCCTGAGTTCAAGTCCTGGCTCTGCCTCCAACTAGCTTCCTGCTAACGTGTACCCTGGGAGGAGGTGGCAGACGGTGGCCAAATGGTTGTTGCTGCCACCCAAACATGAGAACAGATTGTGCTCCGCGTGTCTTGCTTTGGCCTGGCCCAACCATGGCTGTTAGAAGCATTTGGAGAGTGAACCAGCAGATGGAAAATCTCTCTCCCCCCTCCCCCGGCATTCAAATAAAATGAAAATAAGAACATTTAAAAAAAAAAAAAAAAAGGTTCTTTTAAAAAAACAATTGCCACTGTGTTCAATGAGACTCTGAAGGCAGGGGCCAGCTTTTCCTCCTCTGGGAGCTGATGGTCGTGGGCCCACAAGGCACACTCCTGTGCAGTCCCCCAGCCTATACAGGACCCTCCAGATTCCACTTCAAACACCTGCTGGCCGAGAGGGCCACGGCACCACCTGCACCGGCTGTCATTTCTCAGCTCTTCTTGGAGCTCTGCAGCCCCGGCCTCTGCAGACCTGGAGTTCGTGTTCTCTCTAGCTCCGACCCCACCCTCTCTCTGCCCTCTCAGGGCTGCCCCTTCCAGCAGACTCAGCTCCCTCCAGGCTCCCCACAGGCCTGGGGATGCTCTGCCTGCTGCAGTTCTGGCGCTAACGAGCCTGGGCCTCCTGCCTCCCTCGCCCTTTTCCCATGTTCAGCGATGGTCTCTGTCCTGCTCCTGCTTCTATTCAACCAGGCTCGAAGGCTGTCCCGTGGCTCAGGCTGGGGCAACCCTTTGTTCGGAGGTTAGACCTACTTCCCAGCAGACAACGGAATGCTCTGGGCCTGAACATGGACTTCATACACTTCCTGCGGCACATCACCAACATCTCCCCTCCCACAGCCCAGCATTCACCATGCGATGCCTAATTCTGCATTAACTACTGGAACAGTTTGAACATTAGTGCTCTTTTGGATTGCTGTCATCTGGGGCCAGGGATGTGGCACAGCCAATTAAACTGTGGCCTGTGACGCCAGCATCCCATATGGGCACTGGATCAAGTCATGGCTGTGCCACTTCTGACCCAGCTCCCTGGTAACGTACCTAGCAGAGCAGCAGCAGATGGCCCAAGGACATGGGCCCCTGCTACCCCTATGGGAGACCCAGCTGGGGTTCCAGGCTCCTGGCTTCAACCTGGCCCTAGCCCAGGCTCTTACAGCCACTTGGAGAGTGAACCAGTGCATGGAAGATCCTTCTCTCTCTCTCTCCCCCTCACGCTACCTTTTAAATAAAATAAATATTTTTAAATAAATATAATCTGCATTCTGCAGATGAGAAAACTCAGAGTCAGCCCAGGTTACACAGCTGGAAGTAGGCAGTGACAGAAACACATTATGTAGCTCCTGTTGAGTTTTCAGGGTATCATAAGTGGTTCCTGATTTTTTTTTTTCATGTTGAAAGCTTTGTAGGATTATCACAATTTGAATGAAACTATATTTTCCATTCTGCTCTCTATCTACCCAATACAACCCATCTCCCAACAGACAGACCCAGAGTCCACAGCCTAGGACAGCCTAAGCACTGAAGACAAAAACTGTTTGTGACCCTACAGTACTATAGCATCAACTAACCCCACCTCTTCTGCCTCCCCATACAACCAGAGGAAGGTGTCTGACCCAAGTGAAGCTAGGAAGATTGCCTCTTTTGGTATTTAGAACTGGGAAGTTAAAAGACAAAGGTAGGAGGGGCCAGCGCTGTGGTGTAGCAGGTTAAGCTGCTGCCTGCAGTGCCAGCATGCTATATGGGCGCTGGTTTGAGTCCCAGCTGCTCCACTTCTGATCCAGCTCCCTGCTAATGTGCCTGGGAAAGCAGTAGAAGATGGCCCAAGTCCTTGGGCCCCTGACCCCATGTGGGAGACTTGGATGAAGCTCCAGGTTCCTGGCTTCAGCCTGGCCCAGCACCAGCTGTTGTGGCCATGTGGGGAGTGAACTAACAGATGGAAGATTGTCTCTGTAACTCTTTCAAAGACATAAATAAAATGTTCAAAAAAAAAAAAAAAAAAAGACCATGGTATGCAGTTGCTGGCGTTGTGGTACAGCAGGTTAAGCCATTGTGTGCAAGGGAAACATCCAAAATCTAGAATGCTAGCTTGAGTCCCCGCTGCTCCACTTCAGATCCAGCTCCCTGGTAATGTGCCTGGGAAAGCAGCGGATGATGGCTTCAGAGCCTTGGACACTGCCTAGGCCCTTTGGAAACGAACGAGCGGATTCATTCATTCTTTCTCTCTCTCTCTCTCTCTCTCTCTCTCTAGCAGGTGGCCAGGCAAGACAGTTATGTGGGAAGATATGACATGTCTTCAGCCATAGTGCAGTGCCCTGGGTAACCACCCAGGCTGTGGAAGCAAGCCACCTGGTTTGAATCATGGCTCCCATGTATTTGCTGAAGAATTTGGGGCAAACTGCTTAACCTTCAGGTCAAGCAACTTAATCTTTAGGACTCCATTTTCTCATCTATAAAACGGGGGAAATGAACAGTACTTAACAAGCTGTTTTTAAAGTGAAATGAGGTCACACACACAAGGAACAGGGCACAGCAGGGCACAGGCACACAGCACATACCCAGGAACTGCCCACTGACCTCACCACCCCGGAAATCCATGGTGGGGCAGCTCCCAGGGAGACTCCAGTCCCCAGAGCGCCTGGAGGGACTTCAGTACGCGTCATCTCAACCACCAAAGGGTTTCCACAGATGCCCAAGAGAAGTATTTCCTATGGGGTTTTACCTGGTTACGTTTTCACCTCACACTAAAAGACTTTCATTTAAAAACCATACACCACATTGATTTGGAAATTTTATTCTTTTTATTTTATTGCAAATGTCTGGTAAAGGAAAGAACAGGGAAGCTAATTCTCATGGAAGCTTTGGTGAGAAGAGATCTGTGCTGGAGCGTGGCGGAGCCCCTCCTGAGTGGCTCGCCACCTGGGCTGCTGGCTGACCCACCTGGGCGGCCCTGGCCCTGCCTCACCGGTGTTCTGACTGAACTGGTCTGCCCACAGCTCAGCATCAATAGCTTTCCAAACTCCCCCGAGGTGAATCCAATGAGTAGCCAGGTGGAGACCCTTGGTGGTGGCTCATGGCAGGGGCCTGGCAACATCAAAGCACCTGAAAAAGTCACCCAACACCTGAGCGTCACTGGCAGGTGTCGAGCCCTGTCCCCTGTCCCCCTTGCCCCAGGTTCCAGGTGTGCTGACCCTTCCTCCTCACAGACCCCACAGGGAGAGGTGCTGGAGGGCGTGGCACACTGCACACTGTGCTTGTGCTTAGACATGGAGAACGACAGGAACACAGTTTGCTCTATCACACAAAGAAACTCACTTTCTGATAGCCAAAGAGCATTAGCTTTTTCTCTTTGTGAGTGGAAATAGTATAGAGAGATGAAAAGCTCTGTGATGGAATGAGGAAACATGTGTTGGACAGCATACTCCTTTTGTAACCTTGCGGATCCCAATTCCAAGAGAAAATTTGTCAAGCCATGGACAGTAAAATATTACGCACTTTCGCAGCATATTTTGTGTGGGTAAACAGTAATCGCCAGTTAGATATTTATGATTTATCCTCAAAATAGAAAATGCTTTTATTTTCCTGAGTCCTTAGCAAACAAACAAAAAAAGGGCTTTTAAAAACTTTTTAAATATGCCTATTCTTTGTCCATGGGCACTCTCACAGTTCAGTGCGGTATGCCTCAATACCAGGTTTGACAAACACAGGTGAACACACAGATCTGATGTCAATTTTCAAGCCTAGGCAGAGACAGCAACTGAAAATAAAACATCCGTCATCTACAAAGCGGTGCAAGAGGAAGATTTCTTGACAGTTAGAAATGCAATATCAATTTGATTCTTGATCCCATACAAAAGTAGGAATTTCTATTCCATTAATAATACTGAATGATTTGTGTCTTTGCAATGATAAAATTTTTAGAACATTTAAAAAATACATAGGATCCCATTTTTACATCATGATTCTGATGCATTATCATGCCTTCTACTTTGTCTGCAAAACTTCTAGAGGGTACAGTGCATTGACATGATAAAACCAAGGCACAAGAATACAGTTACAACAAGTGTATATAAACCCTAGCACTTTGTGCCAATTTGGGAAACATTTAGAGAGATATTAAAGTCAAAAAAATTCTTACATTCTATTATGATTAATGAACAATTAGTTGTGCAATTAACAGACTGCTAACCACCATACCATTATTAAATATATGGCTATCACTATAGGCTGTGGATAATTCAAAAATAGTTTTAAATATTAAAACCTGATATAGCGAGGTGGTTACTATGATGTTGTGCCTTGCTTTATCTAGATAACTGTCTAAAATTTCCATTTAATTTGCAATCTTTATGGCAATTATCAATTTCTTAACTATTTTCACTATATAAATGATATTTTTTCCCCAAGAAAATGATAGATTTTTTTCCCCTTACAAAAGACAAAAAGATTTACAGGAAGATAATCAATGTAAGAAATGCACAGACATCAATAGTAAAATCGAAATACGGACTCAAAGGTTGAATTCTAATCTATTGGGGACATTCTCTTAACTTAGGGTAAGGAGCAGCACATTCCTGTGACCACTCGTTAGTTTGTTAGTTTTAGAAAAATCATCATCATGACATTTTAAAAAAATAGTAAATAGTCTCGGCTGGAGAGTCAAGCATTGAAGAAAAGGGTGAAGTCTTCCCATTCATAAAATGAAGGAGACAAAAGCCTTGTTGAATTGGGGGAGGGGGTTCCACTGAATTGAGAGGAGTGAAATAAAGTGGCAGAAAACATACTGAATTTTTCACGAGAGATCACTTTCGAGACCAGAGGGCAACATTGAGACCCATGAGAACACATTTCTTGGCACATGCACGCCATGGATGGAACACTCCTGAATGCAGCGACAGCCTGGCTACAGAGGTATCTAGCTCCTAGCCCCCCTGGCAAGACCTCCTTCTAGGTCCTTCTCCCAGCTCCTTCACATGGGAGCGTCCGGCTTCTGCATCTGTTGGATTTGCTTCTGGAGCTGGTCCTTGTCCAGCTTCATCTTGGCCTCGAGAACTTGCCTGAGGGATCCTATGCTTTCATAGATGGCTGTAAACCCTTTGGGAAGAGGTAAATTTCACAAGCGTTAATATTCAAAAAACAATGCCATACCCAACTCTATAGCATAGTCAATTTTGGCAAAAATGTTCAATAGATGCTAAAACTCCTGGGATAAAATGTTTGTTGGGGAACAAGAGCTCCACAGTTGCACAGGATCTCCCTACAGAATCCTTTTCAATTACAAGGAAGAAAAAGGAGCTATTACACTGATGCAATCTAGCAGATACTACTTTACCCAGGTGACTATAGCCAGTATCATACACCTGCTGATAAGACACCCTGGGAGGACACGTCACCTCTCCTGTGGCATTTCTGCCCAAAAAAGTGCAACCTGAATTATGTTAATAGGAAGCAAACAAATCCCTCAGAGAAACATTCTACAAAATACATCACTGTAGCCTCAAAAATAAATTTAAAGAGTCAAGGTTGAGGCTAGTGTTGTGGCACACTGGGTTAAGCTGCAGCCTGTGATGCCAGCATCTCATATAGGTGCCAGTTCAAGACCCAGCTGCTCCACTTCCAATCCAGCGCCCTGTTAATGCACCTGGGAAAGCAACAGAAGATGGCCCAAGTTCTTGGGTCCCTGCCACCCACATTGAAGACCCCGATAGAGTTCCAGGCTCCTGCCTTCACCCTGGTCCAGCCCTGGCCATTGAGGTCATTTGGGAAGTGAACCAGGGACTGGCAGATCCCTCTCTCTATCTCTCTCCCTCTACCTCTTTCTCTCGCTCACTCACTCTCTCTGAAGATCTACCTTTCAAATAAAAATAAATAAATCTTTAAAAAGAAGAAGTCAAGAGCACTAATGAACTTGGCACTCAATACAGATTACAATGCTGAATAAGAAAACATGATAGCTAAAGAAGCTGTATGCATCTGGATTAGAATCTGAATGAAGCAGAAGCGCTCAGCATCACTAATCATAATGGAAAAACAAAGCACAACCATGATGAGCTATCACCCTGCTCCCCATCTGTTAGGATGGCCACAGGCAAAAGACATGAGAGAACATGTGTTGGTGGAGATGTGGACAGGAAACTCTTGTACACTTTTGGTGGACTGTGGCAAGGAACAGCCACTGGAAACCAGTATGGACAGTCCTAAAGAAATTAAAAATAGAACTAGTGTCTGATCCAGCAAGCCCCACACTGGGTATACGCTCAAAGGAAATGGAATCACCATGTTGTAGAGATATCTGGACTACCAAGTTCACTAGAACATTATTCACAGCAGCCAAGGTATGGACACAACCAGTGGCCAACACTGGATGATGGAGATGTAAACACACACCCATACAAATGTGGACTCCCTATACATAAAATCAGATGTTCAGCCTTACAAAACAGCATGGATGAATCTAGAGGACATTATGCTAAGTGCAGCAAGCCAGGCATAGGAAGAAAAACCCTGGATTATCTCCTAAGTGGAATCTTAAAAAAATTAAAAAAAAAAAAGAGAAAAGCAAAAAATGTCAAATACATATAGAAAATAAAATGCTTGTTACCAAGGTTGGTGGTGGGAAGATATTTAAGCATATTTCCAAAATACTAACCACTGGGTGGACCTAGGGTATATAGACTATTATTGGTATATAGGGATATATTGGTATATAGGGATATGTTGGTATACAGGGTATATAGGTATATAGGGTATATAGACTATTATTATATATTGGACTATTCTTACTACTTTTCTAAATTTAAAAATTATCTTAAATAAAAAGTTTTTTCTTAATCTCCATCAATGAGGCATTTCCAGGACTGGCATTTGACCATTTGACCAGCAGTTAAGATGCAGATTGCAATATCTGCATCCTGTTTCGAGTAGCCGATTCAGCAGTTACGCTAGCTCCTGACTCCAGCTCTCTGCTATCGCGAACCACAGGAGGCAGCAGAGGGCGGCTCAAGTAGTTGGGTCCCTGCCACCTCTGTGGGCGACCTCGGTTGTGTTCCTGGCTCCCAGCCTGGCCACGGTGAGTACTGGAAGAGTAAAACAGCAGATGGGAGCTCTCCCAATTAAAAAAAAAAGTTTAATATTTCATAGTTTCTGGATTTCGATTGGTTTTAAATTAAGTGTTTAAAGATAGTCTTGTCTTCATTAGTAAATTAGTTCTGTCGGAAAATTTCCACTATATGACAATCCCTGAAACCATAGTATAAATTTTATTCATTAAAAATGTTTCAGGACAGCCATGCGGCACAGCAGTTAGGAAGGCACGTGGAACACTGGCATACTGCAGTGCCCGGGTTTGCGTCGCTGCTCTGCTTCCAATCCAGCTTCCTGCCAATGTGCATCCTGGGAGGCAGCAGGTGATGGTTCAAGTACCTGGGTTCCTGCCACTCATGCGGGAGACCTAGATTGAACTCTGGGCTCCTGATTTTCACCTGCCCCAGGCCAGGCTATTGTAGATATTTGGGGAGTGAGCCAGAAAATGGAAAATTTTTCTCTCTGCCTTTCAAATTAAAAAAAAAAAATCTCAGAAAACAATGTTTTTACTAACATGGAAAGATATCACATGTTACTTAAAGAATCCCAACAGGTTACAAGTCAGCAAGCATGGTGTGAGCTTTTCTTTAAAAAAGAACATAAATAGCCTACATGTAGAGAAAGATACATGCAAAAATTACCTTTGGGTGAGATAAGTTATGAGAATTTTAAAATATTTTGTGATCCACAATCTAGTAGCAAATGTATTTTCTTTGTAATAAAAGATACTTTCAATTTTAAAAAGAAATTTATGTTTCTTATTAGGAATTAAATATTAACAATTTCAATAGTATGCTGAATTGCTGACAATAAATTCATTCAGGAAATGATGCGAAATTAAACATCAATGAAATAGTCAAATGCCATTTTCTAGTAACCCCCTAAAAACAAGAAAACGCATTTTTTATAAGTCCTCCACTTCATAGGTTTAATTGTAGCTTCTACTTAAAAAAAAAAATCAACTTTTAGTAGTAGCAGCAAAATCATTCTTGAGATAACTAGCTACTTTTATTTCCAGGTGGCCCAAACAGAGTCGCGGAGTTAGGAGGAGCTGGGAGGTAACTTAGTCCCACTTCTCAGCCGACAAGGAGTCCTCCCGATCTCAGCCAGCCAGCCTCCGCCGGCACACTCTCAGTACCGAGGAGCTCTCGAGCTCACAGACACCAGCCTTTCGGAACCCAGTGATGGTGAGATGCTCTGGCCTCACAGGGAGTTCAAATCTGTCTCTGGGTGACTAATCCTTTGTGGTGCCAGCTGTGTCCTCCTGAGCTCAGAGTGTAAACAGAACCGCTCCTGTTCCCACGGCACTTCGGAATGGAAGGCAGCCCTTCCACGCTCCTCTAAGCGAGTGCATGAATGATACTGCCGACGCCTGGGGTGTCGGGAATTGTCCACTGCTGGGACAGTATACAGTCAGCAGGGTAAAATAAGCCCTCAAAGATCATGCTTGTTTCTGAAACATACTGACCTTGACATAAATAGAAAAGAACTGTGCCAGAGCAGGTGTTTGGCCTAGGGGTTAAGATACACATGTTACACATGGGAGTACTTGTGTTCAGTTCCCAGCTCCAGCTCCCTGCTAAGCTGGGCCCTGGGAGGCAGTGGTCATGGCTCAAGCCAATGGATTCCTGCTGGCCGTGGGAAGACCTGAACTGAGTTCCCTGCTCCCAGCTGTGGCCCCAGCCCAGTCCTGTTCATTGCAGGCACCTCAGAGCCCCCTCTATGTCTCTCTCTGTATCTCTCTCTGCCTCTCAAACACATTGTTTTTTTAAATTAGTAAAAACTTAAAAAAAAAAAGAATGGTCAGATGGCACCAAGGAGAATGCATGGCAGTGGTGAGCTAAGAAATTTTAGTTTTGCTTGCCTGTCCCTCAAGGTGGCTCTTCGTATACCTGAATTCAAACACTGAGTTCACTACAGTACAGCTACTGAGAGACTACCCAGTAGGGAGACCTCCCTGTTACCACGGCCAGGCTCCCAGGCAGTGGTAAGGGCACACCAGCCAAGAGGGCGGGAGCAGACGCGTGCGCGGTTCGTCTGGGGCCTACCGGCATTCACTTCCGCCTTCATCTCCTTCATGTCCTCACTCATCTGCAGCTCCAGTTTGCTGATGCGCCCGTGCACCCGCTCCTCCTCCTGCTTTGCCCTCTGCCCGTCCGTGTTCTTCTTCTGACTCTCTTCTATTCTGTCCAGGCGCGCCGACATCTGGCTGAGTTTCTTCTCCATGTCCTTGTCACCGGCTCCCTGAGATCCACGAAAAGAACCGCACAGAATTACTCCGAAGGGAACACGTGCCGTGTGTGTGCAGTAGTCACGACATGGTCTAACAGCAACCTGCGGGGAACAGTCACAACAGCCGCTGCGGCCCAGCCCAACACCCATTCTTCCTTAACAGCCCTCCAGTTTTCCACTGGGTCCCGGGTCATCCGGGATAAAGAACGTTCTTCCACTGACTCCAGAGTTTGCCAAGGAGATGAAAGTATAAGCATGTGGTAACTTCCAGAAAGAGCAGACAGCAGATAAGTATGATTTCTCCTCCCTTCTTCCTTTTGTTTCAAAAATTCAGACCCAATGGCTGGTGCTCTAGCAGCCACCTTGAGTTATGAGGTTGAGGGTCTTTCTCTAGAATTGGCAAAAAGTTCAACAAAAAGGATCCCGGGCCACTGAGGGATGAAAAGACATCACATCCAGCCTGTATTGCCTACCCCCAGACTTCTTTCCTGTCAAACAGAAATAAGTTTCTACCTTATTGAACCCACCTTTATCCTGGGGTTTGCTACTAGCTATTAAGCCAACTGCATTTAAAAACAAAGAGTAACCCAAAGACCCACATGCCTACAAATGGATTAGTAGGAATCGAAGTAAAGCAGTCAGCAGATTGGATGAAAATATGGGAAAATACCACTGAAAGGAAACATTAACCGTATTCTTTCCTTTCTACCACGCCTGCTCTATGTGGGATCTGTGTCTGCAGGCAAGCTTTGGAGTCCAGGACTACAAACACCAGACTGTAGGTGGGCTATGGCCCCACAAAGCTCTCCTGACAACTGCCAGCGCAGCTCTGCACCTGGAGAGAGCAAAGTCGTCCCCCAGGAAGCGGCGATGCAAGAAAACAGGAGGGGGAAGGAACTGGTCATGCCACATCACCAAGACCAACCAGAATCTGCCAGGCACTTTCAGAGCCTGACTCCGAATACCACACGGGCAAGGCTCACTTTCTACGGCTGTCCAGCAGTTCTGCACACCCAGGCTCTGTGTGTCGGGGGCGGGGAAAGCGGGAGGAAGACTGGGAAGAAAATGGCGGCTCTGGCTCGCACGTTACCATGCAATAGTACTGCCCTCTGTGGCTACGCAGCAGTGGAGGGTCTTGGGGGGGGAAAAGCGACTCAACACTGGGAGAAAGCAAAACCAGAGCGTGAAATTACAGCAAATGGGGATGAAGCTGGTTACTGCCAGTTTCTGAGAAATGCAAAGGGACACTTTGGATCGTGGAAGTCTTGGGTTAAATTTATCTTAACTGCAAGTACTGAAATTCACTGCTTGGCCTTTGTAAGCCAAAACAAGTCAAAATGCTCCATCTCTTTATAAAGAGGATATAAAAAATCAGAACTTACTCTAAGGCAAGAAACCACCAAACAGCTCAGTTCGCCATCAAGTCTATCAGTGATAAGTCTCTAGGTATTAGTCAAACATTGTAGGCTCCTACTGGAAAACATTGTTAAATATCAATACCTACACTGTTTTCTTTAACAACCAAGGAAAGCTGGTCAATTTTCTGTAAAAGCTCTTTTTCTATCCGTTCTTGTTCCTGTTGCAACCAACTCCGTGCAGATAAAATCTGATTACTGAGTTCTTCAACTGTCCCTTTAAATCTATAAAAGAAAATTGGCAAATTATACGCAAAGTAATTTTCAGATGACATCAAACAATCTAAATCTTCAACTATCAGATTTCTTTATTGTTCTTTTCAACTGACACGTAATAATTACACATATTGATGGGGTCCAGTGACTATCAAATTTCCGATAAATACATCAGCAATAAATTCAGCCCAATCATAAAGACATGCTCACCTTTTCTTAGAACTGCACTGAGCACAGGTTAGGAAGGAGGGAGAGTCAGGAGGACACAACAGAAAGTACCTGGTGACGCCTCCTACCCGACAGGAGCTGGCGGGGGGGTCACTGGGACGACACCAGTGACAGTCACATGAGGTGCTCATCTTCACAGTCCCCAAGGTCCATGGTGTCCCCGCCCCGGAGTCCCCTCCTCCAGGCTCCCCCTGCTCCCCGGAATCTTCCTCCTTAGCCCTTTTATCTCCCAGGACTGGAGCCTGGCTCCCTTTCTCTCATCAGACTGTTCCCCACGGGCATTTGGCCCAACGTTAGCATTTGGCCCGGTAAGTAAGATGCCCGCATCCCATATCTCAGTGCCTGGACTGGATTCCTAGCTCCAGGTCCCAATGCCAGCTTCCTGTCAATAGGACCCTGGGAGGCAGCAATGATGCCTCAGTAGTTGGGTCCCTGCCAATAACATGGGAGACCTGGCTAGAATTCCTGGCTCCTAGCTGAAGCCTGGCCCAGTCCCAGCCTTGCTAGTATTTGGGGAATAGACCAGCAGATGGGAGCTCTTTTTGTCTGTCTGTCTCTTTCTCTGTCTCCCAAATAAGAATGAAGAACGCTCCCCAAATTGCTCTTGCCTCAGATGGATATTTCCTAATTTAAATCAAAAAACAAATTGAAAAAAAAAAAAAAACAAAAAAAACAAACTCCTCCTAATCTTTCATTCCTCCAGTCCTCTCTTTCCAAACTCCCTAAGATAACTATTCTGCAATACTGCTGCCCCTTAATTTCTTTAAAATACGTTCACTGTGATATGTATAAAAGAAGAATATATACGATGTAGATAATGTAACTCTAATTATAATATGAACATTCCTTACAAATGGAGCCACTAATTGCCCTGCAGTATCTCCTCTCTTCTTCCCTTTTTTTAATGATTCATTTATTTATTTGAAAGGCAGAGTTAGAGAGAGAAAGAGGGAGAGACAGAGAGATCTTCCATCCACTGATTCACTCCCTAAATGGCTGCAATGGCCAGGGTGAGGCCAGGAGGCAGGAGATTCTCCTGGGTCTCCCACGTGGATGCAGAAGCCCAAGCTACTTTCCCAGGTACATCAGCAGGGAGCTGGATCAGAAGTAGAGCAGCACGCATTTGGGATGCCAGGATTGTAGGAGGTAGCTTAACCCACAACACCACAGCACTGGCCCCTCTTCTTCCCTACTGAGAAACTCTCAGATGTCAACTGAGTACACGCTCACCTGGTCAGAGACCGTACTTCCCAGCCTCCCTTGCAGCCCAGTGCTGCCACATGGCTAGAAGGGCAGTGAGACACACAGACATAGACGTGATAAAGGCACCTTTCTGGCTACATCTTTCTAAATGAGCTTCTGTCCTGATCTCACACTCTGTCCCAATGGCAAGGATGGGAGGCACAGAGAAAACACTGAGCTGTGGGTGTTGTAGTGCTGCCTCACCTACTCAGGGCCCCTGACCTTGGCACTATGACATGGAGCCACAGCACCAAAGCCAGCCCACACCCTAACTAATACATCTGTGTACACCCCCCCAGCCAGATTAAGATACTGATAACTGTAGCTCTAATGTACTGCCCCCAGGTACCCCGCTCCACCCCCAAGAAATCAGCCACTGACTGGGATGTACTATTATCATTTTACTTTATTGGTTTGGGTTCCCAAGCAATCTATTTTTCAGTGTTGCCTATATTTTAATTTTACATAAATGGAACAATAATACAGGGTGAGCTTTCTAACAGCTTCCTTTCTCACCTTAGCAGTATGTAAGAGACACCCATGCTTTGTGTATAGTTGTGGCTAATTTGTTTTCACTGTTGAGTAATATTCCATTTCATGAATATACCATGAATACCTCCTTCTGTTTATGGACACTGGTTCCACTTTGATGTTCTCTGGCTTTGCTATTTAAAGCAATGCTGCTGTGAAAACACTGACCCATAGCACCTTGCTCACCTATGCAAGCGTGTCTCTAGGATATGAGCACGTTGAACTTTACCAAAAAATAACAGACTGCTTTCCAAGGTGTTCGGGTATAAAGAGAGCCTTTTTCCACATCATCGCCAACACTTTTGCACGTCTGATGTGAATTTTTGTCCACTGAATTTTTTACAACATCTAAAATTTACTCCCGGGGCCAGTGCTGTGGTGTAGCTGGTGAAGCTACCGCCTGCAGTGCTGGCATTCCATATGGGTGCTGGTTCGAGTCCCAGCTGCTCCACTTCTGGTCCAGCTCTCTGTTATAGCCTGGGAAAGCAGTAGAAGATGGCCCAAGTCCTTGGGCCCCTGAACCCTCGAGGGAGACCTGGAAGAAGCTCCTGGCTCCTGGCTTCGGATTGGCACAGCTCTGGCCATTGCAGCCAATTGGGGAGTGAAGCAGCAGGTGGAAGACCTCTCTCTCTGCCTCTCCTTCTCTATGTAACTCTGACTTTCAAATAAATAAATAAATCGTTAAAAAATAAAAATAATAAAATTTACTCCCGTTCTCTTTTTTCCTCTGTATTAGAAATGTTAATACTCACATTTAATGTGTCCGAGTCTGCAGTGATTCATCAGCTATCATTTGACCCTGAGAGACTCCTAGAACTCTTTAATTTCAGAAACCTCTCACCTAACTTAGGTGCTGTCATTAGCACCTAATTTGTTCTACAATTCTTTTAAGCTTTATTTTATTTATTTGAAACACAGAGTTGAGGGAGAGAAAGAGGAAGTAACAGAGAGACAGGACTTCCATCCTCTGGGTCACTCCCCAAATGGTAGCAATGGGCGGGCTGGGCCAGGCCAGAGCCAGGAGCTTCTTCCAGGTCTCCCACGTAGGTGCAGGGGCCCGAGGACTTGGGCCATCTTCTACTTTCCCAGGCCATAGCAGAGTTGGATTGGAGGTGGAGAAGCCGGGACTTGAACTGGCGCCCCTATGGGGTGGAGGCTTAGCCCACTACGCTACAATGCCAGCCCCTCTACAGTGATTTTGGTCTCCACAATTAGGACTCTACTATTATTGTTTAGATTTGTCCAATGTTCATTCAAAACTTCACTCATTTTCTTCTTAAATTTCAGACCTTCCTTATGTATTATTTCCCTCTTCTGTGAAGCCTGCCTTCTAAAAATTCTTTTGCTGAAGGTTTTTAGTGAAGTTTCAGTTCTTGTTTGTCTGAAATATCTTTATTTTCTCATTGGCGCTGTGATTATTTTTGCCTCAGCTTTGGAAGCAACGTGTTGCCACGTGGGTCGCCTACACCCGTCTCAGAGAGCCTGCTTCAAACTGTGGCCACACACTGCGGCCCAGCTGCCTGCTAGCCCACACCCCAGGAGGCGTCTGGTGACGGCTCAACTAGTCGGGGCCCTGTCACTCACCTGGAAGACCTGATTCAGTTCCAGACTCCTGGCCCAGCCCTGGCTGTTGCAAGCATTTGGGGAGTGAATCAGGGGATGGAGGATTCCCCTCCCCGCCACTGCTTTTCAAATAAATGAAAATAAGCAAAAAATTTAACTACCTTCTTCCAATACTTCTAATGCTACTGAGAAATTAACAGTCGCCTAACTTCTCTCTCTACATGAGGTTCTATGTTTGCTGTTGTGTAATTTCACTCTGTATCTGGGTGTGCCTTATTACTTATTCTGCTATATCCTGGCAATATTCGCCTGTCATGGCTTCCACAGCTATCCACCATCATCTCTTCAGAGACGGCGTCTCTCTTATCCCTCTGTGGTTTCCTTACTGAGTTCTGATTAGCGTGAGTGAGGCCTTCCTGCTCTTTTCTCTTGTATTTGTTTCCTATCATTGTCACCAAAAAAATTGCCCCAAATGTAGCAGCTTAAAACAGCTCATTCATTATCTCGCAGCTCCACAGGTCAGAAATTGAGGCGGCCCAGCTCGGCAGTGACCAGGATATTGCAAGGCCAAGATCCAAGCATCAGCTCAGCTGTGTTCTTCACTGGAGGCTCGGGGGCATAACCCACTTCCTCGCCCAATCAGGTTCTGGACCACACACATTTCTGTGCTGCTTCTGGTGGGCTGAATGATACATCCATGTACCAACGCCTGGGACCTCGGGACACGATCTCATCTGGAAAAGGGGTCTTTGCAGATGTAATTAAGTTAGGATCTCAAGACGGAAGCATCTGGATGGGCCCTAAATGAAATGGCTGGAGTCCTTTAAAGGAGACCCATGGAGAGAAGAGGAGAAGGCCGTGTGAAGACAGGGGCAGGGGTGGACGTCTGCAGCTGGAGGAGGCCAGGGAAGATCCTCCTTGGAGCCTTCCCGGGAGGAAGGCCCCACCAGGGCATCAACCTCCCATCTCTGGTCTCCCACATGGTGAGAATAAATTTCTGGTACTGTTAAGCCACTGTTTGAAGCCTTTGTTAGGCAGCCCTAGGAAATGAACAGACTGCTGTAGGGCCGAGATCCTGCTGCCTGTCAGCCAGGGGTCATTCTCAGCCTCAAATAGCTGCCTGTAAGGCCTGGCACGTGGCCCCCTTGCTCCGTCTTCAAAGCCAGCAACCAGGGGCTGAGTCCATAAACTTCAGATCTCTCCCCTGCCACATCTCTCTGTCCTGGGCTGGGAACAGCTCCACTGTCAGGGGCTCCCAGAATGAGACAGGACCCAGCCCATCACCCTGCATACTCTCATCTCAAGGCCTGTAACCTTAATCGTATCTGCAAAATCCATATAAGGAGACACAGGCACACGGGCCAGAAATTTAGAGTGTGGACATCTTTTGGGTGGGGGTGGGGAGCATTATTCTGTCAATCAAAATTTCTACGGCTCACACTCTTTCTTTTGTATCTCATGATTCTGTCTCCTGGGTGGATCTCAGTTCATTAATCCTCTCTTCAGTGTGTATAATCTCTTGTTTGACTCCCCTACACAGCTCCTGTGTTCTGTTATATTTTCCTGACAGTTCTATTTTGTTGTCTTTCAATTCTGCTTGGGTATATTTGATAACCCCCTATTTCTCAGTTATACTTTCAAATCATGCATTTATACCCACATATACAGAAACATAAATGTTTGTACACACACATCCATACATACTCATTTTACCCAGTGATTCTTAATTTGCAGCACTCAAGAGGCCAGATTCTGCAATTTTTTGTTCCTTTTGACTGTCACTTAGGTGGCTTTTTCCTTGCTGTGTTTTGTGATTGTACGTTCATGGTTACTTGACCTTTATCTGTGAGAGGATTGGAAGGCTGAAGATCGACATTTGCTTCTGCCAGACACACTGGGACACTACCAAATCAATAAGAGGAAGTCGAAGCTCTATATCCGATAAGGGCTGGATTATGTCCTGAATTCTTTTTTTTTTTTTTTTTTTTTTTTTTTTTTTTTTTTTTGACAGGCAGAGTGGACAGTGAGAGAGAGAGAGACAGAGAGAAAGGTCTTCCTTTGCCGTTGGTTCACCCTCCAATGGCCGCCGCGGGCGGCGCGCTGTGGCCAGCGCACCGCGCTGATCCGAAGCCAGGAGCCAGGTGCTTCTCCTGGTCTCCCATGGGGTGCAGGGCCCAAAGTCATGGGCCATCCTCCACTGCACTCCCTGGCCACAGCAGAGAGCTGGCCTGGAAGAGGGGCAACCGGGACAGAACCCGGCACCCCAACCGGGACTAGAACCTGGTGTGCCGGCGCCGCAAGGCAGAGGATTAGCCTAGTGAGCCGCAGCACCGGCCGTCCTGAATTTTTTTTTTTTTTTTTTTGACAGGCAGAGTGGACAGTGAGAGAGAGACAGAGAGAACCGTCCTGAATTCTTAAGAAATATTTTGGGACCCAGTGCTATGGTTTGGAGGGTAACGCTGCCACCTGCAGTGCCAGCATCCCACATGGGCCCTACTTTGAGTCCCGGCTGCTCCCCTTCCAGCCCAGCTCCCTGCTCATGTGCCTGGGAAAGCAGCAGGAGATGACCCAACTCCTTGGTCCCTACACCCACTGGGAGACCTGGATGAAGCTGTTTTCTGCTGGTTTCTGGCTTAGGCCTGGCCCAACCATGGCTGTTGCAGCCATTTGGTGAGTGAACCAGCAGACAGAAGATTCTCTCTCTCTTTCTTCCTCCTCTCTCTCCCTCTCTGTTTCTCCTTCTCTCTCCTTCTCACTCTCTCTCCCTCTCTCTCCCCTCCTCTCTCTCTGACTCTGCTTCTCCCTCTCTGTAACGCTTTCAAACAAAACAAATTTTAAACAAACAAAAAACCCAGAAATAAACCAATGCACATTAAAAATATATCTTGTATCCCTCTCCTCAGAGCCAGGATTTAGACAGGTAAGTTATTTATTATGCTCCTGTGGAACTTTGTTTCCCTTCTTCATCCAAGTGGAGTGTCATGTTTTGGGTCTCCAATCTGAACTCCCTCATCTCGGTCCCAGCTTAGTCCCCTGCCCCTGTAAACAGCCTTTGTGTCTAGACTTCTAGGCTTTCAACTGAGACACAAGATGCTCGTGTCTCCTGACCTACTAACATCTAATGAAATTAATCACAGAGGGAAAAAATACTAAGATGTTTCTTTTCTTCCTGTGAGACAGAAATCTTTCTTTATATGGTGAGCTTGTAGAATCTATGAAAAATAGTAACACACCTCAATACTTATACAAGTATTAAAACAGATAATCAGGGGCCAGTGCTGTGCCATAGAAGCAGGTTGAGCTTCTGCAGCACTAGCATCCCATAGGGGTGCCGGTTCGTGTCCCAGCTGTTCTTCTTCGAATCCAGCTCTCAGCTAGTGGCCTGGGAAGGCAGTAGAAGATAGTCCAAATGCTTGGGCCCCTGCACCCTCATGGGAGACCCAGGGGAAGCTCCTGGCTCCTGGCTTTGGATGGGCCCAGCTCCAACCATTGCAGCCATCTGGGGAGTGAACCAGCAGATGGAAGACCTCTCTCTGTCTCTCCCTCTCTCTCTGTGTAACTCTGCCTCTCAAATAAATAAATCTTTTAAAAAACAACAACAACAGCAGCAGCAGATAATCAGAGGAAAAGAACCATGACTTCCATAGCAGAATTCCTGTTAAAATCACTGAGAGTCCTGACATGGCATCAAACATGGAGGCACTAAGATGTAGGAACCAGGGAACGATTAATTAAGTTCCCACAAATTTCTAATAAAGTTCCAAACTGAAGTCATTTAAAAAAAAAAAAAATTGTCAGCTCAGAGCCTCACTTGTGTGTGCGCATTCACAAATACCCTCTAACCCCTGGATCTGAAAATGCCAAGTTCCCATAGATTCACAAGGTATCGGGCTTTGTGACTGAGCAGACGAGTGGCAGGTGAGAGTCGCTGCAGGCAGGCACAAATTTGAAGCAACACAACAACAAAACGGGAACGTGAAACAGATCACAGCGCCCTGTCTCACACATCCCAAAACCAGTCCAGCACAGACCTCCCATCTCAACGACTGCAACAAAATGGCCCTCACTAAAGAGATCCTCCCATCTCCACGTTGGCTGTGTGATCCGTTCTCCAACTTCACTTAGGCTGTTTGAAAACCAATATCCACATCTGATTACATCATCCCACCCGGTTCAGGCATGAGTCCTCCAGAGGATTGCCGCACCTTCACGGATACGACAGAAAGTCCTGGATGGCTGGCCCCCTACCAGCCTCATGTCCCACCGCCTCCCCCACTCTCCATCCCAGCACCCAGGACCTGCACCTCCTTTGCGCTTCTGGCCTATCACATTTCTCCTGGTATGGGCTCTTCTATTCCCTGTGTTCTCACTCTGCTCTCTACCTAGTCAACCTCACCCACCCCTCAGCCCTCCCTCCCAAGGTCCCCTCTGTGGGAAGGCCCCCCACCCCAGGACTCCCATTCACTCTCAGAGCATTGTTGTGTAAGCGTCCCGTGCCTGTGACAAATAACCGTAAACATGGTGTCTTAAAACACCATGCAAGCTTTTTCTCTTACAGTTCTGGAATCCGAAGTCTAAGCCATTTTCACTAGACTATAGGGAAGGAAAACCGTGGCCTTGCCTTTTTCAGGCTTGGGGGCCACCTGGGTTCCCTGGTTTGCAACCTCTGTCTCCATCCACAGTGGCAGTCACTCCGGTCACTGCTTCCACTCTCCAGGGGCCTTCTCTCTTGACTAAGACCCTCTGGCCTCCCTCTTTAAAGACCCCAGCCCTTACAACAGGCCTACTTGGAAACCTACGATAATCTATGCATCTCAAAACCTTTAACTTTATCACAACTGTAAGGTCCCCTTTGCCACATAAAGTGACGGGTTTCAGAGAGTAGGGTGTGGAGATGTTGAGGGGACCATAACTCCTCCCACCACACCCAAGAGCTCTTTCCTTCCAAAAGCTCTCATCACCATCAGCAGTAATAGCATGAGGGGTCATCAAAGGATTCGTTAAAAATGGAATTAAAATATAAGTGTACCTTAGTACAAAATATTTTGAAATGCACGCACAGTTTTTTTCATAATACACATTTTTCTAGGAACTCAAATGTACAGATTTCAAAACTGTTTGCATGGGGCCAACGGTGTGGCACAGTGGTTAAGCCACTGCTTGCAACACTAGCATCCCATATCAGAGTGGCAGTTCAAGTCCCAGTTGCTCCACTTCTGACCTAGCTTCCTGTTAATGTGCTTGGAAGGCAGCAGATAATAGCCCAGTTACATGGGCTCCTGCCACCCATGTGGGAGACCAGGATGGAGTTCTTGGCTCCTGGCTTCAACCTGGCCCAGACCTGGCTGATGCAGTCATTTGAGGAGTCATTTGTGGGTGGCTGCTAGTCACAGTGCAAGGTCAGCATTGTGGCATAGTGGGTAAAGCTTCTGCCTGTGATGCCAACATACCATATGGGCACCAATTCAAGTCCTGGCTGCTGCACTTCCAATCCAGCTCCCTGCTAATGCACCCTGGGAAAGCAGCAGAGGATGGCCCAAGTGCTTGGGCTCCTGCACCCAAATGGGAGACCAGGACAGAGTTCTTGGCTCCTGGTTCCAGCCTGGCCTAGACCTAGCTATTGCAGTCATTTAAGAGGTGAAACAGTGGGTGGAAGATATTCTTTCTTTCTCTCCCTCCCTTTCAAAATTAATTAATTAATTAATTAATCTTAAAACAAAACAAAACATGGGGCCAGCATTGTGTCATAGTGGGTAAAGTGATAACGGCATCCCATATGGGTCCTGAGTCAAGTCCTAGCTGTTTCACTTCCAATCCAGCTCCTTGCTAAGAAGATGACTCAAGTCCTTGGGCCCCTGTACCCACGTGGAGACCTGGAAGAAGCTCTAGGCTCCTGGCTTTGGCCTAGTCCAGTCCTGACCATTGTGGCCATTTGGGGAGTGAACCAGCAGATGGAAGATTTTCTCTTTTTCTCTCTCTCTAACTCTGCCTTTCAAGTAAATAAATAAATCTTAAAAAAAAAAAAAATGCACCAAAATAAGCTTATTTTTCCATTCCATTTCCCATGAACTTTTTAAAGAACCTTGGGATAGCATATGCTTATTTGTCTTTAAAGAGTTATTTATCTGAAATGCAGAGTTACAGAGGGAAAGAGAGAGAAATCTTCCATACCCTGGTTCACTTCCCAAACGACCTCAACAGCCACGGCTGGGCCAGACCAAAGCCAGGAGTATGGAACTCCATCTGGGTGTCCCACCTGAGTGACAGGGGTCCAAGTGCTTGGCTCACCCTCCGCTGCTTTCCCAGGTGCATTAGCAAGGAGCAAAGCAGTGCTCACATGGGATGCTGGAGTCGCAGGGGGCAGCTTAACCAGCTGTGCCACAATGCCAGCCCGCGCATGTGCTTACTTAGCTCGTGGTTTGATCAATGGTCATCAAGCCCCTGGACTGTAAACTCTGCAAGGATAAGAACACTCTGGCTTTTGTTCATTACTTGATGCTCAGCCCCTAGCCCAGCACTCAGTATTTACTTAATGAACACAAGGAGTTTTATCCAGTCTCTGAAAACCGTAAATATGTAAATATGAAAACCGTAAAAACCGTGAAAGTTGTAACACGCCACATGGGCCTTTCTTACTCCATTTGTTGGTTTCACTTTGTGCCATAAATAAAAACCAAAAGGAAAAAATTACTGCAGAAGGCTTATAAAGAGCTTCAACCAGAAAAAAAGTTTAAGCAATAAGTTAATTGAATTAATTTATACATTTACTTACTTAGTATCCAAAAGCTGCAGCTGGTGGTTACTGTCTCTGTGGGACATCTTCAATTTAGTGCTTTGCTCTGATATTGACAAGTCAACTCTGTTCAAAAGCTGAGAAATCTGGAAAAGAAACCTTGCTTATAAGTGTCATATCTAACCTCTTCAAATGTAATTTCAGAAATCATTCAGGAAGCTAGATGCTATCCACGGCATTCAATTCAATCTAATTTCATAAATTCATTTAGGAGTTCACCTCGTCTTGCCAATTCCATTTTCTTTCTTACACATCCATCAAAAGTCAAGGCCAGAAGCCCTGCCAAAATATCCATCATGCACTGATCATTTAACTTTATGGCTCTCTGAGAAGCAAGCCCAACTCCTGCTCGGGACCATGACTTCCATCTGAGCATGAAACATAGCCCTCTCCTGACCTTGGAATTTCTCCCATGAATGTGGGCGGCTGCTAGTCACAGAGAATGGAATTTTATGGCTTACAAAGCCCATCAAGGGGGTGAGTGTTTGGCACAGCGGGTCACCCACATCCCATACCAGAGTGCCTCAGCTCAAGGTCCCAGCTCAGCTTCCAATTCCAGCTTCCTGCTAATGAGTACCCTGGGAGGCAGTAAGTGATGACTCAAGTACTTGGGTCCCTGCCACCTAAATGGGAAACCCAGATGGAGTTCCAGGCTGCTGGCTTTGGCAGCAGCACCAAGTACCCAGTACCCAGTACTGCGGGCATTTAGGGAACAAATCAGTGGATCGAAGATCTCTTTATTTATCTGGTTTTCAAATAAAATGTTTTAAAAACTCCATCAAGGTGCCAGATTTACCTCTGCATCAGGAGAAGTCAGTAGCAACCATAATTTATAGATATGAGACTCCTGCTTCTTTCTTCAAATACCTACCTGTTTCCCTTGTCTTTTTACTAAAATTTCATATAAAACGAGTTCTCTGTGCCAAGTCTGCTTTTCCTGCAAAAACTGGTGCTAAATGACCCTTACTTGAAGATTCATGGCATTTGTCAAATACAGAACAAAGCAAAGTATGCGTCTTTGGGTGAATTTCTTTGTGTTCTAATTGGCTTGGCTACAGGCAAGTTTAAGACTTCCTTAGCATCTATTTTCTTGGGCAATAATTCTACCTGAACTGATTCTTCATAGAAAAAAAAAACTGCCTCTATTTTACTGGAATAGCTTTCTCTTTAAGTGACGTACAGCAAATAAGGCAGATATTGTGGGAGAAGTCCTGGAAGATGGCACCATGATGCCGTCAACAGCCAAAAAAGACACTGTGAAATACTTTGTGAAAGTAACCCCTGAATTTCGAGGTAGGATACCCCCAAATTCATTAGCCCGCCTATCCCCTAGCTTTGTCCTAGCTTTGTCCTGACTTTGTCCCACTGCAGCACGTGTGATGAACCCCAGTGAATACAGTAACTGTTTCCTGAACCCAACACTGGGTCGAGTGGCATGACAGAGAATGCTGGGTCACTTCCACATGCAAGAGGTAGTCTGGGACATATACTTTAGAGTTTCTGGAATACATCAATTGCTTGAGGGATAAGAGGAAAGAAAGAACCTTTACAACTAGGACTTTATGAAAAAAAATCTTAGTGGTTTGGTCATCAGACGTGGGAAGGGCCACTCTCATAAAACAGAGGAAGGAGTAAAGAAAGGAGATGCGGTCAGCGCTGCGGCTCACTAGGCTAATCCTCCGCCTCGCGGCGCCGGCACACCGGGTTCTAGTCCCGGTCGGGGCACCGGTCCTGTCCTGGTTGCCCCTCTTCCAGTCCAGCTCTCTGCTGTGGCCCGGGAGTGCAGTGGAGGATGGCCCAAGTGCTTGGGCCCTGCACCCCATGGGAGACCAGGATAAGCACCTGGCTCCTGCCATCGGATCAACACGGTGCGCCGGCCGCAGCACGCTACCGCGGCAGCCATTGGAGGGTGAACCAACGGCAAAAGGAAGACCTTTCTCTCTGTCTCTCTCTCACTGTCCACTCTGCCTGTCAAAAAATTAAAAAATAAAAAAATAAAAAAAAAAAGGAGATGCTCGGGAGTTGCAGAACCCCACGCAGGGGCCCCAGTTGGTTCCTTCAAGAAATAATCAGCGCCACATCATTCTTGGAACAAATGACCTGCTTTTGAAAGTTACCCGAAACACGCCTCACCTGTCCCTCTGCATCTTTGATCTTCGTCTCCAAGATGAGTTTGGCAGCTTGCTGCTCTTTGTTCAAGTGCTGGAGCCCCTCGTAGGTTGATTTGTGCTCTGCAGAGAGTCGGGCTATGCTGGCGTCACATCTGTCCAGGCAATAACAGAGCTCATGTGCATTAAAGCTTAAAAACACGCACCAAAGTGTCCTGACACACAATAAAATGCAAAGCAACTGCACTATCACTCTTTTTAACAGAGGCACGAATGGGTTCAGAGAGCTGTCCTCCTTATGGTGTTGAAGCTAACCCATAGGGATGTTGCTTAATAAGATGAGCAATGTAACCATCAAAGAGGCTATGGTTTGACAATGCCCATGAGTAGAACCCAGGGTGTGCACTGAGAGCCCAATTACAGAAAAGCCCAGGATCTGGGGCTCTGCAGTACCCTCTGCCCTGAACAGCTGGACGCTTCCTTGGGTTTCAGCAGTAGCTTCCACCATACTTGAAACCATTTCTTCTTTTGTACCAAATCCCTTGTAAGGCTGGATGCGTCAGATGGGTTCCAGAGCGGCGGAAGGCTCTAGCCAGTCCACGCTGTAACAAAAGCTGCTCTGCCCGAGTCTTACAGCTCAGCAGATCCAGTGGTGCTCGAAGTACCTGCGGCAGATAAGCTGGGTATGACACCCCATCAGGTCCCAGGAAGGGAGTCACAGAATGGACCCTGCTCCAGGATAATCGTGCCTGCTTTGAGAAGAAGCTGCTGGCTTGCTGTGTGGCTCCAGGAGAGAACGCTCACACACGGGACATGAGAGGACCCAGCAATCTGGACCGGCCACTGGGAGCACAGCAGTTCACGAAGGTGGGCAGACGAGCACCACTCCAGCTTCAAGGGGAAGGGAGGTACAGGCATCAGGCTTGAGCAGGTCCCAGAGGCACAGGCGAGTCACAGGAGCCTGGACGCCCCTGGCCTCCACTCCTGCTACTGTGCCAGAGCTCCAACCCACACCCATCGCTTCTCCAAGAACCTGTAGCTTCTGGAAGAATTCCTGATGACCGGGTGAACTACAGGAGAAAAACTCGGGTGTGGTTTCCAGGTGGCCACATCCAATACGCTGGCACCAGCTAGCAAGACTGCTGATACGTGGAGATCCACTCAGGAGTGTGGACACTCAGGAAGAGAAAAAGATGATGGCAGATTTCAGACACATCTAGCGATTAATTTGACCTGGAGTAAGAGATGGCCAGACACTCAGAGGAAGTGGTTAACAGCAAGCGACTTGGGAAGGAAAACGAAGGACCCGTGAGAAGGTACTGGGGCTGCCTACTTGGGTCCCTCCTGAATGACAAGACACTGCTGCATCTGAGCCCTGAGGCACAAGTCAGTGCCATTTTATAAGGAAACATACACAATTTTAACCATCCCTGGATCGCTGTGATCTTTACCTTTCATTCTAAGTCGTACAAATCCTCTAAGATAAATATGTGTGATGAATATGTTCAAAGGATGCATTATAACTGCATGGAATACGCATCATCCTACTATCTCTGCCCCGCAGAAATGCGGCTGGATGATAAGGAGGCCCCAGCTAGACACATAGGATAGAGCCACTGTCATTAAAAGGTCAGGTTCAAGGTAGCACAGAGTAAAGAGGCAGCGGTTAGAGTCCCAGTCCAGAATTCACTCATTCATAAACATTTACAGAATGTCCAGAGGATGTCAAATATTATTCCACAAAATCCTCATACAGTAGAAACTTTTTCTCTCCAATACAAATGCCACACTGTCTAGAATTGTTAAAGCATTGTTGTGTCTCCATTAGCACAATGTTACTCGGCTTTATGTGCATGTGCCTTGTATTGACGGGGATTACGTCTGACATCTTGCCCTCGCTCATCACTCCACCGAGTCAGACAAAAGGGCCCCGACAACTAGTTGGGAATTTGCTGAACAAGTCATTGTAAATGTATAATGAGAAGAAGAAGCCTGTGCCAGTTCCACTTCCAGTAAATTGGCAATCTAGAGTCTTCTGAAAGCTCTCAGAATGTACATCTCAAGATGTATAATTGCCCTGAGGTCTAAAAGAAGTTCATGAATCCTTCCCTAAATGACAAAGATACTGAAAACAGTCTCCACTCACTAAATTGCACAGAATATCTGCAAGCAACTATCAAAATCAGTATATTAATTGAAAAGGTGAACATACATATCTCCAAAAGCTAGGGAAAAAAATTGCTACTGATCTCTAGGTCACTGCCACCCATGTGGGAAATCTAAATTGAGTTTCTAGTTCCTGGCTTTGGCCTGGTCCAGCCTTGGCTGTTGCAGGCATTTGGGGAGTGAATCAGAGAATGGAAGATCTCTTCCTGTCTGTCTGCCTCTCCCCCTCCCATTTCAAATGAAAATAAAAATAAATAATTTTTTTATAATCTTTAGAATGGGGGCTGGCGCCGTGGTGCAGTAGGTTAATCCTCTGCCTGTGGCACCAACAACCCATATGGGCGCCGGTTCATGTCCCAGCTGCTCTTCTTCCAATCCAGCTCTCTGCTGTGATCTGGGAAAGCAGTGGAGGATGGCCCAAGTGCTTGGGCCCTGCACCTGCATGGGAGACCAGGAAGAAGTACCTGGCTCCTGGCTTAGGATTGGCGCAGCTCTAGCTGTTGCAGCCATTTGGAGAGTGAACCAACAGAAGGAAGACCTTTCTCTCTGTCTCTCCCTCTCACTGTCTGTAACTCTACCTCTCAAATAAATAAATCAAATAAAAAAAAAAACTTTAGGATGAACTGCAGTAATGGTTACACAACTCTGTGAATACTCTAAAAAAAATGAATTGCATACTTTGAATAGGTGACTTATGTGGTATGTGAATTATACCTCACTAAATCTGTTCATAAAGACAGAACAGAGGCAGAATATGGGCTGGCGCTGTGGCATAGCAGATAAAGCCACTGCCTGCAGTGCTGGCATCTCATATAGGTGCCGGTTCAAGTCCCGGCTGCTCCACCTCCAATCCTGCTCTCTGCTATGGCCTGGAAAAGCAGTAGAGGATGACCCAAATCCTTGAGCCCCTGCACCTGATGGGAGATCCAGAAAAAGTTCCAGCCTCCTGGCTTTGGATTGGCCCAGCTCCAACCATTGCAGCCATAGTTAACCAGCGATGGAAGATCTCCCTCCCTCCCTGTAACTGTCTGCTTTTCAAATAAATAAATCTTTAAAAAAGAAGAAAAATAAGAGAGGGATAAAAGAGCCAAGCATCACCATTGGACCTTGGGGTGCACTGTGCCATCCTTGAAGGACTTCTCATGTTATCCTACTCCAATTCCCAATATGCACCGGGAGGAAACTTATGCACCTGCCTCAGCATGCACTGTCTGTAAGGCTCTAACAATGCAAACCAACCTCACAGCAGTCAGAGCAGCTGCTGAGTCTCAGTAGAAAGCTACACTCTTTGAGCTCTTCCTTAGGAAGAAATAGGAAACTTGTCTGATCAAGTCGTGTTTAGGGTATCTCAAGCTTAGCATGGTAAATGTGTCTCTAGCTTCCACAGAGAACATGGCTTTGCCCTTCCAAGCTGGATCTAAGAGGAAAAACCAAGAACTGTTTCCTATTAATCATATCACTTGACAGATCCATAAAAAAATAAAATTGAATATTAAGTCAAAAAACATCCTAGTAATTTAGGTATATCACTTAAAAAGTTCATACCCTTCCGATACAATTACATAATCAATTCAAAAAAGTCAAAACTTTGCCAAGGAATTTTTATTTTACAAGAAGTCACTTCAACAGTCAAAGCCTCATTGGCATTCCAGGGGAAAGACAAATATAGCCAGGAAACAAAGCACAAGTATTTGTTAGTATAAGATTCCTGAAAGCATTTCAAAATAGTTTCTCTGGGGGCTGGCACTGTGGTGTAGTGAGTAAAGCCACCTCCACCTGCAGTGCTGGCATCCCACATGGGTGCCAGTTCAAGTCCTGGCTGCTCCACTCCTGATTCAGCTCTCTTCTGTGACCTGAGAAAGCAGTAGAAGATGGCCCTCATGCTTGGGCCCCTGCACCCATGTGGGAGACCCAGAAAAAGCCTCTGGCTCCTGGCTTCAGATTGGCCCAGCTTTAGCCATTGCAGCCATTTGGGGAGTGAACCAGTGGATGGAAGGCCTGTCTCTCTCTCTCTCACTCTTTTTCTCTCTCTCCATCCCTCCCTCCCTCCCTCCAACTCTGTCTTCCAAACAAATAAATAAATATTTAAAAAAATAATAATTTCTCTGTTTTAGAATCAACAACATGAAGGTAACGTCGCTAATGCTGCTTGCTTTGCTGCTTGCTCACTGTACCCAGGCGGTACGGTGAGCCCCCACATCTATCAGCTCACTTAATCTCATCTGCAACTACAGGGGCCACAAAAGCCCTCCAAGTTCTCCTGAGCGCCCCATCCGCCCGGGAGCTCTGATCGTCTTCCAACGCCTGACTGCTCTGGAGCTATCACGGAGCTGGGGTTTCTTTAAAGTCAAATTCCACAAGCAAAGATTCAAGGATCTCCCGGTCCTGTGACAGTGATTTTCTCTTCTATTTTGTGATGGTGGAAAAGAAAAAACCATATATTTAAAGTTAGGTGGCTGGAGTGAACCTGAGATGATCCCCATTTTGTTGGCCACACTCAAAACCTCCCAATCAGGAGCCAGGTGACCATATGCCTTCTCTCCATCAGGCCTGATCAGGGTACTGACCTTGGCCAGGTCAGTCTGGTTTTTGGCCTTGAAATCACGATGAACAGGAGAGCACTGTGGTCTCCGTCCCCTTCATGGCAGACTTGGGGGACCCTGACGACGGCATGGTCGTCAAGTTCATTTCCACTGGGAGTGCTCTTCCAAGGCTGTCTGGGCTGCCTCCGAAGCGGCAGTGTCTTTAGTTGCCAGAAGGCGGCTGACACGTGGATCTCTTCTTTGTGGCTGTGGACTCTTTGCTTTGGCTTCAGCTTTGAGAGGGGCAGGAGCTTCCTGCTTTGTCTTTGGCACCAGCTCAGTCAAAAGCTACAGTGGTTTTCTAAGTCATGCATTCATCCAAGCACACAGAGAATGTTGAGCATCTACTCTTTTCCAGAGGTTAATCCAAGCATCTGGCTAAAGCAGTGAAACATATGGAGCCCCACCCCCAGGACAGCGCAGACAACAGAGAGATGCAACAGAGCAGAGGCAAGGGGAGCTCAGTGGAGTGGAGGTGTTCAGGACGACTCCCAGAGGAGGTGACATTTGAGCTGATCTTAAAAGACTAACAAGGGGGCCGGTGTCTTAGTGCAGCAGGTTAAACCGCCACCTGCAACACCAGCATCCCATACGAGCACCAATTCAAGTCTGACTGCTCTACTTCTAGCTCCCTGCTAATGCCCCTGGGAAAGCAGCAGAAGGTGGCCCAGATGCTTGGGCCCCTGCACCCATGTGGGAGACCCAGTAGAGTCAAAATCAAGGCTCCAGATTTTGCTGGCGCAGCTTTACCCATCGTAGCCATTGGGGAAGTGAACCAGTGGATCTCTCTCTCTCTATGATTCTGCCTTTCAAAAAAATAAACAAACCTTTAAATACATAAAAAAGAAACCAGACTAACAAGAAGTTAGAAAACACGGAGGAAAGGCACGCAAGGTCTCAGACCGCACACGCAAAGGCACGGCGACAGGACAGCGTGGCCTTCTCAGGAGCAGACAGCTGGCCTCTGCTGAAGGGCACAGCGCACAGGAAGACGGCAGTGAGGAAGGAGGTGAGCAGGGCGCCCATCACTCTCAGGAGACCAGAGCTCAGCCTGACGGGGACAGAAAACCACAGGAGCGAGTGGTCAACCATTCCTTCGTTCAACCCACACAGCCCTCTGCTCCTGGACTGACCTTTCCCCAGCAAACCTGGACACACTGACAGCATTCACAGCCCTTCACAGCTGTGTGCACACATTCGCCCTAACCCCACTGCTCGCCACGTGGGCCCGGTGGGTCCCTGCTCTCTTGCACACCCCCACCCCTTGCAGACTCCAGGCTGCCTAAGAGCCTGTTCACCAGGCAGCCCCTTCACGTGCTCCTAACAGCAGCAGAGGGCAGAAGAGGCCCACAAATACGATGAAACAACTGTCACATCCAGATAAAAATAATCCTACACACGGTCTTGATGCATTGCCTCTCAAACCTGAACATGCACACGGAGGCAGGGGTCTGGCACCAATGCAGATGCTAACTCAGCAGCTGGGGGCTGGTCCTGAGACCACACATTTCCCATAAGCCCCCCGGCTATCAGCAGCTAAGCAGTGCTGCCGCCTGGAGAACATACTTCGGGCAGAGAGAATAGCACTTTAGATTATCCGTGCTGAAAGATTTCTTTCTCAGATCGCCCATTTATCACAAACCAGTACTTTCAGAAAGTCTACTAAAGATGATTTATAAGGAAGGACATCGAAAATCTAAGTTCCAACTGTGGATCCTTGGGTTCAGTAAACACAATATTCCTCCCACCAAATGACATGGGTCAGCGGAGTGAGCACCCCCGCCATCTGCTCCCTTGAAGACAATGCCAACTGCAGAGACGCATGAGAGAGAACGCGTGGCAGGCCCAGCGTCTACCGCCAGCTTGTACGCACTCCGTGGGGAACAGACACAGCAAAAGAATGCGAGGAATTTCCTTTCCAGCTTCGTGAATATATTCTTCACCCACATGGAGCTTATGGGGCCACAAGCCCCATAAAACGGAGCATTGTGGTGTAGCAGGTTAAGCTGCTGTTGGCAATGCCCAGCATCCCATACCGAGCCCAGGCTGCTCTGCTTCCCATCCAGCTTCCTAACTAATGCACCTGGGAAAACAGCAGAAGATGGCCCACGTGCTTGGGCCCATGCCACCCATTTGGGAGACCCAGAGGGTCTGGCCCAGACTCTTGGTCACTCTACCTTTCAAATAAAATAATTTTTAATGGGGCTTATGGAATACAGGGAGGTTTTGTTTGTCTTAGGTTCACCTTACTCTATTTTTAATTGACACACAATAATTGTGCAAACATATGTGGGAGGACGTGACCTTCTGAGACAGGGATACATGGGTGACAAGCAAACCGGGGTCAGTGGCAGAGCCATCACTGCAAGTGCTTGTGGTTTCTCTGCGGTGAGACGTGGACAGTGGTTTCTGACGGCGCGGCCCCGCCCTGTGAGCACCTACCTTGCCACTCTGCCCCGAAGGTCTCCCAAGCCCGAGAGCTGCCGCATCTCCAAGGTCTTTAAGGCAGAATTAGTTCCGTAGCTAATGTTGTCCCTGGCTCGGATCTGCTCCTGGAGCACCTGACGACACAAAACACCAGAGAGGGAGGGCTCAGGACCTCACAGTGCCAAAGGCCACAGCAACGGCACTCTAATTCCCTCATAGCAGGCTCCAAGTTAAGTCACCTGATAGACACATATACAGAAAACCAGGGGCTGAGAGAGGGAGGGAGAGAGAGGAGAGACCTAAGACAGCACTCCACAACCAAGTCCCTTAATTTACCAATAAAAACCAAGATCTGTTTCATTATTATTTCTTCCTTAATAATGAAGACTTTTTTTTTTTCATTCTTTTTCCATTTATTTGAAAGGCAGAGAGACAAACACAGATCTTCCATCTGCCGCTTCATCCCCCAAAATGGCCGTAACACCTGGGGCTGAGCCAGACTGAAGCCAGGAACCAGAAACTCAATTTAGGTCTCCCATGTGGGTGGCAGGGGCCCAGGTACTGGAGCCATCATTTCCTGCTGACTCCTAAAGTATACATCAGGAGGAAGGTGGAACTGGAACTGGAGCTGGAACTCGAACCCAGGTACTACAACACGGGATGCAAGCGTCCCAGACATTTTCTTTTGAATATGCTATTTGCTGTGTCCACAGGTGAGGTGAAAAATTGTGTACCTTTTTAATTTTTTACAATTTAATTTTCTAGTTCCTTTTTTGATCTAAGAATATCTAGAAAGCCAAGAACTACTTAAAATTATGTTTCTTCATTTCCAGGAAGTTTAGTTTTGAGCCATATTTATTATTTATAACTGCACTGGCCTACGATAAAAATTATAGCCTGTAAGAAATTCATATTTTTAATATGTTAATGTTTGCTTTGTGGCACATGTTTTTCTGTTGTTGATTGCCTCTCAAATAAATAAATTTTAAAAGAGAGAGAAAGTCCTTATCTGCTGATTCACTCCCCAAATGCCTATAATGGCAGGGACCAAAGCTAGGAGCCAGGAACTCAATCCAGATCTCCCACATAGGCGGCAGGAACCCAATTACTTGAGCCATCACCACTGCCTCCCAGGGTCTACATTAGCAGGAAGCTGGAGTCAGAGAGCAAAGCCGGTATTGGACCCAGGCATTCTAATGTGGACACCTTACTGCAAGGAGAAATACCTACCCCTGATTTTTTTTAACTCCATAGATATGCAAAAATATGAATTCTCTATTTGAGGACCAAAAGGTTAAACACTGCATTAGACTGAATTTCTTTTTTTTTTTTCTCTAGGTCATATTTATTTGAGTCTACTAAATCTCCCAGCTGTGAAAAAGGAATAACGAATTCTGAAGCTGTAAAATATTTTCATCAAGTTCTCTTCACATTTTGAACACTTTTTACTTTATTTAGGTACCATGTTATGTGGAACATACAGATTTACAACCAGAAGTGTTTGTTCTATTAAATCACCTTCCTTATCCTATCAAGTGCTTTTAATGTGAAGTTACACCTCACCTGACATTAATATTGCTAGTGTTTTATAAATAATAAGGCAAAAGGGATCTAACTCTGCCTCACAGAGATCGTCATCTTTCCCGCCTTCCAATGGCAAATCAAGCACTCCAGCAAAAAGAGAGATCATGCTAACACAGGTGACTGTGGCGTAAAGCCCAAAGCGGTTCCCTAAAGAAAATTTATCCCCAGGATGTAGCCATCTACTTAGCAAAAATGAAAGCAGTTCAACTCGATTTGATACACCTTTGGATGACTTAGAATCTGTTCCTGTGTCTACATTACAAAGAACCAATCCAAGAAAGCAACTCCCTTGTCTTCCTCTAGGTGACTCAGAAGGAAAGAAAACCTGGAGAAAAAGGCACCGACAGCCTCGTGAATCATAGCACCTGCCCTGAACCACCGCCAAACGGAGTGGAAAGAGCACCTGTGAGACCAGCCTGGGAGATGTGTCAATCAGTTAGCCAGGAAGGGGGTGAGCAGGTTCCCCTAACACCACAGGGTCACCACTTTGATGATACAGCAAGAATGAGGGCCCTAGCTGAAACGGGACGGCTTTTGCAATGAGCTTACAAGATCTCCGGTCAACTCGCACGACACAAAGTTTCATGTTTTGTGTGCCTCTGCAAATCTGAGATTTATGGCCGTGAAATTTGGGGACAGTTCTGTTTGCACTGATGTATAATTATGAGCTCAGGAAAGGCAAACTATTTTCTGTTTATAAGCCTTCAACTAGTAGTTTTACCATCATGCTATTCTTACACTTGCTATTTTATACTTCAAATGGCTACATATTTTCAAGATATTTTTGTTACCCTCAGGAATCTCTTGTATATTTTACTACTTAAAAAGCTATTTTTAAATAGTATATGTCTCTATTTTATATCTAAAACACAGAAATATAGACAGGAGAGGCAGCTTGTTGCTAAACAAATACTGTTTTCCTATTGGGATTAACTTCACACACCAATTTTATAAACTTGCTCTATAATATAAATATGATTCACCTATGGCCAGCACCGTGGCTCACTTGGCTAATCCTCTGCCTGCGGCGCCGGCACCCCAAGTTCTAGTCCCGGTTGGGGCACCGGGTACTAGTCCCGGTTGCTCCTCTTCCAGTCTAGCTCTCTGCTGTGGCCCGCAGTGGAGGATGGCCCAAGTGCTTGGGTCCTGCACCTGCATGGGAGACCGGGGGGAAGCACTTGGCTCCTGGCTTCGGATTGGCGCAGCGCTGGCTGTGGCGGCCATTAGGGGAGTGAACAAATGGAAGGAAGACCTTTCTCTCTGTCTCTCTCTCACTGTCTACAACTCTCTCTCTGTCTCTCTCTCTAACTCTGCCTGGCAAAAAAATTGAAAATTAAAAATATATGATTCATCTATTAAAATAAATGCTCAACAACAAAAGTAAGCAAATAAGTATGAAGGCAAACCCTTGCTTACTAATTTGGAAATAGCACCCACTGTTCTCAGCATTTCAGGCACCTTAACCCATTTAATCCTCCTCACACCGCATGAAGGAGGTACTTTATCACGCCCATGTCACACATAGTGCAGTCTCTAAGCAGCGAAGTGCCTTGCTCCACTGCATTTTTGTTTGTCTTCACAGCTCGTTGCCCGCTCATGGTTTACATTGCTCTTGGTTGTCTTTGTTCCCTCTCCTTGCGCTTAGTCTGACAGGTTCCACCAGGCGGCCAGGCGCTCCTTCTCCTCCCTTGTCAGCCGGGGAGGAGGGGAGCGGGTTCCTGAACACTGTCCTCCATTCCATGACTGGCTACTCACTGCTTCCAATTTGCACACATTTGCACGTCTCCTCCTGGCCGTGCCTGCACAGCTTCCCCTGTGTGAGACCCTCAGCACCCTTCATGCCTGCCGGCTTCACCCTTCAGCCTCAGGTGACTTATCTGGAAGAATGGTGCTGCCCTCTCTCCTCGCCCTTCCCACACTCCCAACTAGACTTTGCTATTGCAAGAATTCCAGCTGGACTATTATTAGCATTATGCTTGCACAATGTCTCCTGTGTTCCACTATTTTTTCTTTCTTAGCACTTTTGCTACATAGTCCCAGGCAGGGATCAATATACACGTACATGGAATGATACTGTTCTTTTGTTAAGGATTTCCGATGACATTAGTGCATCTCCCTGTCATTTGCTCCTAACTGGGAGCTGTATCCAGATGCATTGCATTTTAGTTAGAGCCCTTTTTCTAGCACTTTCCTCAGAACAGGCACTTGGAAGAAAGAGCCTCTGAGTCTCTGCCATGCAGGGTGGCTGATAAATTGGTGGGAGTCAGATTTCTCAAAGGAAAGACCTTTCCTCTCCATGAACTCCGACATTATGGTGCATCTGGGGCTTCTTCCTCTAGGAGCAAAGTATTGGCTCCTGATATCTAGAAGCTTGTAAGACTTTTTTTTCTCTATGTGGATTTCAGGAATTTTTGGATGTGGTTTGTCCCCCAAAGGGTCATTCACCGCAAGCTTGGTTCTCACAGTGGCAGTGCTGGGAGACAGGTGGGGCTCAGTGGGAGGGGCTTAGGGCAATGAGGACGTGCCCTTGGAAGGAACTGTGGGACCCAGGTCTCTCTGGCTTCCTGTCTGGTGATGTGACTGCTCCCTCCTGCCATGTGGTACAATCGCTGTGAGGCATTTACCACAGGCAAACTGACACTAGTGCCACAAGTGTAAATACGTAATATATACTCCTGTTAGCTATCTTTTTCCTTTCCTTTAGGCTTTTTTTTTTTTTTTGGTAAGTATTATACACATATAGAATAGTGTGCTTCTATACAGTTTTTAGAGTTTTCAAACTTCCTCGTAATAAGCAGAAGTCAGAAATTTGGGCAGTCTGTGTTTTCCTCATTGTGAACTTGGTTGGGGCTGCAAGTAGAATGACAGTGACAGTAAAATGTCTATTACACTGAAAGAATTTTAGAATTTCCAGACCTATCTGCTACTTCCTGTAGTTTCCAGCTTTTTCTGAATGAACTCGCTCTATGAAGAATGCTAAATAGTCACAATCACCTGTGAATGACAAAATGTTAGTCATCGGAGCATATTCCTGCAAGGAACTTCAGCTCTGACTAATCTGGTGCTGGCACTCTCCCACTATGAAAAGGCGCTGGCGAGCTCTCTCTCTGGGAATAGGAAGTAACACCTAGTAGCTACACCTAATAGAAAGGAACATGTATTCTCCCTGTAAGCAACGCCTTCAATCTTTATAACCAGACAAAAGACCAGCGGTTCCCAACCATTGCCGGGCAGCATAAATACCACCAGGTGCAGCAGGTGCTGTGCTGCCAGGGATTAAGCTGCCTGCTGAGTCCCCCAAATCCTGTATCAGATGCCTGTTCAAGTCCTAGCTGCTCTGCTTCAGATCCAGCTTCCCGCTAATGTGCTTGGGAAACAGCAGAGGAGGACTTGAGTACTTAAGTCTCCGCCACCCACATGGGAGACAAGATAGGGTTCCTGGCTCCTGGCTTCAGCCTGGCCCAGCCCCAGCTGTTTGCAGCCAATTAGGAAATAAGGGAACCAAAAACGCAAGTTTCTCTCTCTCTCCCTGCTTTTAAAAGAAATAATTTTTAAAAATTATCTCCCAGGTGGCTTGTTACACAAATTCTCAGACCCCATCCCCATGAAAGTGAAGCTGGGGAACCCGCCCAGGAATGGAGATGTCCCTGGACTGCAGATCACTCCTGGAGTAACACCGCATGCAACACTGTAGCAACAACAATGGCTCTAACCAGCCCTTCTTCCTTTGAATTGTTTTTCAATCACTAAGCCAAGAAAGTGGAAAGCAATTTGCAAAAGAAGAGCTAAAAATACTTAAACACATGTTTTTTTTATAGGTTCGACCTTGCTGGTAAGCAGAGAAACAGGAAATAAATATCATACCATGATTATGAACCACTTGATGCAAGATGTTGCTAGTGGGGGAGGCTGTGTGAGGGCGACAGGCGGTGTGGGAGAACTCGCTGTACTTTCGGCTCAACTGTGCTGTGAATCTGAAACTGCTCTCTAAAAAATATAGTTTATTTTTTTTAAAGGCATACCAGGGGCCAGCGCTGAGGCATAGCAGGTAAAGCCACCACCTGCAGTGCCAGCATCCCATATGGGCGCTAGTTCAAGTCCCAGCTGCTCCACTTCTGATCCTGCTCTCTGCTATGGCCTGGGAAAGCAGTAGAAGATGGCCCAAGTCCTTGAGCCCCTGTACCCACGTGGGAGATCTGGAAGAAGCTCCTGGAGCAGCCGTTGCAGCCAATTGGAGAGTGAACCTGCAGATGGAAAACCTCTCTCTCTCTGCCTCTCTGTCTCTCTGTGTAACTCTTTCAAATAAATAAATAAATCTTTTAAAAAAGGCATACCTTTTTCACTTATTTAAGAACTGAATATTTTTCATTTATAATAATAAAAGTAGGTCAAAATCAAAAAAGGCACAGTTGGCCTATCATAGTACAACTATTCTAGAGAGACACACAGCAAAATATATTCATAATGTTCATAACCTTTGGCCAAATAAATCTGATTCTTGAAATTAATCTTAATGAAAATAATAAGAAAAATGACCCCAAAAATGTATAAGGATGCCCTCATAGTGTGATACACAGACCAAGTATTTTATAAGGTGTATTATTATATGAACACTAAGAGATTCTTGGAGGACTTCTTAAAGCAAAGGAAAATGTATACAATTTAATATTAAGCAGAAAGAGTGGGTATAAAATAAATACACAGCAGGACTCTAGCTGTGTATTAAGATCCTCATAAAACACTAGAATGTAATCTCTAGAGTGGGACTATGGGTGACTCCTCTTTTTTGTATTTCCAACAATTGGCATTCATTAGCTTTATAACCAGAAAAAATATGCCTTATTTTTTACCCTGTGTAAGAAATAGGCCCATTTAGCTTTCAGAATTCTTACACAGGTGTATAAGGTATTGCATTAGAAATGCTTTGCAGAGTACAGAGAAGAATTATACCTGAGCTTAACACAGTATTCATAGTACTCAAGTCACGTGCCGTCAGAAGGCAGTAGAGCGCTTACTATTTAAAGGAATCCTAGAATGGAGCCTTAGAAAACAACCCCTCTGGAAAGTCAGCAACGTTCCCCAATTTGTCATTAAACAGCTATCAAGTACATCATGTGTTGACTTTTAAAAGATCACATCCTTAAGGAAATCATCACTTCTCCATTACTGTCAATTCAGAGAAGTGTTTCTTGGGCGCCTACCACGTGCTGAGTGCCAGACACACCCTCAGGGAGCTTGAGAGTGGCAGAAAGGGCTACAGGGCGGCCCAAGTTCATAGAGCAAACATGCTTCACACGCATAGAGAGCAGAGCCCAGCCACCCCGGAAAAGTGATGCTCTAAAGTCTTCATTTATTTCTTCTAAGACACGGCCTGTCTTTAAAGAACCTCCCTTCAAAGCAGAGAAGATGTGGGAGACCCAGGAGAAGCTCCTGGTTCCTGGCTTCAGCCTGGCCCAGTCCTGGCTGTTGCAGTCATTTGGAGAGTGAACCAGCAGATGGAAGATGGATTTCTCCCTCTCTGTGTAATTCTGCCTTTCAAATGAATATGTCAATCTTTAAAAAAAAAAAAGAAAAAGAACTCCCCTTCTCCCTGCCCAAATACAGTATGCAATAGGGCTGTGTCACGCTGTTCACACACAGATGTTGGCAACCACACCCTGCGGATCCCCAAGTCACCTGGACAGGCCAGCCAAGGAAGAGACCCAGAAGGAAAGTGCTCATTCCGTGTTCCTAACCCTCCCCAAATAGGTAAGGATTTGGAAATGGAAGCACACCTCCAACATCACCTACAGAAAGGCTCAGTGCAGAAGGGGCAGGCCTTGTAAAGGTGGTCTCTTCCCATAGGGCTTTCTATCTCCACATGGGGACTCAAAACACCCTGGAGGGACAAGCAGTGGGTGCAGTGGTTAAAATGCCACAGCTTGTGACACTGGCATCCCATATAAGAGTGCCAGTTCAAGTAGCAGCTGCTCTGCTTTCCATCCAGCTCTCTGCTAATGGGCCTGGCAGGGAAGATGGCTCAAGGGCTTGAGCCCCTGTTACCCACATGGGAGAACAGGATGGAGTTCCCAACCACTGGCTTTGACCTGCCCTAGACCTGGCTGTTGTGACCACATGGAGAATGAACCAGCAGACAGAAGTCTTCTTAAATAAGTCTTTAAAAAAAAAAAAAATGCCAGAGGCTGGCACTGTGGCCTCTATCTGCAGCACCGGCATCCCATACACCAGTTCGTGTCCCAGCTGCTCCATGTCCAATCCAGCTCCCTGTTGATGGCCTGGGAAAGCAGCACAAGATGGCGCAAGTCCTTGGGCTCCTGCACCCACATGGGAAACCCAGAAGAAGCGCCAGGTGCCAGGCTTCAGATAGGGCCAGCCACGGCCATTGCAGCCATTTGGGGAGTGAAGCAGTAGATGGAAGACCTCTCTCTCTCTCTCCCTCTCTCTCTCTCTGTGTACTCTACCTCTCAAATAAATAAATAAAATCTTTCAAAAATGCCATTTAGGGTCATCCACATTCCATCTTGGAGTGCCTGGGTTTAAGTCTTAGCTCTACTTCTAATTAATGTACATACTGGGAGGCAGTGGTGATGACTGGAGTAGTCAGGTCCCTGCCACCCACATAGGAGACCCAGACTGAGTTGAGGCTTCAGGCCCAACCCTGGCTATTGCATACCCATCCTTTGGTTCATTCATTCCCTCTCTCTCTCCGAATTTCAAATAATTAAAAAAAAAAAAAAAAAAAAAAAAAAAAACTCCAGCTTCCTATGTCAAATGGCCTTTATTGTACCTCCATCTGTATAGTCAGTGGGCCCGTAAACTTGCCAAGTCCAAGATAGAACCTTCTAGTCCACATGCAGGAAGTCCTGTCAGTTCTACACACAGACTAAATCCAGAACCCGTGCCCATCCCAGGCCTGCAGTCTTCTCCACCCTAACTAAAGCCGCCAGCACATCTTCCCTGGACTCTCGCCGCTTTTACTCTCACTCCCCGACAATCCCTTCTCCATGCAGGAGTCAGTACGATGCTTTCTGAAACACAAACAGGCCTGCAAGCTCCACCAGGGCTAGGGTTGTCGTTCGTGTTCTTCACTAATATATCCCCAGCACCACGAGTACGGATGCATGGTGTGTTAACTCCTTAGCTGGCAACTACATAATGGCTTCCCTTGTCCGAACTCCAGCCTTCTCACCACCGCGTTCCAGGCTTACGAGCCAGCCCTTTCTCTTGGCTCGTGGCACTCAGCCCATCGGTCTTTCTCCTCCTCATATACACCAAGCTACTTCCTGCTCGTAGCCTTGCAACTGGCATTTCCTCCCGTCTGGAATGGGCTCCCTGTGTGTCTCCCCCTGCCCTGGCTTGGCTGGCCCCTCCTGTCAGTCATCTGAAGAGCCCCATCACTCTCCACCCCATGAACTTAACAGAGCATCTGACGCCGTGAGCTAACATCCCCCTGATTACTTACCACCTATAGTGCCACTAGAATGTGGAGTAGGGCTCAAAGCCTGGGCCTTGTCTGCCTAGGTCACTGCTATAATCCCAATGCCTCTCAGTGGCAGATAGAGGAGTTCCTCTGTTAACTTAGCTCCATGTTAAAGGAACCAGTTTTCCAAGCTGAAGATTCAGAGATGGTCTCCAGCTGGTACCCAGAAGCCAACAGGTCCTTAAACACATGGCAGCTAAAATGTATGGGAGACAGGACAGACACCAAAACTGCAATGTATTAACTTACCCTGAAACACCTCTGTCAACAGAACGGAACGGATACTCAAAATTCCAATCAATTCACTACCTTCACCCTCTGGGGTCAAGTCCAGTGAGTAAAGCTAAAACAAAACAATTTTGGATGAAAAGCCACCAAATCCCTCTGGGGCTACACCTGTTCCAAAGGACCCAGATCACTGAGCCAGGCTGAAATTCTCTCTTTAGGTAAAACACATGAAGTCCAGGTGCCAGCACTCTCTACGCATTAGCACTGCTGGATGCACAATGAACCAAGCCCCTGTCTGTCCGTCCACGTACACATCCACACCACTGTCTATACCTTGTTTTTGACACGAGAAAGCCCAATGCTGCCCTCATTAACTGAGTTCAGAAAACTCTTCAGTAGTCCATTTTTTTTTTAATTTATTTATTTGATAGGTAGAGTTACAGACAGTGAGAGAGACAGAGAGAAAGGTCTTCCTTCCTCTGGTTCACTCTCCAAATGGCCGCAACGGCTGGGGATGCACCGATCCGAAGCCAGGAGCCTCTACCTGGTCTCCCATGCGGGTGTAGGGGCCCCAGTACTTGGGCCATCCTCCACTGCCTACCCGGGCCACAGCAGAGAGCTGGACTGGAAGAGGAGCAACTGAGACTAGAAATGGCGCCCATAGGGATGCCGGTGCCGCAGGCAGAGGATTAACCTAGTGCACCACAGCACGGGCCCCAGTAGTCCATTTTCAAATTATGAAGCTAGAAATCTATGTGTAACCTACTCAATTAGGCGCAGGCTTGATACAATTTCCCATAACCCAACTAGGTCAATGCCAACACTCCAAGCCAGCGAGACATCATGAAGTCTCAGTATCTGGAATCCAGAAGCAGCTTTATAAATTCTAACCAGCCAAGGGGCAGACTCCACTACCTGGCTCCACAAAAGCATGACACAGTCAATGGCCAAAGGGACCTGGGGGTCCAAACTACTGCCCCAAGCCATCAAGCTGGATATAAGGGAGAGCCTCCCAGCAACATAAGGGCTTCCAGGGCCAGGGCTTCCTGCTATTGATAACATCTTAAACCAAAGACAGTATGGATAATCCACACATGTATAATTCATAGTCGACTACATTACCTCTTGTAAATTGATAATGCTGATGATAATTTGTGAAAAGTTTCTGAGGAATAAATAATTGATGACATATTCCACATCACAAGGCAAATGGTTCATGGAGTCCATGGGTGGGGATGTACTAAAACAATGGATTCTTCCATTCAACATTTATCAAGCACCTACACAGTAGTCATCTGTGTTCACACTAGAACCTGCACATAGACTAATAATTACAGGGTTCTGGAAGGGCCGATGACCTTGGAGCCTTTGATTACAGAACACTTATGGAGCTCCTTTTATGTGCTGGACACTGCACAGTGGGTGCTAAAAGCAGAAAAATTAACAACCAGTTCTCGCTTTTGAGGGTCACGTAGGCTAATGATTTGATGATATGTATTTTACATTTTCCCCTATATATAACTGTGTTCAGAGGTATATCTTTGAGAATTTTAAAGACGTATCTAGGGACAGGCATTGAGGCACAGGGGGTTAATCCACCACTTGGGACGCCTGCATCCTGTACTGGAATGCCTGGGGTCGAGTCTGCCTCCACTTCTGCTCCAGCGCCCTCTAATGCGCACCCTGGAGGTGGTAAATAATGAGCCATGTATTTGAGTTCTGGTCACCCAGGGACAAATCCAGAGTTTCCGGCTCCTGGCTTCAGTCTGGCCCAGTTCCTGCCACGGGGGCCACTTGGGGAGTGAACCAGCAGACAGATTTTTCTCTCTACCTCTCCCTTTCTTTCACTCTACCTTTCAAATATATAAAATCTTTAAAAGACATCTCTAGGCAAATTTACCAAGATGTGGTATTAATATATCTCAGTTTGACTAGTTCTATCAGGAGCCTAGAGTGAGCTTTATAGCTTGAGAATGGCTTCAGTTTTAGATTCATAATACAAAATCACCTGCAGGAAAACAAATTCCCAAATTTACTGAATGAATTGAAAAACAAGTATAAACCTGTAATGAAAAGCCAGTCAACTCACAGAAGAAATTCAGGAGGAATCTAGACAAAATACACCTTTCACATCATTGAAATACAATCTGAATATCTTCACATCTCTGTGCTTTAAGGATGCAAATATCACCTTTCATATCACCCACCCTCCCAATTTTTATATTAGTTAGAACTAAAGACTTCCTTTTAGTACTTTAAAAATATTGCTCTATGGTATCCTAGAAAAAAAAATATTGCTCTTCATCATTGTCATGGAGTTGAAGTTTGTGCCTCCCCCCCAAAATTCCTAAGCAACAATCCTAACCCCCAATGTGATGGTACTGGGAGGTGGGACATGGAGGAGGTCATCAGGTTCTAAGAGTTGGAGCCTTGAGAGGATTAGTGTCCTGAGGAGCAGACCAGAGTACACAAGAGGGGGTGTGTGTTTGGCCCACACATCCACACTGGAGTGCCCAGACTGGATTCCTGGCTCTGGCTCCTGATGCCAGCTTTCCACCAACGCCAACCTGGGAGGCAATGGTGATAGCCCAAGTAATTGGGTCTCTGCCATCCACATGGTAGACCTGGAGTGTGTTCCTGGCTCAGGATCACTTCGGTCTGGCCCAGCCTCAGCCTTTGCATGCATTTGGAGAGTGAGCCAGTAGATGGGAGATCCCTCTCTAACACATCAAACATTTTTACATAAAATTGTTTCGAAAAGGGGGCACATGAGCAAGGGGGACCTTGCTTTTGCTGTCTGCTCTCTGCTGTGCAAGGACACAAGATAGCATTCCACAGACCAGGAAACAGTGGCCTCAGAGCTTGGCATTCCCAGTCTCCAGAACTGTGGGAAATAAACTTCTGTTGTTTAAGCCACTTGGTCTATGGTAATTTTACCGTAGCAGCCCAAACTGACTAAGACAGCCAGGATTTTCTTTCAATGAAGTCTGGCTACAATGTAGCAATTCTGATGTCTTATGAAGTTCCCTAATTTTGGTTATGTTGGGAACAAATGCTTATGTTCATAATAACATATAAATTCATATAATTAGAGTTGCACAGTGGAATCTTAAATTTTTAAACTTCCTTGATGCTACTTTAACATGATATATACTTATTACCAGTTATAAAAAAAGTAAACATTCAAACACCCAAAGTAATTTTTTTGCCAAAATTAGATTTTACTGCTTTCCCTTTCTACAACAGAAATCATCTTTTCATTTGCAAAATTTGCACACTCCAAAAATATATGTAAATGGAAAAGAGTGCAGTCTAGTTAAGTCGAGAATAATCATTACATAAAATGTGTTTCAATGTTGGAAAAACAGCAAAATTGCAATTACTTGAAAATTCACCGTGTCGTAAATAGTTCAAAAGCCTGTCTTATAGACATGTATTTGGGGAAAAATAAGCAGCAAAACCCTAAATGCCTGATGACTGGATCCGAGGTCCATCTGCTAATAACCCGAATCACTCAACTAGTCCAAGGGAACTGCCATCAAAGGGATAAGGAGGCGGGGGAGGGGGGAGGCCCCAGGGGGTCCTACAGACAGAATTACCTCGTTTTGTGGACAAGTTCTTCCCAAAGGAGTAGAAATATTCAGAAAGCAGAGCCCTGCTGAATAACACAGCCTGTCACATTTGAGACTTGGCTGTGTGAGATGAATGTTCTAGAAGAGCTCCCAAGAGGCAAAGGAGAAAAGGAAAAGGAGCCTATGTTTGGAGTGTAGCCTCCTGGGTCCAGTCTCGGCACTGTCCCTGGCTGGCCTGACACTGCAGGCCACTTCACGGCCCTGCCTGGAAAGGATGCCCCGTGCACACGTGACCACAGGGTCTCTTCTGGTCCTTCATGCTACCAGCAAATCCACCCCTGGCTCTACTCTAAAATGGGGCCGTTACTGGCTTAATAACCCCTGGCTACGTTTGAAAGATGGTAAGGAGAGGGAGGGCCTTTGGGAAGTACAAGGCGGGGAGGGCTCCGCCATCATGGGGACTTGGGCTCCTAGAGTCAGGCCTACAGCAGTGGGGTCACCCTTCTGCTCCCTGCGATGTAAGCCTGCAGCAAGGGAGCCCCACTGGACAGCAAGCGTGGGCATCTCAGTCTTGGACCTCCCACCTCCAGAATGGCGAGAAACAAACCTCTGTCCTTTAGGACTGAGCCCACCTCAGTACGGCAGTGTAAGGACACAAACGGCGCAGGCAGGCACAGCACATCGCTCCAGACACACTGACATGGAGCTGAGCAATGCAGCTGTGAGCAAGACCGGCTCCCTCTCTGAAAAGCCCATGCTCTACAAGAGAAATGAACCTGTGCAGAAACGGTGTTGGCCCTACTCAGTAAACGTGATGGTGACAGTGGCGGTGCTGCATGTTGGGGACACACTGAGGGAGAGGATGTTGAACTTGGGGGACACAGAGGAACGGGTCTGGAAGCCTTCCGAGGATTCAGAGCCATGAGCAGCATTGAGGGCTGGGCTGCAGTCTTGAATTATTATTTAAAACTTGGTAGCACACAGCAACTACCAAAGGGAAAATAAATCCCTGGGTTACACAGCTGCAACTCTTACAATGACAGAAAAAGTATTTTCTTTTTTTTTTTTTTAACAATTATTTATTTATTTGAAAGGCAGCGTTAGAGAGAGGGATCGGCAGAGGCAGAGAGAGCTTCCATCCACTGGTTCACTCCCAAAATGCCTGCAACGGCCAGAGGTGGGCCAAGCTAAAGCCAGGAGCCAGGAGCATATTTAGCTGGGTGTCCCACAAGGGTGCAGGGACCCAAGGACTTGAACCACCTTTGGCTGCTTTCCCAGGTGCACCGGCAGGGAGCTGCGTTGAAAGTGGAGCAGGCAGTGTCCCAGGTGGTGGCTTACCCCACTGCTCCACAGTGCAGGCCTCCCAAAAAGTTAATTTAGTTATTTTCAAAGGGCAGAGATAGGCAGTGCTTTGATCTGAAGGGGACGGTAATGTTAGACTAGCCTGGCTCCCTTCTCTAGTCTCTCCACCCACCAGAGCAAAGGGAGAACTCACAGGGAAACGCTGGGGGAGGGAATAATGGGGGTGGAGACACCGTCTTCTAACACCAAGTGCGGGAGTGGCTGTATTTTCCTGATGACATACATCTTGGCCATTGGTTGAGGGGCTGAGCACTGAGAATCCTTGTGTACGCCCATCACCATGATCCTACCTCCCTCTAGCTCTGTGTGCAGGCGGCCACCAGCTTCCCAGCACATCTGCAACCCTTTTCAGAACAGAAATGTTGGAGCTGGACTTCTCCAGTTCTGTGCAGCTCTCAACTTGGGGTTGCTGGCTTAGTCAGATTCTCAGATAAAACTACTCCAGCACCCAAATATTCGACGAGAAAGACCATTCCAAACATAGACATTACCTTCCCAACAACTACAGCAACCCGGTAAGCTTCCATTCCCGATGTCAGGAGACGTCAAATGAAGCTGACTCTGGCTATCTCAGTGGGAGAATGGGATCCATTGGAAGAATACAGAAGAGAGGTACAGACATTCAACACCGAAGCTGGGATCCAGACTCAGAAAAGGACACAAAGCTCTGAGTCTCCCACAGGCACAGCTGCTGCAGGGAAAGTACTTCGGCCACCTCCAGTCATTGGATCACCCTGCTCAGGATTGAAATTGCAGGGATGGAGTCTCCGTGCTCTGGCTTGGGTTATGAACCCTAACCCCTTTTAGCTACAAGGGTGCTAACGGGGAGCAGGCATTCGGCACAGGGGAAGCCGCCCCTTGGGAAGCCCACATTGCACAGCAGCTTGCCTCGGTTTGCGTCCCAGCTCCACTCTGCTCATGGCCACCCTGGGAGGCAACAAAGGATTCCGCAGGTACCTGGGACTCTGCCTCCCAGGTGGGAGATCCAGAAGGAGTTCGGGGCCCCTATCTTCAGCCCAGCCCAGCCCTGGGGAGTCAGTCAGCATGCAGAAGATGTCTCTCTTTGTCTCTCTCTGCCTGTCCAATAAGCAAAAGTTTAATGGGTGCTTAGGTGCCCTGAATAATGGCCTTTCCATTATGGCCTGTATGTGGTGGGAGAAAGGTAAATCAAAAAGGAAAGAAAACTGCTGTGAGCCAGAAGGTGCAATGGATGCCATCACTTCCTAAAGCAACAAAGATGCACTGCCTTCCCTGCGAACAAGCCCCGAGCCAGAAATGTATAAAACAGGCCAGAAATGTCAGAATCCAGAAGATACATGCACTCCAATTAGGGTACAATTCTGGGTGAACCCCCGATCCTGGTAAACACATATGAGAAACTCAAAGAATAGCAAAAGTCGGTAACATGAGGCCAGGACCACAAACCACAGGAGTGGTAAAAATTAACAAGAAAGGACATGGGGTGGGCATTGTGGTGCAGCAGGTCAAGCCACCACTTGGGACACCTGCATCCCATGTCAAAGTGCTGGTTCAAGTCTCGGCTCCTCCACTTCCAACTCAGTTTCCTGTTAGTGTGCCTGGGAAGGCAGCAGATGTTATTAGCTCAAGTGTCTGGGTCCCTGCCACCTAGGCGGGAGACATGGATTGAGTTCCAGGCTCTTGGTTTCAGCCTAGTCCAGCTCTGCTTGTTGTGAGCATTTGAGGAATGAACCACCAAATAGAAGATCTCTCCCTCTCTGGCTCTCCCTCTCTCTCTCTCTCACTTTGCCTTTCAAATGAATACAATAAATCTATTTTAAAAATACATTAACTACGCAAATGGTAGCCATAAGAAGGTTCTAATAATCATACTGATATCGGACAAAACAGACCCTAAGACAAATTATGATAAGAGACGTTTTATGATAAAAGGGTCAATACATCAGGAAGATATATACAATTATAAACATACATGAACCTAACAAAATAGTGACAAATACATGAAGTTAAAAAAATGACAGGACTGAAAGGCGAAATAGACAATTCACACTAAAATCAGAGATTTCAACAATGACAGAAAACCATTAAGAATACAGAAAGTCACACAACAATCTCAAAAAATTTAAAGAGATTAAAAATATACAATGTATATTTTCCGCCGGCGCCGTGGCTCAACAGGCTAATCCTCCGCCTAGCGGTGCCGGCACACCAGGTTCTAGTCCCGGTCGGGGCGCCGGATTCTGTTCCGGTTGCCCCTCTTCCAGGCCAGCTCTCTGCTGTGGCCCAGGAGTGCAGTGGAGGATGGCCCAAGTGCTTGGGCCCTGCACCCCATGGGAAACTAGGAGGAAGCACCTGACTCCTGCCTTTGGATCAGCGCGGTTCGCGGCCATTGGAGGGTGAACCAACGGCAAAGGAAGACCTTTCTCTCTCTCTCTCACTATCCACTCTGCCTGTCAAAAAAAAAAATATATATATATATATATATACACACAATTATATATATATATACACAATGTGTATTTTCCAACCACATAGAATGAAATGAGACAAATCTGAGAAAACGTCAAATATCTGGGAATTATATAACATGCTTCTAAATAATACAAGGACCAAAAAAAAAAATCACAAAAGAAATTTTATAATATTTTGAATGAATGAAAACAAAAGTACAATATACCAAAATTCATGGAATACAGATAAAGCACTGTTTAGAGGACACTATATATTTTTTTCTTTTCCTTTTTCTTTTTTTTTTTTTTTTTTTTTGACAGGCAGAGTGGACAGTGAGAGAGAGAGACAGAGAAAGGTCTTCCTTTGCCATTGGTTCACCCTCCAATGGCCGCCGTGGCTGGCGCACCACACTGATTCAAAGCCAGGAGCCAGGTGCTTATCCTGGTCTCCTATGGGGTACAGGGCCCAAGCACTTGGGCCATCCTCCACTGCACTCCCGGGCCACAGCAGAGAGCTGGCCTGGAAGAGGGGCAACTGGGACAGAATCTGGCACCCCGACCGGGACTAGAACCCGGTGTGCCAGCGCCGCAAGGCGGAGGATTAGCCTGTTGAGCCACGGCACTGGCCACTATATTGTTTTAAACCCCATTAGCAAAAATAAATAAATAAATAAAGGGCAAATCAATTACCTAAGTTTCCACCTTAAAAAATTAGAAAAACCAACTAAACCCAAAGCAAGCAGAAAAAATAGGAGTAATATAGAGTTTAATTCAGTGAAACAGAAAACAGAAAAATAGAAAAATTAATAAAACTAAGTTGGTTCTTTAAAATAATCAAAGACTCAATATTGTCAATGGGAAATTCTCCTCAAACTAACTCAGCCATAAAAAGCAATCCACCAAAGCCACAGCAGATTTAATACAAACTGACGGCTAATCTTAAATTTTATACCAAAAAAATTTTATTATGAAATTTTAAATTTTATACAAAAGAAAGAATCTAAAATAGGCTAAACAATTTTGACAAGAACAGAGTAAGAGCACTTATATGCTCTGATTTCAAAATGTACCCTCAAGCTAGAATTCAAAACAATGTGGTATTGACATAAGGAAAATCAAACAAATCAATGGAATCCAGAAATAAATCCTTACAGTTTATGGTCAATTGATTTTCTACACAGGGGCAAATGGGAAAGGGACACATTTTCCTTGGATATCAAGATGAGAAAAAATAGTTACTTAGATCCCTACCCCACATCATACACAAAAATTAACACAAAATAGATCAGAGAGTTAAATGTAAAAACTAAAAGTTTTGAAGAAAATCTTTGTGACTTGAGGTTAATAAATAGTTCTTAAGACACAAGAACAAAAGTTATAAGCCATAAAAGAAAAAAATCAATGTTGGATTTCACTGAAATTAAGAATATTTGTGCTTCAAAAGACAGCATTAGGAAAATAAAAATAGAAGGCACATACTAGGGAAAAATATTTACAAATCATGTATCTGATAAGGGACTTGTGTCTAGAGTGCTAATAAACTTATAAAGTTCTCATTAATAAGACAAATAACCGAATTAAATAACAGAAGCAATAACCCAACTGAAAAATGGGTTCTGATAAAAGCTACCATATGGATGAACCTTAAAAACCTCATGCTAGGGGCCAGCATTGTGGTATACCAGATAAAGCCACCACCTGTGATGCCTACATCCCATTTGGGCACCAGTTTGAGACCCAGCTGCTCCATTTCCAACCCAGCTCCCTACTATTGAGCCTGGGAAACAGTGGAGATGGCCCAAGTGCTTGGGCCCCTGTGCACATATGGGAGACTGGGATGAAGCTCCTGGCTCCTTGCTTCAGCCTGGGGAGTGAATCAGTGGATGGAAGATTCCCTCTCTCTCTCTCTTTGTCTCTCTCTCTCTCGCTCTGTTTCTTCCTCTGTTTAACTCTGATATTCAATAAATAAAACTTTAAAAATACATGCTAAGTGAAATAAGCACAAAGGAACAAATATTGTGTGATTCTACTTACATTTTAGGTAGATAAAATTTTCAAATTCATAGAGAAAGAAAACAACAGAGGTTATGAGAGCAATGTGGAGTTATTGTCTAATAGGAATAGAATTTCTGTTGGGGATGATCAATCAGTTCAGAAATGGATAATAGTGATGGTTGTACAACATTGTAAGTGTACTTAATGTCACTGGATCATCTACTTAAAGTGATTAAAATAGTAATTTACCACAATGAAAAATGCAATTGTTGGGGCCAGCACTGTGGTGTAGTAGGTTAAGCATCCGCCTGCAACACCAGCATCCCATACGGGCATCAATTTGAGTCTTGGCTGTTCACTTCCAAACCAGCTCTCTGCTTATGGCCTTGAAAAGCAGTGGAGGATGGCCAAAGTGCTTGGGCCCCTGCACCTGCATGGGAAACCCAGAGGATGCTCCTGGATCGTGGCTTTGGATCAGCTCAGCTCCAGCTGTTGCAGCCATTTGGGGAGTGAATCAGTGGATGGAAGACTTTTCTCTCTGTCTCTCCCTCTCTCTCTAACTCTGCCTCTCAAATAAATAAATAAATAAAATGCAATTGTTTTAAAAGTGGGCAAAATATTTCATCAAAGAAGATATATAAATGACCAATAATTATATTGAAAGGTGTTCAATAGCATTTGCCATCAAGGGGATACAAATTAAAACCATCATGAGATGCCACTACGTATCAACTAGAATGACAATAATCAAAAAGATAATGCCAAGCATGGTTGAATTTGGAACTCCTACACATTGCTGGTGGGAATGTAAAATGGTATGGCCACTCTGGATTTAAAAAGTTAAATATAAGCTCACTATAAGACCCAGAAGTTCCACTCCTATTAATTTACCCAAGAGAAATGAAAATATATTTCCAAATCAAAGACTAGTACACAAAGCTGTTCATAGCAGCTTTATTGATCATAGCTAAAAACTGAAAAAAATCCAAAGGTTCATCAATTAATGAATGGAAAATGCAATATGGTACAGCCATCCTTTCCACAGACCACGGGCAAGGGACAACAAAAGATCTCTGACACCTGCTAGGATCTGACTGGAACTCTAGGAGATTATTGCTAAGTGAAAGATGCCAGATGCAACAGACTTCACATTGAGTGCTTCCATTTACATGAAATGTAGACAACAGAAAAATGCATAAGGACAAAAAGTGGATGAGTGTCTGGGGCTGGAGCACAGAGGGAAAGCCTGCACACAGGTTTGTGTAAACTGGGGGTGAGGGAGGGGAGATAACACCCCCAAACTGGTTGCACAATTCTACAAATTTACCAAAAATCATTTAATTGTACACTTACAATGGCTGAATTCTTGTGGCATTTAAATTATAGCTCAACAATGCTGTGTAGGCTGGCGCTCTAGTGCAGTGGATTAGGTCACTGCTTGGGACACTGACATCCATATTGCAGCGTCGGTTCAAGTCCCTGTTACTCCGCTTCTGATGAACAGAATAGAAATGCTATTCTCTGCTAATGCACCTGGGAAAGCAGGGGATGATGGCCCAGGTAGTTGGGTCCCTGCCATCCATGTGAGAGATTCTGATGGTGTTCCAGGCTCCTGGCTTCAACCTGGCCCGGCTTGGTTCCAACTGTTGCGGCCATCTGAGGGGATGAAACAAATATCTGCCTTTCAAATAAATAAATCTTTAAAAGATAACACTAAAAAATAAACTCAAGGAGCAGGCATTGTAGCACCGTGAGTTAAGCTGCTACTTGGGATGCTGGCATTCATACCAGAGTGCCCAGTTCAAGTCCTGGTTACTCTGCTTCTGATTCAGCTTCCTGCTAATGCACCTGGGAGGTAGCAGATGGTTGCTCATGTACTTGAATCCTTGCCACAGGTAGGAGACCTGGATGGAGTTCCTGGCTCCTGGCTTCAGCCTGGACAAGCCCTGGCTGTTGCAGGCATTTGGAGAATGAACCACTAGATGGGAAATCTCTCTCTCTCTCTATCTATCTACCTATCTCTATCTCTCTATCTCTTTCTCTTCCCTCTCCCTCTGTTATTCCACCTTTAAAATAAAATAAATAAATCTTTTAAAAAATAAATTAAAACCTGACAATGGGGAAAAAATGTGAATTAGTTTCAAGAAGCATATCGACATACTCCCCCATGACCAGAAAGGTCTTCCTTCATCCAGCCATGTATCTTTTATTCATATAATTAATAATTACACGTGGACGAGACTGACACTATACAGTGAGGGAACCCAGGCCCCAAGTGACCTTACGTTCCTGAACTAGATTGTGTGGTCCCTGGGAGTGCTCAGCAAATGGGAGCAAAGTTACAGACTGTAAAAATAGACAAGAATAGCCTGATATTAGACCCATTTCAGAGAAAAATAGAGCAACAAAAGGGGAGTCAGGGAAGCAATTCAAAGACGGAAATTGCTTGAGTAACAAACTGTATTACATGCAATCATTATGGCCTAGAAACATTTAATCTGAAGCAGCAAAGGCTGACCTAGTAATTGATTTAATAGCTGTCTTCAAAGACATGAAGGGTTTTATAGGAAACTATCTGACTAGCTAGCCCTCTTTCTCTCTCTCTCTCTCTCCAAGAGCCAAACAAAACAAAATGATTTAATAATCAGCGAAGCAAATTTAGATGAAGTGTAAATAACACTGAAAGTAACTGCTATCGAATCCTAAAATAAATTTAACTGGGCTATTTGTGCAAGCAGTCTCCTTGGCACTCAGTGAGAACAGACGAGACAGACAGCTTTGGTCTGAACGCCTTCCGGCCTGGGAGGTGGGATGGGCCCCAGGGCAGCCGGTGTGGAGGGCGAGGCGGCAGCCCTTACCTCGATATCCCGGTTCAGCTGCTTCACGATGGCAGTTATGTTCCTGATGTGCTCCTCCAGGAAGAGCCGGGCCAGGCGGTCGCCTCCGCCCTTGTTCTGCATCTTCTGCAAGCTGCTGACGATGTCGTCCTTGATCCGGAAGGCGTGCTCCACCAGCGCGGCCGTGGTCTTCTCATGGCACATGATCCTGTCTTCCAGCTGCTCCACGAGGCTCACGGACGAGTAGGGTGCCATGGTCAGGGACTGGCTGTGTCGGGGCATGGTTCTAACTCGCCTAGGGAAGGGAATCGCATGATGCCGGTTGTTCACTGCGGGCAGTAAGGTTTTTGCTTTTTTTCTAAGCCAAATTCAAGACTCCCCAGAGAAGGAAATACAAGCCATCTACCCCTACAAACTAAGGGGGCTTGAGGCAGGGCTTCTGCACAGAAGACTCTTCCGCGTGAGCCAAGCAGGACCTCTTACATAATTGTGCTCAAAGCCTTAAGGAGTGCTGGGGGCAGGCTCTGTGACCTCCGAGAACAAACGGCTAGAAGAACCGGGCACACAGAGATGCCCTCCCTGGCATAAGCTATGATCTCCGGATCAGGCTTACTAACAGGATCCCCTGACATGCTCTCCCCCGACCATAGAAGTAGTGCTTACAAATTCATATGTCTGCAGGGCCAAGCAAGCAACAGACATGAGCGGTAGGTGCTGGGTGCTGGGAAGGGCATCCCCCTGCTACAGGGAGCATGGGTCTGCAGCACCCCTCAGGGACCACCTGAGACTGTAAGGCCATTTTGCCAAAAGAGTCAGGAAATTCAGGCTCGTAGTGGAAAGCTGCCTGATTTTTAACCACTGACGATTCATCTCAAAGTATTTAAGATCCCGCAGGCCGAGCAACGTACTTCCGTGAGCCCATTTTGGCCCGTGGGCACTTGCTTTGCCCATGAGGGTTCATGAGGATGTTACCCTCCAGCCTCTCAAAGTTGTACTGTACTGTTGCTGGGAAGGTCAACCGTCCCATCGGGTGGCTCTGAGATGTCTACCGTGGGGTCACTGAGTGGGCTACAGAGTCCTGCAGACTGGAAGCTGGGAGAGGGGACACAACAGTACTTCTCTCCCCCTTGAACAAAGCCATTCCTGGATAATGCAACAGCCACAAGGGTTCATTTAACACGCCCACCACACCCGCTAGCAGCCCTCATGGGATTGGTGGAAAGGAAAAGTATACCTTAGATGCATATTTTCCATATATTATACCTTTCCTCGGTGACAAGAGAAGGAAGTACAGTGCTCCGTTGGGCCATTTTCTTTTTAATAATTCACATCTGTTGAAAAAATAAGCACTCAATTATTTAACAGTTCATATCTAGAACTTGACCTCAAAAGCTTCTGATTAAGTTACTAAGTGGATCATAAATTATGTGGGCATGCTGATCTGTCATATTATTAAAAGTCTTATGTCCTATATACGACATAAATAGCAAATGTTTCCAAATATAGAAAAAGGATAAGCAAAATCAAAGTGCTTCTGAAATTAATACTGCAAAGCCTTGGTAAAGAAATCAGCAAAGCTTGTTAAATAGAATTCCCCCAAGTTTCTTCAGCCAATCTGCATCTCAAGCTTGGGAAACCACTTTTATAGAAACAAAATACAGGGGCCAGAGTTGTGACACAGTGGGTTAAGCCACTGCCTACAATGCTAGCACCCCATATGAGCCCCAGCTGCAGACCCCCTGCCCAAACTGTTCCACTTCTGATCCAGTTCCCTGCTAAGGCACCAGGGAAAACAGCAGAGGATGGCCCAAGTACTCAGGCCCCTGCCACTACATGGAAGACCCAGATGAAGCCCCAGGTTCCTGGATTTGACCTTGTCTAACCCCAGCTATTGCAGCCATTTGTGGAATAAACCAAAAGACCCCTCTCCGCCTCTAACTCTACCTTTCAGATAAATCTTAAAAACAATAGCAAAATACTTCCTTTAACTGGCTTATTCAGTCTTGTACTTCTTGTAGAAATCTGAAGCAAACTCCTTTAGTAAGTCTGATCCCAGCAAATTTAATAAATTCCATAGCAAAGGAAGAGTAGTTGTTTCTACATCAATCTTCAACACAGAAGCAAAATCAGCGTGATTTGGTGTAGGGGAATCCATCTATCCCCAAAGAGAATGAGAGTGATAGTCTTCATCAAAACTTTATGATAAGATATAATTGCTCACTTTACACTCACGAGTGACATCTTACATACAAGGATTTGATCATCACAACTCATTAGAAATCTGAACAAGCTACAGGCTTTTGAAAATGTTTCATTACTGTGGCTTTTTCGATACTGCCGTCGACTGGCTTAAAGAGTGGATGCCTGGGAACCACGCCCTGATGCAGTAATTAGTCGGCTGGGAGCTGCTGGAGCCACAGAGCCCTTCTGATGGACATCACTGTTTTGGCTCCATTGCTCCGGTGTTTTATTGTTAGAGTTTCAAAATGTGAACATTTTGCTTTCCTAGGCAAAGATCTTCAAGATTTAAACAAATTACACTTTAGGGGGAAAAAAAAGGAAGTTCACGCCAAACAAGCAATGGTGTCCTAAGGAGTGTTTCAGTGTCAAAGATAAGAGATGTCTGATTTAGAATCAATAAAATGAGGCCCGTGTGGAGGATGTTAATATGTAGAATCTTGGCAATTTAAAGACCTCAGACTCCTTGGTTGAGATATTCATCTACAGAACAGCCCAATTAAGGAGCATTTAGTTGAGGGCCAGCGTTGTGATGCAGTGGATTAAGCTGCTGCAGGTTAAGCCATGGCAGCTCGAGACACAAGCATCCCATATGGGTGCCAGCTGCGGTCCTGGCTGCCCACTTCGGATTCAGCTCCCTGCTAATGCGCCCGAGAAGGCAGCAGAACACGGCCCAAGGACTTGGGCCTCTGCCACCCACGTGGGAGAACAGAATGGAGTTTGTGGCTCTAGGCTTTAGCCTGACCCAGATCTGATTGTTTTGGCTATTTGGGTCATGAACCAGCAGATGGAAAATCTTTTTCTTTCTGTCTCTCTCACTCTCTCTCTCTCTCTCTTGCTATGCCTTTCAAATATATAAATCTTAAAAAACGTTAAGCATTTGTGAATGAATGGGGACTTCTGGCCTCCCCCTCTCTGAAGTTTGGTTCCTCCCTCTGTAGCTATTCTTGAGCTACCGAAGCCCACCTGCATCGACTTTCTGGAAAAGAAGCCACACACCGCTGACTGTGGGAGACGGTTTGTCAGTAGCAAGGCTTCTCGCTGTCAAGTGCTGTGCATTCTCTCTGACAGGAGCTTCCTACGGTGTGAGTTCACAACACGCAGAATCGGTGCTGTTTCGCGAATGCACCGTGGATCTGCTCACCTGTCAGTTCCCTTGGTTTATCGGTATCATGATCCTTTGCCAGAATTGACAGAATCTATGAGGAGTCTTCAACAAGGTCACGGGAAGTGCATATTAGGAAGATACTATGCACGGATGTCAAGAATATTCTGCACCAAAATTAATCTTTTCATTCCATTTGTTCCCAAACTTTTAGAAATACACACAGGTATCGCAAACGAATAAGGACTGATAATAAATAAAGCACTGGATTAGTAACCTCTCAAGCACGGATTCCAGCTCTTCCCATTGTGGATTCTGGCTTCCGTGCCTGGGGCTGTCTCTGCCTGTACATTTACAAACCTGATCGCTAATACTGCTAACAGGCAAGAGGGCCTACAACTTTGTCAGGCTGCTCTGTGTCGTATGCCGTTTTGATTGTGCCACGACTACTGTTATCATAAGCCATTTCCACTTCATGAGTTTAAAGAAATGGGTGAGTTAGAGAGGAAGAGACAAGTAAGGCAAGAGGAACTGAAGGAAACAGTTTTAAAAAGCAAAATCACACCACCCAGGGTACACAACATATTAGTAGACTTGCAAGTTTCACACAAAAGGAAACGCTATTATCAAAAAAAAAAAAAGAAATGCTATTATCTAAATTAAAATCTGTTGCAACAAAAATTCTGTCTAGAAGGGAAAAGAAAAAAAAGGAAGTAGATATACTCATATATAAATATGAATAATATTTTAAGGACCAAAGGAGACAACTAATTATTGTATTTTTCTAAGTAATGGGACACTGGGTAAAATACCTAACGATTTTAATGAAAAATGATATGGATTTAATAAATTAGGATGACAACTTAAACTGAAGAACTGAGTGCCAGTCACGTAAAAATGAAGTTTTTCAGTTCACTATTAAAATACAGTGCTGACATATTCTGCTGAGTGTCAGAGAAAAAAAAAAAAAAACCACAGGCAAAGCTCTTATGAATAAAGTGGTTGTAATTTGGTAGTTCCGGAAAAAAAAAAAAAAAAAAAAGCTTATTTCCTTATACAGTGGTTAAAAATAGAGTGAAAGGCTGGCGGGCGGGGAATCGCTGCAGGTGTGTCTGGCAACATAGGTGGGGACTGCTCCCGCTCCATCTCCAGTGCCAGGCTCAGGCCTTGGGCTTTGTCCTGTGGCAGGATGGACGGAGACTGAACGTGGCAGAAGGCAAGTTCAGAGAATATCCAAGAGCACCCAAGGCAGAGGCCTGTGTTTAAGGTAAACTGGGACTCCACTTAGGAGGCCTGCACCCTGGGCTCAAGTCCTGGCTCTGCCTCCCATTCCAACTTCCTGCTAGTGTGCACCTGGTAGGCAGCAGGTGATGGCTCAAGTAGTTGGAAAATGTGGCTTGAGTTCCAGGCTCCTGTTTCTGCGCTCCTGGCTTTGGCCTGGCCCTGCCCAGCCTGTTGCAGGCACTTGGGGAGTAAACAATGGATTACTCTCCACCCACAGCCCTTTGCCCTTGGCCTTCTTCTAACCTCCCCGTTTCACTGTGCGTTTTCCTCCCATCCACTGCCTCCACTTCCTCTCCTCTCATGCCGCTTTTCACACTGATAGCTCAACATGCTCAAGCCCTTATTTGAACCCTCACTTTCCCACTACCTGTGGGACCCCAGTGAGCCGGCTTTTCTCTGTTAAGCTAGAGACCACATAAACAGGAGCTGCTCATCCTTACCCAGGACGCACCTGGGCCAGACACTCATGAAGCACACTAGGCGAAAGCATCCTGACAATCATTTGTGAAGGGACTAGTCTTACCTCCATTTAACTGGAGCAAAGTGAGACCCGGAAATGTTCAGCAACTGGACAACATCTAGGGTCAGGAATGAGCAGAACAGGGACTTGAACCTAGGGAGTTGGCTTCTGTATCACCAGGCATTAGCCACTAGGAGGCTATGGGAGACCCAGACAGTGTCTGGCCTGGGGCACTGGATAAACTTCCAGTAGGGCTAGTTCCCTTCTGCTTCTCAAGTAATGTTCCTTCAGGCACATCTCATAGAAAAAAACTATTTTTAAAAATAAATCTTTTCATGGGGGTGGGCATTTGGCCTAATGCCTAAAATGACAGTTGGGACACTTGTGCCCTATGTCAGAGTCCTTGGGTTTGATGCCCACCTCCAGCCCGACTTAACTTCCTGCTAACAATGTCCCTCGGAGGCAGTGGTGATGGCTCAAGAAGTTGAGTTTCTAGGGGTCGGCGCTGTGCCATAGCAGATAAAGCCACTGCCTGCAATGCTGGCATCCCATATGGGTGCTAGTTCGAGTCTCAGATGCTCCACTTCCAATCCAGCTCTCTGCTATGGCCTGGGAAAGCAGAAGATAGTCCGAGTCCCTGGGCCCCTGCACCTGTGTGGGAGACCCAGAAGAGGCTCCTGGCTCCTGGCTTCTGATCGGTGCTGCTCCAGCCTTTGTGGCCATCTAGGGAGTGAACCAGCGATGGAAGATATTTATCTCTCTCTCTCTCTTTCTTTCTGTGCGTCTCTCAAATTTTTTTAACTTAAAAATAAACCTTTATATAAAACTTTCTGGCAGATAACATTGTCTTTGGTTTATATAAAGAAATATTGTATTGTTTGCTGTCCGAGCCTAGTGGGGAAAGCGTTAGGTACCTATACCCCTTCCATACAGCTGCCACTGCTTCCCCTGGCAGGGATGTGCTGAGGTTACAGCTGCACTGAAGTCATACCTGGCTCTTCTAAAACCAGATCATACACATGAAAAGAAAAATCTGTAACACACTTATTTTCTTTGAAGAAATTTGGAACATAATAAGAAATGTCTTTTAGTAGGCTAAAAAATGCTTATTGTGATTAAGGTACTATAATAAAGTCAGGTTCTGGGGCCGGCACTGTGGTGCAGTGGGCTAAAGTCACGGCCTGCAGTGCCAGCATCCCATATGGGTGCCAGTTCGTGTCCCGGCTGCTCTACTTCTGATCCAACTCTCTGCACCTGCATGGAAGACCCAGAAGAAGCTCCTGGTTCCTGACTTTGGATCAGCTTAGCTCTGGCCACTGCGGTCATTTGGGGAGTGAACCTGCGGATGGAAGACTTCTCTCTCTTTCTCTCTCTCTCTGGCTCTACCCTGCTCTGTAACTCTGTCTTTCAAATAAATAAAATAAATCTTTAAAAAAAATAAAAAGTCGGCCGGCGCCGCGGCTCACTAAGCTAATCCTCCACCTTGTGGCGCCAGCACACCGGGTTCTAGTCCCAGTCAGGGAGCTGGATTCTGTCCGGGTTGCCCCTCTTCCAGGACAGCTCTCTGCTGTGGCCAGGGAGTGCAGTGGAGGATGGCCCAAGTGCTTGGGCCCTGCACCCCATGGGAGACCAGGATAAGCACCTGGCTCCATCGGATCAGCGCGGTGCGCCAGCCATGGCAGCCATTGGAGGGTGAACCAACGGCAAAGGAAGACCTTTCTCTCTGTCTCTCTCTCTCTCTCTCTCACTATCCACTCTGCCTGTCAAAAAATTTTTAAAAAATAAAATAAAATAAATAAATAAATAGTCAGGTTCTACCTAAAGGCATAAACAGTAAAGTGCAAATTAGCACTCAAAAATTGCTGACTGTTGTTATCAACTTACTTTTTTTAGATCTCTTTCTAGAACACATATATTTTTCTTTTTTAAAAAAAGATGGTGGTCGACACTATGGTATAGCCGGTAAAGCCACCGTCTGACGCCAGCATCCCTTATGGACACCAGTTCATGTCCTGGCTGCACCACTTCCAGTCCAGTGTTCTGCTAATGGCCTGGGAAAAGCAGAGGAGCACGGCCCAAGTGCTTGCGCCTCTGCCACCCACATGGGAAACTGGGATGAGGGCCGGCGCCGCGGCTCACTAGGCTAACCCTCTGCCTTGCGGTGCCGGCACACCGGGTTCTAGTCCCGGTCGGGGCACCGGATTCTGTCCCGGTTGCCCCTCTTCCAGGCCAGCTCTCTGCTATGGCCCGGGAAGGCAGTGGAGGATGGCCCAAGTCCTTGGGCCCTGCACCCCATGGGAGACCAGGAGAAGCACCTGGCTCCTGCCATCGGATCAGCGTGGTGCGCCGGCCGCAGTGCGCCGGCCGTGGCGGCCATTGGAGGGTGAACCAACGGCAAAGGAAGACCTTTCTCTGTCTCTCTCTCACTGTCCACTCTGTCAAAAAATTAAAAAAAAAAAAAGCTTCTGGCTCCTGGCTTCCAAAGGGCCAGGCTCCAGCCATTGTGGCCATCTGGGGAGTGAAGCAGCTGATGGAAGATCTCTCTCTCTATCTCTTCCCTCTGAGTCTCAAATAAATAAATCTTTAATAATAATAAAGTCATATTCAATATACTTTGTGTGCCCTGCATTTTCTAACACTGCGTCATGAACATCAATTCAACATATAAAGATATGCATCACCATTTTTAATGCCTGCACAATATTCCACTGAACAGATACTGTTTCCAACTATTGTTTAATTCAGCTTTGTGGTCTCTAACTTCCCTCTCCTTTGTTCTACAAAAGGATTCAGGAAATGCAGAAAGTCAGTGGTACAGATTGCAAAGGACATTCAAAATTCAAGTTCAGGGGAAACTCTGAAATCTGAAGAATGGAGAAGGGATGAGGGGCTGGTGTTGTTGCACAGCAGGTTAAGCTGCCATGTAGGATAGCCCCCATCCCATATCAGAGTGCTGGTTCAAGCCCCAGGTACTCTGTTTCTGGTCTAGCTCCCTGCTAATGCACCTGAGAAGGCATCAGAGAATGGCCCAAGTATCTGGTTACAGGGGACCCACATGGAGTTCCAGGTTGCAGGCCTGGCCCAACCACAGGTGTGGTGGGCATTTAGGGAGTGAACCAGCAGATAGGAAGATCTCTCTCTGTCCCTCCCTCTCTCTGTCACTCTGCCTTTCAAAGAAATAAGTAACTTTTTTTCAAAAAAAGAGGATAAAACCAGTTGATCTATAAAAATGAAACAAACACTACTGACAGATTTGAAATAAAGCAAATACTCATCACGCTCATTTCATCTCAGTCTGTAACCTCAGCACCTGGAGTGCAGTAGCTGATTAACATGTTTGCTGGATGAGTGAATCTCAGGGCTCAATGACTGCATAATGTTGAATTTCATCAACTGAATTAGATTCTTACTACAGAGTCAGGGGATGGGATGCATGGTGCATCTAGTCAAAACAGACTATGAAGACACAAATGTATTTCCCAGAACTTAAGTTTTGGGAGGAGCAGGAAGAGGCTCTATCAGGCAGGGAGATGGAGCAGACTCCCATAGTCCAAACAGTAGCCATTAAGACAACCCTGCCCACGCCTCTTGCTCTGAGTGCACTGCCACCTAGCTTCCCAACTGGATGTGCATAAAAGAAGAATATGAAAGAATCAGCAAACACAAGCCACACGCCATCTGTCAGCCTTTTCCCTTGTCTCAAGTTAATACAGGGGAATGATTCCTCTAAGGGGAACAGAACCCGGGCAAGCCAGCCCCGAGGCCTGATCATCTCTGGCTGCCCCAACAATGCAGCTAGACCCATGTTGCTAAAACTCGGGGATCATAGCATGGTACCTGCTGTGGGAAGCAGCCTCATGAGGTGGCTCCCACAATCCCCATCTCCTGGAGGTCACACTTTGTGGGGTCCTTTCCCCCTGAGGGTAGCTGTGATCTGTACTCATTAAGTATAGCTGTGGTCAGCTGGGGTTCTGACACCAAACCACACATAGTTCCATTCACTAAGAGCAGAATAGTTACTTTATAATCTAACTTTTTAGCCATTAAGTGGTATTCCAAATAGTTGTCCTGTTTAGAGGATCTCCAAAGAATACTGAAGAGAGAGTCAGAGCTTTAAAAGTTTTAAAAGAAATAATAAAAAAAAAAATTAGCTCTGTTTTGGCCAGTGATTCTAAAATAAATCTAATTTGCCACAAGAGAAAATCACAAGAGATACCATTTCTTCCCCCAAGACGGGCATAACGAAAGCTTGATAAGATTAAGTACTGACAAAAGTGGATGTGGAGCAGTGAGAAGCCCAGATGGGAATGTGAACTTGTGCCATCACTTTGGAAGGAAATGTTTACTATCTAATAAAGCTGAAGATACACAAACTCCATGAACTACTAATTCTATTTCTAAGAAACAGTCAGAAAACTTTCCAAATTGGTTCAAAAGGAAATATTTACAGTAATAATTAAGGTAGCATTGTTTCTGACAAGCAAAAAGTATGTGTGTGGAATGCGGGAGAGAGAAGGTAGACACCCATCATCAGGCAACTGCAAGAATAAACTATGAGACATACTCATACAATGAACAAACAGTATTGAAAATAAATGGATTAGGATTCCAAGTCTAGGGGTTGCGGATGCAGGGTAGCAGTTAAGATGCCACTTGGGATGCCCTATTAGAGCATCCTGCTTACCCGGCTTCCCATCTAGCTGCCTGCTAATGCACACCCTGGGAGGCAGCAGACAATGCCAAGCACTTGAGTTCTGGATAGCCATGTGGGAGAACCAGCTGGAGCTCCTGGCTCCTGCCTGACCTGCTCCTTGGCTATTATGGGCACACGGAGAATGAACCAGCAGGTGAAAGAGCTTGCTCTCTCTCGCTTGCTCTCTGCCTTTTAAATAAAATGAAAATAAATAAATAAAAATAAAAGAACTCCAAAGTCCCAATATGAACGAAACTCACAAATACATTAAATGAAAAAAGCAAGTTGAAGAAAGATATGAGCAGTATAATACTACTTCTAGAAAGGTTTAAAATATGCCAAATAGGGGACGGCATGTGGCCTAGCAGTTAAGACACCTGCATTCCATACTAGAGAACCTGGGCTTACGTACAGGCTCCATTCCTGATTCCAGAGGATGGCTCCAGGACTTGGGTCCATACCACCCACGTGTGAGAACTGGACTGAGTTCCCAGCTCCTGGCTTCTGCCTGGCCCAGCCCAAATGCAGGCAGTTGGGGAGGGAACCAGTGGGTGGGAGATCTCTTTTCATCTCTGTTTCTCTGCCTCTCACATACATAAATAATTAAAATACACCAAATAATGTGCTGAATCTATGGCATCTAAAGATGAACACAGCAATAACAAACTCCAAAGATTTATCTCTAAGTGGGAGGCAGAGGGGATTAAATAGAGGAATACAGGAGCCATCAACTGAATGTATAATGTCTTATTTCTTAAACTTAATTTTCCATGAGATCACTCAGAGAGAAAGAAAATCACTTTTTGTTCCTATTTAAAAAGAAGATCAAATATGTGAGAACCAGGAGATCAAGAGTTCAAAGGAGAGCTGAATTGTTAGTGTCTCCAGGGCACACACACAAGTCAATTTCGCCCTATTCCGGGACCATGGAATTGGAAATCCATGGCAACGGTGACTAATCTCCATCAAATCTCTATCCTTACAGCATTTTATCCATACCTTGTATGTGATCTTAGCTAAACAACAATATTTTCATAAACAGCTCCAGGTGAACATTGTCCAACAATACAAAAGTGGTTCACTAGGACACGGTCTATCCACTCAAAAGAATACCAATAGTTATTCAAAATAATGGTTACAAAGACCATGAAGTAACATATAACATGTATGTTAGCTGCATCAGTGTTTAGAAATTAAAAAGATGGATATGTAGCACTGAGTAGAATGATAATCAGGGCCAGGAACCTGGAGCTTTGCTCTGTGGCACCACAACCGAGATGGTGCAAACATTTTAATTTATGGGTTTAAAGGACTCTGCAAATTTTCAAATCTCCTTGGCCACTGCCATTGCCATCACTGCCACACCTTGCCCCTCTTCTTCCTCTTCCTCTTCCTCATCCTTCTCCTCCCCACAGTGTAGAAGCCTGCCTGAGCCTGGCTCAACAGAGATGGGTGGAATAGGAGAGCCAAGGGTGAGGGCAAGAAAGCCACTGCCTTGCTGTGTGCCCAGAAACCAATTATCTGCTTCCCTCCCACTCTCCTGTCTGACCCACTTCCGGCCTTCTATTCGCACCCACAGACGCCTCCACGGACATGAGGCTACCTGTAACACCACTTCCCTTCCCCTACCACCTTCCTCCCACACACCCCTCCCACGACAAATTGCTACAATCACCTCTGTGGTGTGGATAGTTGGCAGCCGGCTGAACTATTTGATTTGGGGTAAGAGGAGGAGGATGGGGGCCGCACAGCTGAGGCCAGGGTACCCAATTGCCAAACTCTGGAGTGGTAATGCCAAAGGGAGGCCCACCACGGACAGCAGGAGCCTTCCATGAACTGACCACAGGGCCCAGATCACGAAATGCCTCCAAAGCATGTGCCCAGGAAACTGAAACAGCACCAGAAAGCACATCCCGTCTCCTCCTCCATAAGCAGCTCATCTCTCGCCACTCTTGTGGGGAGCAGGGGAGCAGTCCTCGGAGGAAAAACACTAGGCTAGCACATGCAGGGACCCCGATGGTTGTGAGGAGGACCTGGGGGATGTCTGAGTGAGTTGGGGCCTTTACAGCCTCTCAGACAGCGGGCATATTCATGCAAAATGCTTCTCCTTGTAACTGTACAGTGCGCCAATGGCAGACAAAGCTGGCCTAACAAACACCTAGATTATTCCCATCAGACATGATCCCAGCAACCCCGAAAGCCCTCAACCATCTTGAGAGGGCAAGGCAGGGATTCCAGCACCAGCAGGGCTCTTGCAGTATTATCTTTCCAGAGCGTGGAAAGAAACCAATCAAAGGGTGAACAGTGGTATTGCGTATCCTTTTAGTCTGCCTTCCCTTCTTTTCAAAATACGTCAGTAAGACTGATGCTACAATGACAAAAATTTACATACATATTTCTTAAATAAAAGAATAAACAGCAAGCAAACAAACAAAAAAAAAAAAAAACAGAAGTTACTCATGGACAGCCACCAAAACCAAGAAACAAGCCTTGGGGTTTGGATAGTTTATATAGTTCAGCGCCAATGAGGTTGCTGTCAGCTTTTACCCTTGGCTCATTCCCGTGTGGGCACATAATGAGGTCTGAGACTGGTGGCCTCATTAGAGCTGTGAATGAAGCCTGGATACCCCGTACCTCAGGGAAACAGGCATATTGTGCAGGTGCATGGCTTCTGGGGGTCACCAACAAGCATCCCAAAAGCCACAGGTTCCAGGGAAAGTAAGTGAGTCCCTCCATAGCATCCCAGGACAGACACTTGAATGCAGTTTGAGAAAACAGCCTTAATTCCCCTCTGCAAAGTGGAATTGTGCTGGAGGTAGAACGGTAAGGGTGACGTTGTATTTTATTTTGTTTTTACTTAATTGAACAGCAGACAGGCAGAGACAGACAGATCTTCCATCTGTGGGTTCACTCTCCAAATGCCCACAACGGGCTTGGGGCTGGGCCAGTTCCAAGTCAGAAACCAGGGCCCCAATCCGGGTCTCCCATGTGGGTGACAGGAATCTAACCACTTGAGCCACCACCTGCTGCTTTCCAGTGCCTGCATTAGCAGGAAGCTAGAATTGGGAGTAGAACCAGGACTTGAACCCAGGCACTCTGATACAGGATGCTGGCATTCCAGGCAGTATCTTAACCACTGCACCAACCACCTGCCCTAATTGTGTTTGTGATCCATAGACAGGAACTTCAGAGTGCTTTTGATGGTGGTCTAACAGCCAGTGCAGTCTTCTCTACACAACTGAAGGGACCCAGAGAGGCCGCCACATACACTTGGTCTCTGTCGGGTCCAGGTGGATTCACAAACAGATAACCAGAACCCAAGAAGTGGCCACCAGCATTGTTTTGATCCACTCCCCAGAGTTTGGAACGATGTTAACATTTTAGTGGAGAATCTGCAAAAACAGATTGGTTTTTGTTCTCGTCTATTAATAACAGCTATTTTGAAATGCTATTTAAATCTTCTATTGTTATTTGAACTTTGCATGGATTATTTCTCCCCTACTGAGCTGCTTTGGGGCAGCAGGGACCGGCTCCTGTAAGAATCTGTAACCCCCATGAAACTGAGCACAGCAGTGCCTCCTCACAGACGCTCATAAATATCTGTTTGCTTGCCTTTTTGTTTTGCTAATGTGGGAAGGCCCATTGGTTTAATAGCTGAGCTGCTCCGCCCAAGTGACATCCCAGACAACTGATTCAAGGGGGCCCTCCAGCCGTGGGCTTGGCCACTGCTTCAGGTCACCCTGCAGGGGGCAGGCGTGTACCTTCACCAAAAAAGAAGGGTCTGACTGTGGCTTCTGGGGTGTCTGGGGATGCTCAACAGCCATATTTGGCAACTTTTCTTTGAGCATTAGAGAGGATGCATTACCAAATGTTAAGAAGGGAAGCTGCCAAATGCAATCGCTCGAGCAGAAAAACAATATTGCTCAAAGCTGGTGTAAACTCTCTACCTACTAAATGTTCCCCCGACACCCTCAGGGGCACCAGGCTTCACAGAGAGGGGCAGCACCTCTGTGTGCTCCTGCACACGCAATGCCAGCTGGGACTTCTGCATGCCAGCGGCACTGATGTGCCTCTGACAAGGCTAAGGATCAAAGATGCGGCTTCCCGCCTGCATGTTCCATTTCTCATGCACAGGGGGATGGGGCTGCACGGGGCTGCTTCCCCTGGGGGTCTCTCGGGGATCCTCTGACTTTAGGGGCAATGATTTGAGTTCGGCACAATCATTTTATAGCTATTTAGTGAGAGCAGGGGAGGACTCTCAAGCTGATCCAGAGATGATTAAAAATGGGGTAAGAAAGAAATCTGTACGAAACGAAAAATAAGCTGTAGGCACCAGGGGTTTCTGAAGAACATCTTCCCGGTTAAACAGTTTTAAGAATTCCACAGTGCGAGAGCAACCCCCACACTTTCTCTCCCACATAAACACACTTCTTTAGTGAAGCCACGCTGAGCAGCACCAGCACAAGGCTCTCACTCTCAGTTCTGGAACTGCTTCCTCCAGGGCGGGAGGCATCCCCGACGGCTTGGGAGGGCAGGGGCGCCACCAGCTTGGAAGTGCAGACACACCTCGAGCCAGGAATCCCGCAGGGCCCACTAACCTCACAGCTCTCCATTCCACAATCTGGTGCCTGCCAGGAACCCCCCGGGGGCCTGCTAACCCCACAGCTCCCCACCCAGCAATCTGGTGGCTGCTCTCAAGTTCCTATGCTGCTTTAGGAGAGACTGGAAAATTCAGGCCTTTTAACATTTGTCAACCAGCTAATTCCCAAGCATTTTCCTGGAATACCACAAAGAAGTAAATTATGTTCCGATTAACCATTTTATCACCGATGACTACATTTCTGAAATACCAGGAATCACTGAGCCATGGAAGAGAATCAACAAAAGATCACTGAGTAGTAAAAGGCAAGTGGGTTTTCTTTTTTTCAAAAATCGCCCACATGTGTATTAAGAACTCATGGAACATAAAACCACATCCAGGAAGTCAAAATGTAAATAATATAAGAAGAAGGAGGGAAACAGAAGATTAATTAAGACAAAACAGGCAGGCATTTGGTGCAGCAGTGAGGCCTTGCTTGGGGGCCGGCACTGTGACTTAGCAGGTAAAACTGCTGCCTGCAGCACCACCATCGCATATGGGCATCAGTTCGAGTCCCAGCCACTCCACTTCCAAACCAGCTCCCTGCTAATCTGCCTGGGAAAGCAGTGGAGGATGGCCCAAGTGCTTGGGCCTCTGCACCCACATGGGAAACCAGAAAGAAGCTCCTGGCTCCTACCTTTGGCCTGGCCCAGCACTGGCCATTGAGGCCATCTGGGGAGTGAACAAGCAGATGGAAGATCTGTCTCTTATATATACACACACACACACACACACATATATATATATATATATACATATATGTATATATATATATGTCTTTCAAATAAGTAAAAAGAAATCTAAAGGAAAAAATAAATAAATAAATAAAATCCTTACTTGAACCTATGCATTCCGTATCAGAGCACCCGGGTTCAAGTCTCAGCTCCACTTCCATTTCCAGCTAATGTGCACCCTGGGAGGTAGCAGGTGACAGTTCAAGAACTTGAGTCCCTACCACCCACACAGGAGAGCCAGGCAGAGTTGCTGACTTGTGGCTTCTGCCTGGTTGTTGTGGACTACTAGGGAGTAAATCAGTGAGTGCAAAATCTGTCTGTCGCCCTGTCCCTATCTTGTTGCCTTTCAAATAAAAAATAAATAATAGAAATGTTTAATCAGAGAAAGGAACAGGCAGAAAACAGGAAGAGGGTGAGAAAGCGCGAGTGGAGGGAGAAGAGGCAGCGCTGAGGCAGAGCAGAGGGGTGAGAGGAGACAGGTGGCTGGAGGCTCAGAAGGGAGGAAGCGAGGTTGAGAAACTTCTCTCACATTCAGCTGCTCATTTAAGGTGTGAAGAACTAAATGGGCCATTTTTAATATGTTGTGTTAATTTCTCTACTTTTTTTTTTAATCAAAAATGCTCTGTCTTTGGACACGTAGAACAACGGGGAAAAATCATTTGTTCCACCTACTCCATGGAAATACCTCCATAAGTTATCCACTGTTTCACTAAGAGATACTATTTTGATTTTTGACAGGCAGAGTGGACAGCGAGAGAGAGAGACAGAGAGAAAGGTCTTCCTTTGTGGTTGGTTCAGCCCGCAATGGCTACCATGGCCGCTGCGCTGTGGCCAGCGCCACGCTGGTCTGAAGCCAGGAGCCAGGAGCCTCTCCTGGTCTCCCATGCGGGTGCAGGGCCCAAATACCTGGGCCATCCTCCACTGCACTCCCGGGCCACAGCAGAAAGCTGGACTGGAAGAGGAGCAACCGGGACAGAATCCGGCTCCCCGACTGGGACTAGAACCTGGTGTGCCGGTGCCGCAAGGCGGAGGATTAGCCTATTGAGCTGCAGCACTGGCCATGAGATACTATTCTGAACTAACACCCAGCTGACCTTCCAGGTAAGACCTGGGTCTTAGGTCTACCATCAGATACTTGATGCCAACAGCTCTGACGTCACCTGCACAGCTGCCTAGGATTTAATCCATAACAGAGCAGCCACAGCAAACTCCTCTGAGTTTCTTAGCCCTGAACAAGACACAGCCTCCACACTGGGGGAGCTTCAGTTCAACAAGGAGAGGACACCAGCAAGCCATGAACAAAACTGGAGAGGCTCGCAAGCACCGCGTGAGTGCCACAAACCAGGCATGGCCACTGGGTAGGAGGCGGGATCACTCTGAACTCCGCCCTCAGAGAAGCACTTGGGGAGCAGGCAGCAGATAAGCAAAGGGGTCGCTAAGTGAACTCAGAACAGCAAAAGAAAGGACTGGGACTAGGAAAGTCATCGGGCACAGGTGTTCCTGCTGGTAAGCAGGCTGCAACCGTTAACTGTGGCCTGCGTACAGAGGCCTTCGATCCACAACAGCCCACACAAGAGACCAGGGGCACAGGAAGATGGAGACTGTGCAGGGAACAACCCGGCACTCCACGGGCAGCTGGGGACAGGAGCATGAAGAGCAAAAAGAACAATCCCAAGGGTTCAAGCCCCAGTCACAGGGAAAAGGACAACAGCCCTAAAATCATCAAAGAAGCCCTACTCGGGAGAAACCAGACAAGCTCAAGCCAAAGGGCATTCTACAAAAGAACCAGCCCGGCTGGCACCACGGCTCAATAGGCTAATCCTCCACCTTGCGGTGCCGGCACACCAGGTTTAGTCCCGGTCGGGGCGCCGGATTCTGTCCCGGTTGCCCCTCTTCCAGTCCAGCTCTCTGCTGTGGCCCGAGAGTACAATGGAGGATGGCCCAAGTGCTTGGGCCCTGCACCCCATGGGAGACCAGGAGAAGCACCTGGCTCCTGCCTTTGGATCAGTGGTGCACCGGCCGCAGCGCGGCGGCCATTGGAGGGTGAACCAATGGCAAAGGAAAACCTTTTTCTCTCTCTCTCACTGTCCACTCTGCCTGTCAGAAAAAAAACAAAAACAAAAACAAAAGAACCAGCCTGGAACCGTGGAAAGTGTCAAGGTCATGAAACACAGGGTGACTGGGGAACTGCCCCAGATTACAGGAGCGGAAAGAGGTTTGACAACTAATGCAATGCCATACGCTAGACTGGATCCTGGACCAAAATGATCTTGAAAACACACACACACACATCTTTTTCCATAAAGGACATTTTTAGAACAATTGGCTACATTAAAATAAGACAGAGATTAGATACTAATACTGAATCAATATTAAGTTCCTGATTTAGGCATTTATTATGAAGAAAACGTCCTTTTTAAAAAGAAAATGAACACTTAAGTATTTAGTGGGTAATGGTGCATCATGTCTACAACTGACTCTGAAATGATTCAGGGAAAATCAGAACAGTCACACACATGTATGTGAGTTTATATGGTTTTTTTAATTTTTCATTTATTTATTTGAGAGAGTTACAGAGAGTGAGAAGGAGAGACAGAGGGAAAGGTCCTCCATCCATTGCTTCACTCCCCAGGTGGCTGCAACAGCCAGTGTTACGCCAATCCGAAGCCAGGAGCCTCCTCCAGGTCTCCCACACGGGTGCAGGGGCCCAAGGGCTTGGGCCATCCTCCACTGCTTTCTCAGGCCACAGCAGAGAGATGGACTGGAAGAGGAGCATCCGGGACTAGAACCGGCACCCAAATGAAATGCACAGTTAGGCCTTGGAGGTGGAAGGTTAACCTTCTGCGCCATGGCGCCGGCCCCAGTTTATATGTATTTTTACAGTGTTTGGGGAGGCATTTACCCACACCGATAGAAAAAGAGAGAAAGAGAACATGAAGAGCTGAGAAATACAGAGCAAGTGTGGTAAAAAGTTAATATTTGTAGAGTTTGGTTGAAAAGCATATTGGAATTATTTAACTTATTCTTGCAACTTTTCTACAAATTAGAATCATTCAAAATAAAAAGTTAATGGGGGGCGGGAGAAGTAGGGAAATAATTAAGGAAGCCAGAATGACAACATGGAGTCAAAATAGCCAGGCCCCTGGGAAGTGAATTTTGAACAGGAGCTGGGAGAGAGGTCAGGGTGGGCCTGAGCACAACCGAATTAAAAAGCAGGTCCTTCAACAGCAGTGGCCGGCCTCGCTTACTCTGAGTTCCCTCTACTGCAGTTCTCTTCCCTACAAAACAGGAATAATGAGAGCCTTTGGGGCTGCTGCTGTGGCGCAGCAGGTAAAGCCACTGCCTGCGACTCTGGCATCCCATACGGGCGCCGGTTCGCGTCCTGGCTGCACCACTTTCCATTCAGCTCCCTGCTAATGGCTTGAAAAAAGCAGTAGACGATGGGCCAAGTACTTGGGTCCCTGCACCTGCATGGGAGACACGGAAGAAGCTCCTGGCTTTGGCCTGGTCTAGCCCTGGCAGTTGTGGCCATCTGGGGAGTGAACCAGCTGATGGAAGACCTCCCTTTCCCTCTGTAATTCTGACTTTCAAAATAAATAAGTGAATCTTAAAACAAACAAAAAAGAATCTGCCTGGCAAAGCACTGGAGGACATAACCCAAGTGAATGATGGCGCCAGTGAGGCCCTGCAGAAAGTGGCCACACCCCCTGTCATTCCTATGAGCTGGAAGGAGAGAGAGGTTGAGGCTTGGGGAGAGAGAGGAGAGAAGGCCAGGAGAGGAAGAGAAGAGGAAGAGTCCCCACAGCTGGAGGCCAGGAGGAAAAAGGAGACAAATGAGGCCCCACACAGAACCTGGCGGGGAAGAGATAGCTCAGGAGGCAGCAGACGCAGGGCTGGGATCAAAGAGGGGAGGACGGGGCACAGGCTCAGATCTGCAGCCAGGACACCTCTGGCGGAGCCCACGAGGAAGCAGCTGCACCAGAAGACAAGGGTGAAGCCAGGGGAAGTGAGAGGATCCCCAGGACAGTTCCGCAGAGCAGCAGGGTCTGGGCAGTAGCCATTAGCCCCAGGTGATGCCTTCCACTCCGTTTAAATTCATTTAAAACTCGCAGATCACTTCCTCAGCCACACTAGCTACATTTCACGAGCTCAAAAGCCACAGGTGGCGGGTGACTTACCACACGGGACGGGGCAGCTATGAAATACTTCCCTCACTGCAGAAAGCGCTGGGGTTGTAGCATGGTTTCATATAAGAAGGGTCTGACCGATAGATGGTGGGGTGAGGGCTGGGGCAGAGTAAGAAGGAACCAAAGAAACTAGAGATAGGGAGTAACAAGCAGAGCAAGTTCCCAAAGAAGCAAGAAGAGTCAGCCCCAACGATGCACAGAACCCAGTGTCTGTCTGTGGGTTGATCCTGGAGAGGGACTTACAGACACGGTCTTCCTTCCAGGACGAGAAAACCAAGAGAAGTAGAGGAAAATGGGTGGGACGAGTGAGGAAGAAACAGTAAGAAATGACACCGAGGTACAGAACAGTAAGCTAGGACGTGGCCACCCTTAATCTCGTCAATGAAAAAAAGCTGCATCCTGAAAGGGAGCCGACTGCAAGTTTAAGTTCTGGAAAGATCCGCCAGAGTATCTGAAGGGAGGCAGCCAGAGTCAACAAACCATGGGCTTTCTTCCTTCCTCCCCCCAGCCTCCTCCACAGCCCCCAGGAAGGCCCAACCTGGGTGAAATTAGAGCCAGCATGAATTTGCAATGGGACCAGTCCGGAAGGTCTTTGTATGACTTTCTCCCAGATGACCTGGCAGGATGGGAGAGGAAAGGGATTAGAATGAAGATTAGAATATGATGGTGGGGGGCAGTGCTGTGGTGTAGAGGGTAAAGCGCCGCCTGCAGTGCCGGCATCCCATATGGGATACTCCACTTCCGATACAGCTCTCTGCTATGGTCTGGGAAAGCAGCAGCAGGTGGCCCAAATCCTTGGGCCCCTGCACCCACGTGGGAGACCCAGAACAAACTACTGTGTCTTGGCTTTGGATCAGCGCAGCTCCACCCATTGCAGCCAATTGGGGAGTGAAGATGGAAGAAGGGGAGTGGGGAGTGGATGGAAGACCTCTCTCTCCCCCCCCCCCTTCTGTAACGCTTTCAAATAAATAAATAAATATTTTCAAAAAAGAATATGAGGGTGGTTTTGGGTTGAAGATTAGAATATGAGAAGGCCAAGAAGGTAGGACAGAGAGTTCCAAGATTGCTAACAGAACTGAAGCGACTGGCAACCCACACACTCCAAGTGAAGAACGGGGGTCATCAAGGGTTGGAGCAGCAAGTGATCAACCAACCAGAGCCCTCAATGGTGGCTACAAGCAGGTGCAGCCAGTAGATACAGTCAGCAAAGTCGGCAGAAGTCCAAGTTCCAGATCTTGAAGGCGGGAAAATTCCCAAAACAGAGCAGAGCCCAAGATAATAGCAGTTGAAGCAAAATGCAAACTGAACCCACAAGACTTGACATTGAGCAACTTCAAGGTCAATGAATTCAAAAGCCTCAACATTGACACCAACATCCGTGGCAGGAGGAGACAAGGAAGAGAAGAGAAGGAAGCTGGCTGCTCGCATCTTTTGTTTATTACTTTTTGGTAGCATCAAGCAAAGTGATTTCCAAACCTGGGTGGATACCAAAGTCATCCACAGAGTTCTGTTTTCCCTTTTCATCCTCCCTGCCTCCTCCGCCACTCCTCCTCCTCCTTTTGGGGTTTGTTTTTTAAAATGAGGATTTTTTTTAGGTCTCACCCAGCCTGACAATTCTAATTTGGTGTATTTGAGAGCAATCTAAAAAGCGTTGTTTTTCCAAATGTTCCCAGAGATTCGGAGCAGCCTCCAAGTTTGGGAAGTGCTGAGCCAGAAGGGAAGGGGGAGGGGGTACAGAGACACAAGCAGACAGCACGACCTTCAGGGGAAGAGCTGGCTGGAGATGGGCAAGTGGTGTGGCGGTGGCACTGAGTAGCTGGAGTAAGATCGCTACTGGCTGAGATGGGAGAGGATTGCAGAGGGGAGCGGGAGAGGGAGAGAGAAGATGGGCTCAGGCACAGAAAACGGAAAACACGGGAGTATGGCTGCAGGATGCAAGCAACACGACACGGAAAGGCAGGTGGGAGTCACGCAGGTGCGTGGCAGAAAAGACCGAGGCTGAATAGTTTGCTAATGAGGGCTCAAAGGCAATGAGGTGTGGTTCATTGAAAGGTCTGTAGGGTTTCCTGATTGAATTCCTGGGCCGTCTGGACCTTTCCATCTGCAGGCACTCAGGTTTCTAACATGTAAACCATTAAAGATGATTAAACCCTCAAGTAAACAAGCTTGCAGAAGGTTATTCATTAACACAGAAAACTTCGTCTTCACAGCCCACCGCTCACATCCACGAAATCCAATGCATCTGGACATCAAGATCGGCAGAAAGTCAGAAGGGGCAACCAGGACAAGAGAGTAAGCACGCCAGGCCGGCTTCCTTTCCTCCTTGGTGGAAGAGGGAGGCTGAAGCACAGAGAATATGGAAGAGACTGAGTGTCTTTTTTAGTATCAGCCAGTGACAAAAATAGAAGAGGTGCTACAGCCTACTGAATCTTAGGAGCAGCCCCCTTACACACACACAACACACACACACACTCGCAAGTGCACCCAGACAGGACCCTAGGGAATGAAGCACATATTTGCTGTCCCCAAACCTGACTCTTTAAAGAGCATGCTGCAAATATTTGCTCCTGCATCTCAGAGAACTGTACTTATGGAGGCTGAGAGCATTGGAGCCTTATTTCTGGTTACCCCTATGAAAGAATTTCTAACACTAGCACAGACTTTAAACCGAGGGCGGCGTGTCTGTGCGTGCGCGCACACACACACACACACACACCTCACGCACACTGAAGAAATGACTCACTTAATTTGCTGCTGCCTGCCACTATTGGGTTTTGATTTCACCTGTTCAAACACAAAGTTTCCTTTTAGATTAACTACAGGGAAGAAGTACTCAGGAGCATTCGCCCGGATTTTGTTTATGACTCTCAGGCACCAGAAGGAGTTTTAAGAAGACGCTTTCTGGACCCTCTCCATAACCTGGCATGAAATGGTAGCATTCATGGAAACCCCTGGCAGGAGAAACGCGGTTAAGCCTTGTACATCCGGTACTTGCAGACCCACACTTTGGGGCTTTCTCAGCTCGCAGCACAATGGCACGCCGCACCGTGGAGCTGCAAAGAGCCCAAGCCCCTCCTTTCAAAGATGCGAAAGAGGGAAGGGGCGGCGGGGCGCAGAAGGGCTAAGCCGCCCAAGGTCACTCAGCTCTGAGTGGTGGGATGGCTGGCTCGCCCCGAGCCCTGGCAAGCTGTGCACCACCCCAGATCCCTCAAACAGTGCCTGGGGGCGTCCCGGCGTTCGCGACCGTGCAGCCAGCCCCCGCGAAAATACAATGCCAGTGCGCTCTGTGCCCAACTTCATCCCTTCGCGTCAGCATGCGGTTACCCCTCTCGCCCGCACCACGTCACACCGACCACACGCAGCTCCCCCCACCCCCCAACACACACACGCCTATCTACCGAGCGGCTGCCCCAAGGTCACCGGCAGCCCGGGGAGCCCAGGAGGCCCGGCCGGGGGCCCCGGGTCGCGGCACTCACCGGCGCGGGGGCCGGGCGCGCCGCGGCTGCCCATGTCCTCGCCGTCGCGGCTGGGTGCGGCGGCCGCCGGCGCGGGATGTGCGGGGCGCCCGGCTGCGGGCCCGCGCCGCGGGGAGTGCCGTCCAATCAGCGCGCGCCTGCCGCCGCCTGGCCCCGCGCGCGGCCCGGCCGGGTTCGCGGCTCCCCGGCGGGGCGCGAGCCGCCGCGCGCCGCCCGAGCGGCTTCCGGGCGCGTTGCCTGGACGCGGTTGCCGTGGCAGCCCGAGCTGGAGGCTTTCCCCGCGCACCCGCGCCCAGCCTGGCGGCGCCGCCCCTCCTCCCGCCGCGTTCCCACACCCAAAATAGCCTCTCCCCGGCGCTGCTGTCTCCCGGAGAGCCCGCAGCGCCGCGCCAAGCCGCGGAGTCGGCAGGCGGGGATTGCGCTTATTGGAAAAGAAATCGAAATGCTGCCGTTGGGCGCGCCGGCTTGAAGGGCCAGGGCTGTGGACTGGGACCGATGGACATTAATAGCCTGCTGGCTGCCCTGGAATTCTCTCCGGAGCCCTGACACCCCTTGTTGACCAAACCCCTTGCCCGCAAAAAATACTTCTCTCCCCCTCCCCGCCGCAAAGCGAGAAGTTACTTCACGAGGCCCCGGGTCTGCTGAGTAGCTCGCGCGTGGACGCCTCACCTGGGCAGGTGCACGAGCCCCTCGGGGCCGCCACGTGTGGCTTAACGAGCCGCCCCGACCGCGCAGCGGGCGCCGAGAACGCGTCTCGGCGACAGGCTCCAGGCGCGAACAGCCCTCGGTTTCTCGTGGCTTTCTCCCCTTTCCGCCCCATCCCCCTGCCGGGGCGTCCCGGCCCTGGCCACCTTCCTCTTCCTCTCCGTGGATGGAGTCTCAGCAGGATGCCGGAACGCATCCACTCATTTTGCTTCCTCTGGGGCGGGGGGAGGGGGAGGAGGCGGGATTTAAGCCGAATCGGGGTCCCCACCTCGGCGTCCGCTGCGCTCCTCTTGCGTAGGCGCTGTTGCTTAGGCGGCGCCAGGTGCAGCCGACGGGAGGGAGCGCGCCACGGGAGCAGGGACCCCCGGGCTGCGGAGTGGGGCTGGGTGCCCTTTAGGAACCCTGCCTCCAGCAGCTATTCGCGTGTGGTCTTGGGGATTGCGTGACTGCAAAATAGGATCTCACACACACACACACACACACACACAGAGTCGCTGCTAATGCGTCCATGACATTCAGTCAACCACATTTTACCGGATGCCTGCCAAGTGCCAGGAACTATGCTTAGCTCTAAGAGCAATGGTGGAGAGAGAGAGAGAGCGCGCGAGCGAGCTCTGTGCTTTCATGGAGCTTACAGCCTGACATGTTCATCAACAGACACGTGTAAGAGTGCCCTTGTGAGCAGGAGAGTCATGGCCTTGATTGAGTCCTGCCTTGCGGGACCGGCCCTAACAGCATCCCTTAAGCGCTGTAGAAGCTCAGTGATTCTCTCCTCTGTTAGATTCCCACTGCCAGGCGCATGACATGTACTCGGCGCACACACAGTGAATTGGATCCTATGTCATGTGATGACAGTATGACTCAGTGTCCCGCTCACTTTCTGCCACTTAAAGTATATTTGACACGTATGTAACTTGCCTCAGTTTCTGGGGGTGTGTGCAAGCATTAACAGAAAACACCCATGCAAACTCAGAACCCAGAGAACCTGGAATCCATAGAAAGGGTCAGAATGCTTCTGTCCCCATCAGGCTGTATAGGGTGTGCATCTCTGAGGGGCAGGTGCCAGTCCCCGTGGTCTCACTTCCCTTCTCTCTGGTCCCAGCTCCATCCGCTGTCCCACCCTGTAGTCAGTCCCAAGGTCCCCATTCCCAGTGGCCTAGGTCCTAATTCCTCACAGTGGAGCCTCTTGTCGCTTTAAAAAGACAAACAAACAAAAAAGATTTATTTTATTTATTTGAAAGAATTACAGAGAGAGGTAGAGACAGAGAGAAAAGTCTTCCATCTTCTGGTTGACTCCCCAGATGGCCGGGAGTTGTACTGGCGCCCATATGGGATGCCAGCACTGCAGGCCAGAGCTTTAACCTGCAGCATCACAATGCCAGCCCCATCTTGCTGTTTTTGGTGGCCTTCAAAGCACAACTTTGATATTCTGTTAGCCACAAGACTCCCTGACTCTCCAGAGTAGGGAAGGAGAGGTCCTGGGAGATGGGGCTGTGGGGGGGGGGGGGGGTGCGGTTCCTGCCACATGTACACACTCTTCTATTTAGGCTGACTTTAATTTCCCCTTTTTTAAATGATGCCAATTCACATAAAGAGAACCTCCAATTTAAAGATTCAGGAACAAGAGGACAGGCTTTGGCTTAGCAGCTAAGTCATCCATGTCCCATAACAGAGGGCCTGGTTTCTCTCTCTCTCTCTCTCTCTCTCTTTTTTTTTTTTTTTTTTTTTTTGGACAGGCAGAGTGGACAGTGAGAGAGAGAGACAGAGAGAAAGGTCTTCCTTTGCCATTGGTTCACCCTCCAATGGCCACCACGGCCGGCGCACTACGCTGATCCAAAGGCAGGAGCCAGGTGCTTCTCCTGGTCTCCCATGGGGTGCAGGGCCCAAGCACTTGGGCCATCCTCCACTGCACTCCTGGGCCACAGCAGAGAGCTGGCCTGGAAGAGGGGCAACCGGGATAGAATCCGGTGCCCCGACCGGCACTAGAACCCGGTGTGCCGGTGCCGCAAGGCGGAGGATTAGCCTAGTGAGCCGCGGTGCCAGCCAGGCCTGGTTTCAAAACCTGGCTACAGCTCCTGACTTCCTGCCAATGCAGACCCTGGAAGGCTGCGGTGGTGGCTCAAGTAGGTGGGCTCCGACCACCCATGTGAAAGACCTGGATTGAATTCCCAGCTCCCAGCTTCAGACATGGCAGGCATTTGGGTAGCGAACCAGCAGATTGGAGACCTCTCTCCCTCCCTCTTTCTCTCCTCTCTCTTTCTCTCTCTTCCTCCCTCCCTCCCTCTCAAGTAGCAGGTTGTGGCTTGGCAGTTTAAGTCGTCAGTTGTGACACCAGCATCCCATATGGGTGCCAGTGGAAGTCCCGGCTGCTCCATTTCCAGTCTAGCTCGCTGCTAATGCACCTGGGAAAGCAGTAGAGGATGACTCACATACTTGGGCCCCTGCCACCCATGTGGGAGACCTGGAAGAAGTTCCTGGCTCCTGGCTTCAGCCTGGCCCAGCCCCTGCTGTGTGGCCATTTGGGGGAATGAACCAGTGGACTCTCTACCTCTCTCTGTAACTCTGCCTTCCAAATAAATAAATAAATCTTGAAATAAGTAAATATTTTAAAATAAAGATTCATTGACAGTAAGATAAATAATTGTATTCTTTGATACAAATTCCAAGATTTCCACAAACAGAAGTTTTCCAGGTGATTTATTTAAAGTCCTAGGATGAGGCAATTTAGCACATAATGAGTTAAGCCTAACCTATTTTCTTTCCAACCCTTTTACTATTTCTGTACTATAAGTTGCAATGAAATATTAATGTTTCCAGAATCATTTAGATTGTAACTCATTAAAGTAAATAGATATTTTTCTTGTATGACTTTAATTAACAAATCATGATTCATCACAAATTATTTGATGCTGGTAAAGGTTACCAAAAATCTTTTAATCAAAGAGAACAATACTGGGGCAGGCATTTGGTGCAGTGGGTAAGGTACTGCTTGGGATGCCCACAACCCATACCACAGAGTGCCTGGGTTCAAGTCTTGGCTCTATTTACAATTCCAGCTTCCTGCTCATGTGCACCCGGGGATTCAGCAGGTAATGACTGAAGTAGTCAAGTCCCTGCTATTCACGTGGGAGACCCAGACTGAGTTTTCTGATCTTGGCTTCAGCCTGGCCCAGCCCTGGCTGCCGTGAGCACTTGGGGAGTAAACCAGCGGATAGGGGCATGCTGGTGCACTCGCTCATGCCCTCTCTCTCTCTCTCTCTCTCAAAAGAGAGAACTGTACTATACACTTCATGCTGTAATACTATTTACCAACCAGCCATTAGATACAAATAATTTGCACAATTGTGCTAGACAGTATAGAGGTATTTTTTTAAAGTAACTTATTGCACATCTGGATTGTGGTCTTACCTGTGTCTCCACACAGGTGAAAAGGTTCAAGAAGAGAGAGGCTCCAGGTAACTTAGTGAATAGAAGGTCCCTGGTAACCTTGTTGGGTAATTTTGAGTTAGCAGATGGCGTAGATTGGGAGAAGGTTGGATGCTGGGGAAAGGTGTTGGTCACATTTCAGAGAGGTTCAGCAGTGTAGGGCAGATGAGAAATAACACCAACAGAGGTCTGTGTGCCAAGTGGATGGTTCCAAGATGGGAAAAAAAGCCTCTGGGTACTTATCTGTACTACTGTAGTACTGAAGAAATGGAGGGTATAATACATCCTTTTATTTATTTATTTGAAAGGCAGAATTACAGAGAGAGGGACAGACACAGAGACATCTTCCACCTGCTGGTTCACTCCCCAGGTGGCCACAATGGCTAGGGTTGGGCCAATTCAAACCCAGGAGCCTGGAATGCCATACAGTCTCCCACATGGGTAGCAGGGGCCCAAGCAGTCTGGCCACCTGCTGCTGCTTTTCCAAGCACATTAGCAGGGAGCTGGACCTGCAGTGGAGGTCCAACCAGCACTCATATGGGATGCTGGCATCACAGGCAGCAGCTTTATCCACTGCACTACAATGCTAACCCCACGAAACATCCCTTTGTAGTCTGGCTGACTCAGTCTAAGCTCAACCATTAATTTCATTGCTGTATTCTTTTTATTTTTAAATATTTCATCAAATAAGAAAAATATTGAGTAAAACTGGAGCTCAGACTTTGGGACAATATTCTCTTACTAACAAACCAAAAGCTCGGGTTAACAACAGGTTAACATAACATGTTGATTTCCTTTGTTGATAGAGTCAGACCTTAGAATTAAGGACATCTCTCTTTTCTCTTATTTGTAAAAATAATGGATTTTTCATTTGTCTTGAATAAACTACATTGGCTGGCTTGTTTTTGTTAATAATTTTTCTTCATCGGAGGCTAATTCTCTCAAATATTATGTTTCATTTATGAAATTTTGGGGGCCCATCCATCACAAAGGATTTTTTAAAGTAGCTACAATTAAGGCACAAGCAGCAGAGAAAGCATAAAATATTGGGAAGATACATCCTAGTAGTGTTTATGTCTTAACTTAGATAATTGCCAGTATACACAGGAGGGCAAATTCAGCCTTGGGTGTGTTTAAACAGCATACAACTGAACCTGAACATAACACTACTTACTTCAGAGTGAAATCTAAAATAAAGGAGGCTTTGTCCAAAGAGTTTATGGCTAGAAAATCTAGAATAACTTCATAATAAAATGAATTCATCCAAACCCAATTCAGTGGCAAAGAGCATTATAGAAAATTCTAGTGTACACTGCTTTTGGAAGACTTTTCTTTCCAACAGTTTTTAGAAACTGTTGAAAATTAAACACAGAGAGAGACTGGAGTTTGATGCCACATTGGCTCAGTCCAACAAAGTTTAGCACACATTCAGGGACTACCTTGTAATAGCCAGTCATGACCGCACAGTTTAGAAAATGAACTCATATATAAGCTGATATCCTAGTTGCAACTTCTTCTCCAGGTAGTACATCAATGAATGGTGACCTCCTTGGATGGGAGAATGAAAAGAAAACTTTCACTTCCTTTCAACAGCAAAGAAGAAATGGCAATACCTGCTACATATGGGTATACAGGGCCATGCCAAGTCATACGAAGCTAGATGGAAAAGTCAGGACTATGGATCCAGTCCTTCTGGAAATTTTTCAAATTTTGTGAATTACAGATTTTTGCATTAGTTTTGAGTTTTCCAATATTGCATCAAAACAGTATTTATCTTGATCCATGAATTTTTTGGCACTAACTTAAATTCTGCACCTGAGCTGAGTGCCTCCTTCACCTCCACCTGTGATGCTATCGTACCAATGTGTATGTGTCGAGCCCTGTGCCATATGCTTATCTATACTATTTCATTTCTTCCTTGGAACAACTCATGGGTAAACTGAGGCTTCGAAGCAGTAGGGGGCTCATCTGGGGTCTCAAAGCTGTTCAGTGCTAGGGCTGGAATGTGAGCCTGGGCACCTCTGATGTCATGGCCTGTGCCTTTAACCAGTGCTAAATTGCTCCCAAGGACCACATGAGACAGAGAAGGAAAAATGCATCACAAACTTCAGTAGCTAAAGTAGGTGGCACAGCAAGAACTAAATATTCTTTCCTTTCTCCCTTCTTTCCCCCAAGGACAGCACATATCAAAGAGTATGCGCAGTAACATTAAAAATTATCTTGAGGGAGCAAATTACTTTTAACATTCTATCTGATCTCTCACACTTTCATCCCACTAGCAAATGAGTGAAAATTTAACGAAATTCTTAAGAAAAATCAAAGAATCATAATTTGGGATGATGGGCATTGAGTACAGTGGTTAAGTTACCACTGGGGATGGCCACATCCCATTTCAGAGGACCTGGTTCAAGTCCCAGCTCCTCCACTTCTGATCTAGCTACCTGCTAATGCATACTCTGGGGTGTATCAGGTAATAGCTCAAGTAACTGGGTCCCTGTCACCCACTTGGGAGACTCAGACTGACTTCGTGGCTCCTGGTTTTGACCCACAGATGAATGGCACCTCTCTCTCTCTCTCTCTCTTTCTCTTTCTCTCTCATCTCTTTCACTGTCTTTCAAATAAACAAAAAAATAAATATTTAAAAGAAAAGCATCATAGTTAGAAAAATAGAGGATCTTTGGCTTGAAATATACAGAGCCAAAAATATTTGGGAAATGTGATTATCTTCCTAAATAATGAAACTTAAGTCAGCTCCTTTCGAGTACATGCTTGTCAACAAAAAGTGTACAGAGTGATATACTTTTAAAAAATCATAATTGATAACACATATCCTGCCCTTAAAGGAAAATACAAGTAATGTTATGCAGCTGCTCTTAAATACAGAAATATCAAGTATAACCCTCTTTGCTTCCTCTCCAACATCTGCATACATTATGATACTTTTCGTGCACGTGAACCGGCTCCCTAAGGCAATCAAATAAAATTGTATCTTATTACTCTAATTCAGTAAAGATGGGTGGGTTGTAGGATTCTCTTTCAGGTGCTGGAGCCTCACCAGGTCTATAGTGGGGCTGTCATCACTGCAGGCTCAGAACATCGCTTTTTCTTCCCATTGGAAACATAAATAATAAAATTGACATTTTCTTTTTCCCTTAAAGGGATTCATGCTGTGAAGGTGCTGGAAATTCTCTGTGTGCTTGGGCAAGCTGTTTAACCTCCCTTTAACTCAATGCTCTCTGTAAAATGAGTGGAATGCAGTTTCTACTCCATTAGGTTCCAATGGAGATTCACAGACACAGCTTAGAATAACATTATTTATCACATTATTTATTATATCTAACATAAAAAATGTTGTTGTTTTCTACCAAGAGCCATCCAGCAGAGTGCAGATCTAACTAATATTAGCTCAACTATTACATCTCACACAGGGAGACAGAATTTGCTAATCAGTCCAGTTGACTCACTTCTCACCCTATTACTGAGGCTGCAGGTCTTGGAATAATGCTATGTTTCCTTCTAGTGTCCAGCACACCCCAAACCATTTCCTTTGCATTTCTTGATGAAATGCACATGTGGCTCCTGATACCCTGAGGCACTTCTAGCTGCACCTAATACAAACTCCAAGTTCTCTCTTCTCCAAGAACAGTGAGTGACACTGTCACAGTATGGTTTCATCTGAATTCTTCATGCTCAATCTACATGATTCAAATTAAATTGAAACAGAAAGAGACCTATATATTTGGTACCATGGGCAAGGTGGAAGTGACACCACTGTCCCATGCCCCCTACTCCCACTACTGGTCAAATCCATTCATTGTCCCAGTGGACATCGCTGAGGATGGATGCGACCAGCAACCTCGGTGGAGCCAGTGATTACCAAGAGACAATTATGTAGACCCTGCTCCCAGTTGTTTGGTTTGTTCTCATGAACCTACAGTAAGATTCCAAAGCATCCCTAGAACAAAGAAGATCGGCACCTCTAGGCCCACTAATAGAAAGTGGTTAGGTCACTGGGGGTGCTGCCTTCTGAAGAGATTGGTGTGGGGCTCTCAGGACCACGGTTAGTTTACATGAGTAAGTTGTTATTAAAATAGTCTCAGGGACCAGCGCTGTGGCATAGTGGGTAAAGCTGCAGCCTGCAACGCCAGCATCCCATATGGGTGCTGGTTTGTGTCCCAGCTGCTCCATTTCCAATCCAGATCACCGTTAATGGCCTGGGGAAAGCCCAGAAGATGGCACAAGTGTTTGGATCCCTGACACCCATGTGGGAGACCCAGATGAAGCTCCTGACTCCTGGATTCAGCCTGGCCATTGTGGCCATCTAGGAAGTGAACCAGCAGATGAAGAGGTGAAGAGATTGCCTTCTAACTACAATTTTAAAAATAAATAAATCTTTAAAAAAAAAAAGGAGTCTCAGAAGGTTGAGCAAAAGAAAAATTGCAGGGCCAGCGTTGTGCTGTAACAGGTCAAGCCACCACTTGCAATGCCTGCATTCCATATGGGCGCAGGTTCAAGTACTGGCTGCTCCACTTCTGATCCAGCTCCCTGCTAATGCATCTGGGAAAGCAGAGGAAGATGGCCAGAGTATTTGTACCCGTAACCATGTTGGAGACCCAAATGAAGCTCCTGGATTCAGTCTGCTCCAGCCCTGGCCATTGCAGCCATTTGGGGAGTGAACCAGTAGATGAAAGATATCTTTCTCTATCTCTCTCTCTAACTCAGCCTTTCAAATAAATAAAATAAAATAAATCTTTAAAAAAGAAAAAATTGAATACTAACATATGTCTGGCAATTCTTGTCCTACATAAGATAACCTTTACTTAGGCCAGCGCCGCGGCTCACTAGGCTAATCCTCCGCCTTGCGGCACCGGCACACTGGGTTACAGTCCCGGTCGGGGCACCTATCCTGTCCCGGTTGCCCCTCTTCCAGGCCAGCTCTCTGCTGTGGCCAGGGAGTGCAGTGGAGGATGGCCCAAGTGCTTGGGCCCTGCACCCCATGGGAGACCAGGAGAAGCACCTGGCTCCTGCCATCGGATCAGCACGGTGCGCCGGCCGCAGCGCGCCTACCACGGCGGCCATTGGAGGCTGAACCAACGGCAAAAGAAAGGCCTTTCTCTCTGCCTCTCTCTCACTGTCCACTCTGCCTGTCAAAAAAAAAAAAAAAAGATAACCTTTACTTAAAGGTGGCCCAAGTGCCTGGACCTCTGTACCCACCTGGGAGACCAAGATGGGGTTCCTGACTCCTGGTGTCAGCCTACCTCAGCTTTGCTCTTATGGGCATTTGGGGCGTGAACTAGTAGATGCAAGTTCTCTCTCTGTATCTCTCCTTCTCTATAAGTCATTCAGCCTTTCAAACAAATAAATAAAACTTTTTTTAAAAAAGAACTAAGTTAATAGCCAAAAAAAAAAAAAGGAAAGTAGTTATTAATACCAAGAGTTTTTAAACAGAGTACAGGGATGGGCATTTGTTGCAGAGGTTAAAGTGCCGCTTGGGACACTCTCACCTGTATCACAGTGCCTGAGTCTGAGTCCTGGGTCCACTCCGGATTCTAGTTTCCTGCTAATGCACACCCTAGAAGGCAGCAGCTGGGCTCCTGCCACCCAAGTGGGAGACCTGGATGGAGTTCCGGGCCCAGCTCTGGCTATTGTGCACATTTGAGGAGTGAATCAGCAGACCAGGTAAGCTAAGGTATACACAAGAGCAAAATCCTTATTGTCAATAGTAGGAAGTCAATGACACTGCCCAACAGTGAAAGATCGGGAAAGACCAATGCAAGCATGTTTGACTTCATAAACTAAGTATATCTACTTTCTTTGATGCAGAGTTCTGAGAAAAAAATCAGAGAGCATTTTTAAAGTACGTGTTCCTATTTTGAATTCCTCCAGTTATTTATTTAAGAGTCTTATTACTGCCTTTCTTCTAGGACATAATTTCTGTATTTCTATTTTGGGCACATTCAAAATGTGTGGTTAACAAATCACAATTCTTCCATTTCAGAATGACATTATGAAACACAGGACTAAGACACTAATTTAAAACCAAATTTTGCTACAAAAATAAATAAATAAATAAACCCATTGACTGCATAGCAAATTCTTCCAAATACATTTAATAATGTTCTTACAAATGGATCAGTATATGTTTTTTACTGTCAGTTTTAGCCCATTAAAAATAGAGTTAAAATAGATTGTCAAGATATTTTATTAATACAAAAATGTTTTCCAAGTGCATAGAGAATCCATTTAAAGATGATTTTTCTGTGTGTAGAACAATAACAACATTTTAGAGCAAGGAAAAAGAAAATAAATTCATTTTAGTTTGCTTTTTCACAAGTACTGGGATGAACAAAAAGCCAGGCAATCTTTTTCCATAAGTCCAATGGCAAAAGTAATTACCTGCTGAACGTGTAACCTGTGCTTCGCAGTGCGACCAACTCCAGACTTCAGAGGCCCAGGACTGTGGTCCAGGTGTCGGCTCCACCTCCCACTCAGTGGACAACCGTTAAATGCACCTGGACACTGCTACATGGATGGGGACACAGTCATCATGGCATGCTCTATGCCCTCATGGATCTTCTTCCTAAGGAGGAACGCATGAACTGGCTGGCAGGATCATTTTCCAGTGGTGAGGAGGATCGCCGAGAAAATGACAAGTGCTGCATGACAGTGACTCGTGTGAGCTAGGGCAATGAGTTTAGGGAGGGTGGTGAGGGTGGACTTGTTGAAGAAGGGGGTCCACAGGGGGCCAGCCATGTGGCATAGCAGGTAAAGCTGCCGACTATAGTGTTGATATTCCATATGGGCACTGGTTCTAGTCCCGGCTGCTCCAATTTCGATCCAACTATGGCCTGGGAAAGCAATAGAAGATGGCCCAAGTCCCTGCGCCCTGCACCTTCATGGGAGACCTGGAAAAAGCTCCAGCTCCTGGCTTCGGATGGGCGCACCTCCGGCTGTTGTGGCCATCTGGGGAGTGAACCAGCAAATGGAATATCTCTCTCTCTCTCTCTCTTTTTCTCTCTCTCTCTCTTTTCCTTCCCCCTCTCCCTCTCCCTCTCCCTCTTCCTCTCTGTAACTCTGCCTTTCAAATAAATAAATAAATAAATCTTTAAAAAAAAAAAAAAAAAGGAGTTTCACAACACTTGGGGCACCTAAAGGCAGCTTTGTGATGATCCATGGAAAGAGCACTTTAGGCAGAAGGGACAGTCAATCTAAAGAGGCTCGGCACACCTAGGGAGTGGGAAGGAGGCTGGCGTGGCGTGTGTTCAGAAAGGGATGGGAAGAGCAGGGTACTCAGTGAACTTACAGGGAGCATGTGGGTAGAGTCTGAAACCCACAGGGAAGCGTTTTGGCTTCACGTGAGAAAGAAGCCAAAGGACAATCGAAGCAGAAGATTAACCCAACCTGATTTACTTTGGAAGGGTTTCGGAGAATGAATTGTAGGGGGTATTAAGGAAAGTAGAGAAATCAGTTTTAATGATGTTGTAGGAGGGAGGTATGATGTGACTTGGGTTCCAATGGTTGCAGAGGAAATGCAAATAGACGCAGAGAGACTTCCAAGAAAAGCAGAGCTGAGTGAACTTGCGATGCATTAGTGGGGGATGGAGGAAAGAGAAATCTTGGATTGGTGGTCGCTGTTTCTTGACATGAGCAACTGGGTAAATGACGATGTCATTTTTAAAATGCAGAACCCTGTGGGAGGAACAGGGTCAGGAGCAGAAACAGAGAACTCCACTTTGTTTTTGTTTTTAAATTTTTTTTTATTTGACAGGTAGAGTTAGATAGAGAGAGAGAGAGACAGAGAAAGGTCTTCCTTCCGTTGGTTCACCCCCCAAATGGCTGCTATGGCCGGCGTGCTGCACTGGTCCGAAGCCAGGAGCCAGGTGCTTTCTCCTGGTCTCCCACATGGATGCAGGCACCCAAGCACTTGGGCCATCCTCCACTGCCTTCCAGCAGAGAGCTGGACTGGAAGAGGAGCAACTAGGACTAGAACCGGCACCCATATGGGATGCTGGCACCGCAGGCAGAGGATTAACCAAGTGAGCCTCGGCGCTGGCACCAAGAGAGCTCCACTTTGGACGTAGGTTTGTGATGCTTATTCGATCTCAGAGAAATGATCATGAAGGCAGCTGGGGCTATGATTCTGAAGTTTGGAGGCAAACAGGAGGAAAGATATCCCTTGATTGGCATTAGCAGATGAGAGGTACTCAAAGACATAGGGCTGGATGTTATCATCTATGAATGACGTGCATATGGGAACATGTGTGGGGTCCAGAATCAAGGTGGGGCAGACAAAGAAGAATCAGATACCAGAAGTCAAGAACCAAATAATCAGATACCAGAAATCAAGAAACAATGAGCAAAAAAGGAGATTGAGAAGCAGGATCCTGAGCAATTCAAAGGAAAGCAGGAAAGTATGGTGATGCGGAAGCCAAGAGGAGCTTCAAGGCCAGATCAAAGCCTAGATCGAAGACTGATGAAAAGCTTCACAAGTTACTGCTCCCACAGTGAGTGGTGGATTGGGCAACAACCAATGGCAGGGTCACTGGCAACCTCAAAGAAGGCCTTTTTCTTTTCTTTTCTTTTTTTTTTTTTTTGAGGTACTTACATCTGGTTCTTTATTAAGGTTTGCTGATCATAGCTCTAAAACAATAAATGATACCTTTAGCAAGTCCATAAATGACAGATCTATACATTTCTTATGCTTTGATATGGAACAGCTGAGCAAATCTTAGGCCATTTATTAAATAAGTGAGTGATGGGGAAAAAAATTACTGCACAAATCCAGTTAAATCTGTGAGGTTTGAAAAGTAAAAGTATCATAAAAATTTAAATGTTAAATCACCTACAACAAAATATGGAATAAGGCAAAGGAAAAGACTGGGTTAAAATTTTTGATGACCACAGAGCGAAAAACTAATTGTTGCTCTTCATTAACATATTAGACTTGAGAATATTTCTGATTACAAAGATAGTTAATTATTATTTTTCCCCAAAGAAATCTTTTATTTAAAGAATACAGAATTCATGCATTTCATAAGTACAACTTTAAGAACACAGTGATTCTTCCCACCATACCCACCCTCCCACCTACCCTCCCACCCACTCTCCCACCCCTCCTACCCACACTCCCACTCCTCCACCTTCTCCTCCATCTCCCATTCTCAGTCCCATTCTCCACTAAGATTCACTTTCAATTAACTTTATACACAGAAGACCAACTCGGTACTAAGTAAAGATTTCAACAATTTACACACACATGTATGTGTATACACACAGTTTGAGAACAAGTTTTATAGTTAACTCTCCTAACACAACTCACTGAGGACAGAGGTCCTGCATGGGGAGTTAGTGCACAGTGACTCCTGTTGTTAATTTAACAATGAACACTCTTAGGTATGATGTCAGTGACCACCCAAGGCTCTTGACATGAGCTGCCTAGGCTTGGAGGCCTTTTGAGTCCACAAACTCCTCAGTATTTAGACAAGGCCATAAGCAAACTGGAAGTTCTCTCCTCCCTTCAGAGAAAAGTACATCCGAAGAAGTCAAATTCCTTAGATTATATGACAAACCTTCTGCAAAAACTCTTTGATTTTGAAAAGTCTGTGAAGATTTCTAACATTTTATTAGCATCTTCTCATTCTGTGTTTCAAAATATTTAATCTTGAGTTTACTTGTTTCCAAATTTTCCTTGCCATGAGTGTAACTCTCTCCATATTTCATACTTGTCACAAATAATAATTATGTGTCCACTTCAGACATTATTGTGGTGTGATTGACAGATCAAGTCCTAGAGTTATACTGGCTTGATTTAAGCTTCAACTCAGCCAGGTGGAAGCTGTGTGGCCTTAAGAAAATTAATTAAACTCTCTAACCTTCAGTGTTGTTTTCTATTGAAAGTTTATGATAAAATATGATTCATTATATTGTGTGAAGATTGAGTAAGGAAATATATATAAACTGGCATATAAAAGCATTCCATAGATAACAGCTGTTATTCTCAACATTATCTTCATCACACAGGCATTAAAAAACAAGATGAAAAATTATTCATATAGATAAGAAACCTACAATTATAAGAGTCGGTGAATTGCCTACTAATGTCAAGAAATGACAGAATTTTCTTATGAATCACCCAAGTAACCGTCAACTTTGTTTTCATGTAGCTTTCAAAAGATATGCATTAAATGTCCTGAAACCAGAGAAAAATGTGAGCTTATTAAATTTCACAGAATTGAGTACTTTAAAATGGTTATTTTCATGTTATGTGACTATAATCTCAATTTTAAAAAGAACACATTGAACATGTGATGTGCAAGGAACATACTATGTGCTTCTGCTTATTTTGTTTATGAAGATGTGGCCACAGTGAACTTTGCTTTCCTTTCCTCGTCAAGAATATCAAATTAAAGCATAGGTAGACAGATAGACAGACAGACATAGATGATAGAAAGAAGATAGATAAGAAAATCTGTAACCAAGGATAAGAACTTAAGAACCCCAATACTTTATCCCAGGGATGGCCAAGGACTCCAGGTCAGACAAGCCATAGACACAAGGTGTAGTCTTGTAGCAACGACAAGGGAGAGTCAACCATATGGAAGGATTTAGGCTGGCACTTTAAACAAAACAGCCGAAATTCACGAGAGGATCCTGAGAAGAAAGCCTTGGGAGAACTCCTAAGCAGCACCAGGGAGAGCTCCCAGCAGGAACCATTCCCTCCCCTACCGTAAGAAGTTGACCATTTTCCTCCAGAAACCCAGCTCTTCCCTGGTTTGCCCCACCTTGAACGCAGGCCTCTCCAGGATTTAAGAATCTTTCTGACTTTCAATGCTGCAGACGCCATTTTGCTTCCCTACCAGAATCTTCAGCCAAGTGCTCAGGGACCTATCTTTCCACGGAGCTCCAATTCTATCTAGAATGCTGCAAAGCAAGGCGTGTTCTGCAGGCTGGGCACAGCATCTCCACTCTTTTTTTTTTTTTTTTTTTTTGACAGGCAGAGTGGACAGTGAGAGAGACAGAGAGAAAGGTCTTCCTTTGCCGTTGGTTCACCCTCCAATGGCCGCTGCGGCTGGCGTACCGCGCTGATCCGAAGCCAGGAGCCAGGTGCTTCTCCTGGTCTCCCATGCAGGTGCGGGGCCCAAGGACTTGGGCCATTCTCCACTGCACCCCCGGGCCACAGCAGAGAGCTGGACTGGAAGAGGAGCGACCAGGACAGAATCCGGTGCCCCAACCAGATCTAGAACCCAGGGTGCCGGCGCCACAGGCGGAGAATTAGCCTAGTGAGCCGCGGTGCCGGCCAACATCTTCACTCCTATATTGGGAACACAGAGTCATGGGGCCCTCTCCAGGTCTGCCAAGTGATAATGTGCATTTTTGCAAGATCCCTTGATGGGCCACATGGATGCTAAAGTCTGAGCTGGGAGAATGAAAGTGACCCCATGGCCACTGGTCAGAGTCTTGGCTTTTTCACTGGATAAGGCACAGTGGCCCTGGGGGTAGAAACCCTGGTTATTTGGTGGAAACATTTGAAACTTTGCATCTTACCTCCAATTAATGTCATACCATTTGGAACTTCAAAGAAATAGTGATTTGACTATACAATAAGTCGCATAAACATGAAAAAAGCAAAGAAACAAAAAGGGAAATTTTCTCTAGGCTGACAATCAGTAGACAACAATATGCAACTGATATTCAGTATGAAATGTGTTTATTTCTCCACTAAACTCTGCTGTCCTAATTTAAGACAAAAATATCCACTGCAATTCATTGCCCTCAGTCGAGAGTGGTCTAATTTTCTGAGTCAGAGAAGTTACTTCTCTTCCCAACAGGAGGGAAAGCTGAGAAGGATGTCTCCACCTACGCATGGCCACAGGAACAGAGAGACAGAAGGCACGTCCTCACAGAACACTAACTCGCCAGGGTATACTGGCGACCACCAGAATTGGTGCTGGGAGCTGCATCTCAGGGCTGTGCTTCCTGCTTGTGTTTGCTTTATTGCATTTCACTTTCCCAGCAGGAACACTTCGGCCCTGCTTCTTGGATGGCAGTCCCCAGGGAATGAGTCTCCATTTTTATCCTGCGATGGATTTTCTAGGCCATTATTTCAGGTAAACTATCTGTGAATCAATCAAGTCCAGCTCTGGGCTAGGGAGTCTGAAGCGGAAGGGGGCCGGGTAATGAGACTCAAAATCTATTTAAGTTGCAATGATCCCTCTCCTTGAGAGGGTTCTCATCTTGCTGAGCCGCATTCTTGTAATTTAAAATATAGACATATATATAAAAAAAGAAACGCATGGGTAGAAATGAAAGGCAGAATAATGAAATACAAAATTATATGGTTTGGGCTTTGAATGCTATAGAAGGTCAGAAAAGAATGAGTTCTTTTCTTGTAAAAAGAGAAAAGGAAAGCTTAATAGGAGAGCTGATGGGTGTGTGGCAATTTAATACACAGGAGAGACATTCGGAGAGGTTCCTAGGGAGGAAGCAGAGACAGCAAAGGCACGAAGGTGAGAGCTATTTAGTATCTCTTATCTTACTGTCCATTTCCCTAAATGAGGAAATAACAGTATTTGTTTTAGTTAAATCATAGATATCCATGAGAGTTCAATGAGATCATGTTTGGAAATGCTTGGCAAATTTTAAAAATTATCCCAATTGTTAGCTTTTATTTTTGTTCTTTTCTTATGCCAAGCCTGCTTAGGACATTAACCTAAGCCTATACATAACCCGGTCAAGGAATCCCTTCAGTAACCAGACTTACCAGTAGGGATTTAAAACAAAGCATCAATTTCTGACTTTACAACTAAAGGGAAAAGTAGCCACAGGGTTTGTATCAGTCTTCTGCAGATGTTCCCCCTACAGAAGCGATCTATCCAGAGAGCCAATTGGAGAGCAGAACAACCATGGCAGTCATCACAGTGGCCATCGTTAGCTGTAGAGCAATGCACTGGACTCCGCACACGTGGCCTTGCTGACTGCTCACAGGACTCGCTAAGAGGAGGAGTCCTCACCCCTACTCTGCAGAAATGCAAACTGGGGCCCCCAAAACCTCACTCTCCAAGCTTCACAGCTCATACGTGACAGAGCTCAGATTTAAACTCACGCTTGTCTGCTTCCAAAGTGCATTCTATATGGGCGCCAATTAGAGTCCTGGCTGCTCCTTTTCCAATCCAGCTCCCTGCTGCGGCCTGGGAAAGCAGTAGAAGATGGTCCAAGTCTTGGGCCCCTGCACCCATGAGGAAGACCTGGAAGAAGCACCTGACTGCTGACTTCCGATAGGCCCAGCTCCAGCCGTTGTGGCCATTTGGGGGGTGAACCAGCACATGGAAGACCTCTCTCTCTCTCTCTCTGTTTCTCCCTCTGTGTGTAACTCTATCTCGCAACTAAATAAATAAATCAATCCTTTTTTAAAAAAGTTCGCAAGTATGAAAAAAATCAGAGTAAGAGCAGTTCTTTGAGGTTCTTTCTTACTATGTCTGTCAATAACATGAAGAAGGCCACTTGGAGGGAAACACTAGGTAAATAAGTGACCTGAACAGTGTGTCAGCCTTGAGAAACATTTTTGCAAACTGGGCTGAGCTACTGACTAGAACACATCCTAGCAAACTTTTCAAGCTTCCTTTCTCTGCTCTTGGCAAGAACAGATTCAAGAGAGACCACAGACAACCTGCTTAACCCTATTGGTGGGAGGGTGTTGCTTCCTAAGAGGGGGAAGGCTGGGTTACAACTAATGGACTTGACTGTCCATACATTATATCCCAGGCACCCCTTGTCTGTTGCCACTGCTGGGCAGCTCATCCTTCCACACAACCTTAGAAGCAGCTCACAGATCCAGTGCCCTTCAAGCATTTGCAGGATGCAGCTTAGGCTATGATACTCATTTGGTTCTCTAGAACAGGAAAAAAAATGCCAGCTTGCTTCATATCTTTCTGCTAAAGTAGAATGAGTCCACTTTCCTTTTCTTTTTTTTTTTTTTAACACACCTCTATTGATCACAGAGTGAGTTTAGCATTTAGAGTTTGAGGAAGCAACATTAAGAAAATCAGGCAGATCTAAAAGGGGAGATGACGGGTTGGGCTGCAATGGAGCCACTGACTCAGCATCATAGACTCAGGAGAGATTGAATCAGAGAGCTGGGGAGAAAGCCTGGTTGTTCAGTGCTCATCCATCTGGCTCTTTGAGATGCTGAACTCACTTTCTATCTATAGCATCCTGTATTTTGATTTTCCCCTGTAAAAATTATTTCCCAGGATTCTTTCAGGATAGCCACCAACGTGCTTTAACTGTTCACCACATGCCCATCAACCTCCTTACTGATTCTGGGCATCTGACCAGATGAAGGTGCACCTGCAAGGCTTCTAGGATGGTGCCTTACCTACAGAAAGGGTTTTTGGAAAACTAGGTACCACCACGGACATTTTTAAGTAGGCATCTGAAACATTTCACCATAAGTTCAAAGAGCTGCAAATGATGTAATTTCTGATATAATCATCTTTTAAAAAAAGAATGATTTTGGTGTTCTCCAAGCACCACAGTTATTGGATATTCATTTCATAGACTCGCTACACAGGCTGAAGACTTTAGTAGATACCATGCCTGGCACTTGATAAATATATACTTGCTGTATGTGTGGGTGAAGAGAGAGAGGGGGAGAGATGGAAAGAAATGGAAAGATGGAAGTGAACCAAGGAGGGGCCGTAGAAGACCAAGTTGATGCCCCAGTCTCAGCCCTCAGCCCATGCTGGTGTTCACTCCCAGCCACGGCTGAGAGTTTCTGCTGTGTGAACACCTCATGCCTCACATGATCCATCTCGCTATTTTTCGCCAGAGCACCTTCTCTGGCACAGGACAGCTTGCCGACTCTGTTACTGAGGCATGACCTTGCATCAGGGTCAACCCTCAACCAACACAGGGCAGGAGGCAGGGGATGAAAGTCCCAGGCTCCAGCTGTCTGGCAGCCTGTTGTAGTTTTCAGAGGGGTCCCGTGCAGGGCAGAGCCCTGGTTGCCCCTAGTGGTAACTGGTAGTAATGCACTTTTTTTTTTTTTTTTTTTTTGGACAGGCAGAGTGGATAGTGAGAGAGAGAGACAGAGAGAAAGGTCTTCCTTTTTGCCGTTGGTTCACCCTCCAATGGCCGCTGCGGACGGCTCATCTCGCTGATCCGAAGCCAGGAGCCAGGTGCTTCTCCTGGTCTCCCATGCGGGTGCAGGGCCCAAGGACTTGGGCCATCCTCCACTGCCTTCCCAGGCCATAGCAGAGAGCTGACCTAGAAGAGGGGCAACCGGGATAGAATCCGGAGCCCCAGCAGGGACTAGAACCCGGTGTGCCGGCGCCACAAGGCGGAGGATTAGCCTGTTAAGCCACGGAGCCGGCCAGTAATGCACTTTTTAAAAAGATTTTATTTGTTTACTTGAAAGTCAGAGTAACAGAGCGGCAGAGAAAGAGAGAGAGAGAGAGAGAGAGAGAGAGAGAGAGAGAGAGGTCTTCCGTCCGCTGGTTCACTCCCCAGATGGCCACAATGGCCAGAGCTATGCCTCTCTGAAGCAAGGAGCTTCTTCCAGGTATCCTATGCAAGTGCAGGGGCCCAAGGCCTTGGGCCATCTTCCTCTGCTTTCCTAGGCCACAGCAGAGAGCTGGATCGGAAGTGGAGCAGCCGGGTCTTGAACCGGTGCCCATATGGGATGCCGGCACTGCAGGTGGCAGCTTTACCCGCTATGCCACAGTGCCGGCCCCTATTGTTTTTCCTTCGCTGTCTCACAACTTGCAATGACTTCCCAGGGGTGCCTTCTGGGATCAAGTCTCAAATTAACTTCCTACACCCAAGTTCTTCTCCCAAGATCACCTTCTGGGAAAACCCAAAACAAGAAGAGGACAGAGGAGTGTTCATTATAGTGGCCCTTCCATTTTTCTGTGGCTTGAAGCTTTTCATGATAATAAATCCATGCATTTAAAAAAGATTTCGGAAGCGTAGCCTCATGGTGTGACTGGGTGCGGCTCCTGGGCTGTGCACTCCAGAGCCTGGCCTCTCACCTTCTCAGAGATTCTGTAAGATTCCAAAGTTTCCTTAATGAGCTATTTGGTGTTGAATGTTTATAGTAGCAAGAGGCTCAGGAGAATGATCGGCATTCCAAGTGGATGCCGGTTCGAGTCCGGGCTGCCCCACTTCTGATCCAGCTCCCTGCTAATGCACTTGGGAAAGCTGCAGAAGATGGCCCAGGTGCTTGGGCCCCTGCACCCATGTGGGAAACCCAGATGGAGTTCCAGGCTCCTGGCTTTGGCCTGGCCCAGAGCTGGGGAGTGAGCCAGCAAATATGATTCCTCTATCTACCTCTCATTTTCTCTGTAACACTTTTAAATAAATAAATAAATAAACTTCTTAAAATTATAATAAGTGCATTAACTTAGTGACTTGAAACAACATGAACTTGTTATCTAAAAGTTCTGTAGGTCATAGCTAAACTCAGGGTGTAGCAGGGTTGCATTCTTTTTGGAGGCTCTAAAAAAGTCCCAGCTTAGGGCCAGCACCGTGACGCAGTAGGTTAATCCTCCAACTGTGGTGCCGGCATCCCATGTGAGCGCCAGTTCTAGTCCTGGCTGCTCCTCTTCCAAGCCAGCTCTCTGCTGTGGCCTGGGAAAGCAGTGGAAGATGGCCCAAGTGCCTGCATGGGAGACCAGGAAGAGGCACCTGGCTCCTGGCTTCAGAATGTCACAGCTCTGGCCTTTGCAGCCATTTGGAGAGTGAACCAATGGAGGGAAGACCTTTCTGTCTCTCCCTTTCACTGTCTGAAACTCTACCTCTCAAATAAATAAATAAAATCTTTTAAAAAAGAAAAAAAGAATATTCCAGCTCTAGAAGCTGCCTTCATCCTTTGGCACATGGATGCTTCCTCCACTGCCAACGCCAAGAGCAGCAGGTGCTTTGCCCACGGCTTCCGATCCTCTCCTGTCATGATCAGCTGATGAGTATCCTTAATTTCCTTTTGTATTCCAGGTATCACGTACTCAAGTTTGGGGGGCAAGAACGCAGAAATCTTTAGAAGAGCCATTATTATCTACATACTGGAGTCTCCCAACAGCCTGATCCTTGTCTCTCCTTTCTCCAAGGATGAGAAGAATTCACGGGAAGAGGCAGTGGTTTCGCAAGCAAACAGGTTTCCAGGCCTGTTCCCGAGGGTGTGTGTGCAGCCATCTACTGGTGGCTTAAACAAGGACTGCTGCCTGCCCAAACAGGGACCAGCAGGTAATGACTGCACACTGAAGCTTAAGGTGGACACTTTTCTATTTTCCCAGGTTTATGTCCCCTAAAATAAGAAAATGAGGCATTAATTTCTCAGGTCACAGGGTATAGCACAATTTGGCTGCAGATGCAGTTTTGAGGCCCTGGTGGGAGATGGGTCAGCAGCTCCTTCTTAAGTGCTCCACCCCCCAACTGCCTCAGGCCAAGCAACCACCAACCGGGGACAACCCCCAAGTCCCTGAGGCCCTGAAACTATCAGATTAACCCATGCTAACCCTTCCTCCCCTGCCTCACCCATTCCTTCCCTAAGCGCTTTGCACGGTGTCTGTTTGCTTCCAAGTGGAGGACATGCTGGGTTTAACAAAACCATGCAACTCTTTCTGGTTTGTCTGCTCCTGGCTTCACCATGCCTCACCCCAGGTGATAGGTGTAAAACACAGGGCAAGTGTGCTTAAGTGCTTTTCCTCACTTTTGAATTTTTGCTTGATTTCTCTCCATCACAAAGGACTTGGGGAGGACCCTGCTCAGCTAGGCCAAGGTGAATTTTAACAGCCAGAGAGGAAGATCCCCAGAGGGACCAAGGCAATGCTCTGTTGTCCACCTGATGACCCAGAGCTTCCCCCTCAAGGCAGGTGGCGGCAGAGAAAGGGCAGGGAAAGATTCTGACTCAAACCCTCTCTCTCTGTGAATTTTTCTTTCATCTGAAAGACAGAAGGTGGAGGCGGGGAGGTCTTCCATCTGTTGGTTCACTCCCCACATGGCCAGAAGAGTGAAGGCTGCTCCAGGCCAAAGCCAGGAGCCTGGAACTCTGCCAGGTCTTCCAGGTGGATGGCAGGGGCCCAAGTACCTGGTCTGCTGCTTTCCCAGGGGCATCAGCAGGGAGCTGGACAGGAAGCAGAAGAGCACTCAGATATGGGATGTCAGGATTGCAAGTGGTGCTTAACCCACTGCACCACAATGCAAGCACCACTTTGGATCTTTTTTTTTTTTTTTTAAAGATTTATTTATTTGAAAGTCAGAGTTACACAGAAAGAGGAGAGGCAGAGAGAGAGGTCTTCCATCCAATGGTTCACTCCCCAACAGGTCACAATGGCTAGAGCTGCGCCGATCCGAAGCCAGGAGCCAGGAGCTTCTTCTGGATCTCTCACGTGGGTGCAGGGGCCCAAGCACTTGGACCATCTTCTATTGCTTTCCCAGGCCATAGCAGAGAGCTGGATAGGAAGTGGAGCAGCTGGGTCTCGAACCAGCGCCCATATGGGATGCCGGCGCTTCAGGCCAGGGTGTTAATCCACTGCACCACTGTGCCGGCCCCACTTTGGATCTTTTTAAAAATGTATTTATTTATTTTCAGTTTATTTGAAAGGCAAAAAGAGAAATCACCCATGTGCTAATTAACTCCCCAAGTGCCCACAATAGCCACAGCTGAGCCAGGCCAAAGCCAAGAGCCCAGAACTCCATCCAGGTCTCCCACGTGGGTGGCAGAAACCTAAGACTTGAGCCATCACCTGCTGTCTCCCAGGGTGCACATCAGTGCACAGCCGGCATCCCCAGCGGAGCCGAAGCTGGAACTCTGGGCACTACGACATGGGATGCAGGCTTCCCACACAGTGTCTGCCCCTGGAACTGCCTCTTGATTGACTCAAAAATTTTCCTCTAGGAGAGAAATGTGAATTCTGGTGGGGAATAAACAGCTACAGTCCCAAACAACCCACATACACTTCAGAGGGCCACGCTGCCTCAGCCAGACTTCTCTGCTCCCAACTAAACCCTGCCCATCCCTGGGTGCCACAAACCCTCAACAATCCCAGCCTGGCCATGGGGCCACCCTGGCTCACCAGTCCCCGTGCCCCTGTGCACTCATGAGCCCTCCTTCTCCAGGGAGGGCCAGAAAAGCTGACGGCAAGTGCAGAGAGAGATGAACCTCCTCCTCCTCCTCCTCCTCCTCCTCCTCCTCCTCCCCCCCCTCCTCTCTGCCCCATCCCCCCATATCTCTCCACCCCAGTGACCAAGTCTCTCCCCTCCTCTCATCTTCCTGCCACTCACCCAGGCAGGGGCTGCTGTAGATTCCTCCGGCCAAGGAGAGACACAGAGTCAAGTGTTCGTGTCCCTTCGGTGGAGAGTTCCCTCTCCTGGGGGTGGGAGTACTGAATCTTTCACCTTTGCCTACTCTGAAGAGGTGAGCACAGCTGTGCTGACCTGAAGCCCACCCAGCCAATTCGCATTCGCCCCCAGGCCCACCTGGGCTTGTCAATGCCCAGTGGCTGCTCCCAAGCAAACCCCAGCCCATGCTCTGGGCTCCACCCCCTCCCATCCCTGACCTGGGGGGCTGAGATGGGGATTCCTTCCCAGAGCAAGCCCCCTAGGATTAGGGATCCACAATGTTAATATAATTCGGCACAACGCCCAGGGCAACATGGAACACCCAAAAAATACCTGGGCCTTGAGCTTAGTTTCAATGCCACAATTAGTCCTAACTTGAACACGGTTTCTCTCGTTCACGCCCAGGATGTGGAAATGCTTCCCAGGTTCATTAGCTACCTATTTCCCAGTGGGCTCCGGGTCCCCAGAAAGGGCATGGCTAGCATTCCTTCTCCCACAGCCATTCGCCCCGGCCCGGGGGGGGGGGGGGGGGGGGGGGTGCTGCGCCCGAGCAGCTGCCCTACTCCTAGCTCAAGGGAGCTTCACCTGGCCAAGCCTCGGGTATCGGAGAAGTGAGACCAACAGCAGTATGAAATTCTGTACTAATAATTTCTATACTATAATAGTGGAGCTGATACCATCTTTATACCAGGGATTTCTGTACATTAATATTGATACTACTGAGACAGTGCTATTGATATAATAACACTGATACCGTTTTTATATGAATAATTTATATACGGTAGCTTCTGCACTGCAATAATTGCACTAATACAGTTTATATACTAAGTTTCGTATATATTTCTGTGTGAAGAACATGGCTAGAATGTAGTCTGGTGCTGATAATATAATTCGTATTATTTCTGTGCTGAAGTTTCTGTACTAATAATAGTAATTTTTTTTTTTGGTAAAGTGAGGCTAAAACTGATCTTAGGCAGTTACTCTGAGCGTTGAGAGAAAAACAAGTAAAATGTACAGAGCACAGCACATGGTAAGATCTTTCTTTCTTTCTTTCTTCCTTCCTTTCTTTCTTTTAGGTTTTATTTATTTATTTGAAAGAGAGAGAGGGAGAGACAGATCTTCCATCTGCTGCTTCACTCCCCAGATGGCTGCAATGACTAGGGCTGGGCCAGGCTGAGGTCAGGGGCCAGGAGCTTCTTCAGGGTCACCCACATGGGTGGCAGAGGTCCAAGCACTTGGGCCATCCTCCACTGCTTTCTCAGGCCATAGCAAGGAACGGGGTTGGAAGTGGAACAGCTGGGACTCGAACCGGTGCCCATACACGATGCCATATGGGATGGATGCCAGTGTCATAGGCAGCAGCTTTACTCCTTACGCCATAATGTGGCCAGGTAAGTTCTTTTATTTATTTATTTTTTTTATTTGACAGGTAGAGTTACAGACAGTGAGAGAGAGAGAGACAGAGACAGAGACAGAGACAGAGAGAAAGGTCTTCCTTCCGTTGGTTCACCCCCCAAATGGCCGCTACGGCCGGCGCAACGCGCTGATCCGAAGCCAGGAGCCAGGTGCTTCTCCTGGTCTCCCATGCGAGTGCAGGGGCCAAGCACTTGGGCCATCCTCCACTGCACTCCCAAGCCACAGCAGAGAGCTGGACTGGAAGAGGAGCAACCGGGACTAGAACCCTGCTGGCCCTCTTGCCAAGTAAGTTCTTAAGGAACATCAGTCTCTAGTCTGCCTCTGGCCAGCCCGAATTCCAGCTGGAAAGACGTGTGAGTAAACAGCACTGGCTTGTTTTCAGGTGCGGTACAGAAAAGGCGAGCAGTCCTCAGGGAAGAGCAGCCTTCCCTTGCCCCAGCCTCGTCCCTAAGCCAGCATGCTTCCTTCCCCCTATCTAAGGTAAGGGAGAAATGGGTGTGGAGGGTAGCAGGGCGCCACGTGGTGGTGAGGTAGAGGATGTGTCCTCTCTGTCTGTTAGGGAGCAGGTGTACCTGAGCAAGTACAGAGGAGCACCTCACACTGGTAAAATTTGACGGTCCTTTATTGCTGGTGGTGGAGAGTGGGCTCATGCCCTAAAGAACTCTAGATCCTGAAGCCCAAAGCAACAGGGTTTATAAAGGCAAAAACAGGAGGGAGAATACATGATTACTGGAGTCAAGCTAACCTAAAGCCTATGCAAAACTCATATCAATTATAATCTTAACAATAGCAGTTACAACCTTGTCAATTTTAATTGTAATCTTGACATTAATCCAGGTAGTGGCCTAAATCAAATGTGGGACATAGACAAATCACAATCTCATCATTAACCCAGGTGCAGCCTATCTGTTTTTAAGCTTGAGTGATCTGCGCTTTGCCAAGCATGATGCAGTGGACTACTGTTGTCTGTTTCAGGTCTCAGTTTCAGACTAGAGTCTCACTGTGGTGGTGGTGGTTCTTTCTCAACAGAGAGTCTGAGTGCTCTGAAATGGAGTCCCTGCTGTCAAGGTGTTACTTCACAGTGGGGATGGGCGGGGCGTGAGGACAGGAGCACAGCTCCCTCCCCTGCCTCCCCAGCTGGGGGCAGTAGCTCCCGGGAAAGGTGTCTGCAGGGCTAAGGGTGAGGCCAGAAGCAGGAGGGTGGCTCCAGGCCTGTGGGCTGTGCTGGACGCTCATATCCTTACATGGCCTTGCTGGGTGGTGGTTGGAGGTGGGGATGGAAGGGAGTTGGCTCTTTCTCATTGTCTTCCTCACTTCCCCTTCCAGGGAGGAGCTCCCTGGCCACAGCAGGAGGACCCAGCCACTCCACTTTGGCCCCGTGGGTCACATTTTTAAGTTAGATTTGTAGGGTTTCGTTGTTCTCTCCATATTTTAATTTTTGTTTACTTATCTTTATTTAAAGGCAGAGGGAGGGAGAGAGAAAGACAAAGAGAAAGCTCCCATCTGCTGGTTTACTCCTCAAATGCCCACAACAGCCAAGGCTGGGCCAGGCTGGGATCTCATCCCAGGTGGATGGCAGAGGCTTAGCCACTGGAGCCCTCACCCGCTGCCTCCCAGGGTCTGCATTAGCAGGAGCTGAAGCTGGGAATAGAACCCGGGCCCTCCACCATGGGATACGGGCATCCTAAGTGGTGTCTTAACCACTGTGCCAGACACCTGCCCCTGTGGTTGATTTTACATGCAGCCATTCCTGAAACTGTGGAATAAATGTGAATTAGCTAGACTGTTACACTCAGTTCCAGAAGCGTAAGAACAGAAAATTCAACAGGTGAGATTGCCCCAGCCTGATGCTCCAGCCCAGCCAGGCGGTGCCCGGATCCCTGTCCTCAGGAGCCCCTGGAGTAACTGACAAACACAGGTCTTCTGCAGAGCGAAGGGATCACACCTTCCTGCTTGTGGTTTTACGCCAAAAGAGCCTCTGAACTGTGTGCGGACGGGCACTAACAGTCTTCACAGAACAAATGCAGCCTGGAGCAAAAGGAAAGGTAACACAGGATGCTTTCATTTATGTGAAGTGCCTAGAAGAGCAAATTTGCAGAAGCAGAAAATAGATCGGCGCTTGCCTAGGGCTGGGGGGTAGGAGTGGGGATTAACCAAAAATGGGTACGAGGAAACATTTTGAAGTAGTGGAAATGTTCTAAAACGGGAGTGTGGTGGTGATTGCACAACTCTGTGAATTTACTAAAATGATTGAATTATGCACTTACAATGAATGGGTGAATTCTGTGATATGTAAACCATGCCGCAATAAAGCTGTCGTTAAAAAAAAGAAGTCCGCGTGGGTGATTGATTTAAATTTGTTTGCCAAGTGACACAGCGGCCAGTACTCACGGGACAGTCCTGACTGCCACCTTTGCATACCGTGGGAATCGGGGTCGATTGCTCCACATTCCCCAGCCTCACTCTCCTCACCTGTAAAGTGGGGATGACGCTGTGTATCTCCTGAAGCACAGTGCCAACTAGACGAGGTGACTGGCAGCAGGCACTTAGCACGGCAGCTGGTACAATTGCTGCTGCTTAACGTATTCTGTTTTATCCTAAAAGTGGGAATAAGGGATGCCCTGTAGGGAGGTGTGATGGTGACTTGGGAAGAGAAGGTATTCTGGACTTTCCAGTGAGAATCATCTGGAAAGACCATGTGGTAGTATTGATTCCAGCTCTCGGGCCCACCAGTGCCCCCCTGCTCGGTGGTGCCAAAGTTCTGCTCTCCCTTCCAGGGCTCCTCAGAAATGACCTTCACTTCCTGCTGGGTCAGGTTGTGAGGAAGAAAGTCAGGTGGGGTAGGTGGGAGACTGCAGGAGCTCTTGGCTCCAGTCCTGGACGGGCTGCCCCGGGGGATGCTCTAAGGCAGATATGATGTGGGCAGCTGTGAGTGCACACGGGGCCCTGGTGTCAGGCGAGCCCAGCAAAGTCAAGGCCGGCTGCTGGGAGCAGAATGGGGCAACTAGAAGGGGGCGGTGTAGGAGGACGGGGGTGCCCCCAAGGCCAGTGGGAGGCTTTGTCCTTTCTCTGTGAGTGGAGGGCACTTCATGCTGAAGTATTTAGGGGGCAGGAATGGCAGGATGAAGTCGCAGAGATTCTTGGAGGAGAGATGCATACAAGCTCTTCCTTTGTATCTGCACATACCTCCTTCCCACTCTGTCCTTGGCAGGCTGACCGCACTCACTCATTCATTCAACACACACCTTCTGAACTTCCGCTGTAGGCTGGGACTCTTCCAGACCAGCTCCTTGCCCTCACAGACCTCATAGTTAACGGGAGACACAGACAGGCAAAAATCAAACAAATCTCTAACCCATATGCTAATGAGGGTAAGGTGTGCAGGCGCAGACTGGTTGGTTTGCAGTAGGTGGTTGGATGAGAGCTCTGCGAGGAAGTGACACTTCAGCAGAAACTTCAGTGATCAAAGGAAGCAGAGATCTGAAGGAAGGACATTCTTGGCAGAGGGAAAGAATGTGCAAGGGCTGGGCCAGGTGTAGCTCTGTGCGCTCAAGGAGCAGAAGAAACCAGTGTATCAGGTGCAGAGCGAGAGGCAGGCAGGTGACGGAAGATTGTTTCAGGGTGCTGGTCAAGGTCACGCCTGAGAGCGTGACTGCCACGGGGAACTCGTGGGTCGTGTTTGTGGAGCATGATGAAAGCTGTTGGAAGGGATTTTAAATCGGGGGAGAGCAAGTGACGCGATTTTAGGTTATCTGCCGGGTGCACAGACTTTCTCACCAAACTATTGCAGGATCCCACATCCAGGTGAACACAACAAGGTGAACCTGACAGCTCTCCTGGCTGTGTCTGAGATGGGAGGAATAAGCAACCTCCCATTGTTGCTATAGGGAGAAGGCACTGTCTTATTCTCCTGTTGGGTTTTTTCCTCGTCCCCTTCCCTGACCTGGCCCTGTGTAGGAGGTGTGTCTCCCCAACCCTGAGGATGAATGGCTATGTTGGTTGGCTTATGGGTAGAGCTCCATCTTAGAAACAATTCGATTCCCATCAAGTTTCTGACATTGAGTCTTGAAGGCCCTGGAGAAAATGTTTAAGATTTGGAGGAAATTTTCTCTTTAAAATGTTTTGGCATAAAAAGAATCAGTTACTTACCTGAGTGCCAGGAACACTAATTCTCTTTCTTTCTTTCTTTCTTTTTTTTTTTTTTTTTACCATTTCTACAAGTCTGACCAGATCTCCACTGCTGGAATTGAAGGAAGACTCTGGGTGAGGCTTCATAGCCAGAGACATCTTGTATTAAATAACCCAGAGGAGCAGGGTGGAGAGAGGCTTGTAGCAGTGTGTCTGGGCCGCCATAACAAAAGACCACGGACGAGGTGGCTTCAGTGACAGCAATATATTTTCCTGCGGTTCTAGAGGCCTCAAGTCCAAGGTGAAGGTGCCAGCAGGATTGGGTTTTGCTGAAGGTTGCACATGACCGGGATCACACTGTGTGCATGGGAGGGATGTAGGGGGGCAGTCCTGGTGTCGTCTCCTCTCCTCACCAGGACACCAGTGCTGTCCAGGAGTTAGGACCCCACCCTTATGGCCTCATTTAACCTTGGTTTCCTTCTTAGAGGCTCTATCTCCAAATACACATTGGGGGTTATAACTTCAACTTGTGACCTGCGGGAAGGGACACATCTCTGACAGAGAGGTATGGGTGAACAATTGGGTTGGTCTGCACACAGAGCCTTCTGACGCAGAGTGAGAGAAAGAGTAAGCGGATCGGACGGGGAAATTGCAGGCTCAGAAACCAAGTGAGCCAGATGCTAGATAAATCAGGAACGCTTCTCCACATCAGCAACAACCAGCTAGAAATTTAACAGGAGGTGCCCAGCGCTGTGGCATAGCGAGTAAAGCTGCTGCCTGCAGTGCTGGCAACCCATATGGGTGCTGGTTCGAGTCTCTGCGGCTCCACTTCTGATCCAGCTCTCTGCTATGGCCTGGGAAAGCAGTATAAGATGGTCCTCCTTGGGCCCCTGCACCAGTATGGGATACCTGGAAGAAACTCCTGGTTCCTGGCTTCGGATCGGCATAGCTCCAGCCATTGCAGCCAACTGGGGAATGAACCAGCGGATGGAAGACCTCTCTCTCTCTCTCTCTCTCTCTCTCTCTCTCTGTAACTCTGACTTTCAAATAAATAAACAATAAAAAAAAGAAATTTAATAGGAATTAAGACTCAGCCCATTGTAATAACAACAAACATATTATCTTGAATTTTACCTAATAAATAATATTATAAAGGTAACTTAGAAATGCCACTAAAGCACATTTTTAGAAGAGGTGAATTAATGAAAATATTAGCATGTGTGAGAAAGGTCGGGCAACTAATTTGGTAAAGATGTCATTTCATCCAAAACCAAACAAAAAGAAGCCCTAGAAAAAGATAAGCAGACAATAACAAGGAATCATTTTCAAACAGGAAAACCCCATCAATAAGTCTATGAAGACATTGTCAACCATGCTAGCAGTTAAAATACAAAATAAAATAATAAGATGTCTAAAAATCCCAAGCAAAAGACGAGAAAGATCGTTACATGCAAGCTTTTGGCAAAAATCATGCAGCTGGATAATACCAAGGGCTGTCCAGTCTGTTGGGAAATGCAGCTCTCACCAGTGGTGGAAGCGTGGATGCCTGCCCCTCGTGGTCCAACAACACAACTCCTGAGAGTATTCTCCGGGGATGCTACTAGACCCATAGGAGAGTTTATACGCAGATGTTCATTGCAGCATTATTTGTCATGAAAGAATCTGGGAAACCATCATTAACCGGTAAACAAAATGCAGTGGGTGAATAAAATAGACTACTGAGGAACTAAATCATCATTTGCAAAAAAAAAAAAAAAAGAGAGAGAGAGAGACAGAAAGAGAGAGACAGAGATTCCATCTGCTGGTTTACTTCCCAATGACCACAATGGCTGAAACGGGGCCAGGCTGAAGCCAGAAACCAGGAACTTCTTCTGGGTCTCCCATGTGGGTGCAGGGGCCCAAGGACTTGGGCCATCCTCCACTGCTTTCCCAGGCAAAATTAACAGGGAGCTGGATCGGAAATAGAGCAGGTCTTGAACCAGCACCCATATGGCTTTACCCACTCTGCCACAATGCCAGCCCCAATATGGTAGCTCTTAAAACAGTATTGGGTATATAAATAATAAAATAGCACAATGTCATTTGTGTTGATTTAAAACATAAAGACCTGGGGGCCGGTGCCACGGCTCACTAGGCTAATCCTCCACCTGCGGTACCAGCACACCAGGTTCTAGTCCCAGTCGGGGCGCCAGATTCTGTCCCAGTTGCTTCTCTTCCAGTCCAGCTCTCTGCTGTGGCCCAGGAAGGCAGTGGAGGATGGCCCAAGTCCTTGGGCACCTGCACCCACATGGGAGACCAGGAGGAAGCACCTGGCTCCTGGCTTCAGATTGGCTCAGTGCGCCGGCCACAACGCAATGGCCGTAGCGGTCACTTGGGGGGTGAACCAACGGAAAAAGGAAGACCTTTCTCTCTGTCTCTCTCTCTCACTGTCTAACACTGCCTGTCAAAAAAAAAAAAAAAAAAAAAAAACCACATAAAGACCTTCAAACTAACACTTTGTATTTTTCAATGATATTTACATATCTAAAGATAATTTATTTATTTTTAAAAATTTATTATTTAAGAAGGACAGTTACAGAGAAAGGAAGAGATAGAGAGAGAGAGATCTTCCATCTACTGGTTCATTCCCCAAATGTCCACAATGGCTGAAGCTGAGCTCAGTCCAGAGCCAGGAGCCAGGGGCTTGTTCCAGGTCTCCCATGTGGGTGGCAGGGGCCAAAACAACAGGACCATCTGCCACTGCTTTCCCAGGCCATTAGCAGAGAGCTGGAAGAAAGAGGAGTACCAGGACTCGAACTGGCTCCCTTTTGGGATGCCAGCACCACAAGCAGAGGCTTAACCTACTACACCATAGCACCGACCCAATTTATTTATTTTTTAAAGATTTATTATTATTTATTTGAAACAGAGAGGGAGAAGGGAGAGAATGCTTCCAACCACTGGTTCACACCCCAAATGGCCACAATGGCTGAGGTTGAGCCAGGACAAACCCAGGATCTTAGAGTTCCATCCAGATCTCCCATGTGGGTGGCAGGCACCCAAGCATATCTTCCACTGTTTTCCTAGACACATTAGCAGGGATCTGGATCAGAAGTGATGCAGTCAGGACTCGCAGGTGGAGGCTTAATCCCCTGTGCCTCAACATTGGCTCCTCTAAAAACATTTTAAATATATTAGAGGGGCTGGTGCTGTGGCATACCAGGTAAAGCCGCTGTGCCAGCATCTCATATAGGCACCGGTTCGAGACCTGGCTGTTCCACTTCCAATCCAGTTCTCTGCTGTGGCCTGGGAAAGCTGTGGAAGATGGCCCAAGTGCTTAGGCCCCTGCACCCACGTGGGAGACCCAGAGGAAGCTCCTGGCTCCTGGCTTCAGATTGGCACAGCTCCAGCCACTGTGTGGAAAAAAAAAGGAGAGGAGGAAGGATAATTTTTTTTTTAAATATTTATTTATTCATTTGAAAGGCAGAGTTACAGAGAGGCAGAGGCAGAGGCAGAAAGAGAGAGCTTCCACCCTCTGGTTCACTCCCCAAATGGCTGCAACTGCTGGAGCTGGGCCAGTCTGAAGCCAGGAGCCAAGAGCTGCTGGGTCTCCCAAGTGGGTGCAGAGGCCCAAGGACTTGGATTATCCTATACTGCCTTCTCAGGCCATAGCAGAGAGCTGGATTAGAAGTGGAGCAGCCAGGTCTCAAACCAGTGCCCATATGGGATGCCAGCACAGCAGGCGGCAGCTTTACAGGCTATGCCACAGTGCTGGCCCCTTGGATGAAAAATTAAATTTTTTTATTTATTTAATTTATTTGAAAGACAGACAAAGAGAGATGGTTCATTCCCCAGATGCCTGCGACAGCTGAGGCTTGGCCAGGCTGAAGTCAGGTCTCCCTGGTGGGTTGGAAGGACCTGGGTTCCTGAGCCATAATCTGCTGCCTCTCAGAGTAGACATTATCAGAAAGCTGGATTGGAAGCAGAGCCCTGGCTCAGATACAGGCACTCCCTTACGGCATGCAGGCATCACAAGTGGTTTCTTGACCTCTATGCCCGCCCCAGGATTCAACTTTTAGGTCTTGCATGGAACAATGATTGTAGACATTCATGAACTGAAGAGTTTAACTATCAGTTCAATAATTTTGTGCACCCAAATCTTCCAATTAAGTAAGTTCCTCACAGTTGAATAATTTCAGAATTAAAAATTATCCAATTTTTTTCAAACACATTTTGTAGCAAAATGAAAATTAATGCACATTGGGAGGCGTGTTCACAAGGCACGAGGGGCAGAACCAATGTCTGTGGGTTTTATCAGTGTTTCCTTCCTTGGTGTTCTTGGCGGCTCTGACCTTCTACAGGTGTAGATGAAATTCACAGGCCTGTGGGGCACGGGAGCAGAGGAGATGCAGGCAGGTGCTGAGGACCCGAGTGTGACCAGAAGTTGGCCTGCGAGATCTTTGTTTCTCGGCCCACCTGACCCCCAAGGTTGGGGATTTCTGAGTGATGGATCCTCATAGGCATTCACCCAAGCCCAAGAAGCCCAGACCTGGCAGCCAGAGGCCGACAGAAGACCGAGAAGGGAAGAAGGCACAGACCCCTGTCGGTCTGTGTGGCTTGTGGAGTTTGGCCAGTGCAGGAATCACCTACAAGGGCTGGGGAGACCACAGAGGGGACACTTTCCCCACAGAGGAAATGGGTGGTGTGTTGCATAATTCAGTCCTGCATGGGAAAAAGTGTCCTATCCTCCACACCAGCATCTATGAGTCTAAAAGGAGAAGTGAAGACTCGGATGAGAGAACTCAGAACAGCACTGGCAAACGTCTGGAGAGACCAATCAACCCAGCACTGTCAAGTGGGACTCGTCTGGTATAAAGCCAACTCTACTGGTTGCAAACTCTCCTTAACGAAATAGAGGTTATCTTCTTCTGTTATTTGAAAGACAGAATTATGGGGGAGAGGGAAACAGACAGATCTTCCATCTGCTGGTTGACCCGCCAAATGGCAGCAAATGGCTTGGGGCTGGGCCAGGATGAAGCCAGGAGCTGGGAACTCCATCAGAGTCTTCCACATGGGTGCAGAGGCCCAAGCACTTGGACCATCTTTTTTTTTTTTTTAAGATTTAAGATTTATTTATTTGAAAGGCATGGTTACAGAGAGAGAGAGAGAGAGAGAGAGATCATCCATCTGCTGGTTCACTCCCCAAATGGCCGCAATGGCTGGAGCTGGGCCAATCTGAAACCAGGAGCCAGGAGCTCCCTTCGAGTGCAGGGGCCCAAGGACTTGAGCCATCTTCCACTCCCAGGTGCATTAGCAGGGAGCTGTATCAGAAGTGGAGCAGCCGAGACTCGAACTGGTACCCATATATGATGCCAGCACCTCCGGCGGCAGCTTTACCCACTGTGCTACAGCACTGGCCCCACCCTTGGACCATCCTGAAGTAGAGGTTATCTTATGTGGGACAAGAATTGTCACACATACATTGCTGTGCATTTTTTTTTGTTGTTGTTGTTGTTCCCAAGTGCTTCCAATGGAAGATTTCAGAAGACTTTACTAGGCAAAGAGTGCAGAATCTACTCTTTGTTACAGAAGGCAGAGTCTAAGAATGCAATGACAGGCCCCTCTGCACTGACTCTCCCCTTGAGCCAGTGGGGAAAGCCCTTCAAAGTGTGGTGAGAAGGACATGGGTGGACACAAGAAGCAGAGAGATCTGGGTGCCTTGCAGCAGCCAGGGAGCCAAAGCCCTCACCTGGGGGACAGTGTCTGTGACTGCTGTATCTCATCCACACAGCCATTTCATCAAGGTCACAGGCCTCACGCAGCAGGTCCCCGTGTGGTCAATTTCCCCACACAAGGCACAGGATTGTCGTGTCGGGGGCTCAAGCCCCATGTTCTCAGAGGCCAGCCAAATGACACACATTCCGACAGAAGTAGGCATTATCTACCCAAAGACAGTCAAGTACACACACACACACGCATATACACACATGCATGAATTCTCAACACGCTTCTATCCAAACAAAACACACCTGAAGGGCTAATTTGGCCTGTAAGCACCAGTTGTAATCCCTGGTGTATATAATGGGTAGGAAGTTTGTCCCTAAATACAGGGATAGAAGTGGACTTTCCAGGCAGCCCCTTCTCTCCCCACCCCTACCTTGCCTCTCCACATGCAGCCCTCCTCAGACCCTTGACCTTCAAATCCCTGATAGAGCTGGAGGCAGAAATATTCTGGATCTGCAAACCAGCTAAGGGATACTAAGACAATTCCATTATCTCCATCCTCCTGCAAAGTAGGACACCTTCTTAATAGCCACAGCAATTCACTAATACCTGGGAGAGACATTTGGGTTTATTACTTAAGAGCAGTAGAAGCCATAGCAAAGTTAATATAAAATCATTATAAAAACCATAATCCTTGAGGACCCTAATTTCAATTGTTCTTATTTACAAACAATAGAAAAGATCGTTTTCGCTCTAAATATTCCAAGAGAAAATGTTTCTCAAATTAATCCTCTGATGCTCTTTAGCTAGAAGGATCACTGATTAAAAATTCAGCAATGGAGATATTAATCAAATAAGCCATGAATGTAAAATGATAGAGCAACAGGTGCATGAAAGGAAAGAAGCGTGGGGAAGTGGGAGGAGGATTCTTGGTAGACCGGGATGCTAGACAGGCTTCCCTGTGGAAGCAACTAGAGCTAAGAACAGAAGGATGAGTGGATTTATCCTGAGAAAGGAAGGGCATTGCAGCTTGCAGGAAAGGGAAGAACTCTGAGACAGAGAGAAGAAGAGAGCCATAGTGGAGAGTCCACCATGGTGGCTGCAGGGAAGAGAGTATGTGAGGGAACTGAGCAGGAGCAGTGGGCACCTGTCCACGCAGGGCACCTGTGCACCACAGGAAGAAAGCGGAAGGTAAGTGAGGATTTTAAGTGGCAGGGAGGGCATCCTGATCACCCCGAGGCTGTGAAATGATGACACTGGCTGTGGTGCGGGGTCTGAGTGGGGACAGGACATAGTAACTGGGGCTGTTATGGGGATAGTGATCGCGGAGAGGAGGGGGCAGATGTGGGAGCTACGGCAGAGAGGGGCAATGTTCAGGCTGACTGTGGCTTCCTCAGTTGGGCATTGGGAAGAGTGAAGGTGTGTTGACAGAGACGAGGCACTGGAAGAGGAATGAATTGGGACATAAGAGCATGAGGCAGGCTTGGGCAAATTGGCCTGCAGGTGCCTTGGTGATCTCTGAGTGACCTCTGACCTATTTCCCAGTCCACAAATCCCGACCTGTGCAGATGATAGTAATAGCAGGAGGTCAGTCCCCAGCGCGCCCGGGGCCAAGAGCTCTGGCAAGGGCTCTCCTTCCCCACTACCTTCCCTGCAGCCTTTCCAAGGAACCCACTGGTAGAACCTCTGGTTTTCAAGCCAGATGAAGAAGAAAAAACTTGATTTTCCTTAGAAAAAAAATCAGTTGGCCTTTTCCCAAAAGGTATGGAGTACTATCTGCTCTGTCCCTTCCTGTCCTGGAAGAATGGCCACTCGCTCTTGGAGAATCAGATACAGCAGCAGGCAACGGGAGAGAGCCAGATCCCTGAGAACATCACCGGAAAATGAGGCCTGGCCCAAGTCTTGTCTGAGGAGTGCATTCCCTGCCTCCACTCCAGACTCCAGCCAGAACCCTCTCAGTTTCTCTGTGCGGTGCTCCCTCTCCCTGGGGTTTTACCTAGGCCATTCCCTACCCTGCAACCCGCTTTCCTTCTTCCTCTCCGGCTTTTGCATATGCATGAGTTCCTTGTAATTTTTCATTCTGTGCTGTGCTCTGATATCATCCCTGTCTGGAGGACTTTTCTGCTTGCCATAGCCAAGAGCAGTGTATTTGGCCGGGAGTACCCTATCGCCAGACTCTCCATTCTGTTTTCATACCAGAGCCCCTAATTTTTAACTGAGCCTGTGGTGTCTGGGATGAAGACTATGTTTTCCAGTTTGTTATGCAAGCTAGATGGGGTCATTTAGCTAAGTCTTGGATGATGATAGGCAAGGGCAATGGCTGCGACTTCTGAGATGTGCCCATGCAGGGCGAGGACCTGCCTTCCTTCTTCCTGTGTTTGAATGTGATGGCTGATTCTTTAGTTACAGACTTGGACAAAGAAGACACAGGTCACACCCTAGAGATGGTGGCTCTCTTGGTACCGGAAAGAGATTGGGTTTGTTGCCCAATGACATCATGGAGCTCTTAGACATTCTGCTTTTGTTTATGTAAGAGAGAAACTCCCATCCTGTGCAAGGCAATATGATGTTGGGGTTTCAATCACATGCAGCCAAACCTAATCCTAAATCTGTAGGGTCCCTCCCCTGTGTTTGTTCCCATGAAAACACCCTGGGCATTATCAGTTTCTTACCTAAGTGAAACAAAGTCTACCCTGCCAGAGTTTACCTTTTCTTTCTTAACACAGAGTTCTCCGAAGATTCCTCCACCTAGCGGAACTCATATCTGCCTGAGCTGGTAAAGGAGCCCAGTTCTCCAAAGTAAAGCGCAGGACTGCTCCAAATGCAGCTTTCCAGTCTCAGGGCTGACAGTCTCTACACGATGCCCTGGTCAGGACCGTGCCTGTTTCTCCTCTAGTGCAACTTTGCTCCCTTCAACTGAGCAGTCAGCTAATGCCATCCATAACCCCACAGAAAAGAGCACAGCCCAAAAGCACACGCTTAGGAAAAGTCTCAGAGCCAGCTTCTGGTCCGCATGCCCTGACGTTGTGGTATTTGGAAAATCTAAAAGCAACATTCAAAACTCCAATGGTTTGGCATTTGGCATACGAAAAGCAATCGGAAAAATCCTGATAGTCCAACATTTGCGTCTCCACCGTTAGCTGCAGAAACAGATTGTCAGGATGAATTTCAGTAGGATCAGAGGCGCGAGTGTATCCGGAGGAGCAGCCTGCTTGTAGCAGCCTTAATGAGTTTTGCTGACACACCCTTCAGCAGACTCCAGAAGTGCGTATCTGCCAATTAATTCATTTTTTCCCTCTAGAGAAAGGTCAAATACTGTGTAATGGTGGGGTTGTTTTCTTTTCTTTTCTTTTTTTTTAGATTATTTTTATTTGAAAGGCAGAGCAACAGAGAGAGATGGAAAGAGACAGACAGAGAGAGAGAGAGAGAGAGTGATATCTTCTATCAACTGTTTCACTCCCTAAATGGCCACAACAGCCTGGTCTGGGCCAGGCTGAACTCCATCTGGGTCTCCCACATGGGTGGTAGGGACCCAAGCACCTGGGCATCCTTTGCTGCTTTCCCAGGTGTGTTAGCATGGAGCTGGATCAGAAGCAGAGCAGCTGGGACTCGAACTGACACTCTGATATGTGATGCCAGTGTCCCAAGCAGTGAACTTGCTGTGCTACAACGCTGGCACCATGATGGTGTTTTATACCATTACACCAAGGGTTTCTACTTTAATTGGCTCATTTCAATTGATACAGGCTTCAAGCGCAGTATAAGCAAAGGTAATTATGGCCAGGAGATAGAAGCATATAGCCTGGACAATAGCCCAAGTACAGAAGTAAAAAACTAATTAAATATTATCAGTAGAATAATGTCCAAATGTCTGGACAAATCATATAATCTTACAGACTTGAGGCCTCAACTGTGCAGGATTTTCGGACTTAAGTCAGCCCGAGCTGCAGTAATAACTCTTATTGAGAGAAAAATGCTTAATAATTAAAATGATCGGTTAATTTATCATGTAGTGCTCCAAACGTTTCTCCTTGCCAGCTCCTAAACCACAATCATGTGTCACAGCTTAGAGCGAGGAAGAATGGCTCGTCTAGGGCTCCTTGCCAAGGGACTCCACAAAGTGGCCTCACTCCCCAGAGGATGTCTACAAAGGCTTGTGCAAGTTTCGCCTCTGGGACAGGAATTAGCGAATTCAACTTGGCAATGTCTCTCCATGTGCAGTCATCACAGAAGTACTGGGAAATAGAGGAAAGCCAAAATAATAATAGCACAAGAACCAAAATAAAACGACTTTTCTCCCCGGAGCTAAGGAAGCGTTCTCTCCCCCTTGCTGCTGATTCTGCACGTCTTACTCTGCTTAGCAACCACTCCCACTGGCTCCAGGAGTCACATTGCCATCGATGTGTCCGGCATCTGCTTGCACACAGACCCTGGGCTGGGAGTCTTTCCCGAAAAGCCTTCTAAAGCAAGAGTTGAACTTCAAGGAGACAAAGGCCATGTATCCAGGAGGACCCCAGCAGAGGCTCTCTGCATGCCAAGTCTTTCTCACATCTGCAGCTAATGTTGCTCACATATTTGGGATGTTTCCATGTTCCAGCACTATGGTAGGTATTGGGAATACAATCATTTACATTTTAAGAACTTATTTATTTATTTTCATTTTATTCGAAAAGCAGAGACAGAGAGACAGGACAGAATCTTCCACCTGCTGGTTCACTCTCGAAATGCCAGCAACAGCTAGGGCTGGGCCAGGCCAAAACCAGGAGGAGGGAATTCAACCTACCTGAGTAGTTGAGCCAACACCAAGGTGCTGCCTCCCACTGTGCGCATTAGCAGGAGGCTGGGTCAGAAACAGAGTCAGGACTGAAACCCAGGGACTCTGCGATGTGGGATGCAGGTGTCCCACACAACAACTTAACCACTTTGCCCAATGCCTGTCCCAGCGATTTCTTAACGTGGAGTCCTGGTTCATGTGTTTGGCACAATAGCTAAGATGTTGCTTGGGAAGCCCACACCCCACATCAAAGTGCCTGGGTTCAAGGTCCAGTTCTGCTCTGGATTCCACGTTCCTAATAATGTGTAACCCAGGAGACCACAGGCGATGGCTTAGGTACTTGAATTCCTGACACCCATGTGAAAGACTCAGATTGAGTTCTTGGCTCCTGGCTTCCACCTGGCCCAGCCCCAGCTGTTGCAGGCATTTAGGGGAGTGAACCACTGATGTGAGATCGATCTCTCTCTCTCTAACAAATAAAATAAATAAATTTAGAAGGCTTTTTAAAATGGAGCCCCTCTTTCCAGGGTTCAAGCATACTGGATGATAACGCTAATGTCTATTGACCAGCTGCATCATGCTCTACATGTAATACTTCAGATATCTTCAGCCCTATGAGGCCGAGGGCTACTGTCATTCCCATTTTTGGATGAGAAAGGTGAGTCAGAGAAAGAGCTGTGTGCCAAAGCTGACAAGCAAATCCTTGCTAGAGCTGTGCTTGCTCCCACGTAGCCTGAGAGCAGAGCCTGTGTCTTTCCTGTCACACTCTCTCCTGTCTCCCCTGCCCTCCAATGTGCCCACAGCAGAGGCAGAAGAGGGGCCGTGAAGATACTTCCAAGAAACGACCTTCTCAAGACAGAGCTAGGAGTGAGGCCAGCAAAATGTTTCTCTGGAAGCCAAGAGAAGATGGTGGGCTTTTGAGATGTCTGAAGTTTTGTTCCCCTTCTTTGGGTTTCAGGCAAATTCAATCTCATAGGCTGATAAGGAGAAATTGGGAGGGTGGAAGTTTTGTCTTCATCTTCCAGATCATCTCTCTGACCTTGAACCTGCATCACAGTGTGGTAGGGGCGGGGCGGAAGAGGGGATCTCCTGAAGAGGCTCTGTGCCGTTAGTGCCACTGGATGGAAATCAGATGTGCCATATCGACATGAGGCCAGACTTGCCTTCTAGTGGGCTGGAAGTTTCTCTAGAATTGCAGTCAGCCAGAGCCAAGTGGCACCTGGAGGAGAGCGTGTGGCAGTTTCTGTTGAGGCTGTGTCTCTGGCTATGTGTCGGTTCCTGGGTAGGACTTGCATGGAATTGTAAGAAGTGTTACAGAGAGAGGAGAAACAGGGAGAGATCTTCTATCAACTGATTTACCACTTCCCCTTCAGATGACTGCAATGGCCCACCTGGGCCAGGACAAAGCCAAGAACAAGGAGCTTCCTCCCCATCTCCCTTATGGATGGCAGGGGCCCAAGGATCAGGACCATATTCTGCTGTTTTCTCAGGCCATTAGCAGAATCAGAACTGGAACAACCAGGACCTGAACTGGCACCCATATGGGATGCCAGCACTGCAGGTGGTGGTTCAACCCACTGCATTAGAGCGCTATGCCCAAGAGCTTTCTTTTCTTAACTGGTAGTCAAAACAGTTATTCTGGGGGTGGGCATTTGGTTGCTTGGGATGCCCACATCCCATTATCAGAGAGCTTTATTTGAATCCTGGCTCCATTTTTGATCCAGCTTCCTGCTAATGTGCACCCTGGGGGCAGGAGATGGCTGCTCAGGTGCTTGGGTCCCTGCTCCCCATGTGTAAGATTTGGATTGGGTTCCAGGCTCCTGGCTTTGGCTTGGCTCAACCCCAACTGTTACAGGCATCTTCATCTTCCAGATCATCTCTCTGACCTTGAACCTGCATCACAGTGTAGTAGGGGCGGGCAGAGAAGGGGATCTCCTGAAGAGGCTCTGTGCCATCAGTGCCAGCAGCATGTGGAAAATCTCTGTCTCTCTGCCTTTCAGGTGAAAATAAATAGATTAAGCTTTTTTAGAAACAAGTATTCTGACATAGGCATGTGTATAACCAGGAAGGGAAACATCCAAGTTTACCCAATATGAAGAGTCTCAGGTACTCTTAAGGCACTCTCAAGTTCTTCATGGGAGTTTTTCATTTCATTTTCTGGATGGTCCTATCTGCCATCTCTCTAAGACTGCAGATATCCTTGACTTATGGTCACACACATTATGGAGCTTTCATTCCTGGAGAAGACTTGAGAACATGGATATAAGGTTGCCAGATAAATTCCAGATAAAAATTCTATCTGACCCCTATGTGAATGCTATTTATCTTTTTGTAAAACCCAAGCTAGAGGTTCACTTGAATTTTGTGACTTTGTGAGATGTTACAGAATCCAGTCATGTTCAAGGTTTTCTCTGAGAGAGAGAGAGAGAGATGTTGAAGAACTGGGGTTATATTTCTCAGGGCGGGCAGTTCTCAGGGAGAATCTTTTCCTATGGCTTATGTTGGACATGGGAGAAGCAAGATGGAGCCTGGAGGTTAGGATCCAGTAAGAAGGGCCTGGGTTAACTTCCTCGAGGCTTCTCTTCACTATTGTTATTATTTCCTGTTACTAGCAATAGAGTGGTGCACATTGTCCCCTGCTCCCTTTTACCCTCTACCCCTTCTTGAGCCCTACAATGTCCCCCCTCTCTCTAATGGAAACATCACAGGTTCACCACAGTCCGAGGGATGGCTGCTTCCTAGTTGTGATATTGTGAGAAACCAATGCAAGTCTGGTTTCTTAGCTCCATTTTGTTCAGCCCATAATATTTAGAAACTGCATTATTTCTCTTTACAACCTCCAATGGCATTTCCCAGTGACTTTACTTTTGTAATAAAAATGCAAGTGGCAAACTAAGTGTTGAGTTAATGACCTTTAGCTGAAAACCCTGCTAGCATATTGACTTCTAACTGTGTCTTTTGGAGGAGATAAGAGGAGGAGATTTCAGAGAAAGGTCAAGTTAGAGAATCTGTGTGGAATCTCACCAACTGTCCTACTCTCAGCACTATTGCGCTCTCGCGCTCTCTCTCTCTCTCCCCCCACCCGCCTCTGTGTGTGTGTGTGTGTGTGTGTGATGTCTACCCCTCTCTGGAGCTTTCACACCTACAGTCTTTATGTCATTACTAGCTGAGATCATGGAGCCTGCAGGTGAAGATGGGGGAGGAGGGAAGGTTTGATACCACCCCTGGTTTCCAGGTGTACCTATTTCCCTCCAAGTCTGAATCAGGGGCCAGGAGAGACTACATCTGATTCCAGGAGATCATCATGTTCAGCAATTTTGCCCTCCCCATGTGCTTGATCTTATGACCTGCAGAGCTGCCCCATCTCTTGGTTGGATCCCCCCGACCTGAGCCATCAGAGGCCTTTGGGGTGATACGGTTCAACTCCCTGCCTCTACTACAGCTGACTGCACCTAACCATGTGGAGAGAGCATGAGTGGCAGCCCTTCTCCAGGCCTGTGGTCAGCCTTTTCCTCTCTACCTCATTCTCCTTGAGTTATCAGAAAAGGTCTTTTTTTTTACCTGCTGATTTGCCTTTTCTAAAGATCCTCCCCTCTGATCCTCATCTCAGTGTAGACAGCTTTGAAGAGCAGAGAGCCTTTGCTTCCCATCTGAACTGGCCAAAAGGCACTAAGACTGGGTAGGCCATGATCTACTGAGCTTACACTATGTAGCAAGTGAGGAGGTGGAATAAATGACCTTCAGGAGTCATGAAATCCACAGCCCTGGCTTCTACTACCACTGGCAATGAACTAACAGTAACATGGACCTTGAATTTCCTCAAACTATCTTGGAGAGGACCTTCGAAGCTTACACGTTAGGAATGCAATGTCTGGCACCTGCCCATTTTCTAGAACAATACATGGAGCCCCAGAACTCTCTGGAACTTCTGCTTCCAGGCCCAGAGCAGGCATTTTTCAAGCCAGTCCTTCTAAAGGTGACCCTGATGGTGTTATGAACACCCCAGCCCAACCTTAAGGGATCAACATAGAGCAGGTGTTGGGAGGGGGAAGAAACTTGGACATAGGGGCTGAGGAGTTCACTTGGTAGGGCAAGGGACCCCTGCTGATGCTGAAAGGCCTAAAAGTGCCAGTGGGGGGAGAAGGGGAGGCAGGAAGAGGGACAAGCTGGGGCTGGTTCTTCCCATGGTGCCATCTTCTGGCAGGGAACTCCAAGGTGTCCAGGAATTCTAAATTTCAACGTGGACTTCCAGGTTGTTCTGAAGGTCTTCTTGTCGAGCAAGGATAGGATACATTTTATTTAATGATTCATTAGCTTGACTGACAACTTTAAAATATTTAGATGTGTGTGATTTATATGCCTCCATCTGCACTCTCGTCTTGGGGCCTGCAGTCCCACATGCCCCACCTGTGGCCTTCACAGCCCAGATGGCTCAACAGTGGTCCAGCTGACCACTCATGCAATAGCTCCACGTCTGTCCCCTCCTGCCTTCCTTCAGCTCCCTAGGGTACTTGGGCCTTACAGAGCACAGAATTAAGGATTCGTCCTTATGGCTGCATGGTTTGCACAAACCTTATACTAGTCTTCACATCTGTGTTGCTGGCAACATTGAACGAAATATATGGTTTATACCCAGCTTCCAGGGACCACGACACTTGATTCAATGAAACTATGGACTTGAGAGACTTAGTTGAAGATTGAGGTGTCTGACATTTGGCTGACAACCTGACTTTCTTTTTTTGGGTGGTGTATAGCAGCGTGGAGAAGAGGGAGCCATGTCAGACCCAGGAAGCACTTTGGGTGGGGGTTGGGGGGAAAGCATGAAGCAGTTGCTAGGAGAAGGCCTTGGAGGAAAGAGCAAAAGGGCACGCAGCTGCTGGTTTTTGGGACTGTGTAATGGCCAACTTGTCTCACTTTCCCAAAGCAACCCTGGCTGATTCAGAAGAGTAATGAGTTGGATTTGTTGGGGACCAAGTGCTAGGTGTGGTCTAAAGGCGACTTTGGAGTGACAGCAAGAGCTACCCACAGAGCGCTCAGGTGCATTTGGGTTAACTGATTAAAGATAGCCCTGGGCTCTATTTCTCTTTCTCCAGAGCTGATGGTGTGAAGGCTTCCAAGTGGCGACATCTGTGTCCTGCTCATCAAGGTTTCTTGGGAGCGGAGCCGAGGGAGGATTGAGCTGTGCGTTCAACCTTGGCCCACCAAATTCTCCATTTTAATATGTGCTTTTGCTTGTTTTGTTGTCCGTTTTTATGATGAAAATAGTTTGTGAAATAAAGATTGGGAAACATAGAAGAGTTGAAATAAGAAAAAGAAGAGGTTGATGGCTGTGGCGTAGCAGATTAAGCCACAGCCTCCAGCACCAGCATCCCCGTATCTGCGCCAGTTCCTATCCAGCTCCCTGCTACTGTGCCTGGGAAAGCAGAGGATGGCCCAAGTGCTTGGGCTTCTGCACCCACATGGGAGACCTGGAAGAATTTCCTGGCTCCTGATTCCTGGCTTCGGACTGGCCCAAACCTCGCATTGTAGCCATCTGGGGAGTGAACCAGCAGATGGAAGATCTGCCCTCCTTCACCACCACTGCCCCACTTCTCTGTAACTCTGCCATTCAAATAAATAAATTAAAAAAAAATAAAGAAAAATTATCCATGGTCTTGTTATCTAAACCCCCAAAATGTAAACATTTGTCATATTTTGTTCAAGGGTTTACTTACACTTCACATTAAAAGGTGTCTGTGTGTGAATGTGTGTGTGAGAGAGAGAAAGGGAGAGAGAAAGAGAGGGAGGGGAGATTTTCACATAATTGGATGCACTTTCCTAAAGCACTATTTTCAAGGCAGCAGGGTTAATGTGCACCAAGATGAGTCATCTTGAAATTATTGAGCAATTTCGTGAGATTTGGTAAAAACAAAGCTTTCTTTTCTCCTGTCGTTTGGAATCACCTACTCTAATATTCAACGACTTTTCCCGTGATCTGCACTCTGGAGAAGAATAACAAGAACTGAAAGAGGCAAAGATAGGCAATAGCACAGGCTATTAACACATCAGCGCTTGGCCAAATGAGTACACCTGAGTCTTAGTCACAACAGATGTACTTCATCACAAGAGATCAAGGGTAGAAAGGTCAAAAACCAGGTGGAATCATTTGAATTGCCTGAGAAATCCTATCCTAAAATGGGTTCAGATCTGATTGCATGGCATTAAGTAACTCCACATTTACTTGGTGACTTTTCTCAAACATGAATAACAGGTGAGACCTAACATATCCCAACATATGGAGATCTCCATAGTACACAGGGGCTGGCATTCTGGGGGTTAGGCCACTGCCTGCGACTCTGGCAACACATATGAGTGCCAGCTGCTTGATTCCCATCCTTGCCTGCTAATGGCCTGGGAAAGCAGCAGAAGATGGCCTAGGGGTTTGAACCCCTGCACCCATGTGGGGGACTTTGTTGAAGTTCCTGGCTCCTGGCTTTAGCCTGCGACAGTTCTAGTGTGGTGGAATGAGAAGGCCATGCCAAGATGGCCACTGGCAAGCCAGAGTCAGTTACTCAGGAATGGCTTTGAAACCCACCTGGAAACAGAGCCTGCCTGGCAACAGGCTGTGATTGGATGGCTTTGGAAACCACATGGCAAACAGAGCCTGCCTGGCAACAGGCTGTGATTGGTTAGGGCATAAACCACCCCTTGACCGGATTGGCTGCCTTGGCTATACAAGCTGTTGTACAAACTGAAATAAACGAGTCTGCTGGCTGCTCCCCTCTGGCCTGCTTTCACCTGACTCCCGGGGTCTGTGTGGTGACTCCGCGCCTCTTGCCCCTACCACACTCCTCCTCTCAGGAATGAATCCACAGCAACATTCTAGCTGTTGTATAGCCATTTGGGGAGTGAAGCTGTGGATGGAAGATCAGTCTCTCTTTCTCTTTGTCTCCCCCTCTCTCCATAACTGCCTTTCAAACGAGTAAAGAAATCATTTTTTAAAGTTACACATAGCAACGGAGCAATGACTGGGGAGCCAGACTCATGTTGCCACAGTTCCGGTGGGACAAGAGTGGGCTTTCAGCCCAACGTTTTCACAGTGAGTTTGAGAAGGGACTGGGGAGAAACATTTCCAGTCAGCTCAATAAGCTTTCACATGCCTAGGCTTGTGGGTATGCAGATCCTAATTCTCCACTTTCCAAACTGATCTTCAGGGGCCAGCATTGTGGCGCAGTGGGTAAAGCCGCCTCCTGTGATGCCAGCATCCCATATGAGTGCTGGTTCAAGTCCCAGCTGCTCCACTTCCATGAGGTCCCTGCTCATGAGCCTGGGAAGGCAGAGGAAGACAACAAAGTATTTGGGCCCCTGCTGCCTAAGTTGGAGACCCTAATGAAGCTCCTGGCTCCTGGCTTCAGCCTGGCCTAACTCGGGCCATTGTGGCCATTTGAGGAGCTAACCCCTGACGGAAGATCTCTCTGTCTCTCCCTCTCTTTCTGTAACTCTGAATTTTAAATAAATAAATGAATAAATATATTTTTAAATCATGAACAAATAAATAGATCTTCATTGCCAGCCAGCTCATGCAGCGGCACTCAGGGAAGTCTCGTTCCGTTCAGAATCCTTCCTTGCATGCTCCCTATTTAGCTGTTTGGTTATTCTGCCATGTGTGGCAATAGATTCTGCTTCATGACAATATTTGTAAGTGTTTATGGGGACAGGCATTTGGCACAGTGGTTAAGATGCTGCTTGGGACACCCACATCCCATATTGGAGTACTTGAGTTTGAGTTCCTCCTCCAGTCCCAATTCTAGCTTCCTGCTAATGCACACCCAGGGAGGGGCAGCAGATGATGGCCCAAGGACATGGGTCCCTGCCACCCACTGGGAGACTTGGATTGAGTTCTAGGCTCCTGGCCTCCGCCTGGCTCAGCACTCCTGTTGTGGCCATTTGGGGAGTGGGGGTGAACCAGTGGATGGAAGCACTTACTCTCATTCTCTCTCTCTGCCTTTCAAATAAATAAAAAAGATTAAAAAATGTAAAATGTCATGAGCAATATATTTAAAATAGTTTTAAAATCCAGCAATGTAGAACACCCAGAGTGCTGTCTATGTCTGTCCCTGCTACCACATCCCACAAACACTGCTGGGAGCATCTTGTGTCTTTGCAAAGGTCAACACAAATTTAGTATGTCCCAATCTTCTATTTGTCCTACACAAAGATTCACTTGGTATACATACTATTCTCTATTCTGTTCTCCTTATTTTATCTAATCAGTACTCCCACATCTTGGGAATATCATTGTATCAATTCAAAGAGAAATGCCTCATTCTGTTTTTTAAGGTTTTGAAAGTTCTGTTATAGATTGTCTCCTAATATGTTTAGCCAGTGCCACTAATGATGGGCGTTTGAGTCATCTGGCATCTTATGCTACATCAGCAGCAACTTGCGGACAGATGTCAACTCACATTGCACGTGTGCGTCTCTGGATGAGTTCCCAGAAGCTGGTGACTGGGTCAGAGATTGCATAATTCCATGAGGTGGACACACAGTGCCAAGTTGCTTTTCACTGGTCTTCTGGCTTCTGTTTCTCCCACCAAAATTATAACAGAAGCTGGTTCTCCATAAACTTGCCTACAGACAAGCTTGGGGAAAAGGAAAATCCAGGAAGGAGGTGGATTGGCATCAAAAGCAAATGGGAGAAGCTAGTTGAAGACTAGAGAGCACATGCAGTGTCAGACCTGACTTCTTCCCAGGGATACCTGGAGCGTCCGTTAGCACCAACTGAGTACACCTGCCATGGAGTTTGCTGAACTGATGGCTGCCTTTTGATTTCTCTCTTTTAAAATTTTTATTTATTTGAAAGGCAGAGAGCCAGACAGAGCCAGACAGAGATCTCCTACCCAGTAGTTCACTCCCCAAATGCCCGCAACAGCTGGTGCTGGGCCAGGCTGTTGAAGTCAGGAGCCAAAAGTTCAGTCCAAGTCTCCCACATGGGTGACAGGGACTGGGGTACCTGAGCCATCATCTCCTGCCTCCTAGGATCCGGAATTGGAAGCAGAGCTGAGATCCAAACCCAGGTTCTCTGATACAGGATGCAGGTGTCCCAAGGAATATCTTATTCACTACCTCAAACGCTCACCTCTCTTTTTCTTTTTATTTATTTATTTTTTATTTTTTGACAGGCAGAGTTAGACAGTGAGAGAGAGAGCTGTTGGTTCAGCCCCCAAGTGGCCGCTATGACTGGCATGCTGCGGCCAGCATGCTGCACTGATCCGAAGCCAGGAACCAGGCGCCTCCCCCTGGCCAAGGACCTGGGCCATCCTCCACTGCCCTCCCAGGCCACAGCAGAGAGCTGGACTGGAAGAGGAGCAACCAGGACAGAATCCGGCACCCCAACCAGGACTAGAACCCGGGGTGCCAGCGCCGCAGGTGGAGGATTAGCCTAGTGAGCCACGGCGCCGGCCTCACCTCTCTTTTTCTTCCAGTGCAAGTACCTTCATCTCACACTTAAAATCCTGTAATAGAGGCTTGGGGCAGATAGAGGCACACTTTATATTTTACAAACATGAAATTCTTATGCTTTATCTTATTATAAGAAGTGTTTTTTTTTGTTTTTTTTTTGTAATCTAAAACCAGTGGGGCTGGTGTTGTAGCTCAGCAGGTTAAGCCACCGCTGGCAATGTTGGCCAGTTCAAATCTCGGCTGCTCCACTTTTTTTTTTTTTTTTTTTGGCTGCTCCACTTATGATCCAGCTCCGTGATAATGCATCAGGGAAAGCAACAGAAGATGGTCCAAGTGCCTGGGCCCCTGTACCCACGTGGGAGACCGAGATGGCATTCTAGGCTCCTGGCTTCAACCTGGCCCATTCCAAGCCATTGTGACCATTTGGGGAATGAGCCAGCAGATGGATGATCTCTCTCTCTTTGTGTCTCTCCCTCTCTCTGTAACTCTACCCTTTCAAATAAATAAAGAAATCTTTAAAAAAGTAAATTAAAATTAAATAAAACTTAAGAAGCGTTGTACTGAAACAGGTTAAGCCACTGCTTGGAACTCCCACATACCATATTTCAGTGGCCAGGATCCAGCCCTGCCTCTGATTTTCATCCAACTTCCTGCTAATACACCTGAGAAGGCAGCAGATGATGGCCCAAGTCCTTGAGTTCCTGACAGTCACATGGGAGATTCCAATGGAGTGGCAGGCTCTTGAGTTTGGTCTGATGCCAGCTCTACCAGCCACTAGCATTTGGGGAGTGAATATGTAGATAGAATACCTCTCTTTCTCTCTTGCTCTGTCTTTCACACAAATAAATAAATCTTAAAAAATAAAACCAATAATAATACTGCCAAAAAAATTGCACCCTAGCATTTTTCTATTAGTTTTATTCAGTAATATAACCATTTTTTACTTTTTGTTTGTTTGTTTTTTCCTGCTATGAGCCTAGGAGAATATTTGTTAACAATTCATAAAAATATTAATTCTACTCTAAATGATTTCTAAGCATCTCCAGCAACAGTTACTATTTAATAGAACCTGGAACACTCTCTTTGGGCAAATTTATGTAGTTAGGATTTGTGATATTTTATATGCTATAATGCATTTTTCAATCAACAGTTTCCTTATCTAATAAAAAATTATACATTTATATCCATTTTATATGCTTTGGAGCAAAATTGTACTACTTTAAATTATAGAAACTTGCAATTATCATAGCTGCTTTTAGAATCATATTCTTGGTCAAATATAAGCATACTTCAAAAAGTTCATGGGCAAATGTAATGAAAAGATAACTATGTTTTGATGCAAAATAATTTTGAAATCTATGCATATTTTTCTATAATATGCATTTTACGTGAACTCTTATTGATTTATTTTTGAGAGACAGAGGGAAAAAGAGAGAAAGAGCGCTTCCATCCACAGGCTCACTCCCCAAATGCTACAAACAAGGTCAGAACTCCATCCAAGTCTCCCACATGGCAAGAACCCACCTGTGGAGCCATCACATCTGCCTCCCAGGGTCTGCGTTAGCAGGGATGCTGGGATCAGGAGCAGGTGTTGCGTATGGAACCCAGGCATTGTGTTGCGGGCTGCAGGCAGCTCTACTGCTAGGCCAGACACCTACCCCTTCTGGGCTCTATCATAGAGCATAGACCCCTCCTACATAATGCGTTTGCTGCCAGGTCCCTCTTGCAGCAGTCCTCCTATGGGAACTATCCAAATGTATCTCGCCTGGCTCTAGTGTGGAATTTCCAGAAATTTAATATAGTAAAAGACAGTTGCTATCTCCTGCCGCCTTTGACCTTTGTACTTTCACTTTTATACAGATAAGGACTTTACACAGAGGCACCTGAGCCATCTCTCCCAGATGGCCTCAGGCCAACAAGCCAGGGAACAAAGGACCATGCTGCCACACCCAGCTCACATTTCAGTCCCACCTGTGCCCCCTGGTCCTCAGCCCAGTAGGATTTACTCAGTCATGTTCACCCAAGGTTGCATTTAACCTTCCCCAAATTAGCAAGATGTGTGGAATAAGTGAGTGCAAACACCAGCAAAAGGGAATCGTAACTCTCATAATTAAAAAAAGAAATACAAGCCGGCGCCACGGCTCACTAGGCTAATCCTCCGCCTTGCGGCGCCGGCACACCGGGTTCTAGTCCCGGTCGGGGCACCGGATTCTGTCCTGGTTGCCCCTCTTCCAGGCCAGCTCTCTGCTGTGGCCCTGGAGTGCAGTGGAGGATGGCCCAAGTGCTTGGGCCCTGCACCCCATGGGAGACCAGAAGAAGCACCTGGCTCCTGCCATTGGATCAGCGTGGTGCGCCCGTCGCAGCGCGCCTACCGCGGCGGCCATTGGAGGGTGAACCAACGGCAAAGGAAGACCTTTCTCTCTGTCTCTCTCTCTCACTGTCCACTCTGCCTATCAAAAAAAAAAAAAAAAAAAAAAAAAAAGAAAGAAAAGAAAAGAAATACGGAGACAAAGAAGGACATCACGAGGGGTGAAGAAGGTGGTGAAGCTCCAGCCGCGATGATGACAGCTCCCAGAAGTCGCATGCTCTCTCACTACTCTGACGGCCACTATATGACGTCACTCACCTTCCTACAACAGTCATGGGCAAGAAAGAAAAAAAAAAAATCTCTGTTTTCACAGATAAGGAAAACAATTCACAATTCATAGAGAGGGAAACAGCCAACCGGAATCTTCAAGCCGTCTATTTAGACTTTAGGTGACCAACTCTGTGCAGCTGGGAGGCAGAAGCACAAAGCTAAAAGACATCTACCAAACGGTGGAATTACAGCGTAAGGCTACACCTGCGAGGGGATGCACAGTGAGGAATTTTATACTACGTTTTCGCTTTTTGAAAATAGAACCCTCTCCTTAAAATACGTGAATCTGTTATTGAATTTCACGCATCTGACATTGGTGAGGGTTTTCAGGAACATGTTATATAGCAAAATAGGAATCCATTGTGATGTTACATTTTTAAATTTATCTTTTCATATAAAGGGAACACATTTCATGTATTTTATGTATACAGTTTTAAGAACATAAGGCTACTTCCCCACCCTACTCTCCCTCCCTCACTCCCATCCTCTCTCCTCCTTCCTTTCTTATTTTCAATTTTTGCAATGACATATTCTGAATTTACTTTATGATCACAAGCTTAATCCTCTTCTAAATAAATGATTCAACAAGTAGTAAGTAGAATAACCACTATTCCTCAGGAGTATAGATGAGGGTTATAAATAATAATCAAATGTCAGAATGTGTATTTCAATCATAAACATTACTTTTTTTTGTACTCTACACATTGGTTACCAGAAATCAGGAAAAACATAGGACATTTGTCTTTTTGATACTGGCCTATTTCACTAAGCATAATGGTCTCCAATTGTATCCATTTTGTTGCAAAAGACAGGATTTTATTCTTTTTTGCCACTCAGTAGTATTCCACAGTGTGTATGTACCACATTTTCTTTATCCAGTCATCAGTTGACAGACATCTGGGTTGATTTTACATATTAGCTGTTGTGAGTTGAGCTGCTATAAACATGTGGGTGCAGATAACTCTTTCATATACTGATTTCATTTCCTTTGAGTAAACTCCCAGGAGTGGGATAGCTGGGTTCTATGATAGGTCTGTTTTCAGATTTCTGAGGTATCTCCATACTGTCTTCCACAGTGGCTGCACCAGTTTACATTCCCACCAACAGAAGATTAGGGTACCTTTTTCCTCACAATCTAGCCAGCATTTGTGATTTTTTGATGTACTTGTAAAGATGTGAATCTCATGAGGACAGGGGACTCATCTTAACGCTCTCCAGAGCCCAGCACAGTGCGAAGCACACGTTTGTGGTGCTGAAGGGAACAGCAGGGGTTTGGAAGTCATTCTGCCAGTGCGTGGAGCACCAACATCAAGAATCTCCCTGTGGGGCTGGTGCTGTGGTATAGAGGGTTAAGCTGCAGCCTGCAGAGCCGGCACCCCATATGGGCACCAGTTCAAGTCCCAGAAGCTCCACTTGCCAATTCATCTCCCTACTGATGTGCCTGGGAAAGCAGCAGAAGATGGCCCAAGTCCTTAGGTCCCTGCATTCACATGAGAGACCCAAATGAAGTCTCTGGCTCCTAGCTTCAGCCTGGCTCTGCCCTGGCTGTTGCAGCCATCTGGGGAATGAACCAGAGGATAGAAGATCTCTCTGTCTGTCTGTCTGTCTCTCTCTAATTCTTCCTTTCAAATAAATAAAATAAATCTTGGGAAAAAATTCTCACTGTCAACCAACAACCCCTCCACAAAAAAAAAAAAAAAAAAAAAAAAAAAGAATCGTCCTGCTCAAAGTTTCAAAGTTAATCTCCCCAATCATTTGTAGCAATAGTTTGAAAAATGTCATCTTAAAAACACATAGGCATGCATTTTTAAAAAGATTTTATTTATTTATTTGAGAGATAGTTACAGGGAGGGGGGGAGAGACAGAGAGATCTTCCATCAGCTGGTTCACTCCCCAATTGCACAGGCAGAGGTTTAGCCCACTATACCACAGTGCCAGCCACACATGCATTTCTGTGTATATACAAATATGTAATTTGTTTATTTTAAAGGGACAGAGATATATCTTCCATCTGCAATTTCACTTGCCAACAGGTGCAACAGGTGCAGCTGGGCCAGGCTGAAGCCAGAAGCCTAGAACTCAATCTGGGTCTTCCATGTGGGTTGCAGGGACCCAAGGACTTGAGCCATCACGTCCTGCCTCCCAGGGTGTGTATTAGTAGGGGAGCTGGATCAAAAGTGGAGGCAGGACTCAATCTCAGGAATCCAATATAAGATGCAGGTGACCCAAGTGGTGACTTAACCACTGGGCCAAACACCTGCTCCTAAACAGACAATTATAGACATGTATTTAAAAATGTCTTTATAAGTACATGACAATAAGAGCAAAACAGGGGCTGGCACTGTGATGTAGCGGGTAATGCTGCCGCCTGCAGTGCCAGCATCCCATATGGGCGCTGGTTCAAGTCTTGGTTGCTCCTCTTCCAAACCAGCTCTCTGCTATGGCCTGAGAAAGCAGTAGAATATGGCCCAAGTTCTTGGGCCCCTGCACTCATGTGGGAGACCAGAAAGAAGCTCCTGGCTTCTGATCGGCCAATTGGGGAGTGAACCAGCGGATGGAAGACCTCTCTCTCTGTGTGCCTCTCCTCTCTCTGTGTAACTCTGACTTTCAAATAAATCTTTTTTTAAAAAAGAAAAACAATGTCACATCTTTTAAAATAAATGTCTTTGAACTTATATTTTCTTTTTGTTCACTTATTTTTTTGAAAGGTGGATTTATAGAGAGGAAGAGAGAAACAGAGAGATTAATCCATTAATTCACTCCTTAAATGGCTGCAACAGCTGAGGCTGGACCAGACCAAAGCCAGGATCCAGGAACTTCATCTGGGTCTCCCACGTGGGTGCAGGGGCCCAAGCACTCGGGCCATTTGCTGCTGCTTTCCCAGGTGCAGTAGCAGGGAGCTAGATCAGAAGCAGAGCAGGTGGGACTCGAACCAGCACCCATAAGGGATGCTGGTATCGCAGGCGGCAGTGTAACCTGCCACAGCACAACCCCCGCATCATTTATACATAAAACATTTATAGATGTATGACGATAAAGGTGCGATGACAATGACTGTCGCAAAACCCAAGTATTATTTTCCATTGAAGAGGGAATGGACCTAGCTTGCATCCTCACCAAGATAATGGGTATAAATGGGCAAGAGACGAATGCAATGGGCAGCTGCTGCATGCCCTAAAATTGGAGTCTGACTCTCTGCAGACACTGCCCCTCCTGGCCATCTCTTCTTAAAGGGGCAGTCGGCTTAGGGCACCACTCCTCTGGCAACATTTGTTCCACATGTGACTGGACAGACACGTGATCCGAGCAGAGTCCTGTGACCTGGATGGCATGCCTGAAAAATGGGGCTGGGTGAGTCAGATTCGCTCTGTGAGTCTTTTTCTCCTTCCCTTTCTCCCTCTGGAACTTGGAATCAAGAGGCCAAGAGGGAAGTTCCCAGGAGTTGGAGACAGAAGGTCATCCTGGGGCCTGAGTCAGGCTCATGACAGACTAACAACAACAACGGCAGTTTTGCAAGCTGAAATTAAGGGAGGAGGAGCCACGGTGAGTCAGGTGGGAGAAGCATGAAGAGACACAGAAGAAAAGAGCGTGCAACCCTGAAGAAAGCCTGCACAGCTCTGCCCTCCTCTGTGTTGTTTCTCCAGGGCTCCTGAGCATCTGCATCTTGGAGACCGTTTATTATTATTTTTTTCTTATGAAACCATCCATGTACTTTTCTGTTTGTTACTAAAAAAGACAAAATTGGTTCAAGGGAGTGCAAGAGGAAAAAATTCCCTGCCAGTGGAGGTTATAAATAAACAACAAAAAGATAGGAGAACTGGACAAGAAGGTCCATGCAGGGCCAGGCGCTAGGAGTGGCAAAAAGTCATTCGATAGTCCCCAAGGACCTCGGCTCCACGCAACCCTGTACAAGAACTGATATTTATAGTGATGACCTTGAGTTCTCAGGGAAAGGCTGCTGGACATTCAGCATATTTTCACAAGGCAACGAAGCATGTAGTTTACTTCAGAAAGATTTTCCTTCAAGTTGAAAAAAAAAAGTTTGGGCCTTAGAAAAGGCCAGGGTCACTCAGCGATTTGTAATTTTCAGGTCTTTAAAATGAATGTGTATTGGCCGGCACCACAGTTCACTAGGCTAATCCTCCACCTGCGGTGCCAGCACCCTGGGTTCTAGACCCGGTTGGGGCGCTAGATTTTGTCCCAGTTGCTCCTCTTCCAGTCCAGCTCTCTGCCGTGGCCCAGGAAGGCAGTGGAGGATGGCCCAGGTCCTTGGGCCCTGCACCCACATGGGAGACCAGGAGGAAGCACCTGGCTCCTGGCTTCGGATCAGTGCAGTGCGCTGGCCTCAACATGCCAGCCGTAGAGGTCACTTAGGGGGTGAACCAACGGAAAAAGGAAGACCTTTCTCTCTGTCTTTCTCTCTCACTGTCTAACTGTCAAAAAATAAAAAGAAAAAGAAAAAAAAAGAAAAAATGAATGTGTATTGATCCATGCCTGGCCTTGTTCCAGCCAAAATTTAAGATGGCTTGCAAGATTATGTAAAATCCAACAAGAAAGCAGAAATTGACAAGGAAAGCAAGAAGAAAGCAAACCAGGGTGCTGGGGCTGGCACTGTGCGGCTTAAGTCAGCATCCTGTGTGAGCACTAGTTCCACCCATGCTGCTCCGCTTCCCATCCAGCTCCCTGCTAGTGCACCTAGGATAGCAGCAGAGGATGGCCCAAGTGCTTGGTTTCCTGCACTCACGTTGGAGACCCGGATGGAGTTCTGGGCTCTTGACTTTGGTCTGGCCCAGCCCTGGTCTTTGCAGTCATTTGAGGAGTAAACCAGTAGATGGAAGATGTTTCCCTCTCTCTCTCTTTCTCTCTGTGCTTCTCTTTCTCTCTCTCTCTAACTCAGACTTTCAAACAAACAAATAAATTCTTTTAAAAGTTTAAAAATTAGCAGGGAGCTGGATCAGAAATGGAGCAGCCAGGACACAAACCGGCACCCATATGGGATATTGGCATTGCAGGTGATGACTGAATCCATTACACAGTGATGTCACCTCCAAATAAATAATTTAAAAAAAGAAAACTAGGGGATTGACATGGAGTTAACCCAGGAGATTCAGTTGCAAAGCTCACTTCTCTGGATACTCTCATTCCTTGAGAGACCACAGAACACGGTAACTCCTTCGTTAATCATCTTTTTTTTTTTTTTTTAAATCTAGAGAAAGGTCAGGGTTTATCTTCTGAAGGTGGCTGAATCCAAGCACCTGAGCTATTAACCGCTGTCTTCCATGGTGCACATTAACAGGAAGCTGGATTTGTGGTGGAGAAACGAGCACTTGAACTAGGATTCTAATCTGTGATGCTAATGTCCCAAGAATGCCAAGCAGTGTCTTAACCACAGGGCCACTTGTCCAGGGCAGGTTACCTGACACTTTCCCAACTTAAGCTTCCAATCTGTGCATGGAACGGGTTGTGAGGAAGACTGACTACTCCACATTAAGTACTTAGCTCAATAGCTGATGCCAAGTGAACTCTAATAAATGACGCTGGTTATGGTAGTGACAGTGACTCAAACAGACATTTCACATCAGTGACACAAGTCTCTCATTCAGCAGTGCCTTGTTAAAGGTTTTTGGCCTCATTTTCCCACTAACATTTTTTTCTTTACCTTTATTATGGTGAATGCATTCTGAATGTTCTTTTATGGTATTGATGTGGAAACTGGTTTCATTGCCAGTATTATTTTCTTGGCGATTGTTTTCCAAAATGTATAAGCCAGTGATTTTTTTCACATAGATTTATGTGGGAAATTGTACTTTGTATCCACCTTGACTTTTTTCTCGTGTTCTTCATTCGGCTTCAGATAGAATGCAATTAATCATGCGAAAATATGTTCAGAGTCTCATCTGACTAGCTCCAGCTCCATCATGTGTCTAGAATGAGTTTTACAGTTTCAAAAAGTTGCTTCCACTTCATTGCTGCTATGACCTTGGTTGGAAGAAATATATCTGCTATTCTTCTTTTCAAGATTATTTTATTTATTTTTTTGAAAGGCAGAGTTACACGGAGAGAGAGAAAGACAGAGTCAGAGAGAGAACTTCCATTTGCTGATTCACTTCCCAAATGACCACAAAAGCCAGGACCAGGCCAGCCCCAAACCCTAAGCCTGGAACTCCATCCGGGTCTTCCACGTGGATGACAGGGGCCCACGCACTGCCTCCCAGGTTGAATTAGCAAGAAGCTAGATTGAAAGGGAAGCAGCAAGGATTCAAACCAAGCACTCCAATATGGGATGCAGACGTCCCAAGTGGGAACCTACGTGGCTGTGCCACAATGCCCATACCTGATAATATATTTCTGAGTCTTACCAAAAATAGGTGCAAATCATGAAGATTCATCTTAAAAGGTGAAGATTTTTAAAAATGCAGTTTAGCCAAATGTCTTAGGTTATCCTATAAATGATCATTTAAATTCGGCCTTCTGGGGAAGGAAGGAGGGCTGCAGTTCCTAATTTCGCTGGGACAGAGGCATAAACCAGGACTCTCCCGGGTGCACCAGGACTTACAGTCCCTACAACCCAAACTGACAACACACCTAAGGTGTGGCCAGGCCTTGGAGAGACGCTTCATGAAATTATAGGCTTTGTCACATGGTCACACAGTACACTCCGTGCTCAGACTGTGAACCTATACGTTCTGTCTTAAGAATCCAAGCTGTCTGTTACCTTAAAGCATCAAGTTCGGTCCCAATGTAGACCTCTCAAGAAAAACCAAGGATAGAGACAAAGACTCAAAGAAGTATAACCAAGAGCTATAGCTTTTGGGAGTTGCGGCATCTTTGAGCGTTTGATGAAAGCCCTTGATTGTCTCTGGGGGAAAAAGGTGCAGACACAACAGCCGCCTTGACTTGGAAAGCAATTGAGGGGACCATGACCCACCGGACTTCCTAGGGGCTCCTGGTCTGAACCCTTGGCCCAGACCACGTGGTACAGGTGAAGGCACAAAGAATTCCACATGTGTTGCCACCTTTATACACATTTCACTTTATGTGCACATGTATCTATGTTAGAGATAAGGAAGCTAAAGCTCAGAGAAATGAAGACCCTAGAGTGGGTTAAGAGCAGAGCCAGATTGCGGTGGGCATGTGGCACACCAGTTAGGACACCACTGGGGATACCCACATCCCATATCAGAGTAGCTGGGCTGGAGTCCCAGTCCTACTTTCAATGCCAGCTTCCCGCTAACATGTGCCCTCGGAGGCAGCCGGTGATGGCTCCGGTGGTTGGATCTCACCACCCAGGAGACAGACTTGGATTGAGTTCTCCGCTTTGGCTGCAGACAGGCCCAGCCTTGGCTGCTGTCGGGATCTGGAGAGTGAAACAGCAGATGGCAGCTCGCTGTCTCTCTGCCTTAAAAAAAAAGAAGAAAGAGAGAGAGAGAGGAAGGAATGAAGGAAGGAAGGAAGGGAGGAAGGAAGGAAGGAAGGAAAGGAGGGAGGGAGGGAGGGAGGGAAAGAGAGAGAGAGAGAGAGAGAGAGAGAGAGAGAGAGAGAGAGAAAGGCCAAACTTCTAATTCAGGTTTATATGCCACTAAATCTCATAATGTAAGCTCTACTTAGACACACACACACACACACATCTGGAAATAAACACACACACACATATCTAGAAAGGGGTTATAGTAAAAAAAAAATCACAAAAAATAAACATGCACCTGCCTGCTTGGGGCCAGCACAGCAGGTGGATGCCTGCTTCCCATATGAACATCAGTTCAAGTCCCAGCTGCTCTACTTCTGATCCAGCTGCCTGCTAATGCGCTTGTGGAAGCAGGGGAAATGGCCCAAGTGCTTGGGCCCCTGTCTTCCATGTGGGAGACCCAGATGAGTTCCAAGCTCCCGACTTCTCTGCCTGCCTCAACCCTGACCATTGCAGCCATTTGGGGGTGAACAAGCAGACAGAAGATCTCTGTCTCTCTCCGTCTCCTGCTCTCTATGCAACTTTGCCTTTCAAATAAATACATATAAATCTTCATTTTTTAAAAAAAGTCCTGCCTGTCAGAGTTGGGGAGTAGCACTTAAAGTTGGAAAGAGATTATTGGGGACAGATAAACCATTTTTTAAAAGTTTTAAAAAAACTCAAATGATGATAAAATTGATAAATAGTATCAAGGTAGTTTTTGGCAAATGCAAGGGTGATTGATTGGGGCTAGTGCTGTGCAGAGTATGCTAAGCCTCTGCCTGTGGTGCTTATGGGTGCTGATTCCTGTCCTGCCTGCTCTACTTCCTATTCAGCTCTCTGCTATGGCCTGGGAAAGCAGTAGAAAGTGGCCCAACTGCTTGGGCCCCTGTACCCGCGTGGGAGACCCAGAAGAAGCTCCTCGCTCCTGGCTTCAGATCAGCCCAGCTTTGACCATTACGGCCATTTGAGGAGTGAACCAGTGGATGGAAGACCTTTCTGTCTCTCCCTCTCTCTATCCATAACTCTGCCTCTCAAATAAATAAATAAAATCTTTTTTTTAAAAAAGAAGATAATCATTGGGTTATTAAATAGATTTTCAGTGTTTCATTACATCTTTGGATTAAATTTGAGCAAAGCAACATGTCTTTGCCTGTATATTTTGAAGCCTTTGTCAATCCAACTGTTAATCATGGTTGACCTTGTCTGGCAGATGTGTTAGGTATTGTGTCATTTCCAACACAAGTAAAATTTCTTGTGTACTACCAGTAAGCCACTTACTACTAGTAAACTCAAATTTCTCTTTTGGCAACCTACATTTCTCTTTTGATAACCTAAAGTAGATGCTAAAATACTGATAGTATTAAATTTTTAAAATTATTTATTTAGATTTTCTTGAAAGGCAGAATGAAAACAGAGAAAAAGAGAGAGAGAGAGAGAGAGAGAGGAAGGGAGAGAAAGAGAGAGATCTCTCATCTTCTGGTTCACTTCTGAAATGCCCAGAATTCTATCTGGGTTTCCTGAGCCAAGTCAAAGCCAGGAGCCAGGAGCTCCTTTCGGGTCTCCAACGTGGATGCAAGGGCCCAAGCACTTGGGCCATCTTCCACTGTCTTCCTGGGTGCATTAGCAGCGAGCTGGACGGGAAATGGAGCACCTGGACTCTACCGGGTGCCCCTCTGGGATGCCGGCATTGGAGGCCGAGGCTTAACCTTCTATACCGCAGCCCTGGCCCCACACCCACTGCCAATTACTCCCATCTTCCCTCCTGCAAGTTCCTGGAAAACCACTAATCTACTTTTTGTCTGCACATACTATCCTACTCTCCACTTGCACAGGAACGTAATTACACGGCAAGCGGTGCTTTGCGCCTGGCTCCTTTCCCTCCAATGTTAGCAGCGTTTGTCGGTTGCAGCGCTTCACCCTGCTGAAGGCTGAGTGACATTCTGCTGCACGGGCTGCCCTGCCCTGCCCTCCCAACTTTCTAGGCATGATGATGTTTAACACCCTGCCAAGTCAGCCATCCTGTCGTCAGGCCGAGGACTACAAGGGATTAAATAAACCATCGTTAAGTCATCATTTGCTCCCTCGTTTTTCTATGCCCTGGAGTTTTCAAATCTTATCTTCCATAGATTTCAGGGCAGCCTGGTGGTGATCCACCGGGTCTCCCTCCTCAGCCCCCCAGGTAGTGAGCTCTCCCTCCCTGCCATTATTCCAGGGGTTCTGCTCTGTCCCCACCCCCACCTTCTCCTGGCCCACCTGGTTTCCTGTAACCTGACACTCCGGAATAACGCACTTGCGCAGCCCTGATTGCTTTGAGCAGATACGCATTCCTGGAGGTTGGGTACGTTTTCTTCCCACCTATCTCCTCCTGGTCCCTCTGCTAGGTGCGTGTGCAACTTCTCCCCCCAAAACGCCTTCCTTTGTGTTCCGAGGAATGTCAGGTACAAGGCGGGGTGAGGGTGGGGGTGATTATTTTTGACTTTCCTCACAACCCAGACGTAGGAAAGAAAAAGGATTTCCTTTGGGCTGCTGCCATGACTCTGATCCTTTATGTTGATAAAATATTTCCTTCTTGAAAAAAAAAAAAAAAGTCTAAGACAATCACGCCACTTCAGCTCGGACGCTAACTGTAACTTTCAAAAAAAGACAAATTTTTTTTTAAAACAAGAAAGAAACTTAAAAAGGAATAGGAGGGCTTTGTTGCTTTTTCACAGAGGGTTTCCTTTCCAACCGTCCCGGGCTTGCCACCGGGAGCGAGCCGGGTCCGCGGCGTTGCTGGGAGGCTGGCGCGGCCGGCGGACTACAGGATCCAGAGGGCCTTGGCCACCGCAGCAGCCGCTCGCTCGTTGGCTACCGCCGGTTCCCTGAGGAGTGACGCGGCCAAAACAAAGCCTGATTGGCCGGGTCTGGGCTGAATTCTCCATTTATGGACAGATCGCCCGGCCCGAGCCGAGCCTCAGCCTGAGGAGTACGGATTAAGTGCTGGAAGAAAGAGGAGCGAGGCAGCCGCGCCGAGCGCAACCGACTCCGTGAGGCGAGCGGCCGCCGCCGGGTCCCGGGGGACCCCAGCCCTCTGCGCAGCATGCGCCCCGCCTGCTAGGGCGCCCCCGTCTCGCCCTCACCTAGCGCCGCCGATCCCGCCTGGATGCCGTCCCCGCTAGGTTCCCATTGGCTCCTGTGAGTGCTTGGGTGTCGGGAGCCTGGTTGTGGCGACGGGAACCAACTTTTGAAGTTCGCCCAGGAGCCTGCGTTCCAGCCTCAAGCTCCCGGGCACCCGAAGCGGCGGAGGCGCGACCGCGACGCGAGTCACCATGGTGAGTGGACCGCGCTGCGTCCCCCCGGGGCGCCCGGCTCTGGCACCGGGCAGAGAGCCCCGGAGCGCGGCACCCACCTTGGGCGCGCTGCCCGGGCCCCGGGCGGAGAAGCTGGACGCGGGAGCCGGCACGTCGCGGACTCTCTGTCTGCTGCTGCTTTCCGAAACCCGGCAGTGAGAGCGAGGGGGCCAAGGAAAACTTTTCCTTCAAGTCGCTTGCTGCGTCGCGCAACTTTTCGGTGGCCGGCTCTTGCTATGGCTGCCAGCCGTGGGCAGCCCGAGCCTGGGCACATCTGGTTGCCGAGGCACGGATCTCCTCCTGCCTGCCGGGAAGGTGGGGTCCTGGCCGGCCGCCGCGAAGTTCGCGTCCCCTCCCGGCGGCGGGCACCGTCGCGGGCTGCCTCCCCGGCGGGGGCGGCCCGGCTGCGCCCGCAGCTGTCCCGCCTGGCACCGGCCCGGCGGCGGCGGGGGCGGCCCCGGCCGGCCTGGGCGAGGGAGCCGCGCGGCCGCACAAAGGCGGGCGGGGGCGCCAGGTAGCGCGATCACCTGGCGGTGGCCAGGCTGCTGAGAGAGAAAGTGACCCGGGCGCAGCCAGGAGCCACGCGGGCCTTAGGATCCGTGCGTGGGGGGCGCGGGCGGCCGAGTAAACACGTCGGGTGGTGGGGGGACCCCACCCCGTCCCAAGTGCGAGGTGGCCGGGACGTCCGGGGGTGTGGTGAGCGGCTCGCACCGGGAGGAGTCCGGAACGGGATTATTCCGTCCTCCTTGGCGTTCGGGCGTCTGTGGCATTGGCTGCTGCTTTCGCCGCCTCGCCGGTGACTTTTTCCAAGCTCTACCCTCCCTTGCCTCCGGGTAACTCTCGCCACCTCCCCCGGGTGTTGGTGTGTTGGGTGTTGGTGTGGTGCACTTTTCTGTCCGAGGCACAAAAAGCAAAGTCTCTGGGGGAGATGGGCAACCCACCAGAAATAAAAAAGTGCTGCTTCCAGGCGGTCCCGTACTTGCGTCGTTTCTGACGATCCTGATTAGGTGGGTGAACTGGTCCTCCTCTGCTCTGCTGTTGTTTGATGCCCGTGAACGTGAGTTTGTTAAGTCAGAGCAGAGCGCTCGTTTTAAAAATCTATATCCTGAGGGATCGACGCAGCTCACCAGAGCATCGCTTGACCCTGCTGGTGCAAAAGGATGATTAAAAGCCAAAAGAGAAACCTTTAAAAGGCACCCTTGACCAACACTTTGGCTTTTTACCTAGTCCAAAATGGGTCATCTTGGCCCCAATCTAAGAGAGAGAGTTGATCTGTGAGTGCATTTCCTTTTGCAGTTTCGAGACTTCACAAGCCTGCCTGCTTCACATTTTTGGGGCGCCCCTAAAGAGAACCATTTAAGGGTGCTTGGGTCTGGGTGGAGCTACCAAGTCGTGGGGCATCAGGCCGCCTGATAGCCCTGCAACTTTAGAATCGCTGTAATTATTTTCCATGGTTCAATATTTCTAAAAAAAAAAAAAAGAAAAGAAAAAGAAAAAGAAAAATCAATGTGCTTATGTCAAGAGCTTCCAGGATCTTACTGAATTTAACTCCCTAAGTGGTGCCTTGAGAAAATTAACTTTCCCTCCAGAAGCTCATTTTTTATTTTTCGGGCTTATGGGTTGCAGGAGAACCTCAGAAACTCCATGCCGGGTTTGACTCCGCTTCTAGCACAGTAGATGGTTGGCCAGGTGGATGCCGAGGAGGCGTGTGCAAAAGTAGAGAGAGAGGACAGGGTGTGATCACCTGTCGCTGGGCCGTCTGCCATCAGCAGAAATGGGTGTTTTGTGGGCTGCCAAGGGACTATCTGTGCATCAGATCCGGTGGCTGAGGCCACAACTCCCTGACAGAAAAGTTGAACCAGCTGGGCTGTCCTGAAATGGGAGAGTTTCCACTGATGGAGCTACTGGATCCAGAGTGATTTGCCCAAAAGTGAATGAATCATTTCTTCCCTGGCTTGAACCAGTGGAGTCTGTTCGTTAGATGTGTGACACTGCCTTAGAACAGGGCAGCAGCATTTAAAATAACTGAGACCCCAGTTATAATAGTTAATGTTCGTGACAGAATCCGTCAGGCCCAGTGAGGCTTCCTTCTACCTCTCTCTGGGCCTGCCCAGTGGTATCCCTGTTGCTGCTTGGAACAGGAAGGGAAGGGACATTATTGTCAGGGGGTGTGGCTGAGAATTAGCCCCAAAGGCCCTTGGCAGAGCTGCAGGAATAGCACCTGTTGTGTGTGTGTGTGCGCGTGCACGCACGTGTACACACATGCCTGCAGCGGGAGGGCGTCTTTTGGAAAGCCTAGTAACACATTAGCAAGGCTCTTCACCTGTACCCAAGGCCTTTCCAAGGCTTTTTCAGTTGTGACTCACAGGAAGGCTGTCATTTTCTGACTCACGAACACCAAATACAGCTCGTAGTTCACCTCATACCTTCCTCCTGAAAGCTGAACTTTGGGACACTTGTCCATCTTGGAAAAACAACCATACCACCAGGCAGAAGTTCGTTGCATCATTTCTTTAGGAGATGAAGAAGTGAAAAAAATTTTTTCTGTATATCTTCAGGATTTAGTGAATATTGTTTAGTAGTGTGCAAAGATCTCCTATGACATTCATGAATAGTAATTTGAGATTTCTTTTGTAGAATCTGGCTTTATCAGGATCTGCAAAGAAGTTCTGCTTTTGTGACCATGGCCAGTTTGGACTGTCTGATGGACTGAAACCCATGCCAGTAGCTCTGCTATATACCATGGGTCCAGAAATTGTGATTCATATGTGAATTAAATATGCAAAAATACTTGAAGAGAGGCAGGTATAGTGGTGCAGTGGGTTAAACCCTGACTTGGGATGCCCTCATCCCACATTTGAGTTTCAGTTCAGGTCCCAGCTCCTCCACTTCTGATCCAGCTTCCTGCTAATACACCTGTAAAAGCAGCAGATGATGCCACCCATGTGGGAGACCTGGATTGGAGTTCGTGGCTCCTGGCTTTGGCCTGGCCCAGCCCTGGCTGTTGCAGCCATTTTGGGGCATGAACCATGGATGGAAGACCTCTCTCTGCCTCTCAAATAAATAAATCTTAAAAAAATAAGAAATATTTGAATAAATCTGAATTGGCCATTACTTCAGAAAATGCACAAAATATGTTTCCTCTTCCTTACTCGAGCAGTACTTGTGAGTGAATTACAAATGTTGCACATAAATATACACAGGAATAGAGTTAAGAACTTAGAAATCTGATGGAGAGCTGACTGTTAAGTAGGTAAGTTCCTTTGCTAAAGGCATGGCGAATATTTAGAAGGTCTGGAATTATTTCCAGTTTGCTTTCGGGGAAGGTAGTCTTGTTCCTTCCCAATGACTAGTTTATTAGATTGCAAGAAGCTTCCTGGCCAAAACAACATCATGCAACCAAACAGAACTGGAAAGGAATGGAAAAAGCACTGAAATTCTGGAGGCAGGGGATTAGAGAAAGATCAGCAGTCCCGGATGGAAGAATCAGGGCAGGTGTGGGTGGGCCCTGCTAGTGGGCAGTACTTGGGGGTCAGTCCAGGGCTGCCTTCTTTTTGGGGAGAAGCCCAGTAGGAGCAGGTGGAAAGGGATGTGGGAAGCAGATAGTTGCAGAGGCCAAAAGCCACCTCCTGCACTGTTTGCTGGGAGCTATGGCTTCACCAGCGGTGACTGGAATGCCTGTGGAGGTCAGAGATTGGTTTGATGGAGCCGAGTGAATAAGGCACACATGCTCTGTGTGAAGAGGCGCCACGCCTCGCACCAAGGCCATGGTCACATCCACCATATTACCAAAGTATCTTATTTTTCAGGAGAAACTGGACATACAGATTTTCATGCCAGATCTCATATTATTTTAGAAGTGTTCTGATCATCCCTGAGGGGCCACACACCCACACCCCTCTGTAGGCCAACCGTGTGCAGCCGCTATTGTGAATCTTACTGTGGTGCCTTTGCAGCCACAGAGCTTCCTCCCATTCACTCAGCCGCAGGACTCCCTCCATTTCAGCCACATCCCCAGGAATGAAGTTAGATGGTTACTGACACATCCACACCTTCCCACCGTGTCTTCCCAGAGAGAGGTCATTGCCTGGTGATTTTGGCCCACGGGTTCTCTAAACTATTGAACTAGGGAAAATCTGCGTGTAGCCATTACTCTTTGCAGCTATGTGAACACCACTGGAGACGGCGCCATGAGCGGTGAGGCTGCAGACTGAACTGGGTCTTATCCTCAGTCCCCCTCCTCCAGGGAGAAAATGCCCTGGCTCCGAGTGTTGCACCATGGACTATTGCACGGTACTCCCTTCACAGTTGCATCTCATGAATGCGAGGTCTGTTTGAGGAGTTATCCCTTAGGGCTAGATAGTGAGCAGCATCGAGCACTGTTATGACTTGGAATATGACTGTTTGCTCCTGTCCTGGGCTCCTGTGAGCTTCGATGAAAGAAAGCACATGTAGTACTTTGCATATCTTGATAAGAACTTATGAAAGCTCTTTTCATCAGCTTTGAAAGCAGAACTATTTGAAACCTGAGTACACATGCAAGATATTAGGTGCTTCATGGTGGGCTATTATAGGAATTATGTACACTCATGCTTTTCCAAGTTTGAATCATCTACTGTTGTTGTTGTTGTTTTTAATAAAGATGCAACAACTTGTGCTTTTACCATTATGTGATTAAAAATAAGTTTCTGACTGGTGGATTTTAATATTTATATTTTTTATTACCTTGCTTGGACTTGATATTTATAGAGAAAATAAGGGGCTAAAAGTTAAATGCCAAAGGAATTAAAAATAAACATCTCAGCCTTGTAAGCACATTCTGTAATAGCGGTAAACAAATATGTTTTGAATCTCAACTTCAGAGTTTATGTTGGCAGAGATAAAGGGTTTTGGGCATCCTAGCAAAATATTTTTTTACATATCTTTTTGACAGCCACACTTGAGAGAAGCAGAACTGTAAGAGTTGTCCCTAAGATAATAATAATATGGACTTTCACAAGCCATAAAGCTTACACTGTACGTGGGACCAGACTTGGTCTTCCCTTGAGTTGCTACCATCAGAACAATGCCATTACCCTGTTCAGTGCACTTAGGAATAATTGTTTATGAGTTCCTTTATGGCCTAAAGGACTAGTCTCAGCCTGATCACTCATCCAACTCACCAGACTTTGTACCAGGTTCCTTTCAGTTGTTTCTGGGAGTTACACTCTGCCTCAAAAGGGCAAAAATTAGCCTCACTGAAGATGTACAACCTTATGTCCAGCAAGTTGTGTCCTGATGGGGTCCATACCCTCCTGGCTGTCCAGAGCTGCAATGTGTTTGCTTAAAATTCATTCATGCACCTTTATAATCATATGCTGTGTTGTAGAAAACCAACAGAGAGCTTCACAATTCTATCCTATGCCCTTGTTTTTGACTCAATAGAGAAGTCTAAAGAGGTTAAATAATCACCCAGGTCTTGTGGCTAGTGGATGGCAGAGTTCGCATTTTCTGATCTCTGTCTAATAAGGTTCTTCCCACCAAGCAGTGGTGGATTAGAGCCTGTTTTCTCAAGTGTCTAGACACGACCAAGTAGTTTTCCTTCCAGGACCCTTCATGAATCCTGCTAGGAGATGGAAGACTCTTATTTATTTTTGATTCATGACTGTGAAAAACAAATTTAGAAGAAGTTACCTGTAGTGTCATTATACTCTAGCATGATAGTTATTTTTGTCTTTGGGTTTCCTTCCAATGTATGCAAACCCACTTTGTTTTTATATTGTTGTATATTGAGCAAATATATCATCCAGGCTGTGTATTTTCCACTTGTTCTAGAACTCCTTCCCCTTAATAAGCATATGTATAGTATTCTGGTGGAGGTATTATAATCCAATATAGTTGGCTACCCAAATCATAACTATACAAAAAGCTTCTCCACAGAGGTGTTTAACCTCATAAGTGTGGAATTGGAGCAGCTGGGCAGGTTTGGGATACACAGTCCACACTCATAGGTCCAGGCCCAAAGCTGTCTACTAGGGCTGGGTGCCCACATGCCCCAGATACTGCCAGGGTCTCAAGGATGTTCCAGAGAGGGTCTTTGGTGCTCTCCGCCCTCTGAGCTGAAAGGTGCTCCCTCCAGACTGTCACAGCCCTTAACACAATGCAGGTGGGCACTGTTGGGGTCCCTGAAGTGCTGCAGAGCTGATGAGGGCACAGGAGAGAAGCCACAACCCTGAGCTGGCGCCCTCACTGGCCCCGCAGGCCTTGAAGGATGCTCGTGCTTTTCCCACGTGGCTCTGGTCAGTGCCAAGGCCTCAGCCTTTCGTGCAACTGGAGCTGGACTTGTGGCTCTCGACAGGAGGAAGAACTTTGATGGGGCTCAGTCACTGCCACTGTCTTGTCTGAGAAGTCACACAGCTGGCTCAGGGTGTGACGCTGGTCGTCTGGGGTACAGGGCCCAGGGCTTTGCTGCTCTTTGTGCCTCCTGGGGTAGGAACCACCTGACCTTGCCCCATGCTGCCATCCAGGTCTGTTGTCTCTACCATGATCAGGCCTGACAGCGGGCACCTGCCGCCATCCCTCCACACGCAGCTCTTCACCTTCCTCTTGGTCTCTGGGGCCTTGTTCAAGATGGCCTCGGGGCTGGACAGGAGGGCCAACCAGGGTGGGGTCGGGTAGGGGGAGCAGCATTATCCTTTGAAGCTTAGTCTTCCAGCAGTTGGTTTTCTAGCTTCTTCCACAAAGGCCACTGTCTCCCACTCCTCCTCTCTGCCCGCCTTGACTGACAGATGGTGCAGCATGGCCTCCAAGTTCACTCAGGTCCTTGAGCCCCTGTAGGCTTGCTAGGGCCTCCTCCCCTGCTTGCCGCCCTTGCTCCAGTTCTCCAATGGCTTCATGGCGTTAAGCTCCTCGTCCTCCTCCTCCTGAGCCTTCGTCTCCTCTTCGTCTGGGAGCTTCTTGGCTTGGAAGTGCTGCGTGACTCGGCACTCTGTAGTGCAGTCTGGGTTTCCAGGGATCTGCCTAGAGAGTCCTCTGTTCCAGGCAGCAGGTGCACTTGATGTGGAAGTGGAAGATGGGCAGGCCCAGGCCGCCCTCCTTCCGCACTGCCTCGTGGCCTGGGTCCACTTCTTCCCCTTGTAGATGTGCCCTCCACGTGTCTTCCTGCTCCCGTGGAAGGAGGCCATCCACCACACCTTGGCCTGCCAGTCTCCGCAGAGCTGGAGTTTGGGGGTCTTTGATGGCGTGGGGCGGGTGGTATTTAACACTTCTCACTCTGACACCTTTGCCTCCGTGTCCCTTCACCGGCTGTACTGTACTGGTACAGCCCCGTCTTCACGAGTCCCCTTTACTTCCGGTAACATCACTTCCTTCAAGAACCACCCCACCCTTTAAGATTTATTTATTTATTTTTGAAAGAGAAGGAGAGACAGAGAACTTCCATCTGTTGGTTCACTCCCCAGATGGCAGTAACATCTAGATGGGCCAGGCTGAAGCCTGAAGCCAGAACCAGGAGCGTCTTTCACCTCCCATATAGGTAGCAGGGGCCTAAGTACAACGGCCAACCTCTGTTGCTTTTCCCAGGCCATTAGCAGGGAGCTGGATCGGAAGTGGAGCAGCTGAACTCAGACCGGTGTCCATATGGGATGCTGGTGACACAATCAGCAGCTTACCCACTGTGCTGCCATGACGCCTCAATACCAACTCCCTTGAAGCCTTTTTTATTTTCCATCCTCGGCATACACAGACTGTCTTATTCCTTGGTTCCTTTCCTATCCCTGCCCATCAAGTTTTGAGCGCTGTTCTCTTTCCTCTGGAATTGCAACCTTAGAAGTACAAAATTGCAAGCTTGGTAGTGCGAATTAAAAGTTCTGGTTATTTATGTATTTGGATAAGGGCTGAGGAGGCCCTGGGCCCCCAAAGAGTCAGCAACAGCTGATGAACATTTTGCTAGGACTTGACACGGCTGCCAGTCGCCAGGCTCCCTGTGGCACGTTCTTTTGTTCAGCAGTGTGTGTTACTCGTGCATCCTGCATGATGAGCTCTGGGCTCCTGTGCCCTCTGGACTCCTGACGGGGGTCAGTGAGGTTTTATTTGCTTTATATGTAAAAAGGAAGCCACAGCAAATATGGTAATGACAAATAGTATCATTGATTCTAGACAATATGTGCATGGATGGTTCTTTGTTATTCTCTATCGTTTTAACATTTTTTTCCACTTAAGAAAAAAAAAAAAATACCTGTGAACACAGTTCTTCCTATAATTTTAATGAGTTCATAGACTCCTGAAGCCCATATGATGTCATTCCCAGGAGTTGTTGCAAACACTGTCTTAAGGTGAATATTAGGGGATATGGTCTGTTTAGATTTATGTCAAATTATTTTAATGACAGTTGACATACGATTATATCAACAGTAAGTCCCACTGAGTGTTGTATAAAGAACCATTAGGGTATGTGTCCCAGGATTTTCGATACATCTCAGCCACCTTTACTTGCTCTGTTGTGTCTATACTTTTTGGCGTAACCATCATTCCCAATCTTGATGGCAATTTTTTCTCATGACTTTGTACACTGGCTGGGCAGTTCCGGTTGGGGCTGGCTCATCTGATGTCTGTGGTTAGCTGGTGGCTTGGCTAGGAACTGATGATCTAGAATGGCCTCACTCACATGTCTGGGAGTTGGCCCCATTTCAGCTGGAGCAATGGCGATGACTTTGCCATGTAGCTTTTGTCACAACAGGCCTGGCTTGTTTACATATTAGTGGTCACACCACAGAATTCCTAAGACCAGCAAGAGAGTATAAGGTCCAACATACAAGCATTTTTTAAACCATTGCTTGCATCATGCTTACTATAATCCCATTGACCAAAGCAAGTCACATGGCCCAGAGTAGGTATGGGAAAGGCCGATGCCGGGGCTCAGTCACTGATTCTGATATGTACACTGCTCTTCTCCCAAGGCCCATGTACTTAGCACTGCAGATCCTCCGTATCGATGAACAGTCCATCTGATTTTACAATTGCTAGTTTTGTTGAAAAAACGGTAAAAGTGAAGCTCACAAGAAGAAAAATAATTATTTCTCTATTAAAGGAGCCCTGTGGAAACAACTAACATTTTAACTTCAGTGCAAACTTAGAGAGAGTGATGCCTTGTACCCAACCAGACTGGTCTGGATGGCATGTTGGACAGAAGGGGAGAACTCAAGCTTTGCAGGGAGGGGACACCACTTCTTGCTGCCTAATTCTGCCTTTTTAACCAGTGCTGAACTGTCTATTTGGAGAAAGGCATTCCTCACACAGACAAGAACACATTTTCCCTTCACTGAAAATCACGTCTGTTGGCCGTTAAGATGGTGATCATAGGTAACCCTGAGTCAATCCCATATTCTGTGACTCACAGACTCTGCTATCTGTGGGTTCCTCAGTAAGATGTGAATTTAGTAGGAATCCATTAGTTTTAGGTACAGGACTCAAATATCCACTAATCCAGGGCCGGCACTGTGGCTTGGCGCCAGCCCCAGAGCATTTCATCCTTACACATCTCCATATTACATTGATGTTTTTTGTTTGTTTAGGATTTATTTTATTTATTTTATTTTATTTATTTGAAAGGCAGAGTTACAGAGAGAGTTACTCTGTAACTCTGCCTTTCAAATAAATAAAATAAATCCTAAACAAACATACACACACACACACACACATATATATATATATATATAGAGAGAGAGAGAGAGAGAGAGATCTTACATTCACTGGTTCACTCCCCAAATGTGTACAACAGCTGGAGCTGGGCCATGACGAAGCCAGGAGCTTCATCTGGGTCTTCCATGTGGGTGCAGGGGCTCAAGCACTTGGGCCATCTTCTACTGCTTTTTTTTTTTTTTTAAGATTTTATTTATTTATTTGAGAGTTAGAGTTAAAGACAGTGAGAGGGAGACACAGAGAGAAAAGTCTTCCACCTGATGGTTCACTCCCCAAATGGCCGCAGTGGCCATCCAGCTAGAGCTATGCCGATCTGAAGCCAGGAGCCAGGAACTTCCTCCAGGTCTCCCATATGGGTGCAGGGGCCCAAGTCCCTGGACCATCTTCCACTGCTTTCCCAGGCCATAGCAGAGAGCTGGATTGGAAGAGGAGCAGCCGGGACTAGAACCAGCACCCATATGGGATGCCCGCGCTGCAGGTGGCAACTTTACCTGCTATGCCACAGTGCCAGCCCCTCTACTGCTTTCACAGGGGCATTAGTGGGGGCTGGATCAAAAGTGGAGCAGCTAGGAAGCTAGGACTTGAATGAGTGCCCATATGAGATGCCAGTGTTGTAGGCGACTGCTTAATCTTTTATACCACAACACCTGCCCCAACATTAACTTTAAAAAAAGAAAAGATTTTATTTACTTATTTGGGAGGTAGAGTTACAGACAGAGAGAAAGGTCTTCTATCTGCTGTTTCACTCCCCAAATGGCCACAATGGCCAGAGCTGGGCCCATCCAAAGCCAGGAACCAGGAGCTTCTTCCGGGTCTCCCACGTGGATGCAAGGGCCCAGGCACTTGGGCCGTCTCCCGTCACTGAGGGGACTACTTCAAGTCTGGTGCAGTCTCATCCGTGGGAAGATCTGGCAGTGATTTCTTGGCATCCATGGTCTTGGTGTGCAGAATGGGGTGGTTCTCCTACTCTACAGCCCTAGTTGTACTGCAGCACTACTTTTAGGTACCATTGATAGCACACGTCAGGCTATTGTTTCCTTCCTCTCATGAGTGTAAACCATGACAATGACAATGACTGCAAAAATTATACTTATTTCTCTCAATGGTCAGATACCTTTAAATATAGAACGTCAAGACAAGAATGTACTGGAGACCACTTGGGGTGCTGTCTGAAATGTTTATCTGTGTTCATATGTGCATTTTTTCCTGGGAAGAAGATTCATAAATCCCCAGAGAAGTCCCTGGTCTCCCCAAATGACCCTCTAAGGTCCAGAGAATTTAAGTGACTTGACTGTGGACTCCCAAGTTGGCTGGTCACCTGGTAAGTGACTAGTAGAGTTGCCTCTAGAATACACGTGCCTTGATGCATAGATTAGGAATCCTGATCCTAACCCTGCTTTTATGAAATGTACAAATATCAAACATAATAAAGTATTAGAGAGAAGGGAAGTTGAAAGTGATTAAATTACACTAATTTTCATAAGATTCTTATAGGTACAAAACTAATAATATGAGTTATTGTAAGGCAGTGGTAGGTGTTATTTGGTGAAAACTAACTTGATTTTTCAGAGTACTAATAAAACACAAACATAGAGTTGTAGCAGTGGTCCTGCACTTCAATTTTTAGATTTTTGTGATCATGAACAGAAATACATCTAATACAGACTTCCAGTATAAGTCAGGGACATTCACCTGTAGCTTTATGTAAATAATTGAAAGTCTACGACTTCCCTAGTGAGGATCCTTTGATAATAATTGTAAATTAATAGCGACTGACTGAAGGCAGGAAGAGGGAAATTGCCAGGCTCTGGTTGCTACACTTGGGGGAAGATTTCTGTGCTTTGTTTTCTGATACCTAGGACTAAGGTTGGGGGTATAGGAAAACTGGGGTAGCCCCTTCCAGCTCTTTCCCTCCCCTACCCCCATACCCAATCGCAGGTTCCAGCTCCTGAACCTTTCTTTCCCTACAAGACCACTTGAAGTCTCCTTCCGGCTGAGGGGCAGGACTGGAGCAGAGAGGCAGGAAACACTTTGCACCTGCTCAGAAGCGAGGAAACCTGATGAAGGCCAACTGATGCTCTCAACTGAGCACTCCCAAGGGGCTGCTCTCCTCCTCACCTCTCTGTCCTCTTTCTAGCCCTGCCTAGCACCTCTCTAAGTGTGTGGAGCTGCCAGGCCAGCGTCAGCATCAGCATGTGGAGCCTTGTCTGCTGTGCAGAGACAATGAGGCACTGTCCTCTTTGTTTGGAGCTGAGAGTCACAGTCTTTGTTTTTGTTTTTGTTTTTGTTTTTGTTTTGCAGCAATTGTATGTAAGTGTCAGCTGGTATAGGTGTGTCTTACATACTCCTGAGCAAGGTTCCACCACTTATTAAGTTCCATGGTATCTACCTCTGCCATGTGGTTTCAGTCCACCTTGTGCTTTGTTTCTCAACTAGATCTATCAGTTGTATTCAGCCATTTGATCTTTCACATCCAGCTTGAGTGTTCTCCACCTTCAGCCTGTGTCTGGCTGGAGTCAGTTCCCCCCCTTTCTCCATCCTAGTGGTCTAATTCTACTTTGGGGCCAGTCTCAATTCCACCTTCTTGATGAGTCTTCAAAATTCTGTGACACTTCAATGGCAAAGGTTATATGACTGTTTATGCATATCATGGTTTATCTTCCCCTCTCATCAATTGCTTTTCAGGTAGAGTCTTTTTCTCTGTGTTTTTTTTTTTCCCCATGAACACTTGACTTTTTTTTAAAAAAATCTTTATTTATCATCTACTTGAAAGAGAGAGAGAGAGAGAGAGAGAGAGAGGTGTCTTCCATTCTCTTATTCCCCCAAATGTCCACAGCATGCAGAGCGGGGCCAGGCTAAAGCCAGGAGCCGGGAACTTCATACAGGTCTCCTACGTGCATTTCAGGAGCCCAAACACTCGACCCATCATCTGCTGCCTCCCAGGATGCACTGACAGGAAGCCAGATGAGAAGCAGAGCAGCCTGGACTCAAACCAGCACTCCGAGATGGGATGTGGGCACCCCAGTTGTGGCTTAATCTGCTGTGCCGTAACGATCATGCTTGTTCAACTTTGAATCCCAACTTCTCTCATTTCCTGCGAGTTGTCTTGTGACCATACTTAGGTATACAATGCTGTTTTAATCATGGAAAAATGCTTGTATTTCCTTCTGCTGTGGGTGAGTAGACATTCTTTAAAACTGCCCGGCACATGTTCATCTTGAGGAACTAGAGTAGAGCAAGCACGGTGACGCGCTCTTAAAATCCACTCTAGCAAACTGCTGCCCTTGGCTCCTCAGCTAACAGAAAGATACAGGAGTGGGGAAAGCACCCTGGGACTGAAATGCCATCACGGCCTTTGATTTTCAGCAGAATGACAATGGATGGAGCTCTCTCATGTGTAGGTGTTACTCCTCTCTCCCTTTGGAGTGCCCTTCGTGAGGGTGAAGAGTTAGGACAAGGAGGAGAGATGGACAACAATATGTAAAATGCACCTGCGTGCTGAGTTGCTCATCCCCAGAAGGCGGTGGATAGCAGCCTGTCATCCTGGTGCATTTCCGCACTCACCATGCAGCCATAATATCCATAATGTCCAATGCGGACAGTTCCCCCTACAGCTGCTTAGGAACCCGAGAAGGAAGACAGTTCTCCCAGAAAGTGGAAATCTGTTGTCTGTGTTGCTGTGGTTTTCACAAGTTCAAGACATAGGCAACGACAATAGAGGGAGGAAAGAATTGAACGAATCGATAGGGGATTTTATTTATTTTATTATTATTTTATTTGATAGGCAGAGTTGCAGAGAGGCAGAGAAAGAAAGCGGTCTTCCATCCGCTGGTTCACTCCCCAAGATGGCCGCAATGGCTGGAGCTGCATTGATCCGAAGCCAGGAGGCAGGAGCCTCTTCCAGGTCTCTCACAGGGGTGCAGGGGCCCAAGGACTTGGGCCATCTTCTACTGCTTTCCCAGGTCATAGCAGAGAGGTGGATCGGAAGTGGAGCAGCTGGGACTCAAACCAGTGTCCATATGGGATGCTGGCACTGCAGGCGGCAGCTTTACCCACTACACCACAGTGCCGGCCCCACCACATGCCTTTTTATTGCGTGTGCTTTTGGAGAACAGGTAGCTTTCAGAGTTTTGAGATCCATAGGTCATCCAGCAACTGAAAATATCAGTGTCCTCCTGAAATCTGTGGGCCGGAACTCCTCAAGTAACCAAATTGGCAGATTTGCCCTTTTTTTTGGAGGCTGTTTTGAATGCTCAGCTCCAGGTGGATGGATGAGGTGTTCCAAGGTCTACCAAAGTGTAAGAGATAGCTTCCCATGTGAGTGGCAGGAGAGGAGGTGGGAGGCATCCAGGTATTCTTGGGGTCACCCTTTTCAGCATTTGGAGTAAGGAGTTTTGAGTGGCTTTGAGTGCTAAGACACGCAAGTGGGGGCCCTGGTGCCAGTGGAGCTAGCCGGTCGGAGTGATATTCGTTCAGTCAATACTTGTTGTTCTGTCCTGCTTGACTGGGAACTCCTGAAGGAGACGTTGTTGTGCTCGCGGCTCATTTTTGAGTTTCCGTCACCCAGAATGCAACGTCTGGCATCTGGTGAAATCAGCAGCTTTGTGGGATAGAACCAAACTGCTCCCTTCCGGAGAGAGCCACACACTGTCCAAGTGAACTTGGCCACAGCCAGGCAGCCGCTAGTGAGCGAGTGATTGATTGATCAGAGTCAGTGGATTGTAAACTGGAAATGTTTTTTCAAAGATAAAAATAGCCCTCTCTGATAAACCCACTAGGGCTTCCTTTTAAGTTTTCTTTTACTAGAACAGGATATCGGTGGTTTCGCCTGAGCTCTGCCAGGAGGTCGTGACTGCAGAGGGACGCTGGGTAGGCTGGTCTGGCTTCTGTATCAACCTCTTCTTTTCTTCCAACTCCCGTGTCCACTAAAGGGGCTCGTGACACAGTGCCACACAAGCAGTCTTGCCTTGTCCGCTGCAAGGGATGGGCAGAAATGGAAACAAAATTCTCTGTGTTCCTTTCCATCCCAGAGATCCTGAAGGAGCCATTCCAATTCAGGTGTCCACCACCCTGCCCAGAGGTGGTGGGCTGTTCCGGCCAGTGCTGCCATGCAAGGCCAGGGTGACCTATGACCTTGAGTTGGAAGAGGGGTGAGGCTGTTTTTGTTGATACCAAACAGCACTGCCAGATGTACAGATAGGATAAGAAGATTTCCCTGGCTCAGCTGGACGTGCTGTGAGATTCCCTGGCTGCACTTGCATCTGTTCTGGTTAGAAGAGAATTGACTGCCTTTTTGTTTCTCCTTAAGCAGGCCAACGGCTCTCCTGCCTGAGAGAGGCCAGATAATCTCACTGGAGACTGGCTAATAGCTTAATTGTTTTGTTTATTCTGCTCCTGGCAAATTCCAGGGGCTTCATTTGCATGAGAGATCTGTTTTCCTTGTGTCGGCATTTCCTTTGGTTTTGAATGGCTGTTGATGTTTGCTCTTACTGTTTTTTTTGAAAGTTCCTGGAGCCTTTCATGATTGGTGTGGCTTTCATTTTCCGCTTTTTTTTTTTTTTAAGATTTATTTATTTATTTGAAAGTCAGAGTTACATAGAGAGAAGAGAGGCACAGAGAGAGGTCTTCCATCCTCTGGTTCACTCTCCAATTGGCATCAGTCGGTGCTGCACCTATCTGAAGCCAGGAGCTAGGAACTTCTTCCAGGTCTCCCATGTGGGCTCAGGGGCCCAAGGACCTGGACCATCTTTCACTGCTCTCTCAGGCTATAGCAGAGAGCTGGATCAGAAGTGGAGCAGGCGGGACTTGAACTGGCAGCCACAAGGGATGCTGACACTGGAGGCAGCGGCTTCACCAGCTATACCACAGTGCCAGCCCCTGTGGCTTTCTCTTAAAGAGAGGTTTTTCTGGGTGTGTGGAGGAGAAAGTGAGAAAAAAGGAGAGCGTTAGAAGAAAATCATACACACTCGGTGCACACAAACTAGAGATTCTTTTGGAGGGTGATATTGATGGTGGCGTATCTATTCGCATCCTTTAGGTCGGAAGTTTAAGACATTAATGTGAGTCTTCGCCAGACAAAACGGAGGCATCCATAGAAGTTTCAAAATGTGGACAGATACCAAGGGTTTGTTTTCTCACCGTGACAACAAATTCCAAGTAGAGGACTATTCTGTCTCTTGCAGCAAGGTGTTTTTATCATTTCAGTATAAATGACACATGACTTTAGAACATACTAGGACAGTAGTTCTTCATGCAAGTAAATCAGACTTTGGGGACGGGGAAACGTGAAGATCGGAGGAGCTTAAATCTGCTCATGTTGGTTAAGTCTATGTGTGCTGCCTCCTTAGGAAGGTAATGCTTCCTTCCCCGGCAGACTGGGATTTGGGGATTTCAGAGCTAGGAAATCATGTGATAGATTTTAATGTTACGAATCACTCAGACAAATACAGGCTAATGCTATTTAGGGAAGTGTTTGCGATTATACAGGATTACATGGTGATAAAGAATTTTCAGGGGCTTGTGCTGTGGCATAGCAGGTAAAGCTACTGCCATCCCATATGGGTGCTGGTTCAAGTCCCAGCTACTCTACTTCTGATCCAACTCCCTGCTAGTGGCCTGAGAAAGGAGTGGAAGATGGCCCAAGTGCTTGGACTCCTGAACCCAGGTAGAAAACCCGGAAGGAGCTCCTGGCTCCTGGCTTTGGCCTGTCCCAGCTCTGGCTACTGTGGGCATTTGGGGAATGAACCAGTGGATAGAAGCTCTCTCTGTAACTCTGCCTTTCAAATCAATAAATCTTTAAAAAGTTTTTTTTTTCCAGTGGCTCCTCAGTTTCTCATGGTGTTCTGATTTTCATTTTATTTGATAGGTAGAGATTTAGAGAGAGAGAGAACTCTGCCATCCTCGGTTTCACTCCCCAAATGCTTGCAACAGCTGGCACTGAATCAGGCTGAAGCCTGGAGCCAGGAACTCCATCCCAGTCTCTCATGTGCACTTGAACCCTGCTGCTTCTCAGGGTCTGCATTAGCACGAAGCTGGAATCGGGAGTGGAGCTGGGACTCAAACCCGGGCCCTCTGGGATGGGATGTGGGCGTCCCAAGCGGCGATTTACTGCTGGGCCACATGCCTGCTCCTCTCTGAAGACTTAGGAGCCCTCGAGGAGCTGGGTGTGCTTCTGTGAATTTAGCAGCCTTCCGTGCAACTGGAAGGAAGAGACTGTGCTAATAAAACAAACACGGAGAACACAGTCTGTATCATTCAGCAGTGTCCAGCATTTGGGCCTCCTCTGAGGTCAGCATTATTTTCCCTGGTATACAGGTGAGGAAACAAATGCCTTAGGGAACTGAAGTGGGCGGGCATACAGGTTAAAATCGATTAGGTTTGTGAGCTGAAAGACTACGCCTTCACCACGCCCCTGTGTGACCTCATGCCCCTACCTGGCCACACCTGGGTGCCCACCAGCCAATCAGGTTAATTAACCATTCCCCTTTGGAAGTGTTTTAAAAGCCTCTCTCTTCTTTGCCCTGGCCCCTAGCCAGGAAGGGGCTGGCTCTAGCCCTGCACCCCCAGGGCACGTGGCCTTTGGGCCACCCACCCTAGGCTTCCAGGCCTAGATGCTCCTCCACGTGGCTGGTTCCTGGTGCTCAGTATGAACCCAAATTTACCTCTCTCTCTTAATAAAGCTCTCATTCTCCTATGCATCTTTTGCACTAAATAAAAGCTTAAAATGTACCATGCTGCCTCGTTTATTTATGCCGGTATTTAGAATTCTTCTCTAAATATTAGGCAAGAACCCTCTCGGGCTTATTAATATTGGGGACTTATTAATAAGCATATGGTGATATGGTATGGCACCCCAAATTCCGGTAACATGTGGCACCCCAGATGCCACCCCTGGGGAACTTTGAGGGGCCACATTTTCGTATAGATTTTAGACCTCTTTGAGGTCACCCATCTGAAGCGTGGCAGAGAGGGGTATACATTCTGGGTCACCTAAGATCTGCTTTGGAGAGGAGCTATCTTTTCCTAGACACATACATATTTAAGCTGTGGGTCCATGGATTGGCAGTGTGGGCGTCAACTGGGATATTATTAGAAGCGAAGCACTGTAGTCCCCACCTCGGGCCTCCTGGCTCTGCACTTGCCTTTTAACAAAGTCCCCAGATGATTGTGAAGCGCGGTGCCCAGGAACACCGTGGTCCAAGCCAGGTAAACAGGACACTGACGGGTGTCCCATGGGAGGTCTGATGGTTGCCCACCAGGGGATCACCTTCCAAGGACAGGGATGTAGCCAAATATTCCCAACTTTTAGAGATCTAATGAACCAGTTATCTCTCATTATCCTACGCAAGCAACAATGAAAGGGCAATTCCTTTTTTTTTTTTTTTTTTGACAGGCAGAGTGGACAGAGAGAAAGGTCTTCCTTTTTGCTGTTGGTTCACCCTCCAATGGCTGCTGCGGCCGGTGCACTACACTGATCCGAAGGCAGGAGCCAGGTGCTTTTCCTGGTCTCCCTTGGGGTGCAGGGCCCAAGCACTTGGGCCATCCTCCACTGCACTCCCTGGCCACAGCAGAGAGCTGGCCTGGAAGAGGGGCAACTGGGACAGAATCCGGCACCCCGACCAGGACTAGAACCTGGTGTGCCGGCGCCGCTAGGCAGAGGATTAGCCTGTTGAGCTTGGCGCCGGCCTATTCCTTTTTTTTTTTTTAAGATTTATTTATTTATTTGAAAGTCAGAGTTACATAGAGAGAGAAGGAGAGGCAAAGAGAGAGAGAGGTCTTCCATTTGCTGGTTCACTCCCCAACTGGCCACAACGGCAGGAGCTGGGCTGATCCAAAGCCAGGAGCCAGGAGCTTCTTCCAGGTCTCCCATGCAGGTGCAGGGGCCCAAGGACTTGGGCCATCTTCTACTGCTTTCCCAGGCCATAGCAGAGAGCTGGATTGGAATTGGAGCAGCCAGAACTTGAACTGGTGCCCATATGTGATGCCGGCACTGCAGGTGGTGGCTTTACCCACTACACCACAACGCCAGCCCCGAAAGGGCAATTCTTAGGCATGGAATCAAGGGGAAATTTCTGCTAGACTTTTCTGGAGTCAGGTTGTTCTGTAAATGAACAATTCTGGTGGTCTTCTGATGCATGCTGGGGAAGTTTTCAACCCAGAATGTCTCCTGCTTGGTTGCTGTTGATGCAAAACTTTGTGCCATAACTGATCCTTCTTACATCTCTTACATCTTACATCTTCTCTTACATCTTCTAAAGAGACCAAGAGCAGATTTTGTCAGGCCAGAGAAGGAAGAAAGAAATCCAGAACGGGAAATGCTTATAGTATGAAAAATACAGAAGGAAATTGACAGAGAGCCCGGAACTGCAGTCCTGGGGGTGGAGAGACTGTGCTTGCTTTGTTCCTCCTAAGTGGTCCTCCTTGTCCGTTCTCCTCCCTGCCCGATTCCTGCCGGTTCCCAACTCCTGTGAGTCTGTCTTCAACAGCTCTTCCTTCTTTTTCCCAGCTGTTGGCTTACCTCAGTTGGAATCTGCCTTATCTTACCGTAGGACCATCTCAGCATTTCCTTATGTGGTCCTCACGCTTTGCCCCCCTGTCATTCACAAAAACAGGGTCACCAGAATCAACTTTGCAGTAGTCACAACTTTGCACCTGCCAGTCTCACTCTGATGCTCACTCTCAGTTCCCACTGAGAATGGCCTGAAAGTCTAAATGCATTACCGTCTCAATGCAACCTGCACACAAGTTCTCTCCGTGCACCTCTGTGTCCCATGATCGCTCTGGAACATGCTCTCCACGAGGGCAGCTGGCATGCCTTGTCCCTGCTGTTAGCTTGCACACAGTATCTTCTCCAGAAATACTGACTGATCAAATGAGCCGATACTCATGTGGATGCTTTACTGGCTGGCTAGAATACATTCTCCCATCCCTTTCTTGCCGTTTCATTGATCCTTAGAGATCCAACAAAAAACTCATCTCCTGGAAGCTTTTGATTTAGAACAGAGATCATTCCCCTCTTCAAATCATAGCCCTGGTCCTGGAGTTATTTATTTGAAACTGAATGGTAGCTCAATCTTTGTTGCTATCTGTGGATGAGTCTCATGGCCCAGGTACACTGTAAACTCCTTGAGGTCAGACATGATTTGCATTTCTTCGTCCTTCCCAGAACTTATCGTCTTTCTCCTTTGGCCTCCTGCATTCCTACAGGCACCTGCCCCCTGTGCATTCCTTGCCTCTGACCGCACTTGTGATAGGCACTGTGGTTTGTCGTGGACCAGCCTCCCTGCTCCCCAGTGCCTCAGGGCAGCCACTGCATCCTTGGCTTGCTGAATGATGATGGATGCTGCCAACTGTCTGCTTTTGAGCTTCACCTACTTTCTTTTCCTTCTCCTGCTCAGTCCTGGGAACTCCCAGTTCTGGATTTCATGGTGAAGAAAAGTTAATGAACCGGTGACTCAGTGTGTGTCTCTTCCAGCTCGGGTGTGAGGTGAGTCAGTAGGCAGCAGTAGTGGTCTGCTCCGCCCTGAGGAGGAGGCAGGAGCCTGTCTGGTGATCAGAGGTTTTTTTTTCCCCCTTCATTGTTTCCTGGAACTGAGCAGAACAAATTATTTAATTCTGTACTTCAATTTTACTTTTAAAAAGGAAGTAAGAGTAGTTTACATTCTGTCTCCTGGTGGCACTGAATGTTAATAATTGAATGTTAATGAGGAAAGTAGAAAAGCTTTTGAATCCCATCACTGAGGCCATGTGCAGTGCCACACCCCGGTCATGGGGGAAGCTGTGTGTCAGAGGGCCCCCCTTTCTGAGCCTACTGCCTCCGCTCAGCGTTACAGACTGCTGTTACCAATACATTAACATTTAGCATTTTAAAAATTACTTTATTTGAAAAGCAGAGAGAGAGAGAGAATAAGAGAGAGGGAGAAGGAGCTCCCACCTTACTGGTTCACTCCCTCAAATGTTTGCAACAATTGGAGTTGGGCCAGACCAAAGCTAGGAGCCCAGAACTCAGTCCTGGTCTCCCACGTGAGTGGCAAGGATCCGATGACTGGAGCCATCACTGCTGTCTTCCAGGGTGTGCGCTAGCAGGAAGCTGGAATCAGGAGGGGGCCAGGACCGAGCCCAGGCACTCCAGTATTCCCATCAGATGCAGGCATCCTGAGTGGCATCTTAACTGCTATGCTAAATACCCACCCTTCAGCATTTTTCTAGCTAACTTATTCAAGTCCTAACCCACTAAATTCTAGGGAAACCATACCATTTCTCTCCAAATTTTTAAAAAACAGATTTTCTTTGAAAGAGTTACGTGTTGCCTGTTAAAGAAATACTTTGAAACTGGAACCGATGGACTAAGGTTAGAAATGTTCCAGAAAGAACAGATATGTCTGGCTGATCAACCTAGCCCCCAGGTTTCGCATCTTCTCATTTTGGGAGGCGTGACCAGCCGAGGTAGAGCACTTTAGCTTTCCTTAATAGGAAGTTTCTCCCCATCACAGGAAATAGACATCACCAAGTGAAATGAATTAGTAATGCATTCACTGAATTTGGGCTGGGTAGTTTGCCTATTTGAAACATTCTTTTTTTGTAAAAAAAAAAAAAAAAAGGATTTATTTTATTTATTTTGAAAGTCAGAGTTAGAGAGAGAAGGAAAGACACAGAGAGATCTTCCATCCGCTGGTTGATCTTCCATCAACTGGCCGCAATAGCTGGGGCTGGACCAGGCCCAAGCCAGGAGCCAGGAGTTTCATCCGGGTCTTACATATGGGTGCAGGAGCCCAAGGACTTGGGCCGTCTTTTGCTGCTTTCCCAGGTACATTAGCTGGAAGCTGGATTGGAAGTGGAGCAGCAGTGACTCAAACCAGCACCCATAAGGGATGCTGGCGTTTCAGGCAGCGGCTTAACCTGCTATGTCACTGCGCCGCTCCTTTGAAAAATTCTCGGCAACATTTCTGGTCTCCCTCTTCCCTTTTTGCCAGGGTAATTTAAAGGCGGCTCTGAATTGAAATTTCCTGAAGGGAGGGAGTTCAGGTCACCCTTTTGTAGAGGATAGATTGTTGGCAATGCATCATGGGGGTGGAGGAAGGTTACCCTTTGCTGCCTTTACTGGGCTAGAGGAAGCACTGCCTTGGATAGAAGCTTGCTAAATATATGATTTTATTTTATTTTTATTTTTTTTAATTTATTTTTTTTATTTTTGACAGGCAGAGTGGACAGTGAGAGAGAGACAGAGAGAAAGGTCTTCCTTTGCCGTTGGTTCACCCTCCAGTGGCCGCCGCGGTAGGCGTGCTGCGGCCGGCGCACCGCGCTGATCCAATGGCAGGAGCCAGGTGCTTATCCTGGTCTCCCATGGGGTGCAGGGCCCAAGCACTTGGGCCATCCTCCACTGCACTCCCTAGCCACAGCAGAGAGCTGGCCTGGAAGAGGGGCAACTGGGACAGGATCAGTGCCCCGACCGGGACTAGAACCCGGTGTGCCGGCGCCTCAAGGCGGAGGATTAGCCTAGTGAGCCGCGGGGCCGGCCTAAATATATGATTTTACCCAGGTCATATGCTGTATGCCATCTTCTGTTAGTTAGAATATGGTCACTATGGTCACTGCAAGCCAAAAGAATACAGGAGGCATATGTATATATACTTAGGTGTTCATACGGGAAATTATGGAGGAAAATGAAGTGTTACTAAAAGATCCTTTTTTTCCCCCTCTATTTGGGTGTCCTCCCACCATGCCCAAATCTTAGATAAGTTTCTTGATCTAGGCTCAACAAAACCTTACTCCCGGATCCATGAAGCTTCCCAGACAGGCACCTTCGTCTTCCCACGGCTCTTTGTTTGACAAGTTTTTACGTGATGTATCACGGTCTGCCTTGGGTCAACCATGAAGATCTTGTCTCATTTCAGTGAGGAGTGCCGGTGGTCTCCATCTAGTTCAGATCCACCTGCGGTGCTTTTAAAAATCTGCCGGTCCTGGCCGGCGCCGCAGTTCATTTGGCTAATCCTCCGCCTCGTGGCGCCGGCACACCGGGTTCTAGACCCGGTCGGGGTACCGGATTCTGTCCCGGTTGCCCCTCTTCCAGGCCAGCTCTCTGCTGTGGCTCGGGAGTGCAGTGGAGGATGGCCCAAGTCCTTAGGCCCTGCACCCCAAGGGAGACCAAGAGAAGCACCTGGCTCCTGCCTTCAGATAAAAAATAAAAGAAAAAAAAATAATATAAAAAAAAAATCTGCTGGTCCTTGAACTCCTTCCGAGACCGAGTGAAAGCAGAGCTCCTGGGAGTAGGATTCGGACACAACTGTATTACTTTTAAAAGCTTCCCGGGTGGTTCCTAAAAGCATCTGAGGCTGAGAGCCCCTGTTGGTAGATACTTAGGACTTGTTCACCATGCTGAATTCAGGGCAACACCAAGTGCAAACTGAGCAGCATGGACTTTTACCAGACTGCAGCACGTCATGTGATTGAGGAAGTTTTCTTGACTTTTTGCTTTGCTTTGGTGTGGTTTTTATCTCCATGTTTGATTAGAGAGGGCATTTGTTGGATGCAGCTGACTTCCCATCGGAATTTGTGTGGACAGCACAAGGGGGCCTTTCGTGGTGGCAAGCCACATTTCATGCCTTGCAGCCTTGCGGTCCTGAATCCTCCTGCCCTCTCTCCCCACTTTGGTGTTGGAGGTGGCCAAAACATGGTGGGTCATCAGAATGTTCTGGGGAGGTGGTTCACTAGGTCTGGGCTGAGTTTCAGAACTCTGTTCTGCACAGGGGTTCTCGGTGATGCCAGTAGGAAAACTGATGGCTAAGAACCACTGGTTTATACCACTTTGTAGAATTAAAAATGAGGGGTTTCACTTTTCCTGAGTTGTCTTCCTTACTCTGTATTTGTATTCTAGAACTTTTTAATTTTTAAATTTTTATTATTATTTTTAAATATATGTCCATATTTTAAAATAGATTTTTGTTTATTTATTTGAGATGTAGAGTTACAGTCAGAGAGAGGGAGAGACAGGGAGAAACATCTTCTATCCACTGATCACAATGGCTGGAACTGGGCAGATCTGGAGTCCAGGAGCCTGGAGGTTTTTCCCATCTCCCACGCGGGTGCTGGGCCCCAAGCACTTGGGCCATCTTCTGTTTTTCCGGCCCATAGCTGAGAGCTGGATTGGAAGAGGAGCAGCCAGGAATAGAACCAGCACCTCCATGGGATGCTGGTACTGCAGGTGGAGGCGTAGCCTGCCGTGCCACAGCACTGGCTCCATCTAGAACTTTTATGTATTTAAAAAATGTGGATCCTTGTGTCATTTGGAATTTACTTTTCTGTGTGGAGGCTGAGATATAATGTTTAAAAATGGCTAGTTAGTGATCCTAAAAATAATTGTTAAATAAAGCCTTTCTGGTCTTCTGCTCTGAAGTGCCACCTTTTCCTTTTATTAAATTCACGTCGGGGCTGGCTCCGTGGTGCAGTAGGTTAATCCTCTGCCTGCGGTGCCAGATCCCATGTGGGCACTGATTCTACACCTGGCTGCCCCTCTTCTGATCCAGCTCTCTGCTATGGCCTGGGAAAGCAGTGGAGGATGGCCCAAGTGCTTAGGCCCCTGCACCTGCATGGGAGACCCAGAAGAAGCTCCTCACTCCTGGCTTCAGATTGGCATAGCTCCGGCTCTTGCAGCCATTTGGGGAGTGAACCAATGTCCCTCCCTCTCACTGTCTGTAACTCTACCTCTTAAATAAATAAATAAAATCTTTAAAAACATTTAAAAAATCAGGTCTATAATTTGTTTCTGGCCTGTTCTGTCCCATTTATCCATTTCTTTATTCCTGAACTGAGTACCAGTATTACACCTTTATTGCGGTGGATTAATTTCTGAGAGGAGGAGTGTGGTGGGGGCAAGAGGCACAGAGTCACCACACAGACCCCGGGAGTCCAGTGAAAGCAGGCCTGAGGCAAGCAGCTTGCAGACTCGTTTATTTCAGTTGCTACAGCTGCTTATATAGCCAAGGCAGCCAATCCGGTCAAGGGGTGGTCTATGCCCTAACCAATCATAGCCTGTTGCCAGGCAGTTTCCAAAGCCATTCAATCACAGCCTGTTGCCAGTCAGGCTCTGTTGCCAGACAGTTTCTGAAACCATCCAATCACAGCCTGTTGTCAGTCAGGCTCTGTGGTCATGTGGTTTCCGAAGCCATCCAGTCACAACCTGTTGTCAGTCAGGCTCTGTTATCGTGTGGTTTCCGAAGCCATCCAATCATGGCCTGTTGCCAGGTAGTTTCTGTTGTCAGTGGCCATCTTGGCATGACCTTCTCACCTTCTCATTCCGCCACATTACTCTAGTATTAGAGTATGGCATTACAGAGTAACCTTCGTCAGAGAGAGAAAAAGAGATGAGTCAAAACACAGAATGCCCGGAAGGGGCCTGAAGACCCCAGAGCTGGCTTCTGTGTCTCTTGGGAAGGGCTTCGGCTTGCAGGGAGGTGGAGCAGGTTATGTCAGTGGTTTTCAATGTCAAGTAACCAAGTTATCTTCTATTTCTGTCTGTACTTGGGGACCACAAGGTCGATCAATGATTTGCTTAAAGAACCAGGCACAGGGAAATGATTCTTACAGGACACATGAAATCTACCTGCAAGCATTATGTATTCCAAACCAATGGAGATAGGACCCCCCCACACTCTCCCGCCCCCCCATGGAGATTTCTATGAATCAAGGGATTGGAAAAGGGAAGTCATTACTAATTCAAGTTGAATAAGAACATGCCAGGGCCTGTGCCGTGGTTCACTTGGTTAATCCTCCACCTGCGGCACCGGCATCCCATATGGGCGCCAGGTTCTAGTCCCAGTTGCTCCTCTTCCAGTCCAGCTCTCTGCTGTGGCCTGGGAAGGCAGTGGAGGATGGCCCAAGTGCTTGGGCCCCTGCACCCGCATGGGAGACCAGGAGGAAGCACCTGACTCCTGGCTTCGGATCGGCGTAGCTCAGGCTATAGCGACCATTTTGGGGGTGAACCAACGGAAGGAAGACCTTTCTCTCTGTCCTCTGTCTGTCTCTCTCTCACTGTCTAACTCATCTGTCAGAAAAAAAAAAAAGAACATGCCATTGACATTTTCCTTTGCTTTATTTGAAAGTCAGCATGACAGAAGGACAGACAGAGACAGTGGGAGATCCTCCATTAATTGGTTCACTTCTGCCAACGCCTGCAACAGCTGGGGCTGGGCCAGGCCCAAGCTGGGAACCAGGAACTCCATCCAGGTCTCTCAAGTGGGTGGCATGGACTCCAGAACTGGAGGCATCATCTGTTGCCTCCCAAGATGTGCATTCGTAGGAAGCTGGATTGGAAGTGGAGGAGCCGGATCCAAACCAGGCACTGGGATAAGGGATGCAGGTGTCTTCAGTGGACAGCTTAACCCCCTGTGCCACAGTTCCTGCCTGGACATTTCCTTTATAGGGTGCGTTCCATATTGTTAAAATGGCTGTTTCGGGAGGGGGGGGGGGCTTACTCCTCCTGCTGTGGGAAGTGCTTCCAGGTTGGAGAGGGAGCAACTCCTCTCTGTCTTTCCCAGCCCTCTCTGATGGGTGGTCACCAGCCCTGGCACTGCTGAGAGCCCAGGGCAGCATTGGCTCAGTGTTTGATGCGCGAGCTTGGAGGAGACATGCTCTAAAACCTCAGAGAAATGACTTTCTCTCTGCCCCCGACTCCGTAATTCGGCAGCTGGCATCCCTCCATGGGTTTATAAGAGACACAGCCCTCACACTGACCAGCAGGTTAGAAACCAGAGAGTTTGCCGGGCGCAGATCAGGGAGTCAGGAACATCTTGTGTGCTGAGTAAGACGTTTCAACGCCTCGTTGAAGCAGAAGGAAAATTTCAGCTCTGGCCTCATATACGTGGCTGTTATAAAAAATTCCTATTAATGAACATAGAAATCCAGTCGTAAATAGAAGGGGCTCCCAGATTCCTAGGCACTCTATTCATTTTCCCCCAGACTTCAATAATTCTGCTTGCTTTGCCTCACCATGCAATGGTTGCCTGCTTTAGCTACACGTAGTAGCTGAATCTGCAAATACCACAGAGCTTCCTTCCTTCAGGAGGGTTTAGTTTGATTTATTTACATGCTGGGGTGACATTTCTTAGTTGAGTAGGAGGAAGAAAAGGAGCTTAATTTAGCCACAGTAGCCACATTATGGATGGGGAGATGTAGGGAGTGTGTTTAAGTAATTTGCCTTGTTACCTAAGTGAAGATGTTTCTAAGCTTAGTTCTGACTTTGTCCCTTACAAACTTTATGAACAAGATATTTTAGGCTATGGAGGCTTGAATGTTCTTTTAAGCCTGCATTTTTGTCGAATGTGAAATAGTAGAGCAGAGTAAAACTATGTGCTTTATAAAAATGACATCTGATGAATGTTCGTGTTTAGAAAAATCACGGTTAAGGTTATTGTGGATAACACAACTCCTTTGCCTAACAAAGTTGGTTTCAGCATAATTAGCTACTTTTATATCTGTTATTTTTGTACCTGTAGTAAGCTCAACTTGGTAATGCTTAAAAACTATTTGGTGGAAATCTGTAGTATGGAGTCCTGATTTGAGTTCTGGCTCTTGTAATCTGAGATCAAGTCCCTCAATTTTCACAACTATAAAATGCAAATATTCATAGTAATAAAACCATGCTCGGTTTGTTATAAGCATCAAATAAAATATCTGGAAGTATTTTGGAAACTGGAAACAACTTAATAACCATAAGAAGGTATTATGTAAGCATAGATTTGTTTTAAAACTAGGGACTTTAGGTATGCTGTATGAGTCATGGGTGATGTCAGAGAATTTTCAGATGAAACTACAAAATTTATGCCCTATTAAAAACACATAGGTTTAAAAATAAAAGACATGTACTATGGCATTTTGAGATCTAAATTTAAAGGGGGCATAAATAAACATTAAATAGGTTTTAAATTTTAATTTATTTGAAAGGCAGAAAGAGACAAAGAGAGTTATGTCCTACCCACTGGTTCACTCTCCAAATGACCACGACAGCCAGAGCTGGGCCAGGCCAAAGCCAGGAACCAGCAACTCAGTCTGGGTCTCTTGTGTGGGTGGCAGGGACCCGAGTACCTGCTGCCTCTCCGGGTGTGCATTAGCAGGAAGCTGGAGTCTGGGACTTGAGTCCAGGCACTCTGATCTGGGATGTGGGCGTCCCAAGTGGTGGCTTAAACACTGTGCCATACACCCACCCCAGGTTTCTTTATTAAGCCCAGGAAAGAGCTTCCTGTCTTCCTTTTGCTTTTGGTGTTTGCGCAGTGTGGTGGGGGAGAGAAGTGGCAGCTGGGAGCCACTGCAGGACTGGTCCTTCTGTGTAACCACAGAGCCCCACCCGGCTGCACTGTGATCAGGGTGGGCATTGGTGCCATGTGTGCAGACAGCGCTGAGTCAGGGCACCCCTAACTTCTCCCCACACACAGTTTCACTGATCAGAGTTTGTCCCCTGCCTCCCGTCTTCCCCACCCAGCCTCCCAGCATGCCTGCCGTGACTTCCTGGTAAAGAAAGGCTCAGACTGCTTAGCAGTGACCGTCCCTAGGGCATGAAGGGTAATAGGGTTGTAGTGCAAGTGCATCCGAGCCTCCAAGTAGCTGGGAAAAACAGGTGCAGGACTTCAAAGAGATCTGAGAGCAAGCCGGGCCAGGTCTGCTTTTCCAGCCCTGGCTGTCAAGGCTCAGGCATGGGACAACGCCGCAAAGCAACCCTTGATGTAGAACCAAGGGAGTTTTGTATCCTTATTCGTATTCGGCACATATTGGTTGATGCAAAAACCATGCTCTCCTGATGTGTCCACTGAGTCATCCCCTACTTCTTTCAAAATCCCTCACCTCTCGCCTGCTGAGGCTGGTTAGCAGATCACTTCCCCCACTGCTGTAGCCTGTGCTTGCCAGTGAAGCGTTTGCAAGTGGTTCCAGGCCATTTTAACAAACTCTTTGATGCTAGTTCACCTTTTACTAAAAACCAAGAATAGTACATGTATCCCAATAAGTTGTACCAAATCTTTTTTTTTTTTTTCATCTTAACTCCAAATTTGCACTTTGGGGGTGGTTGTTTGGTCTAGTGGTTAAGACACTTGGTTAGAACACTCACCTCCCATATGGAAGTGCTTGGGTTCGATGACCAACTCTGCCTCCTGATTCCAGTTTCAAGCTAAGGAAGACCTTGGAGGCAGCAGGTGACGGCTCAAGTGGTTGAGTTCCTGCCACTCACATTGGGAGGCCCGGATTGGGCTCCTGTCTTTGTGAGGGCATTTGGAAAGTGAGCCAGTGGGTGGATTCTGTCTCTCCCTGCCTCTCTAACTTCTAAAAAAAACTGCACTTTGTTTAATGCTAAAAATATAAAGCCATGAGCTATGCAAGGAATGAATAAAGATTATTCTGAATAGGCTTCTATGCTATGAGAGTGTCCTTGTTTTTCACTTCCATAGTTTGACCCACTGTCATGTGGATATTGATACAGTCTTTGTATTCAATATTTCTTATAAAAGATATTAAAGATTTAAATATTTATACCACTAACTTTGTTAAAACTTCCTCAGCAATATTCTTAGCAAGAGGGGGTTGGTGGCTGCGATTTTTGCAAATCAGCTTCCTTTGCTTGGTAATTTCCTTCTGGGTTCCTCAAAGTGTGACTTATCGGTGACACATATAGGTGAATGGAGTAATGTGGTGGATACATTTATGCCAATCTGATAAGTAAATAATTCTTTAAAAAAAGATTATTTATTTGATTTGAAAGGTAGAGTTACAGAGAGGCAGAGAGAGAGAGAGAGAGAGAGAAAAAGATAGTCTTTCATCCACTGGTTCACTCCTCAAATGGCTTCAATGACTAGAGCTACACCAATTCAAAACCAGGAACCAGGAGCTTCTTCCAGGTCTTCCACTTGGGTGCAAGGGCCCAAGGACTTGGGCTATCTTCTACTGCTTTCGCAGGCCATAGCAGAGAGCTAGATTGGAAGTGGAGCAGCCAGGACTCGAAGCAGCGCCCGTGGGATGCCAGCTCAGCTGACTAGGCTTTAACCCACTGTGCCACAGCGCTGGCCCCAGTAAATAAGTCTAATAGTCCACGTTGGCAAGTTTCTCTCCGATTCCCTGTTATTTTTGATGCTTCCAGATTGAGCCCATGGGCCAGGCAGTGTGGCTACATGGGGCTGCTCTGGCCCCTGCCAGGTGAGTCCTCTATAACCATTGTCAGGGGGTTTAATAAACTTTGGAGAATATTTGCATGACATTGGTGGCAGTCCTGTTGCTATCACCTGATTTTGCCTTCCACTTTGTCACCATTGAGGGGGAAAACATGCTGTTTCCATAGTGGGAATTCAAGATGACATTTGGTGACGTTTTTACTGCCCTCATCTGAGAAATCATCTAAAATGGTGATGTTCGAAGAGCAAGGCTTTCTGTTGATGGTGATCAGCTCTGCAGATTTGGTTCCTTATTCTGCCTTGAAATCCTCTGTCGAGGATTCATCTGCAAAATGAACTAGCAGAAATCGAGCAGTGGGGATGTGTTGAGATCCTCTGGGCCTCAACCTTCTCTTTGGTCTTGTGGTCCTTGTAGACTGTGGTCTCCAGGGAGGTAGAGCTCTGTCTTGTTCACCACTGTCTCTCCAGAGCTTAGTGTACTGCCTGGCATAGAGGAGATGCTCAGGTTTATTGAGCTGACTAATTAGTTGGTTAATTATAGGTGTAAAAAAAACCCCAAGTATAAAAAATAAAAAGAGACTGTAGGAACAGTTGCAGTAGGCAACTCTTCATAATCAGTTGCATTTTGTGCAGGGTGTTTTTTGTTTGTTTCGGGGGCTGGAATTTTGAAGACCAAGAAGGCCGAGTAAGTCCTGGTGGACTCCAGTCTTCATTGGTGGTTTCTTGCCTGTGACCCAGTGGACCAAATGAAGTGTCTTCCCCCCACCTTTGCCCTGCACTTCCCCTGTTGTTTCTTGAGTATCACCATCCATCACTACCTTGTCCCTTATTGCTGCTGTTCTCTGCTATCCAGAGATAACCAGTGTTGATGGACATGTAGGTTATTTTTGTTTTTGTTGAACGTTCATGCTAGTTGTCCTGTTGAGTGACTTAATTGAAACAAGGTTGCTGGTTTATGGGATATTGCATACAACACTTTTTGAAGAATTCTGTAATTGTCTGCCAGAAGGATTTTTGCCTGCCCACATGCTCACCAAGGGCATAAGAGTGGAGAGTTAGGAAAACAAGGGACATTTTAGAAGTACTGGAGGCTAATTCCACGTAATTAAAAACTGTAGTTATCTGTAAGCTGGCAAAAGTTTTCAGGACAAGAGATTCTTTATGCTTCATTCATGTCCACCACAGTTAACTGATGTTTGCGATTTATCTGTTCAGACAGGAAACCACTTATCCTTCCTTCTCTTCCCTATTACCTGAGTGTATTTCCTGGGGGTTTCAGAGGAAGGAAAAGTAGCTGTGTCCTAAGAGGATGTGCTGATTGGCTTCAAAGTGTTTCGTCAGATACTTGGTCGAAACTCTCAAGTATTCACTGAACTCTTGTGGTCCAGCTTTCCGCCTAAACATATAGGAAGAAAGGGAAGAAGAACGAGAGACTGAAATCAGTGTGGGGGCCGGCGCCGTGGCTCAACAGGCTAATCCTCCGCCTTGTGGCACTGGCACACCGGGTTCTAGTCCCGGTCGGGGTGCCGGATTCTATCCCGGTTGCCCCTCTTCCAGGCCAGCTCTCTGCTATGGCCTGGGAAGGCAGTGGAGGATGGCCCAAGTGCCTGGGCCCTGCACCCCATGGGAGACCAGGAGAAGCACCTGGCTCCTGGCTTCGGATCAGCGAGATGAGCCGTCCGCAGCGGCCATTGGAGGGTGAACCAACGGCAAAAAGGAAGACCTTTCTCTCTGTCTCTCTCTCTCACTATCCACTCTACCTGTCGAAAAAAAAAAAAAAAAAAAAGTAGCTAATGAAGAAGCTGGGTAGTGAAAGAAGAAACTGGGAAAGCAAGATATAGAATTGGGATATAAGATTTCAGGGTTTGAAAGAAATGTGATTTTTTTTTAAAGTGGGTCACCCTCAGGTTGTGTTTACTAAGCAACAACCACCTGTTGGGGTTATTGTATGTAGCCAGTCCAAGTAAAGAAGACCACCAAGTCCACGAAAAAGAAGAATCTAGATCTCCTCCATCCAGCCCAACTCCTTCTTTCTTTTGAAGTATGGGGAATGGAAAGCTGTTAGTTTTGTCTACATAATAGAAAATGCTCAATATAAAAACAATAATGGGACCAGTCTTGACAGTGAAATTGGCTGTATGCACACAATGCCAGGTAAGTCAATTCCTGGAATCACTTGTGCTCAGTGGTAGCATATAGCTCTAGCGTAAGTGATGGGAAAATTTTGTTTTTGTGGCTTTAGCATTAGACAAATCAATGGCAATTCTGTGGATTTGTAGAACAGGGAATAACTCTCACAAGTAGAAAGGTCGGTCACCAGACTGCTGCTGCTGTTCAGGTTAACCTGTGTTTTAAGGAGCATGGATGTTATAACCCCAGTGAAGTCCAAATAGTGGAAGTATACTTACCCCTTCCCGTCTCCTTGTAAGTCATAATTTGGAAATATTGACGTTATTTCTAGTTTTGAGAGGTAAGTATGTTAGAAAAGCCCAGAATTAATTTCCACTGGATTGGCCGCATTCCTGGACACAGTAATCGTCTCACACACTTTTGCCTCATGAGAGAATTTCAGCTGTTAGAAGACTGAGTTCCCCTTGGCCGTGACTTTGAGCAGGTGAAGGAACCTCTCTAAGAACACAGTTCCTCATCTACCAATTGGCAATAATGTCTGCTTTATCTACTTTTACTCCCAGGGTTGGTTGAGGGCATAAAATGATAAAGGAGGTAAAAGCTAAAGTACTGCGGAATTTGTAGGGTACCTCTTGCTTTTAAATTTAATTTATACTCATGTCCATTTTTATCTAGGGCCTAGATTCCAGGCTAAGAGAGCTCTTGGGCTTCATTCTACTTGAATTAGCCGTACTTTACCCTTACTTTAAATTAGACTTTCTGCTTCCTTTCATCTCTTTTGAACCTCACCTCTACCCTGTAATAATAAGAGAGCTGCAGGTACTGAGATCAAACTGTGAAATTACAGAATTATGGAGCCAGAACTAGCTGCATGCAAAGAGACGAGCAATCTGATTAAAACAATTCTCAGCAAGGTGAAAAGGACCAACAGGTCATATAGTTTTAATGGTATTATTTACATTTTTAGAGATGTGCTACTAAACTCTTAACCTAAGTAAATTCAGATTATGAAAGGTATAGGAAATACTGGTCATTTTGGACTCGTTTCTTTCTAACTTGATATTTTTGGGGGTGGGGAAGTAATGTGCTGATGTAATTTCTCATTCAGAAATAAGTTGGGGGTGCAGCTAAGTTAAGTGGCCACTTGGGATGTCCACATCCCATATCAGTGCTGACTCCGCCCCTCCACTTGCTATCCAGCTTCCTGCTTGTGCATCCTGAGAGGTAGCAGATGATAGCTTAAGAGCTCGGGTCCTGTCATGCATGTGGGAGACCGGGATGAAGTTCTGGGCTCCTAGCTTTGGTCTGGGCCAGCCCCGGCTATTGCAGGCATTTAGGGAGTAAACCAGAGTTTTGAAAAGAAAGGTGGTTATGATTTAAATCCCCATCCTGCTACATGATAGAGAGAGCCATCTGTGGACTGGGCAAGACGTCTGTCAGAACCATGTGGGATTTTTCTTAAGCTTACCTTCTGCATTAGGTCAGCAAACTTCTGTAAAGAACCAGATGGGGGCTGGTTCTGTGGTGTAGTGGGTAGAGCTGCTGCCTGCAGTACCGGCATCCCATATGGGCGCTGGTTCGAGTCCCAGCTGCTCCACTTCTGATCCAGTTCTCTGCTATGGCCTGGGGAAGCAGTAGAAGATGACCCAAGTCCTTGGGCCCCTGCACCTGCGTGGAAGACCCAGAGGACGCTCCTGGCTCCTGGCTTCAGATTGGCAAGCTCCGGTCATTGCAGTCATCTGGGGATTAAACCAGCAGATGGAAGACCTCCCTCTCTCTGTCTCTGTCTCTCTGCCTCTCCTTCTCTGTGTAACTCTGGCTTTCAAATAAATAAATAAATCTTCAAAAACAAAACAAACAAGCAAACAAAAAGAGCCAGATGGTCAGTCTTTCAGGCTTTGTTGGCCATACAGTCTCTGTCCATACTCCATAGCTCGGCCATCATGCAAGGACGTCAGCCATAGGCCTTACGTGAATGGATGGGCATGGCTGCACTCCAGTAAAACAAAACTTTATCAAAATAAGTAGTGGGCTATGTTAGGACCATGGAATATAGTTTGCCAACTCCTATTGTATGTTATCTCCAAAAAGATAAACACATAGGTTCATAATATTAAATGGAGGGCAGGCATTGTGGTGTGTCCACACTGGAATGTTGGTTCAAGTCTTGGCTTTTCTTGCTTCCAATCCAGCCCCTTGCTAATGTGCATGGGAAGACAGCAGATGATCGCCCGAGTACATGAAGACCCAGATGGAGTTCTGGGCTCGTGGCTTTGGCCTGGCCCAGGGCCAGCCATGCAGCCACTGGGGAGTGAACCAGTAGGTAGAAGAACTGTGTGTGTGTGTGTGTGTGTCTCCCTCTCTATCTCATTCTGCCTTTCAAATAAAAAAAAATGTAATAAATGGAATGGTGAATGTTATCATAGATATCCTCGGGTTAAATCAAGGAGAGATTTTACAAAGAGTCTGCTCAGGGATGTACCTACAAAAGACTGTTGTCACAATTTTCAGTGCTTCCTTGCACTCCAAACCTACAGACTGAAGACCTGGCAACGAGCCCTGGGAATATTGGGGAATGTTTACTTTTCTCAAGACTGTTCTACGCTCAGTCTGCCATTTTTCACATTGCACTGTCAATTTAAATGAGGGCCACTGACCTAATGCCAGCCGCATACCACTCTTAGAACTGGAAACTGGATTAGAGGGCAAGCTTGGAAGAACTTGGAGGGGGGTGTTTACCTTAAATGATCCTGGAAGTCAACATTAGCTACCTTGAGAAGCCCTCGCTGCTTGATTTTAAGATTTTCAATTACAGTGCTTTGATTCTTAACCTTAAAAAAAAAAAAATTCTCCTTCAACCATTCTAAGCCATGTGGAATATCTATTACTGCTCAGGAATTTGCTGCGGTTTTTCATTGATCGTGGCCCCAGACTTTGGAATATGTATTAATTTATCTGGGCAGAGAGCACAGGAATCCACATACAGAAAAAAGTGAACTTTATGCTGAAGCAGAATATCGAAGCTGGGAATGATTAATTCTTAAAAAACGAACCATCAGCATTCATTAATATTGAATTCTGTGAAGGTATTTTTGCATTTTGCTTCTTAAAGCACTGAGGTAATCTAACTGACTTCCCATTTAAAAGTGAGGGTTGGCTTTCTCCCCCCATGAACAATATTTGTTTAGAGTCATCGGTCAATTATTAATCTGCGTTCCAGCGCTTCATGTTTGAAATACCAGTCCGCCCTGTCCATGGGGATTTGATCTCACGCAGCAAGCAGCAGAGGGTTCTGGGAAGTGAGAATAGCTGTGGTTTGCTCTTTTCAAGGCCGTAAGAGAGAATCAAAAAGCTGTGGTTCTACAGGAAGGAGGCCTGCTTAGCGTTTGACAGCTGGCCGTTTCCACACCAAGTCATACGATGCCATGAACTTGGAAAGAACACTTACACTGTGGGCAAGTTTGGGTGGGCTTTTCCCCCGTCTCTGCTTTGCAGAAGTCTTAGAATGTCCTTCAAAGGGATCCTGCAGCTCTTCTGAACAGATGTCGAGATCTCTTTGGGTTTGGCGCTACCCCAAACGTTTCACGTTCTGGGTCTTTCATCCGTTTTCCTCCAGTAAAGTACACGTAGGGTTGCTACGTGTATGTCTAATGAACCAGACTGGTGCTGAGATTCTTGGGATTACTGACCCTGGCTCCACACTGCTTCCTGGTGCAATAAGTCAGTCAAGTACCTTCCCGGCTGTCACCTTGAGTGGGGAAGTTAGGACAGTAAGTGTGGCGTGAGGATGAAGAGAAGAACCCCTGGAGTCTGATAGGAGTCTCCACCCTAGGGGAGCTACATCCCCAGTGCCCACAGCTGTGCTGAGCAGGTGGTATAGAGTTCAATATTTGTTAAACACATTACACATTGATAATAAGCACTCAGTAAATGTTAGTTATAACTGTTATTCATAATATTCTTTTAAAAACTTCCTTATTTCTTTATTTTTTTAAAAAGGATTATTTATTTATTTATTTATTTATTTGAAAGGTAGAATTAGAGAGAGGCAGAGGCAAGAGACACAGAGAGATCTTTCATCCACTCGTTCACTCCCCAAATGGCTGCAATGGTTGGAATTGGGCCAATTCAAAGCCAGGAGCCAGGAGCTTCTACCAGGTCTCCCACACGGGTGCAGGGGCCCAAGCACTTGGACTATCTTCTACTGTTTTCCCAGGCCACAGCAGAGAGCTGGACCGGAAGCGGAGTAGTCAGGTCTCGAACAGGTGCCCATAAGGGATGCCGGCATTATATTACGCAGAGGCTTTACCCACCAGGCCACAGCACTGGCCCGTGTTCATTATATTTTAATATCATACTTTTTATTACTTGTGTTGCATTTAGACTCAAGGACCATTCTGAGTCCCTCTTCTTACCCTCTGCTTATGGCAGTGATCTTGATGAAGCAGCTGTGGTGTCATTACAGAGTGCTAGGTTCAAAGTCCGGCCCTTTCCTGATTAGCCACGTGCAAAGTAGCGTCATCTCTGAGCTGGTTTCTTCATTTGTCAGTTGGGGTAAGGATGCTTTTGCAGAGTGTAAGTGGGTGATACGTCTCTGCCTTGGTTTTCTCCAATACATAGATATAAACAACACTGGCACCCACTCCTTTCCCAGCGTCCTGGATTTTCACACCCCCTACATGCTTGCCACACCAGACCACACTGCAGGCTGCCCAGTACATGCGGTGCTAGTAAAGCCCTCTCCCCACAGGATAGCTGTGTCTGGCAGCTTTGTCCCAAGCGGCCAGATTCCCCTGCGTGTTGATCTAAACATCTGTGTTTAGGTTGTGTTTATCCTTGAACAGCTGGAACTGTGTATGTCCTTTGCGTTCCCAGGACTTGTTGCCATAAAATAATTGTCATGTGCAATGCACTCTGTGACACCTCGCCCGGTGCCCGATTGGTTGCAGATCTGGGCAGTCGCCAACCCGATGCCAGTGGGTGCTTTTTCAGAGCATACAAAACTTTGCAAGGTTTGAGTCCGAGAATGAATCAAGTTCTTGCTTTCCTCCCTGAGAGGTAGCCCAGGACCAAGAAGGCCAAGTTCCCCAAGGAAAGAAAATGCCCTGCTCTGCTCCCATCTCCTTAGAGCTAAGGTCAAATTCTGGCAGCCTCTTGACTGCCTGGTTAGCACTCGGGTGACCTTTCATCCTCTCGGCCCTGTGCCATGGGATGTAGGGTAATGGGATCAGGACTCTGTCACCACTGGGGCTCTGCTGGTGGTGGGGTGTGCCAGTCCCCTCACCAGCTCAGTCCCGCCCCTGGCCCTGGCTCCTCCTTGGGGCCCCTCCCAGCAGGGGGTGAACCCAACACTTCCGTCCATGCTCACAGGTCCACAGCCTTCTCTCTGAAGATGGCTGCCATTGTGATGGGGAGTGAGGAGGGCACCAGTGTGCTACTTGTCCACTCAGTCTCAGCCTTGCCAGAGAAGCGGCAGCAATGGGAGCCTCTTTCTTCCTCTCCTCGCCTGCCCAAGCCATCAGCACATCTTGGCATTTCAGATCCTTCAACTCTGACACCTTTATAACACTGCATACCTGCCACTCTGATTCAACACTTGAGACTGGTGATTCTTACTAGGCTCTTCCTGACGGCTCTCTGCCTCCACCTTTGCCCTCCTGCATAAATGCAAATATTTGCATAATGCTTGCTGTGTGCCAGCATAATATTTGGGACTAGATTTCCTGCAAAAAAAATGTAAAAATACATTTTAAAAAGTAAGTACGTAGGCAGATAAGCAGGCAGTGGAGACCGGCAGTGCAGGCAGAGGCCTGGGCTGCCCTGGTAGCAGGTGGGTGGGAACAGGAGGAAAGAGTCTTGGGTCCACCCAGGTGGAGATCAGATGGGAGACTCCTGCGTGGAGCTTTGTACGTGGTGGAAGCAGCAAGTAGGAAAATGCCTCCCCCAGGAAGGCAGGTGAAAGCACCTTACTTTTCTCTCCCTGCTGAGCCCCTCAGCCAGGCTCCCGCTCCCTGGGGTGCAGGTCACTAATTGCTCAGAATCCCCTGCTGTCCCCTTTGAGCCCTGAGTGGCTCCTGACCTGCTGGTTGGCAGAACCTTTTTACACACACTGGGGAGATGGGCGGGATCTTGGCCAGTCAGCCAGTAAGGGGTAGACTCTGACCTGGATGCTTTTGAGTCATTTCCTTTCTACTCTGCTAATGAAGGGAGGGAACTTGTGTGTCAATTATATCACCTTTAAAGCACAGCTATGAAACATGCAAGGTGCAGTGCATATTTTAACACAAAAGTCTATAGACAGAATAATGTCATCCTAAAAATGTAAATCTATTGTGTAGGAGTCATTTAGGCAGATGATTTAAAAATCAACAGTTATCACCGGTTGATGTGACACTGGGAGACATCCTGTGATTTTTTAACTTGGAAGGTGGGTTCAGGCTGATGACCCAAGTAATTCTACTGTGCAGTTTTCCAGGGGAAGTGAGAATTATAGGTTTATTCAAAGAAATACATAGCTGTTTTTTTTTTTTATTTCTGCTCCTGAAAATAAAAATGTACCCATTGGGAGCACGGTTGTGGTGCACTGGGTTACGCCACTGCTTATGATGTCCGCATCCCACATCAGAGTGCTGGTGTGAGTGCCAGCTGCTCCGCTTCCAAAACAGCTCCTTAATGTGTCTGGAAAAACAACAGATGATGGCCAAAGTGCTTGAGCCCCTGCCACTCATATGGGAGATGAGGGGGGAGTTCTGGCTCCTGGCTTCACTCTGGTCCAGCCCCAGCCATTGCAGTCATTTGAAGAGTGAACCAGCAGATGGAAGGTCTCTCTCTCTCTCTCTCTGTCTTTCATTGTCTCTTCACTCTGCCTTTCAAATAAATAAATAAAGAAATCTTAAAAAAAAAAAAAAAAAAACCACACCCAAGTAGAAGAGGAACCAAACCTTTGAGTTTGGTGTCTTCAGAGTCCAAGACCGTGGAGTATGCCTGGTGATGGGGCCTTTATTCTCCATTCCTTGGAAAGTTCCAGTTGTTGTGTCTCTTGTGCTTTGAGAAGATTCACTGATCATAGGTCATGAGGTCAGAGCTGGAGGGCGCTGTGGGGGTCAGTTGTCAAAATGGAAGCCAAGTGTCAAGAGTCCAGAGATTCACCTAAACTAGCGTGGAGTCAGCACGGCTGCCAGGAACAAGGAGCACCTACTTCCAAGCTCTGGAGGTGGAGCCCTTTCCTCCCAGGCTGGGCCAGTGTAAGGAGCAAATGATGGCATCGTTCTAATTAATTTTAGTTTGAACGTGCTAGTCTAATTTTCTAAAAGTAATTATTAGTATGTCTCCATGAAAGTAAAAAAGTTAACAAAGTGATGAGATATGTACATTTTAGTCCTTGTTTTTAGTTTTATTTATTTATTTGACAGAGAGGGAGGAGAGAGAGAGAGAGAGAGAGAGAGAGAGAGAGAGAGAGAGAACCCACTTTTTTTCTATGCTTTAAAGCCCCAGCCTGCAGTGCTGGCATTTCATATAGGTGCTGGTTTGAGTCCTGGCTGCTCCACTTCCAATCCAGCTGCCTGCTGATGTGCCTGTGAGAGCAGCAGAGGATGGATTCAGTCCTTGGGCCCCTGCACCCATGTGGGAGACCAGGAAGAAACTCCTGGTTCCTGGCTTTGGATCAGCTCAGCTCTGGCCGTCGCGGCCATTTGGGGTGTGAATCAACAGATAGAAGACCTCTCTTTCTGTTTCTTTCTCTCTCTGTAACTATCTTTCAAATAAACAAAATAAATTTTAAGAAGAAATATACTATTAAGAAAATTAAGACATGTCATCAGTTGTTAGACATATAGTGATTTAAGATGTATGTTAAATGCAAAGAGGAGAAGATGTGCATTTTTCCTCCTTAGTATGCTTTTTAGAATCAATGAAATCTGGGTCAGGACTCGATCAAATTTCACTTTCCCTTTGACAGAGCTACTTACGTTTTTCAAAAAGCCAGGTAAGCAGGGCAATTTCCTTTCAACTCATTGCTGGCTCTCTTGGCTTCCTTCTTACCCATGCTAGGTAAGCACTTTGAACTTGAAAAATCACTTGACGGAACGCTCACATGGTCTGGATTGTTTAACCACAAAAGGTTTGGGTTTTTATATCTAAGCATGCTGTGGTTTTGGTTTTTTTCTTTAATTTCATTTTGCAAAACTAAGAAACAGCCTTTTTTTTTTTTAAGATTTATTATTTATTTGAAAGGCAGAGTTACAGAGAAGCAGAGGCAGAGAGAGTCTCCCATCCGTTGGTTCACTCTCCAGATGGCTGAAATGGCCGGAGCTGCGCCAATCCAAAGCCAGGAACCAGGAGCTTTTTCCAGCTCTCCCACATGGGAGTAGGGGCCCAAGGACTTGGGCCATCTTCTACTGCTTTCCCAGTCCATAGCAGAGAGCGGGATTGGAAGTGGAGCAGCCAGGACTCGAATTGGCACCCATATGGGATGCCGGCACTGCAGGTGGAGGCTTAGCCCACTACACAACAGCGCCTGCCCCAAGAAACAGCTTTCCAAGTCAGAGTTGTCAAAGCAATTTGTAGGTATGGATGGAGCTTCAGGATGACATATTCTTATGTGGGAAGGGATCACAAAGACATCCTTTCCCAGAGACGCAGCTTGTGTTAGCTGAGAAGGCTGGCAGGGAAGAATCCAAAGGCAGGCGAGAGCTTTGAGTTACAAGGTGCCTGGCTCAGTGGCCTTTTGTGGCAGCTTCCACCTGGTTCAGGAACCCTTCTGATGTTTCTCTTAAATAGTCCCAGTGATTTACGAACTCACTGACTGACAAGTGAGCCTATTTGTTTCATATCAGTTAAAACTTAGTGATCAGGGTGATTGTGTGTCTTTTATTTTTATTTAAAAAATATAGAATCCAGTTTTTTTTTCTTTTAAAACTTACACTAGACCCAGGTAACAACAAAAACTTTATGTTTAAGCAAAAAATTTATTTTTTATGATGTTATTTCCATTTATACTGGTTCTGCTTCTTAAGAATTATCCAGACACTCATTATCATGGCTCCTATCTCCACTGAGACTTAAAATATCTAAGAACCCGGGCCGGCACTGTGGTGCAGCGGGTTAAAGCCGCTGCCTGCAGTGCTGGCATCCCATATGGGTGCCGGTTTGAGTCCTGGCTGCTCCACTGCCCATCCAGCACTCTGCTATGGCCTGGGAAAGCAATGGAGGATGGCCCAGCTCCTTAGGCCCCTGCACCCACATGGGAGACCCAGGAGAAGCTCCTGGCTCCTGGCTTCGGATCAGGGCAGCTCCAGCCGTTGTGGCCAATTGGGGAGTGCAACAGGAAACAGATAGTCTTGGGTTCAAGTTCAACTCTGCAGTGAAATCACTGTATAATCTTGAGTAACTTTCTCATTTCCCTCATCTTTAAAATAAGGCTAATAGTGGCCTTTATCTCATGGTTTTGTGAGAATTAAATTAAGTGGTTACAGAAAGCCCTTGTCCAAAGTACTCATGAAATAGCTTAGTTACCATTCTATAAGCTTCATCTATGTCCTATCCCCAAATGAATGTAAAGGAAAACATCCTCCTCTTTTTAACTTCCTAATTTCCATGAATAGCAATCCACACCTCCTAGTCTCATAATTTGGAAATGCTGATGTCATTTTGGGGGTTTTGATCCTTCATTTGTCTCCTGTGTCCAGTCGGTTGTTAAGTCTTCTGCCCATCCTTTTCTCCATCTCTTATGACCGCTTATTTGGGCAGTTATAAAAACCCACTGCTGGGGCCATGCTGTGGTGCCAGCATCTCATGTGGCCATCAGTTCATGTCCCAGCTGCTCCACTTCTGATCCAGCTCCCTGCTAATGGCCTGGGGAAGCAGCGGAAGACAGCTCAAGTCCTTGGGCCCCTGCACCCATGTGGGAGACCCAGAAGAAGCTCCTGGCTCCTGGCTTCAGATCAGCCCATCTCTGTTCCTCCCTCTATCTGTAACTCTGTCTCTCAAATAAATAAATAAATCTTAAAAACAAAATGACTCATTACCTGGTTTCCTTGCCTCTTGCATTTCTAGGATAGTGCAGTGGGAAAGCACAGATTTTTGTGGACTCTCCTTTGGGTTTCAAATTCTAATTCCGTTTCATCCTGGAGTGTAGGCAAGATTTGGTTCCAGCACCAGGGAGGTGAGAATCTAGTGTCTGCCTCTTGGGGTAGGATTGTAAGATGATATCTGATTTTTTTTTTTTTTAATTTGAAAGGCAGAGTTACAGAGAGAGAGAAGGAGAGATAAAGGGAGAGATCTTCTACCCAATGGCCACAATGGGTGGAGGTTGGGCCAGTCTGAAGCCAGGAGCCCGGAGCCTCATTCGGGTCTCCCGCATGTGTGTAGGGGAACTCGCACGTGGACCACTTTCTGCTGCTTTCCCATGTGCATTAGCAGGGAGCTGGATCGGAAGTGGAGCAGCTATGTCTCGAACCTGCGCCTGTATGGAATGCCAGCATTGCAGGTGGCAGCTTAACCTGCTGTGCCACAGCACTGGCCCCAAGTTGATGTCTTGAGAGACCTAGGTCTACCCAAGACATTTGTTAATGTCCATTTGTCTCCTGTTTCCCTTCCACTTAATTCTTCATATGAAGTCGTGAAATCACCATTCTAATAACATAGCATCTTGCTTAAAACTCCTTAGGGATTCCCCATTTCCTTCTAAACTCTCTTTTCATCTAAAATACAGAAGTAGACTGGATGTGTTATGAACAACTTTGGACAAATTTCATAACCTCTCTGAGTTCTCTCCTCTGTAGAAGGGAGTAGTCGTAATGGTGCCTGCCTCATAAGTTAAGAAACTGAATTGGAAAGTTTGAGTTAGCCCACATGGAGGACTTAGAATTGAGCTCCTGGCTGTATCTCACACCCCCCCTTGGGTCCAGCATTCTGGGCTCATCTCCAGTGGTCCTAGGCTCCCGACATGCCAGGCAGTTTGTTCTCCCTTTCTAGCTCCTCTTCTGCCTTGGGGAACAAGAACTCCAGTTGTATCCAGACTTCCAAATCCAATAGCAGACTGTGTGGTTATCTTAGGATGAGCAGGCTCTTTAAGGGGCAGGAACTTCCATGAGGGTCATCACGCGCGTACCACTTGCCTTCCTTACGGAGCTGTCTCACAGCTGCTCTCAGAATTGTTTCCTCTGTTGGGATAACCTTAGTAATTGCGAGGTTCAGGTTTGCCCTAGGCATTTGCCTGTTGTCCTGACTCATACCAGATTGTATCTCAGTCCTTTGTTCCCAGTTTCTTGGGGGAGGAGAGTGAGAGGTATCGCTCACTGGAGCTGGCTCATACGAAACTGCTGGGAGTTGCTTGCTGAGTTGTCTGTGTGCCTCATTGGAAGCTCGAAGAGGACAGGTAAAGGGCCTGTCTGGTTCATCTCCGAATTCCAGCTCATAGCAAGGTGACACATAATAGGCACTCAATTTTTCTCCCACTTGGGTGAGTGGGTGGGTAGGTGGAAGGATGGATGGATGGATAGGTAGGTAGGTGGATGGAATAAGACTGGGAGGTGTAATATTCCTTTTGGCATATCCAAATTGCAAACATTAGGTATATTTTCTTTCGCATAGAGAGGAAGCCACTCATAGCTAGCTTCAACTCGGCACTCTAGAGTACTCTCACAGCTATTCAGACTGACTCTAGATTTGTTTCCCTACCATAGTTTCAGTTTTTAAATGTGCATTATTTGCTTACTATATATCTTCCTATGTAGCAAAGTGCTTTTATAGAAATATTGACAGAGACTTGCTAATGGACTAGGAATGGCTCACATAAATCCTCTGTGAACTTTGTTATGGAAAGCAAGAGGCCTGGTATCCAATCCATACGTGATAAAGTAAATCTGGTAATTAAACAGCCAGTTTATATTGGCAAGAAGAAGTCAGAAATAAAGTAGGAAGAACACATGAAAAAAGTGTATGTGGTCATTTGCTCTTAATATCAGAATTCTTTCCGGCTTTTATTCATTTCCATTCCTTTTCTCTCTGCCTCTTCTGGTTGTAATGCTGTTGGGAAGAGAGAGTGCAGCCCACAAATATTTTTGGCAGACAGGGGTGTATGTTAATTAGCATGTTGGCCTTCAGTCTGGAGAGCAGACCCCATTCCCTTTGTCATGGGTGCTGTCAGGGACGCTTTCCAAAGCAGAGGGGGAAAATGGCACCCCTGTGTTGTCAGGGACTTTTATGAGGGTCAAGTACTCTTGGCAGGAAGTCAGGCCAGAGTGACTTGGCTCCAGCAAAGAATGCCACAGCTCTTGTGACAGGTTAGATCAGCCATAAACCTGGAGACACTAAATTCCTAGGATGGTGAGAGATTGTTGTACTCTGGCCCAAGAATGTCTTGTGTGCCTTTTTTCTTCTCTAACTTCCAGGGGAGGTCTGGTCGGTTGACAGCTACCCCTCCTTCCTTGCTCTCTCCTGCCACTCAAGTCTCTTCTGAGAATCTCCATGAGTCCACTGATGCCGCAAAATGCTGCTTGATGGCTGCAGAATCTTCCAGACAATGCATGTGTGTAACCAATGGGCCGCTGCTTATTTGTTACTGAGAAAGTTTGAATTGATGTTCAAGTTCCACCTTGTTGGTTTTTACCCAAAACCTCCAACAAATGTTAACCTTAATCTTTTTTTTCAATTTAATTAATTTATTTATTTGAAAGTCAGGGTTACACAGAGAGAGAAGGAGAGACAGAGAGAGAGGGGTCTTCCATCTGCTGGTTCACTCCCCAATTGGCTGCAATGGCTGGAGCTGGGCCGATCTGAAGCCAGGAGCTTCTTCCAGGTCTCCCATGCAGGTGCAGGGGCCTAAGGACTTGGGCCATCTTCCACTGCTTTCCCAGGCCACAGCAGAGAGCGGGATCAGAAGTGGAACAGTCGGAACTCGAACCGGCGTCTATGTGGGATGCTGGCACTGCAGGTGGCGGCTTTACCTGCAACACCACAGCACCAGCCCCAACCTTAATCTTGATCTAACTGTGCTGATTTTTTTTTTTTTTTTTTTTTTTTAGCAGCAGCTGCTGAATTAGATATTACTTCCAAAACCAAAGGATTGATGAAGGAGGTTAAGGGTGATAGGTTTTAACTAATCCTGGCACATGTAGGAACTCATTCTGTCTTGAGGACCGATTGGTGAAGTAGTAGTAGGGGTAGATGTGTGTGTGTGGGGGGGGGGGGGGGGCTGGAGCTGTGGCGCAGCGGGTTAAGCTGCTGCCTGCAACACCAGCATCTAATGTGGGCACCAGTTTGATTCCTGGCTGTTCCACTTCCACTTCTACTGCTCCTCTTCCACTGTTCCACTTCCAGGCCAGCTCTCTGTTATGGCCTGAGAAAGCAGTAGAAGATGGCCCAAGTCCTTGGGCCCCTGCACCTGTGTGGGAGACCTAGCAGAAACTCCTGGCTTTGGATCTGCCCAGCCCCGAACATTGCAGCCATTTGGGGAGTGAACCAGTGGATGGAAGACTCTCTGCCTCTGCCTCCCTATAACTCTTTCAAATAAATAATAACTAAATCTTAAAAAAAAAAAAGGGGGGGGGGAGAAAATTCAGGTGCTTGGCCAAGCCTCAGTGCCAAGAAAAAAAATAGTAGTAATATCATCATCCCCATTTTACAAATGGAGAAACTGAGGCATAAAGCAGTTAAGTCACTTGTCCAGTGTTTTTCTTTGGAGTTCAAAGTTAGCCCTTTTCTTGGGTGCCTTCTAACCCTGAGCAATTCAGATTCCAAATGTGGATGGGGCTGTCAAGTAGGGTCAAAACACAGAGTGGAAGAACAGACAGAGAATGAAGTAGGAGTCATGTGCTAGTTAAGGCTGGGGGCGGGGAGCCTCATGTAACCAAAGAACAGATTAGAAGGATCCTGGGCCACTTCACAGCACCTAGGCAGCTTTAAAGAGCTCAACCAAAGGAGACTTGGGATCTTCTGTCCAAATCAGAGGCTGTGAAGTGTTGGCCTGTGGCCTAAGAGGCCTGGAGATGTGTTTTCTTGGCCACCCTTGAGAAAAAACAAGATTTCACATGAAATCGAGCTTCTAGCAAAATCCGACCTGGCAGCCTTGAGGCTTCGTTCTGCATTGCTCACAGCTGGCTGGAGCTGTGTGGTGACTGCTCCTCCCTGACCCGCCACCGCCAGTGAGCTCAGCTTTGCCACTGGACTCTGCAGGCATCTCTACTGCAGCTCTTTCTCCAGACCAACCTTGACACTATCGACGACGTTTGGGGCCAGACATTCTTTGTCCTGGGGAGGTGAAGGTTGGGGTGGGGTGGGGTTCTGTGCTGCACATGGAAGATGTGTAGCAGCATCCCTAATTCCACCCACTTGAGGACAATAGTATTTACTCCTCTGTGTGGCAGCCAAGAATGAATCCCGGAAGGTCAGCATTCGGTGCAGCAAGGACAACAGCATCCCACATGGGAGTGCCTGGTTTGAGTCCTGGCTTCTCCACTTCCCATCCAGCTTCCTGCTAACATGCCCTGGGTAGCAGCAGTGATGGTTCGAGTACCTGGGTCCCTAACGTGCACGTGGTAGACCTGGGTTGAATTCTGGGCTCCTGGCTTCTATCTGGCTTGCCCTGGCTATTGAGCTCATTTGGATGAACCAGCAGATGGAGGAGCTCTATCTGTCTCTCTGCCTTTCAAATAAAAAGAAAATCAGTCCATGAAAACAAAAATGAATTCAGACCCCTCCAGAAGTCCTTTTGAGAGCAATATTGCCCCCAAGTGAAAACCACTAGACAGTGCAATGATCCTAAGTCACCAGCAACGTGGTCTCTTAGTTTCTGCTTGACACATGTGTGGGAATGACACTTGATTGGTCCGCCTTGGGTCTAGAGTCTTCTGTGGCCCAGTGGCCATCCTGACCGCCTCGGTCTGTACCAAGGGAAGCAGGACAGGCAACATCACAGGATGTGGGAAAGAGGGGTACAGAGGACAGTGTGTGAAAACCAAAGAGGAAGCTCGGGAAGAACTCTGCGCACGTGGCACACTCTTCACCTTCCTGGGGTGTCTCCTTTTATCCACCTGGTGGGAATAGTTAAGGCAGGAACTTGGCTTTCTTATTCAGGGCTCAGAGAAAAGTGGCAATGGCTGCCTGCATGCGCATAGCAACAGGCTAGAGAAAGAAGGAGAGTACAGGCTTCCTGAGTCCTCTCTACCCCTTCCGGCTGCCCCTGCCTGCTCGGCGGAGATCAGAGGAGTAAAGCCAAGGCCTGAAAACCCGAACCCTGCAGTCACTTGTGTTTGCGGAGCAGGTTTAGCTGGCCGAGACCGCCCTAACTCCCCGCTGCAGTCAGTCTGGGTGGAACCCAGCCATTATGGTCTCTCTATGGTTTTGAATGCACAGGGGCAATTAAGTGATTCTCATAATTTCATGTGCTCCAGAAAGTCCCAAGCCAAAAATACCATCCTTGGTTCCTACTTTTAGACTCACAGGGAGCTTCCCGTCTTCTTCACCTTACAATCACGATTCCTTCTGTTTTTTCTCTTCTTGAACGCGCTGGCCAGAGAGAGGCCTTCACAAGAGGCTGCACAGCCAATGCTAATCAAAATCCAGCCTTCATTTGGCAGGGCTGCGGAAGTAGGGGATTGTGGAGGTCCGTATATAGAAGCGTGAAACACAAAAGCGTGTGGAGATCTTATCAGTGGGGTGAGCACTCTCGAGAGCTCTCCACAGCCACACAAAGGCGATGGAGACAAGAAAGTAATTGCATCTCTCCTCTTAGTATTTCTGGGTCCCAGTTAGCTGCAATTGAATCTTTGTCCTTTTCTGTATCTTCAGTTGAGAGCACTGCTTGTCCCCCAGGGTCATGGCGTTAGATCTATGTAGCTTCCCTAAGTAGTTAACTTTTCTGTATCTCTCTCAGATGTATGAGGGGAGTCTTCGAAAACTTCACAGGAAATGTGTCTCATGGAATAAAAGGGCACATAGATTTCAAATTTTCTTTTCTTTTAAAGATTTATTTATTTGAAAGTCAGAGTTGCACAGAGAAAGGGAGAGACAGAGAAAGAGATACCGTCTCTCTGCTAATTCATTCCACATGGCCACAACAGCTGGGGCTGGGCCAGGCTGAAGCCAGGAGCCCGGAACTCCATCTGGGTCTCCCACGTGAGTGGCAGAGGCCCAAGCACTTGGGCTATCCCAGGTTGTCTTCTAAAGCACATAGCAGGGAGCTGGATTGGAAGTAGAGCAGCCAGGATTCCAACCAGAGCTCATATGGGATACCAGCATTGCAGGTGGCAGCTTAGTCCGCTGTACAACGCTGCCCCCTCAAAATTTTCTTGCCTCAAAGATACAGTCTTCATTCTGTTTTTCTGAGAACTGTTTGACGTCCCTTCTGTCTTAACTACTTCCTAGCTGTCAGAAGGCTGATTTGAACTATGTGCCTGGGCACACGCTCAGGTACACACACCTGAGTCCCTGCCTTCAGGTGTATACCACCACCTAGGTTGCATCAAGAACTAAAATGGAATGAATTCTCATTAGAGTGATTTAAATGCCTCCTGTGGCATAAGCTCGCTTATGTCTGCTCCCTGGAGCAGTGTGTTCTCAAAGACTTGCGCGGGCAACAGAATCAGCCGGAGGACTCATGCAAACACAGACTGCTGGGCCTCAGCCCCTGCCCAGAGCATCTCTTCCCGAACGAGAGGGTGGAAGGAAGTCGCCGCATAGCCAGCAGGTTTCTGGGAGTTGCCGAGGCTCCATTATCCAGAGTGGCGCTATAAACGCTGGCTTTTCCCCCTGCAGAACTGATGAGTGCCCCTTTCTGATTCTGCGGCTTCCTTTTGTGTTTTTCCTGGAAAGAACCCCGCTCCGGCGGGCTGCCCAGCACCCGGCATCCGCCCAAGTTCCCATTCCTCCCCAGCCCTTTCCTGATGGCTTTCCTCTCTGCACTCTTGCAGCTTCAGCAGGAAACCCTAAAATGGAACTTGCTGCCTTGTGTCGTGTGCAGCGTGGTGCATCTTTCCCCAAATCCACTGAGCTGGTGATGAGTGGACATGGCTGTGCTTTATTCCTGTTAGGGAAGACTCCATACCCTGCCCTTTCCCATGAAACAGAGTACTCGGTGCCCTGAGGGTGGCCTCTGGGGTCGCCAGGGTAAACACCTTAAGGAGAGTCTGGTGGGGAGGGCCGGCTGGAGCCTGGTACAGCTGCGGCTTGAACACCAGGGAACACGCCTAGCTGTTGTGATCACGAACCAATTGAGCTTGTTTACTCCTGAACTATTTAATGCCCTGTACTCCGCCCCTCAGTGTGGGTTACCAGGTGGACTAAGCAGTGGCCGTGGGTCACTCCTGTGAGTAAAAAGGGAACTGTTCTCCTGGCCATCAAAGAAGGAGGTACCTTTCTGTGAAGGGAGGAGAGAACTTCCACTTTGATTATGACCTGTCTAAATAAGATTGGAGTCCGTGAACTCAAAAGGCTTCCGTAGCCTTGGCAACTCATGACAAGACCATAGGGTGATTACTGACGCCATAAACAAGAGTGTCAATTTGTTAAGTCAACAACAGGAGTCACTGTGCACTTACTCCTCATGTAGGATCTCTGTCCATAATGTGTTGTACAATGTGAGTTAATGCTATAACTAGTATTCAAACAGTATTTTACACTGTGTTTCGGTGTGGGTGCTAACAATCTTTATATACAGATCAATTTAGTATATATTAAGAGAATTGAAAATGCATCTTGATGTGAATGGAATGGGAAAGTGAGTGGGAGATGGGAGGGTTGCTGGTGGGAGGGAAGTTATGGGGGGGGAAAGCCATGGTAATCCATAAACTGTACTTTGGAAATTTATATTAAAAGTTAAAGTAACTTCTCGCCAGACTTTCAGGTGGCGCTTTTTTTTTTTTTTTTTTTTTGTGAATTAACGAATGTTCTGCGTGGCCCTCCTGGGCTTCGCACCCTTTCCATGTGTCCTGGACCTAGCACAGGCTGAGATTAAGGACCTGTTGGCTTGCTCAGTGTGATAGACGCCTAGGTCTGCTGCAGGCCACCCTGGGTGGTTAGCATTGCTGTGCCTGTTGTCCATGGTGGGTGAAAAGTGGCTGCTGGCCTCCAGGGCAGTGCGATGGTGTGTGTGTGTGTGTCTCTGTGTGTGAATGAGAGTAGGGAGAGATGGCTGTGGGCCCCATGGGTGGGGAAGGCCTTTACCAGGTGTAGAAAGACTTACACTTTCTCCTGTGGGAGTGTGGGGCTTTTAACAAGGGAGTAACCAAACCGGGTGTATTCTTTAGAAACTGGATTGTCGGCCGGTGCCTCGGCTCAACAAGCTAATCCTCCGCCTGCGGCACTGGCACACCGGGTTCTAGTCCCGGTCGGGGCGCTGGATTCTGTACTTGTTGCCCCTCTTCCAGGGAAGCTCTCTGCTGTGGCCCGGGAGTGCAGTGGAGGATGGCCCAAGTGCTTGGGCCCTGCACCCCATGGGAGACCAGTAGAAGCACCTGGCTCCTGGCTTCAGATCAGCACGATACGCCGGCCGCAGTGCGCTGGCCGCAGTGGCCATTGGAGGGTGAACCAACGGCAAAGGAAGACCTTTCTCTCTGTTTCTCTCTCTCTCTCACTGTCCACTCTGCCTGTCAAAACAAACAAACAAACCGGATTGTCGAGGTTGCTGACTTATTCAGGAGTAAATAGGAAACCATCAAAGGCCAAGTTGTGAGGTGGAGGAATTCTGACTTGAAGACTTCTTAGAAAGTGGTCAGCTGTTCCCACGTTTCTTTAGATAGTGTCTTCATTTCCTAGGGCAGCTGTAACAAATGACCGCCGACTGGGTGGCTCAGGACAACTGAAATGTGTTCTTTCCCAGTTCTGAAGGCCAGAATCCAAGTCCAATCCATGCTATCTCCGAAGGCTGTCGGGGAGACTGTTCCTGCCTTTGTTAGTTCCTGGTGTAAGCGGAACTCTTGGGCTTATAGACCCATTGCTCCAGTCTCTGCCTCATCCTCACATGGCCTTCTATGTATGTGCCTGACTGTGGCTCTGCTGTGTATATGACATCAGTCTTATGGAATCAAGGCCCACCCTTGTGACCTCATCTCCACTTGATGATATCTCCATTCTAGAAGGCCAAAGTCTGGCCCTGATGGTAGATCCTAGGGGTTATGACTTCAACTAAGCTTTTTGGAGAGAGCACAGTTCACCTCATTATAAACACTGACTTTGGCACACTGTAACCTTTTTTGGGTCAGGGTACCAGTGGGCTTGCCATACACCCGGGCTAGCCAAACAGCCTGTGAGACGTGTTCTTGGAGAGGGCTAGGACACTGCCTCAAACTAGTGTTATAGTAGTAGCTTCCTGGAATACTTCTGAAGTGCGGTTGCACGGGACTAAAGAAGCAGATGGTTAGGGCTAACACAGAAGACCAGTTAGGTTGCTGTTGCAGGTGAGACATGATGAGACCTTAAGTAGGACAGCAGTTAATGAGAAAAACGAGGAGGGGGTGGAGTTGAGGAGCAGGTGTAAGGTAGAACCAGTAGGATTGGATGTAGGGAGAGGAAGGACTCAGGTGATTCTTAGCCAATTTATCTTTGTATGATGGGGGTAAGGGGATAGGACTATAGTACCTATTGAGAGGTACATCATTCAGATGATAAAGTCTTGCAGATAACTTTCGCCCCAAGTTACGGAGTATGCTTTATCGTGCGGAGAAAGAATAATAAAATAGAAATGATGTCGGAGAAAGTGAGAAGCCATTTTGGAAATCCGTGTTAACAAAGATATTTTAAAAGGAAAAATGGGAAAATCCACAAGTCTTGGCCTGCAGTCTCCTGGGAAGTTTCCTCCAATGGAGTGTAGGTGTCTGAGGGAACAGAAGCCACCGACCTGCATGGTGGCGATCACACGCAGCCGTGGAGGCTCTTTGGCTCTAGTCGGTTCCAGGGCCATCCTGTGGCTGGGAAGTGGAGCTGGCTAACCTCGGAGACTAAAAAGTTCGTCAATCTCTGCTCCTCCTCGCTCCTCCTCTTACTTTTCAGATAAAATAAAAATAAAGCTTTTTCAGTAGGCATTTGGTGCGGCAGTTAAGATCACTTGGGATGCTTGTATCCCAAGTGCCTGGGTTCAAGTCCAAGTCCTTGTGATTCCAGCTTCCTGCTAATGCACACCATTGGGAAGTAGCAGTTGGGTCCCTGCAATTCATGTGGGAGACACAGACTGAGTTCCAGGCTCTGGGCTTTGGCCTGGTCCATTCCTGGCTGTTGCAGGCATTTGGGGAGTGAGCTAGCAAATGGGAGAATTCTGCATCTCTCTGCCTTTCAAAAAAAATTAAAACCTAAATGATAGAGCCTGAGTTGCCAGGTTCTACCATCATCAGTGTGATATTCTGTGACCTTCAGTAACCTACTTCTGCACACAATATCTGCTTGATGTTATATCTTAGAACAGTGGAAAGTCTCTTGATGGGTCAGAAGAAGTGAATTCAAGTCCTGTTGATTGGCTTTTTTTGTCTCTTTTTCTAAAAGATGTTTGGTCAAGGCAATGCTCAAAGATTGATTTTTCTCATCAGTAAATGGACCACCAACACCCTTCCTAGTTTCCATTGTCACTGGGGGATAAACACCAGTTAAAGTACAGAAGGTGCCGGGTTCGGAGCTAGTGCCCGATGCATACAAGGGTACTTCAAGAAGCCCACGGAACTGAGAATTAAAAGTTTGGTTTATTTTGGTGCAAAATATTCTGAAATCTGTGCACATGAGGGGTCTTCAGAAACTCCATGGATAATGTGTGGTATGAAAAAAAAACTGCATGGATTTCAAAATACCTTTGCACCAAACTATATATCTCTTAATTATATTTTTCCATGAGATTTTGGAGGTAATGTCACTCGATTACTTTCCCCCTACTGTCTGCTTTTCTTTCTTCCAAGTTTTCTAATTTTTAAAAAATATTTATTTATTTGAAAGGCAGTGTTACAGAGAGGCAGAGGCAGAGGCAGAGAGAGAGAGAGAGAGAGAGAGAGAGAAAGAGGTCTTCCATCTGCTGATGCACTCCCCAAGTGGGGAGTGATCTTCGGAGCTGAGCCGATCAGGAGCCAGGAGCTTCTTTCTGGTCTCCCACATGGGTCCAGGGGCCCAAGCACTTGGGCCATCTTCCACTGCTTTCCCAGGCCATAGCAGAGAGCTGGATCAGAAATGGAGTAGCCAGGACTAGAACCGCTGTCCATATGGAATACCAGCACTGCACATGGAGGCTTTACTCACTACGCCACAATGCCGGCCCCAGTTTTCTGATTTCTAGGCCCAGGACTCTTAGTGCCATTCTCTCGAGGGTAGAGAAAACGAGAGGGAAATGTTAGGATTCCCGTGAGGATTCATGTAGAGAGAGGAGTGCTCACTGGTTCCCTTTCTCACACTGGTCGGTGCCTGCTGCTCAGCTGCCGGGATCTGTCAGCTGGAGCTCCTTAGAGTAGAGCAGGGCTCTGCAGAGCTTCATCTTCCCAGGACCCAGGCTGCGGATGCAGCTGCCGGCAAACCTTGTAAGCCATGTTCAAGTGCTACCCCGTGTGCCTGGAGAGGGGCCACCTCCCAGAACATCCCAGCAGCTCCCTGGGTGACATCCATGTGCACTCAGCTTCTCTCTGAAGGTAGAAGGCTCTGGTCCTCTCCTCCATGTTCCTGCCAGGAATGCTTTCCCACCACCTCCCTCTCTACCAGCTCGCATCCCGTCCTCAAACTTCTCACCAGCAGTTCCACTTGAGAGTCTGTCCCACAGAGACGGTAGCCCAAGAGTGCCAAGACAGAGGCGCAAGAAGGCCTCTGCAGCATTGCTCATGAAAGAAGAAGCCCAGAGGGCCATTCACAGGGCTTTGCAGTTGAATGACGCCATGGGCAAGTGACTCACGGTCACAGCTCCTTGTTTGTGACATAGAAATTACTGTTACCCAGCCTGGCTGCGAAGGCTGTGAGGTGAGAGCACTTTGTAAATCGCAAATGGTTTCGCAAGTGTAAGGGATATGATGAATCAACAGGGATGGGGGGTGGGGGAGAGTCCTTTGAGGCCTTTTACAAACAAAGGCATTTTATATATTTAAACCCTTGGCACTCGGCACATCTAACTTTTGAGGTTTTGCCAACCTGTGTAGCAGCCCCATTGCGAGTTGAAGTTTAGCTGAGGCATGGTTTGTGAATGCTCACATGAGGAAGAGAAGGATTGAATAGATTAAGCAATAAGGCTAAAATACAGCATTACAGTCCTTTTTTGGTAAAGAGTGACTTTAAGAATTTATTTGGGAGACAGCTCCCACCCACTTGTTCATTCCTCAGTTGCCCCCAATGACCAGGGTGCACGGGGTGGGGTAAGCTGGGAGTTAGGAACTCAATCCCAGTGTCCCACATGGGTGTCAGGGACCCAGCTTCTTGAGCCATCACCTGCTTGTCCCAGTGGGCATGTTCACAGGCAGCTAGAGTCAGGAGCGAACCCAGGCATGTGATATGGGATGTGGGCATCCCTACTGGAGTCTTTTTTTTTTTTTTTTAAGATTTATTTATTTGAAAGACATTGTTACAGAGAGAGGTAGAGACAGAGAAAGAGGTCTTCCATCTGCTAGCTTACTACCCGGATGGCCGAAACGGCTGGCGCTGTGCCATCTGAAGCCAGGAGCCTCCTCCAGGTCTCCCACATGGGTGCAGGGGCCCAAGAACTTGGGCCTTCTGCTTTCCCAGGTCATAGCAGAGAGCTGGATCAGAAGTGGAGCAGCCGGGACTTGAACCAGTGCCCATATGGGATGCTGGCGCTGCAGACTAGGGCTTTAACCCACTGCACCACAGCACTGGCCCCAAGATTTTATTTGAGAGTTACAGACAGACAGAGGAGAGAAAGGTCTTCTATCCACTGGTTCACTCCCCAGTTGGCAGGAGCTGGCTGGTCTGGAGCCAGGAGCTTCCTCGGGGTCTCCTACCTGGGTACAGGGGCCTAAGGACTTGGACCATCTTCTACTGCTTTCCCAGGCCATAGAGAGCTGGATTGGAACAGGAGCAGCCTGGACACGAACTGGTGCCCATGTGGGATGCTGGTGCCGCAGGTGGAGCACTAACCTACTGTGCCCTAGCACTGGCCCCTATTCACCATCTTCTGTGCACCTATCAATGGGCTTTGTGCTATTGGAAAAGGGTAAGACAAAAAGACCAAAACTAGAAATGCACTGTGTCATTGAAAAGACCATAAACAGAGGGCACTTCACAAATTTCACAGGAAAATGGGATTAAGAACATTTATTTTGGTACAAAAAGATTTGAAATGAGTGAATAGCTTCTTCATAATGCCTATTCTTCATGACCCTTATATACTCCCAAAACAGCAGAACAATACATACTTAGATTAGATTCTTTGCTGTTTCTGTGAATTACCCAGAAGTGAGAATTAATACAAAACAAAGGGTTTCATGTAGGCAGAGATGTGTGTTAGCTGGCACTACAGAAACACTTCTGGGATTAAATTTAGTTCTGTCACATTGAAGTGGAAGCATTTTCCACCTGAGAACATGCAGCTGTACTTATGGGGGAGTTTTTATTGTCATAACTGCCGCGGGTACAGACTCTTCAAGGCTGTTTCCCAGGGTGCAGGCTGCTTCCCCATGTTGGCTCTGCTCCTGCTAGGGTGTGGGCCCACAACACAGCTCCAGCTGCCACCTCCTAATTTTGACAAGGGAGGTGGGAGGAGGGCCACCACCCTCCCTTTAGATGTGTCACGTACATCCCCTGGCCACACCTAGCTGCACAGGAGTCTGACAATGAACTCTTTATTCTGAGTAGCCATGTGCCCAAGGAACAGCCCTGGAGTCTATAACTTGGAAAAAGGGAGCCATTTCTGAAGGCTGCCACTGTCTGTCCATGAACCAACTGCACAGAGGACAGGAAATCGGAGGAGAGGAGAGGAGTGGAAGCAGGAGGGCTTTATCTCCTCTGCTCCGGGGTTCAAAGGGCAGACTAGTACTGCTTGTCTTGATGGTTTCATGCACAGTTAAATTGTTACTGGATGATCACCTTTGACTCTGTGAGAGTTGCTTGGAGGCAGTTGTTGGAGAAAGAAAAGAACAAGCCCTGATATTCAGGAACTGGTCCGACACTGCGTGCTCACGCTCATACTGTTGCTCCATGCTAGCCTGGTGCTCACAGCGAAGCCCAGCTGTCCTCCTGTTGGATGGAAACGACCTGTGAGCATGGACAAAAGCAAGTTTCCTACACAAGCACCAAACATCTCACTTGGTGACTGACAGGCCACCACTCCTTACCTTATGCTCTACTTGGATGGCAGGCAGCTCTCCCTGCAGCTCTCCCTGCAGATGGCATTTATTGAAGTACTCACAGACTTGTACTTCTCATTATACCCAATCTGGAGCCAACCCTACTTCGGGAGACCCTCCCCCAACCACTCAACCCAACTCCAAATTCTATGTAGGGTTTTTTTGTTTGTTTGTTTGTTTGTTTGTTTGACAGGCAGAGTTAGAGAGACAGAGAGAAAGGTCTTCCTTCCATTGGTTCACCCCCCAAATGGCCGCTACGGCCGGCGCACTGCGCTGATCCGAAGCCAGGAGCCAAGTGCTTCCTCCTGGTCTCCCATGCGGGTGCAGGACCCAAGGACTTGGGCCATCCTCCACTGCCTTCCCGGGCCACAGCAGAGAGCTGGACTGGAAGAGGAGCAACCAGGACAGAATCTGGCACCCCAACCGGGACTAGAACCTGGGGTGCCAGCACCGCAGGTGGAGGATTAGCCTTGTGAGCTGAGGCGCCGGCCTCTATGTAGGTTTTAATGCCCCCTTGCGAAGGAAGATCTTTGGTTTCCATTACAGTGAATGATGACCCCATCGTGCTCAGCCACAACTGTGTTCCTGGTGGACATTGATTAATGTGTGGGCCGTGGAAGGAGTTATGCTCTTCTGTAAATTCAGAAAAATCGGGGTGCATGTAGTGTAGGCTTCATTGCAACCTTAAACCAGTTGCTTTGCTTCTCAAAGCTTTATTTTCCTAACCTGTAAGTTGAAAATGGTAGTATCAACTTCTCAGGGTTGTGAAGATTACATGAAAATAGTTGAAGGATTTTTTAACCATTATAGAGCCTTTTATCAAGTTATTTAATTTTGATCATGCCAGGGAAAATGACACATTGTTTTTGTAGGATTTGATTTGAACCAAGGTCCATGGGCAGCTCATTTTACAGCTGTGTTCTTCATCCCCACTTACCTGAATTGAGGCAGTTAAATGTGCACCAAGAGCCCAATCACTGGGCATTTCTACCCTAACTGCATCGCTGGCCTGGGATGCAACAGATTTGTCGGGGCCCCCTGGGTGGAAGGTGCCTTTGAAAATAAGGTGCAGTTGGGGCTGGCGCTGTGGTGCAGTAGGTTAATCTTCCACCTGCAGCACCAGCATCCCAAATGCGCACCGGTTCTAGTCCCGGCTGCTTCTCTTCTTGTCCAGCTATCTGCTATGGCCTGGGAAGGCAATGGAGGATGGGCCAAGTCCTTGGGCCCCTGCACCTGCATGGGAGACCAGGAAGAAGCTCCTGGCTCGTGGCTTTGGATTGGTGCAGCTGTGGCCGTTGCAGCCATTTGGGGAATGAACTAGTGGATGGAAGATCTCTCTCTCTCTCTCTCCCTCTCTCTTTCTCTCTTCCCTCCCTTCTCCTCCCCTCCTCCTGTGTAACTCTACCTTTCAAATAAATAAAATCTTTAAAAAACAAAAAAAGGTGCAGTACCATTTGACCTTAGAAAACAAAAGGGGCAAAATGACATGATGATTCATTGTCACACCTACATAATTGGAAGAAAACTCCTGTTCTTGGTCTTGTTATGGCAAAGAAACTAAGAGCAGGTGACTTTGTGTGACTGCTGTGGTCACAGACGTAAGGTGGTCTGGCGTACAGATGCTGTCTTTTTTCCCCATGCCATTGGGCGGCCTCATCACAGCCTTGCTGGCCAGCGTTCTCTTGTAACGCAGGGCTGATTAACTTCCATGGTGACAGAGATCGTGTTTGGGGCTGCCCAACCTCGCTGGACACTTCCATTACTTAGATCAGCGCCTCGGTGCTCTGCTTCCTGTTGGCTGCAAAGTCTGTTGGTCCTCACTTCCTTCTACTTCGTCTTTCCCCCATCTGATGCTCAACATGCCTGGGCTTCCCAGTGGCTTTGCTGGGTCCCACCTCTCCTTTCCCCGGTCCCACCTCTCCTTTCCCCAAGGCAGAAGGCTTCCCTTGCAAAAGGCTACCTTTAATCTAAATGTTCTGCTCGCATTATTCTGCAAATAGATTTGAGGCTGGGGGAAGGCGAGTTATTTGAAGTGCACAGCAACTAGTATGGGGGTCTCTGATAGAGAAGCTGATCAATCAAGCAGGATGCCAGAGGCGCTCTGTTAGTGTTATCAAGGCAACTCATTTATGTGGCACCGTGAGGTCTACTTTGCCCATCCTCTCTCTCCGGAGTCCCTCACTCACTGTGAGGTTGGGAACAAAGGAATTTGTGTGTACCTTCCAGTCCACCTGAGCTTGCCATGATCCTGTCCGGAACCTTCTCCCTGCCAGTCATGCAGGCGTGTGAATTCAGTAATGGTAAAACGGTCCCAGGTACTCGGGAGAATGCTTGTCGTGGACTGGGTTCCTGCCAGCAGCCATGAGAATCTTTGTTACACATTGCAGCCTCCAGCCCTTGGTTCCGGAGCTGCTGCCCTGGGTCCCAGTGCTTTCTCCCAGTGCCGGGCTCCTGGTGACTTTGAGGGGTTGAGTGTGTCTCCAAAGAGGCGGCTCTGCAGGCCTGTGCTGAGGACTCTGCCTGCCCCTGGCAGGCCGCAGGGAGTTTTCCTGGGAAGATCATTTGTGAGGAAAGATAGGGCTCACAGTGTGACTGGAAGTTGCAAAAAAAAAAAAAAAAAAATCATATGGAAGTTCATCCATTTAAAAAGTGCTCTGATGTAAAAGTGTGCAGGGACTTCAAAAAGTTCATGGAGAATGGAATTTAAAGAAGTTTATCTTGGTGCAAAAACCTTTCGGAAACCCATGTGTATGCAGAGTGTTCAACATCTGGTGGTACAGGGGGTTGAGCTGCAGCTGGTAGCATGGGCATTCCCTATCAGCGCCTGTTCAAACCCTGGCTTGCTCTGCTTCTGGTCCAGCTTCCTGGTGTAATGTGCCTGGAGAGCTAGCGGGTGACAGTCCAGGTACTTGGATTCCTGCCATCAAAGTGGGAGACCCAGATGAAGATCCTGGCTTCTCCCTGGCCCAGAGTGGGCTGTTGTAGCCATCTGGGGAATGCACTAGTGGGTGGTAAGAGCTCTGTTTCTCCCTGTTCCTCCACCTTTCAAATAAATACTACTTTTTAAAAAGATGCTCATGAGGGGCTGGCACTGTGGTGTGGTAGGTAAAGCTGCCTCCTGTGGCACTGGCATCCCATATGGGTACTGCCTCAAGTCCTGGCTGCTCTACCTCCAATCCAATTCCCTGCTAATGTTCCTGGGAAAGCAGCCGAAGATGGCCTAAGTGCTTAGGCCCCTGCACCCCATGTGGGAGACCTGGATATCCTCTTAGAGCCCTTCCAGAAAGCCTGTCAGAGTTCCTCATAGTCGTCCCTCCCACCAAAGTTTACCTTAGAATTGGAACCCTGGAGGATTTGTAGCTAGACAGCGAGTACTGGTTTCTAGATCAGTGGACAGCTCGTTGTCGTCAGCTGGCATTCAACTTTCGTAGACATCATGTGGCTCACTTTCCAGGTTTCAAGCAGTGTGACATCTTTGGAGCAGATCCGCTTCTTGTGATTAAGCCTGAGGGTGAAGTTTGCAGGAGGAGGGGAAGTTGGTGCTTAGGAAATTGGTGGGGAATGAGACAGGGTTCTTTTCTTTTCTTTTCCTTTTTTTTTTTTTTTTTAGATTTTATTTGAGAGGTAGAGTTACAGACAGTTGGAGGGAGAGACAGAAAGAAAGGTCTTCTATCCGCTGTTTCACTCCCCAAATGGCTGCAACTGCTGGAGCTATGCCGATCTGAAGCCGGGAGCCAGGTGCTTCTTCCCGGTTTCCCATGTGGATGCAGGGGCCCAAGCTCTCAGGCCATCTGCTGCTGCTTTCCCAGGCCACAGCAGAGAGCTGGATCGGAAAAGGAGCAGCCGGGACTAGAACTGGTGGCTATATGGGATGCCGGCACACAGGCAGAGGATTAACCTGTGCCACAGCGCTGGCCCCGAGAAAGGATTCTAAGCCTTTGATGGTATCTTTGCCAATAGGGACTTAATCTTTGCCAGTAAGGACTTAGGAAAGGGGGTACACCAGCAGGAGCGATGGGAACAGAAAAACCCTGGTCCCTGCCAGCCTTTCTCTGGTTGGGAAGAATAGTTCTAGATTTTCACCTACGAGAGATTCAAAAGGGCCCAGGCATTGGTCACTTAGTGCTATTGCATGTCGAGAAATGATAAAGTAGCCAACTGGTCCACCAGTAACCAGTTTGTCGAGTGCCCTTTAAGCTTCTCGGTGGCAACAGCATGTCTCTGATGAAGATCTTAGGTTGCAGTGAAGGTTTAGAGATTCCAGTCGGGATATTTAAAACCTCTTGGCAGGTCAGAGATGGTATTACATACCTCGCACCAAATTTCTTTATTTTGCAGCTGGGCACTGGAGCATTGAGATTTTTTTAAGGAGTAAGGTTATTATTATTTTTTTTGGTAAGCTCCTTCATTTACCGTTTTCATTGTCCAGATGCCTGTAACGGCACAGCCTGGTCCAGACCAAAGCCAGGAGCTCAGTGTGTGTCTCCTGTTTGAGTGGCAGGGACCCAAGTACTTGGGCTGTCCCTATTGCCTCCCAGGGTGCACTTGAGGGGAGCCAGGACTCAAACCCAGATGCTCTGACATGGGGTGCCTGGGTCCCAGATAGCATCTCCCTGAACTAATTGCCTGCCCTAGAGGAGGAGGGGGAATTATCAGAGAATCTAGTCAATTTAAATAGAATAAATGATGAGTAGGGCAGATCATTGTCTGAACTTGGGCTGCTGTTTCTAAAAAATGAACTACAGGCCGGCGCCGCAGCTCAATAGGCTAATCCTCCGCCTAGCGGCGCCGGCCCACCGGGTTCTAGTCCTGGTCGGGGCACCGGATTCTGTCCCGGTTGCCCCTCTTCCAGGCCAGCTCTCTGCTGTGGCCAGGGAGTGCAGTGGAGGATGGCCCAAGTGCTTGGGCCCTGCACCCCATGGGAGACCAGGATAAGCAACTGGCTCCTGCCTTAGGATCAGCGCGGTGCGCCGGCCGCAGCGCGCTGGCCTCGGCGGCCATTGGAGGGTGAACCAACGGCAAAAGGAAGACATTTCTCTCCGTCTCTCTCTCTCTCACTGTCCACTCTGCCTGTTAAAAAAAAAAAAAATGAACTACAGAGTTTTCAGTTAATGGGGTCATTGGTTAGGATTCAGTTGTCCAGGAAGATTTGTGTGAACTCCAGGCTCAGCTCACCCGTTAGCAGGGGGTGATATTTCGCAATTCAGTGTGAATTTTACTTGCCTTCTATTTCCTGGTAGGCAGCAGCTCATTCAGTTTTCTGAATGGTGAAAGAGTTAAATCTTAAATCAACAAAACCCATTTTTCATGGTGGAACCATGAATGCAGATTAAGTAAGCCATTCATAAATGTTTGCTCTTTTTTTTTTTTTTAAATCTCTCTAGGGCCTGTCATGGTACCTCACACAGGCTTGGTTGACTGGGTTTAAATGACTGAATCAGTGAATAAGTGAAAAACATGGGATGTGGTTCAGGCAGAAGACCACAAGAGCAGAGTTGTTGTTAAAAGAATGCCATCCCTGAACTTACTATTACTGCCAATTCCTGTTTACATTTGTGAATCCCTAGGAATTTTGGAGCATACTACCAATAACGTGTATCTCATTATTCTAGGAAAAAAATGAATCCTAAATATATACTTTTTACCTAGAAAGTCTAAAACCTTTGCTTTAGGGGGGTGATTATCTCTGCAGTAGCTATTAAAATCACTAACCTAAACACATACCTTTCCAAAAACTGGCTCCAGGCTTGTAACATGGGGCTGTGACATTGTTAAGCCAAGAGGAACTATTGGTCTCTGAACAAGTGCACTGGTCTCCATGTCTGATAAAATGCTGTTGTGATAGGGCTTCTTGCGGAAGTTCTGTTCTAGCTGGGAGAGTGTTGGTTCTCATAAGAAAGTGGTCTGAAATAGTGTTTCCACACAGTCATTTTTAGCACAGCTGAATGGCCGTCCTAGGTGGTGGTAGACTGCTTGGTGGGACAGAAATGACTGGAATCGAAGGTTGGCTGTAGAGAAGAGCTTCTGTCTTAGTGGCTGCAGAACAGGTGCTGGGAAGCTCTTTCAACGGATGGGTTCAACTTCATCTTTTTCATTCTCATTCTGCACCTCTTGGTCCCCTGGTCCCTTGGGTTTAAGCAAGCTTTCTATATGCCCATCCATCTGCCATCTGTGCTGTAGCTAAGGAAGAGAAGAGGATTGGGGCAGGGGTGAGCCTCCTAGGCACACTTGTGGAGGAAACCACAGCTAAACACCCACACATAATAACTGAATATGGACAGACCTGATTTCCTTGTATCACTCTTTCCACAGTGCTGTCCGAGCCATTAAGTATCACCTTGACTCATAACTCTGGTTTTCAGTTCAGCTGCTAGGAATGCATTATTTCATGCCCTGTGGAGGTGGAACACAGTGTCAGAACTCAGGAGCAGGGCCATCCAGCATCCTCAGCCTCTCTGGAACCCAGCAGGCTGTGAGGAAATCGGCCACCGTGTCCCAGAGAAGTCTGCTTCGGAGAGCAGCAAGCGCCTTCTCCCATGATGCCAGATAACTGACTTTTAAATTTTAATGTTATCAAAGGCAGTTGTCGGAGTTTGATGAGGAACAGGATATTTACATAGTCTCAAAATATCTCCGCACCAATCACTTGGCAGTGACAACAGGAAAAATAGGAATTATGCAGTGCAGAAATTGGCCAGTCCTTAACCAAGTGATAAAAATGAACATCATCAACAAACAGCATGTCCCTCTAGACGTGATACCCTAAGAAGGACGCAGAATTACTTGGCTAGGATTCCAGCCAAAAATGCAAGAAGCTGAATCTAATTATGACAAAAGAGCGGAGAAACCCAAACGGAGGGAAATTCTATAAAATAACGGGCCTGAATTCTTTGAAAATGTCAACATCATAAAAGACAAGGGAAAGCTGAGGAGCTGTTAAGAATTAAAGGAGACTAAAGAAATGTGACAGCAAACTGGTGTGCACATAATCCTGCAGCAAGCAGTAAAGATTGTCACAAAGGAATTACTAGGATCGTTGATGAAATTGGGATAGTGATTCGGATAAAGGTGTTCTACCAATGTTAGAATTTCCTGAAGTTGTTACCTCTACCTTGGTAGACTGACACATCTCTTTTTTAGGTAGTATACACTGAAGTATTGAGTAAAAGAACATGACGTATACAACCTATTTTTAAATGTTTTAGAAAAACCTCTTATGTGTACATGTGGGATGTCAGTTTGTGGGAAGATGGAATGAAAGGATAATGTGTATTTTGGTGCAAAAAATTTGGAATTGATGCATAGTGTTTGAAATATACATTTTTCATGAACTTTTTAAAGCCCCCTTGCGTGTGTGTCTGTGTGGAGCAGGAAGCAAGTGTGACAAAATGTTACAAACTGAACTGGTAAAGAATCCAAGAATTTTTTTGTATATTTTTGTAATTTTTCTGTAGCGAAATTATTTCAAGCTAAAAAGTTTTTTTTTTTTTTAAACCATACTTTCTTGGTGCTATACCCAAAACCAAAATGAACAAAATTCCAGTTGTCTTTTACCCCAGGATGAGTCAGGCGCCAGCCACACTTGCTCCTATGTTGGGTCCACCCAAGCTGATGTGAGCAGAGCAGTGCCTGCAGGGACACCAACTAGCACGTCAGGACCCTCTTTCAGGGACAGGAGGCCCGGGAAACTGCTAGGCAAACGATCGGTTCTCCCCATGCCTCACTGCCGCCCTGCTCACACAGCCAAGAATTCTCTCGGCAACAGTAACGGTGGCCACAAATTGAGGTCAGTAGGAAAACAGATCTGTTTCGGGTTGTAATGTTGCACACAATGCACTGAGTGAACAGAAAAGAATGTCCCCCAGTGAAGGGACAGCCTGTGAGCCCTGGGGTTGGTTCTGAATATCCTTATGATGCCCAGCATGGAAAACAGGAAGCATCAGTTAAAATGGGAAATCGCTGTGGGCTGAATTACTGTAATTCCTCATCTTACTTAGAAGTTGGCAGGCTCCTCATCCACAGTGTGACGCCTCTTGCTTTTCTATGCCTTGATCATCTTGCCCTTTCTTCAGGGTGGGGTATCACCAAGCTTGAAAGGCTTTTAGGCTGGAATAGCTACCTTTAAATGTGCTTGGAAATTGTGTTTTTAAGGAGCTGGGCTCTGTGCAAACCCACCCCTCCCCGGTCTCTAGGTTAAAAGCGGTCTAGCTTCTCTGCCAGTTTGGGTTCCCTCCTCCTGCCCCTGTCGGTTTCTAAGTAGGCAAGACTGAGCACATGGAGAGACAGCCCGGTTTTACAATCTCCCAGCCACACAGCCCTTATCCTGCTAGATGGATAAACACAGGTACAATCCCCAAAGCCAATGAGCCCAACCCGAAATTTGCTCTTGGGTACAAACTCCGGCTGCACCATTCCTTTGGGGTCTTCTAAAGCACAAGGAGGATTTTGCCAGCCTTTCCAAGCTGTAGATTGGAGATAATTACATCTGTGGTCTGCCTGCCTCTCAGAGTTGTTTTAGAACTTGCATGGGATGATTAATGGCTAAATAAGAAGACATTGGATGCGATGTGTGAATGTGAGGTGGTGGTTTTTTGTTTTTTGGTGGTTTTTTTTTTTTTTTTTCTTACTGGTCAGATCTGCCTCCAGTCGTTCGGGCCCTTTGCCTCTGGAAGAAAGACAGTTTCTCTGTGTGACCTGGGCTGCACCCTCTGATGGAGATTCCATCTTGGCTGCTTGTTTCCTGTCTCCAATGCCAAGGACTCAGCCTTGCTTTCCTGGCCCTCTTGAGCTAGCATTATTTTTCCTATTTAACCTATGCTGCGATTTCTTTGACATAGATCTCCTTTGCTTAGTCGGATTGGTCTTTTGGGTCCTGTCCCAAGGAGCAAGATTTGAGGCAGACACAAGTGATAGATACTGTGATAACATGAGTAGACTGACTTTCCTTGTTTGCTTCAAGAATGTCTTTTCCCCTCTCCTTTGCTTTTTCAATCCTAAACTCACATCCGATGTCCCTGATGTGTCCTAGGCTGACTCGGGCTGAGGGATTTTTTTTTTCATTCTTTACTTCATTGAGCAGATGTTTACAAAGCCGCTCACATACATGTTCTTGATGAGACACACCCACCTTGACTGACTTTGTTGAGACAGAGAGGGGAGATATTAGTAGATAGTGGGGGACTGATACTCGTGCTGTTCTCTGTCATCCCTTGCAAGGTGAGGGCCTTTGAAGAGGCAGCATTCGCAGCTCTTCAAGAATGGACTAGATGTGAACACACAGGACCTCCAGTCCAGGGAGTGAGAACATCATGGGCCACAATGGAGAGGTAGTGGGTTCCACCTGTAGAGTGTCAGATGGGCTGGAGGCAAGGTTATGTGGAACATCACGGGGAATAAGCATTGGCAAGAGAACTGGGCTTTGAATACCTGGCTAAGGAGTTTGAACTATGTTGTGTTTAAGATGATTTATCGGGGCCAGCGCCGTGGCTCACTTGGCTAATCCTCCGCCTGCAGTGCCAGCATCCCATATGGGCTCTGGGTTCTAGTCCCGGTTGCTCCTCTTCCAGCCCAGCTCTCTGCTGTGGCCCTGGAGGGCAGTGGAGGATTGCCCAAGAGCTTGGGCCCCTGCACCTGCATGGGAGACCAGGAAGAAGCACCTGGCTCCTGGCTTCAGATCAGTGTAGCTCTGGCCGTAGCGGCCATTTTGGGGGTGAACCAATGGAAGGAAGATCTCTCTCTCTCTCACTGTCTAACTCTGTCAAATAAAAAATAAAATAAAATAAAATAAATTTAATTTTGAAAGGCAGAGATAGAAGGAGAGAGAGAGAGATCTTCCATCTACTGGTTCACTCCCCAAATGGCCGCAATGGGCAGAGCTGGGCCAATCTGAAGCCAGGAGCCAGAGCAAGGAGTCTCCCACGTGGGTGCAGGGGCCCAAGAATTTGGGTTATCCTCTGCTTTTCCAGGCACAGTAGCAGGGAGTTGGATCGGAAGTGGAGCATCTGGAACTTGAACTAGCACCCATAAGGGTTGCTGGCACTGCAGGTGGAGGCTTAACCTTCAGTGCCTGCCCTTGAACTATGTTGGCTGGTCCTGAGGTGCTCCCTTGAGGACAAGAGAAACCCAGTGTACCTGAAAAAACCAAAGCCATTGCCATGTGGGACTGAGACAGACATGCAGAGGGAGCCAAGAAGCCGGGTGTGCTTCCCGGAGTTCTTATGGCTCACATCAAATTGGGATTGAGAGGGCAAAAACACTGGCAGTCCCAGGACATGATGTGGTATGTGGGTAATTAAACCAAATACAAGTCCCCTTCACTACTATCAGTTTCCAAGTTCAGACAGCAAGGGTTTGTGTAGGACACAAAGAGTACTCTGTGTCCTGATCCACCTGACTTCTATACCTGAGCTGGGAGTAGAAAGATCCCAGATAAGAGAAGATCTACTGGAACTTTTCTACAAATCTCTTTACTTGCAGCATTTGGAGCCTAGGGGGTGAGGGATTTCTGTATTGGGAGCAGCTGGCTTAGGAAAATCCAAGAGCCCTCTGAAGAGCATGGTCTTTCTTCAGAATCCGCACCAGACCCTCTCAGACTCTGGTACGGTTTGTCGGGTTGTTCACTTGCACAAACTTTTCATTGGAATCCATCTGTGCACAGGGAAAAGAGCTTTGCACACCTTCGTTCCAACCCTGCTTTCTGAAGTAACTCCTCCTCGCATTTCTTGTTGCATACCAAGTTTTCAGGCTTATTTATCACTTAACTATGCAACAGGTATTTCTTGAACACACGCCATGTGCCGGGCACAAGTCCTGGAGAGAGCACATGGAGTAGGACTCCTGTTTTTGTTGTTCTTCACATTTTAACCCAATTCTGTGGTGAGGTGGGTTTTATGCTTGTCAGCGTGGTTAACTAAGTCATGATAATGCCTAGTGTTGAGTGTTTTCTGCTCAAAATTTTGATAAGCCTTTAATTTTTTAAAAAAATCTTTAATCAACCCCATTGTCCATATTTATGGGGTATAGCATGATATTTCAATGCATGCATACAGTGTACAATGATCAGATCAGGGTAACTGGTAAATCCATCACCTCAAGTGTTTCTCATCAGTTTGTTAGGGTTATTCAAAATCCTCTCTTTGCTATTGAAATATAAGAGTAACTATTGTCAACCAGAATTACCCTACCATGCTATAGAACGTTAAAAGTTGTTCTTCCTACATAACTACACCCTGCACCCGTTACTCTCTCTTCCTCGCCCCTCACTGCCTGCTCTCCAGCCTCTACAGGCTGATGACCTCAGAGGGAGAACAGACTGGTGGTTAACTTTTTATCTCTCACACAGAAGTGAGAACGTGCGGTGTCTGTCGTTCTGTGCCTGACTCACTTTAGCTAACATAACATCCTCTAGTTTCATCCGTGTTGCGGCGAAGACAAGATTTCAGGTTTCTTTTAAACAGCTCGGTAATATTGTGCAATGTGTGTATAGACCACATTTTCTTTACACATTCAGCTGTTGGTGGTAGTTAGGTTGCTTGCCTCTCGGCTGTTGAGAATAATGCTGTAATGAACGTGGGAGAGTGGATGTCCCTTCAACACACAGATTTCCTTTCCTTTGGATTTATACCCAAGAACCTGACTTTGTAGTCTCTGGCTTCGGTGTTAATGAAACTGTGGACAAGTGTGCTAAATGAGTGACACTCTCGGCTCACTGTATACAAAACCTGGCCCAGCTTCAGATTCCTGGTCTTGCTGCTCTTTCCTGGTTTTCCTGCCCACTCGTGGCCTTCTTTGTCCCCACTGAGGCCTTTCTAGTAGGCTTTTATTATTCGTGGCCCTGCTCAGAAATATAGAGACATCTTCTCTTGACTCCTGAGTCGATCACATTATCTTGGTATTTTCATTTTACTAATATCTAAAATAACCCTTTTTTCTCTGAGTTTCTGCCTGGCCAATGAGGGCAGGCAGAAGTAATCACAAGGAAAGCAGGAGTCTGGTTGATGGAGTTTGCAAACATTACCCCATCAGCTAGAATAGTTCAGGTCTCCGCATAGGCCGTGTCCTGTTGGAATGAGTGAATGGGCAAATGAATGGATGAAACGCTTCCCATCCTTGCTCTTCTTTGCTCCCGTTTTCCTTCCTGTTCTGCACAATCCTGCCTGTGCCTATGGCAGCATCGTTTTAGGTTTTTCAAAATATATCTATGTGAGAGACAAAGACAAACACACAGTGAGAACGTGCATGCTCTCATTCACTGGTTTATTTTCTACCTGCCTGTAATGGTCAGAGCTGGGTGGGGCCAAAGCTGGGAGCTGGGCATTGCATCGAGGTCTCCCACATGGGTGGTGTGAGCCATCGCTGCTACCTCCTAGGGTCTGCACTGGCAGGAGGTTGGAGTCAATAGCTGATGCCAATTATTGAACTCAGGTCTGCTCTTAGGCGAAATGACTGCCACACAACAATTTCTTAGAAGCCAGCAGAGGACTCCTGAATTGAAGTTCCTGGCCAACTCCTGGCTTGTATGCTCCAGATGTGAGCATCCTTCCAGTGCTTACATGGAAAAGCAGGACAGAGAAGGAAAAAACTTCTGGAACCAGAATACTGATATCCTTACTGGTGGTTGATCTGGGACGAGTTACACAACTTCTTTGTGTTAAGTAAGGATTCCTCATCCTTAAAGTGAGGACACCTAACAATGCAACCTTACAGGCTGGTTGGGACAATTAAGTGAATTAATGCATGTAAAACGCTTAGGGTGTTGCTTGGTACACAGGGAGCCCTCCATGAAAGTTAGCTGGGTGGGAATTGGAGTGCTTGCCTTCTGCCTGTTTGTGTGTGTGTGTGTGTGTGTGCTGTTTGAGAGGTGCAGTGAGAACTCCCAGGTACTGGCCCACTCCTCAAATACTCAGTGGCTGGGGCTGGGCTGGGAATGCATCCAGGTCTCCCACGTGTGTGGCAGGAACCCAATTACTTGAGTCATCACTCCTACCTCGATGCAAATTGGTAGGAAGCTGGAATGGGGAGCCAGAGCCAGGAAGCAACCCTAGGTACTCTGATGTGGAATGCAAGTGTCTTAACTGCTGGATGAAACACCCACTGTTATTTTACCATAAAAAAAAGAAAGGGGTACTTTGCTGAATCCTGAACTATTTCTCCCACCACAGTGCAGGCTTGTTTGTTACCAGTCGTGTTTGTGTCCGTGGTGCCCCTGCTCACCTGGATAAGTGGTTCTCCCAACCCAGCAACCACGATGCTGTCATCGCTCAGGAGCTGAGGCCTCCCTTTGTCTGTGCACTCCCACCTGCCCCCCCACCTCCAACTCTGTGAGAGAATCCTCTGCACACTTGATACAGGTTCACCTCTCAAGTGCTGGGTTACAGGAATCCAGTCCCTTCTCCGGCTACTTGGGTGATTTGGGTAGCAGATCCGTGGGTTGTGTTCAGATACTGAGTAGATGGCCTAAATGGGGAGGCCCCTGGTCATTTTTCAGCCTGGTGTGTGGCTGTCATGCTGTCACAGTTGAGTTGAAAGTTTTATCACAATGGTCAGGAAATTCGTAGCGAAGGTTACTACAGCAACCTGAACCCTGCTCTGGAAAGCACAGCCCTTACAATGGGGCCTTTCAGAGCCCAGAGCTGGGCAGTGATTCAGTCTATTCAAAACACAATGGGGCAAAACAGAATAGCAGGGAATTAGACATTGTTTCAGACCGCCCGTTGCCATCTACAGCCTTTCGTGTTGTTGTCTGTCCTGTGCCCAGCATTAGTTTGGTTTCTCTGGTGATACACTTGTAATTTCACAACTCACATGCCTGCCAGTTAGAGTGCATTTCATGGAGGTTTAAGTAATAACAGGGATTCTAGCTGCATCCAAACTCACAGCCACAGCAGGCTACAGAAATATGACAGAAAAGGTGATAGGAACTTTTTAACTTAAAGAGAAACACGAGTTGGGCATGTTTTAAAAATATTCAAGCCACTCTCCAAGTTGATGAATTTGTCTTGAAGCCCTGTAAAACAACCATGATTTTTTTTTTTTAAGGGTGAAAGATTTAATTGTGTAAAAAACAAAGTCATCCCTTAGCCTTATCTGCAGCCATTCGAAACAAAGGCATTCACCCACCTAGCAAGACTGACCCACCAAGAAGTGATGATTGACATTTTGTTCTTCAGTCTATAGAATGGTAGGTGGGTTTCCAGACATTGAATTTAGCCATTCAGCATGTCAACTGTGAACCGTAGTTGTAGCGAACAAAAAGGACCCTGGCTTCCTAAGAATGGAAATTGGAAGGAAAATTTTTTATTCTCTTTTAAAGCATTTATGGTATTTTATTTATTCATACTGCTTGCTCTCTGATCAAACAGCTTTTCTTTGTTGTATATTTAGCTCTCTAGGGTTGTTTTATTTCCTTCCTTTCTTTAATGTTTCCCTCATGTTTAATTTAAATCATTTGCCTTTTATCTTCCTCAGCATCTCCAGCTATTTCTCTTTTCTAACCTTTGTTCTCTTCTTGCCGCACTGAATTTAAAAAAATAAATTGAAATGAGCTTTTTTCCCTCCGTGCAAAACCAGCAGCTCCAGCTGTACCTTCAATACAGCCGACTTCCATCAAACAAATGGTGACACCTTTTCCTCTGATACCAAGGAGCCTTAACTGACGCACAGTCACTCGCAGGTATCTTTGGGTGTTGGTTATTTAATTAGTAATAGTGTGCTTCTGGCTCAGCTCCCAGGAAGGGAAGGGGTCCCAGACAGGGGAGAAGATTAAGACTGTAGGGACTGCTTTTCCTCATTTTGGGTTTCTGAGTTCAGGTAAAAGGGGACTTTTGTGCCCTTGAGAGCTGATTTCCTCTCATCTTTTTTGCAACCAGACACCATGCAAATATTTTTGCAAATAGACTTGTGGTCCGTGGCCCGCTGCTGGCAGGTTTTGAGCACAGCTGCCTTTTTCTCTGCTTTTCTCCTGCCCACATGGAGCCCCCTGGCTGGGCACACTCCCTTCTGCGTAAGGTGGAGAGTGGGTCTCGGGTGGTCCATGCTCCTTGCCAAGGAGTGACTCCTATTACTTTGAGACTCGTTCCTGTCCTTACAATGAGGGAGACTAGAGAGTAGCACGGCTACCGGCTCTTGACTGCAGAGCTGCAGGCAGCGCAGGCTATCTGACGTTGGAAGCTATGTCAGACTTTGCTCCCGGGAATTCCTAGCTGGGACTCTTCTGCCAGTTGATGTTGGTTCTTGCCTGACTGAGAATTTCTGTGAGATTATTTTTCACGTATTTGAGTCCCCTGATCATGCCACAGTGGAAAAGCATCAATTATCCCCTCTCTCCCATCCAACCCCCCTCCCCCGTTCTTCTGCCTACTAAAGAGTAGGGCATGGAGACACTGCCTTTGACCCTGGCCTTGAGGAGAGCTTTGAGAGAGACAAGGCCAAGGCTGAGGGTCACAGGGTGGCTGCAGAGCTCTGGTGTGCAGTAGTTAGCATCCCATAGGTCAGTGTGCTGGAAATGCCCCCGTGTGGAGGGTGGCATGCTTTGTCCTGTAGCCAAGGAAACCATGCATCCAGTTTGCCATTGTAGGCCTTGAAGGCAGCTCCAGGTGCTGTGTCCTTGCTTTCAGAGAACGCCTCTCTTGGGTTACAGGGGCTCCATTTCTTTAGTCTTCCACCAGAGCCGCAGGGGGAGCTGTGTGGGCATCTTTATTTACTCAAAAAGCGGAAGACAGATCTCCCATCTAACTGCTCACTTATTCCCAAATGCCTGCAGTGGCCAGGGCAGGGATAACCCAGAACCAGGAAATACCATCCAGGTCTCCCAAGTCAGTGACTGCTGCCCTCCAGGGTCTGTGTTCACAGGAAGCTGGGGTTGTTATGAGTTTCTAAAACCTCAGAACCCCAATAAAAATTGGGACTCCAGGATTCTTGATCTCCAATGTTTTCATCTGTGAAATGGGTATGGTAGTACCTCCCTTTTTCTAGAACTCTCTTTTTTTAAGGATTTATTTATTGGAATGGCAGAGTCAGAGGGAGAGACAGATCTTTCACCCACTAGTTCATTCCTCAAATGGCTGCAACAACCAAGGCTGGGCCAGACCAAAGCCAGGAGCCTGGAACTCCATCAGGGTCTCCCACATGAGTGCCAGGGACCCAAGGACTTGGTCCATCTTCTGCTGCTTTCCCAGGTACATTAGCAGGATGCTAGAATGGAAGTGGAACAGCCAGGGCTCAAACTGGCATCATGTGGGATGTTGACATCATAGGCAGTGACTTAGCCCACTGCACCACAATGCCAGCCAATGTTTCCGGAATTCTTTGGAGACCAAGAAAACAATGTGTGCAAAGTGCCCAATGTAGTGTTTGGCACATGTCTGTGCTCAAGAAAAGTGGTGTCTGTTCCCTGTTCCCTACACCCTGTGGAGCACACCTGTGGATGATACAGGCTGTCTTCTTGGTGCCAGCTTGTATTTCCCAGAATACAATGAGAAATGAGAAGCAGTCGCCAAACATTTGCCTGCATTTCCGAGTTGTGAGTCTTAAGCTGGTGTGACCTACCATGCTCCCTAATCGCATCAGACATGGTCAGCTCGTGTTTTGTTTTTGATGTTAGTGATGCTGGCAGGAGAAAGTTACTCTTGGAAGGAGCACTAGGCAATCCTACAGCCAGAGGTCTCTAGTTAGACTACAGTCTTCTCATCTCCCCCGTCTTCTGGAGATCGCCTTTCTCCTTTCTGTCCAGCTTGTGTCTGGATTTTAAGCCAACACTTTGCCTCTTATTTTGTCTGCCGTAAACGAGGTCTGTGTCTCAGGTGAAGGCAAGGGCTTCTGGGAAAGTGGTGCCTGAAGTGGAGTCTATGCACTTCTGTATGCAAGTTGAAACACAGGAGGAGTATCTGAAAACTTCATAAAACTTCAAAAACGCCAGGAAGATATTAAGCTCTTCCCAACACTTAATATGTGGCTGTAGACCAGTGTCCTTGGGCAGTGCGATTGGCAGGCAGTCAAGGTTGACAACTGGTCATGTTTATCATTTGAGAGGCTTACAATGTCGGAATGACTGGTCTCGGCTGCTGGTGGTAAACATCCATGATATTACCTTATTTTTTCTTCTCCAGTACACATGTGAGTGATAGGTTTGCTCAGGAGGCACTGGGAGTCCAGAACCGCACAGGGTCAGGCTGGGAGTCGGACCTGAGTTCAAGTCCTATCTCCTTTCCCGGACTGGCACTGGCCGAGTCCATCCATAGCAGAGTTCGGGGCTCTTCTATCAATAGCCAAAGCCCCTTCTGGCTACAATATTTTAAGGTGAATGTAAGTAGAGAAACATTCTGCCCCTTCCTCAGCCTTCTTTGTGGTCAACGGTCTTCTTGCTTTTGTGTCAACCTTCTTGTCTCTACCTTCTTGTGGTCCACAGGTCTTCTTGCTTTTGTGTCAACAGCTTCTGTCTTGTGCTCAGAGAGCATCCGTTTGTTACTTAGGGTGGCCCTTACAATACTTCATCACTGGCTCCTTCTTGGCTAGCCTGTTACAGTCTCCGTGTCGTCTTTCTCTCTACCTACTCCTCCTGCTCTGCTGTGCTGTGGAGACATTTCTATCCTGCAATCACCCATCACTTGAATATTATGAAGCTCAAGATTCCTTTTTGTTTGGGTAAATGAAATCCTGTCTCTGCTTTCATGTCTTGTTAGCCTGGTGAGAGGATGGTTCTTTCTTGAACAGCGCTTTCTTGGCCACCAGTATTCCTGGTTCACTTATTGTTAACAACTGGTGCAAAACTTAGCATTTGCCTGTTGGCCCCTGTAAAGTGAACTCTTAGTGCATTCTCGTTTAATGCCCTCAAGGCCTGCAGGGCACATACTGTTAGCCCTGGCTTACAGCAAAACTGAGGCTTAGAGAAGCTGTGTAATGCTAGTGGTGGTTTATGATTAAACCCGGAAGCCTTTGTCTTCCTTGGAAGTCTTCGTTGGAGGGGCGCTGAGACCACTGTTCATTAAGATCTCATTTCTTGAGAGAGGGAAGATGTTCTCTTGCTCTGCCTACTCTCTCCTTTCTTGCCCAATGTCTGTTTTTAAAAACCTGTGTTTGACTGCAGCTGAACCTTCAGTAAGGATGTAAGCTGGTCAAAAGAAGGCAGGGTTTGCCTGTGGGTGGCCTCCCCGGAAACACGCACTTCTTACGAGGCTCCTGGGTGAGCACACGGTGAAGCCTCACTGGTCTTCCCAATTTGTTTTGCTGGAATTAGTCCCCGGAACCTGTTTGTGGGACTGGGGGTGGGGCAGGTGCACATCAACTACTGCTGGGAAATCCTGTGGGCAGAGGACGCAGGAATGGGAGGTCAGGTTTGACTGGGCCTCTGTCTGCAGGCGCACCCACACGCCCTCCCTGCCTCTGGGCCACTGCTGGGCTGGCCTTGTGCTAACTGGGCTGCTGTCCGGGTGTGGCTTCTGAGATGCATGGTACCTGGTAACCTGCGCTTCCAGTTGACTGCTCAAGCTGCTTTTGGATCCCTCCCTCTTCTGCATTCCTTGAGCCCAGCCCTGCTTGTATTCCATTCTGAAAGTCCAAGTTGTGGCTCCGGAGAAGAAATGGCAGGAAGGGTCCTGCATCCTTCCTCGGGTGACAGGAGGGTGCAAGCCGATGACCTAGGGTTCATCTGCATACACTGAGCTGCAGGCCCTTGGTGGTGGATCCGCTGTGGTGATCAGTGTAGCTTCTGGTGACTTCCTTTCCTGAGATGTGCCCACAGAACTTAACTCTCTGCCAACCCTGCCTTCCTGGGTGAGGCACGACCCTCTCTCTAAATCTGGTAAAACAGTTCGAGTTGGGGCCCTACAGGCTCCTAGACCAGCACCTTTATGGCTGCATTTTGCCTCCTGGGGAAATATGGTGGCCACATGACCGTGGACATGAGGCAAGCTGAGGACCCACATGGACCTTTGCCCAAAGATGCTGTTTTCACTTCTGTTTTTGGTCCAGCGTTGCTCAGTGATTGTGATACTCAGGGACCACTCCTCATCCCTGAGCTCGGCTTCTTTCCTGGATTCAGTATCCCATTAGCTAGCACATGACACAGGCTGCTCATACCTGCAAGACACCCCTGAGCGCACTTGACTTGATGACTCAATTAAAAGCCCCAGGGTAAGCAGGTAGGCAGGTGGTTGTCGGATGATCCCACATCCCAGGATAACACATGTCAACACTTCACCTGTGTCACCTCTACTTAAAATCCTATTCTTTATACCTTTTCAGTATTTCCACTTATGGCTTTTAAAAGCCATAGATAAGGGGCAAGCAGTTAGCCAGCGGTTAAGATGCCTGTATCTCACATTGGAGTGCCTGGATTGGGTTCACGGCTCTGGCTCCCGACTCCAGCTTCCCACTAATGCAGTCCCTGGGAAGTAGCCGTGACGGCTCAAATCACTGGCCCAGCCCCAGCCTCAAGAGCATTTGGAGAGTGAACTAGCAGACTGGAATAGTCTGTGTCTCTGTCTCTGTCTCTGCTCTCGAACAGCAATTTTAGAAAAGCATAGTTAAGAAAATAACTCCTTCATTCTTACAAAGCTATATTTTTGATGAGTTTTCATTCACCTAGACCCCAAACAGTTCATTTTTGAGAAAAATGAAATAATCTAAGAAAACCTGAAAATACAGGTGGCTAGTTGTCTTGTGTCACCACAGCTCCACTATTTAGTACTTCCTTATAAATAATGCATATTTTGCCCTGACTGTAGAAGATTTGCCGTGAGCGATAGTGAGTGAGTCCAGGGGGAGTCGTTAATCAGCTTGATATCAGCGCTGTTGCAGCCTGCTGATAAGCCTTTACTTATTATTCTTTTTCTCAGAAAAGCATTCACATTAGAATTTCTTCTTTCTGTAGTACAGAGCTGTGGTTCATTTCATGTGAAAAAAAAATTATTCAATTTTCCTCCTGGTTCTAGTTCTCCCTGACACAATATGAACAGAGTTATCGGTGCTAGTATTTCTAGCTGATCTGCCTGCTTCCTTGCTTTGGCTTTGTAATTCAATTAGGGAAACTTACTAAGCAACTAACATTGCTTCAGAGACTACAGTTTGCGAATCAAAAATGAGGACACATACTCTTAAAGGATTTTGGTGTTATGGCTCTATTATCAATGAAAACTCTGCCAATGGAAATTAAAAAGATGAATCACTTTGGTTGTACATTGAATACATTTGCTTAGTTGTGAAGAATATAGTTCTGTGAAACTGGCCATGCCTGAGGACACAGAGGCATGTGAAAGGTAGAGCTTGTACCAGAGGCTGGAGGCTGTTGATTCTAATCAGTTGCTGGTTTAGCAAGAAGAATCACATTCCCCAGGGTCTCCACCTTTGCACTGTAAAGCAGAGAGAGGAGCTCCCTTTAGGGACTGGTAAGTGCTTGGTGACGGGTCAGGCCAGCATCCGCAGTTGTTAAGTGCTTGGTGATTGGTGGAGCCAGCACTTCCACAGCTGAAAAGTCAGCTGACATCAGTGTGACTTTCATCATTTGTCCGATGAAAAGTTAAATAAAAGTGGAAGTAAATAGAGCACTTGTCCTATGAAGGGATTTCAACCACTTGTAAATTTTTTAAAAATTATTTGCACGTACTTGAAAGGCAGAGTGACGGGGGGAGGGGAGAGAGAATGAGAGAACTTCACTTAACTGGTTTAAATGACTGCAACAGCCAGGGCTAGATGAGGCTGAAGCCAAGAGCCCTGGACTCCATCCAAGTCTCCCATGTGGGTGACAGGGACTGCAGTACTCGAGCCATCCTAGGCTGCCTCCCAGGCACACTGGCAGGAAGCTGTGTTGGAAGCAGGAGAGCCAGGACTGGCACGGCACTCTGATGTGGGCATTCTAAGCAGCAGCCAGCTTAGCCCTGTGAACCACAATGCCCTCCCCGTTCCAGCTCGTGTGTGGCTCTGAGGCAAGAGGTATTTGGACAAGGGCCTTGGGGCCCTGGAAGGGAAGGGCAGGAAATTCAGACCAGGAATATGGGGTAGTTCTCTGTAAAAAAGCAAAACCCAGACTCTCGCCTACCAACTAAAGGGGAAGTCTAGTCTTGCCACGTGAGACTTTCCACAGCAAAAAGGCCTCTGGGAAATAGAAGTCATTTAGGTTCCCAAGGGCTAGACTTGAAACTACCAGGAAAACTGGAGGTCCCCATACTGAGGAAGATGGGGAGATAAATATGTTTTGGGGTTTTTTTTGGGGGGAGGGATAAATTTGTATTTATGTACTATGTTTATTTGAAAAACAGAGACAAACAGAACCATCCACTAGATCATTCCCCTAATGCCTGTAACAGCTAGGGCTGGGCCAGGCTGGAACTCAATCCGGGTCTCCCATGTGGATGGCAGGGACTCAAGTACTTGACCTATCCCCTGATGCCTCCCGGGATGCACATGAGCAGGAAGCTGGATTGGAAGCAGAGGAGCCATTACTCCCACTTCGGATGCAGGTCTCTCTAGCTGTGGCTTAACCCCTGTGCCAAATGCCTGCCCCCACCCTACCGTGTATGTTAAAATGATACTCTTTGTAGTTACTTTTATACATTGAAGAAATAAAATGAACATGCCAAGCTGGTGATTTTGTGAAGACTATTGTTTAGGATTAAGCCAAATAAAACAGAATGCTTTATAGAAGAACTTGAAACGTAGGATGGCTGGAATTGGATATAGGAAGGTTGTGAAAGTCCCCGAAGATGACCAAGGTTGAGGAAACGTTGCACTCTGTACGGGGTATGTCAGAAATCGTGGGAAAGTCAGACAGCATAGTAACCTTAGGGGAGACCAAGTGTGGGGGGTGCACCACCCTGCATCAAATGGTGTTAATATTGAAGGAACTTTTAGGTTGAAAGAAGTATAAACCTGGAGGTGTTTTTACACCCTGAAGAGGAGGTTACCTAGGGCGTGTTGTGGCACAGCTGGTTAAGTGGCCACCTGCGATGCTGGTATCCTGTATCAGAGCAGCAGTCAGAATCCTGTCTGCTCAATTTCCTGTCCAGCTCCCTGCTAATGCACCTGGGAAAGCATTGGAAGATGGCCCAAGAGCTTGGGCCCTTGGCACTCAAGTGGGAGACCTGAATGGCATTCCGTGCTCCTGGCTTTGACCTGGCCCAGCCCTGGCCATTGCTGCTATTTGGGGGGTGAACCAGTAGATGGGCGCTCTCTGGCTCTTCTCTCTCTGTAACTCTGCCTTTCAAATAAATGTTTAGGTAATTTCTTTGCTTTTTAAGTAAAGCTTTCACTGGCTTGTGGCCTGGTCAGTAGCTTGCCACCCAGGCCACTTGCTCTCACCCTGTAGTGCAATTGGTGCAGATAGGTGCTCCAAAAATGTTCACAATATAACCTCCAAAATTGTGTGGTACATAATCTTCCAGAATAATAAAGTCTTTGGAATAGTTGAATAATTTTTGGGATATTTTTAATAATAAAGTCCTTGGGATAGTATTAAAAGCTGACTTAATATTTGTTGTATTTAGAAGCATTCTTAGCCAATACTTGTTATGAAAGCATCAATTTATTTAGTGTTTCCAAAAATGCAACAAGAGTGGATATTAAGCCTAGTGGTTCAGATGCCCGCATCACATAGCAAGTGTCTGGTTTGACTCCTGGATCTGGTTCTGGACTCCAGCTTCTCGCCACATACTGACCCTGGGAGGCAGCAGGCAGCTTAAGCACTCGGATCCCTGCCACTCACATGGGAGAACTAAACTGGAGCTCTTGGCTCAGGCCCCAGCTCAGCCTGCAACTGCAGGCATTTGTGGACTGATTGAGATGATGAGACCTCTCTCATCTTTCTTGTCTCTCTACCACTCAGATTAAATTAAAAAAAAAAAAAAAAAAAATCCTAGGCCGGCGCCGCGGCTCACTAGGCTAATCCTCTGCCTTGCGGCACCGGCACACCGGGTTCTAGTCCCGGTCGGGGCACCGATCCTGTCCCGATTACCCCTCTTCCAGGCCAGCTCTCTGCTGTGGCCAGGGAGTGCAGTGGAGGATGGCCCAAGTCCTTGGGCCCTGCACCCCATGGGAGACCAGGATAAGTACCTGGCTCCTGCCGTCGGATCAGCGCGGTGCACCGACCGCAGCACGCCAACCACGGCGGCCATTGGAGGGTGAACCAACGGCAAAAGGAAGACCTTTCTATCTGTCTCTCTCTCACTGTCCACTCTGCCTGTCAAAAAAAAAAAAAAAAAATCCTGCCAGTTAAACTGTGATATGTCATTGGTTATAAGATATATGCTCATTTCATATTGTTAAAATGTGACACAAAAATGTGTCTTAGAATTAATGGAATATGTGAACTTTTATTTAAAACTTAAGACTTGAACTGTTCATGGATATAGAAGATGATTCTTTTGGGATTGACATTTCAGGCAGAGAAAATAAAAGTTGTTGTTTATTTTCCTGCCGCCATCTAATGAAGCGTCCGCTATAGCTGCAAGTCAGAGTAAACAAGAATTGGAGCTCTGAGTTGACATGGAACAATAAAACCTGGAAAACAGTGTCATCCCTTTATACATTCTATTTCGCCTTTGCATCCATTATCTTATTTCATCTAATTTTTTCACAATGAAAACCGCTCTTTATATGTGTGTATTTTATGAACATGTGTGCAGTAGAAAAATCAAACCACACTGAACTTACATTTAAAGGTAAATGCAACATTTGAACACCGTATTTCCAATAGAGATTGAATACAAGTATTTTATAGATCCAGTTAAAATCAGGGCACCTTATCATCCCTTGTTTTTCATAAACCCTTCGTTAGTCCTCCACCTTCTGGTCTGGCCAATGTTGCCAGCCTGATGTACATGGCTATACTTCCCGATCACATTGTCACATGTAACCCACCTTACGCCAGAAGGGTGGGGAGTTGGTCTGATGATGAGGCTTATTTGAACTTTGCAATAGTCCAGGGTGCATGGTATGCACCCCTTCCTGCTGAGAAGGGGACAAGCTCGGAGGGGTTGACTGATTCGTGCAACACCCTTCGGTGAGGTCAGGACCTCAACCTGGGAGGGCTAGTTCTGAGAGAATTACCCTTGCTTTTCTGGGATCAAGTCGGTTGTGGATGTAACCACTCAGTCTGGGTCAGTCCTGGTTTATGCCTCTTGCTCCAGCCTTCTCACTAATCACACCCTCTTTTGCATTCAGAATTGTCCCAGGTTGTGCGATAGATAAGTACTTAGGTTCTGGTCGTGGACCACTTCTCTCCTGGGGGCTGGCCCTTCTAGAAAGGTTGACTATAGCCCACCCCCAGCTAAGAGACCTCTGGACCCCCAGTGGTCTTGGAGCCACTGTCTACTTTGCCTTGAGGATGGTATTAGAAGTGAGCCGAAAGGGGCTTAGTGATGCCAGCATCAAGTTTCAGTATAAAATGAGATCATGGATGTGAAAATGTTATACAAATATTAAACCTTTGGTAAAGTTGCAACTACTTAAATGAAGCAAATAAGCACATCTCCACAGGCACTGAGACTGCCCCGCCCCCAACCCTGTGTGCCACCCCCATCCCCAACGCTGCACGTTCCCAACTGCTCTCTGCGCAGAGGCAACGTGGCGTGTCACAGCCTGAGGCTTCAGTTTCCTCGTCTCTTAAGTAGTGACACAGATTGTAATACTTGGGTGTTATAGGTGTTGTGAGGATTAAATGAGATCACCGAAAGCTTTGGCACATGCTTACTGGCTCAGTGAATGTTCATTCCAATTACTTCAGGGCCATGGAGGGTAGGGATGGTTTGTTGGCTACTGACTGCCCTGGTCTTTCTTCCAGAAATACTTCTTCCTTGACTGCTGTCCCTGTAGTCCAGCACACCCATGCTTGCTTCAAAGGCAACTCTTTTTTTTTTTTTTTTTTTTTTTAATTTTTGACAGGCAGAGTGGACAGTGAGAGAGAGACAGAGAGAAAGGTCTTCCTTTTTGCCGTTGGTTCACCCTCCAATGGCCGCCGCAGTAGCGTGCTGCGGCCGGCGCACCGCGCTGTTCCGATGGCAGGAGCCAGGTACTTATCCTGGTCTCCCATGGGGTGCAGGGCCCAAGGACTTGGGCCATCCTCCACTGCACTCCCTGGCCACAGCAGAGAGCTGGCCTGGAAGAGGAGCAACTGGGACAGGATCGGTGCCCCGACCGGGACTAGAACCCGGTGTGCCGGCGCCCCAAGGTGGAGGATTAGCCTAGTGAGCCGCGGCGCCGGCCTCAAAGGCAACTCTTGACATTGCAAAGAATATTGAGGGGTATGAATTCCCTATGGTTGAAATACACCATGAGCTCTAGGCTGGTTTATGGTGCCTTGCACATGGTTGCATGTACAAACATTGTACCAATGTTGATGGTTGCTTTTCCATCATTTGTGGTTGAAGCAAATGTTTCATTCCAGTGAAATAGCAGAAAGGCAAAAGGTAGAGTTCCAGAAGTGCAAAAGATCAAAGTCTAAGCGCATAGTTCTGCTGCTTCATCTCGTGACTGTTAGGACTGGGACAGAAAAATTCCTTCAGATGTGACCTCCTGTTCTGCAGGTCAGCGCATTACCACTGTCCACTGTTCACAGTAAGAATATGGCTCTGCTTCTCGGAATGATGTCCTTTTGACATTGGGACATTCTAAAGATCTATTTATTTGAAGGGAGAGAGAGTGAAAGAGTACGAGAAAGCTTCTATTTGCTGACTCACTCACAGTGGCTCAACCATTGGGTCTCCCACACGGGTGGCAGGGGCCCAAGTACTTGTCTCTGCTTTCCTGGGAAGCTAGATCAGAAGCAGAGTAGCCAGGACTTGAACCGGTGCTCTGATATGAGATGCTGGCATAGCAGGTGGCAGCTTAGCTCACTGTGCCATGACGCCAGCCAGATTGAGGGCATTCTAGTCCCAGGATTTCTGGGAATTGGATCTGCTGTTTTGTGCCTATGGACCAGCTAACTGTCCCAGCCATGATACTATCTTGCTGTCCAGACAACATCTTCCAGCAACCTTTCAAACCTGGAAGCAGTGCAGAATGTGATTTTAAAATGACAGTCACAACTTTTGTCAGAGAGATCCTGGTCAGACCCAACACCGCTCCAGAAAGTGCTGGATTATATTAACATTGTTTGCATGGTTTCTATTTGTTTTTAAATTTTCTTAACACATACATATGGGGGGAAAATGTAAACTTTACAAAAAAGTAGAAACTGGAAAGTAAAAGTCCCACTTCTCCCAAAACCTCCAGGCTTTCCCCCAAAAGGTACCTTGAGTATCTTTCAACAAAAGTTCTACATATGCAGTCAGTTCTATACTTGTTCCATGACTGATTTCTTTCTGTATGAAAGAGTGAATCTTGAAGATCATTTTCCTATCTTCAGGATGAGCAAGTCCCTTTCATGACTGCGTGGCACACTGTTGCAAATGTGCCATGTTCTAATCTGTCCCCTGGCGATGCTTCCTGTTTGTCTATTACAAACTGCTGAGTGACCAACCAACCCTGCACGTGTACCCTGGCATCCCTTTGCCAGTACATCTTAAGGTAAATTTATGAAAGCCCAGTTGCCAGATGGAAGAAGATAATTTTATTTCTGGTTAACCATTGATTTGTACATTGATCTTTGTGTCTGAAATTTTGATACCTGTCTCCAGGTTGCTCCATAAAACACTGTGTAGTAGACTCTAGAAATAAGAGCAGGTATGGTCACTCCCTCTGCCCAGACCCTCCCAACACGGGGCCTGTTGTATTTAATGGGCTCTCTGAACTGGCTCCCTGGCTGGGCACCTGAAGGGCGTTGGAAGACTGGAGTCAGTGTAAGGATTGCTCCTCCTCTCTCCTGGATGAATCCAGGAAGCAAGCTGCTCCCTAGGACACTGGTGAGAGTGTTTTCCCCCTGGGCCATCCTGGGGCCGCCTCCCGTGGAGCAGTGAAGGCGGCCATTCAGGAGGGAAGAAACCCTGCCTGTGGGAGCTGACTCACCTGAGGTCTTTCCAGTCCCCACCCTGCTGAAACACACACCAGTCAATGCGGCTCCACCTTGGACAGTCGGTGGGCGGATCAGCCGGCTGAGCGTCCCAGCACCACAGCCAGCTTCGTCCTGCCCGAGAGGGATACTCTTCAATGTGAGCCCCAAACAAGGCCATTATGTGAATGTGGGCGTGCCCGCTTCCTAGAACTTCCGTGTCCAACAGACTCGGCGTTAAACACCAAGTGTTGAATTCTCGGGAGTCCTGCCGGGTGGGGACTTTCTCCCTCTTTTGTAAGGGTGGTCGGGGCCCCACGTAACCCTGTGTGACTGGTGCTACTGGGGATGCTGCAAGTGACGTGCCTGGCTCAGGGCCCTGCGTTTCAGAACATCGCCATTTCCAGTGGGGGAAACGGGAAGGAGGCGCTCAGAGAAACCCACAGAAGAGAAGAAAGCTGGCTCTTGTTGAGAGATGGCCACTCTCACACAGGGTGGGGGATGTTCTTAAGCCTGCTGTCTCTCCCAGTACCCTTGGCGGCTACACTTACCTCTACCTGTCAGTCAAGGGAGGAGTAAGATAGAAGGGGGAGAATGCTCAGGATCTTTGTTCTGGAGCCATAGTACATGTTCTCACACTTGCAGGACGGTGGTGTATGTCCCAGGCCAGCGGTCAGCCTCTGCGTTCAAGTGTTCAGGGTTGTGAATAATGACTGTTTGCCACCTTGTTGCCTACTGCCTCATTCCATGGCTGTGTTCCGAGGAAGGCCTCCATTAGCCAGCTCTGTTGTCCCCACGTAAAAGTAGAAAGCAGGTGTTGTGTTTTGTCCTGTGGATTTTTTTTTAGGAGATTTATTTTATTTACTTGGAAGGCAGAATTGCTGAGGGGGAGAGAGAGATTGGGGACCTTCCATCCACTGGTTCACTTCTCAAATGGCTTCAACAGCCAGGCCTGGGCAAGGCCAAGGCTTGGAACTAGGAACTTCATCTGAGCCTCCCACATGAGTGCTTAACCCATTATGCCACAATACCAGCCCCAGGAATTTTTTTTTATTTGACAGTTATAGACAGAGACAGAAAGGTCTTCCATCCGTTGAACCACACCCCAAATGACCACTATGGCAGGCGCTGCACCGATCTGAAGCCAGGAGCCAGGTGCTTCTTCCTGGTCTCCCATGCAGGTGCAGGGGCCCAAGCTCTTGGGCCATCCTCCACTGCCCTCCTGGGCCACAGCAGAGAGCTGGACTGGAAGAGGAGCAACCAGGACTAGAACCGGTGCCCATTTGGCATGCTGGCGCTGCAGACAGAGGATTAGCCAAGTGAGCCATGGTGCCGGCCCTTCAGGAAATTCTTAAAAAAAAAAAAAGCTTTATCTGAGTTGCGTGGAGTAACAGAGCTCTCATCCTCTGGATCCAATGCGGTGACAAGGACCAGGCCAGGGCTGAATCCAGAAGCTAAGACCTCAGTGTAGATCTCCTGCATGGGTGGTGGGACCAGAGACATGTGCGGTCACTGTTGCCTCCCAGAATCAGGAACAGAACTAGGGATCAAACCCAGGTACTCCAGTGTGGCATGTGAGCATCTTAACCAGTAGGCTGAACACTCACCCCCCACCCACCATTGTAGGGAACTTCCTGGGGGCTGGGATGAGAGCCTGCCCATCCATGCCTGATTTCTAGCAGCTCCCATTATCATACATCACCCTCTGCTAGTATTCCCCAGCTCAGCCCAGCCCACTCTTGGCTTTCATTTACCACTCTGGTATGTTGTGACCTTGTCCTTGACCATCTGGGCAGGTCAGCCTTCTTCCAGGCTTGATTTGCACCCATTCTCCCTACCAGTCTTCCTCTTTTTTTTTTTTTTCCTTTATTTTTAAATTTTTTTTTCTGACAGGCAGAGTGGACAGTGAGAGAGAGAGAGAGAGAGAGAGAGAGAGAGAAAGGTCTTCCTTTCTCTGTTGGTTCACCCCCCAATGGCCTCTGCAGCTGGCGTGCTGCAGCCAGTGCACCGCGCTGATCCGAAGCCAGAAGCTAGGTGCTTCTCCTGGTCTCCCATGCCGGTGCAGGGCCCAAGGACTTGGGCCATCCTCCACTGCACTCCCGGGCCACAGCAGAGAGCTGGACTGGAAGAGGAGCAACCAGGACAGAATCCGGCGCCCCGACCAGGACTAGAACCCAGTGTGCCGGCGCCATAGGCAGAGGATTAGTCTATTGAGCCATGGCGCTGGCCTAGTCTTCCTCTTTTATGTCTTTTTTTTTTTTTTTGGGGGGGGGGGAAGGGGCAATCAATAAGGACAAAAATTGTAACTGGAAATCCTTGGGCAATTTGCAGTTTTCTCCCTAGCAAATTTGAGATAATAATGCATGGCGTGGCTATGAAGGTTGAGTGAGTTGATATAACTACAGTTGCCTAAGAGGGGGGAGGAAGAGAGATGTGTAACCAATAGGATATAGAAAGTATATTAAATCCTAGTGTCTGCTAATACTAACTGATAGAATCAAAAAGGGAGAGAACAATCCATCATGGGAAGCGGGATACACAGCAGACTCATAGAATGGCAGAGGTCCTAAATAGCACTCTGGCCTCAGAATCAGCCCTTAAGGCATTTGGATCTGGCTGAAGAGCCCATGAGAGTATTTTAGGCATGGAAAGCCAAGACACTCGGCGGGGGGGGGGGGGGGGGGGAGACCTAAATGAAAGATCTTTGCGAGTGAGATCCCAGTGGAAAGAACGGGGCCATCATCCTCCCTCTCTGAAGGGAGGAGAGAACTTCCACTTTGACTATGACCCTGTCGGAATAAGATCGAAGTCGGCGAACTCAAAAGGCTTCCATAGCCTTGGCAACTCATGACTAGAGCCTAGGGAGATTACTGATGCTATAAACAAGAGTGTCAAATTGTTAAGTCAACAACAGGAGTCACTGTGTACTTATGTCTCATGTAGGATCTGTCCTTAATGTGTTGTCCAATGTGAAGTAATGCTATAACTAGTACTGAAACAGTATTTTACACTTTGTGTTTCTATGTGGGTGCAAACTGATGAAATCTTTACTTAATATATACTAAATCGATCTTCTGTATATAAAGATAATTGAAAATGAATCTTGATGTGAATGGAATGGGAGAGGAAGCGGGAGATGGGGGGGGTGTGAGTGGGAGGGAAATTATTGGGGGGGGGAAGCCATTGTAATCCATAAACTGTACTTTGGAAATTTATATTTACCAAATAAAAAAAAAAAAAGACTCCAAAAAAAAAAAAAAAAAGAAAGTATACTAAATCAAAAATAACTCCAGTGTTTTAGTTCTCGGATGCTAAGAGGAGGTGGTCATGTGTTGCCTTTATAATGATGAGTTCCTTCTTGATGACAGGCTGTCATTCTGTTGCCTTTTTAAACTTAAGCAGAAGTATTCAGGAACTCACTAGGGAGACAAAGTAAAGAAATCAGGTTTGAATGAGTCTGTCCTCACGGAGTCTTTTGTTTGCATATTGTCTTGGATACTTCCTAGTTGGGAGGTCTCAGTTTTCTTTTATACAGCATGGGAACGTCAGTGTGTGCAGTAATGACTAGAATGACCTCCACCCACATCAGCCAGCTCATTGCTTTGCATATACAGATTCTCCTTGACTTATGATAGGCTTGTGCCCTCCCCCATAAACCCATTTTAAATGGAAAACTTCTAAGTCAAAAATGCCTTTGATGCCCTTAACCTACAAACATCCCAATTCAGCAACACAGCACACTGCAGGGTGTGGGTTGTTGGTCCTCAAGAGCTTGTGGCAGGTTGGGAGCCTTGCTGGCTGGTGCTGTCCAGCATCATCAGAGAGGACCATGTGTCACTTGCCTGGGAAAAATCAGAATTCAAGATACAGTTTCTGTTAAATGCATATCAGGTTCGCACTGTTGTAAAATAGAAAATCATAGCTTCAGTCACAAGTTGGAGGTTCTCTGTATTGCCATGCACTATACTACTAGCTCCTTACCACACTGGAGTAGCAGACAGGATGCTCCAGGAAGAGGACTGAAGACCTGGGGTGGGAATCCCAGTGATACCCGGGATCATGAAAATCAGTGAGCACCTCGGGAGCCCCTGTTCTCACGGGGGAACAACTGCCACACCAGAGAGGACAGGGAACAGCCTCTGAGACAGGGCGTGTGGAAACAGTGCTCCCGGGTGAGACAGAGAAGCACCGTTGCATTGGACACCAAGACCAATAGCGATTGCCTTGGGAAGGCAGCTTCTGTGGTGCAGTAGGGCTACCCTCGTGTGCACTGTGACACAGAGCTCCTCCATTTCTTATCCTATGTAGAAATTCCATAACTGCTTATTAATAGCCTTCTGTCTTCCCTTGTGTTTAATTCCTCATTGAGAAAAACCAAAATCTGGACTCTTTTGAATAGGTAGTCATCTGCTGGAGTTGAAAAAAACTAACCAAAAGACCTATGAGCCAGTTTGGGAGCTTGATTTTCTACACGGGGTCACTTTTGTGGGTGCCAGAGGCTGGAAAAGAAGGGAGAGAAGAGGAAGGGTCACTGGGGGTCTTTCTCTGATTGGAAGCAGACCCTGGGCAGTCAGTGGAAACTGGGTGAGTCAGGCAGCAGCCAGTGCTTTTTTTTTCCCTTTCTGTTTTGCCACAAGAGGAAGAAGGCGTGGTGAGGCCTGAGGTAATTCTGTAGAACTGATGCTTCATGTGGTTCTGAGAAAGCCAAATATATCATATAGGCAATTTCCTTTTGCAAGACAGCATGGGTGGCAAACCTTCCCGATCGCTTTCCAGCGCATGAATCTCACGGCACTGGTTTGCTTTTCCTATGGTGGCCCCTGCTTGGCTGATTTTTAGAGACTGCTTTTCCCAGAACCTCTTAGAATTTGTTATTTGCAGAGGATCTGTCTCCTCTGAGAAAACACTGAACAATTTGACAAAAATGTCGAATGAAATTTGAACTCCATCTTAATTCTTTCCACCTACTTCTCTCAAAGTCTCCCATTCTCTTTTCTCATATTTGTCTTGATGTCTGAGCAAATCGGCCTGTTCTGTATACCCTCATCCAGAACTTTGCTCTCTGTCGTCCAGTCCCCAGGTAATGAACTCCCAGGGAGGGGCAAGGGCCAGGACTCAGATCGGTGCTCGCCACCCTTCCCCCGTGCATGGTGCTTCTGGAAGGAAGCACGAAGTGTTTGAAATCATGAGACAGTCTTCTGACATTTTGTCACATTTACCTTTAAAAAAAAATCGAAAATCAAAATTACACTGAGATCTTCCATCCTCTGGTTTACTCCCCGAGATGGCCGCAACAGCCAGGGCTGAGCTATGCTGAAATCAGGAGTCGGGAGCTTCTTCTGGGTCTCCCATGTGGGTGGCAGGGGCCCAAGCACTTGGACCGTCTCCACTGCTTTTCCCAGGTACATAAGGAGCTGGGTCAGTAGTGGAGTAGTTGGGACATGAACCAGTGCCCAAATGGAATGCCAACACTGCAGGCAGCAGCTTTACCCACTACACCACAACACTGGCCCGTGTTTACCTTTATTTCATATATATTAGGATAGTTCAAAAAGTTCATGGAAATAGAATTAAAATAGTTTATTTTGGTGCAAAAATTTTCAAAATCCATGCCCATCAGTGATCTAAAAGTTCATGGAAAGATATATATTCTGGAAAAACTACAGATTTCATCTTTTTTGCTTCATAGTACACTTATTTTTAATTATTTTTTCTACAAACATTTTGAAGTACCTTCATTAGCTTTTTTTGTCCTGGTAAATAAAATTACAATAAATGATCCTTCTCCTTGTGGTCTCCCCTGGCAAATCCAAAATATTTTAGATCTACTTCAAATGGAGGTAGATTTCTACCTCTCCCAGGACTAGCACAACCCCCACCCCAACTTTTGTAACAGGAGTTTTGTGTGTGTGTTTGCATTGACTGTTTTGTCAATGATTCATTTTATACGTGAATCACTTTACTCCATTGTTATCTCCCCAAGACCGGGCACATAAGTAAACACATAGGGGTCCCACTACTGATGTGCCAATTGAAAGCAAGTTCTAGAGTTCAGAGTGTTCAGAGGCCAGCCTTGATGTTCAGAAAATCCTAGGAGTAGATGAGAGCCCAGGCCTTCACCTATGTAAGGAGGCCATGGGCCTGGAAGAGATTCTAGCATCCGAGCATGTTCTGGGGTCACGTTTAGTCTGTCCTGACCACTTCTTCATTGATATAGCAATGATCACAGTGTTTATTTTGAATGTAGAAGGCCAATGTTACATTGACAGTGATAAGTTTATAGATGACTTAAGACATTATGACAATAATTTAGCCATTGTGTATGTGAAATATATTCCTTGCATTTCTAGGTTCTGTCATATAATTTGTAAAACAAGTCTAGAAAGTTTGTATTTGTACTGATAAATTTGATATAATCATAAGTTTGGAGGGGTTATCAGAGATCATCCTTCATGTATTGTGCTATATTGCTGACATTGGTGCTTTGTGTTATTTTTATTTATAAAGATTCATTTGAAGATATACCTTCCAAACACTGGTTCTATTCCCCCAGTGGCTATAAGGGCTGGGTGAGGCTGGGCTGGACTGAAGCCAGGAGCTGGGAGCTTCTTCCAGGTCCCCTGTGTGGGTGGCAGGAGTCCAAGCACTTGGACCATCTTCTGCTGCTTTCCCAGGTGCATTAGCAGGGAGCTGGATGGGAAATGGAGCAACCTTGACAGGAACAAGTGCCTATGTAACATGCCAGTGACACAGGCAACAGTTTAACCTGCTGTGCCAAAATACTGCCTCCTATCTATTTTTTAAGTTCATCTTTTAACTTTTTACTAAATTTATTTGATGATATGTTTTTATTTACTTATTTGAAAGGCAGAGTGGCAGAGAGAGATGGAGAGACAGAGTGAGATTTTACCAGCTGGTTCACTCTCCAAATGGCCACAGTATCCAGGCCTAAAGTCGGAAGCCAGGAACTTCTTCCTGGTCTCTCACGTGGGTGTTGGATTGCTTGGGCCATCATCTGCTGCTTTCCCAGGTGCATTATCAGGAAGCTAGATCAGAACTGGAGGAGCCAGGTCTTGAACTAGCATGCCAATATGGGATGCTGTGTTGCAAACAGCGGCTTAACCTGTGCCAAAACACTGGTCTTGCTATGGTTTAATTCTCATAGCAGCTCTACAAGAATGATTTTTATTTTCCTCATTTTACAAATGAGAAAAGAGAAGTTTGAATAAGCAGTGAGCTTAGTTAATTCTCCCCATTTTTTTCTTAGACTATAGGTGATAAAACTAGAACTTGAATCCAGGTCTATTGATAGCAACTTTTTTTGAAGACTTATTTATTTACTTGACAGAGTGACAGAGAAGGAAAGACAGATCTTCCATCTGCTAGTTCACTTCTCAAATGTATGCAACAGCCAGGGCTAGGCCAGGAAAAAGCCAGGAGCCAGGAACTCCACCTGGGTTTTCCATTTGGGTGACAGCACCCCAAGTACTTGGGCCATCATCTCCTGTTTCTTAAGTACCTTAATAGGAAGCTGGATCAAAACTGGAGGAACAGGGACTTGAGCCAGATACTCTGACATGGGATGTGAGTGCCCCAAGCAGCAGGTTAAACTCCGCCGATGCCTGCCTGCCCCGATAACAAAAATCTTTGCTCTGTTTGTTCTGCTACATTTTACTTGGGGGATATTTGGAAAACTTGTGGCATACCTTTTTTTAATCTTGAATTAAAGAAACTGTCCTAATCATTGTGCATTTTCTGTTCCCAGGGCAGCAAAGGTGCCTACCGGTACCACTGGCAGAGCCACAATGTCAAGCACAGTGGCGTGGATGACATGGTGCTGTTGTCCAAGATCACAGAGAACTCCATCGTGGAGAATCTGAAGAAGAGATACATGGATGACTACATCTTCGTATCCTTTACTGGTTTCTTTGGCCATGTCTGTAATAGGAGTGCATTCCCAGTAGGACGTAGCCTTGTTCCTAGCTGTTGGTGTGAACTGACGCTGGGTGCTCACACCATTTTCACTGTATTACTGTGAGATCTTAGGCTTTGTGGCCACTTGGTTCAGGTGGTCCAGAGAGCAGAGATGAAGCTAACTTGTTTTCCTGGCGTCTGACATGGGGGAAATGTAGCCAGCTCTTACTCTGTGGCATAGTCCCTTCAATGTGCTCTTGCCGTGCACATGGTATGTGCAACCTCTGCTGTTTTAGAGAAAGTCCTGCTTTTCCAAGTGCTGTCGATGATGCTTCCTGATTACAAAGCAGGCATTACAGTACAGCCTTGATAGGTTTAAAAAAGATTGCCTCGTGCAGGAGGGGAAAAAAAGGCTATCTTGCAGATTTTTCTGCATCTTGATGCGTACTAACGGAAATCTGGGAAGTAAAGATCAGCTATTGAAAGTGCCTGACGTTCTTGAGTTGTTCTTTATGTTTTGATTTTAGCTTACCATATGCCAATTTTTATAGGGCTTTAAACATGCAGAATGGAAATTTGATTCAAATGTGTGATATTTGCTGAAGTTCCTACACGATTCAGGAACTTTGTTTGGTGCAGTTATGTAAAGATGGAGCAGAGGAGTCTTTGCAGGAATTAGTCATACACATGCAAAGGTCTGTGTAATATGAACTGGCGGCTTCACTTCAGTGTTGGTAGTAACTTTTTTTAAAAAAAAAATTTATTTATTTGGAATGCAGAGTTACAGAAAGACAGAGAGAGCGCGAGCTGGTTCACTCCCCAGATAGCCGCAATGGCCGGAGCTGCACCTATCTGAAACCAGGAGCCTCTTATGGATCTCCAACATGGGTGCAGGGGCCCAAGCACTTGGGCCATCTGCTGCTGCTTTCCCAGACCATAGCAGAGAGCTGGATCGGAAGTGTAGCAGCCGAGACTTGAACCAGTGCCCATGTGGGATGTCAGCACTGCAGGCAGTAGCTTTACCCACTATGTCACAGCGCCAGCCCAGTAGTAACTTCTAAAGGGAGGGTGTTGGGGATGACCTAGTACAACTGGAGTCTTTGCCAGTGTAGTGTAGTATATATATTTTATCCCAGAAAGCTTGGGGGAATCATTTGGTTTGCTTTTTCTTCTTTCCTTCTATCCTTCAGATTTATTAGGTTTATTTGAAAAGGCAGTGTGTTACAGACAGAACGAGCTTCCAGCCCCTGTTTCATCCCCAAATGGTGAGGGCTGGGCCATGCTGAAGCCAGGAGCCAGGAATTCCATCCAGGTCTCTCATATGATTGCTGGGGCCCAAGTACTTGGGCCGTCTTTCACCCCTCTCCCAGGTACATTAACAGAGACCTGGATTTGAAGTAGAACCACCAAGGCTCATTTGGGATGCCAGTGTTGCAGGTAGTAGCTCAACCTGCTCCACCATAACTTAGGCAGCAGTCTTTTTGCACGGACTGCCTGTCTAATCGCTGGTGTGTGGGGTACCTCTGACCTGAATTTTTTTCATTTTAAATTTTTACATATTTGTTTGAAAGGCAGAGACATTGAGAAGGTGACAAATCCTATCTGCTGGTTTTCTCCCTAAGTGCCTGCAACAGTCAAAACCGAGCCATGGCTAAGCCTGGAGCCCAAAACTCAATCCCATGGGTGGCAGGAACCCAAATACTGGAGTCATCACCTACTACCTCTGAGGTTGTGCATTAGCAGGAACCTGGATCTAAAACGGAGCCTAGGCTCTAACCCAAGGACTCCGGTGTGGGATGCAGGCATCCTAAGCAGTGTACTCGCTACTGTGCCAAGTGCCTGTTCCTTTCCACAAGTTTTTTTGTGTGTGTGTTTTTTTCTTTCTTTCTTTCTTTCTTTTTTTTGGCATTGGTTGTAGGTTGTTGAGAAAGCTTTTGATTTTATTTTACAAGGTCTTCTTTATGAAAATCTCACAAAGAGATTCCTCTTAGGATTTAGTTTTCTGAACAACATCTTAGCTTTTTTTCTTTTTTCTTTTTTCTTTTTTCTTTTTTTTTTTTTTTTATTTTTTACAGGCAGAGTGGACAGTGAGAGAGAGAGACAGAGAGAAAGGTCTTCCTTTTGCCATTGGTTCACCCTCCAATGGCCGCCGCGGTAGCGCGCTGCGGCCGGCGCACCGCGCTGTTCCGATGGCAGGAGCCAGGGGCTTATCCTGGTCTCCCATGGGGTGCAGAGCCCAAACACTTGGGCTATCCTCCACTGCACTCCCTGGCCACAGCAGAGAGCTGGCCTGGAAGAGGGGCAACCGGGACAGGATCGGTGCCCCGACCGGGACTAGAACCCGGTGTGCCGGCGCCGCAAGGCGGAGGATTAGCCTGTTGAGCCACGGCGCCGGCCAACATCTTAGCTTTTATTTTATGAACTCTGAAATCACAAACTTTTTGAAGTGCCCTTGTATATTTGGATTTGTTATCTATATGGTAACAGCATCATTTAAAAGAAGTATTTGCAGCTGGCGCCGCGGCTCACTTGGCTAATCCTCCGCCTGCGGCACTGGCACCCTGGGTTCTACTCCCGGTTGGGGCGCCGGATTCTGTCCCGGTTGCTCCTCTTCCAGTCCAGCTCTCTGCTGTCGCCTGGGAAGGCAGTAGAGGATGGCCCAAGTGCTTGGGCTCTGCACCCACATGGGAGACCAGGAGGAAGCACCTGGCTCCTGGCTTCAGATCGGCGCAGTGCGCAGGCCGTAGCGGCCATTTTGGGGGGAGAACCAACAGAGGGAAGACCTTTCTGTCTCTCTCTCAACGTCTAACTCTGCCTGTCAAAAAAAAAAAAAAGTATTTGCAATTGACAAATAATTGCGTATATTTCTAGAGTATAGTGATATTTTGATCTATTTATCATGTAATGATTAAATCAAATGAATTAACATATCCAGCAGCTCACATACTTATTTGTGATACAGACATTAAAAATCAATGCTTGGGGCTGGCGCTGTGGCATAGTAGGTTAATCCTCCACCTGTGACACAGGCATTCCATATGGGCGCTGGTTCTAGTCCCGGCTGCTCCTCTTCCAATCCAGCTCTCTGCTGTGGCCTGGGAAAGCAATAAGAAGGCCCAAGTGTTTGGGCCCCTGCACCCACGTGGGAGACCTGGAAGAAGCTCCTGGCTTTTGATCGGCACAGCTCCAGCCATTGTAGCCATTTGGGGAGTGAACCAGCAGAAGGAAGACCTTTTTCTCTGTCTTTCTGTCACTGTCTACAACTCTACCTGTCAAATAAATAAAATCTTTAGAAAAAAACCAATGCTCTTGGTTTGTTATGTAATTATTAACTTACAATAGCATTTTGGGAAGAGGGATAGGTGCTAAAATCCAGGAGTGAACCAGAGGCCTATGATAGCATTTTGATCTGCTGCGGGGAGCAACCTGTTGGGCTGTGGATAAAGTCCTGCCTGCTGCTATTTTTGTAAAGTTCTATTGGAATGTCACCAGGCTCTTTCCTTTGCTTAGTATCTGTGTCTGCCTTCATGCTACAGCACGTGGCAAAGTTGAGTACTCAGAACAAATCTTAATAGAAAAAAATGTTCTCAATTGCTCTAGACACCTGAGAAGGCTTTCTTATTTAATTGTATGGAAGCAGTTGTGTTCAACTGTTAGTTTTTATTTGGTCAAAAAATGGAAATCTGCATACTTTACGTGGACATAGCACCTTGCATAGACTATCATAACGTTTCTATGCAAGATCCATGGACAGGGAAGCTGGCAGATGAGATTAGGAAGAGTGGTTGGATGGGGCTGGCACTGTGGTGTAGTGGGCTAAGGCTCCGTAGACAGCACTGGTATCCCATATGGGCGCTAGTTCTAGTACCAGCTGCTCCTCTTCCTATCTAGCTCTCTGTTATGGCCTGGGAAAGCAGTAGAAGATGACCCAAGTGCTTGGGCCCCTGCACCCATGCAGGAGATCCGGAGGAAGCTCCTGGCTTCAGGTCAGCCCAGCTCCAGCCGTTGTGGCCATCTGGGGAGTAAACCCGGGGTTGGAAGACTTCATTCTACCTGTAACTCTAGCTCTCAAAGTCTTTTTTTAAAAAAAAAAAAAAAAAAAAAGTGGCAGGCTGAGGATCTGGGCTGCCTGTGTTCAAACTTTCCATGGATCTGTTAACCTTAATAGTCACTGTGATTGGCACACCTTGTTTTCCTCATCTGTTAAATGAGAGTGATAATAAAATCGCCCACATGAGACAGTTGGAGAGCGAAATGAAATATTGAACATGCTAAGTACTCGGTACTTTAGTTATTATCACAATCTAAAGGTGTATAAGTTCTTCCTATCTTCATTATTTCCCAAAACTTCAGTTGTAAAATTGTTTATGGTGAATTGGGTACATTTTTCTTACCATAAAACTATTTTACATGAAGGATTGGCAAGCCCATAAAAATTTAATTTCACTGAGTGTAGCTGAACAAATTATTTATTTAATGGTTCTTGGAATGTAGACTCAATTTACTACATTATTTTTAAGATTTATTTATTTGAAAAGCAGAGTTAGAGAGAGGCAAAGACAGATCCTCCATCCACTAGTTTACTCCCCAAATGGTCGCAATGGCCGGAGCTGTGCTGATTTGAAGCCAGGAGCCAGGTGCTTCTTTCTGGTCTCCCACATGGGTGCAGGGGCCCAAGCATTTGGGCCATTTTCTTCTGCTTTCCCAGTCTACAGCAGAGAGCTGGATTGGAGCAGCCTGGACTCGAACTGGTGCCCAACTGGGAGGCTCGTGCTGCAGGCAGTGGCTTTACCTGCTACGCTACGGTGCTGGCCCCGTTACTACGTTGTATACGTGACATGTTGTTTTTGATAAGCTGGGAAAGAGAAGAAGAAAATGATGTCAGTGGCTAGTCTTTGGTTGTCCTGGTCCACCTCTCTATCCTCCAAAATGACCGTTTTACCATCAGAACACCAGAAGGCGGTTTCTTGGGGATTTTTTCTAACAATCAAAAATTACAAGATCCCTTAAGGCATTAACTATTCATTTTAAATGGCTTCTAACGTGTTCAAGCATCAAGGAGAATCCTACCATCGTCACCGTCCCACTCCTCAGGCTCAGGGTCTGTTAACCTCTCAGTGTAAACTTTTCTCTTGAACCATCTACATAACATGTGTGGGGACCTCAAAGTTGGTGAAATAATTGAGTTGCAAGATATGTTTATTTTGGTACAGAAATTTTTAAATCATATGGTAGTACATATTTTGAAAAACTACATATGAACTTAAATTTTTTTTTGTTGTACTGGAATAGATTTTAATTGTATTTTCCATGAGCTTTGAGGTATCTTCATGTGTGTGCTTTCTTGTTGTCAGTGTTAACAAATGGTGGCATCACCTTGCGTCATGTGTTTCTTGGGTGCCTGCCTTTCTTGGCATGGCGTATGGTTTTGTGTTCAGTGAAAATGTGTTGACTGTCAAGACTTTTTCAATTCAGACAACAGAATTTTTAAATGACTCACACGTAGGGGGCTGATTCCATGCCTTTGAATTAATGCCTGTGAATCCATGACTGACTAATTCTCTGTTCTATCAAGGAAATGAGTTCCTTGTCCACTAATGACTGCATGTGTTAGAAATCTCTACCCACTCAATATGTGAGAAGTCCGGCGTGAATGTGCTTCCTATCAGTAGCACAGAGCAGCTCTCAGCTCTAAGGAAGCTTGAGGCTCTGATGGATGTTTCTGTGACCATTCTGAGGGTTTGGCTGCAAATCTTTTCCTCCCATAAGTGAGAAAGGCCTCCTCTACCACTTCATGTTAAGGGAATAATGTAATAGAGTAGTGAACAGTGGGGTTTTTTCCCTTCTGTATTTAATTGTTAAAGCAAGAAGAGATTTAGTGCACTTGATGTTATAAAATATCTCATTTGACTCTTGTGCATCTACGAGCAGCACATCGTCTTGGAGGTCAGCATTTGGAACAATCGATTGTTAATATATTCAGGCCAAATGCACATTGCTTTGCTCTATGGTAAGAAAAAAAAAAATCTACTTACAAAATGCTGACACTGTTTACCAATAAACCCTCTTTTTTTTTTTTTAAACTTTCTGTCCTTAGACCAGGAAGGTTCAGTTTGTCATCTGTTTGTCGTGCATGTTTCTGCACTTCTTACAATTACATTCTAAAATGTACGTGGAAGGCTGTACTGCGTTGCCTCGTGCACTTGGCCAGACAGCTCTTCTTGCCACTGGGCTGATGAAAATCGTTCCTGTACAAAGCACTCCACGCACGTTTCAGCCAACTTTCTCCAAACTTGTTTTTACTCAAAGACCACACGCAAATGTGTTTGGCATTTTTAATCCTTGAATTAGGAGTTTAGAGTTTGAGGCCAGACCGACTGGAGCGCAAGGCGGTGAAGCTGTTCTGACTGAGGTTTGGCCCTTGGCTGGCCAGTTCCTGTGGAGGGACTTCCATGCTGTTAGTGGGATGAACATTGGTCTGGCAGCTGGAGCCAAAGGCTCAAGTTCCAGCTTGACCCCTCACATATGTGACTCTGGGGGTGTCGCCTCACCTCCTTGCTCCACCTTAGTGATGCATCCAGGGGAATTGACTTTATCAGTGAGGATAGTTTCAGGGAATTCACTGAGTACTAAAAAAATTTTTTTTCTTTAAAGTTAAACTCAAGGCAAGATTTGGCCTAGTGGTAAAGACTCTGGTAAAGATATCAGAGTACCTGGGTTCAAGTGCACACCCTGCGAGACAACAGGTGATGGCTCAAGTGGTTGGGTTCTTGCCACCCATGAGAAAAGACCTAGACCGAGTTCCCTTCCCAGCCCTGGCTGTTTCTGTCACTTAGGGAATGAAAGTGAACCAGTGAATGCACTCAACCAATCTGTCCCCAACTCAAGTAAAGAAATTTTAACAAATACATGTTAAACCCTTAGTTTTCCTAATAAGACAATTAAAAACAAACAGGCAGAAGTAATAAGTGCCAGATTTCATAAATATGAGAATGTTTTCAAATGAGAAAGGAAGAAAAATAATCTAAGAACAAAGGACAGCCCTTTATATTGAAAAAATTGAGCTTTATAAAAAATTTGGTGTATTAAATCTCTTTTGGACATCCTTGCTACAGGCCCACAAAAACTTACAAGACCCCTGGACAAGCATCAGGGAATCAATCCAAACAGACCTGCTAGGTACCTGCTGTCTCTTATTCTATTAAAGAGATGGCATTAAATTTTCCCCATTTTTTAATACCATCTTTGTATCTCCGTGCACTTTTAAAATTAATCTTTGACCACACCTTCGTTGCCAAACATTGTGTGGGCAGTGATCTGAGCAACGTTTTCCAAATGCACACCTGACTTTCACAGTGCAGAGTGGGAGAGAAAGTTGAAGGCGCTTGTCTTTCCAACCCAGCAGGAGACCTGCACACCCAGAAAAGTAGCTGAGATCCCTACAGAGCTGCCAGATTGCAAAGGCAAAAATTGTTTATCTAAACAATCAGCCCATCCTCTCACCTGAAATAGCTAAAATAGGCTTGCTTTCTTCCCATCTAAATTAAATTCTCTTGTCTCGGTGCGGAGTAGCTTAAGTTTGTAGCTACTTAGCTTAGAAACAGGTGTAGGCTCATTACTTACTTTCAAACCATGTTTCATTATTCAGGAATTGTCTCAAAAAATATTGCCCTTGGCCGGCGCCGTGGCTCACTAGGCTAATCCTCCGCCTTGTGGCGCCGGCACATCGGGTTCTAGTCCCGGTCGGGGCGCCGATCCTGTCCTGGTTGCCCCTCTTCCAGGCCAGCTCTCTGCTGTGGCCAGGGAGTGCAGTGGAGGATGGCCCAAGTCCTTGGGCCCTGCACCCCATGGGAGACCAGGAGAAGCCCCTGGCTCCTGCCATCGGAACAGCGCGGTGCGCCGGCCGCAGCACGCTACCCCTGCGGCCATTGGAGGGTGAACCAACGGCAAAAGGAAGACCTTTCTCTCTGTCTCTCTCACTGTCCACTCTGACTGTCAAAAAAAAAAAATATATATTGCCCTTGAGAACTCTGCTGGAAAATGTTGGGGAGCTGCCACAATGTTCCCTCTTCATCACTGATTCAGAATGGGCCTAGAATAATCCAAAGGACAGCTTTATTTTTTTCTATGAATGTCTCCTTAACCAGATAGACACTTAACAGAATGTGGAAAACCATCTATTGAGTGAAAAATCAAGACTTTGAGGTACTTTTTTATGTACAAGTTATTTACAGTTTTAAAAAGGTGGTTATGTCAGGAGCTCATGTGCAGCTGATCTCCTGTTTATTGGGTAGCTAAGAGTGTGGCGGGTGGGGAGTCAAACCTTTTGGCTGCATCTTCAGGGCAGCCCAGGCTTTGGGTACAGTGATCCTTGTCTGCAGTCCAAGATGGCACTGACCGATAAGGGAAGGAGCACCCTTGGCCGTGGAAGGGCCGTGTGTGCCCAAGTTTGCTTTTACCAGGTAAAGGTGTGGATATAGAATAGACATCCTCATCTTTTATATCAGCATGGTTCTAGCAAGCTTGCAGTTTTTAGAGATTTAGTTTAGTGTAAGAATCGTTTGTTTAAAAGATTTATTTATGTATTTGAAAGGCAGAGACGGAGGTCTTCACTCCCCAAATGGCTTCAACAGCCGGAGCTGGGCTGATGCAAAGCCAGGAGCTTCTTCCAGGTCTCCCACACAGAAGCAGGTGCCCAAGCACTCGGGCCATCTTCTACTGCTTTCCCAGGCCATAGTAGAGAGCTGGATTGGAAGTGGAGGAGCTTGGACTCAAACTGGCGCCTATATGGGATGCCAGCACTGCAGGCAGCAGCTTTACCCACTACTTCACAGCGCCGGCCCTGAGAATCATTCTTTCACAAGAGAATCACAATTAGGTCCACCCCACATGGAAAGGACACTAGAGAAATCCACTAAGGAAGAGAGACTTTTCTAAATACACATAGAGTCCCAGAAGCTAAGTCAGAAGAAGGTATAGAGCTGTTTGAGTCAGCACTCATTCACCCCGCATGAAACCCCAGCACTGCCAGTTTAAGACTGACAGGTGAAGTATGGATGCTTGTTAAATCCGAGTGTCAAACAACGAATAACTTTTTTAGGATAAAAAATACTGCTGAATACTTAAATCTAGAATGATACCTGTACTTTAAAAAGTCTTCATTGTTTAGCTGACCTTGCAAATTAAGTAGGCATGCTGTATTTTTATTTGCTAACTCTGGCAACTCTAGCAATAATAACACGACAATACCTGATAATTGTAGAAAGACATAGCTTGTTTATTAGCAATGTGGGCTCTGAGCCAGCTTGCCTTGGTTTGAGTTACAGGCTCTGCTAATTGCTAGCTCGGGACTTTTGAGTTTATACAATTGCCCTGTGCTTCAGTTTCCTCTTGGTAAAATAGCACTAAGAAAAGTTAACAGGGTTGTTATCACGGGCTTAGCCTGGGATCAGGTAAATGCGTATGAATTCAAGTCGTTTTCTCACCACTTACTACATACAGCATCATGGACCTCTTTCATCTGCTTATGTTTGGCAGGCACTGGCAGAGTGAACCCATAGATGGGACTTCTCTGTCCCTCCCTGTCACTCTTCCTTTCAAAAAAATCATTCGGAAATAAAACTTTCTTTCTTTTTTTTTTTAAAAAAAATTTTTTTTGGACAGGCAGAGTGGACAGTGAGAGAGAGAGAGACAGAGAGAAAGGTCTTCCTTTTGCCGTTGGTTCACCCTCCAATGGCCACCATAGCTGGCACGCTGCGGCCAGCGCACCACGCTGATCAGAAGGCAGGAGCCAGGTGCTTCTCCTGGTCTCCCATGGGGTACAGGGCCCAAGGACCTGGGCCATCCTCCACTGCACTCCCTGGCCACAGCAGAGAGCTGGCCTGGAAGAGGGGCAACCGGACAGAATCTGGCGCCCGGACTGGGACTAGAATCCAGTGTGCCGGCACCGCTAGGTGGAAGATTAGCCTGTTGAGCCATGGCGCCAGCCTGGAAATAAAACTTTCTTAAAAATATTTTAGCTAGAGTCTCTTCTCTTTTTAAAATTTATTTGAAAGAGCTACACAGAGGAGAGGCGGGGGGGGGGGGGGGCGGGGTCTTCCAGCCGCTGGTTCACTCCCAAGGTGACCGCAACGACCGGAGCTGTGCCTATCTGAAGCCAGGAGTCAGGAGCTTCTTCTGAGTCTCCCATGTGGGTGCAGGGGCCCATGGACCAGAGCAGAGAGCTGGATCAGAAGTGGAGCAGCCAGGTCTTGAACTGGCACCCATATGGGATGCTGGCGCTTCAGGCCAGGGTATTAACCTGCTGTGCCACAGCGCTGGCCCCAAAACTTTTTTTTTTTTTTGACAGGTAGAGTTAGACAGAAAGGTCTTCCCTCTGTTGGTTCACCCCCCAAATGGCCGCTACAGCCGGCACACTGTGCCGATCCGAAGCCAGGAGCCAGGTGCCTCCTCCTGGTCTCTCATGCGGGTGCAGAGCCCAAGCACTTGGGCCATCCTCCACTGCACTCCCAGGCCATAGCAGAGAGCTGGACTGGAAGAGGAGCAACCGGGACTAGAACCCTGGGTGCTGGCGCTGCAGGCGGAGGATTAGCCAAGTGAGCCACGGCGCCGGCCACCAAAACTTTTTTTAAAGAAGATACTACTAGGGCAGGCTTCTGGTCTAGCCATTGAGATGCCCACATTGAGCTAATTAAGTCCAGGCTCCAGCTCCCAATTCCACCTTCCTGCTCATGCCAACCCTGGAGACAGCAGATGTTGGTTCAAGGATCAGGGTCCCTGCCACCCACACGGGAGACCTGCATCGCATTCCTGGCTCCTGGCTCCAGCCTGGCCACTCACTGTGGGTACTCTGTCAAATAAAGACACGATTTCGAGTGTGTTGACCTTCTTGTCATTTGGAGAGTATTCCTGGTATTTTTTCTTCCACAAGGGCAAGACAGTTGATTTGTTTTTCTCATTGCCGTACCCCCGGTACCTAAAATAGTTCTGATGTGCTGTGAGCTCCCAATTCAAATCTACTTATTATTGAATGAAGAAGGAGAAATGGTTTTTGTTGTAATAAAACTTCATACATTTGGGTGCATTAAAATGTATTACATAAAACTTGAGGCTCGGCAAAGATACAGTCCTCTCCCAGAGGTTCTCTGGACTCCCCAAGCAGAAATACCTTCCTCCTATAACCCGGATCTGTGTGATTTTGCAATTTTCTTCTCTGGCTATTACCTTCTTGTTACCATTCAATTCCCCAAGCTCCTGGAGAGCAGGATCGTTCACTCCATCTGTGTCGTCTATTTGCCGAATGACTAAATGGACATGTGTTTAGTCTCCAAGAGAGACAGGGAAGTTCTATGGGAAAAGGACTGATCCTTTGAGAAGACTGATAACTGTTCTGTCACTCCTTGGCACTTTCTGTTTTGTTTGCTTCCAGCTGTGCATGTCGCTGGTCTTGAGAGAATGTGCTTTAATTTGTTTCAAAGAATGGCTTCTCCTTGTAGCACCTTGGTAATTAAATTCATTACTCTTCCTGAGAAGGAACAAAGCCCGAGCTAGTTAGATAATTGCTTTTGTCTCTATTTGTAATCTTTCTTAGCAAACAAGCACATGCGCTTTCTCTGTGGACAGTCTATGAATTCTTGATGACATCTGGCTGCTTAATTTGAAAAAGTGTATAGCCATGAAGATTAACGTTGGACCTTAACTGGGTTTAAATTCAGACATACATAGGATCCGTTTTAATCTCCGTCAACCCTTTCAAGCAGATGCCATATTTCGGGGAAAAGGAAATTGAAATGTACCAAGGAGCGGTGAGTCCCATGCCACGTGAATTACTGTACTATGTAGGGGTTTTATAATGCATACATAATTTTGCAATTAGCAATACATTTGCATTTTATTGTAGATTATTTATTGGGGAAGCTTCAGGCAGTGATGTTTTATTTTTAATGACATGGTGCTCTTTGGCAGGTACAGCTCCTACAAGGCCTAGGACTGTCTCCTAGTTGAACCTTACCTCTGTACAAAATGAAGTGGGGTGTTGTACCTGCACTTTGGGGGATCTTCCTGCTGCCACAAAATTCTAAGGAATAAAAACGAGTCACAGGTTAACAATTGTGGGCAAGGGGGGGTCATTCCTCCCGAATCTGAACCTTAGATTAGCTGTGGCTCTGACGTGAACGTGTAAAATACATCACGGATCACTTTGTTTATTAATGCCGGCTCCATCCCTATTCGGACTCTCCTCCATCGCCGTCCCTGCTGTGCAGTCAACATAGACGCTGTTGCCCCCACCAACACGCTCTGTGCCCGGGGCCACCCCGTCTCCGCAGCTTTTTTCCTTCCCCTTCCTCCCCTCCTTTCTTTGCAGCAGAAGCACAGGCACATTCATTAATCCTGACCCCTGGAAAAGCAACAAAAGGGAGCCCACACAAATTCATCAGTTGAAGTGGAAGGCAATTTACCCAGAGCAAGAGCCCACCCCATTGTTCCCAGATGAATGGTGCTGGTTGCGGGAGCCGAAGGAGGCTGCCACGCGAGAGACCTTTGATAATGCTGCCTTTATGGGAGCCCAGCACAAGGGAGACACTGTCGGGAGAGGCCAGGCCCTTCCCTGGTGCCCTGGCCGCCAGCGGGCGCAGAGCTGGCTCAGCATCCTAGCTGACAGCCAAGGCGCCATGGATCGAAGTGCTGTGCTTGTGTGTTTCTTCCCTAGTTCTTTGAAAAGCGTCCCTTCGAGATCATTCATCTTTGAAGAGTTCTCTTTAAAGAAACATCACAGTGGTTTTTTAAAAAATGATAGATTTGTTTTTGCTGCTAACGGTAACACAAGTTCTGAAGCTGGTGTTGACTGAATGCCGTGCCCTGTGTTACACTCGCACGAATAAGAAAACAGCCCAGGATGCTGATGGTGTGTTTGTCCCTGTTCCCATCGCACAGATAAGGAGGCCGAAGCTCAGGGAGGTGAAGTGCTGGAATCTAAAGCTCGGGGTTGAGGTCAGATCTTAATGACTTCCAGCATCTCGGAGAAGGGAAGGATCAGGTGGAGAAAATGCTTACCCTGGGGCCACTGCTCTGGCGCAGCCGGTTAAAGACCCTACCTGCAGCGCTGGCTTCCCGAGAGCCCCGGCTCAAATAGCGAAGGATGACCCAAGTCCTTGGGCCCCTGCGCTCACGTGGGAGACCTGGAAGAAGCTCCTGGTTTCAGATCAGCTCAGTTCCAGCCTTTGTGGCCATTTGGGGAGTGACCAGCAGATGGAAGACCTATCTCTCTCTCTCTCTCTCTTTGCTTCTGCCTGTGAATCTTTCAAATAAATTACAAAAAAAAAAAAAAAAATGCTTACTCTGATTCTCTCAGGTAAGCTGAGAGATTCTGTGGGACCATAGATGGCTAAGTAACCTGAAAACTATAGAGTAACCTGCAAAGGTCAACCGTCGCTTTGTTAAGTAACTTGGAGGCCTCCTGGGAAATGACTTGGCTGTACCCTTCCATATACCTTTTGTGTATAAAATTAATTGAAAATAGATCTTAGTAAGAAATAAGAATGGGAATAGGAGAGTGAGTGGGAAGAATCACTATGTTCCTAAAGTTGTATTTATGAAAGGCATGAAATGTGTATACCTTAAATAAAAGGTTTCTGGGGGAAAAAATTGAATGCAACAGTGCTGAAATGGACTGAGACAGTGAATTTACAAGGTATGGAAATGTATTTGGTTTTGTAGTCCTGCATAGCCCCGATATCCCATGAGACTAGATCACAAACGCAGGACTGTATGTTGGTGTGGTAGAATTTTTTTCCCCAATAGAATTGAAGCAAAGTGGCCTAACCAGTTTGTCCCTTGAAAGAACCACACCTCTTCCCCTCTTATGGAAAATTTTGGTTTTCTCCCCCTTCCTAGATGGTCTCAGTTCTGAGGGCCCGGATTCTATAATATATATATATATATATTTCTCTTGGAAAAAAAAAATCAGAATTCAGGGCTCTAGTTATAATGTTAGCAGGCCTCTCTTCAGACCTGTTTCCCAAGTGTCTTCAGGAATGCTTAGAAATGGAATGTCATCTGCAGAGGCGTGCTTGGGCGGAAGGGTGTGGTGTGGAGGATTGAAGACGTGGGTCATGTCTGCAGGCTGAGTCACACGTGTGTCTGTGGAAGAGTCCTTCCAAATTCTATCTTAGGTCGTTAGCATCTGAATTTTCATCACTGAAGGAATTTCATGGGTTCGTATGTTATGCAACCTTTGAGATGTAATTATGTGCACAGGCATCTGAACTGTACAGTATTGGATTCGTTCCTTTAAGGATTTATTTATTGATTTGGAAGGTGGAGTTGCAGAGAGGGGAAGGAGTAGAGACAGAGTTATTCCCTCTGCTGGTTCATTCCCCAAATGGCTGCAATGGCCAAGGCTGGGCCAGGAGCTTCATCTGGGTCTTCCATGTGGGTAGCAGGGGCCCAAGCACTTGGGCCATCTCGCACTGCCTTCCCCAGGCGTATTAGCAGGAAACTGATCAGAAGTGGAGCAGCTGGGACTGGAATTCACTGTGCCACAGTGCCGGCACCTGGATTTGTTTCTAAGGTCAAGAAAAGGAACGGGATGAGTTGATCTCTCTGACGATGGGTTTATTTGTGTTTTTTGCTTTTCTAGGCACAGTATGAAAACCCACCACATATCTATGCCCTTGCGGATAACATGTACCGGAACATGATCATTGACAGAGAAAACCAGTGTGTTATCATCAGGTATGAGAATGATCCTCACCAGGATGCCTGGAGGATGGGAGACGGGACTATGGTTAGAGACTTCTGTCAAGAAGCAGTGGTTTTTCAACAGCCGCTGATGGTGGAGTGTGTGGGTAATACATGCAAGAAGCAGGCTGGCTGTCTTCCAACTCCAACTCCTGAAAGCTGTGAGCGTCCGTGGGGGTTTTTGTTCATGCTTAAAGTGTGGAGGACTTAGAACTGGTGTTACCAGCCAGATCTTCCTCTGGTCATCAAGGTCAAGGTTTGCCATCCTGGCCCTGGAGAAAATTATAAAACACTCCCTCTACCCTTTGAGTGTACTGAGGTGCCTTTTCGTCACAAGTTTAATAAGCATGTTTCACTGGGTTTTCAGCTGGAATCTTCCTCTCTTGGTTCTGTCCTTTCTTAGTAAGAATATAGTAGTTCATGTTTGGTATACTGTGGGGAGAGGTATACTTTATTTGTTTTGAGTTTTTGAGGACATTGTTGGTAAATGCAATCCTAGCTCCATTTCCTAATCCTTGTACCCTGACGAGCTCTAGGTATTGGCAAGGTTAAAGTGCATTTAAATTTTATTTTACCATTATGAACATTTTCCAACGTAGCAAAAGTTTATGCATTCATGTTCCCATCTTTTAGAAACTAACAGTCCACATTTTGTCATAGGTATTTGTGTTCATCTTTTATAGTTATTGCCTTATATGAATCACTTTTTAAAGTTTTCCACGATGGCTATTTTCATAAACTTACACCAAATTAGAATAATGTCTTGCTGTATCTACCATCCTTTTTGTATGGCTATCAATATGTTGCCACACCTGTCTTACTTAGTCCTCTGTCCTAACCCCACTTGATTATTTAAAGCAAGTCCTAGATAGCATATCTATTCAATCATCAGTAATCAGAATGTATCTCTAGAAGATAATTCTCAACACACCCTAAACATGAACAGTTTCTTTTAATGTCATCAAATATTGGTATTCCAATTCCATGACTATCTTTTTTTTTTTTTTTTTTGGACAGGCAGAGTGGACAGTGAGAGAGAGAGACAGAGAGAAAGGTCTTCCTTTTGCCGTTGGTTCACCCTCCAATGGCCACCACGGCTGGCGTGCTGCGGCCAGCGCACCGCGCTCATCCGATGGCAGGAGCCAGGTGTTTCTCCTGGTCTCCCATGGGGTGCAGGGCCCAAGCACTTGGGCCATCCTCCACTGCACTTCCTGGCCACAACAGAGAGCTGGCCTGGAAGAGGGGCAACCGGGACAGAATCCGGTGCCCCAACCAGGGCTAGAACCCGGTGTGCCGGCGCCACAAGGCGGAGGATTAGCCTATTGAGCTACGGCGCCGGCTTCCATGACTATCTTGAGATTTTCTTTTATAGTTCTTTGGTTTTTATTTAGGATCCAAACAAGGCTCCCAAACAGGACCTGGTTGTTAATTTTTATGTCTCTTAATCATGAATAATTCTCTCCTCTTTTTTTCCCCCTTGGCATTTGTTTGGTAGAGAAAAGTGTTGCTGGTCTGGAAGATCTTTCTATAGTATGGCATTGGTTGCATGTATCCTGTGATATTTCCTGTATATTACAAGAGCTATGTCTCCTGTAAATTGGTAGTTACATCTAAAAGCTTGATCCCATTTGGGTTCAAGTTTTGGCAAAAATAATTTGCTGGTGATGCTATGCACTTAACACCTGTTGGTCTGTCTTTGTGTGATGTTCAAGTTATCAACAGACCCAGCCATTATAAATTTTCATTTCATAGCCATCGTTTAATTAGTGGTTGCAAAAGTTACTTTCTAATTCTGTAAATCTGTTATTCCTTCTGCATTTCTGGTTGGAGTTCATTGATTTAATCATTTTAAAATAGACTGTATAGGAAAGTGAGATAAAATGCTTGAGTCATTGGCATTATTTACTGTTTTTCAAAGCAATGGGTTGTTGCCATAGCAACCCCCAAGGTAATATGTCTTTTCTTTTGGTGTCATTCTAAACTAGTGAATTTCAAATGTTTTACCTGTTTATTGCAGTTATTCTTTTTGGTGCTCAAATGAGCCCATCTTTGACCAGGGAGAGCCTTTCACCCTGGCTATTATAGCCTTATGACTGTGACCCAAATAATCTCTGATGATTTCCTTGTTTAAGGTGTTCAAAGCTCATCTTTCACATTGCCAAACTCATCTTATCCATGTCCTGCCCAAGACCTGGAATGTGCCACTTTCCCAAGGGGTCCTGGTTCATTTTAATGAGAAATGGTATTTAGAAACCACTAGTCAGGGCACTGAGAGTGCTCACTACCCTGTTAGCAGGGCTTCTGGTTCTTTTCAGAGGACAGTGCTAGGGAACGATTTTTTTTTTTTTTAAGAGAAAATGAAACATGAGTCATACCGATATTTCCAGTTCAATTTTTAAGATTGCCGAGTTTTATTTCTTGGATTTTTGTATTCATATCCCATTTATCGTATGCTGAAATCTTGGTTCCTAATGATGTGAACACAATTATTTGTCTTATACTATGTATATATTTTAGATAGATAAAATCAATAATATGTAATGTTAATGCTTTAAAAGAACAGAACCAGTGGCAATCCTGAACTACAGTCAAAATATCGGATTTTAAAACACTTAAAATAATTTTTTTCTGTGTCATTAAGATGTCAACCTGGCCTGCAGTTAGGTTCATTTGTTTTATTTTTGGATTTTTGTGGTTTAAAAAATTTAAATTTGTCATTATTTTCTAGTTGTGTTAAACATTTACATGGCTCCAAAGTTAAAACTACAAAACAAAAACACTGAAGCATTTCAGTGTAAATAGAGAACTCAAGTACTTAAAGACTGATGAAACTTCAGGACATTTTGCCCCCTGAATATTTCTACCTGCATCCCTGAAAACTGAAGACATTTTCTTACTTAGCCCTTGGACAGTTATAATAACTGAAGAATTAATAAGAATTTTTCCATATCATCTATAAGCCCGAAGACCATATTCAAATTTCTCTTAATTATTACAAACAAGTCCTTTCCTTTTGGTTTATGCAGATTCAGGAATGGTTGTATATGGTTGCGAATATAAAATTTATATATATTTTATATTTATATATATTTTAAAGATCCAATTTTAAAAAATTTATTTATTTACTTGAAAGGCAAAGTTACAGAGAAGGAGAGAATGGGGAGGGGACAGAGAGAGGGAGGGAGGGAGATCTCTTCCATCCACTTGTAAACTCCCCAAATGGCTGCAACAGCCAGGGCTGGGCCAGGCTGAATTCAGGAGCTAGGAAATTTATCCGCATCTCCCATGTAGGTGCAGGGGCCCAAGTGCCTGAGCCTTCTTGCACTGCTTTCCCAGGTGCATTAACAGGGAGTTGGATCAGAAGTGGAGCAGCCAGGACTCAAATCAACGCCCATATGGGATGCCAGCCTCAGAGGCAGCAGCTTAGCCCACTATCCTGCAGTGCCAGCCCCTTAAATTTATCTTTACTCTGCTGTTCCTCTACTGCCACCATTTTCCCCCAATGACGTTGACATTGTGAAGAGACCAAGCCATTGTTCTTGGTCTTATTAGACTTATTCCTTCAGTTGGATTTTGTATTAATTGAAAGATCTAAATACTTGATTAGATGCAGGTTAAACCCTTTTGGAGAGATTGCTTGGGTAATGATGAATTTGGTTGCCTGATAGGAAATGCTCTTCTTTGACACCAAGTTGAAAGTCTGGCCTCTAGAGGGGTGTTCCTAACTGGGATGTAATCAGAGTCCAGGATGAGTGTTCTGATAGAGTCCCTTGTCCTTCCTCCTCCCTTTCCCCGCCTCTGGGTGTGTGCTGAGATGAAAAGGAAGGAAATGGCCTTGGTGCAGCAGCTCTGCCAGGCTGGGAAACAGCCCGCTCTTGCCCAGCCCATGTCTCCCTCTCAGTCCCTTTCACCTGTCCCAGCAGCAGGACTTGTGCCCAGTTCCACGGTCCTTCTTTCTAGCTTTCGGCTGACCAAGGCCGCGAGGACATGCTCATGAGGATTTCTGCTGGGGTGGCTGCGCTTCTCATTTAGGAGCTGATAGGACAGGGAGCTGTTAGCCTTCAACTATGCAGAGTTAGGCCCAAATTCTGGTTCCGGGCAGAGCCCTGCACTGTGCAGCCCTCCCTTCCATCACCAGCTGCACGTTGAGGGCTCCCCAGGCTGCTTTCTGACCAGCTGGCTACAAACGCAGGTTCAGCAACTCACTGGAAAGCCCTCTACTTAGGATTACAGTCTTAAGAAAGCTATAGGAACCGAGTCAGAACCTGGCCCAGGTGTGGGAGAGTTCCCACGTGAAGCTTGTTGAGGTTATCTCCATGCGAAGTCACCGATGTTGTTCACTCGAATCTTCGGCGTGCAGAGTTTTTATCTGGGCTCCAGGGTCCACGGCCTGCAAGGCTGACTTATTTCCAGTACCTCATGAAGGTTCAGGCTGATAATGCCTTCGGTCTCCAGTTTCTCTGGAGGTCAGAACTGATAGGCTGTGTTGCAAAGTCTGCATTGTCAATCACATCGTTAGACTGGTGGCCGAAGCCTCCAGGCAAACAGACACTCATCAAGCAGGACCTCACAGAGGTTAGAGTTCACCGCCCAGTAACAGAGGGCAAAGCTTGACCTCATTAGTAGGCAGGAGCTGTGGTTTGTTTCCTTTAGCACAGCAGGGTTCACTTGGGCCAGCTCTGTGACCCTGGGCTATACTCCCAATGACTCTCTGGGCCTCGGTGGCTTCACCTGTAAGTGAACCGATTGATCAGATGACCTGTGAGGTCTGCTGGTTTGGAACTGTTCCAGATAACGCTGGTGGGAAAGGAAGGCAAAGAGATGCTAGTCTCGATAGAGAGGCCCAAGTGTGCAGCTGCTGCCACTGGCGAGCTGGGTGTATGGCCTGCTGGGGGTTGAGTTGAATGGTGCATGCCTGAATGCATTTGTGAGCAGAAAACAAACAAAACCTGTTTTGGGGGTGCGGGAACAGAAGCCTGTTCCTGTGTTAAGGGATTCTGCCGTAGCTGGGAAGACTAGGAATTTTTAGTAGCATTTAATTAGGAAATAAAAAAATGAATGATGGCCTAATTTGTATGTTCTTTCAGACCTCCACCTCTTAATAGCCCTGGTGTGACTGTCTAAGTGACTCTGTGGATCGCTAACACAGCCCATAAAGGCAGCTTTACTCGTTTCCACCCAGTCTTACTCATGTTTTCAACAACTGGCAGGCTAGGCTGGCAGCTTGCTATTTCTGGACTAGAAATCAATACACCAAATTGAATTTTAAAGAAATGAAGGAGTCGAGCTGCTTGTTGAAGCAAATCCTCCATCAAAGCCTGGGTCTTGAGTTTCGTACATCGACAAACTAGATTTGTCGAAATAGCGACAGTTGGGCGGCCTTGAAACACTGCCTCTTGCCAACCAAATTCACCAATGACTATGAATCAGGCCCCGCTTCTTTATATTGTGGAGAGAATTCTGCCTGTGGGTAGCTATTTGCCCTGGAACGCAGCCCACGAGGGGAGCTAGATGGCCATTAGAAATCTGAATGGAGGGTTGAATTCATAGCATAGGGGAAGCTGAATTGGCTCACGTCATCTGAGCACAGCATTCACTGTGGTGATGTGAACCAGAGCAATGGTCTACTCCTTGGAGTAGTCTTTCTTATCTGGAGAAAACCTAGTGTTTTGGCTGTTTATTTTTCTGCCCTGACTCCAGGTAGTTCAACCAGTTCCTGCCATCTACTGCATTAACTTCTGATCAGGAATACAGACCCAGCATGGGCCTTGGATGTTTCCCAAGTCTTCCTCAACAGCCCACTGCAGGGAGAGTGGCTTCTGTAGATGGTAGCTTCAACTTTTGATTGTAAATTTAACTTTTCAGCAGATAAGTCCTTCTAATTCTGAATTGCATTTTTAGCTCAGTGGCTATACCCATAACTAGGTTCCACCCCCAGAGAGCTGTTTCAGATAATGTAGGGTGGGCATCTAGCATCAATACCTCTTTTTGAGCTTCCTGAGTTATTCTGTTGAGAACTCGGACTGAGGCTCTTGAAATCCTGATTCTAGGTCACTTCTTGTCTTTAGCACCATCAATCCAGGCAAGACACGCTTCTTGAGTGGCTGCTTTTCATATATGTTCTCTCTTTTATTCCTTCCTACCCTGGTTGTCAGCATTGATATTTTTCAAAATTTCACTCGGAAAATAAAGCTTAAGAGAATTCCAAGATTCCAAAACTAGCAAATGGTGGAGCCAGTAATTGGATGTGGTGTCATCTGACCTCAGACCTTATACTCTTGATCTGCCCCCTATTGATTGTGCAATGAAGGAAAACAGTGCTATTGATGCGTTCTTCTTCATTTCTCCCTGAGAAGTGGAGATGCATTGATGGATTAGGTCAAACCAGGGCTGTTGCTATAATCTGATTGTTATCTCCTGGTATGTGTGGGATGGGGGTAGGGAATAGAACTCAGTCTTCCACTTCTTTTTATGTTTCTCTATGGCCTCTTTGTATATTATAGCCACATAGCATTTGTGCAGTGCAAGGGATGATCTTCAGTTCGTGGAAAATGCAAATTATGAGAATACTGTGCATAGATTTCAAAAATTTTTTGCACCAAAATACATTTTTCTTTGAATAAGTACCCATAAGTGCAAGATGATCAAGTGGAAGAGCCCTCTTTGCATGAGATGAGAGGGGGGTGATGTCTTAGTGATGACCTCTGAATAGGAATTTGGTTCATTAAGATGAGGGAATACAGAAATCTAGTACTGTGATGAGGGTGTGCCCTGGGTTTTAAAGGCAGGGAGGAAATTGTTTGACAGCCAGTATGCCTGTGAAGGAAAGAAAGAGTAGATAAATGAATGTGGAGTCCGGGCAGGGCCGTAGTTACAGCAGCATCCTGAACAATCGGGAGCACCTGCGGGCTGGGGACCACCTGCAAGCGCAGCGAATGAACAGCCCATATCGGCTTATCACTAATCATCTGTTCTGCAAAATCCAGCAGCTGGATTTGTGTTTTAGAACCACATATGTGATACCTTTTGAATGTCAGAGACATCTATGCAAATCTGTTTAATAAAATAATCATGGTGTGGCAAAAAGAATGAGAGAACCAGGAAGTTTTTCTTATGGTCTCCGCCATCTCTAAGTCAAACAAGCTCTTAGCAGTGTGGCTAGAGGCATTTCTGAAGCCCTCTTCATAGACCTCTATTGAGATCTACCGGGCCATGAACTGTGGTAGTTTTATTGCTGCCTTCAAAAGTGAATTCCTATCAGTTTCAGCCTGTAGCGACTTTTGACACCTTAGTCTCTTTAAAACATGTGATGTTGGGGCTGCCACTGTGGCGCAACAGGTAAACGCCCTGGCCTAAAGTGTTGGCATCCTATATGGGCGCCGGTTCGAGACCCAGCTGCTCCACTTCAGATCCAACTCTCTGCAATGGCCTGGGAAAGCAGCAGAAGATGGCTCAAGTCCTTGGGCCCCTGCACCTGCATGGGAGACCCAGAAGAAACTCCTGGCTCCTGGCTTCGGATTGGCGCAGCTCCAGCCGTTGTGGCTAACTGGGAGTGAACCATCGGATAGAAGATCTCTCTCTCTCTCTCTGCCTCTCTCTGTAACTCTGACTTTCAAATAAATAAATAAACCTTTAAAAAAATATGTGATGTCAATTTGAAAGCATCACTTTGGTGCAGTTTTGGATCTTTTTGTTCAAAATATCCTGAAACTGTTCTTTTCTGGATAGTAAGGCATTTTGTTTTTTTGTTTTTTTTAAGATTTTATTTATTTATTTGAGAAGTAGAGTTACAGACAGTGAGAGGGAGAGACCGAGAGAGAGGGCTTCCTTCCGTTGGTTCACTCCCTAGATGACCGTATCAGCCGGAGCTGCACCAAACCAAAGCCAGGAACCAGGAGCTTCCTCCGGGTCTCCCACACGGGTGCAGGGGTCCAAGGACTCGGGCCATCTTCCATTGTTTTCCCAGGCCACAGCAGAGAGCTGGATTGGAAGTGGAGCAGCCAGGATTCGAACTGGTGTCCATGGGGGATGCCAGCAGTGCAGGCGGCAGCTTTACCCACTACACCACAGCACCAGCCCCAGTAAATATTTTTTTTAAAATATTTAAGAGGTAGTGTTATAGACAGTGAGAGGGAGAGAAAGAAAGAAAGCTCTCCAGTACACTGGTTCACTCCCCAGATGCCACAAGGGCTGGAGCTGTGCCAATACAAGCCAGGAGCTTCTTCCAAGTCCCCCACACAGGTGCAGGGGCCCAAGGACTTGGGCCATCTTCCACTGCTTTCCCAGGCCATAGCAGAGAGCTGGATCAGAAGAGGAGCAGCTGGGCCTAGAACCAGCACCCACATGGGATGCCAGCACCACAGGCGGAGGATTAACCTATTGAGCCACTACTCCAGCCCCAAATAAATGCTTTTGAAGGAATAAAACCGAATATATTTTGAAGAGAATCAATAGGGTTTGCTAACTGATAATGAGATTTTTATCATAAAAGAAAAGGAGATCTGCAGTCCTTAGTACTTGCATAGCAAAGATTGAAGAATAAACTCCATACTGCTAATAGCTGGCTCGTACTCTGCGCTTTCCTGAGCATCGTGAAGTGCCTCACGGATTCCGAAGCTGTCTTCCTGCCTTTGATGTATCTCAGCAACCTTTTATTATTAGCGCTGGGACTCTCTTCAAGGCTTGCCCTTTCTGTTGGTCTGCCCAACTTCTTGTTTATCCCAGCAGCCTCTGCCTTTGCGGCTTGCTGTCCCTCTGGGCTGGCTTGGGCAGGCCCTGTATGTGTGACTTTGAGAGGGCTCCATGAGGACTGCCCTCTGACTGTGGATCTGAAGAACACGGACCCAAATCTACCTGTTGTTCAGGCTGTCGGTGAAGCTCGCCATGGAGCCTGTGAGGTTGCTGTGCTGACTGCTACTCGGGAGAGCTGACTATTTCGTCTGTTATCCAAAATCGCGAGAGCAGGCCTTCTTGGGATACAGTCAGCTTTCTGTGTCTGCAGGTTCCACAAACACAAATTCAACTCTCCATGGATAGAAAATATTCTGCAGCCGGCGCCGTGGCTCAACAGGCTAATCCTCCGCCTAGCGGCGCTGGCACACCAGGTTCTAGCCCCGGTCGGGGCGCCGGATTCTGTCCCAGTTGCTCCTCTTCCAGGCCAGCTCTCTGCTGTGGCCAGGGAGTGCAGTGGAGGATGGCCCCAAGTCCTTGGGCCCTGCACCCCATGGGAGACCAGGAGAAGCACCTGGCTCCTGCCATCGGATCAGCATGGTGCGCCGGCCGCAGTGCGCCAGCCGTGGCGGCCATTGGAGGGTGAACCAACAGCGAAGGAAGACCTTTCTCTCTGTCTCTCTCTCTCTCACTGTCCACTCCACCTGTCAAAAAAATAAATAAATAAAATAAAAAAAAGAAAATATTCTGCTAAAAATGCATCTGTACTGAACACGTACAGACTGTGTTCTCTCATCTTTATTTCCTAAACATAGAACAACTATTTGCCTTGTTTTAGGTACTATAGGTCATCTTAAAAATCATTTAAAGTAGGAGCCAGCGCTGTGGCACAGCAGGTTAACACCCTGGCCTGAAGTGCCAGCATCCCATATGGGCACCGGTTGGAGACCTGGCTGCTCCACTTCCGATCCAGCTCTCTGCTATGGCCTGGGAAAGCAATAGAAGATAGCCCAAGTCCTTGGGTCCCTGCACCCATGTGGGAGACCCGGAAGAAGCTCTTGGCTTCAGATCATCACAGCTCTGGCCGTTGCGGCCAATTGGGGAGCGAACCATCGGATGGAAGACCTCCCCTCCCCCTCACCTCTCCTCTCTCTGTGTAACTCTGACTTTAAATAAATAAATCTTTTTTAAAAATGATTTAAAGTATATGGGAGGATGTCAGCAGTATGATGAGGGAAATTCAAAAAGTTTGTGGACAAGGGAATAAAAAATAATTTTGGTGCAAAAAAATTGAAACCCATACCTAGCTTTTTCATCATAGTCGTCTTCTATGAACTGCCTGAAAACCCCTCATGTATGTAAGTACTGGGCCATTTCAGAGGAGGGACTTGCGCATCCTCAGATTTTGGTGGCTGCAGTGGCCTGAAACCAATCAACTGCAGATACGGAGGGACTGCTGTACTCCCGTTGTGTCCTTCTGATCATTTTAAATCTTCACAGCGACCTGGGAAACTTGGTGATAATCTCCCCTCTTTGCAGATTAAGAAACTGTCTCTAAAGCGCCATGAAACTCGCTAACCATCTTGCACTGCTCGGAGCCAGGGCTGCTGCCCCCAGTATTACACTCTCTGTCTGCACTGCTCTCGTCCGCTTCTGTCCAGCAGGTTTTAGATCAGCTGGTGAATAATCTGTTACCACCCACAGTCATGAGGGAGACTGGAAAGATATCGGGGTGAGTCACAGGGTGGACTCTTTGTTCTGACCCAAGTATGTGACATCTGCAACCTCAGTCACTTCATCTGTGAAATGGGAATTAATGCCTGCAGGGAACGTAAGGGAAGATAAATAAGGAAATGTGTGTTTGAAAAAGATGATCCTTCTGTACCAGCTACAAAATGATCATCTTCAAGCACAGTGGCAGTAGAAGGGATTTTAGAACTACTTAGTAGCTGAGCTCGGGACTCATTCTTGACCTTCAGTCTGAACACTGGGTTCTTCCTCTTCTATCAGGCTGGGCTGAGAGGAGCCTGGCCATGGGGTCACTGTCTGACAGACTGGGTGAAGGTTTTGTCTGTTTGACAGCACTGGTTAACCAGGTATTTGCCTGGGACTGGAAGAGATAACAGCCCCTTGGTCTTATTCACACTTTTCTCAGTGTGTTAAGGAATACATTTCTATCATTTGTATGGTAGTTGTGGCACGTCTGCTGATTTTTGTATTTTATGTAAACTAGTGTGTATTTGAGGACTGATTTTTAATATAATATCCAGGTCGCACAGAGGACCCCTCTCTCTCGAGCCCTGGAGCCTCCCCTGAGTGGCCAACAGAGTTGCCTCACCTTGGATTTCAGACCCAGACCAGTAGGGCAGCCAGAGAGGGAGTCTGGGAATAGAGTCTTTGGAGAGGGCTGTCCAGAACATTCTTTGATGTGGTTGCTCATTCTTGCAAAATTATCTTGTCTTGTGATCACAGTGATGCAGGCTGTTGTTTGTGAGTTCCAACTGTGTGTGAGATAATAAATGTTTTTGGCAGAAGGCTTGCTTAAAAATGGGTGTATACCAGGAAAGACCAAGGAGTAGTTACAAGTGTGGTCATACCGTGAGCTGTGCAAGTCAGAGCTGCTTTGCGAAACAGTGTCGGTCTTCCTCGACTCCCCATCCTGTAGGAAAGTGTCGGTCTTTGTCCTCCTCTGGAGCAGGATAGCTCAAGCTCCAGAGGCAGACATTACAAGTCCTTCCCAAACTCTGTGTCCTCATCTGTTTTCCGGTGCTGGGAACCTGCAACAGAATACCCCGAACCAAGTAATTTGTAAGGAAAATGCGTTTGGTTTGACTCACATTCTGGAGGCTGGGAAATTCAGGAGCATGGCGTTCACATTCTCTTGACTTCTGAGTGGGGTGGGGGTGGGGCTCCTGAGCATGTGCAGAGCGGACGCAGGGCAGCCTTGCCTTGTCACAGCCTGCACTCTTGATAATAAATGCAGGCCCATGAACATAAGAACTCACAACTGAAGGGCCATAATCCCTCTGTGAAGGCTGCACCCTCATCTCTACAAATCCCACCAGGCCCCACCTCCCAACACAGCTGCCTTGAGGAAATAAGTTTTCAGTACATGAACTTTTGGGGGATACACACAACCCATTGTACTCTGCCTCTTGTTGGCTAAATTCTGAGGCACTGGATGTTTCTCCAGGGAAGCCTGGTTCTTTGTATTGAAAAATGATATTTAGAGACCAAGATCTGGTGCTTGGTGTGTTTAGTGACACTGGTGCTCTCAGTGGACTGTGTTGAGAAATACGTATTTACCTATTCTATGTTGATGGTTATTTGCATTGTTTTCACAATATTTTCATTGTAAGATTGCTGATTTTGGAGCAAATGATATCAGTTTTCTATTTGTATTAGTCAGAGGTTCCATTTTATATCACCTTAAATAGAATCAATTATATGAAGTTAATAATGGTCTATTAGGTGAATATGTATAGAACTTTTGGAAGCCTGGAGTCTATTCCATGAAACACTAGGCACTGCTGATCAGAATTGAATCCTTGTTGCTTTCCCAGTCCTGACGCTCAAGGTCAGGTCCAGGGGTCTCTGAACCGCCTTCCAGTCTCATTCCCCACACCCTCCCTCCCAGCCACGTCCTGGTCAATCGCCCCTGGCTCCCTTTACACCTACTCCACGGAGTTTCTGCCTCAGAGCTATGACTAAGGCTATCTCTCCCACCTCTAGACCTGCACACACCTGTCTCCCTGAGACTTCACTAGCTATGACTTCCTTTAGGATCCTGGCCAAACATACACTCTTATCAACGATATGTGCCACCCACAAGCCCCTAAAGCCTAACCCACATTTTTGTTTTATTTGTTGTATGAACGCCTTCACCAAGAGCCAGTGAGCACCTCTCGGGCAGGAGCCACATCTCATTCTACCTGCCAGCTTAGCACACACAGGGGTTTGGACCGTGCATGTTGGATGAACAAATGCACATGCAATTTTTGTTTTAAGTTTTTATCCTTTTTCAAGGGAAAACGAACAGTTACCTTAACTTCATCAGCCATAACAGAGCAACAGCCTCTGTGGTGCAGAACCGAGGTGGGGGTGGGAGGGCGGAGAATTTGAGACACTCTGAGATATTTTGAGTAGATTGTAAGTCTTCCAGGAGTAAGAATGGTTGACCCAACTTATTCTATGGGTACCCTTCCCAAAATTAAGCATTTTTCGTTTGCTAGAATAAGCTGAAATAAATTGAAAACACTTGATTTTTAAGTAATAACCTTCAGACTCAGAAAAACAATTATAGTCCTTGAGTCCAATGATTAATATACCATTGTAAGTAGCATTTCCCCACAGAATATTTTTTCCATTTCTTTGAAATTTTAGCCTGTGCTTCCATTTCTGTATTTCTGGGCTAAACACACACACACACACACACACACACCACTATCTCTTATGAAGTCTGTCGACTTTGATTTAAAATTGCTTGGCTGGTTCACAGCCAGCTATGTAAGAACTAGGGAGTTTTTTTTTTTTAAATGCTTATTCCTAGAAACTGTCCTTGGAGACTGGGCACCAGCAGGCCCCACACATGGGTATTATGAAAATGCTCTGAAGACTGATAGTCTGCCAGCTGGGACGTTTTCATAGTACTTTTTTTGTGTGTCCACTTCAGAAGTCAGTTGAAGGCAGTTAAATTAGGAAAACCTTGTCTGTAACCACGTGCAGAGTGAACTGCTGAAATTGCTCTGAGATACAACGTAAACAGTTTGGGATGTGCTGTATGATCCACCTGATACCTTCTCATTCTTTTATCTTGAGTTTTCAACCAGCAGAAGAAATAAAGCTTTGCCATCCTGAACAGGCCAGTATAATTATGGTTGGATATACTGTAAGCTTCAAAAAGTTGCATAGCATTCCACTACTGTGCCATGCTTTGGGCGAATTACTGGGCTCTGATTTAATAGACCTCCTTAAGTGTCTATGAACTGGAACCAAAAAATGAAGATTCAGATCAATGTTCAGCCAGAACTGATTTATTTATTTATTTATTTATTTATTTATTTATTTATTTATTTGACAGGTGGAGTTATAGACAGTGAAAGAGACGGAGAGAAAGGGCTTCACTTCCCAAATGGCCGCTACGGCCGGAACTGTGCTGATCCAAAGCCAGGAGCCAGAAGCTTCTTCCTGGTCTTCCATGCGGGTACAGGGACCCAAGTTCTTGGGCCATCCTCCACTGCTTTCCCACTGCTTTCCCAGGCCACAGCAGAGAGCTGGACTGGGAGAGGAGCAACTGGGACTAGAACCGGCTCCCATATGGGATGCCGGCACCACAGGCAAAGGATTAACCAAGTGAGCCATGGCGCCGGCCCCTAGAGCTGATTCTTTTAATCATCCTGAAAAAGATCACTGAGAATGGATGTCTTATTTGTGGACTTGACATACTTGTTTTAATATATGAAAAGAGTTACTTTCCCTTTTCATTTTATTTTGCTTCCACCAGATGATAAACAATTTTGCATCTTATCACACTGTTAGCCAACAACACAGTGAGGGGGTTACTATACTTTGATTTCATAGTTCTATGGATTTGTTGTCATCCTCTCTGTTATAACTTGTTCTAAAAAATTCCAAATTTGGGGGGACTGTTGCTGTGGTGTAGCAGGCTAAGCCTCCACCAGCTGTGCTAGCATCCCATATGGGTGCCGGTTCAAGTCCCGGCTGCTCCTCTTCCTATCCAGCTCTCTGCTATGGCTTGGGAAAGCTGAAGAAGATGGCCCAAGTCCTTGGGCTCCTGCATCCGCATGGGAGACCTGGAGGAAGCGCCTGGCTTCAGATCAGATCAGCTGTAGCCATTGAAGCCATTTGAGGAGTGAACAAGTGGATGGAAGACCCTTCTCTCTGTCTCTTCTTCTTTTTGTCTGTAACTCTGCCTCTCAAATAAAATCTTAAAAAGATTCTAAATATGAAAATGTAAATGTATGGAAAATAGCTTTACTCATAATATTTTAGGAAGTGGAATAAGCTAATGAAATTGATTAGTGTTTATCTCTGTGATGTGTGATCCAGCTTTCTCTAGAAAAGTTTTTTCAAAGCTGACATATATGAGTAATTGCCCTTCTCAAAAAAGAGTAAGCATTAAGATAAATCACGTCAAAAGAAAAAAATCATTTCAATCCTCCTAACAAGCCAGAAGTACTTCTTTTTTCCTTGTTTGATTCTTTCCCGTGCATTATTCTTAGATATTTATCAACATGTATAAATGCAGTGCCTTCTGATCATATCACCACTTAACCTTAGCTGACTCTCTTTACGTTGCCTGCACAGTCTTCATAATTGTTTTAAACACCTGAGTGAAATTACAGTGGGTTTTTCCATTGTCCTCTGGGATTTTGTCATATTCCTGAATGTTCACTTTGCTTACAGATTAGAAAATGGAGATTTGTTCTGACAGAACCTTAGCTTCAGATGACACTGCATGTGTACACACCCTGATCTAGTACAGAAATCGTCTGATTGTGTTGACCACAGGGTTGAATTTGCCGAACCATTTGTGCCTGTGAGTAGGCGCATCCTCTGTAAGCAGTGTGATGCCGTGTGCCCATCTTGCTTGTTCTCGATTGGCTACTATGTCTGATGAAACTCCAGAGTGGTTTCCCTGTTCTTGTGACCAGAGGAGCTCAGTGCTAGGTTAATGAGTGAGTTGCATGGATGGATTCGGACCTCGAGAGGTTGTGAGCTCTGAACAGAGGGTGATTCCCCCTATAGTCCCGTAATCTCTAATTGAATATACTATACATCAGTTCCAGGAAATTCTACAAAGCTGAGTGTTGCCCTGTGGCTACTTGATTCCTTTTGTGTGTGTGAGTTGTTTTGAAATATCAAATATTTCAACATTTACTTGTTTACTTTTGGAGGTGGAAGGGCAACACCTTGCTTGGTTGGGCCTTAAGCAAATGTTTCCTTATTTCTTGGGCTAAGTAGTTCATTAGGCTCAATGTTGTATGCCCTCAATTTTCAAAAACATTACCATTTTATTGTTTCCTTTCAAATTCATTTTAAAAACTAGCATTCAGACCAAGAATCGCAGATAAACACAAAACAAAGTGGTGTCTGTTTATTTCAGGGTTTTCCTTTGATGCTTTTAGCTGCTTTGCCAAAATTCCAAGTTTTCACAGGATTCCTTGAAATGTCTTCTTCAGCAGAAATTCATAATGTTTTAGAAATGGATGAATTTTACATTCTTTGCAGTCAAATGTTTCCATAGCACCTTAGCAGATGCCACATCTTTGACCATACCCCAACATTCTTGATACCGAGAGCAAACAAAAATATTGTCTTAAGAATCTGGAGCAGCCTGAATTTTTCTTCAAACGCCACCATCATTTTATATGATGATTCCTGTTCTCTGATTTGATCCGGGTAATACAAAGGCCTCCCACAGAAAGATGAAAAATCTAAGTGACTTGGGCATGTTTTGAATTGAAGTCATTATTAATTCAGGGGAATTTTGAAGGAAGAACGGGGATTTTTGAAGAGCAGACTACACATTAACAAAAGGTTTTCCTTCTACAGCAAGGCTACCAAACGGAAGGTAGTCTTTGTTACTCAGGATGTGATTAGTGTGCCCTCATCGTTTAATTTTAGAACTTCTAAAATAAGGAAGCTTGCATCAGATCAGGGCACGTGATTTGGAACCTCAGAGTGCCTAACTTTTTTCATTTGTATGACAGAAATAATAACGAAGATTTTTCAAAAAGCTTGTGGAAATGGGCAAAAGAATTAAAAAATAAATTTATTTTGAAAACCATGCATAGTGTTTTCAGAATGTACGTTTTTTTCCATGAACTTTTTGAGGATACCACAGGATGCACTGCAAAAAGTTTGGAAAATAGGGGCCGGTGCCGTGGCTCACTTGGTGCTGGCATCCCATATGGGTGCTGGCTCTAGTCCCAGTTGCTCCTCTTCCAATCCAGCTCTCTGCTGTGGCCCGGGTGGGCAGTGGAGGATGGCCCAAGTGCTTGGGCCCCTGCACCCATGTGGGAGACCAGGAAGAAGCTTCTGGCTCCTGGCTTCAGATCAATGCAGTGCCGGCCGTAGTGCCCATTTGGGGAATGAACCAACAGAAGGAAGACCTTTCTCTCTGTCTCTCTGTCTCTCTCTCTCACTGTCTGTAACTCTGCCTGTCAAATAAATAAATAAAATCTTAAAGTTTGGAAATTAATGAACTGAAAAAAGAAACCTTTACTAATATTTTTGTGGTTGTTCAGTCTTTTTTTCTTATGTTCTTCTAAAAATATTTTTGTGACCATGTTTGATATGTCATTTAAATCTGATTTCACTTAACGTTATTTCAAATGTTTTTTTTTTTTCTTGTTTCCAGTCTGCATGTTAGTTGTAATGTCTGCATAATTCCATCCTTCCGGTATTCCATACTTTTCTTGATTGTGTCCCCTGTCACTGGTGCCTTAGAGAAGCTTAATTGTCTGCATACAAGGATCCTTGTGAAGCCTCTTGTTCCCACCATGATAGCATTGCTCACATACAGATTCCAAGAACTCGCTGACCTGCTGTGACTTGTCTTTTGCAACAGAATTGTGCCCTTTTTTTTTTGGGGGGGGGGTCCTCAATTCCTTACTGCCTGTTTTCTTTCTGTTTGGTTTGTTGAGGGAGGGGGGAACAGGAAGCTGGTTGTGATCCCACCTCATGGGAGGCCATTTTTGTCTTTGTCTCCTCAGTGGTGAAAGTGGAGCTGGGAAGACGGTGGCTGCTAAATACATCATGAGCTATGTCTCCAGAGTGTCAGGAGGAGGCCCCAAAGTCCAGGTGAGGTGACAACGGCCTGGCTTGCAGACCTTGTGCTATGGGAACTGTGAAAGGCTCCATTTGCTATCCAAGAAAGTGTTTTACTTCCACAGAAAACATGCTGGTTCCATACAGCCAAGAAGCTTGACATTTGCAAAGACACTGCATATTTTGAATTGATGCCTAATATGTAATGAGCTCCTGTATATCAATAAAAGGCAAATGGTCCAAAACGAAAACAAACCAGAGACATGAAAGACAGCTCCTGGAAAAGGAAATACAAATGACTCATCCAGCATGAAAATATGCTGACTGTCATGATAATAAGAGAAATGAAAATTAAAACTAATTCCAGAGAACCTGTTTTTATCTGTAAGATGGGCAGGGATCTGGTAGTGTTTTGAAGACTCTGTTGATAAAAGTGGAAGGACATAGGAAGTCTCATCCATGCTGGGAAGACCATGAGGTAGTATACTTTCTTGGAATACATTTCAGCAAAAAATAAAAGCTGTCAAATTTATGCATGTATACCCTTTGACTCACCAATTCTGCTCGAGAGAATTTGTCCTGTACATGGGCTAGAATGTTTGCAGAATGATGCTTCCGTAAAGTTACATGACATTTTTGGTAACACAAAAAAGTAGAAACAACTTATTAAGGGCTCATCAGTAGACAACTGGTGAAAAAGAAGTTGATGGTTCATCCTAATGGAATATCATCAAACCTTAAAGATTTTATGTGCAGATATAGAATAATCTGAATGATAACGTGAATAAAAAAAAAAAAGAAATTAATGTTCCCAAGCTTATGTATAGTAAGCTGCCATTCGTTTGAATGGGTATCCCATAACCCTGGATGGAGACATGAAAAACTGGTACAATGATTGTCTTCAATGAGGGGAGCTGGGAGTCTGGGGAAAGGGTATATGTTTCCTATACATCCTATAGAAACTTCCATGTTTTGAACTGTGTTGATAATTGCTAATTTAAGAAACATAAATTTTTCAAGGAAAAGAGAGAAAGATGGAAAGAGTAGAGATTAAAGGGGAAACACTAGGAAAGGGAGAAGACTCAACAAAGAAGACATGAGCAGTGAGAAGAAAGGGAAGTGAATGTGTAAGATGGGCAGAGAAGGAAGATTTAGGAGGACAGTGTGATGAACCGGGTAGTCACAACTTGATCCGTTCTTGGTTTCCCTCATTGCAGTAGCAGAAGGAACATTGATGGGAATAGGCAAACTCCTCCCTACAGTGAAATGGGTGATGGTGATGGTGGAATAAGGTCCACATAGCGCCATCCAAGCTCACAGCATGCATCCTGTACATGCTGCTAGTGACTTTTTTCAACATTGGAATTCATGTTCCATGGTAGAGTTCATCTAATAAGCAGTATGATTGCCATGGTCAGTTGTAGATTTTCAAAATGCACATTGAAATTCTCTTCACTGTGGCCATCCCTGCTAATCAAATAGGGCTCCATCATCATGGCTGAGTCACTAAGGCAGAGTCCAGAATTCCTTATGTAGAGTGCAATAACTCTGTCCAGTAGGAAGATGATGAAGGCCATGCATATAAATTTTCTAGTAGCCACAGTTTAAAAAAGGAAAAACAAACAAGTAATAATTCTTAAAATACATTTTTTGGGGGATGGGCCTTATGGTACAGTGGATTAAACCATGCCTTGGATGTGCCGGCTTTTAGTCCTACCTCTACTTTCAGTCTAGCTCTCTGCCAAGGCACCTGGAAGGCACAGATGATGGCTTAAGTGCTTGGGCCCCTGACACCCGTTTTGGAGACACAGATGGAGTTCCTGACTCCTGGCTTCAACCTGGCCCATCCTTGGCTGTTGTGGGCATCTGGGGAATGAACTAGCAAATGGAAGAGATCCCCCTCTCCTTCTCTGTCCCTCTCCCTCCCTTTCCCTGTGACCCTCCCTCCCCCCATCTCTTCCACCTCTTCTTCCCTCTTTCATATAAATCCTGTTAAATAATCTAAAATATTATTTTAACAACCAACCAATGAAAACTTTTCTTTCTTTCTTTCTTTCTTTTTTTTTTTTTTTTTTTTTTTTTGACAGGCAGAGTGGACAGTGAGAGAGAGAGACAGAGAGAAAGGTCTTCCTTTGCCGTTGGTTCACCCTCCAATGGCCGCCGCGGCCGGCGCGCTGCGACCGGCGCACCGCGCTGATCCAATGGCAGGAGCCAGGTGCTTCTCCTGGTCTCCCATGGGGTGCAGGGCCCAAGGGCTTGGGGCCATCCTCCACTGCACTCCCGGGCCACAGCAGAGAGCTGGCCTGGAAGAGGGGCAACCGGGACAGGATCGGTGCCCCGACCAGGACTAGAACCTGGTGTGCCGGCGCCGCAAGGCAGAGGATTAGCTTAGTGAGCCGCGGCGCCGGCTACCAACCAATGAAAACTTAATGAATCATTTTATATTTCTTTTATGGTATTAAGTGTTTGAAATTCAGGGTTGTTTCTGTGCTTAGAGTGTAGCGCATTTGGGATTTGCCATGTCACTCATAGCCACGTGTGACTTCTTATGGCTTCCATATTGGACAGGGAGTCCATCCCTAGAACCCAGGTTGGTGTGGTTTGGTCCACTTGCTTTTTTCCCCCTCTGTGATTGTACCCTCTCCTTAGCAGATGACATGGAGACAGGAGTCCAGGATGCTGTTTTGTAAGTGGGCTGCCCTTTTACCATTATTTGTTCTTTCTCTCTTCCCTGAGATGCTCACCGCGTGTCCCAGTGTTCTGTTGGACATCACTGATAGTCGATAGATGGATACAGGCATAAAACTCTGTTTAAAACTCTATGATTAGAGGTGGGCGCCGCGGCTCAATAGGCTAATCCTCCGCCTTGCGGTGCCAGCACACCGGGTTCTAGTCCCGGTCAGGGTGCCGGATTCTGTCCCAGTTGCCCCTCTTCCAGGCTAGCTCTCTGCTGTGGCCCAGGAGTGCAGTGGAGGATGGCCCAAGCGCTTGGGCCCTGCACCCCATGGGAGACCAGGAGAAGCACCTGGCTCCTGCCATTGGATCAGTGCGGTGCGCCGGCCGCAGCGCGCCGGCCGCGGCAGCCATTGGAGGGTGAACCAACAGCAAAGGAAGACCTTTCTCTCTGTCTCTCTCTCTCTCTCTCTCTCTCACTGTCCACTCTGCCTGTCAAAAAAAACAAACAAACAAAAAAAAAACATTAAAAAAAAAAAACTCTATGATTAGAGAAGGGAAGAGATACAAGGAGAGCCTCCCCACCCCCACCTTTTTTAAAAGATTTATTTATTTATTTGAAAGACAGAGTTACAGAGAGGCAGAGAGAATGAGAGGTCTTCTATCTGCTGGTTCATTCCCCAAAGGGCCACAATGGCCAGAGCTGGGCCAATGCAAAGCCAGGAGCCAGGAGCTGCTTCCGGGTCTCCCACTCAGGTGAAAGAGCCCAAGGACTTGGGCTTTCTTCCACTGCTTTCCCAGGCCATAGCAGAGAGCTAGATTGGAAGTAGAAAAGCCTGAACATGGACCAGCGCCTTTAAGGGATGCAGGCGGTGGCTTTACCACTATGCCATAGAACCAGCCCCAGGCCTCTCCTTTTTTCTCTAAGAGAAGCTGAGTGGTCCTAAGTGGTACAGGCACGTCAGGCCAGCAGCAGACAAGAAATAGAAAGGATTCATGAAGATCCACAAACTCAGAATTAATTTTACAAAGAAAAGTAAAGTTTATTTAAATTCTTGAGTTTTTCAAGGACAGCGGGCAGCTTGGCAATAGGTTTCTAGGCTTTGAAACTGATTCCCTGGAGGGACCACCCCGAAATTTCCCTCGGTGCCATTAATAATGACCATTTCCCAGTTGGGATGGAATGCCAGTTCTCATTTCTTACAGCAGTTCCCCTTCTGGATGTTCAGGGGGGAGCCAAAGGAATACTTCACTCCTCTATGGTCAGTTAGTAGTTAGTGCCTTAATCTGGTCCTGTTTGCTATCGCCTATGACCTAGTGGCCAGACTGTGGACGGTTAATGTTGACTTTTCTCTTCCTGTTTTCCTATGAGTCTAGTGATGCTGAGCTCTTGGCTTGGAATTAGTCAGTAGCTAAAGAGCGCAAGCCAGAAGACTTGTTATTTCTGGAACATGTTGAACCATAGCATGTGAATAATTAGAAGTACAAGGAATGACTCACTTGTTGAAAGACCTCTCCGGCATCAAATCCTATCTGCTGAGCTGTCTCCTGTCCTGGTGTATTTTGCACACTTTTCAGCCTGGCAGAGAACTGGTGTGTTTAAAAATCAAATTCTCCTCCTCTAGCAGTAGGCCAGGAGTGTTCCTCACAATGTGTTGTTGACCCTTGCTGCTCAAAGTGATGGTCCATGCTGGAGCTGGTTGGAGATGCAACTTCTTGGGCCTCATGTTAGAGCTACTGATTTTGCATCTACATTGTAACTAGTTCCCCAGATTTTTTTTTTTACAAAAAAAACTAAGACTTTATTTATTTGAGAAATGGAGTAGCAGAGAAGGAGAGAGAGAGAAAGGTCTTCCATCCACTGGTTTATTTCCCAAATGAGCTGATCCAAAGCCAGGATCTTCTTCCAGGTCTCCCATGTGGGTGCAAGGGCCCAAGCACATGGGCCATCCTCCACTGCTTTCCCAGGCCATTAGCAGGGAGCTGGATCAGAAGTGGAGCAGCTGGGACTCGAACTGGCACCCATATGGGATACCAGCTCCATAGGCAGAGGCGTAGCCCACTATGCCACAGTGCCAGCCCCACTCCCAGATAGTTTATACACATTAAAAGCTTGAGAAGCACAAAGTTATGTTTCCATAACCCTGTTTAGGGAAGAGAAACTGATTCATTTTCCTTGAGATAACTCCTGTTGATTGGAGCAGGTGAAAGGAGGGCTGACACAGGCAGGTGGGGCAGTTGGGGAAGGGTAGTGACAGTGAAAGCTTCGGTCAGAACAGCAAGGATGTGCACTTTTGTTTGTCGCTAATGGGTGAAGTGTACCATCCAATGTAGAAAGCCAATCCAGGAATGCTAATAGATCCTGATTTACTTGCGGCTCTCTGGCCCCTGGGGATCTTGCACAAGGCCAATTGGGTGGCAAGACCTGATACAAACAGACACGAGTCTGTCTCGGTGAAAGAATAAATCCTCAAGGAACCCCCAGAGTACATGTGGATTTGGGGTCTCCCACCTCGCTGTGTTCAGAAGCCAAGACCTTAGGGAACATCTGGGTGCGTGTTACGTGCTGCTGTTTGCAGCGGCCTAACCTCGGCTCTGTTTGTCGTGACAGCACGTGAAGGACATCATCCTGCAGTCCAACCCGCTGCTGGAGGCCTTCGGGAACGCCAAGACAGTGCGCAACAACAACTCCAGCCGATTTGTGAGTTGCCCATTTCCAAGCGCGTTGCCCCATCCAACAGGGTGATACTCTCCCTCAAGGTCACACCCCAAAGGAAATGCAAGCTTGCCACATATCAGGAGGCCGCCCTTTTAGTCTTGTCTTCATTTTCTACGGCAAGTTGCTGTGGCTTCGATTTGCCCTTTTACTGGAGTTATTTCTGAGCCTTAGGGATGCAGACAAGATCGTTTTGCAAACCTTCCTCCACTGGAGCTGTGTTACTAAGAAAAGTGACAGTCGTTAAAGGTGTAAGAGATTTTTCCCCTAAAGCTATGAGCATAGTTAGATGGGATCGCAGGGATGACTGGCCACTCGCACGGACTGGGCTTGTTAGAGCTGTGGACGCTGAAGAAAGAGGACGCTTGCACTGCCCGGGGCCCCTTGGACGGAACCTTCCTGCTCCCTGTCCATTAGCGTGACCTGACGTCCTACCCACCCCTCTAGCCTCGTGCATTTGTTCTGTGTATACTTATATAATACCAGGATACCCAGAAGTGACTGAACCTGGCTTCGTGGGTTCCTTGGCAATGAAAATATCAACCATATGCACTGTCGTGAGTGACCACTCTGACTTTTCCATCTGGGTGTCTCCTGGGTGGGGTAGGGGGTTGAATTGGAATGCTGGAAGGCATATATTTTCCATGACCAAAAAAAAAGCCACATTTAAAAAGAAATTAAGTGCTTACCCAGTAGCCTGATTTATATAGACTTGGTATCTTATTTCACCCACAGATTATGTCTGATACTAAAGCATGTAAAAGCAATCTGTGAGGCTGACACTGGGCCACTTTAAAATAAATAAGTGGAATTTCAGAGAATAACAATTTCTTTTTCATCCATTACCTTGGAAAGAAGTTTCCTTTTTAAGATTTTTTTTTTTATTTGAAAGACAGTTTTACAGAGAGAGGGAGATATCTTTCATCCACTGGTTCACTCCCCAAGTGGCCACAACAGCCAGGGCTGGGCCAAGCTGAAGCCAGGATCTTCATCCAGGTCTCCCACATGGGAGGTGCAGGGGCCCACGTACTTGGGCCATCTTCCACTGCTTTCCCAGACACATTAGCAGGGAGCTGGATAGGAATTGGTGCACCCAGGACTCAAACCAGTGCTTTTAAGGGATGCTGGCGCTGCAGATGGTGGCTTAACCCAGTGCACCACAGCATGCCCCTTTCCCCCTCCTGCTGCTTTTTAATTTTAATTTATCTTAGGGAGCAAATGTTATAGAACAGCAGGTTAAGCCACCACTTGAGACACCTGCCTTCTAGGCATCAATTCGAGTGTTGATTCAAGTCCCAAGCTGCTCCACTCCAATCCAGGTTCCTGCTAATGGGCCTGGAAGGTAATGGATGATATTCCAGTACTTGGGTCCATGCCACCCATGTGGAAGACCATGGTGGAGTTTTTGGTTTTAGCCTGGCTCAACCCTGGTTATTGTGGGCATTTAGGGAGTGAGCCAGTAGATAAAAGCTCGCTCTCTCTCTCTCTCTGTCACTCTTTCAAATAAATGCATAAATAAATAAATAAATAAGTCTTTTTTAAAAAATTTATTTAGAGGCATATCGATGGAAATACATAGAGGGGCCGGCTCTGTGGCCCAGTGGGTTAAGGCCCCAACCTGCAGTGTCTACATCCCATATGGGTGCCAGTTTGGGTCCCAACTGCTCCACTTCATCCCGCTCCCTTCTAATGCACCTGGGAAAGCAGCAGAGGACGGCCCAAGTCCTTGGGCCCCTGTACCCATGTGGGAGACCTGGAGGAAGCTCCTGGCTCCTGGCTTCAGATTGGCTCAGCTCTGGCCATTTGGGAAGTGAACCTGTGGATGGAAGACCTCTCTGTCTCTACTTCTCCCTGTAACTCTTTCAAATAAATAAATAAAATAAATATATATATAAAAAAAAGAATTCTCATCTACTGTTTCACTCTTCAAATGCCTGCTGTGACCTCTGGCTGGAGCCAAAGCTAAGAGCCAGAAACTCCAGGTCTCCCACGTGGGTGACAGGGACCCAACTCCTTGAGTCATTACTGTTGCCTCACTGGATCTACATGGGCAGGAAGCTGGAGTCCGTAGCCTAAGTTGGGTATTGAGCCCAGGCACTCTGATACAGGATGTGTGTGTCCCAACTGGTGCCTTAAACACTAGGCCAAAAATTCACCCCAGGAGGCAGTTTCTGTGTCTAAGAGAGTTACTGCTGTGTTCTCAAGTGGTAATTGTTAGGGTTCCTGATGGATTCTATGTGTCCAACTTAGCCTCACTTTCCTTGATCCCCGGGATTATTCAGACTGTTTACTCATTTGTTCATCTCTCATATTCTTTGGCTTAGTGCCTGAGTGGAGTTATCTTGAAGAACTTGCTAGGTAATGAAATAGGAAAAAATGGAAGCAGATTTTCCAGTTGATCTTTTTACCCCAGTTAGTGGTCTACATCTGACATATGACATGGATTTGACCAGACTTAACCCTTGAGTCACCTATCACCTGTTCTCTTCCCTCCCTTAGAAAGTAGTAAATAATTAAATTAATATTTCCCTTAACTTTTTTTATACAAATTGTTCTTTATCCCTGGAGGAAATGTTACTTGGTTTTTATAAATAACAAAAACTGAGTATTGATGGCTGTTCTGATTACCAAACTTCATACAGCTCTAATGGAAGACGGGAGAGTGTATGTGGATGGGCAGTTCAGACACACACACACACACACGTGTGTGTACACATGTAGAGTCACAGTCATTGCCTGTGTCACCTGTAATGAGAACGTACACTTCAAACCGTGTACCGTTTGCTATCTCTCAGGTGAGCAGACTTTAAGATTGGTAATAACACAGAAAAGACTCTATTGGCTAAAGACTGACACATTCCCCAGGAGAGAAATTTGACAACATTTTTCAAAATTTAAAATGCTCACTATCATTACCTAGTACTTTCAGGATGAAGTATCTGTCCCCTGTTATACTTGGGGTCTTCAAAACGTTCAAGGAAAGGTGCATATTGTAAAAAATCTGTATGTGGATTTCAAAATTTTTTGCAACAAAATAAACTTATATTTTAATTCCATTTTCATAGACTTTTAAAAGTTCTTCTCATTTACTTATTTTTTAAATATCCTTAAAATCCATAATAAATTGTTCAGTTTTTTTAAACCTGATTTTAAACCTGATTATTGAGCAATGTTTATAATATGGTCTGTTTTTGTTTTAAAATGTGTCAATTACGTAAAACCTAATTAAGATGTAGGTAAATCAGCATTCGAAATATAGTTATGTGGCTGTTTGGTAAGAGACTATGCAAGTGGTATCAGGGTAAGATGCTGGATAATCTCACTTTAGGAAGTGGCTATGTATTATGAAGCATAAAAATTTAAGTTAGAAAAAATGTATTATGAAATAACATAATATCAAACATAACAGATTGAATGCTTATCTGCTCCGGCCCTAGCTTAAAAAACAAAACTTTACAAAGAGTTGCAGCTTTTTTCTATTTAATTATCAACAAGGAACACCCTCGTCCCCTGTAAAATGTCCTGTCTTTATCCCTGTGGGTTGCTATAGAGCCATCCTAAATGTTTTGACTTTTCTTTTAAGAATTTCAACTTTTGTATGATTTGGAATGTATATAAGCAGGTTATTGCATTAGTGCTGTGGTCCTCAACCTTGACTACATATAAAATCACATTTTTTTAAAAAAATATATTTATTTTATTTTTTGAAAGGCAGAGTTAAAGAGGTTCTCTCCCCAAATGGCTACAACGACTGGAGCAGGGCCTATCCAAAGCCAGGAGCTTCTTCTGGATTTTCCACATGGGTACAGGGGCCCAAGGACCTGGGCCATCTTCTACTGCTTTCTCAGGCCACCAACAGAGAGCTGGATCAGAAGTAGAGCAGCCGAGACTTGAGCCAATACCCATATAGGATGCTGGCACCACAGGCCAGGGCTTTAACCTGCTATGCTACAGCGCCAGCCCCTAAAATCACACATTTTCCAAAACTCTGCTAGTCTGTAGAAATTTTGGTTTACTTGATGTAGGGAGCACCAAAGCATTTTTTGAAGACTGTCCAGAATCAAGAATCTGCAGCACCTGCCCTTGCCGGGTTTGGTGTCCTGTGGTTTTCATTTTCCCTCAGCTGATGGGGAGCCAGGAGTCAGGCACTGAACTGTGTCCTCCAGAACACGGCAAGAGGAAAAGACAATAAAGGACAGACAATGTTGGGAGGACACAGTTGTATGGGCTCTTGTTCAGGATTCCCCAGGAACCACTGTCATTCGAGAGCACAGGAATTGGTGACTCTCTGTGCTTCTGGGTGTTCACTTTTGTTTTCGGAGCAGGGAGGAGGACGACTCCTCATTTACGATATAGGCCATTGGAGGATGGCCTTCTGTTGTGGCCCATCTGACACAGCATGCACTCACGTGTCCTTGTGACCTGCAGGGCAGGCACAGGACTGCCCTTGCTCTGAGTGAGTCCCCGGTCCCAGTCCTAGACCCGAGGCCAGCTCAGTTCCTCCGCAAGATGGGCGGAGTCAGTCAGCAGACACTTGTTAATATTCGATGTGAACACAGCCAGGCTGGTGTGCTCTCCAGTTTGGCTTTGGACCACACCATTCCCTAACTTGTTTCCTTTGTTGAAATGTACTCTGAGCGTGCTTGTGTTTCTGAGGTCTGCAGAAAAACCAAGTTCTCATAAGAAGAAAATATATCTTGACTTATTCTGGCTATTTCCCCAACTAAATTCTAGAATTTTATTTTCTTTTGCTCCAAACTAGCAGTCATCAAAAGGGAATATTAACCACATTAATCACAAAAATCTCCTGACCTACAAGTAACTAACTAGAAAGAAGCTTATATGTAAGGAAGTATTAGAAAGTTACAAAGAGCTCAATGAGCACACATAGATTTATCAATTTTTAACATTTTTCCATATTCATTTCATATGTAAATATATGTATGTACAGGCGTACTATTTTTTCTTGAAAGCAGGGGTGGATGTATTAAAATCATACGATGTAGGATTCACACAGTGAGTGATTTCCTCCAAAAGAGGCTTCCTCTTTTGAGATGAAGGGCACCATTGGACTTTACTGCCCCTTTCTTTACACATTCTGATTGGGTAGACCAGCACCTACTAGGTGAAGATGGGAAAGGAATATAACATATCCTTATTTAGCTAGAACGTAGATTTTCTCTCTCAGTACAGGATTATGTGATTGGACAAAAGCCCAAGTTATTGTGTGATAGGAAAAGGTGAGGAAGTCTAGACAAGAACCAGGAGCAGTGCCCAGTGTGTCTTTCATTAACAAATTTCCTTGAATTATACACTGTATTCAAAGCCTGTTTGGATCATCGTGTTTTTGTTCACCAACCATTGAAGGAAATCCCTAACTTTTTTTTGCAGGGAAAATACTTTGAAATCCAGTTCAGTCCAGGTGGAGAACCAGATGGTGGAAAAATCTCCAACTTCCTTCTGGAAAAATCTAGGGTGGTGATGAGGAATCCTGGAGAGCGGAGTTTTCACATATTTTACCAGGTTTTCCTTTATATTTTTCTTTCCCACTTTGTATTCCTTCTCTACATTCGGAAAAACAATTTTCTTCCAGCCTTCAGGTTTAGACAGTCTGGTTTTATCTATTTATTCATTTATTTATTGCTTTATTGCTATGGATTTATTGCTACATATGTGCAAACCGCTGTGCACAGAAATTGTGAGACTGTCCCTACCCTTGAGGCGAGTAAGTTCTAATTGAAGTAATAAGGCAAAATTCCCCGAAAGTTAAATAATCAAGAAAGTGTTGACTTGGTTTCAAAACAAAAGTAGGAGTGTTTGATTTCTTGCCAAGAGGGAATTCACATGGGGCAATTTGGCCCGGATGGTAAAGAGACATGCAGCACAGTCAGGGCCTGTGACACAGAGAGGAGGGAGTCTAGGCAGGGGGAGGCAGGTGACCAGAGCCCAACCCTTGCGGGAAGAAAACCGAAAACTGATCAGCCAGCCAGGCTCCAGCTGGTTTGCAGGGATAAGATGTCTCCAAACAGTAAACTGCTCTGGGGAAGGATTTGAAATTGATTTGGAATATTTATTTATTTTTCTATTAATCCATCCATCTGTTTATTTTTTAAAAATTTATTTATTTTATTTGAAAAGCAGAGTTAGAGGCAGAGGCAGAGAGAGAGAGGTCTTTAATCCACTGGTTCACTCCCCAGATGGCCACAATGGCTGGAGCTGCACTGATCCGAAGCCAGGAGCTGAGAGCTTCCTCTGGGTCTCCCATGCAGGTGCAGGGTCCCAAAGACTTGGGCCATCCTCTACTGCTTTCCCAGGCCATTGCAGAGAGCTGGATAGGAAGTGGAGCAGTTGGTACTTGAATGGCACTCAGAAGGGATGCCAGTACTGCAGGCAGCGGCTTTACCTGCTACGCCACAGCACTGGCCCCCTAGCTATTTATTTATAATCTGAGAGTCAAAGAGCTCCTATCTACTATTTCATTCCCCAAATCTCCACAACTAAGCTGGTTTGGCCAAGCTGGGCCATTCCAGTCATGAGCTGGGAACACAAACCAGGTCTCCCAGGGGATGGCAGGGATCCAATGATCTAAGCCATCACCTGCTGCCTCCCAGGGTTTGCATTAGCTGGAAGCTGGAGTCAGGAGCAGGAGCCAAGATTCGAACTCAGGCAATCCAATGTAAGATGCAGAGGTGTTACCCATTAGGCCAAATGCTTGCCCCTAGACTTGGGATCTTTAATACTCAGTCAAAATGTTTCCACCAAGACTCTCAGTAGCCATGGGGGACCTGGAGCTAAAGCAGTGAGCCAGGTGCTTTCAAATCAGCAATCGTCTGATTCAACCAATTTTTTAAAATGTTTTTGAACTTATGAAAAACAGAATGATGCCATCACCAAATTGTTTTAATTTACTTGTTAATTTTTTCTGTATTAGGAATCCACAGTAGACTGCCTTGGAAGAAAGGCCTGGTCACTGTTTTTACATTTTGGTTTTAGCTTGAAGATCACTAGATTCGAAGGAAACTGAGCTCTGGCACAGCTCACATTCAGTCTTTTCAGTTCCAGTGACATCTTCAGTGATGGTACATCATTCTCCTAGATGGTATCTGTTGGTTGAAAAAGTACATCAGGGACCAAAGCCTCTGTGAATTCAGTTGTGCTTTTAATTGCACTAATAAAAGCCACGTGCACAGATGAATGATTCCATGTATTGCACACACAGGCCATTATTTATTGAGTACTAATAGAGATGCCTACTGGAAGCCAGGACCCCTTTCAGTAAATGGCGAGCCTGCCCACCTCTGGGAGTCCCTTGTCCCCCCACGTCAGGAGAGGCTGGGAACCCATAAACTCAGGGATTCAAGATTCTGCCCTAAAAGTAGTGGTTAGAGCTGTGGAATAGGTGAGATTCCTGTAGCAGTGAATGTGGAGTGGAAAACTCTGCCCACACAGGACATGGGGAGCAGCAAGAAGCCAGTGTCGCCCACAGGGAGGCAGGCAGAGATGAAGGCAGAAACCCAGGATCTCAGGGTGTCAGGGGAAGCCCTAGGGGGTGAGAACCAGGATCAAGTGCTCAGAGCACAGAGAGGGAAGGGATGGACCCCGGGGAACAAGCATGGGCAGGTGGGTTTAGCCACTGGGAAGCACCGTGAGAGAGGTTTCTTCAGAGCTGTGAGAGAGAAGCCAGAATTCAGGGGGCGCCAACCTAGCAGGAACTTAGAATCTGTAGCTCAAAGAAGTTCAACATCAATGGAAAGCATCTAAGAGAAAGCGAAGAGCAGCATGTTTGTAGGTGGAAGAGCACTAGAGGGGATTTGAAGGTGCCAAGGAGAGGGACACAACGTGATCAGAGTGGAGAAAAGGCTGGAAGGATGGAGGAATGTTCTTGGGGAAGAAAAGGGGGGAGGGGGGAGAAATGCTAGGGTAAATACCAAAAGACCTACGATTTGGAGGAGACTGAGAAGGTTGCTTGGGACGTCCCAGGTCACTGATCGAGATGAGGCCATGTTATTTGCAAGGGGGAGAAGCGTGGACAAGAGCTCCCTCTGTTTTCTCAATGCACTGGGGTAGCGCCCTGATTTGCTGCAGTTGGGTCGTGTGGGCTGGGCCCATCTCTTCCACCTCTTCTTCTGTGACCTGTCTTTGAGAGTTGGAAATCCATGACGGAGTATTTACAGACCACTGTTAAATTCCACCAATCGATTTTTTTCTCTCCGGGAGTTGATTGTTAAACATTTCCCAGCAGCACATCCTCGTTGGAACCCTTTAAGAGAGGGTCCTCCCCTGACATCGGAACTAGAACAAAGACTTCGGGGACAGTCCCTTGGGCAGGAAGTTTCAGAATTCCAGAGGGTGGGGCCTGTAGCTGTTTCCTAATGTGACCCTTGCGGTGATGAGGGTGATGAGCACGGGGAGCCAGCTCCACTTTACAAAGCCAGCCAAGCAGGGACTAAGTAATAATCCTCTGTTTTGGTTTCTTGTCTTCCAAGGCCTCCCAGGTGTGGGAGTCCAGTTGCTTCACTGGGTAGGGGAAAACCCTCAGCTCTGCAGGTTTCCTCCAAGTGAGTTATCAGAATGGGTAGAAATGACTTGAGGTTGCTACAAATAGTACGTATGTTGGAGACGAGGATCACCCCTGAGTTTGGAAAGCAAGGGTAGAAAATCCTTGTCATATGGGCTCGTCAGTGGTGGGGGCAGGAACGGTGAGGTGACTTTGGGTGCTTTGCGGTCCCCATCATGGCACATCTTGTGTTCTTTTTGCTCCAGCTCATCGAGGGTGCCTCAGCGGAACAGAAGCACAGCCTGGGCATCACCAGCATGGACTATTACTACTACCTGAGCTTATCCGGGTCCTACAAGGTTGATGACATCGATGACAGGCGGGAGTTCCAGGAGACTCTGGTGAGTGCTGGTGCAGGGCCAGGCGGGGTCTGCTCCAGGCTGGGCACCGCCTGTGGCCACATGCAGTGAAGGTCAACCAGCAGAGAACAGCCTGGGGCAGGTGTCTGGCACAGCAGTTAACGTGCCGCTCCGTATTAGAGTGCCTGGGTTTGAGTCTCAACTCTGCTTCCCATTCCAGCTTCCTACTGATGTAGGTACCCTGGAGGCAGCAATTGATGGCTCAAGCACTTGAATCTCTAATACCCATGTCGGAGACCCAGATGGGAGTTCCAGATTACTGGCTTCATCTTGGCCCAGCCCTAATTGTTGCAGGCATTTGGGGAGTGAACCAACAGATGGAAGATCTCTGTGTGTATCTCTGCCTTTCAAATCAAAAACATGAAAATTATAAAAAATTAATGAGTTTTAGAAATTTGGGGATATCTTTAATCTTTTTTCTTACCCTCTTCATTTATTTTCCAATTTGGTTGTTTTAATTTATTTGGAAGGCAGAGGACAGAGAAAGAGATTAATCGATCTCCCACCTTCTGATTTGCTCCTCAAATACCTGCAACAGCCAGGGTTGGGGCAGATCACAGCTGAAGGCCAAAAACTCAATCCAAGTCTCCCATGTTGGAGAGAGACATGCAAGTGCTTGAGCCATTACCTGCTTTCTCCCCAGATGTGCTTCAGCAGGAAGCTGGAGTGGAAAGTGGAGCTGGGATCTGAACCCAGGCACTCCACTGTGCAATGTGGGCATCCCAAGTGGCATCATAACCATTGTGCCAAATGCTCACTACTCTGATCTGTTGGTGAGGGTTTTTCTGCGTCCTCTCTACACTAGGGTGACAGATCGTGAAACAATGCTTTTCTGCTAGTCCTATTGCATGTAAGTCACTGTGTAAGTTGTGAAACTGCATGTAGTGCTTAGGGGTTGTGTACACAACATAAATGTTGTGTAACGGCATAAATGAGTCCATGTAGAACTTTCTAGGGGTAGGCTGGTCAGACATTCAGCCTCAAAAGGCTGCATCACCCCTTGCCTTTGGGTCAACTGTAAACCAGGCCTTCCCTCAGTCTTAGGACTCAGCTCATGGCCTCCAGCTTCGGCCTGGCCCAGCTCTGGTTATTGCAGGCATTTGGGGAAGGAGCCAGGAGTGAATCAGAAGTGGAGATTTTCTTTGAGAGGAGTTCATGTGAGTGTTTGGAAGAGATGGGAGGTTCAGATGCTACTGTTTCCTGGATGCCAACAATAGGTAGCATCAAGAGGCCACATGGCCTCAACGGAGCTGGGAAGAAAAGTGCAGTTTTCTCTTTGGACAGGGCTGCCTCAGGTTCAGACATTTCAACTGTTTCTATTCAATTTAATGGAATTCAGAAAGTATACTTAAAATTTTTTTTTTAATTCGTAGTTGAAAGACAGTTCCCATCCACTGGTTTACTACCCAAATGCCCATAACAGCTGAACTGGGCTGGGTCCAGATCTAGGAGCCAGCGACACAGCACAGGTCTCCCACATGGGTAACAGAAACCCCAGCTGCTTTAGCCATCACCACTGCCTCCCAGCGTCTGCACTGGCAGGAAGCTTGGGTCAGGATCTGGAGCCAGGAACTGAGCCCAGGCACTCTGTTGTGGCTTCTTAACCACTCGGCTAAATGCTTACTGCAGACACTAGACTTCGAGATGATGCTTTTATTTCATTTCATTTCCTGGAAATTTTTAATCAAGATCTGTTTGCAAAGTACAGCCTCTTCTCATCCCTCCCAATGAAAGGAAAGATCTCTTGAGTCCACTTCCAGTAGCTGCAAAGGGGACAGCAATGCCCCTTAGAAGGAGAAAGTGCAACGAGAGCCTAGCAAGAACAAGGACAGACTTGGCAACCTTGGCAACCACCAGTTCTATGAGTGTCTTTCCTCCTGGGTCCTCCTATTTTTATTCCTGGAGGATGGCACACTATGTTTAAAGAAAGAACTGCCCTTCCAACATGACTCGGATAAGGACACGTGGGAGTCGCTTACAGGGATCACACTGTATGGGGACTTTCCACTGCTATCGCAGGCTAAGCCACATACAACTATACAGTTCCACCTATGCTCTATTCTCTTTATTCCCCACCTGTAAAGCCAATGGTCAGCTTATGTGGAACTTTTCTCTTTGCTCTCCTAGCATGCGATGAATGTGATCGGGATCTTTGCGGAAGAGCAGACACTGGTGTTGCAGATAGTGGCCGGAATACTCCACCTGGGGAACATCAGCTTCAAAGAAGTTGGCAACTACGCCGCAGTGGAGAGCGAAGAGTGTGCGTAGCTCTGACACGTGGTCATGGGGTGAGGGGAAATGGGTGGTTAGCTCCCATCAGAAGCAACTGGCCATATTCCTTTGTTTAGACCTCAAATAGGGTCTATTGGGAAGAGATGAGAACTCTTAAGTGTCCTCTGTTGGTAGAACAAAGTGGCCTTATGAGAGACTAGAACTCCTATGTGCACCTGCTCCTCTCCTCACCACCAGCATCTCCCACACCATAGGTCATCAATGAAATCATTTCAGTTTAACATTACCCTCGGGGAAATCTTGCAGAATTGCTCATCTAGGTTTAGAGATGAGATGATAATCTTTAAGGAAGATTACAATAATGGCTTAATAATAGAAAAGAATAGCCATTTAATGAAAATCTTTTCTGTACCTGATCTTCATGGGCTGTATTCACCTACAAGTCCTGTAGGGCATGCAACACACACTGATGTAAATATAGAATGTTCGTAGGCTCAGTTTGCCCCTGTGAGTTAGATTAGGTTGGGTTTCTGAACAGAGGAACAAATGGACATTGATTGCTGTGTTGACATTTCTGATGATGACCTTTAATGATTACATCCTAGTCATTAGATCGTGAAGACCTGAATAGTCGTTTTTACTGTTTGGGAGGAAATCAAGGTCCTTCCTGCTAAGAGACATTGGTTACCTGGGCCCACAACCTAGCGCAAATGCCATAGCACATGACTGCCGCCTCTTGGGCATCAGATGGCTTTCTCGGCTGCTCTCAGAACCCACACATCCTTTAACCACCCAGGAAGACATTTCTTCCTTTCTCAGCATTCTTCAAGGATGATAAATTTAGATGCTTAGTAATAAATAGTATCCCACTCATTGCTGACGAGGCAGTTGGGGTATTTCCATTCCAAATAAGGTTCTTTTTCATGTTTCTGTTTTCTTTTCTGATAAAAGAGGGAAGTTCTCCTAACTTCTGATGTCTCTGTGATAAAGAGAAAGACAAATTGTGTTTGCCAGGGAAGGGAGTGGAAAGTAATAAAAATACAAGGCACCTACAAAGCCTTGAAGTGTGACCCAGTGGTAATGTACAGCCATGTTTCTAGGTGTTGTGTACACATCCTTGACAATCAATGCACCTACATGTCCAGTAGATCATTAACACTTAAGCTTTTAACATTTACCATTTTGGTTTGGTGGTAATTTTTGTGGAAACAGACCAGGTTTCTCTTGCCTTCTTGGGTAGTAGAAGTCCTTTACAGCATCCTTATGCTTGAGGACAAAGTCATGACAGTGAAGCAGACACTTCTCCCTGGGTATTTGAGCCAAGGAGTGTTTTCACTGCACATTGATATCTGAAGTTAGTGTAGCCCCCTTCAACCAGATGGTTAAGGCCCAGGGTTGGCAGCTACCTGTGACCCCAGCTGAAGGTAGCACAGGGATGGAGATCAGAAAATGCCATGCTTGTCTGAACAAGCAACCTCTCAGTTATTTTCTTCTACCAATATTTTTTTTTTCAATTTGGTTATACTTTTACATGGCTCAAGTAGGTACACAGGCAAAGTCCTCCCATCTACCCCTTTGCCAATCAGCTTATTCCCCTCCCTAGTCGTAAGCAAGGTTCCCAGTCTCCGGTACGCTCCCTTTAAGGAGCAACTGCACACATCTGTTCTTTCCCACTGTGCTATGGTCATGGAAAACAACAGCTAACACAGTGTTCTATAGTTGCTTTTTCACTTAGCATTTTTCTTGGAAATTATTTGACAATTTGTAAGGAGCCTCATTTTTTTTTTCTTTTTAATTTATTTGAAAGACAGAAAGGGAGACAGGAGATTGAGAGAGAGGTTTTCCATCCACTGGTTCATTCCCCAGATGGCCACAATGGCTGGGGCTGGGCTGGGCTAAAGTCAGGAGCTTCTGTTAGGTCTTCCACATGGGTGTAGGGGCCAAAATACTTGGGACTTCTTGTGCTGCTTGTCCTAGGCCATTAGCAGACAGCTGGATCAGAAGGGGAGCAGCCAGGACACAAATCAGCACCTTACAAGATGCCAGCATTGCAGTCGGTGGCGTTACCCTCTAAGCCACAAATGCCAGCCCTGCTTCATCCTTTTTATAGCTGCATAGCATCCACTGCTGGGCTACACTTGGAAAGATTAACCAAACATCTGTTGTGAGACAGTGAGATGGTTTCTGATCTGCTTCCACACTAGTGAGCAAACACTACTGAAATGAATAAGGTTAGTTCTTGTCATCTTGCTCACATTAGAGTCTTTATGGAATAAATCTATAGAAGGAAGTAGTAGTTCATGCCTTTATAATCAGTGCAGACTTTATCTAGCTGTTATACATAATATATTATTTTATAGAAAAAACAAGATTCCCATCACAAGTGGCCTATTGAAGAAAAATAGCCATTAATAACAACTTTTGTTATTTGTCCTAAGAGTAATAAAGATAATAGAGTTTCCTTAGTTAGAAGAAAACAAACCTCACTGTAGACACTTATGTACCTGTCAGCATGAATACAGTAAGGTGACATCTGAAAACAAACTTTGCTTGAAAGGTAGTAAATAACAAATTAACCTAAGAATTTTCTTGAATTATAAAAAATAATACTTGAATAACAATGGGAAACCAAAGTATAGGTGACAGTCCCCAAGACCAAAGACAGATAAACCATACTCGGAGTTATCTTGCTAGTTCTTTTACATTTATAAAAATGGAATTTTGCCTTGTTATATCCTCTTGGTTTATCTCTTTTACCTTAATTATAGTTTCTTTTTTTTATTTAAAATTTCTGATTGACAGAGAAGAGAGATGGACAGAGAGCGATCTCTACCATTGGCTGATTCACTCCCCAGATGCCTGCAGGTGGAGAGAGGAACTCAATGCAGGTCTCCCACATGGGTGGCAGAGACCCTGTTACTTGAGATATCACTACTATCTTCCAGGATCCACATTAGCAGGAAGCTGGAGTCAGGAATCAGAGCAGAGTATCAGATCCAGGTGCTCTAATATTAGATGCAGGCGTCTGAACTACTAGGCTAAACACCTGCCGCTACACTTCAGATTTAAATGAAAAGTTAGATCCAACTTTGCTTTATGCTTTTATGCAGTAGCAGAACTCTATCATTATTTATACATGCTGAAACATTACTTTTTTTTTTTTAAGCAGGTCCTTGTGTGTTTTAGCTGACTCTCATTAACTTCACCAGAGTTACATCTGCATTTTAAAATTAATCAGTGCTTCCTCTCTCTTCTACGTCTCCCAGAGTCCATTTTCACACCCGCCTTCATGGAAATTCACAGCCTGAAGGAAGTCAATATAAGTAGCCCTATCATCTCAGCATCAAGGTAGTCACTGAAGAAAAACGAAGCCATAAAAGCTGGCACCTAAAAATCACTGCTTGGGTTGTTTCCATACCAAGTGCTGTGTTCCCTCTCTGTCTCCCTGGGCTTGTAGCTCTGATTCTTTTATTTATTTATTTATTTATTTATTTTTTTTGGACAGGTAGAGTTATAGACAGTGAGAGGTAGAGACAGAGAGAGAGGTCTTCCATCCACTGGTTCATTCCCCAGAAGGCCACAACGGCCGGAGCTGCGCCAATCCGAAGCCAGGAGCCAGGTGCTTTTTCCTGGTCTCCCACATGGGTGCAGGGGCCCAAGCATTTGGGCCATCTTTTACTGCTTTCCATGTAGCTCTGATTCTTGGCCTGATCTTGTGCCTTCTTGAGAGCCTACAGCCCTTCCATCAGGCTCTTTTCTAGAGGAGAGCTACAAGAAATGGCAGTACAGTATGTGTCCTTGTCTGTTCCTCCCATCTGTTTTGTCTCAAGGATTTTCATCTTCATCTTGCTAAGGTCACAAATATAGTGGCATAAACGTTTTTGACCAGATATTTTGTGTCTCCATTTTAGTATGGTTAGGGGCATAGGAGAAGCCCATCCATGTTTATAAAACAAGTTGCAACTACTTATTCATTTTATAGACTTATCTGTATTGCAATTCCCACGAACAAAGAGGCACCTTGGCAGGTATTCTGTCAACCATTGATGATAATGTCCATTGCCTCAAGTGAGCTATGCCCTCCCCAGTCATGACAGTGACCCCTGAGGGGTCTTATTTGTTACTTTAATTAAATGCTTCTCTCTTTTTTAAAATATTTATTTATCTATTTGAGAGGCAGAGTTACAGACAGAGGAAGAGATGGAGAGAGAGGTCTTCCATCTGCTGGTCATTCCCAATGTCCACAACGGCCGTAGCTGGGCTGATCTGAAGCCAAGGGCTTCTTCTGGGTCTCTCACATGGGTGTGAGGGCCCAAGCACTTGGGCCATCTTCTACTGCTTTCTCAGGCCATTAGCTGGTGCTGCAGGCAGAGGCTTAACCTACTACACCACAGCACCAGTCAGTCAGTCTCTCTCTCTCCTTTTTAAAGAAGATATATTTTAATTTTAATTTTTTATTTTTATTTATTTTAAAGGGAGGCAGAGACAGAGAGAGCTCCCATTCACTGATTCCTTCTCCAAATGCCCCCTATAACCATGATGGGCCAGGCCGTTGTCAGGAGCCTGGAACTCCATCCAGATCTCCCACATGGGTGGCAGGAACCCAAGTACTTGGGCCTTCAACTCTGTCTCCCAGGGTACACATTAATAAGAAACTTGAATTGGAAGCAGGTCTGGGACTTGAACCCAGGCACTCTGATATGAGATGCAGGAATCCCAAGTGACGTCTTAACTGCTGTACCAAATGCATTTACTGTTTTAATGTCTCTTGATTTTCACAATATCCCTTCACGCGTCCAATCCATTTTATGGACGCCATCTGTCTTTTTTTTCTGTGTGAAGAAATTTTTAGTTCAGAGGAAGACACATCCAGACTCCTAGACATGTGTTACCACTAAATCTAAAGTAAAGGAAATGGCCATTGGCAAATCAATGCATTTAATTTTGTGCACATGTCCTGTGTAAAAGAAGCCCTTCTACCAGTCTAAGCATTTTTGTGGATTTTATAGAGATGGTAATTACCTTATTCTGACATCATACATTTTCAAAATTCATTTACTGACTTAATCTCTTTGGAAGGTATACCCTGAGAAATGTCAGCCCATTACATTCTAACACCATCTGTGAAATTCAAACAGATTATTCCCTTATTGGGAAGCATGTGATTTGTATTATAACAAGGTCTTTAACAAAATCCTTTCATCAGACAATTTTGGTAAAGCTCCATGCAAAAAAAGGGAAGAAAAACCTGAGCATTCTTTCAGGTGGCTGATCGATGGAAGGATCAGAGTTTCTATTCCAAGACAATGTTAGGTATCTGTTACATATTGGTAAGATGATAGCTGTGTGTCATGATACAAGGAACCAGTCCTGGAACGTGATCGTAGTCTCCCTCCCTCTAAACATACTTTTCATGCCTACTGGGATTGTCTTGCAGTCATAATAACCAACATGACAGTGTCTCCTCAGTGAAGGCTCCTTATATGTTGAATACTTTGTCACACACTGCTTTTGAGGTCATTCGGGCCCTCATTTGCCTCCAGTGCAAATATTTCATTCAAAGACCTTCTGGATCAGAATCTCCCCTCTGTAGCCAACACTGATCATGCACCAGACCACATCCCAGATTTGCCTCCCACATTTCTCCCTCACCTTTGGACATCCCATCCCCTTCCCTGCATCCCTGTAAATCCTCTCCATCCTTGTAGGCCTGGTCCGAATCAAGTTGTAGTATTTTCCTATTATAAGCTTCTCTAGAAATGTGTTTTCTGTCTTTCTTGTGTATTTGCCTTTTAGGAGAATTATTTATTTGTTAAACCGTTTTAGTCTGGTGTAAATTGTCTTCAAGATTTCTTGCATATTTTGTACGTTCTCTTTCATTAATAATCCTGTACAGTGGTAAGTACCCCAACAAAAATGAGTGATTGATTGTAATTATTAGCTCAGTGTTATCAAGGGCTTCAAACACTTTGAAAATGATGCTGTGAAACTGTTGAACCAAAAAGGAAAGAAAGCAGTATTTGAAGCCAAAGAGATTTTTCTTGATTGAATTTCTTCTGAGCTATCTTGCTGTGAACCTGGGGAGCTATCTCTTTTAAGGTGTTTAACTGTGATCTCAGTAGGAGCAATTGGTTTGCCACACTTTTTGGATTACTGATTTATATTATTGGGAGCCTTAGTCATCTTAGGAATTGACTCACCTAACAGAACAATTGGGAAAAACAAAGTAGATGGATCGTGTGGGAATACTGATAAGCAGCCTTCTCTGGAATGTGTTCTGGGAGCTGATGATGGTGCCTACTGTATATAAACACGCACACATAAGTGCTTCCAGGTATCTGAGATGAATTGTTACAACTCTGGAAGGTTAACATGTTTTATTCTGTATCCTATAGTTTTGGCTTTTCCTGCGTATCTGCTGGGAATAAATCAGGACCGGTTGAAAGAAAAGCTAACGAGCAGACAAATGGACAGCAAGTGGGGAGGCAAGTCCGAGTCCATCCACGTGACCCTCAACGTGGAGCAGGCCTGCTATACCAGGGATGCCCTTGCCAAGGCACTGCACGCCCGGGTCTTTGATTTCCTGGTAGATGTAAGTAGCATGGGTTGATGCTGATGATGCTTCAGATTTTTGCTGTGGAGAGCCAAAACCACTAAGGGTTTTTGAGTTCATATTTTGTTCTTTTTTCTGTAACCTTACTCCCCTACTTTTTATTCTCTTACTCTGGGACCACTGAATCCTCCTATTCCTCTAGAATGGCCCACCAAGACAAACTTCAGCTAAATCTAATATGGTAACAGTTTCTTCCAGGCAAAATATTTAGTAAAAATCAGGGCTAGAGACCAGAAAAAGAGGAGGAGGCTCATGGCCATGGACATGTCTTGACTTTGAGCTAAAGGTTGAAGAAAATTGTATTTGTCATATATTGCTGTGCTACCAATTAACCCAAATTTAGTGGCTTGAAACAATCAGCACTTATTTTCTCAATTTCTGCAGGTCAGGGATTTGGGGATTGGTTTAGTTTGGTGGTTCTGACTCAAGGACGAGATTGAAATCATGACTCTGACTGGATTTGAAGCCCTCTGCAGGCTGGCCTAGGGTTTGGAGGATGTGGTCATCAGATGGACCCTTCACATGACGCTTGCAGCAGGTCTCAGTTCCTCCACGTGAGCCTGTCCTTAGGGCTTCTTCAGTATCTTCACAGTATGGCCGTTGGCTTTCCTCAGGGTGAGTTAGCTCAGAGACAGGCAGAGGGCAAAACAAGAAGTCACAAGTTTCTCATGCCCTAAGCTTGGACTCGAGTGTTGTCACTCTCCCATATTCTTTTCAGGCTCTACCTTATGTATTTGAGAGGCAGGGTGAAAAAGAGCTCCCATCTGCTGATTTACTCCTCAGATGCCTGTATTGGCTGGAACTGGAGTTGGGAGCCAGGAATTCAATCCAGGTCTCTTATATGAGCAGCAAGAACCCATTCATTTGAGCCATCACCACTGTCTCCTAGGGTCTGCATTAGCAAGAAACTAGAATCAGTGGCTGGATCCAGGAATCCAACCCAGGCAGCCCGATATGGTATATGGGTGTCTTACCCATTAGGCTAAGCGCCTGCTCCCAGATTATATCTTTCCAAGAGAAGAATAGCAAAGATTTTTTTTTTTCATATATAATTTTCTGTTGGTACTACTGGGGATTGGTTCCAGGACTCCTTTAAGACGTCAAAATCTGAGAATGCTCAGGTCCTTAAACAAAATGCCACAGTGGGGGGTCATGTGGGACTCCTGCATCCCGTATTGGAATGCCTGGGTTCACATCCCAGCACTGGTCCTGATTCGAGCTTCTGTTCTGCACACAGTGGAAGGCAGCAGGTGATAGTTGAAGCACTTGGGTCCCTGCCTTCCACATAGGTGACCTCAGATTGAATTTGCAGCTCCTGGCTTTGGCCTGTCTCATCTGTTTTGGGCATTTGGGGAGTGAAGCAGCAGTTGGGGAACACACTGCATTTCACACTAAATAAATGGAATACATAATTCTTTTTAAAATGATGTCGTATTTGCATATAATTTATATACCTCCTCTCACGGACTTGAAATTATCTCTAGATTACTTGTAACACCTAATACAATGAAAATCTTGTGTAGGTAGTTGTTATGCTATAATGTTTAGAGAACAATGACAAGAAAAGCATGTCTATACCTGCTCAGGGCTGATTTTTTTTTTTCTGAATCTTTTCTCTCAGGGTCAGGTGACTGCATAGATACAGACCCTGAAGATATGGAGAGCCAAACAGATTCCCACAAAAACACACATGCACATATGTGGATGTTTTATATGTGTGCATGTCTTATATGTGCATATCACGTCTGTATTCTGAAAACCATTACACTGAGCAGTGTAGAGCTGACAGTGAGAATAATTGTACTATGTAAATACATGGTATAACTATATAGCACTAACTATGTGCCAAATGCTGTTCTATGTACTTTATTGGGGGGAATCTCACTTAATTCTTTTTTTAAAATATTTTATTTATTTGAAAGAGAGAGAGAGAGGTCTTCCATCCACTGGTTCACTTCCTAACTGGCTGCAATGGCTGGAGCGGGGCAGATCAGCAACCAGGTTCTTCTTCCCGGTCTCCTGCATGGGTGCAGGGGCCCAAGGACTTGGGTCATCCTCCACTGCTTTCCCAGGCCATAGCAGAGAGCTGGATTGGAAGTGGAACAGCCAGGACTAGAACCAGCACCCATATGGAATGCCGGCAACACAGGCTGGGGCTTTAACCCACTGTGCCACAGTGCTGGCCCCCCTTGCTTAATTCTTGCAAGAACCTTATGACTTGGGTATTATGATCTCTGTTTTACAGATAAGTAAGATGAGACACAGAGAGCTTAAGGAATTTGCTCTCTTTGAATCTAGGCAGAAACACCTACAGGGCTTACGGTGTCGTTACTTGTGGCTAAGATGGGCCGGGCCGGGGAGAATAGCTTTTGGGTGTGCTTCTTGTGACTGTTTGCTCTTTGAAAGGTAAGATGGCTTGGGAAGGTCAGGGACGTATCAAACAAGAGTCAGGGTTGTAGCTTGTCCAGATCCCTCATTTTACTATGGAATGGATTCTGGGGCCTGAGTGTTGGTGGATTTGCCAGAGGGCGCTCAGCAAGTGTGTGGGGCAGAGCTGGCACTGGCCAGATCCCACAGCTCTTATCTCTTTGTTCAGGGTGCCTTCCAGTGTGGGGCTTCCCACCTTCCTTCCTTCCTGTCATCCCTCAACTTCTTTGTGGTAAAAGTGGATGGGTGCCCATGTGCCTGATGCTAACTTGAGCCGACATTTACTGGACGTGGACTTCGTGCCAGGCACTGGGCTAAGTGTTGTGTGCCATTCCCCATTAGCTCCCCATTAGTTCTGTTTCCTTTTGCCTGAAAATCACTTCTGCTCCTTCAATCTCCAAGTATTCACCACTTGTATGGGTTTTTCTCCCTCACTAACCTTCTCCACCCTGCACCTCTCATGCCTTGCATGGCCGCTTCTCACAGTGTTCAAGAACATGATCTGGGCATCAGATGTTAGTTTAATCCTAGGGTATGCTCCTTGCTCTATGCGGTCATAAGCAAGCCTTGGTGTGCCCATCTGGAAAATGGGGACAATAATGGTATCACTGTCATTATGAGAATTGTAACGAGAATGGAGTGAAACAACACAAGGAGAACATTTAGCCAAGCCTAGCAAAGCTGAAGGTTAAATCCATGTAAGCTGCTTTTCCTCTCAGTGTTTAAATGATGACTATTATTACTTCCTGGAGACCACACCCTCCCTGTAAGCTCCTGGGAACAGAAGCTGTCTCGTCCTTGGCATCCCCAGCATGTTGTGTTACGTGGTCATTAAATGCAGAATGGAGGACAACAGAAGAGAGACTTCCAGATTTTCTAATGCCGGCTCTCACGTCCATCATCCAACAGGATATTCTCTCCTAATTCTCAGTACTGCCTGAGAAATGCTTAGCCTGTCACAAGTTACTGTTTTGCATCATTAAGCATTATCTCCCCTTCCACAGTACTTTTCTGGGTGCTGATGGTTTTCCAAAGTACCTGACTTGGCACTGAGAGCCTGTGCAGTCTGCAAGTCCCCTGTCTCCCTGTTGTCCTCTGTTCCCTGTGGGCAGTGGTGTTTGCTGGGTACAGGGGGGCTTCTTTTTCCCCCACTCGGGCCCACTTTCAGTGTGAATAGAAAGGAGATTATGACCATGCTGTTTGCTTTCTCCTAGGCCATCAATAAAGCTATGGAGAAGGACCATGAAGAATACAACATTGGTGTCCTGGACATCTATGGCTTTGAAATATTCCAGGTGAGGCCACTTTGAATAATGGGGAATTGGGGAGTGTGATGCATTTCATCTGGTCTGCAAGAATAACTCTAGGCCATGAAAAAAAATCCACTCTGCCTCTTTTTTGCCTCTGTGAGTTCTTCATGTACCTTTACCAAATTAGTTTCTCCTAAATATAAACTGTGCCTCTTTCTATTGATGCATCCAACATTTCTGCTAAAGCTCCTCACATGGAGACATCTCATGGAATCATTCAAGAATGACTTTTAACTGATTTTGCAAAATGATTATATATGACTTTTTTTTAATTGCAGAAAAATGGCTTTGAACAGTTTTGTATCAATTTTGTCAATGAGAAACTACAACAGATTTTTATTGAATTGACGTTAAAGGCAGAACAGGTAAGCAGTCCCTCTTCCTTTGTCCTTTTTGTTTCCAAATTCTCTGGTTTTAAAGGGTCTAGCTTTCTCTTTTGATAATAGATGAAGATTTCAGTCTTGTATTAGGAAATGTACCTAATAAAGTCATGCAGAAAAACCATATGCCATCGTGTTATTTTAGTCTATAAAACATAAATACCATCTGGTACATTTTCTCTCCTTTAAGCAAATGATGCTGTGAAGTTGGACTTGTGACTGGCTGTTTTTACTACATGCTGACTCACTGACCACATGGAAAATGGGAGCCTGCTTCCAGCCGGCTGTCCATGCATGTGCCGTGTCCCAAAGGAAAATCTTGCTTTCCTCAGATCTGCTCCACTCCCAAGCTTCCCCTAAAAATTCAATGCAGATTTCTTCTTATTCCTGACTCCGTGTGCTTTTAGATTGCCCAGGGCTGCCACAATAAAGTTCCGCGAGTGGGAGGCTTACAACAGAAATCTCTCCCCTCTCTATTCTGGATCCCAGAGTCTTAAATCAGGTGCCTTCAGCACCCTGCTCCCTTCAAAGACTCTCAGAGAGAATGCTCCTCTTCTGACTTAGGGTGGCTCCTGGCATTCCATGGCTTGTGGCAATGCAGCTACCATCCTGGCCTCTGCCTTCACATAGCCTTTTTCTGTTTTTATAAATCTCTCTCTCTCTCTCTTTTACCAGTCTTTGGATTTAAGGGTCACCCTCAACCCAGGATGATTTCATGTGATCCTTAATTTATTTTATCTATAAAGGTCCTTTTCCCAAACCTCAGATTCTGAGGTTCTGGGTGGACATGAAATTTGGGATTGTAGTATCCTAACTGCTACATGTACCATGCTCATTTAGTGATGGAAGTGTTCATGCCTCTGCTTAAGAAACACCAGTGAGCAATGGATCTCTCTTCTCTGCCCTGGAATTCTATCTTCCTACCACCTCACAGTATCCAAAGCAAGACCACCAAGAGATGGCATGTAGGGAGTAACATGGAAGAAGCAGGAAGAGTGAGGTCATACAGGAACTTGTTTATAGGACATGGCTAAGACTTTAGGTTGGTTTGTTTTTAAAACATTTATTTATTTAAAACGCAGAGTTATATAGAGAGAAAGAGACAGAGATCATCCATCAGCTGGTTCACTCCCCCAGTGGCCACAACAGCTGGGGCTGGGTCAGGCTGAAGCCAGGATCGTGTTCCAGGTCTCCCACGTGGGTATAGGGGCCCAAGTACGTGGGCCATCTCTGCTTTCCCAGGCACATTAGCAGGGATCTGGATTAGAAGTGGAGCAGCTGGGACTCAGATTGGTGCCCATGTGGGATGCCAGCACTGCAGGCAGTGTCATAACCCACTACCCACAGTGCCAGCCTCAAGACTTTAGGTTTTGAGCCCGATTTTGAGCCAGAAATGACATCCGATTTGTGTTTTGTGACTTTGCAAAGGTCACTGTGTCTCCATAGACTTGCAGAGGGGAGCTTGGCAAGGAAAGCAAGCTGGAGTGGAAATTTAAAAACAAATTGGGAGGGGGCCGGCGCAGCAGGTTAACGCCCTGGCCTGAAGTGCTGGCATCCCATATGGGTGCTGGTTCGAGACTTGGCTGCTTCACTTCCGATCCAGCTCTCTGCTATGGCCTGGGAAAGCAGTAGAGGATGGCTCAAGTTCTTGGGCCCCTGCACCCACATGGGAGACCCAGAAGAAGCGTCTGGCTCCTGGCTTTGGATTGGCACAACTCCGGCCACTGTGGCCAACTGGGGAGTGACCCATCGGATGGAAGACCCCAGGCCCCTCCCTCGCTCCCCCCACCCCCGCTGTAAAAGTTGGGAGACTACTGCAGGAAACTGGGCAAGAAATGGTGGAGGCTGGCAAGGGTGTTGGGGGTAGGAACAGTGACACGGAGAGGAAAGTTCAGATTCAGATGTTTTGGAGAGTGGAGCCCACAGAACTTGCTGAAAATGATTAGGAAGTAAACTAAGAAGGAACGAGCAATCCAGGATGATTCCCAGCTTCGTAGCTTGAACGACAGGGCCAACGGTGAAACAATTTCTTGAAGACAGAGAGTAGACGGGAGCTGTGGAAACACAACTCCTGAGAAGCCAGTGACCCATATCTGAGTGCCCAAGTTCAGCTCCCTGCTAATGCAGACCCTAGAAGGTAGCAGGCGATAACCCAAGTACTTGCGTCTCGACCACACGTGTGAGAGATCCAGATTGAAATTCTGATGCCTGACTTTAGCCTGGCTCAGCCCCAGCTCTCGCAGACATCTGGGGAGTGAACTAGCAGATGAGAGCACTCTTTCTGTGTGTGTGTGTCTGTGTGTGTGTGTGTGTTTCTCTCTGCCTCCTGAATAAATTTTTTAAAAACTCCAAACATGTGAAGTTTGGGAAACCAAGTATATACTTGGAGATTCCAGTGTGTGGAATACATGTGAGTGACTCAGTTGCGAGGAACTGAGTGGAGGAGACAAGATGATGAGCCCTGAGACTCTGCTTCATACGTGAAGATCTGCAGAGAAGGAAAGGAAGGTGACAAACCCAAACCAGGAAGGAGGGACGGACACCCGGACAGCATGGTCAAGTTCAAGTTCAATAGCAACTCCTGTTGAGCTGGGACCCTTTCCCTGCGAAATGCTAGATGCTGAGCTGGACTCTTCTCCCATGGGAAATTCAAGGGGAGTTTTTTGTAACTAGACTCACATGTGATGTCATATGATTTTTTTTTTTTTTTTAAGATTTATTTGTTTGAAAGGCAGAGTTACAGAGAGGCACAAATTGAGAGAGAGAGAGAGGTCTTCCTTCCACTGGTTCACTCCACAAATGGCTGAGCTAATCCAAAGCCAGGAGCTTCTTCTGGGCCTCTGATGCGGGTGCAGGGGCCCAAGCACTTGGGCCATCTTTCACCGCTTCCCCAGGCCACAGCAGAGAGCTGGATCAGAAGTGGAACAGCCGGAACTTGAACCAAGGCCCATAGGAGATGCTGGCAGTGCAGGTAGCAGCTTGCTGGACCCTGTCATATGATTTTCATTAAAAACAATTGAGTGAGGCCGATGCTGTGGCGTAAGAGGTTAAGCCTCTGCCTGTGGTGCCAGCATCCCATATGGGTGCTGGTTCCAGGCCTGGCTGCTCTACTTCCCATCCAGCTCTCTGCTATGGCCTGGGAAAGCAGTAGAAGATGGCCCAAGCACTTGGAAGCCCACACCCATGTGGGAGACCAGAAGAAGCTCCTGGCTCCTAGCCTTGGATCTGTTTAGCTCTGGCCATTTCGACCATTTGGGGAGTGAACCAGCAGTCGGAAGACCTTTCTGTCTGACTCTCCCTCTCACTATCTGTAACTCTACCTCTCAAATAAATTAAAAAAAAAAAAAATATGGTAGCGATTTCTTATGGTTCAAGCCAAACTTTAAAGATTTCCAAGAAATGAAATGTTCCTTTCCTATCACCTCTTAGAAAAAAAGAAATTATAGTTCTAGTCTTTGTGGGGAGGGCATTCAAGTTTTTCCTCTTTGATGCTGGTTTATATGAGTTCTTGGCTCCTATCATACAGGAAGAATATGTTCAAGAGGGAATAAGATGGACACCCATTGACTACTTTAATAACAAGATCGTGTGTGACCTCATAGAGAACAAAGTGGTAAGTATTGGCTTGGCATGGCTCTTCACTGATCACAGGTGTACCTTAGCAGAGTTCTTGTTCTCCATGTTGTTTGGGAAGAAGCAACGTGGCAGCTGGGATTGGCAGAGAATTTTCTTGTTTACGTTGTATGTTTATGTATGTGTGAGAATGGAACAGTAGCTTTTTCTTATATACTCTACTAGTATTTACCAGAGGAGTAGAGTGTCTGTCAGCTGACAGATGGGATTTGTTACTGAATACTAACAGAAGGTGATTGTCACTTTCGTTGGTGACATAGCCTATGAAGAGGCATAAAATTAGTCCCGTGTAATAGTCTCATCATAGACCTTCTAGGAATGTAGTCCTTAGAAATGACCCAAAAGAAAATACAATTGATGGAGACAGAGATCTCTATGGGACTCTTTCCTATTTTGTCTTCTTTTTTAAAAAATATAAGCCAAAAACTGGAAACAGTTATAAGACCTATAGCATATCAGAGCAGGAAAATAGAACCATTAGAGTATAAGTATGAAGGCTATGTAAGTCATGAGGACTGTTTATAAAAAAAAAGTACCATGGGAAAAAGCTGTGCCTAACAGATCGTGGTAGAGTATGGAATGGTAAATGCCTATCGGAGAAACTGGCTGAAAGGAAACATCAAAACATGAATTTGGGTATTTTATATATATATAAAGGAAAATGTTTCTGTTTTCCTTTGAGGTTGTTAAAGTCAGCTTAGTACAAACCAAAGTGAGAAGATAATTTTCTTTGCGTGACTTTGAATACAACTTGAGGGAGTTCAGCAGCTTTTTGGAAAATGGACCTTCCTGCCCGTGTTGAGACCTGAGCCGGGAGTCCCCATCTGGGACTGTGGTGACTCTCCATCCGGGACTGTTCATGGCATTCTGGTCTCACGGGGAGCACTGACCTTCAGGGTGGTATCTGAGGTCGAGGCAGCTCTTCTCTTAAGCCATCACCCGATGAGTTCTGTATGTTTTGGAGCATTCGTGATTGATCCCTTGCCGTCTCGGTCCCACCAGAACCCTCCTGGAATCATGAGCATCCTGGATGACGTGTGCGCCACCATGCACGCTGTGGGGGAGGGGGCCGATCAGACTCTGCTCCAGAAACTCCAGATGCAGATTGGGAGCCATGAGCACTTCAACAGCTGGAACCAAGGCTTCATCATTCACCATTACGCCGGGAAGGTATTGTCAGGGGCAGGGGTTCAGCAGCAGAGGGGAAGTTCACCATTGTCATCCCTAGCCTCTTTTTAAGCCTTGTGGTGTATGGTCTGTTTTCTCCTGGAGACAATGATAGCAATGTGCATATGCCTCCCTGTGTTTTATTGATTCAACAAATGGGACCTGTAGTACATTTGGGGAGGCAAAACAAGGGACTGTGTATGCTGCAGCATATTTTAAAAGCATGAGTCACCTGTTACACATACTACTGCTGAAGGAATGGCTGTTGGGGTTGCCTCCTGCTGCAGTCACAGACTTGGCTCTCTTGCCTGCCCATGCTCACAGGGAGTATAAATCAAGGCCAACAGCTCACTTTGGGTGCTTGTTCTCATTAAGGCACATAAGAGTTGGGTGCCTACTGAGTGCCAGGAAGTTGGGGGTGGCTGGTCGGGGGTGAAGGGAGCTAATAATACAAAGGTAAGTAAGTTGAGGTCATGGCTCTTGGGAACTTCCTGGTCCTATGGCAATCCACTGATTTTATCTTCCATCGCAGCTGATCTCATGCCAAACAAGGTCTCTGAGCATGAGTTTCTGGGCAGGTGGAAGCAGCTGAGACCACTTCTGGGAGAAATGGCAAACAAAGCCACAGGTGACATGGCCCCTGAGGATGACATGACATAATAAAGGGGGTTTTACCTGTATTCTTGTCTTAGCTAAAGAGTAGGAAAAGACTTAAGCTTATTGCTGAGAGATCCCTGTGGATCCATAGATGAAGGGGTATGTAATCTTGAGAGCTGAAGTGCTGCTCCTATATCACCAGACCATGTGGGCAGCCAGCAGCTGTGGCCTCCACAGCTGATGCTGAAATCTGGAAAGAAACACATTCTGGCAAAGATGACCATGCCAGCTTGGTTGGTTGGTTGGTTGGTTGGTTGGTTTTGTTGTCCAGTGAAATACTTGAAGGATAGAATTAGATTTCTTTGCATTCTTGTTCAGGTATCCTATGACATGGACGGCTTTTGTGAAAGGAACCGTGATGTACTTTTTATGGATCTCATTGAACTCATGCAGAGCAGTGAGCTGTAAGTGTGTTTTGCATTACCTGATGTGGGATATGCATGTGGTGCGACTTCCAATATCACAGCAAACTTGTGGTCTTCCAGTCGTTAGGATTTGGTTCCTTTGAGTTGTTGGGTCTGGATCATAATTAGACTATTTGATTTCTTAAAGTAGATTTCCTTTTTCCAATCTCAGTCTCTCCCTTCTACCCCTAACAATTCTTGCTCCTTACAAGGGTCGTCTGCATATCCTTGAGGCGACCCTGCTTTCAACATTTTCAGTTCTGCGGCAAGGAGAAGTAACCATGCTGGGTCTGGATTGGGGTGGCCATTTGTGACCATTTAAGAATGGAACGGTCTCGTTCTATGAAAGTTTGCTCTTATAATATCAGCCTAAATATTGTCCATGGTGGCTCATGTCTTAGCAAAACCCAAGTTACCTTGAGTCCCTGAAGCATTTGAGAAATGGCTCAAGAATTCTGCGACAGGCAGCTAGAGAGAGAATGACTCAAAGATCCTTAACTCCCGGGACCTTATCTACAGGGAAGTAGTAGTGACATCCCCCTTGCAAGTTGCTGGCGCACTTGGGACCAGCTCTGTGTCATTTCCTCCCTTCTTCCCTACAAAGATTCCCCAGACCCTGGGTAATGGGAAACTACACGTGGTTAACATGAGCAGGCCCACCCAGGCCAGGTAAGTACAACAGTGCACAGTCCTCCAGATCATAGCTGCCTCAAGGAAGAGCTACCTTTCAATTTCTTACTAAAACTGGCGTAACATCAGGGTCAACCAAACCAACAAGAGCAAGCCTACTAAGATTTGAAGAAGGCTTACCTGTAGGGAAAGCAAAACAGAGTTTGCCTTTCAGATCTGATCTGCAGCGATTCTGCTCCATTTAGCTCTCCCCTAATCTCCCCCTTCCTGACCCCTGTGCTTCCTTGTACTCACGCCACCACTTTTGAGACGTTGGACTTCTTTCCATTCAAAACACATAAAATCTATTTGCTCTTCTCTTAAAAAGCTCAGGGAAGCCACAACTCCCAGCGTGGGTTGTATAGCCGGCAGGTGCAGACTTAACTGTTGAATTCCTACTGAGTTCAAGCGCTGTTGATGCTTCTACGTAAACTCCTGTCATACAGACGTGACCTATTGTTTTGTAAACGTGGTTGCTGCAGCAATCTGTAATTATGTCTGGTCCTGTTAAAAGCAGATTACAAGGGAGTCTTCCTGGAAAATTGAAGATGCCCAAGAAGTCATTTAAGAAGAAATGAGTTTGGTTTTGAATATCAGATTGCCAGTTTATATGGATAATTCATTCAGTCAGTTAGCAGATATTACACACATTACATTATCCTTGCACTGTGTGCTGGTGAGGCAGGCACGTGAATACAATCAGCTCACTTAGAACTGCTAGTGAATGCATGTGCAGCAAGCAAAAAGCGCATTCGTGACTTACTACTGCTAATGTGCAGTTTGTCAAAGTTTTCTGTGGGGAGGACAGGATGCTACTGACATCTAGTGAGCAGAAGCCACTAATGCTGGCAAATATCTTACAATGTGTGGGATACCCTCCTGCCCCAACCCTAGTCCTAACCCTAAGAATTACCCAACCATGGGGTGGGCATTTGGCATCATGATTGTGATACCATATCCCATATTGGAGGGCTTGGGTTTCAGTTCTGGCTCTACTCCCAGTTCTGTCTTCCTGTTAGTTCACACTTTGGGAGGCAGCAGGTGATGACCCAAATACTTGGGTCCCTAACACCCATGAGGAGGACCCAGATGGAGTTCTCAGCTCCTGACTTCAGTCTCACCCTAGATTTTGTAGACAATAGGAGAGTGAACCAGTTGATGGAAGATCTATCTGTCTCTGTCTCTCCCCCTCGCTCTGTAACTCTGACTTTCAAATGAATAAATCTTAAAAAAATAAAATTGCCAGGGCCAGTGTTACAGTACAGCAAGTTAAGCTGTCATCCCATATGGGTGCCAGTTCAAGTCCCTGCTGCTCCTTTTCGTATCCAGCTCCCTGCTAATGTGCCTGGGAAAGCAGTGGAAGATGACCCAAGTGCTACATGGGAGACCTGGATGGAGTTCCAGTCTCCCGCTTCAGCACAGCCCATCTCTGGCTGTTGCTGCCATTTGGGAAGTGAATCAGTGGATGAAAGACCTATCCTTCTCTTTCTCCCTTTCTCTTTGTAACTCTGCCTTTCACATAAATAAATATTGGGGAAAAAATTTCCAGGAGCTGATGTTGTGGTTCAGTGGGGTAAGGCCCCAGACTGCAGCGCTGGCATCCCATATGGGCACTGGTTTAAGTCCTGGCTGCTCTGTTTCTGATCTAACTCTCTGCTAATGCACCTGGGAAAATAGTGGAAGATGGACCAAATGATTGGGCCCCTGCACCCACATAGGAGACCTGGAAGAAATTCCTGGCTCCGGTCTGGCCCAGCCCTATCTGTTGCAGCCATTTGGGGAATGAACCAGTAGATGGAAGACGTGTGTGTGTGTGTGTGTCTTTGTAACTATGCCTTTCCAATAAATTAAGTTTAAAAAAAAATTTCCAGCAATGAGTGAGAAACATGCCTAGGATCAGAAAACCTGCTGCAGAATCAGCCATCATCTGCACTGAGCCCAACACTTCACACGATTCCCCGAGTTCTGTCTGTCGTGCTGCCCGTCCTGGCGTTCCTCTGCTGTTTGCTACTGTCAACATTGACCGCAATTCCAGTGGAGGGGGTGGGGAGCATTTGAAAGGCAGATTGAACATTTATTTTTCAGGTTTAGTCTCCAAGATGCTTATGTGCTGGAGTTGTTTCTCTTGTGTCTTTCGTCAGTTGCCCTTTCCCCAAGTTCATCTTGATGGCTTGCACTGTGAGTCAGGGCCTTTTTGTAGCCAAAAGTATGTTCCTGTGCTGAGCTGCACCCCGCTCTCTACGGAAGCAGGACTTCAGCCCCCAAGGCACTTCCAAATTGCTGATCCACTCTCTTTCTCCTTTTCCAGGCCTTTCATAAAGTCTCTATTTCCTGAAAATCTGCAAGCTGACAAGAAAGGGCGCCCAACGACTGCCGGAAGCAAAATAAAGGTTAGTTCTATTTTGGGAAGCTTCTGAATTCCTGTAAGAGCTGGGGTTTTCTGGGAGTCAGGAGCAGCACCCCTGGGCCAGGATGAGGTCAGTGAGATGCAAGGCGATGGTTACAGAAGATGCCCACAGGTAATGCCGCTGCTTGTGCAGCAGCTCCAGGACACAGGCTGAGTTTGACTTGGCTGACCTGAAACTCCAAATGGATGTTTAGTACCTCGTAGCTTAATAGTCAGCAGATGATAATCAGCTACTTTCTAAGTGGAAATGGCTGTAATTGAATCTGGAACAGTTTACATTGAACGATCAGAATTCTGGTTCAGAGCCACGCTCTGTATGTTGATGCCAGTCTTTCCAGGCCAGACCCAGTAACTTAACAAGAACGGGACGGTTCTTGCCTGAAAAGCTACGTGGTCGGATGGCAGCAGTGGGTGCGCCCCTCCTCAGTGGGTCTGGCAGGCCCCTCCTTGCTGTGAATTGCACACACAGGGGACACAGGGAGTCTCAGTACCTTCCCGAGCCCCTGTGGGCAGGGCGCTTATTTGAGCCATTGTGTGGCAAAGTCCGTTGTCTTTAATTATACTCTGGATTGAGAGGTTGTGTCAAGCACATTTAATCAGGTAACTCTGAAAAATAATCACCAAACTATTTATTAAAAAAAAAAAAAAAATACCAGGGGTCAGCCTTTCGATGCAGTGGGGTTAAACTGCCACTTGTGACGCTGGCGTCTCAGAGTGCCAGTTTGAGTCTGGTCGCTCTGCTTGTGATCCAGCTTCCTGCTAATGAGCCTGGGAATGCAGCGGATGATGACCCAAGTAGTTAGGTCCTTGCCATCCCACCCATGTGGGAGACCCAGAGTTCTCAGCTCCTGGCTTCAACTGACCCAATCCCGGATGTTTGTAGGCATTTAAGGAAATAAGCCAGTGAATCGAAGATCTCTATCTGTCTCTTCCTCTCTGTCATGTTGCCTTTCAAATATATAAATAAATCATTGAAAAAGAAGAACATACAAGTTAAGAATACTTTTTAAAGTTCTAACATTTATGTATTTGGGAAACAGTCAGAACTCCCTTCCAACAGTTCATTCCCTGAAGGTCTGCAACAGCAGAGGCTAAACTGGGAACCCAGAACTCAGTCCAGGTCTCCCACATGGGCGGTTGGCATCTAACTACATGAGCCAGGGTCTGCATAGGCAGAGAGATGGAATCCAAAATGGAGCCAGGCCTGCAACCCAGGCACGCTGATATGATACACTGGCTTCTTAACCCATGTCTTAACCACTAGACCAAACGCTAGCTCCATAAATATATATATTTTAAGTCTTAGGCTGGCGCCGTGGCTCAATAGGCTAATCCTCCGCCTTTCGGTGCACCAGGTTCTAGTCCTGGTTGGGGCACCGGATTCTGTCCCGGTTGTCCCTCTTCCAGGCCAGCTCTCTGCTGTAGCCCGGGAGTGCAGTGGAGGATGGCCCAAGTGCTTGGGCCCTGCACCCCATGGGAGACCAGGAGAAGCACCTGGCTCCTGCCATCGGATCAGCGCGGTATGCCGGCCGCAACGCGGCGGCCATTGGAGGGTGAACCAACGGCAAAGGAAGACCTTTCTCTCTGTCTCTCTCTCTCACTATCCACTCTGCCTGTCAAAAAACAAACAAACAAAGTCTTACCAGATAAGGCTCCTTACCATCAAAGAGAATGTTGAGTGATTAACGGTAGCAGGCTTTGTGTTTGCGCACCAGTGTTAGTTAGCTTCCCAGCTTTGCTTCTTCTAAGCTGCTGATAGCCAGTGAGTTAAACTCTCGGGCTGTTTTAGCTCATCTGTAAGACAGAGGTCTTGGTCCCTATCTCGAGGGATTGCTGTGATGATTAAATTCAGTAGTGCATGTCAGGCATTTAACAACAGTGTCTGAGGCACGCGCAGCACAAACGTGCATTAGCCCCTCTCACATCCTGGCCCTGCTCCTTTCCTCTCTGTGCCATGCTTGTTCACCTCCTCTTAATCCTTACCGGACCGTTCTAAGTCCTCAGATAGCTGGCTCCCGATCCAGCCTCTGCATCCTGCCCTGTTCGCTCTGCATGGCCTCCTGAGTACCCCGAGCCGCAGGGACCCCGTGGTGGTTTGTTGCCTGCTGTCTGGCTCTCGATACCCTGAGCGCCTCCTGCCCCTCCAGCCCATGGTCAGCTGCTTCCGGGCAGGAGCACCAGCTGAAATAAACAGTCGGTGCAATCTCTCATCTCATCGGGCAGGCAGGGGAGCCTTCGGGTTTGATGGAGGAAGTCTTGAGCAAGCTGGGTTTTCAGCTGGAGGGTAGAGCCCTCTGAGTTTTAGGAGATCACGTCCAGTGAAGTAGGAGCCCCCGCGCAGGGCGGTCCCTGGGCCAGGTTCTCTGGAGCAGGGAGTGGAAGGCGGAGAACAGACGACATTCTCATGAGGCCCCAGATATTAGCGTCTGTGTGAGCTTTCTGACTCATGCCTTCCCTGCAAGGTCCTGGATAAGGACGAGTTCTGGGCTGGAAAGTCCAGTCATGAGACTGTCACATTCGGATCCAAGGGGCCCGGATCATCAACATTGTGGTGACTCATTTTCAAGTGGTCTGGATTATTCCCTATAAAAAGGAAAGTAGGGATAGGGACATTTTTCTCCTCTTTCTGAGACCTGACCCATTTCTTGTCGAATGCCCAAAGTTGCCACCCTTCTGGGCTGCACTGCCAATGTTTAGGGTTACAAATCTGGGCCATCAGCAGGGCCGCATCCGGAAGCCAGCCAGCTCTCCCAAAGGGACTGTCCTGTGTGCCCTCACCCCTGCCCACACCTCCGCTGGGTTGTGTGACCTGTGTCTGCCTAGTGACGGTCTCCCCTGTTTTGTATGTTCCTTCTGAGATAGCTCTCAGGGAGGCTCAGCCCCAGCCCAGTCTCCCGTCCCTTTCATACCCACCTTCGGTTTCCACCACATTTTGCTGATCCCACTATAAGCCTTAGCTTAGTGCTATCCCTGAGGTGTAAGCATTTAAAAAGACCCCGAGTTCCTTGGGAGAAAAGCTAAATTTACATTGTTAAGTATATGTTTTAAAATGTTGCTGTTGGATACTTTACTGTATTCTGATTATTTAAAAATGTAACGCTGATTAAAGGATCTTAGTAGAGTCTATTTGGTGGGAACGCCCTTCCCCCCTGATTATAAATTAAAGTAGACTATAGCTTAATAACACTTGATTTTGAGGCTTCACTAACTTCTATGTTGTTGTGGCTGGAAGGGACTGTTACTGAAATTAGATCCAAAGGCCGATGGCCCAGGCAAAGAGAATCAAGCTCAGAGCCGGCAAAGGTAGCCCAGCTGCCGCTGTGTCTGACGGAGGCTGGAGCCATCGTGCAGTGGGAAAGGGCAGAGGAGTCGCAGGCCCCACACAGGTGATTGGGCTGCTTTCCCGTTCATGTCTTGTAACGTCTATTCCACACCTTAGATTATGGGATTAGGGAGTGGGCATTCGGCCTAGCAGTTAAGACGCCTGCTGCCCACATCAGAATTCCTGCGTTCAATTCCAAGCCTCAGATCCTGCCTCAAGCTTCCTGCTAATGCAGAGCCTGGGAGGCAGCAATAATGGCCGAGTAATGGGGCTCCTGTCACCCACGTAGGAGATCTGGACTTAAATTTCTGCCTCCTAGCTTTGGCCCCAGCCCAGCCACAGCCATTGCGGGCATTTGAGGTATGGAACCAGTGGGTGAGACCACACTCTGTCTTTCAAATAAATTTAAATTATTGTTCGTGTGTGTGTGTGTGTGTGTATGAACTTTTCTAGTTCAGTCTCCTTAGTTGACAGATGGAGAGACTGAGGCCCAGAGAAATGCAGTGATCTGTCACATAGCTTGCAGATAACAGAGCCAAGACCCCAGTCCAAGCCTGCTAATAATCTGTGTAGAGAACAAAATGAGGATGTTTTGGGACAGGCGTTTGGCCTGGTGGTCAAGAAACTATGTGGGATACCCACATCTCAGAGCAGCGTGCCTGGCTTGATGGAGGACCCGACTTCACTGTTCACTCCAGCTTCCCGCTAATGCAGACCCTGGGAAGCAGCACAAGTAATTGGGCTCCTGCCACCCACATGGGTGACCTGGATTGCATTCTCAGATCCTGGCTTCAGCTGGGCTGTTGCAGGTATTTGGGTGAGTGAACCAGCCCGTCATATTTCATATTTTCCCTCTCTCAAATTTTTTAAATGAAGGGATTTCATCCTAAACCTTTTCTCACTGTCCTGTCTGTGTATCTTGACTCCTGCTTCTGTTGGGCAACTCACTGGGACCTTGCTGCCCTAACTCAGGGGCTCTTTCCTGGCGGAAGTCTGGGTTAAATCTAGTCATCACTACTTCATGACCACACGAGGACTCCCCTAAAGGACCCATAGCTGTTGGAATTCAGGGTATTTCTGATGGGTAAGGTATGTTCTATTTGTTGAAATGAGTTATTCCACAACATGATGACTTCTGTGTAATCCTAGCTCACCCAGTTCCTTTCCTAGTCCTCTGAGCTATCCTGCAGCTCTATTCGGATGGCAGTAAGGTAGTACTGTGATGAGGAAGCAGGCTTAGTAACACCCAGACTGGGGCTCAAGCCTTGATTGTATTTATTATCTCATCTTGGGCAATACTTTTAACTCTCTAAGGCCCAGTGTTCTCATCTAAAGCACAGGAATAATAATAGGAACCCCCTCTTCAAGTTGCCATGGGCACAGGTGAGATAACCCTGTGTCCACCTCTTGATGCAAAGTCAATAAAGACAACAGAGTTGTTCTGCCTGGAGCCAGAGAGCTCTGTGAAGTGACTTGCAAAGTCACACTTGCCTATGTTTTCTTTTGCTAAGGTGAAAATAAGGCATGCTGTTAAATACTTAGGACAGAAGAGTCAGAATTTTTAATTGAATAAAAAAGTAAACTCTAAAAATTAAAAAATAGTAAGAGTTTTGGGGCTTAAAAAACCCGAAAGCTTTGTTATGAGCAACTCTGCATCCCTCTCCAGCTTGCCCTTCTGTGTTGCGAAGGTCGTCAGGTTCATTCCCAAGTGCATTCCGCATCATCAGAGAGGCACTTTATTTTTTCATCATCCACCTTTGCTTTGCTTGTGTGACCTCTGCAGCTCTGTGCTCGGTTTCGGGCATTGTGAAGAATGCTGTTTTCTGTGCATCTAAACAGAACTCAGTTCACCAGGGAACATCTTGCACTGCATATCCCCAGTAGTTTTTCTCAAGGGTTTCGGATTTCCCAAAGCCATGCAAACGGCAAAGCCCTAATTGACAGAGCCTTCTCTATTGCAAGCAAATCCCTTCTGCTGACTCGGTAATGGTCTCCTGGCTTTGGCCATCCCTTTCTGCTATTTTTCTTTTTGAGGTTTTCTCCCTTCACGCTGACTTGCTTGGAAGCAGAGTTTGCAGAAGTGCAGCATCCGTGGACGCACGGATGCTCAGCTGTGTGCTGGGAATGCTGAGGTGAACTCTGCTCCTGTGTCTTTGAACCACGTGTGAGACTCTCATGGTTTGAGATGTACCTTAAGCAATTTCAGGTTAATTTTTTGTAACTCTTCCTGCTGGAACCAGTTCCGTGTTGGGTACCCAGTGCCTATAGGTCGCAGTAGACAATTTTATATGGAATATTTTTAGCCTGTGGAAGAGAGGGCGTTACCTGCCGCATAGAAAGTAACCAGAGTCTTCAGGTTGGTAAAAAGACGTGTTGAGGAAGAAGAATGAAATGGTATATAAGAAGCTGACATGTCACTGCTTGGGGTGCCCACACCCCGTATCAGAGTGCCTGCTTTGAGTCCCAGCTCTGCTTCCGATTCCAGTTTCCTGCTAATACACACCCTGGAAGGCATCAGGTGCTGGCTTCAGTACTTGGGTCCCAGTGCTGTTTTGGTGGTGCAGCTGGCTAAGCCACTGCTTGCAGCATTGGCATCCCATATCAGAGTGTCATTTTGAGTCCTGGCTGCTCTGCTTCTGATCCAGCTCCCTGGGACAGCAGCAGAAGATGGCCCAAGTATTTGGGCCCCTGCCTTCTACCTGGGAGACCTGGATATAGCTCCAGACTCCTGGCTTTGGCCTGTCCTAGCCCTAGCCATTGTAGCCATTTGAAGAGCAAACCAGAGGACGAAAGAGCTCCCTATCTCTCTCTATAAGTAAAGAGGTATTTGGGTTTCTGCCATCCATTTGGGATATGAGGATGGAATTCCCTGCTCCCAGTTTCAGCCTGGCCCATCCCCAGTTGTTGCAGGCATTTAGGGAGTGAATCGGTGGATGGAAGGTTTTTCTCTTTCTTCTCTCTCTTCCCCTCCCCTCTTTCTGCCTTTTCAGTTAATAAAAATAATAAATCACCAACATGCTTCCTTGTACCACATGAAAAGAATTGTATGTGTAGATTTACTGGGCTTTAATTTTTTTTTTTTATTAACCGTATCAAAAATGCCTATCTGCTTCCAAAGATCAAGTTTCAGGCCTGTTTAAGGGTGATCCGATCGCTGTAAAAGTCAGCAGAGCTTTAAGGAAGTGTAGTAGACCTGACTGAATCTTAATGAACAAGTTGACGAGAAGATTGATTTCTGGCTATGTATCTCCATGCTGCAGTTTCACGAGTCAACCCTGAAAGCGGTTCTGCATCACAGAGAGTCCCCGTGTTCTAAATAATATTATTCTTCCTTTCTAGAAACAAGCCAATGACCTTGTGAGCACCCTGATGAAATGCACACCCCACTACATTCGCTGCATAAAGCCAAATGAAACCAAGAAGCCCAGAGACTGGGAGGAAAGCAGGTGCGGTGTAGCCGGCGGGCAGGGAGGTGGAGGCCAGCCGAGGCAGGCCCCGGTACACTGTGGCCTGTGCCCAAGACGGGCCGTCCCATGCCACAGGCAGGGCGGTTTCAGTTGCCTGATGTGTTTATCATCTCTTTCTGCCTTAACTATTTTTTTCATTGTAAGTTGCCTCTGTGTGTGTGTGTGTGTTTTAAACAATTTTTAACATCTTGCCACATTTGATTCAACTGTAGACATTATATACACATGTATTTTTTTTTTCTTGAAAACAGGGATATTAATATCATGTCTTTTTCAGGCCAAAGCCAATGTGTGTGTCCCCCTCCTTTTGTTTTCCTAAAATGTTAGCAATGCCACTGGGCTCAGAATTAGCAATTTATAATGTTGATCTTGGCTAGACTAGGGACAGATGGAAAAAACAAAAGGAAACCCTACCACTGCTGTTGTGATGGCTTTAAAATTAGTCTGAGGCTCTTTGTAGACATTCTTGGTGTGCTCGGCTCTGGATCAGCACCCACAGGATGTGGCCTATAGTTCAGGAGCTCAGCTTGGGGTTGGCAGGGACACACTCATTGGACAGCTGTCAGTTACAGCAGCTCAGGAAGACATGGCAGGGAGGGCGGGGGGGTCATGGTGGAGGTGCTGCCATTTCCACTAAGTATGTGCAGAAGAGCAGGGTGACTCCCAGGAAGGGAGGAGGCCGAGGAGAAGCCAGTGGAGCGCATGATTCAGTGAGCCCTTTGTGCCCCAGCTTCTGAGGAAGTCCTGTCTGTGGCCCTCCTGCCATTGGCTATGAGGGCCAGGAGTTATACAGGTTGAAGTGGAGTGTTGAGTTGGGAAATACTAAGATGATGATGGATTCGGCAGGGGGGTCCAGATGCACATGCCTAAGAGGCTTGACCTCAGTATCCACTGGAGCATGGAAAGGGCTGGGGAGAGAGCCCGTGCTGGGTGACCTTGACGCTAATGCTAACCCTGGTCATTTCACCAGGTGGTCAAGCCCTAAGATGTGAGTCTACTGGATTGCTACCTCTTTTCTCTTAGGGAAAGGAAATAGACTTTTTTAGTTATCAGGTGACTAAATCAAAGTTTAACATCAGCAAGAAGACCAGCATTAAAATGGCCTCTCCGGAGAGACAGGTGTAGACCCATTTCCAATCCTGCCAACAAGATTTTTCTCAAGCAGAGCAGGAGGTAAAAGCTTCCCATTGGTTTACCCACTTCCCCTCTGGGTCATCTCATCTACTGACTCCTAATCCTAAGGCGTCTTTTCTATTATATCTCTGAAACTGTCTAATTTCTTATCTGAGATTCCTCCGACGATGCCCTCCCTTACTGATTCTAAAGCTCTGGGGAGGAGCTCACGCTTCCTAAGGTGGTCATTCCCTCTCTTGATAACCGAACAGTGAAGGACTCTACAGTGCTTTCCTAGGTCAGTCTCACCATGACCCAGCTCTCTAGTCCACCCTGTGAATGATTCTTGTTACTTTTTTTTAGTATATTTTTTTAAATTTATTGACAAACAGTAATTGTACATATTTATGGGGTACAATATTTTAATACATGGGTGCATTTTAATGATCATATTCAGATGATTGCTTTGTAGTGTGAACACTCAAGCTCTCCTGCTGGGTCAAGGCAGGTGTCTCGGTTCCTTTGACTGCTCTCTCCTGCAGGCTGACCACTCCCAGTTCCTGCAGCCTTGCCTCTTGGACACAGAATCTGACCATTCCCTCTTTTGGTCACTTCCCTGATAGCCCTTCGTTTGCCCTCTGTGTTTCTGACATGAGTAGGATACGTTTCTCCTTTGAGACCAGGGCAGTAACAGAATTGTCATTTCTTCTCACTTGAAGACTGAAAATGAATCTTTTGGTCCTCCCACCCTGGTTCTCAAACTTGAGATGGCCCCAGAGAGCTTGCTAAAAATCAGTCCCACTCCCAGCGCTCCTGATTCAGTGACTCTGAGGTAGACCTGGAGTGTGCATTTTTTTTTTTTTCTGCATGCAGTGCAAGTGACGACAGTGATGGTGGTCCACACATCACACTTTGAGAACCGCAGATCTTAAAAGGCAAAGGGCTGGACCAGGGTTTGGAAGACCATGCCCTGGGGCTAGCCTGCCACTAAGTAGCTTGCATGAGACACTTTATCTCTTCTGCTTAAAGTCTCTTCCTCTTTAGACCAAGAAGTCAGTCCAGGCCAGGATCTTCCATCGATCTCGTAGAAAGAGTATTTCTACTGTGCTCCCTCATGCCCCCATCATACATGTCCACACATGCACATGCCATCCAGAGACATGGGCTCTTAACTCACAGTAGAAGGGTGCTGTCGGAAGGAAATTATCAGAATCTTGGGAGTAGAAATTTTGCTAAGGATTCCCTTGGCTTTCCCTTCCCCAACTCTTCCTAGCAAATCATCTGAAATGAGAACTTCTCATTTGCAGCACCCCCTCCTCTGCCCCAGGTCATCTGCTCGGTGGAAAGCCCCTCTAACAGAGAAATGTTTGTGGTTGCTCCTGTTTGGAAGTTCCTCAGCACTGATGATCCCTTCTCATAAATTGCAAGCTGATTCATTGCAATATCAGAAAAGGGAGACATTAAGACAGGGGTACATTTATTCAGGAAGTTCTCACAGGATTTCCCCGTGGTGTGTTCCTTTAATATTTTATTTTTGTATTGCTTCTATTACTTGAATTGCAGTGAAAAATGTGACATGCATTCGTGTACAATGGGCACAAGAAGTTCAAGGTGTTAGCTGGTCAAGTGTTGATTGATATTTCCAGTAGGGTTGCTCCATGTGGCCCCCCCTACCCCAGTCCTGGTCTATGTTCACCGTGGAACAGAGTCTGTCACTCCTTTTGTGAGTGGATAGTGCTGGACATAGTGTGCCCCACTGGCAGGGATTTTGTGCTCAGTTGGAGCTTTTGGTGAAGAGGGTTACCCATTCCACAAGTCTGTGGGGGGCGGGGGTCTTTCTCTTCCTGTTGCAGATGTGTTTTTTGTTTGGCTTCCTGCAACATGGCTGCCCTAGGTTCAGAATTGCTGCCTTCGCAGGGTCCTCAGGCCTTGACTGACTTGAGATAATGGCCAAGGACAATCTTGGGGAGGGCTCCTCCCAAGAGACAAAGATGGCACCGCTGGGGTGACAACAGGGTCTGTCTGGCCAGTGTCTACATAGGGGGTGCTCCAGGCATATGCAGAACTCGACCTGGGTCCTTTGGTGATATGAGGCTCTGAATGTTATAGGATTTGCTAGGCTGAGTGTCAAACTCAAGGAAATTTGTAAGATTTCCTGATGGTGAAAGTTACAGTGAATGAAACAGTATTTTAACACGAGGAATATTCTTTCCTATGTGATTCATGGGAAGTGAAATTTATTCTTGAATCAATGGGGGATGCATTCCCTGCCTCAGAAGCTTGGAGTGAAGCCAATAACTGTGCTAAGTATTTTAAAATGAGCCAGTATCTGAGATGGACATCCTCATGTGTAGCCTCCACTAGGAAAAAAGGCCAGGGGTGAGTTTCGTGTCTGAGATTGAGAGAGTCACTCTACTGGATCAGATGCCTGCCCCTTTAGTTGACCAGATTATCTGTCTATATCTACCTACCTACCTACTCATCTTTATCATTCGTTCATCTACCTACTTGTCTATCTCTTTCTGTCTTATCCCAACAAATGTGGATGTTGAATATTGATTCCTTCATGTAAAGGCTTTTAAACAGTTAAGTCTCTCGAAGGAGTCTACCTTTCTGGCTGATGGCTCAGGTAAGACCAGTCAGACTGGAGACTAAACGTCCTTCAGGGTGACCTCATCCTCCTGTGGGGATCAAGGTCCCACCCCTTCTTCGAGCTTCACCGGTGCCCCTCCTCCTCTCCCTCCTCCCCGAGCCACAGTCCTTTCTCCTCCTTGTGCCTTTGCTCTCAGGGTATCTCCTCTGCACCAGAAGAGTTCAGCTCATCTTTCCAGGTCCCAGCACATAAAACACTGTTCCAGCAAATCCTCCCACCGTGAAAAATCCATTTCCTTCTCCAGCCTTCTGTGTTGCTTTATTCATTGTAGCTGGGAATATATTAGAATAAGATCTTTACATTACTCATCCCAGAAACTAAGTACTTTATGCAGAAGGTACCCAAATAGAAATTAAGAACTTACATCACCACCTCTGCTCCATTTTGCAGAATGGGAAAATGAGTCAAAGAGGGGTTACAGTGTATCTGAGTCAGAGGGTGCACCCGGAACCCAGCTCCAGAGCCTGGCTCCTTCTCACTGTGCTTTCTGCGTGGTCTACAGCAGGAATCATAGTGTTGGCCTCTTTCACACCTTGCACAGGAACTGTGTGTGCCTGGCGCATGGCAGTCTTCAGGGGCACGAGGCTTAGCTGAACCCTTGCTGGGTAGACAGCTGTCGGGCCTGTGTGGAGTCGGAGTGAGGATGGGACTGATTGCCTCCCAGCGTTCTCTGGGAGCACACTTGGTGCAGGTGGCCCCAAAAGCACGCTATGAGGGATGCAAGGGGCTCCTTCTAACCACAGCACAGTTTACATTTTATCTTAAAAAATGAGCTTTTACTTCTCATTTTCTTCAAATGCCATGTTTCTAAGCGCCTGTAGTCAGCCATCCTGCACAGGCCTGATCGATGGCCTCAGAGCGAGAGAATGCTGTCTTTCTCTGCACATGGTGGGCTTCCAGGGTGCCCCTGTCTATGAACCCCCCCAGCCCCCCAGAGCTGCCAGGCTGGTAAACAGGCATCTCCAAGGCATGGGACCAGGGGCTTCTCTCCTGACAGGAACTCCCGTGCATGTGGGAACATCAATCTAGGAGTGCTTTGCGTCCATTTTCCAAAATACTTGGCTAGGTTTTTTTCTATTAGGAAAACCAACTAAAATTATACTTCACGTATATTTTAGACCATTGTTAACTTAGGTATTTGAAATGAACAGTCTTGGCTCCACCTTTCTCAACCCATTGAAACACCCTACACAGATAGTCACCTTAAGTCTAGAATCAATATTAAATTCCTAATTCAATAACAAAAGCAACAGTTAATTCAAAAGTTACAACTTCATACCTTTAGCCTTGGGAAAAACCAATGCTTTTGTTCATAATCTGGTTGATAGATCTATGGCTTTTTGTTTTACTGTTATTCTTTGGAATAGATATATAATGCCATCCTATGATTGCACTTCATAATTACATATTTTTGAATTGATCTGTAACTTGGGAGGTGAGCTCATTGTCAGAATACTGTCAGTCCTCTTTTTCACGTGTCTGCCTGCAGCCTGGAATTGGGGTTTTGGAGCATTGTTGTGGGGGAAGGGCTCTCCGTCACGTCCGGGTTTCATTTTCTCCTTTGTAGGGTGAAGCATCAAGTGGAGTACCTGGGTCTGAAAGAAAACATTCGCGTGAGAAGAGCAGGTTACGCCTACCGGCGCGTCTTCCAGAAATTCCTGCAGAGGTAATGAACGAGTGATTCTGGGCCGTATTCAAAAGCTGGGTGATGGTTCTATCACATCCTGTACAAGTCACTCACAGTGTATGACTCATTACATTCAAAAAGTATCTGGTTTAATATGTTCAGAGTTGTGTGTCTATCACCACAATTAATTTTAGAGCATTTTTTCCTCCGAGAAGACGCCCTGCCGTCTCTGGTTGTCAACTCCCCGTTCTTCCCTCCCCCCGAGCCCTGGGCAGCCACGGAGCTGCTGTCCATCTCTCTGGATGTGCCGATGCCCAGCTTTTCAAACAAGTGGAATTAAGGTTGTGTTCCTTGTGCCTGGGGCCACCTTCAGTTGGCATAACGTTTTCAAGATTCACCTGTGTTGTGGCCTGTTAGCTCTGGTTCTTATTGCTGACTAACACTCCGTTGTTCAGAAGTGCCACATTTCATGTGTTCACTCATGAGCTGACAGTCCTCACTTGTTTCTGCTTGTTGGCTAGTTGGCTGTTAGGAATAATGCTGCTGAGAAAGTCCATACACAGATTTTTGTGTGGTTGTGTGAAGGTTGTTGGGAAATGAGATTAAATGCTTTTTTTGTTTTTGTTTTGTTTGTTTTGCTGCAGAAAAACTCAATCCATGCATAGATCCAGGATACACTTTTTTTTTTTAAAGATCTATATATTTATTTGAAAGCCACAGTTACAGAGAAACAGAGAGAGAGAGATCTTCCATCCACTGGTTCACTCTCCAAATGGCCACAACCACTAGAGCTTGTCTGATCTGAAGCTGGGAGCTTCTTCCAGGACTCCCCAAGCACCTGGGCCATGTTCCACTGCCTTGCCAGGCCATTAGCAGACAGCTGGATTGGAAGTGGAGCAGCCAGGTCTCAAACCGACACCCATGTGGGATGCCAGCACTGCAGGCAGCAGTTTTACCCCCTATACCACAGTGCTGGCCTTGTTTCCTTTTTAATACAGGCTTTGGCTGGGCACTGGTCCCCCAACAAAGTTGTTGTTTTGTTTTTTTTTTTTAAGATTTATTTATTTATTTGGAAGGCAGAGAGAGAGAGAGCTTCCATCCACTGGTTCACTCTCCAAATGGCCGCAACAGCCAGGGCTGGGCCAAGCCAGAGCAAAGAGCCAGGAGCTTCTTCTGGGTCTCCACAAGGGCCCAACAACTTGGGCCATCCTCTGCTGCTTTCCTAAGCCATTAGCAGGGACCTGGATCAGAAGTGGAGCAACCAGGATTCGAACTGGGTCTATATAGGATGCTGGCAGACTTAACCTTCTGTACCACAGTGCCAGCCCCCAGAATACATGTTTTCCTTGAACTTTTTAAAGATTTATTCCTTTAAGTTTTCATCACTCTTGGATTTATTCCTAAAGGTGGAATTTCTGGGTCTTGTGGAAACTAATCTTTTTGAGACACTACTGGATAGTTTTCTAAGTAGCTGTACCGCTGTCTGTTCCCATCACAGTGCTGGAGATTACGAGGTATACAATCCTCACCAGCCCATGTTATCTCACCAATCCTTGTAGTGTGTGTGAAATAGTATCATTGTGGGATAGCCAGGGTTGGACCAAGGCTAAGCCAGGACCCAGGAACTCCATCCAGGTCTCTCATGTGGGTGACAGGGACCCCAGCACTTACGCCATCACCTGCTGCCCCCCAGGCTGTGCATTAACAGGAAGCTGGATCAGAATCAGAGTCCTTGGGGCTCAAACCCACGGCTTCTGATGTGAAATGTGGGTGTGCCGGGCCACACATTAACCGCTGTTCCAAGCTCCTGCCCCTCACTATGGTTTTGATGTGTGTTTCCCAGAGGGCAGGTGACCTTGTGGTTTTCTGTGCACTTGTTGGCCATTTGTATTCCCTCTTTGGAGAGACGTCTGCTCACCTCCTTTGCCCCATTTTTTAATTAGGCTTTTTGTCTTTTTATTATTGAGTTATATTGGAATTCTTGTGACCATTTATAAGTTGTAGGATAAATCAATAGCTGTGTGCAGTATCTGCTCAGTGTGACATGCAAGTTCAAGATTTTATGAGAGGGTCCAGTGCTGTGGTGTAGCAGGTAAAGCCACCGCCTGTAGTGCCGGCATCCCGTACAGGCGCCCATTTGAGTCCTGGTTGCTCCACTTCTGATCCAGCTCTCTGCTGTGGCCTGAGAAAAGCAGTAGAAGATGGCCCAAGTCCTTGCGCCCCTGCACCCATGTGGGAGACTCAGAAGAAGCTCTTGGCTTCAGATCAGTGCAGCTCTGGCTGTTGTGGCCATCTGGAAAGTGAACCAGCAGATGGAAGACCTCTCTCTCTGCCTCTGCCTCTCTGTAACTTTGGCTTTCAAATAAATAAATAAATATGTTTTTAAAAAGATTTTATGATAATTGTGACACGGAAAGAGCTGAGGTTGAACTTGACTGAACAGATTAACAGTGTGAAGACAATTTCAGGAAAATAGCCTACTTAAGAAAATAAGCTTTGAGTATTTAACTTCAATTTTTTGGTCCAATTTCCCTTAACATGCATTTGGCAGAACATATACTTAAATTGTTCTTACTTTGTCATTTTTGAAAAGGATAAAAATTTAGTGTCTTTAAATCATTACATCATTCTAACTTCTCTAATGATTCTAACTTCTCTAATGTATTTTCTACATCTATTTAATTTCCTTTAAGAAACAGGGAAGTGAAAAAAAAAATACAAAGAAGGAAGCCAAACTTGGCCCTTTTTTAAAAAAAAAAAAGTTTTATTTGAGAGGTAGAGACAAAGAGACACAGAGAGAGGTCTTCCATCTGCTGATTTACTCCCCAAATGGCTGCAACATCCAGGACTGGGCCAATCGGAAGCCAGGAGCAGGAGCTTTTTCCAGGTTTCCCATGCAGGTTCAGGGGCCCGAGCATTTGGACTAACTTCTACCCGCTTCCCAGGCCATAGCAGAGAGCTGGATCGGAAGAGGAGCAGCTGGCACATGAACTGGTGCCCTTATAGGATGCTGGCACCACAAGCAGAGGCTTAGCCTACTATGCCACGGTGCCGGTCCCCAAACTTAACCTTTTAATCATAGGAGAATTATTTCTTCTCTGTGTGATACAGAGGGGGGAATGTAAGAATAGTTTTTTTTTTTAATTTAAATTTAAAATTTAAATTTAAAATTCAAATTGTATCTAACAAAGAATTAGCAAGCTGAAGAATTTAAGTGCTCTGTAAAGGTTTATGTACTTATTTGAAAGGCAGAGTAACAGTGAGAGAGAGAGAACGAGCTAGCGTATATCTGCTGGTTAACTTCTCAAATGGCTGCGATGGCCTGAGCTGAGCCAGGCTGAAGCCAGGAACCTGGAACCCCATCCAGTCTCCCACAGGGTGGCAGGGCCCCAATTCCTTGGGCTATTCTCTGCTGCTATCCCAGGCACCTTAGCAGGGTGCAGGACTGAAAGTGGAGCAGCCAGGGTTCAAACCCATGCTCATATGGGATGGTGGTTTCACAAGTTTAATTTGACCCACTGTTACACAGTGCTGGCTTAAGCACTTTTAATGAGACAGTTCTTCCTTGGGGCTATTGTTTTTGGGAGATTAGGAAACTGACCCTCCACAGTTAGAATCTTTAGCAAAGGGCCCATAATTCCATACAGTAAACCCTCGTCCCTCGTTGACTCCATCCCATGCTTTTTTTTTTTTTTTTTTGGACAGGCAGAGTGGACAGTGAGAGAGACAGACAGAGAGAAAGGTCTTCCTTTGCCGTTGGTTCACCCTCCAATGGCCGCCACGACCGGCGCACTGCGCTGATCGGAAGCCAGAGCCAGGTGCTTCTCCTGGTCTCCCATGGGGTGCAGGGCCCAAGCACTTGGGCCATCCTCCACTGCCTTCCCGGGCCATAGCAGAGAGCTGGCCTGGAAGAGAGGCAACCGGGACAGAATCCGGTGCCCCGACCGGGACTAGAACCCGGTGTACCGGTGCCGCAAGGCGGAGGATTAGCCTGTTGAGCCACAGCGCCGGCCTATCCCATGCATTCAGGTTGCCCAAAAGTGTGGAGGTGGATTAGGCTAGGAACACAATCCACCATCACTGCCCTCTGAATTAAAGTAACCAGTGCACCTGCAGCGGAGCAGCATGTACGAGAGAAGTGTGTAGAAAACTGAGGAAATTAACTTGCCATCCATTTGTGAATAAACTATTGAAATGTCAGTTACAAGGCTTTTGAAATGTCTTTAAGATTTTCTTGTTATTTTTAATTGTGCATATTTATGAAGTGCAGTATGATTATCTGAGGCATGTGTTTAATGTCTGATGATGAAATAGTGACAAGACTTTGATCTTTAAATAGATCCATGATGCTAGCATAGAACAGGGTTTCTTTTATTGATTGATTTATTGATTTATTTGAAAGGCAGTTTCAGAGAGGCAGAGAGAGAGAGAGTGATTGATTTATTCCATCCACTGGTTCACTCCCCAAATGGCCACAATGGCCAGAGCTGAGCCAATCTGAAGCCAAGAGACAGGAGATTCTTCCAGGTCTCCCATGCAGGTGCAGGGGCCCAAGCACTTGGGCCATCTTCTGCTGCTTTCCCAGGCCATAGCAGAGAGCTGGATTGCAGGGACTCAAACCGACGCCCATATGGGATGCTGGCGCTGCAGGTGGTGGCTTTATCCACTACACCACAGCACAGAGTTTCTTCACCTCGGTCACTGACATTTAGGGGTGGAGGATTCTTTGTCACGGGAGGCTGTCCTGGGTGATGCATGATGTTTATTCACTCAGATGCCAGCTGTGCTGCCCCCTCCCAGTCCTGACAACCGTCAGTGTATTCTGAGACGTCCTCATGTGCCCTGGGTGGCACAGTACTTGGGAACCACTGGCTTCACAGCATCATTACACCTTTTTTTTTTTTTTCAAACTGCATTTCTTGGAAAATACTCATAATGAAGAGAGGAGGGAAAAAAAAATCAAGTATCTAAAATAGTGAATGAAAGGCATTTCTGTCCATCTGTCCTTAATTCAGCAAAGCCTGCCCCTGGACAGTTCCAAAATGCTTACAGTTTTATCTTCCTTTATTTCTCATGTACTTGAGATCTCTATTTGATATTTATAGACTCTAGTGGGCATTATTTTTTTAAGATAATGTGTATTTTATTTTATTTTATTTTATTTTATTTGAAAGGCAAAGAGAGACCAACAGAAATATCCTTTCTACTGGTTCACTCCCCAATCCCCACAATCGCTAGGGCTAACTAAGGCAGGCCAAAGACAGGAGCAAGGAACCCAGTTCAGGTCTCTCATGTAGGCAGAAGAGACCCAGGTACTTGAGCCATCACCTGTTGCCTCCCAGGATACACAATACCAGGAACGCAGGGAGTGGAACCAGGAATCAGATCCAGATGCCCCCGTGTGGGATGTGGGCATCCAAAGCCACATCTTAACCAACATGGGTGTTTTTGTTAAACATCTATCACATATTTTTTCAAATCTAATCTTGATATTTTTTTCTTTTTGGACAAAGGAATGCTGAAAGACCTTCCTTTTGCATTATTTTAAAAACCAACCAGCTTGACTTCTCTAAGCCAGGAAGAGCAGGAAGTGCATGCAGTCCTAGGAACAGTCTGTACCTTACTTGTCTAAGCAGGAGTGTTTCTCCTTGCAGAGAGCCTTAAATGAGCTGTGAAATGACCCTGCTGATCACAATGAGAAGTTCTCTGGGATGCCAGGCGAGCTTCATGACTGCATCCACAGTATTTTATGCTGTGCCTGATGATGGGCAGTCATTTTGTGTCCTCTGTCTTGCCCTGTATGCTAAGGAACTTCCACTGAAGTGATTCTGCCCTTGGTTGCCTCCCTTCTTGGATCCCCTGCTGTGGGTTTTTCCTTTCAAGAGCACAAATAGAAAATCTTATCATATAAAAAGCAGTCAGTTTCATTGTTATCTTGCTATATTAGCTCAAGAGTGCTGGGAAGAGAATCAAAATAGCATTTGGAATGAAATTTATTTTTCACTTCCCCACATCCATCAAAAATGTCCTAAAGTCCAGGTAGGTCCATGGGAAGGGAATATTTCCCTGGTTGACAGTACCACTTTCTATAGAGAGTGTGATTCTGGAAATTTCTCTGGAGATCGTGTGTACCACTTTCCATAGAGCCTATGGGTCTGGAATTGTGGTCATGCAGGACTCATGCAGAGTTGACTCCCGATTCTCTCATCAGTGGCCCTGCAAATAATTGGGCCGTTTCCTATCTTTGTTTTCTCCGAGGCTGATGGAAAAGGCTTTGTTTATAAATTTCCTTTTTCGGTGTCCACAGAAAGGCTGCCAAGTGAGAAACAAAGTCAAAAACCTCAAGGGAAAGGTCATGTGAATACCCAGCACAACTATCCTAATGCATGTATTGTGCAACCCTCCCTAGACAGGAACCCACGGATCTGAATAGAGCAGTGGTTCTGATGCTACCTCAAGCATGGTGGCGGCTTAGAAAACAGTGTATGTGTTCATTTCCTCTTGGGATAAATCCTTTATCAAAACAACCCGCTAGATTGAGTACTGAAGAACAAAAATCAAACATACCTTAATTCCCCTTTAGGGAGCTATGGTACTTGAAGTAAATCCTGCACTGCTCTAGCAGTAAAATGAAAAGTGGATTTTCACCACCTTACTACTGCAATTTTCATGTCTTTACAAACTGTTTTTCAAACTCTTAGAAATGGCAACCACGTCAAGCCTCCACTTAGGAAATTATCTTTGAACTCTTCGGAAACACCCATCTCTGTGTTAGGGCAGTGTGTGTTCCTTTCTATGGCTGGGAAAATAAGCCCACAGGTGGATTCTAAGCCTGGGGAAGAAAATGAGGTGGAAATGTAAGAGACTTGCAGAGTTTCCCTCGTTGTGCCCCTCCCCTGGCCCTCAGAATGTGGAGATGGAGCAGGGATGCCTGGGCAGGAGAGGCGATCCACATCATGGCGAAGAGGAAGCACAGGAAAGAGTGGAGCAGCCGAGAGCCAGGCTGCCCAGACTGTTATGTCCTTGGAGGTCGGGACCAGCCTTCATCCTGAGTGTCAGCAGCTGGGAGTCCCTGGGCTGTGGGCTGCATTTCCTCCAAGAAGAAAACATTGGCTGTCTAACCCAGAAGATAACAAGGAACCTACTGCTCAGAGTGCAGGGAAAGAGAGAAAGGCCTTGAGAAGATATGCTGATCGGAGTTCTCAGCTGAAAATGTGTGATGAAAGAAGTGCAAGCTCTTGTCAGGATCTCTCCAAAATTACCCCAGGCACCCACCAGGCAGTGGCACCACTGCCTGTACAGTGTGTTCTGCCAGTGCACCCCAGACGAAGATGGAATAAACTGGGTGTGCTCATAGGACCCCACAGGGCAGGACAAAGATGTCAGGAGAGAGAAGGAACACCTGGCAATCCCCGTTTTCCAAAGGAGTCTTGGGGTCCGGCACTGTGGTATAGCGGGCAAAGCCGCCACCTGCAGTGCCGGCATCCTATATGGGCGCTGGTTTGTGTCCCGGCTGCTCCACTTCTGATCCACCTCTCTGCTATAGTCTGGGAAAGCAGTAGAGGACAGCCCAAGTCCTTCGGTCCCTGTACCCCCATGGGAGACCTGGAAGAAGCTCCTGGCTTTGGATCGGCGTAGCTCCGGCCATTGTGGCCATCTGGGGAGTAATCCAGTGGATGGAAGACACCTCTCTCTCTCTCTCTCTCTGCCTCTCCTCTCTCTGTGTAACTCTGACTTTCAAGTAAAATAATAAATCTTAAAAAAAAAAAAAGTCTTCAAAAAGTTAATGGGAAATACATATATGTGAAAGCCAGCCATGGATTTTAATTTTTTTTTTTTTGCCCCCAAATAAGCCTCTCTGTCTCTCTCTCTCTCTCTCTCCCTCTCTCTCTCTCTCAATTTTTTTTTTAAGATTTACATTATTTGAAAGTCAGAGTTTGAGATCTTCCATCCACTGGTTCATTCCTCAAATGGCTGCAATGGCAGGGCTGGGGCAGGTCAAAACCAGGAGCCTGGAACCCCATCCACATCTCCCATGCAGGTGGCAGGGGGCCAAGTACTCGGTCCATCATCCACTGCCTTCCAGGGAGCATTGGCAGGCAGCTGGAACTGAAGTGGAATAACTAGGACTCAAATCGGCACTCAAATTGTGATGCTGGCATCTCAGGGAGCAGGTTAACCTGCTGTAGCACAATGCTGGCTCCAACATACTTTTTTTTTCTTTCTTTTAAATATTTACTTGAGAAAGTAATAGAGAGGGGTAAATGGATTCTTCCATCTTCTGGCCCACTCCCCAAATAGCCACAACAGCTGGAGCTTGGCCAATCTGAAGCCAGGAGCTTCTTCTGGGTCTCTCACACAGGTGCAGGGCCTAAGCACTTGGGCCATCTGCTGCTGCTTTCCCAGGCCATCAGCAGGGAGCTGGATCAGAAGTGGAGCAGCCAGGACTAGAACTGGTGCCTACATGGGATGCTGGTGCCACAGGTGGATGCTTAACCTACTATACTACAGTGCCGGTCCCCCAACTTAACTTTTAATTCTATTTTTGAAGTCCCCCTTTATTATTGAGTCCCTCACCATTGGAGGCCCTGTCAAAATAAAGTCTCTTTAAAGTTTCTACCTATTTAAAAAAAAAAAAAGTGAAACGCTGCATTACTTTTATAGGGAAAGCGTGAGTTGCCATAGAGACCTGTTTGCAGTTGTACGGTAGGGATAGTTAGTTTATCATGCTGATTAGCTGAAACCAGGCCCAACTGCTCTGAGCAGCTGCTCAGTGCTGTTGCCTGAGGAGTGTCACCAGTGCCCTTCACAATACTGCATCCAAACACAGAAAGCCCGGGGCCGTCCCATCCCAGTGTGACACCTCTGTCCCATTGTGCCCGCAGGTATGCCATCCTGACCAAAGCCACCTGGCCCTCCTGGCGGGGAGATGAGAAACAAGGCGTCCTGCACCTGCTGCAGTCGGTGAACATGGACAGCGACCAGTTCCAGCTCGGGAGGAGCAAGGTGTTCATCAAAGCTCCAGAGTCTGTGAGTGCCCGGCTGCCTCCTGCGCCCAGTCCCTCCCCCTGCAGCCCCTCTGCTGCCCGCCTCGCCACGTGGCTGCCGGCCTTTCTGCCTGCAGATCGCACCCTAAGGGTCTTCTCCTCCAAGGAGTCCTTCCGCCTCCCTGCCCTGCTGCCCCCTCACCACACCAGCTCACTGCCTTCAGAGCACTCAGCACGTAGAAAAAGGAATCATTGTAGACTAGCTTCTTTTCTCACTGTCTCTCCCTCCTCCTAGAGAGGGTAAGGCCTTGAGGGCAGGGACACCTCATTGGCCCCAAACTGAAAGTGTCCCTAAGGTAAGAAGCTAGGAAGGGACTTCTGGGGGCAGCTAGTTGGTGTAGCAGTTAAGCTGCCACTTAGGATGTGTGCATTCCGTATAAGAGTGCCTGGGTTCAAGTGCCAGCTCCGTCCTGAGTCCAGCTCCCTGCTGATGCACACCCTGAGAAGCAGCAGCTGATGGCCCAAGAACTTGCGTCCCTGCCACCCATGTGGGAGACACATTGAGTTCTAGGATCCTGGCTTAGCCCTGGCTGTTCTGGGCATCTGGGCAGTGAATCAGCAGGTAGGGGGTCTCTGTCTGTGTCCTCTGCCTTTCAAGTAAGTATATACATAAAAATGAAAGGAGCCTTCTGGGCCGGGCGCCATGGCTCACTTGGTTAATCCTTTGCCTGTGGCGCCAGCATCCCATATGGGCACCAGGTTCTGGTCCCGGTTGGGGCACCGGTTCTGTCCCGGTTGCTCCTCTTCCAGTCCAGCTCTCTGCTGTGGCCCGGGAGGGCAGTGAAGGATGGCCCAAGTGCTTGGGTGCCTGCACCTGCATGGGAGACCAAGAAGAAGCTCCTGACTCCTGGCTTCGGATTGGCACAGCCCCAGCCGTGGTGGCCATTTAGGGGATGAACCAACGGAAGGAAGGCCTTTCTCTCTGTCTCTCTCTCTGTCTATAACTCTGTCAAAAAATAATAAAAAATAAAAAAAAAAAGAAAGGAGCCTTCTTTGTCCCACCAAGGCGGCTTGGATGTAACACGGGCTCAGGTTTCCTCCTTGGTGGAGCTGGGTCCCCAGCTGGGAATTCCCAGGCGTGTATCCTGAAGGCCGTGAGTGGGCCTGGGAAGGACTTTAAGGGGAAGAATAGCTAGAAGGTGGAATCTCTGCATTTACAGAACACAGGTGCTCGCCAGAAACACATCTGAACTTATGTGCTGCACAGTCCTCGGACGTCTATCAAAACAAAAATAAAGAGAAAAAGGAAAATAATCTTTTTTAAAAAACCCTTAGATGTCTGCTAGTTAGAGAGATGTCTTTATCCTCCTTGGTAAGGATGTAGATGCCGTGAGCCTAACCAATATTCATAGGAACTTTTGGGCTTAGGCAGAAATCCAAGAGAACCCCAGTTCTGCCCAGTTACCAGCTACCACTTTAAGTTGGACAAGTTGCCAGATCTGAGGTTTGGCATCACCATTTCTGTTAAGGTTCTCATAACCATCACCAGACTCCATTTCAAGACTTAGTAGTGAACTTGGCAAAATCGGTATCAGGCCAAGAGGAAACCCTGTGAGAACTGACGGTGCCAGGACAAATGGAAACATTGGACTTAGGGCAAAGCCTGGTCTCCCGGTGAGTTTCCTTCTTCTACAAACTGGGACCCACAGCTACTGTTCTGCCCGCCTGGTAGGATGGGCCCAGGGCCTGGACACATGAGTGGCTGCAGCTCATGAGACATGAAGCTGTGAATGGCTTTGGCAACCCGTAAGCACTGTTAAATAAATGAGTGGCCCCTGTCAATAGAACCCGTTTATGAAAAGTTTGCGGTAGCATTTTCCACTCTCAGTTATTTGTAGCCTCAGAGCAATCTCGTTTCCAAATATAAAATGAAAATGTTGTGTCATGCGCCATTAAGCAACCCACAGAACAGCTCCTGTTCCTTCTAAAGTGGGACGAGTGATTTATCAGTACGACGCAGGGCTCCCTGCATCATTTTCCACCTGCTCGCTCTTCACAACCTGCTGACCGTTCACACACAGTTAAAACAGCTGCAGTGTTTTTAATGCATTTTTTTTCCTTCTTGATTTGAGCTTTAGGGTTTCATGTCCAAAGTCAAGAATTATTTTTGGTTTTTCTGTTACTGGTCTTTATCAGCATCACTTGACGGTCCTTTCCCCCATTTTTTTTTTTTTTTTTTTTTTTTTTTGACAGGCAGAGTGGATAGTGAGAGAGGAGAGAGACAGAGAGAAAGGTCTTCCTTTTTGCCGTTGGTTCACCCTCCAATGGCCGCTGCAGCTGGTGCATCGTGCTGATCCGAAGCCAGGAGGCAGGTGCTTCTCCTGGTCTCCCATGCGGGTGCAGGGCCCAAGGACTTGGGCCATCCTCCACTGCCTTCCCGGGCCATAGCAGAGAGCTGGCCTGGAAGAGGGGCAACTGGGATAGAATCCGGCGCCCCAACCGGGACTAGAACCCGGTGTGCCGGCACCGCAAGTCAGAGGATTAGCCTGTTAAGCCACGGCGCCGGCCATTTCCCCCATATTTCTGTGCCCACACACCATCATGTCCCCTCTGCACTGCAGTCTCATCCAACCATGGCTAGCCCTGCCATGCAAATACGTCTACACAGAGTTGGTTTTTAAAAGTCTACCTTGTGATGTTGCCTATGTGTTAAATACACAAATGAACCTATTTGCTTCAACACCCCAGAGGAGGTGTTAGACACCACAGGGCTGGCTTTTGTTCTGGGGAGTTTTTTGGTTTTGGTTTTTGTTAACATGTGTCCATATACTTTTGCTTTTCTCTCTCTCTCCTTCTTTCTTGACCCTCGCTCATTTCTAACCCTCGGCACCTTTGGAAAGAGGCCTCAAACTCAGTTCATCCTTGAATTTGTCCATAGGAAGTGGGGGATTTGCCTCTTCATCCTTGCTCTGAGTCACCAGTATATTTTCTCCAGCACTCCCAAAATAGTTCTGGGAAAGAAAAAGGAAGCAAGACTTGCTCAGAAACCCCTAAGATAAGAAACGCCAGCAAATATTCTTACAACGCGCGCTGGCGGGGCTCAGATGTAAAGCATCCCGTCCGGTCACTAACCACATCTCTAACCACATCCTCCACGTGGGGTCTCTGTGTGGGGTCTGGAAATAGTCTGCTGCGGCCTATTGCATATGGCACCGAGGATTGGGAACTAAGTGGCCCCTAGCTTGGTTCTTGGAGTTTGAGATGCTGTTTCTGCCAACTGGGGCTGAGAATGGGAGGAGAGGTTGGGTGACAGGGCGGGATAAGTGTGGCTTTTAAGTATAGACCTGGGTAAACAGACAACAAATTAAGCGCAGCTGCCGTCAAGCCGTATCTGGTTGTTTACTTCTGAAACATTTCTGCAGGGATGGTTCATCATCTTTACTTTGAGCTTATATCAGTCCCTGTTACTTTGTTTCCTGGAGAGTCACATACACCACTTCCAAGGTGGATGAGAGCAGTTTCCCACTATTTTACGAGTTGATCAGATACGTGTTGACATTGAAAGGCTGGTACCCATGTGCCAAAATGAGGAGCAGCCCGGCAGTGCGAGAACGACCTTGGTTCTCTGTTCAGCCCCAGCTAATCTAACATCCTCATCTGTAAACTAGAGATGACAGAAGGGTGTAGCTCATGTCACTATTGAGCTGTCAAGGGCAATAATGCACACGAAGCATCGCGAATCAATCTTGATGCATCATGGGCACTCAGTACACTATAGCCATTTGCTGTCATCTTCATTTTTTTTTAAGATTTTATTTATTTTAGAGGTAGAGTTACAGATAGAGGGAGAGACAGAGAAAGGTCTTCCATATGTTGGTTGACTCCCCAAATGGCCGCAACAACTGCTGCTACGCTGAGCCGAAGCCAGGAGCCAGGTGCTTCCACTCGGTCTCCCACACAGGTGCAGGGGCCCAAGGATTTGGGCCATCTTCTACTGCTTTCCCAGGCCACAGCCGAGAGCTGGATAGGAAGAGGAGCAGCCAGGACTAGAACTGGCGCCCATATGGGATGCCGGCACCGCAAGCCGAGGATTGACCCACTGCGCCACGGCGCCGGCCCCTGTCATCTTCATTATGTCAAAGTTGGGGCTGGGGGAGGGGAGGATAGTGGCAAGTGGGGTTAGCTGTTGTAACGGTCCGAAGCCCGAGACCTGCCAGAGTCTGATCTGGCCCAGAGCAGCCCCAGCCCGGCTTAGTGGATCCAAGTCGGGACCAGCACATCTGGAATCCAGATGCCATCGCTGGTTACATCCTCTGCTCCAGTGACTTCTTGCAGAATCCTATAAGGCTGGAAGTCTAGGCCTCTAGAGCTGAAAGCAGAGCAGCCCTCTTGTCCACGGCGGGACAAGCCCTGCTCACTCAGAATCTGGAGAATTCTGTAAAGAGGGCGTCTGCAGCAGCAAGCAGCAGCCGCAGACTCTGCCCGCTCCCTTGGTGTAGCCCTCAGTGTCCTCTTTGGATCCAGGTGGAGAACACAGCGAAACATCAAGTCACTCACCTGGTTCCCACAGACATCATGAGCAAGGCAGGCCAGAGGTCGTTACTAAGATTCAGCGCTCAGATTTGGCTATTTCCCATGTAAATATATATATGGGCCGGGGCTGTGGCATAGTAGGTAAAGTTGCCACCTGCAGTGCCAGCATCCCATATGGGCACCCGTTCGAGTCCTGGCTGCTCCACTTCTGATCCAGCTCTCTGCTATGGCCTGGGAAAGTAGTGGAAGACGACCCAAGTCCTTGCTTGGAGACCTGGAAGAACCTCTTGGCTCCTGGCTTCAGATTGGCTCAGCCCTAGCCATTGAAGCCATCTGGGGAGTGAACCAGCGGATGGAAGACTTGTCTGTCTGTCTGTCTCTCCCTCTGCCTCTCTGTAACTGTGCCTTTCAAATAAAATAAATCTTAAAATATGTTGAAACATGTAATATATATGTATATATAAATACATATATATGTTTATATATACAGAGAAAGACTGACAGTGACCACGAACAGCGTTCTGTAGTGATCACTTTATTACTGCTCAGGAGTTGGAGAAGCTGCTCATGTATGGGGTTGACTGAGTGTCCCTAAAATAGCAGCCAAGGAAGAGATGCTCAGATCTCAAAGGCTGCCTCACATTTGTCTTCTTACATTCACAGCTGTTTCTTCTAGAAGAGATGAGAGAGAGAAAGTATGATGGGTATGCTCGAGTGATCCAGAAATCATGGAGGAAATTCGTGGCCCGGAAGAAATATGTCCAAATGAGAGAAGAAGGTATTCTAGCAATTTGGGTTCATTCATGTAACAAATTTTAAGAGTAAGTTTTTAAGACCAGGCATTTGGCCTAGTGGTTAACATGCTAGTTAAGACACCCACGTGCCACATCATGGTACCTGGGTTTGGTTCCCAGCTCCTGACTCCAGATTCCTGCCAAAGTAGACCCTGGGAGGCAGCAGGTGGTGGCTCAAGTAATTGAGTCTCTGCCACCCTGTGAGAGACCTGAATTAGGTTCCCAGCTCCCAGCCCAGGCCCAGCCCTACCTGTTATGGGCTTTGGGGAGGAAACCAGTGTATGGGAGTTCTCTTTGTCTCTCTCTGCCTCTCAAATAATTTTTTTAAAACGTTAGTTGGAGCTTAAATGAAGTTACAAGTTCCATTTGTTTTACACACAACGTCATGTGCAAAACCTTTACCATCATTTAGAGTTTCTTCGTGCACTTCCACGCTAAGAACGTGGTCTCCTTTTTCTGCTTGACTGATCGTCCTTCTCCATGCTCTTGGAATTTGTAGCCTCCGACCTGCTGTTGAACAAGAAGGAGAGGAGAAGAAACAGCATCAACAGGAATTTCATCGGGGATTACATTGGGATGGAGGAGCACCCAGAGCTCCAGCAGTTTGTGGGCAAAAGAGAGAAGATCGATTTTGCTGACACAGTCACCAAGTATGACAGGAGGTTCAAGGTACACACGGACCACCCACCCTTGAGGGTCATCAGACTCCTTATTGTTTAGACAACGTGTAGTTTTGCTTTCCTTGTTACCAAAGCAAAAGGTGTTCAGTGGAAACATTTAGAAACTACAGAAAAATAGCCCTGTATCCCCAGAAATAATCACTATTAACATTTTGTGTGTCTCTTCCAGAACTTTCTTTATGCAAACATAAATTTGCCTATTTAATTTTACAAAAAGATGAGACATGTTTTACATGCTGATTGGATATCGTGGGTTTGTTTTTCCTTTAAGAGTATGAGGGGCCTTCAAAAAGTTCATGGAAAACACGTATTTTGAAAAAATTGCATGGATTTCAAAATTTTTTTGCAACAAAATAAACATCTTTTCATTCTAGTTTCCCATGAACTTTTTGAAGTACCTTTGTGTGCCAGAGAGAACTTTCCAAGTAGATGTATCAGTATTATTTTGCATAACTACACAGCATTTGTTCAACAGGTTTTTGTTTTTAACCACTTTCTCATTAATCAGCACTTAGGGTGGAATTGTTGGGTTAAAGGATTGAGCAAATAAAGCAGTTGGGCAGAATGTTCTCACTCATTGTCTGGGGTGAGTGACTGAGTAAGGTTCTCCCATAGCCAGGGGAGGAACACCTGGTTTTATTACCTCTTCCCTTCCTTTTAGCTGGCAAAATCTTGACCCTGATGGGGAAATCTGAAGTCTCCCATGGCTGTAGACCCATCAGGTGTTCTGTTTTGTTGCTGTGGTCATTTGGTCAGGAAAAAGTAATTAATGAAGTAAATGAATGACAGTAGTCATTTAACAAGGAGGATGATTCTGTTTTCCTAAAACCAAATCGTTTCTTGTGACCTGAGCTGGCACGAGCTGCTCCAGTGGCAGAACACACCATGGGTGCCTCGGTGGGTATGAGGTGACCACCCACAAATTCCTTGATGGAGATGAAACTGTATCCCTGAAATCCATGCAGGTGAGGGGGGGTCTTCCCAATACTCCTGGGAAATCCATGTTATGAAAAACTATGCATGGACTTCAAAACACTGTTGTAGCAATATAGACTTGCGATTCTGTTTTCCATGAGCCCTGAGGCACCAGCTCAGCGGAATGAACGTTAGCAATGCTGTCTTCCAGTCGGCCAGGGGCCTGCTGAGACAAGCAGTGGTGGCCAAGGTGTGCGGCCCGAGGCAGCGCCCCTCTGCTCTGCTGCCCGTGATCTTGATCCCCTCGACCCACCTGCTGAAAGCTCCTCCCCTTACAGGGCGTAAAGCGGGACCTGCTTCTCACCCCGAAGTGCCTGTACCTGATCGGCCGAGAAAAGATCAAACAGGGCCCCGACAAAGGCCTTGTGAAGGAGGTTCTGAAGCGGAGGATCGAGATGGAGAGGATCCTGTCTGTGTCCCTAAGGTGAGTGGAGGAGGAGAGGCACAGGCAGCACCGCCCATTGCTTCTCAGCATCACCACCAGCCGCTCCAAATACACCCAGCCCCAGTCCTCAAAACCATGGAGGAGGCCGGCACCACGGCTCAATAGGCTAATCCTCCGCCTTGCGGCGCCAGCACACCGGGTTCTAGTCCCGGTCAGGGTGCCGGATTCTGTCCCGTTTGCCCCTCTTCCAGGCCAGCTCTCTGCTGTGGCCAGGGAGTGCAGTGGAGGATGGCCCAAGTGCTTGGGCCCTGCACCCCATGGGAGACTAGGAGAAGCACCTGGCTCCTGCCATTGGATCAGTGCGGTGCGCCAGCCGCAGTGCGCTGGCCACGGCGGCCATTGGAGGGTGAACCAACGGCAAAGGAAGACCTTTCTCTCTGTCTCTCTCTCTCTCACTGTCCACTCTGCCTGTCAAAAAAAAAAAAAAAAAAGGAGGAGAGAGGGGGAATCTCCCTGTCTCCCAAAGCAGACTTGAACTTCACAATCTCAGGGAGTGGTGATGCGGCAGAACTAAGACACCAAGCAAAGGTTGCCTTCGGGTCCTCTAATCAAGGGGAACTTGGACCCGTGGTTCCCATATAGTTTTAGCAATAAACCTAATATACAGAACACATCAGAGCATAATTGCTCTTACTGAAGTGGAGCCAAGGGTTCACAGCCCTGTCCCCCCGCCCACCTCACCCAGGCTGAAAATCTGACCCATTTCACCTGCCAGGGCCAAGCACAGGTGTCTGGGAAGGGAGGGTTCTTTGGGTTGTCCTTGGGGCTTCCTTAGGGAGGACGACGACTTGGTCTCCAACATCTGTAGCCCCTGAGTCCTGGCTACATGCTCCCTCCAGCGCCAAGTTCACAGGCAGGTGGGGACGTGGATTGCTTCCGCAAGTCCTCGCACAAGGCGCTCTGGCTTGCCTTGGACAGAGAGAAGACTTCTCAGTGTGCTCCCAGGGTGAGAACTCCTAGATTCCTTGCTGATAGGGCTTCCTCCCAGTGCATGGGAAACTGAGAAAAGAGGAAGAACCTGGTAGCTGCCTCGTTGGGCCCCTCTGAGCCTAGCACGGTCTTTGCCGGGGGATGCCTTGGGCTGCCCTTGCAAGCCTGTCTGGGACCCTGCTGTGAGCTCTCACTCCACGTGGGAGAGAGAAAGAGAGACACTGAGACTGTCGCGCTTGGGAAAAAGCAGGCCTTTGACGTGCTCAGCCGTGTGACCCACCAGGCGGGAACTCCTGGCTCCTGTGTGATAACCCGAAGCAGATTTGCCCATCTGTCCATTTCTGCCTGTGTCTCTGTGGTTTCTGAGTCTATCTGTTCCTAATTTTCCTGGATAAAAGGCTAAGCAGTGCGGGGAGGTTAAGTGTGCACAACGTGCCAGCCCAGATGTGGGAAAATGGCTAAGCAGACGAGGGCAGCAGGCCCCTTGTGCAGCTCTGCCTCTGCTGGGTCCGGGTGCCCTGGGCTGCAGGGGTAAGCGGGAGGCGGGAGGAGCCATGTGGTTTGCAGAGGTCTCCCTGTGTTTTCAGCGCTCCAGCTGAGTCACAGCCCACTGGCCACACTCCTCCTGGCCGGGCCCTGGAGCTGCCCTTGGAGTTCCAAAGAACACAACCAGAAGTGTCTTCCTTTTTTTTCTTTTTTCTTTTTTTTTTTTCCTTTCATGAGAACCTGCTGGGCCTGGGCTCAGCTGGGTGAGCTGAAAGATGCTGTGTACACTTGACAGTGGCTGTGGCTAAAACTCAGGTCATCACAGCTCTAGGGCACCAGAGGTCATGATTCTGAGAGTGATAGTTTATTTTGTTTTTTTGAGAGTCTGAGAGGTATCTCTGCTGTGCACTGGTTCACTCCTCAATAGCCAGGGCTGGCCTCCTGGGCAGAGCTGGGGACCAGCGGCACAATCCAGGTTTCCCACAGGGATGGCAGGAACCCAGCTACTGCAGCCGTGACTGCAGCCTCCCATGGTCTGCATTAGCGGGAAGCCAGAGTCAGGAGCCGCAGCTGCAAATAGATTCCAGGCACTGTGATGTGAGGTGTGGGCATCTCTTTTTCTTTTTAAAAAAGATTTATTTATTTGAAAGTCAGAGTTACACAGAGAGAAGGAGAGACATAGAGGGAGAGAGAGAGGTCTTCTATCTGCTGGTTCACTCCTCAAATGGCCACAACAGCTAGAGCTGTGCCAATCTGAAGCCAGGAGCCTCCTCTGGGTTTTCCACCCGGGTGCAGGGGCCCAAGGACTTGGGCCATCTACTACTACTTTCCCAGGCCACAGCAGAGAGCCCAATCAGAAGCGGGGCAGCCGGGACTGGGACTGGCACTCATATGGGATGCCGCCACAGCAGGTGGTGGCTTTACCTGCTATGCCACAGCACCGGCACAGGTGTGGGCATCTTAACCCTAGGCTGAATGCCTACCCGCTGTGAGTAATTGCTAGTACTGCCCAGGTTCATCTTCAGTCCCTCAGCTCCTGAAGACAGCACCTGCATTTGCACCAGTGCTTGCTGTACCACTGATCAAGACTTAAGGCTTAGCAAACAAAACTGCCCACTCCCAGACATCTCCCTTGCTTTTTTCTTTTTTTCCTTCTCAACCTCTGAGGATACAGTGTCTCATGGTAAAACCAGCTGTCTTTCTTCTTCCTGTTTAGTATTCAGGGCCTGGAAGTTTGTTTTCTTGTGGCCTTCCCTTTATAGAGGATGTAATTAAATGATGTATTTAGCCTAGAAGTTTTTCTGGCTCTAGGGGGAAAAGGAGAGAGACTGAGACATTTTAACTTGTGATGTCTGGTACTGCACTCACTGTGCCTCCCACTAACCAAAGTTAATGTTGTTTTCTTGTTTCCTTGACACACTGGATCAGAGACCAAGTCAGGAGAGCACCCCAAGGGGTGATGGTGTGTGCAGAATCAAACCCAGAGTCAAAATTCATCATGCTACCAGAGTGCTAAACGTGTACATGTGGGTGGGTGGGTGTGCCTCAGCATACTGCAGTACTGGCACAGAGAAAGACTTGAATCATCTGTATGTGTTTTCAAAAATTTGTGAGACGTCCTGGTTGACTGCTGGCTAGAGTGATGGCTCCTTTGAACTCCTCTAGTTAAGACTGAAAGAGGCCGAAGCTGCAGCTCACTAGGCTAATCCTCCACCTGCAGCACCAGCACCCCGGGTTCTAGTCCCAGTTGGGGTGCCGGGTTCTAGTCCCGGTTGCTCCTCTTCCAATCCAACTCTCTGCTGTGGCCCGGGAGTGCAGTGGAGGATGGCCCAAGTGCTTGGGCCCTGCACCCGCATGGGAGACCAGGAGGAAGCACCTGGCTCCTGGCTTTGGATTGGTGCAGCGCACCGGCCGCAGCGGCCATTTGGGGGAGGTGAACCAACAGAAGGAAGACCTTTCTCTCTCTCTCTCTCTCTCTAACTCTGCCTGTCCAAAAAAAAAAAAAAAAAAAAAAAAAAAAGACTGAAAGGAACCCGCACGCCTGATCTTTGAGCCCCCTGTAACTCTTAAACTGATGTCAGGACAAAGTGGACCCCCATCCCCCTCTTCTAACAAGCCAGCCATCCAGCAGTCATGAGAAAATGGAAATGTGAATGTGACTAAATGTATCTGTTAGGAAGGATTTATTATTTCTTTAGATGTGATGATAGCATCGTAGGCTTTTTAAATTATTATTTGGGAGAGAGACAGAGAGAGTACATGCACCACCATCTGCTGGTTCCTTCCTCAAATGCCTGTAACAACTGGACTGGGCCAGGGCCTCAATCCACGGCTCCCATGTGGGTGGCAGGGACCCAAGTACTTGAGTCATTGCCTGCTGTCTCCCAGGGCATGCGCTAGCAAAGAACTATAATTGGAAGCAGAGCCAGGACAAGAACCCAGGCACTCCAGTTTAGGACACGAGCAACCCAGCCAGCATCTTAACCACTGTGGCAAGTGCCCATCACCACAGTATGATTATTTTCATTTGAGAGACTTTGGCTTTTATGATACACACTGAAATACATAAGGATAAAAAATAATACATTTATATTTGCTCTAAATTAACCTAGCTTGGGTGTTGAAGTGGGGAGAGGCAGATAAACATGGTTGCCCATGGCCGTAATAAAACCTGCTAACACGTGGCAGTACGTTCTACTGTTCTTTATTTTTATGTAGATGGAATTTGCTTCATAAAACATTTTCCCTGTCCTGCAGTAGACATTAGCTTCTGGAAGTTTTTCTATGAGCACGCTACAAATTTTTAAAGTTTTCATTTGCAAAGATAGAAACAGGATCACAGCAGGTAGAAACAGGGCCAGCTGCTCTGAAAGATAGGAGACTACAGGTTCTCAGAGGGACTCAGGGGTAATTTGAAAAGAATCATCCTTATCTACCAAAAAATTACACTGAAACACTGGCACCTTCACGGGAGACTTGGCAAAAGTGTCAGGAGGTAGCACGCCAGCGTAGAGTTGAGAAGTGGGGTTCTGAGGCTTGGGGTGTCTGTCAGCAGCAGGTGCACAGCAGTTTGCGAGGGACCCTTCAAGATCTTTCTTGTCCCAGCGCTGACCTGGCCTTGCTCTTAAGTGAAAACCTCAGCTCGCTAGAAGGTTGTCCACACGTCCCATGTTCTTGGCTTTCCTACTGAAGGAAATGGGATTGATGCCATGGCGTTTCAGATTGGGGCCCTCTCTGATGAGACTTTTTTTTTTTTTTTTTTTTTTTGAGGCAGGGAGGTACAGAGAATTCCCATCTACTGGCTCCCTCACCAAAGTGCCTGTAAAAGCTCGTCCTATACCGGGGCCACCATCCAAGGCTCCCACACGAGTGGCAGGGCCCCAGTGACTTGGGCATCACTGCTGCCTCCAAAGATGGATGTTCGTTAGGAGGATGCTCTCAAGACAGAAGCCATAATCTGGGGATGAAACCCAGGCACTGTGAGGCGATTCATGGGCATCTTCTCCCCTAGGCTAATTGCCTGGTCCAGTAGTGGACCTGCAGAAGGCCAAGACTGAAGACTGCATGGCTGTCTGGGTCAGTAGAGTTTCCAATACATAACAAGTGATTGGAAAAGTGACCTAGAAGAGAGTGCTTTAGACAGAGGTCCCAGGTCCCTGGTCAGCAGGTGTTCTCTCCTAGGTTTCATTGCCTGTCTGCTCTCATCTCTCAGGCAATGAGAACAGCCCTCTTCATCACCTCTCCCACTGACCTTAAGCATTACTGCTTCTTGATGTGCCATGGCCTGTAGGTTTTGGGAACCCAGAGCTGTCACCGCCGTTGGATTGAATGTCTGCCTTATGTTGAGCCCTGGGATGAGACCAGGTACTTTCCATTCTGGACGGCTGAGCACACACCTGAGCAGACACGTGCCCAGCAGGTCGCTAGTGGGCAGAGAGTGATCGACCGGATCCTCCTGGTACACAGAGGAGGAGGGTGGGCCTTTCTGCGGGAGGCTTCCACACAGACCACACCAGTGCTGGGATTCTTCGGAGACCGGAAGAAGAATCTACAGTGGTGCCAGTGTTTCTGCTGAGTGGCAGAATTCTGGGCAAGGTTCACGTTCTGTATTCACCCTTGTGTCTTCCACTTTGGTGACAGCAGCAAACTTTTTGTAATCAGAAGAAACCCTTTCAGATAAAGGCTCCAACAAAGGCAGGACTGCCCTTGCTCCCTGCCTTCTCAGCTTTTAAAGTCAATTCCTATAGGACTCGGTGTTTCGCAGCTAACATTTTCATGAAGAAGATACACTGGTCGAGAGAGTCACATGTTATTTCCTAGTGTTGTCAGCAATATAATAAGCCACAAAGATGGGGAAATAAAAAAACAATCGCTCAGCCAAACCAGAGACGAGTGAAGGATCTTTCAACACAGGGTACAGCGTCAAACATCTGCAAGGAATTGCAGCTTGAGCATATGAAATAAGACTTATCCAAAGATAAGTCTGAATTTTTTTTAAGAATAAATAAACCTGAAAGCTTTGTGTTCAGGTCCAGGAGCTTGAGCTAAGGAAAGGGGTGCAGGCTGAAACTCTGGCCTGGGGGAAGCCTGTTGGACTAACTCCTCTGCCTGGGTCACCAAAGCGAGGGTTTTGGATCTGATGGTTGAAGGCAGAGTATCCAAACACCTCTCTTCTCGGTTCTAGATTCAGGCTTGAATGGACCTTGATGTTTTGGCCTGCTGGCTTTTTTTCTTTATGGTAATGAAATCTAAGCATAGTAGATGGGAGTGCTCGAAGTCACTTGTGTTAGGCTCCCTTAGCCCTGTTGAAGCATCACCATCCAGCCGTAGGACAGCCAGGCAAGCAGACACGTGTATATGTGGCAGCAGCACTCTGAGTCAACTGCCTAAACCAGGAGTGAGTTCAGTTCCCCACTCCTGTTGCCCAGGAGCCGTGCCTCTCATGTGCCCCTCCGCCGGCCATTACACATGCTGGCTGTGGTCTCTCGGCGCTGGGATGTTCGCACTCGACCTCGCTGACTCCAGGTGACTGGGCAGAGCTCTCCTCCACAGCCTTTCACAGAGTGCTTTTCAGAGTTTTGAAATGTTAAAATGATCAAGACAGTTCCACAGTTTTCATTTGCCCAGAAACAAGGTGACCGTGGCTGTGTAGCCAAACCCTCTGAGATACATTCTTCTCAACTTTTTGGAAAAAATTTTAGTCCTTCTTTTGGAAGTGTTTGTGAACAAGGAAATGTAGTGGAAATTGTGAGCTCTCCCACAGCGCCCATTCTTATCTTTTTATATCGTTAGCAGCCTATGCAAAAGACTACATTTCCCAGGCTTCCTTGCAGCTAGCTATAACCATGTGACTGAGTTCTGGCCAATGGGGTGTGACCAGAAGTGTCTTATGTAACTTCCTGGTCATGCCTTTAAAGTTCCTTGTCTCCTAGGCACTGGAGAGCCAGCCTGTTGGCGCTGAACTGCTTCTGCACACGCTGTTTAGTGATAGATGAAAATGCTCTGTTTAAACCACTGATGGTCAGGGGCTTCATTACGACAGCAAAGCCTACGTTACTGCAATCTCAAGAGTGGGCAAGAAGTGTGGTTATGAAGAAGGGATGTTTGAAAACAGCCTTGAGAGAACATAATGGCCAGTACTCATCCACAAGTGCCCGTAGAGTGTTGTGACTTCTAAGGCAGACTCTTGGCACACTCTTCTTTGAAAACCGGGCTGGGAGAGGGCCACGTCCCTTTGCTCAGGTGCAACTCCATTCCTGCCCTGTGCTCTGTGTGTCCTGCCACTCTGCACCTTAGAGTCCCACTGTGCTGTGCCCCTGCCTGAGATCCCCATTCCTCCTGGGGATAACCAGGCCCCTTTGCTGTGGGGCAGCCGAGGGGCGGGCTGAACCTCACGGAAGGAAGTTGTCTTAGTCTACCCTGCTGCTATAGCAGAATGCCCAAGACTGGGTCGTTTGTAAAGAACAAAAACTTATTTCTCGCAGTGCTGGAGGCTGGAGGTTTAACATCAAGGCACAGGTAGCTTTGGTTTGTGGCAATGGGCGTTCTGTTTCAGAGGGGACACTTCTTCCTGCGGCCTCACATAGCAGAAGAGGCAGATGGCCCCACTGCACCTCTTTCATGCACAGTCCTGACTTGGTCACCCACCCGGGACGCCCACCTCTCAATTCTACCACACTGACAGTTAAGAGACAGGTTAGAGGTAGGGGAGGGGGACATATCCGCACCATCGGAGAGACTGTTGCTGTGCCTGCAGGTCCCCAATAGGCCTGGGAGAGAGTCCACCAGCGCTGTCTGTCGAAGGAGGACCTGTGGTCCCAACGAAGGCCTAACCCTACCTTGTTATTTTCAGTGGATTGAACACAGACTGCAGGAGCTGTCATTTAAATGGATGAAGTTCAAGGTGTGGGCTTTAGTTTATTGGTTAAGACACAGTTTAAAGCCTGCATCCCACATCAGAATACCCGAGTTTGAGTCCTGGCTCTGCTGTCAATTCCGGCTTCTTGCCAATGCAGGCCCTGGAAAGCAGTGGTGATGGCTCAACTGATGGGGTTTTTGCCACCTTCATGGGAGACCTCAATTGATTCCTGGCTCCCAGCTTCCACGTTGGCACGGCTCTGGCCATTGCGAGCCTCTGGGGAGTAAATCAGCAGATGGGAGCCCGCTTTGTCTGCCTCTCTGTCTCTCTCCTTCTAAAGTAAATACAAACAAATAGATATGATGAGGAAGTCAAGTTATGCATGGAGGATCCACGCCCAGTCTGAAAGATTCTTTATACCCTAGTCCACCACCTGTTCCCCTTGCCTTGCCATCAGCTGTGTCTCAACCACACGAATCCTACTTGTACCAGAGACACCAGCAGCAGAGCTTGGCTCCAGTTTGATGTACAACTAGGCTCTGGATTTTAAAAGGACCACCTCTTGGGTGTGTCCTGCACTTGGAAAGATTAAAATATCACCCTGGTCAGTGCACTGAAGCCGATTCACGTAATCGGGAAACAAAATGCCATCCGTTGAAAGGTTGTCTTGATTATTTGACAGTGGTGCTTGGAGATCCTTGGGTATCACGTGGCCTTTGCTGGCGGCCTCATTCACTGAGCAGTGAGGCTCAGTGCCTAGCAAACAGGGCTCCTCAGTTATATAGGTGCTATTGCTCTCTACAGTGTCTGGTGTGGGCTAGGTTTGCCTCAGCCTCTCTCTCCTGTGTTCCTTGGATCTGTGAATATACTCTCACCTGCAGGCATGACTGTCCCAGTCCCCCACGCTGCCCAGACATGTGATTCCTGCAAAGATGTGTCCTTCCCTTGTCTGAAGAAATGTGTTATCGAAGGTGCTGTTGTGTGCTTGCTTGCTGTTGGTACACCTGCCTTGGGTATCGCAGTGCTTTGATCTACCTGGACATTCTAGCAGCCTGGCAGGCAGGAGAAGCCGAACCATTGCCAGCAGGCTCTTAGTGAGTGCCTCTGAAATCCAGGACGCTGGCTTCCCTTTTGATAAGCAAGCTTGCAGTTCTTCAAGTTCAAATTTATTACAATAGCTACAACTAGAGAAATTCTACCACCTTGAAACTTACGTGGAATTATTCAGTTTCAGTCACATTCTATTAATAATATTCTGGGTTTTTGGGATCTTAAGGATATAGAATTTGAAAATAGATTCTTTTGGCCGGCGCTGTGGCTCAACAGGCTAATCCTCCGGCTTGCAGCGCCAGCACACCGGGTTCTAGTCCCGGTCGGGGTGCCAGATTCTGTCCCGGTTGCCCCTCTTCCAGGCCAGTTCTCTGCTATGGCCCGGGAAGGCAGTGGAGGATGGCCCTGCACCCCATGGGAGACCAGGAGAAGCACCTGGCTCCTGCCATCGGATCAGCGCGGTACGCCGGCCGCAGTGAGCCGGCCGCGGCAGCCATTGGAGGGTGAACCAACAGCAAAGGAAGACTTCCTCTCTGTCTCTCTCTCACTATCCACTCTGCCTGTCCAAAAAAAAAAAAAAAGATTCTTTTTATATGGGCTAAATTGTCCTGACTTTAAAAATTACACAGCAGAGGCCAATGCCATGGCAGGGTGGGTGAAGCCGCCACCTGCAACCCCAGAATCCCATACGGGTGCTGGTTCAAGTCTGAGCTGCTCTACTTCTGCTTCTGCTTCAACCTGGTCCAGTGGCCATTTGGGGAGTGAACCATTGGATGGAAGATCCTCTCTCTCTCTCTCTCTCTCTCTCTCTCTCTTTCTCACACACACTCTCACTCTCTTTCACTCTCTCACTCAATCTGACTTTCAAATAAATAACCCTGTATCTTAAAAGTCACGTGGGAGAGGTATTCTGGTTATGCTTTTGGTGAGCTATCAAATTCCTTCAAGGGCACATGTTAGCAGTTGTATCATGTGATTCATTCTGGTTGTGTTTTGTTTTAAAGATGATCACTTATGATTAAAAAAAACTATAGAAGCCTAGTACTAGCTTTTAGCTAAATGAGCCACAGAGTAAAGCAGGAACCCCAGGGCCACTGTGATAAAGTTTGTCCACTCTCTCTACAGCACCATGCAGGACGACATTTTCATCCTCCATGAGCAAGAGTATGACAGTTTGCTTGAATCCGTCTTCAAGACTGAATTCTTAAGCCTCTTAGCAAAGCGATACGAGGAGAAGACTCAGAAGCAACTACCTCTGAAATTCAGCAACACGTAAGTCGGAACCTGGGGCTCTCGCTGCTGAGCGGAGCAGAAAGTGGCCTTGAGCTCGCCCCGGAGATTCAGGCCAGGAGGAGGGGAAGTGGGGGGCGGGGTGGGGTGGTGCATGGGGTTTGACTGGCTCCCACCCCTGGGTGCCTCAATTTCCCCCCAGGGATATATTAGCAGCTGCAGAAGACAGGCTGGGTGGTTGTGAAATAGTAACTTCAGAGAGTGGTGCGTTTCCTGATTTAGATGAAGACCAGCAAAGCGAGGCAGGGAAAGGCACGTCTTTATGAATCACCACGAAGAGGCTTTTATTTAGCCGAGCAGAAGGTGCAGTCAGGCAGGGAGCGGGTGAGATGACGGAGTGGGGGCATCTGGAGCCTAGGGGCTGGGGGCGGTCGCCGCCTGGGTCTCCGCTGCCCGACAACATGGGCAAATGGACCAGATACAGGCATCCTGTTGAATTTCTACTCTCCTGTTCGCTGTGTGTGAGTTATTTAGCTTTTCCTGTTAAATTTCCCCATCTATGAAATGGAAATACAATCTGTTTCTTCCAGCTGAGAAGAATGAGGCTGAGACCAAGCCTCAATGCCTCGATGAGGGAGGTGTCTAATAGACAGCTACTGAAAATGGTTTTTCTTTGTTGCAACATGAGAAAACATAAGCTTAAATAGAATATGGGTTGCATAATGGAGGCCTAGATGTGCTAGGGAAAATTTCAAACTGGCTGGGGAATTGGGAACAATGGGAACACTTCCCTTCTACTTGGATCTTGGCGGCTCGTGCTTTTGTCCCCTCCCTGGGTGTGGGGAGTGGTGGTGACGATGTGATCACAGTTAAATCGTGGTCACGTTCTAAGCCAAGGTGCCCTCAGGCGCCTCGTGCCTGGCATCTCTCGGTTCCCCCACAAGGTCCAGTGAAAAGCACAGTGACACGGCACAGCAGATGTGGCCTGGAAATTGTCCCTTCTGACAGTTGCTTCTGAGTCCACCTGACAAAGTGATGCTGGCCAGTGAGCAGGGCATCTCCCTGGGCAACTGGGTTCTCACAGGTGCTGCTCCCCGAGGCATCTGCTTCTGGCGCAGTGGTCACCTGGCAGCTGCGCCACACCTGTGACTGCTGTGCCCACCCCCAGGGCCCTGCACCTGGTCCCCACTGGCCAGGTTTACGCACGGTGTGGCGCACCTTCCCTGCAGCTGAACGCCCTGCTGGGGCCCATGAGTACCGTTGTTCTGATCTGGTCATTAATTTCATCACGTGCCCTTGCTGCAGGCTTGAACTGAAGTTGAAAAAGGAGAACTGGGGTCCCTGGAGTGCTGGGGGCTCTCGGCAGGTGCAGTTCCACCAAGGCTTCGGTGACCTGGCCATCCTCAAGCCCAGTAACAAAGTGCTACAGGTCAGCATCGGACCCGGGCTGCCCAAGAACTCCCGTAAGTGTCCCAGGGCCCTCCGGCGGCGTGCTGCTCCACACCCCGCTCTTGTGACCAAATGCTGACAGTACATGCCCAGCTCTGGGAGGCTACCTCAGGACAGCTGCTGCTGCCGGGAGGGGGCGTTTCAGGTCCGAGAAACATCGAGGGAAACGGGCAGCTGAAGACTTTCTGAATAGCGTGGCTGGCATTACTAACTTACGTTTATAACGCACACAACAGAAACATCACGTGGGCTGTGGATTCATATTCCCTACAGATAGCCCATCAATGAAGAGGATGCCACATATAAAACAGGCTTTGATCAAACCCGTCTGCAGAGCTATGCATTGGTGTGCTCTCGGATATGTTGGTGCAATGCCAGTTAATATTGTCATATCTGTATGTGTGTGGACCCACTTGGGAAGCGTTGGTGTGTGTGTATTGGTCGGCACTTAATCGGATAGCGCATTTCAATGACATTTTTGAAGATACTTTTTTTTTTTTTTTTTGACCGGTGGAGTGGACAGTGAGAGAGAGAGAGACAGAGAGAAAGGTCTTCCTTTGCCGTTGGTTCACCCTCCAATGGCCGCCACGACCGGCGCACTGCGGCCGGCGCACCACGCTGATCTGAAGGCAGGAGCCAGGTGCTTCTCCTGGTCTCCCATGGGGTGCAGGGCCCAAGCACTTGGGCCATCCTCCACTGCCTTCCCGGGCCATAGCAGAGAGCTGGCCTGGAAGAGGGGCAACCGGAACAGAATCCGGTGCCCCAACTGGGACTAGAACCTGGTGTGCCGGCACCGCAAGGCGGAGGATTAGCCTGTTGAGCCACAGCCCAGCCTTGAAGATACTTTTAAATCAAAGGTAGGGGGTAGAGGGAAACAAGTAGGGTCCCAGGAAAAGACAGCATTATTGCCAGCAGACCTGCAGCAGCAGAGGGAGAGAAGGGTTGAGCTAAGGATGGAGACAGGAGGCCGGCACACTCAGTACCCAGCCCCTCTGTCCTTGGCACTCCTGTCTCCTGCCTTTCACCTCCCGTTGGCCACACCCAGCTGGCATGCAGAGGCCTAGCCATGCACAGGGCTCAGACCGCAGGGCACAGAGTGGGGCACGCTAAGGTGCATGGGGTGTTCAGTAGGCCCAAAGCAGAACATGGACTAACAGGGTAGTTGGTTACACCCTCCTGGGTGGGGAGGGGTGGGCTCAATACTAAAGGGAGCCCTGTGCCTGGCCCTAGGCCCTCACAGCTGGCTTGCCCAGCATCCCCTCCCAGGACCCACAGGGCTGTTCCCTTGCTTGATGCCATATGTGCTCGGTCACTTCTTACCCTCCTGTGTTCTTCGGTTCTTCTCTTTGCAAGAAATTCCCTCTGCTTCCCTCTTGCAGCTGCTTATCCTGCCCTCCTTCATGGCCCACTTGAGACCTTTCTACTGTTCTCAGAGATGTCTCCTGGCCCTGCTGACGCAGCCCTAACTCCAGCCCGCAGGGGTGTCGCCTGGTTCCTCCATGTCCGTGGGGAGCGTGCAGATCTGCTTCTCCCCTTCGTGGCCTCTGTGCCCAGTGGACAAACTGTACACACGAGCTCATGCGTGAAGGGCTCCGTTCGCAGGCAGGTGTGCAGTCAGTGCGGGACTGTGCTGGGAGCCGGTGTCCGCTGTGCAGAGCCCAGGTGCTGAGCTAACACTGGGCGCTCCTGTGTCTGCAGTGTCTACGGTCGGTCTGTCTTTGAAAAGCCACCATCTCCAGTGATGCAGAACTGTGCCTCTGTGGACATGTGCTCTTGCCGCTCCCACCCTGGGGCTTCCAGCACCGTACTTCCATGGGCTGTCCCTTCTCCTCTGTACCCATCCCCTTCCCTAAAGTTTTCCATGGGAACCCTAAGTAGCGCTGACTTTCACTTTGTCTTGCTTGTTTATTTCAGGTCCTACCAGAAGGAACACCATCCAAAACAGAGGTTATTCCAGTGGGACTCAGAACGCCAACTACCCCATGAGAGCTGCCCCTCTTCCCCCAGGTGAGCCACGTGTGCACCATGACTGACGCCACTAAATCTGGACCCATGCATTGTCCATTATGAATGGGAAGAAGCCCATTAGCACGGGAATGCAGCCACGGACTGCTGCAGTGCCAGGTGTCCTCCCTCTGACACACTGGCCCTACTCGTGACCCCCAAACTTAGGAAAAGTGAGAGTGAGAGTGAGACTGAGCCGTCACTGCGCTAACGACCTGGGTTTCATCACGCATCTGTATGACCCCCTTAGGAAGATCGTCCTGCATCCGTATCAGCAAAAGGAACTCTTCTTCCATGACAACTGAATGCTGTCAGTTTTAGGATGTGGGATGCTGCCTTCATGGAAATGGAGTTGGTTGGGTCTAACCCCACCCTCACTAGCCAGCTCCAGGCAGATCCCTCTGCAGTATTTTTCAACTAGTTAACAGCTTAATGAGTGGGCAGAAAAATTTATTCTTAGTTAGAATCCAGAAGATCTGTTCCTCAAAGTCAAGGCTGGTGTTGTGGCGCAGTAGATTAAACCACAGCTTGCAATGCCAGTATCCTATCTCGGAGTGCCAGTGGGAGTCCTGGCTGTTCTGCTTCCAATACAGCTTCCTTCTAATGTGCCCACAAAGGCAGTGGATAATGGTCCAAGTACTTGGCCCCTGCCACTGATGTGGGAGACGCAGATAGAGCTCCTGGCTCCAGTCTGGCCCAAACCTCCTGGCTGTTGTAGCTTTTTAGGGGAGTGAACCAGTGGACAGAAAATCTCTCTCTCTCTCTCTCTCTCTCTCTCCCTCTCTCTCTTTCTCTTTCTCTTTCTATCTTTCTCGCTCTGCCTTTCAAATAAATTAGTAAATTTCTAAAAGAATTTTAAAATTGTCACGAGGGGTTTGGGGGGCCTTTTTGTTTTCATATTTCTCATTCTTCTGAAAATAAAAAGATAACTTGCAGATCAGTAAACAACAAGCCAGAATAAATTGAAGATTTTGTGTCCCTCCACATCTGTTTCATGTTTCAAGAGCACTTTGGAAATTGACATGTTTTCCCATCATTCAGCAAAATTCAGTTCACAAAAAGCTGTTCCCAGAGTGGTGGCTATTTAGTCAATTTAGGGTTCCAGGTCCAAGAGGGCGGTTTTGGGGAGCTCTCGTCTCAGATCCTGTGTACACCTGTGTCCAGGACAGGCAGTGAAAGCAGCTCTTGCGTCTCCTGCTCTGGAAGCCCCTGGCCACGCTCACGTAGAAGCCAGCGCCCAGTGGTGGGAACTCCTTCTCGTCTCTGCAGCCTCCCTCCTGGCTCGGCCCAGCTCGCTCTCCTCCTGCTTCCTCGATCTTGGAAGAAAATCCAAGTACAAAGGAAGCCGCAGGAAGCAGTTGCAGTATCGCATTACTCTCTGCTCTGGCCAGGGCTCCCTGGAAAGCTCATTTCCCGCAGTCAGGTGGGCCAGAGTAGCTTCAGGCCAAACCAGGCCACCGAGGGACCCGGAGCGCGGCTCCCAGTCTCTTGAAGTGACAGTTTCTTCATGAATAAAATGAAGCCATAGGACCTGAATTCGTTGGATTAGCGCTTCTCAGACTAAGGGCCAAGATTTTGTTTTGTTTTCTGAGTTTTTGAAAACATTTCCAGTTCATCACAAAACTGTAGTTTTGTAAAATACATAGAAATAGTTAGAAGACTGGAATTTCACAGACATACAAAATATAAGCCAAAAATTCTTATTATTAGAGTCAATAGACATAAAATATAGCTGTCAAACTGCCATGAATGTTTCTAAATGCTAGCTCCTTTTTTTAATATTCTTTTTAAGATTTAGTTATTTGAAAGGCACAGAGAGAGACAAAGAGGTCTTCCATCTACTGTTTCACTCCCCAAATGGCTTTGACAAGTCAGGTCTGGGCCTGGACAAACCAGGAACTTCTTCTAGTCTCCAATATGGGTGGCAGGGGCCCAAGTACTTGGGCCATCTTCTGCCTTCCCAGGTGTATTAGCAAGGAATTGGATTGGAAGTAGAGCAGCGGGAACTCAAACTGGCTCTGTGATGTGGGATGCGAGCATTGCAGATGGTGACCTAACCCGCTGCGCTACAGCACTGGCCCCCTAGATACTGACTCTTGATTTCTCAATGCACTGTGGACCAGTGGGTCTGGAGCAGCTTGGGGAGCAACCCCTCTGCCGGCCCTGGGTTGGGCATCCCTGCCCCAGGCATGTCCTCTCTGGCTTGCCCCTCTCCCTGGCAGCAAGTGGGATCGCACTGCCCCACCCCTCCCCAGACGCTGGGGAAAGCCCACGCAGACCTCACTGGGACGAGATGAAGGGAGAGGCCATTTTCCCCCGACCCGATGCCTAGTTCTGACCTGGCCTGGGGGCCCTGTAGGAGGAAATGTGGGGTGGAGACTAGATGAAGAGCTAGCCTCTTGAGAGCTCCACCTGCAGAAAACTATGGGCCTCAGTAGGAGCTCCACAGGTGATTACTAGGGAGGGCAAAGCCCACTACTACAATAATAAGGACACAGAGATACAGAGAAAATGCATGTCAAGGCTGGAAATGACCAGGTAGGCTCTGGAACAATCTCCTTGGTTTTTTTGTTTTGTTTTTTGGTTTTTTTCAAGACTTACTTATTTCCATGAGAGGCAAAGTTACATACAGAGAGAGGGAGAGGCAGAGAGAGGTCTTCCATCTGCTGGGTCACTCCCCAGATGGCCACAACAGCTGGAGCTGGGCCGATCTGAAGCCGGGAGCATCTTCTGGGTTTCCCACGAGTGTGCCGGGGCCCAAACACTTGGACCATCTCTGCTGCTTTCCCAGGTGCATTAGCAGGAAGCTGGATCAGCACTGGAGCAGCCAGGACTCGAACTAGCGCCCACATGGGATGCTGGTGCCATAGGCAGATGCTTAACCTGTGCCGCAGCGCTGGCCCCCTCCTTGTTCTTTAATGAACAAACCTGACACTGCAAGAGCACCAGTCTTGCTCAGGAGCAGTGCAGCGAGCAGAGGCAGAGCCAGGACTGAATGAACCCCTACTTCCTTCTGTTGGCTAAAGGTCGCGCCTTGGTTGGAAGTGGGCCTCGGGGAGTCTTGTTCTTGTCTACTCTGCCCTGATCTATCAGCAGGAGAAGAGATAAGGGCTCCCTCAAAGCCTGGGAAAACGATGCCCTCTTCTTCAAGACCCGTGGTTTGGAACCTGTGACCAGGATCCATTACCTTTCGGCTGATGCAACCTGGACTACAAGTGCTCTTGGCTGAGAGAATTTGCTCATCTGGACTGATCCAGCCGGGTGGCCACATTTCCTTGCCTGTGTGGACTGCTCCCTCCACCTCACCCAGCAGGCTCCTGCCAAGGGCACCAGGACTGACCCCTTGGAAATGGATGTTGAGCTGTTTAAACAGCTGCCTGCCAGCCCTGCTGAGTCAGAACCTCGCATTTTGTCTTAGACCCAAGTGTGTGCCTGCCAGCTCGCCACGAGCTTACCTTTCCTGGAATTCCTGAACATCTGGGGATTCTATTGTCAAGTTCAGCGAGCGTGTGCTGAGGGCCTACTGTGTTGCAGCCACTTCCTGGGCAGCTGACCGTGTATTAACTGGATCACACTGTACACCTTTCAGATGGGCTGTTTTATTTGTCAGTGATACCTCAGTAAAGCTGGGGGGAAAGGGGGGACAATGTGAGTGCTCCGATCCTCCAATGCTATTAGCAGAAATGGGTCCGGAGAAGTTAAATAACTCTTGTCTAGAACTCTTAGATGGCAGAAATTTGGAGAACTTTTCATAAGGGATCAGAAATTTTCAGCTTTATTTCCTTCTGTCGTCTTCTCTCTAGGATACCACCAGAATGGAGTCCTCAAAAATCAGTTTGAGCCACAGCCCCACATCCCTGGAAACCAGAGGTCCAACCAGAGAAGCCTGTACACTTCCATGGCCCGGCCACCCTTGCCGCGGCAGCAGTCCACTGGCTCGGACAGAGTGTCACAGACGCCAGAGAGCCTGGATTTCCTCAAGGTCCCGGACCAGGGTGCTGCGGGGTAAGAGTCGCACATGCTGTGGCTGAGGCTGGCAAGCTCTGTCTCCACCAGTCACACCAAGGGCTCAGGGAGTCTTTGAGCTCATAGTGCGTGATTCTAAAATTCCATTTTCCACCCACACGCTGTAATCCAGTACCCCAGGCTGGGGGGCCATGGCTGGCCTTTCTAAAGGTTGATAGCACACAATTCATGTCATTGTCCAGAGAAAGCTTATCTTGGAAACATCAGAAGAGGGGTCCCTTAGTAGCCCTAAGATTTGGTTGCTCTGGGGCCTTTTATGCTCTCTGGCATGTTTCGGTCATGATGAGGTATTTTGATTCGGGTCTGTGCCTGCAGATGCATGAATACAGAAACCCCAGGAGTCTTTGCAGCATTGAGAGTAGCATGGCAACCTTCTGTGAGATGTGGCTGTTTAGGAATATAGATCCTCATGGCAGAGTGGGGGAGGGGACTCAGGCCCTGCAGCCTAAGTGAGGGTTCCTGAAACTCTGCAGACTGATAGAGCTGGTGGTGTGAAGTGTGGATGAGACCCCCCTGTGGAGTCATAAGGTGGAACCAGGGCCAACTCCCAGACCAGGGAGGAGACCCTGCCAGGAAGTGTATTTGGGAACCAGGAAAGAACATTCTAGCAGCCCAAGGATGCACTGCCCCAGGATGGAAGGAGCGCCTTGTTGCTGCATGTATTCGGCACAGGGCGGGTGGAAAGCACCAGCAGAAACGTTGTGATGTGGTCAGATTCCAGGTAAGGGAATGGGAATTCTTTTCAGCAGTCACTACTGCACATCTGATCCTTACCTTGGGAGAACTTCGGTTTCCTGGGTCCTGGGTATGTCCCTGATGCAGCGCCATCAAGCTCACCTGGAGGTTGGGAGGACTAGAGCTGCAAACATGAAATGCCTAGCGTGGTCCTTGGCACGTGGGAGACCACTCAGTTATCGGTGCCTTGGTGGTGATGGGGATGATGACGATGGTGGTGGTGATGCAGCCATCATCTCTTGGTGGCTGAACTAGTGACTTCTAAGGAATCTTCCAACTCGGCATGATTCAGAGCTGTTCGGTCTACTGAGCTCAGCCCACTCTCCTGCCTCTTCCCTACCCTCAGGCCCACTTCCATTTTTCCATTCTTTCCCTGTCTCTGGGACCATGAGAAAGTTCCAGAGGAGGATCAGAGAGCTGCGTGCAAAGCAGGCCCGTGCTGAGCAACAGCAGAGTCTTCCTCCGTGTGAGCAGCCCTCCTGCCACCCGCTGTGCCCCGTGATCCGGCGTGGTTCCTGCCTTGGCAGCACCCTTCACTGGGCATCGCTCTCTCTGCTCTTCTTTCTCCTCCCACACTTGTATAAACAGCTGTGTCTCACATGTCCTGCTGGCCATGGATCACCTGACTGTCCTGACATAAAAGCAGTAGTTCTCAAACTCTGCTGTGTACCACAGTCACATGGTGTGCTTGCTGGCCCACTTCCAGAATTTCTTTTTTTTTTTTTAAAGCTTTTATTTAATGAATATAAATTTCCAAAGTACAGCTTATGGATTACAATGGCTTCCCCCCTCCCCATAACTTCCCTCCCACCCACAACCCTCCCCTTTCCCGCTCTCTCTCCCCTTCCATTCACATCAAGATTCATTTTCAATTCTCTTTATATACAAAAAATCAGTTTAGTATATATAAAGTAAAGACTTCAACAGTTTGCCCTCACATAGTAACACAAAGTGAAAAATACTGTTGGAGTACTAGTTATAACATTAAATCACAATGTACAGCACATTAATGACAGAGATCCTACATGATATTTTTTTAAAAAGTTGACACCATCAAATTATTAGAGAGCATTGGAGAAACCCTGCGAGATATAGGTACTGGCAAAGACTTCTTGGAATTGCATCAAATTGAGAAGTTTTGTACTTCAAAAGAAACAGTCAGGAAAGTGAATAGGAAACCGACAGAATGTGAAAAAAATATTTGCAAACTACGCAACAGATAAAGGGTTGATAACCAAAATCTACAAAGAAATCAAGAAACTCCACAACATCAAAACAAACAACCCACTTAAGAGATGGGCCAAAGATCTCAACAGACATCTTCCCAAAGAGGAAATCCAAATGGCCAACAGACACATGAAAAAATGTTCAAGATCACTAGCAATCAGGGAAATGCAAATCAAAACCACAATGAGGTTTCACCTCACCCCGGTTAGAATGGCTCAGATTCGGAAATCTACCAACAATAGATGCAGGAGAGGATGTGGGGAAAAAGGGACACTAACCCACTGTTGGTGGGAATGCAAACTGGTTAAGCCACTATGGAAGTCAGTCTGGAGATTCCACTTCCAGAATTTCTGACTCAGTAGGTCTGGGCCTTAAAAATATATTTTTTTAAAGATTTATTTTATTTATTTGAAAGACAGAGTTAAAGCGGGAGGTAGAGAGAGAGAGAGAGGTCTTCCATCCACTGGTTCACTCCCCAGATGGCCATAACGGCCGGAGCTGTGCCGATCTGAAGCCAGGAGCCAGGAGCTTCTTTCAGGTCTCCCATGAGGGTGCAGGGGCCCAAGGACTTGGACCATCTTCTGCTTTCTCAGGCGATAGCAGAGAGCTGGTTTGGAAGAGGAGGAGCCGGGACTTGAACCGGCGCCCTTATGGGATGCCGACGCTTCAGGCCAGGGCTTCAACCTGCTGCACCACAGTGCCGGCCCCTAAAAATGAATATTTCTACCAAACTCCCAGGTGAGGCTGATGGCTGCTGGTGCTGAGAACACATTGTGAAAGCCACTGGTCTAAAGGTACCTGTTTGACAAGGCCAGGGGTAGGTCCCTGTAAAGGTGGACTGGAAGGGTGCTGTTAAGATGGTGGGATTTTTACCCTGTAACCCAGAGCCACATTATTCAGATGTACAAACAGCACCGCGGCAACCACACAGTTCTTCCCAGTCCCAGTTTGGTGTCCCAAGGTAGGCGGAGGATTCAAAGTAATCGACAAAAGGCACCAAATCTCTTAGCTCTGTCTGCTAGCTTCCTACTCGCTTTGGTTTTGGCAAGCACAGCCATCCTTCCAGCCCGCTTTGCAAGTTACAGACTTGCACATCAGCCAGCTAGGAGCATCTGTCAGCCAAAAGCAGGCAACTTAGGAACATTGTGTCTTAACCGAAGCTGCTCCCTTCCAGCCCGCAGCTGTGTGGTTCCCTGTTTGAGTCTTCTCACTCCCTTTGCTGCCTTCAGATGTGCACCATGCTATCTTGGAGTCCGGCTGTAGGAGGCTGAAAGGAGGGGACAGGTTCGCCATCTACCAGGCACTAAGATGTTCCTGTCTATTGTTAATCAGGCACATCAAGTCCAGCATGTACACGAATCCTAGCCAGCCTCCTCTTCAGACACTCAACAAATCTGTGCAACGTGCTATAAGAAATGATGGCCTTTGGGGCAGGCAGTGGGCATAACAGGTTTTTTTTTTAAAGATTTATTTATTTGAAAGTCAGAGTTACACAGAGAGAGGAGAGGCAGAGAGGGAGAAAGAGAGAGAGAGAGAGAGAGGTCTTCCATCTGATGGTTCACTCCCCAATTGGCTGCAACGGCTGGAGTTGCGCCAATCTGAAGCTAGGAGCCAGGAGCTTCTTCCAGGTCTCCCACGTGGGTGCAGGGGCCCAAGGACTTGGGCCATCTTCCACTGCTTTCTGAGGCCATAGCAGAGAGCTGGATCGGAAGTGGAGCAGCCGGGAGTAGAACTGGCACCCATATGGGATGCCGGCACTTCAGGTCAGGGTGTTAACCTGCTGCGCCACAGCGCTGGCCCCTGGCATAACAGTTAAGCTGCTGCTTGAGATGCATGCGTCCCATATCAGAGTGCGTGGGTTCAAGTCCCAGCTCCACTCCTAAATCCAGCTTCCTGCTAATACACACCCTGAGAGTTGATGGCTCAAGTACTTGGGTCCCTGCCATCCACATGGGAGACCCGGATTGAGAGCCAGCCGCTAAGCCTCAGCCTGGCCCAGCTCTGGCAGTTGCAGGCATTTGGGGAGTAAGCCTGAACGTGAGAGATCTCTGTCACTCTGCCTTTCAAGTAAATGTAATTAATTGAAACAAATTATTTGGTCAAAGAACTGAGCTTTTACTTAGTGTTTACATTCTAAAAGCTATTAAAGTGAAGATTAAAAGTTTATAATATAGACAGAGACCTTTGGCATAGCATTTTGGGAGCCTCATGGTTACTTAACATTTTCTCCTCTTTGCCAAGAAAATGTGAATTGTATGTATTCCACAGAAAGCTGCTGGAGCAGGCAGGAAATTTTGGAATCTCAAGTTTGTACCTTTTCCACAGACAAGATTCCTATATACACTGTAGTTCTAAGTAGTGAACTTGAATTTATCAATCTAAAAAAGAAAAAAGAAAAAAAAAATATTTCCATCGTCCCTTCTTTCTCCTTGGGCTTTCACACCCTGGGTTTAGCTTCCCTATCTCCCTCCCCTCCCTCAATGCACTTTTTCTTTACAGATATAATTAGCTTAAGCAATTATTTCTTTTGGATCATGTAAAATGGATAAAATCAAGTGGTATAATTAGCACCTCCAGTTGATTCAGGAAAGTCTTTACCAGTTGGTTATTTTTGGAGAGAGCATGCAGCCTTCACTAAGCTAATTACCATTCCAACTGGATTCTTCACCTTGCATTGCAATGTTTGTGCTCTTGGTAGCTTAATAAGATCATCATTATCATTCTCCAAGAAACACTAAGAGATGTGCAGAGGGAATCACTAGCTTGCCGCTTTTGAAAAGCCTGGTCCAGGGACAGGCATGGTGGACAGCGGCTTCAGCTGCCACCTGGGAAGCGCGCATCCCATGTTGTAGTGCCTGTTCAATTCCTGGCTCCTCCACTTAAGATCTGGCTTCCTGCTAGTGCATCCTGGGAGGTGGTAGGTGATGGCTAAAGTGCTTGGGTCCCTGCTGCTTATATGGGAGACCCAGACTGCATTCCAGGCTCTTGGTTTTGGACTAACCAAACCCTGTGGGCATTAAACCAATGGATAGAAGATCTCTCTGTTGCTCAGCATTTCAAGTAGATGAAAACACATCAAACAAGCAAAACACCCCAACATTTATAAATCAAAAAGGAAAGCCTGAATCAAGTTGAAGATCTTTTCTGATTCCCAAAGAAAGAACAGGCCAGGCAAGAATCAGATTAAACAGTTCATTCCTCCTCCTGTGCCACTCCGGGGCAATCTGGAATTGAAATGCACGCAATCTGCCTGCGGCTCCTTCGTGGGAGCATTAAAACCCAGACTGGAAATGTCTGTTACCTTTTTTAATCCTCTGGTCCACTTCACGGAAGGACAACTTGAGGAAATTTCAGGATACTCTAGAGATTAATCCAGCAGAAAAAATACTGCAAGCGTTCCGTGGCAAGGCTTCTGGCCGTGCCACAAAGGAGGGGTTGATAGAAAAAAACGTAAAGCTGCCCAAGTCTCTTGTCAAGACTCTCCTAATGGAGTCATATTTTCAAGGCGCTTAAAATTTCCAGCCAGTGTCCAATAGCAATATTTCTCAACCCGTAATCTACAGGAGCAGCAGCCATATCCTGGCCGGGCAGACACGGAGCCTAGGAATTCCTGGCGTCCACTCCCACATTTCCAGTAATGTTTATAGATTCAGCCTTTTGGAACAGAGCATATTTTTAAAGGCCAATGAAATAAAATGCCATTATTTTCCTTCTTGGAATTCCAAGACGTAAATTTCACATCTGCAGAACAAAGAGGTGATACTTGAAAGCTGCTTCGTCTCCTTGGCGAGGACCCCGGGGCACCCATCCAGGAGGTGTGGGAGCAGCAGAGAAGTTCGCAGAAGGTGGCTTGGAAACCTGGAGAGCGTGGAGTTCATGTCCCAAGAACGGGGTGTGGGTCCCAGGTCATTCGCTGCTTCCTTTTTGTGTTTCATTCATTCATGCTTACCGAGCCAGGTGCCTGCCTTGTGCTGCCTCCTGCTTGTCAAGGTATCCCTCTGTGCCCTCCCCTGTGTAATAGGGTTAATAATAACATAATAATGTAAAAACTCATTCCTTAGGGTTTTCTTGAGGATTAAATAAGGTTATTGCATGTTTGTTATGAAAGCACAAAGCGATTTGAAAACTCTTTTGTATGTTTTTTTTTTAAAGATTTATTTATTTGAAATTCAGAGTTACACAGAGAGAGGGAGAAGCAGAGAGAGAGAGCGAGAGAGAGAGAGTTCTTCCATCCACTGGTTCATTCCCCTGATGGCCACAACAGCCAGATCTGCACAAGGAGCTTCTTCCAGGGTTCCCATGCGGGTGCAGGGGCCCAAGGACGTGGGCCATCCTCCACTGCTTTCCCAGGCCATAGCATAGAGCTGGATCGGAAGTGGAGCAGCTGGGTCTCGAACCGGCGCCCATATGGGATGCCGGCGCTTCAGGCCAGGCCGTTAACCCGCTGCACCACAGTGCCAGCCCCTGTATGTGTTTCATTACTGCTGTTCATCTGCTTCGGTGGCCTGTCCCAGGCCTGGCTTTATTCTTGAGAACTTAAAAAATCTCTGGGCTCCACGAAGGTCTTCAGCCCAGTATGGGCTTCACTGAGGGGCAACAGCCAAGATGAAAGAGAAGTAGACAGGGAGACACCTTGTCCCCAACACACACGCAGACATGATGCCTGTGCCTTCTCCGTGGGCACAGAGCAGCACAGCAGAGAATTGTGCAGTAACAGTGGCAACAGTCACCACATGCCTGAGCTTCATTTGACCTATTTATTTATTTATTTACTTGAAAGTCAGAGTTACACAGAGAGAGGAGAGGCAGAGAGAGAGAGGTCTTCTATCTGCTGGTTCATTCCCCAGATGGACGCAACAGTCGGAGCTGCGCCGATCTGAAGCCAGGAGCCAGGAGCTTCTTCTGGGTCTCCCATGTGGGCGCAGGGGCCCAAAGACTTGGGCCATCTTCCACTGCTTTCCCAAGCCACAGCAGAGAGCTGGATGGGAAGAGGAGCAGCCAGGATCGAACCGGCACCCATATGGGATGCCGGCGCTTCAGGCCAGGGTGTTAACCCATTGTGCCGCAGCACCGGTTCCCCCAACCTATTTTTAAGATATTATTTATTTATTTGAAAGGCACAGTTAGATCTTCCATCCACTGGTTCATTCCCCCAAATGGCTGCAGCAGGAGGGACTGGGCCAGGCCGAAGCCAGGAGTCGGGAGCTTCTTCTGGGTCTCCCACATGGGTGGCAGGGGCCCAAGCACTTGGGCCATCCTTTGTGGCCTTTCCCAGGCCACTACCAGGGATTAGAGGGGAAACAGGCAGGACTTGACTTGGCACCCATATGGGATGCCAGCATTACAGGCTGAAGCTTTACCTGCTGTGCCACAATGTGGACCCCTTGAACAATTTGAATAAAAGTCACAAACTCCTTCTCACTATTCCACAATCTCTAACTGAACGTCTTTGTTCCAGTCATCCTGACATCTCATATGCCATGGCACGTGATGGCCATGACCAGAGCAGGAATTAACTAGACCTCCATATAGAGATGTTGGCTCATGGGCTTTTTGGCATCTCTGAGCTTTGGCAGCGCTCCCTGAGGGCTCAGACACCGATTGGCATCAGCGTCTTAGGGCAAAGTCATCCCTTTCTTCCCCAGTCACTAATAGCGGACTTCTCATGCAATGCCAGTTTTCACAGAGCGAGCTGGGTGTGATGTGCTTATGTGCCTTACTCGGAATAAAGAACGTGCTGCAAGAAGTTGCTGTAGCTCAAGCTTCTTCATGTGTTTGCTACGTTCATGGGTAAGAGACAGAATAAGGTGGTCAGTGTGGGCAAAATACCCTGAAATGATGGGTCCAGAAGTAATAAGGGGCCAGAGTTGTGGCACAGAGGTTAAGTTGCCACGTGCAACTCCAGCGTTCCATACTGCAGTGCCAGTTTGAGTCTTAGCCACTGCATTTCTGATCCAGCTTCCTGCTAATGCACCTGGGAAAGCCATGGAAGATGGCCCGACTACCTGACCCCCGCCACCCAAGTGGGAGACCTGGATGGAAGTCCAGCCTTTCAAATAAATCTGTTTTAAAAGACAGAGGGGCCAGTGTTGTGACACAGCAAGTAAAGCTACCACCTGCAAAGCAGGCATCCCATATGGGTGCCAATTTGTGTCCCAGCTGCTCTACTTCTGCTCCAGCTCCCTGCTAATGGCCTGGGAAAAGCAGCGGAAAATGGCCCAAGGGCGTGGGACCCTGCCACCCACATGAGAGACCCAGATGAAGCTCCTGGATTCAACTTGGCTCAGTCCTGGCTGTTGCAGCCATCTGGGAAGTGAACCAGAGGATGAAAGATTTCTCTTTCTCTCTCCCTCTCTCCCTCTTTCTATAACTCTTTCAAACAAATAAATTTTTAAAATAAAGCTAGAAATAATAGGAAAACTAATTGCACAGTGTAAAAATCATGAGTACTCAAACACTGGATTTTCTCAGTGGTACACAGTTTTGTAGTCATATAATAACATGCACATATATGGATAGTGAATCTTTATTGAAATGTCAACAAAAAATTGCTATTTTTGAATCTGAAATTCTTTTGTTTTTTTAAATATTATTTCTTTGAAAGAGTGACAGGGGGCAGGAGGAGACAGGGATCTCTTCCATCCACTGGTTCACTCCCCAAATGGCCATTAACAGGGCTGGGCCAGGCCAAAGCCAGGAGACTGAAACTCCAACCAGGTCTCCCATGTGGGTTGGCAGAGGCCCAAGCACTTGGGCCATCTTCCGTTTTCCCAGGATCATTAGCAGGGAGCTGAACTTGGCATTGCAAGCTGTGGTTTAACTCACTGTGCCATAATACCAACCCCAGAGTCTGACATTTTTATTGTGTTCCCCATTATTCTAAGTAAATAATTGTGTTGCCTTAAAGATTAATTTATTTGAAAGGCAGAGTGATAGATCTTCCATCCACTGGTTCAATCCCTAAATGGCCACATCAGTGGGGGTTGGTTCATGCCAAAGCCAGGAGCCCAGAGCTCCATCTGGGTCTCCTACATGGGTGACAGGGGCCCAAGAACTAGGGTCATCTGCTGTTTTTCCTAGTTACATTAGCAGGTAGCTGGATCGAAAGCGGAGCAGCCATGACTCAAGCCAGCATTCCAATATGGAAATGCCAGAGTTGCAGGCAGCAGCTTAGTTTACTGAGCTGCAACATCAACTCCTGAAATTGTTGTATAATTTTTGATCCTGTGAGGTTTATTAGAAATGCGTATATCACAAAATACCAGAAGTATCAAAATTAAGTCCTGTATAGTTATAGACAAGGCATTAAAAAGATTACTTGAGAGGCAGAGAGAAGGGCTCCCGTCTGCAGGTTCACTCCCCAAATGCTGAAATGACAAAAGTTGGGTTGGCACTAAAGCTGGAGAGTGGTAAACAACCCCGGTCCCTAATGCGGGTAGCAGGAACTCGGTTATCTGAGCCAGCACTTTTGCCTCCCAGGGTCTGCATTAGCAGACAGCTCAGGTCAGGAACTGGAGCCAGATATTGAACCCAGGCACTCTGATACGGGACGCAGGTATCTTAACTGGCATCTTAACCTCTGGAGCAAACGCCCACCTCACGCAGAGGCATTTTTTTGAAAAGACTGAGTGATTATCACGAGGGTAGCTTGGGTACTCTGGGAATAAAAATACCCAAATGGTAAGGTTTGCCAGTGTCTGTAGTTAGTGTCGCCCTGGCCAATTTCAGGCGACCAGTGTGACTGCCACCGACTGCGGAGTTGGGGGAAGGAGGGCGGCCGCACACCAGCGTGTGGGATTTGCACCAGACGTCGGCGGTGCACGTTACAACTTCAGGACATAGACAGAAGCAGAGCCACGAGGGTGCGGGAGCTGTGAGCATTTATTGCCTTTGCGTTTAATGTATTCCATTGGGAGCTGGTGTGATTTAATTCATAACCGTGGTCGTATGAATTTGCCGACTCACCGTTCCGGAAGGTGTTAACAGCCCTGTGCACGGGACTGAGCAGGGCTGGGACAGGGGGCGTGAGGGTCATGGTCGCCGTGTGAGGTCTGCAGTGCCTCCTTGTCCCACCGCCTTGGCTCGGAGCCCAGGGCCCCTGGTGCTTTTTGAATGACCTCATTAATCAATTGCTGGCTGCCTTGAATGTCTTCATCGCTGCTGGTTATTAATTGCACAGGGTCGCCACCTAGTGACGCAAAGGAGTGTCTGGGTTTCTGGGGCTGGGAAAATGGCTGTTGGGTGTTCAGCTGTCCACAGTGGTGGCGTCCAGGGCTCCGGGGTGGTCAGTTTGCCAGCTTCGTGGGCTCAGGCTCGTGTGTCGCCCAATACCGCTCACCATACAGAGCTTTGAGAGCTCTCTGTAAAGAATTCGATAAGGGACTTGGGCTCCTGCCTGAATCCTCTCAGGTTTCACAAAGACACTGGTCTCTAAAGAGGTAACAGGACACAGGCAAACCCATGATAGAACTGGGCCTCAAACCCAGCCCAGAACCCCTCCACCCCGAGCCATTGGTCGCCTCCTGCAGGCTGCCCTCCATCCGGGAACAGCGAGCACAGACAGGGCAGGGAGGTTGCCCAGGTCTGAGGAAGTGGTGATGGAAGTGGGTCTAGACAGCTGCGCTGGACTTGGAGGTGTCGGCTGGGGCTAGGGACAGGCCAGGGGAGGGTGACCAGACCCAGGAGCCTGGAACTCCAGGAGGCTTGTGTATACAGGGGTGAGCTGGCCAATGATGGAAACAGCCAGGAATCCCAGAATCCTCAGCGATCATGTCTCTTGTGGTTTGTGAGGGTGTGTGAAGGTGCAGAGCAGGTCCTGCAAGGCTGGTTGATCTGTGCTCCATGCGGCCATGGGCTGGGCCTCCCAGGAGCCTCCCAAGGGAGAAAGGCCCACGGGGGTAGCAGGGCTCACTACAGGAGGGTGCGGCCCTGCTGGAGCACCTGGAGCTCTTGTTAGGCACAGGAGACCTACACGGTGAGGATGCCAGTGGTGCCTAAACGCCATTCCCCATTCCCCACCCCTGGGCACTCAGTCTCCAAGGCTATCCTCAGCTTCTGGGTCCCTGCCCCCTTGGTGCTGAGCACTGAGACCCTCAGCCAAAGGGTAAATGGCATTGCTTGCAGGTGAACCCCATCCAGGGCCTGCAACAACAAAGCCAGCCGCTGCCAGGGGCCCCCCGGGGAACCCGAATTCCCCCTTTTCACTTTTTTTTTTTTTTTAAGATTTTATTTATTTGAGAGGTAGAGTTACAGACAGAGGAAGAGAGAAAGGTCCTGCCTCCATTGGTTCACTTCCCAAATGGCCGCAATGGCCAGAGCTGCGCTGTTCCGAAGCCAGGATCCAGGAGCTTCCTCCAGGTCTCCCACATGGATGCAGGGGCCCAAGCACTTGGGCTGTCTTCCACTGCTTTCCCAGGCCACATCAGAGAGCTGGATTGGAAGGGGAGCAGCCGGGACTAGAACCAGCGCCCATATGGGATGCCAGCACCGCAGGCGGAGGATTAACCTGCGCCACGGTACCAGCCTTCCCCCTGCCTTTTCACTTTGATTGGCCTGTGTTTGCCTCTGACACCTTGAGACCAGTGACCATACCCGACCCTCCCAGCCCCATCCTTCTCCACTCGGACCCAGCGCCTGGGACAGTCCCAGCAGCTGCCTAGCACACAAGCTGGCGAGGCCACTATGGGTCTCAGCAGTGCCATGCCCAGCCCACAGAAGCCCATGCTGCTTATATTTTCCTTCAAAGCAGCTGTACTGAGATAGAATTTACACACCGTGAAATGAAGTGTACACTTTAAATAGGTTGAAACCTTGTAAAGTTGTGCGTCCATCACCATAATCTAATTTTAGAATATTTTCATCACCCCGGAAAAGAAACTTCCTTCTCATTGTCTGTCATTCAATCCCCATTCCCTTGCCTCTCACCCTAGGCAGCCACTCATCTACTTTTTGTCAATATAGATTAGTCTGTTCTGAATAGATTCAAACTTCTTGAGTTTATTCCAAGGTATTGTATTTTTAAAAATATTTTAAATGAAGCCCTTCTCTGAAATGCATTTTTGGATTGTTCACTGGCAATACTTGGAAACAGCTGATCTTTGTATATTGATCTTGTATGCTGTAATCTTGCTGAACTTGTTCATTAGTTCCGACAATTTTTAGTGTATTGTCTGCACGCAAGGCCACCTCATCTGCCAGCAGAGGCATGTCCACTACTTTTCCAAGCTGGAAGCCTTTGATTTCCTTGTCTCATGGCCCTGGCTAGTTTCCAGAGCATAGCACTGAATGGCAGTGGTGACAGCCGACAGCCCATGGGGCCTGGGGGGTGATGCACTGTCTATCACCAGTGCCCGTGATGTAAGCCGAGGATGTAGACAAGGGGCGCTGCCCCAACCAGGGCTCAGCAGTCTCACAAAGATAGGAGGACATCAGCATGGCCTACAGCAGGGTGAGGCTGGACCTACGTAGGGGCCACACGTGGCAGGGACACTTCAGGTGCTGTGAAGGATTTAGGTCCTTTTCTCAAGAGCAGAGGGAAGCTGTTAGGCTTTTCAAGGGAGGCAAGGAGGGGGCAATGAACTGATAAAAGCTGGGCTGAGCCGATGGCCAGGGGTCCTAGAAAGGAAGCAAGTGTCAGGGAAGACAAGGAGGACGGGAATGAGAGGGAGCTTGGTCCAAGGTTGGGGCAGAAGGGCAGGGGTAGGGACTCCCCGTGTGGCCACCATGTGGACACTCAACTCTCGGGGAGTCATGGGTTGTCTTATCCCCAACCCCCACCATGGGGACCTCCAGCAGGAGGGGCTGTACCTAAATGCCTAGGCTCCAGTGGCCTCATCAGTTTGCACTATTGATGGTAGGATTTTGTTTCTTTGGACAAGAAGGCAGATTTCCATCTGTGAGTATTTGGGGTATACATGTACATCTGTGTACCTATGCGTGCACCCTAAATCCTGCTCCTTGGGGCTTCCAGGCTTCCTCCCTCCCTGGTATTCTGACACCCTTCCCCCCCCCCACTCCCTTCCACTCCTCATTGCTGGGAAATCGGGTGACTTCGGTATCCAGGCTAATGGCTCTTAATGACAAATTACTGAAACATCCCCAGTACACAGGGTGCTTAATTAAAAGCCTGCTTGCCTGGCCAGCTCTCAGAGAAGCAAGCACTTCTTCAGCAGGGCCTGGGGATTTCCAGTAGACACGCTGATGATCTGTAGATGCCCTCCCTCAGTGGTCAGAGAACGGCGGGGGGCACAGCCCAGTCTCAAGAGAGCTCCAGGCCTGCTGGGGACAGTTCCCCTGCCACTAGCCAGACTCCACCCACCTCCAGCCCCTTTGGATCTAGCTTGTTCATGAGCATGTCCCACGCGGGACCCCTCAGCCAAAGACAGAGGACTGTGGCTCCCCAAGAGCACAGCTCAAAACTTGTGCCTGTGCTTTCCAGAACTCGGGCCTAGGGAAGACCCTCCCTGTCCATCCTACCTGTACAGACCTGCCCAGAACTAACCCCCAGTCCCATTTAGAAGAAACCTTAAGTTTCTTTTTCAAGCACATGAATATAAGCTTTATGTTGCTTTGTCCTTTAGCGAAGTGGGAGTGAGATGCTTTCTATGTCTCTATCTCCGTGTTTGTTGTTAACTGCTTTTTATAAGGATTTAATAATTCAGAGTAAGTTTAAAGATCTCACTTCATAGGAACAGTTGTTACATGCCCTAGAGACAATATGTGAATGGTGCCTGAGGCAGCACAATGTGTAGAAAGAATACATTTAAACCTACAAGGCTTCGTTTAGGCTTCTAGCACTGGACATAGTTTTGATCATGAAGGGAGGGGGCATGTCCCTGGCATCCATTGGGTAGAGGCCAGAGATGCTGCTAAACACCCTGTAGTGTGCAGGTGTTCATGCACGCACACACCCATGTGTGCAACATGTGCTCACAAATAAACACACACCATAGAATTACTCAGGCCCGAATAATAATAGTGCTGACGTGGAAAACTACTTTGGAGACATTCCTCTACAAGAGTCTTCACAGGAATGTTTGTAATAAAACTGGACCCACCCCACATGACCAGCACCAGTGGCCTACATGACTAGCTTGGGATGGACCCGTGCACTGGAATAGAATAAAGCAATGTATCAACAGTGTATGTCTCAAGTATGTTGAGCAGGTGGTAGACTGTGATTCCTCTTATAGGAAGGCCATGTGGCTTAGGACTGGTAGTACGTGTGCTAGAACTATCAAGGCAAGCAGGGGAGTCCCCATGCAGGGGAGGGCACTGGTTGGTTCTGGGAGCGAATGAAGGTACGGGGGAGCGCTGCAGGCTTCTGCGGACGGGTGGAAGGCCTGTTTCCAAGGCTCGGGAGGGGGGAGTATGTACAGAGCTGTTGATTATTTAAATGTAGAGATGTGCTTTCTATGCTTGTGAGTGTGTCTTTCCCACATCTCCTTCCATACTGGAAGCATGATGATCACAGCAGCTAATGCTGCTCTTTAACAGCAACCGTGTCAAGGGGAAGGTCTTGTTTAATTCTAGAAGAAAGCTTAGGGAGTGTGTGCTGGACTGAATAGCTTCTCAGGGTGAGGGTGGATTAGAACTTGAGACAGACAGTGCCAGCACCCTCTGCTCCAGCCCATCGTGCAGCACTGCCGTCTCCTGTGGGTTCTCATGCCTCTCCTGCCTGTTTTCTCCACAGTGTCCGGAGACAGACGACCAGTCGGCCTCCCCCAGCAGGGGGCAGACCCAAGCCCCAGCCCAAGCCTAAGCCTCAGGTGCCACAGTGCAAGGCTTTGTACGCCTATGACGCTCAGGACACAGATGAACTCAGCTTCAATGCCAATGACGTTATTGATATTATCAAAGAAGGTAAGCGGCGGGGCTGGCTGGCTGTGACTGCCTCCCCAAAAACATGCACTTTGTTACAAACACTAAATAAGAGAGGAATGTTTTAGTTCTTCTAAGTGAGGATAAGGCATATAAAGGCAGGTCAAGCATCAGGGGTCCCTTTGATCTAGACCTCACTTCATTTTTTTTTTTTTTTTTAAGATTTATTTATTTGGAAGAGTTAGAGAGAGGGAGAGACAGATCATCCATCTGCTGGTTCACTCTCCAAATGGCTATAATGGCTAGGGCTGGGCGAGGCCAGAGCCAGGAGCTTCTTCTGGGTCTCTGACCTGGGTGGCACGGCTCAAACACTCGGACCATCCTCTGCTGCTTTCCCAGGTGCATTAGCAAGGAGCTAGACCAGAAGTAGAGCAGCCAGGATGTGAAACGGCGCCCATAGGGGATGCTGGCATCACAGGAGGTGGCTTTACCTGCAGGCTGCAGAGCCAGCCTCCGCTGCATTTTTAATGCTTCTTTCAGTTATGCTTCCTTCTTTACAGGTGCCCCTTCTTGGACCATATTTCTTCATGGTAACAAAATGGCAATAGAAATTCTAGAGCAACACATCAAACCATGTTTAAAATTTGCCTTTACTCCGAAACTTCTTTTTTTTAGCCATAGTACAAAAGTCCTAAGTTTCACTCTAATTGGATCAAATTAGCAGCATGCCCATCCCTGAAGCACCTCCACAGCGAGGCAAAGGCCATGCCCTGTATGGATGAGGCTGCCTATAAAACGGGGTGAGGTCTGTCCCACCCAAATCTCATGGCTTCCTCGAATGGAAGTAGATGGAGGGGCCGAGCATGTGGCCTGGCGGTTAAGACGCCCCTTGGGATGCCCCCATCTCGTATCGAATGTCTGGGTTCAAGTCCAGCTCTACTGTCAGTTGCAGCTTCCTGCTCATGTGCAGCCAGAGAGGCAGCAGGTGATGACTCAAGCAGTTAGATACCTGGCTCTTGACTTCAGCCTGGCCCAGCCTCAACTGTTGAGGGCACTGGGGGAGTGAACCAGTGGATGGGAGATTGATCCCCACCCCTCCATCTCTCTCTCAAATACACAAACAAAAGTAGATGAATGGAAGCCAGGGAGGCAATATAATATCCATTGTACACTTGAACTATGGGCTTGGCCGAGTGCTTTATTAACTTGGTAGAGAAAGTATATTACGTACATCGTAAGGGCTTATGGACACATGACAAGGGAAGGTGACTCCTAACCCAGGACATTAGGAAAGTGCCACCGTCACCAAGGAAACAGCATTTGTGGTGAAGGATTAGGACCGTGCTCTGAGAGACAGGCTGTGGAAAGGAAGAGCAGATGACTTTAGGAAACAAGCTAAGCCTTGACCCTGGCATGGAATCTACATGATCTGTCATGAGGGGTGAGGACACTAGAAGTGGCCAGGTGACACAGCCCTGACCAGGACTTGGGAAGACAGCGGGGAGCTGTCGAGGTGTGTGCCCAGGGCAAGCTCCCTGAGAGAAGGTTCACATGGCACCTTTAGCTTTCAGGAGGCGTGGCCAAGGAGAGGCTCAGGAACTGTGCGTTCCCCCGGCTGTTACCGCATGAGCTCCCGCTGAGAGCTCCAGGTCCCTGGTTTGAAGCAGCCTCTCAGAATTATGTTACAACTTCCCTCAGGCTTGAATATCCTTCACAGGTATTGGGAGTAAAACTAAATGTTGAAATAAGCTCTCTGTAAACACAAGTAGAATGTTTATTACCAGCTTTGTTCAGCAAAAATGCGAATACCCAATACAAAGGGACTGCTTGAGTAAGCCTGCCAGTGTGCATTCAGTGAAGCTTGAGACAAAGTGGCCAAACTTTATTCAAGATAATCAGCCTGCACTGATGCTCCGGCATGGAAAACGTTTGTGACAAAAAGGGAACAGTTAGGTTATAGACTCTGGACGCCATTCTCAATTTTGTAAAAACATACACCATATTTAGTTGTATGTATATGTGTATACACATGTATGTGTGTGTATAGATATAACAAAAAGTTGTGATCTCGTTAACTTTACAAATATTGCTTTTCATTGCTCAATATTTTCAAATTTTTCTAGAAATAGTATGTAGCAGAGTATAACTGAAACAGTTATGTATTTGTATAAGAGGCAGAGTCCTAGAAGTGACCAAAATGCACTGTCAGTTATCACTGTACATTGAATAGTTGGGGCATGGGTGCCTGAGACACAGAGATAACTAGGCTAGCAGAGAATCCAGAGACCCACACATACATAGACACTGAGCAGGTAAGAAATACAGCATTTTAACCAGAGAGGGAAGGACAATGACTTTCCATCTTGAAAAGAAAGATTTCTACCTGACAGACAAAATAATTGAGTTAAGAATAAAAAAGGGGGGGGGGGGGGGGGCAGCATTGGGGCATTTTTAAGACACCAGCATCCCTTATGGGTTTCAGTTCAAGCCCTGGCTGCTCCACTTCCAGTCCAGCTTCCTGCTACAGCACCTGGGAGAGCAGTGGAAGATGGCCCAAGTGCTTGGGCCCCTGTCACCCATGTGAGAGACCTGGAGGAAGCTTCTAGCTTCTACCTGACCCAGCCAATTGTTGTGGCCATTTGGGGAGTGAGCCAGCAGATTGAAGATTTCTGTGTCTCTCTCTATAACTCTGACTTTCAGATAATGCAAGCATCCCTAAGCAGCAGCTTAATCTTATGTGCCACAATGCCAGCCCCCTATTAGATTTTTTAATCCCCATGTCAAAACAATTTACTTTGGATTCATTCTTCACTCCCTATACCAAGATAAATTCAAAATAGGTAGATATTTAAATATATAAAAGTCCTAGAACTGAGTATGGGAAGAGCTCTTTTTCAGTAATAATAGTGTGAGAAAAGATTACCAAAAATGTTACAAAACCTAGAAGCTATAAAATCTTAGCTCTATTGACTCGACTACTTAAATATTCAAACATCATAAACAGTTATTAAATGGGGGGGTAGTAGTATTTGCAATTCATATGGCAAATTTGTTAAGAACCCCTAGCCAACAGTATAAAGGCAAACAAATGATAGAAAAATATGGAAGTTATATATACGGCTTAGAACATGAAAGCTTTAAAAAAAAAAAAAAAAGATTTATTTGAGAGGCAGAGTTACAGAGAAGGAGAGAAAGGTTGCATCCAGTAGTTCACCCCTAAATGACTGCAACAGCCAGAGCTGGGCCGATCAGAAGCCAGGAGCTTCTTCTGGGTCTCCCACTTGGGTCATCTCCCACTGCCTTCCCAGGCCATCAGCAGGGAGCTGGATCAGTAGAGCAGCTGGGACTCTAACTGGTGCTTATATGGGATGTTGGTGCCACAGGCGGAGGGTTAACCTACTATACCACAGTGCTGGCCTCATGAAAGCTTCTTGAATATTGATATGAAATGTTCTTTACTAAAAATACGGAGTGGGGCAGGTAGTTAGCCTAGCAGTTAAGACACTGGTAAAGATACCTGTGTCTCATGTCCAAGTGCCTAGTTTGATACACAGCTCCAGCTCCTGACTTCACCTCCTGGCCAGTGGTGCACCCTGAGAGGCAGTAGCCATGACAGGTAATTGGGTTCCTGCCACTCACAGGGGAGACCTGGACTGAGTTCCTGCCTCCCAGCTTTGGCCATGCCCAGCTCTGATCACTGTGGGTATCTGAGGAGTGAACCAATGGATGGGATTTCTCTGCATCTCAAAAAAATGTTTTCTTTTAAAGAATGAACTTTAAAACAATACAGGACATAGGACATGCTATCATTTATATACAGAAGGCAATTTCTCTAAATGCTTGTTTGTATATGCATGAAATATTTATCAAATGTATGTGGGGTCTTCAGAATGCAAGTGGAAAATATGTATTCTGAAAAATCTATGCAAAATTTCAAAAATATTTGCATTAAAATCCTTTTCATTCTGTTTTTCTACAAACTTGATGTCCCCCCCCTGCACTAGAGCTAACAAGGCTGTCGTGGCTGTAGCTGCAAATGCGGGTAGACAGTACACTTCTTAACAGCATGCAGCAAATCCTCACTTGTGGTCAAAGGACTGGAACAGGGTGGAAAGTAGGGGTTCTGAGGCTGGGCTGCAGCCTTGCTTCTCCGGAAGTAGCTTCTGAGATGGAGTTACAATGTACAGGGTGTGTTAGGGGGTGACCCCTGGGAAAGGAACGGGGAAAAAGCAGGACTGGGGAAATGTCCAGCTAAAGTGTGCCAGCCCAGGTGCCCCAGAGCAGGTTGGGCAAGACCCTTGCCCAGCTGTTGCCAAGGCTGGACTCAGCTCAGATGCTCAGTGGATCCTAAGGCGGGGGTGTGACAGCTGGAGGTATCTCCTTCAAGCTGGGCTGCAGGCCCTTTCTTGAAAGGGGACATACATGACACATCTCTGTCTGCTGGGAGGAGGGGTTACTTTTTACAACAAACCTTTTCTCTTAAAAGGAAGCTAAAAAGGGAGAAGAGCATGCATGGGACCAATCGCTTGGGAGCAGTGGGTGTGCCCAAGGAAGAACTGCCTTCACCTCTTTGTTCTGTCTCCTTGCAGATCCTTCGGGCTGGTGGACGGGTCGACTGCGGGGCAAACAGGGCCTGTTCCCCAACAACTACGTAACCAAGATCTGAGGCATCCAGCGACTGTGACGCATGGGGTGGAGGAGCTCCAGGCACAGGGGAGGGACGCTGGGGCTGCCTCTCTGATCCGCAGTGAGCAATTGCTTCTCCAAGGCCTGAAGCTATTCTGGCACCTTCCTCATGGAGGGTACCAAAAAGGCTGGGCTGGGGACAGGGGCTGTCACTCTACAAATGATCCTAAAAGGAAGCCTATTGGTAGGAACCCAGGAGGGCAAAACCACCGCCCACTAAGATTTATTTATTGTATTTAATCCTGGTGAGAGGCACCTGAGGCTTCCCTCAAAACAGCACCCTTGCCGCTCACCAGTGCAACGGAATGGCCGTAGCTGGCGGCTGACAAGTGCCTTTAGTTGAAGAGCACATTTCGTTCGTTCCCGTTTTTCCACACTGACCCACGGTCCTCTCTGCCCCCTCCCCTCAGGGAGGACACACCCTCTGCAGGCCTCTGTGAGCAGGCTCTTCCCGTGCAGAGGTCGAGGGCAGGCTGGCCTGAGCCCACAGGGGCAGAGGGGTGCTGGTTTACATTTTGCTAGGACCATCGGGCGGCCGGGCAGGGAGGGGATAGGGCTGAGTCTTGGATTGGAATGTGGCTGGCCCATGTTGGTTTTGTTTAATGCTGTATGTATTACAAGGAGGACTGCTCTATTTCAAGCTGTACATTTATAAAAACAGATCATATACTGTATATATAAAATCTCAAGATGGTGGAAACATGTATGAATGTACTAAGTAGTACCCACCAAACCTATCGTAAGGTAGCTTTTATTACAGAAGTCGCAGGTACTTACAAATGTGCCCAGCTCCTCATCAGCTCCAGAAACAGTGTCACTGCTTCTAGCCCAGGCCCTGCAAACCCTTCTCAACGCTGGCCTGTAGGTGATTTCCTCTGCCTCCTTTCTGCATCCCTTCCCCTACCTCCTAAGTAAATAAAGGAATCGGTGAACCACGCGTCCATTCCTGACCTTTGTTTTGGGTTGAATTGTGTCCCTCCCCTAGAAAGATGGTAGAATACCTCTTTACTGAGGTAACATGGAAATGCAGTCATAGGAATGGGTCTTTACCCCCCATTCCCGCCATGCTGATGGGAAGGGGAAGTTTGGGCAGAGAGGGAGACCACTGCAAGGGACAGGGAGAAGAGGCCGTCGAGAAGCCAAGGAGAAGAGTTCTCGGGAGGAACCAGCCCTGCCGACCCCTCCATCTCAGACTGCTAACCTCGGAAACACAGTACAGAACACTAGGGTTGTTTGTGGTACATTGTTAGGACAGCCTAACAAACACACACAGTGTCTGGAAACCATAAAATGTCTATCAAGAACAGGAAGGTTGTCGGAGGTGGCCAACGTGTCTCTGGCTCTCCTTCTGTTGCCAAAGCCATCCTTCAGTTATTGGGAAATGGGAGTTTGACCAGCATACACCTTTTTGTCATTTCAGGATCCTAAAGTCCACAGGGAACAATTATCAGGGGGAACAGAAAAGGAAAAAAAAATATCAGGATTCGGAACAAAGATACTTCAACAACAGGGAGCACACATCACAATAATAAAGCCGTAATATGATAAGCTAAGAAGAGTTCTCCTCTTGACACTAAAGTCTGTGTGCATTTTACAAAAGCTCTTTTACATTCGTGGACTCCCTGAAAGTACAGGAAGAGAGACTGTCAAGAACTGGGAGCACGGCACATCTGGGACTCCCCCACGGCCTGTGGCACACAGGCTGCTTTCCCATGGGGCACTGATGCCAAGATCATTCTCTTGTCATCCTAAACTCCTGGCTAACATGGCTGATCTTTTGTTTTTCTGACATTTTAAATTTGTGTATGACTAGGAACCCCTAGGCTCCAGGTAACAAAACAGGAGCTAAGTTAAAAACGCCCCCATAAGTAGCACAGAGACCCTTTGTGCACTGGGCGCTCAGACCACATCCTTAGCACCAGCATCCAAGTACCTCACCCTGTGCCAGACCCAAGGAATACCAACAAATGTTGCTTGGAGAGATGACCCAGAGTCAGTAATGCTGAAATTCTGGAACTATACCTTGAAAAGTTTGATAAAGTGTTTTTTTGTTTTTTTTAATTTGAAAGATGAAGCTCCCAACCCCTGGTTCACTCCTCAAATGCCAACAAATAGTGGAGGCTGGCTGGACAGGGCTGAGACCAAAGCTGGGCCTGGGAATGAATTCCAGGTCTCCCACATAGTGGCAGGAACCCAATTACTTGAGCTGTCAGTGATGCCTACTCGGATCTGCATTAGTGGGAAGTTGGAGAGAGCAGCAGACCTGAGTATCAAACTCGGGCACTCTGGTAGGAGATGGTCATCTCAATGAACCATTAGGCCAAACGTCTACCTATGTCTACATATTTAGCTGTTTATTATGGGGACTACTAGAAAACCCTAGGTTAGATAACATGTCACCTTTTTGCCTAACAATTCTTCGGAGGAAAAAATTGCCTTTTGGCCGGCGCCGTGGCTTAACAGGCTAATCCTCCACCTTGTGGCGCCGGCACACCGGGTTCTAGTCCCGGTTGGGGCGCCGGATTCTATCCCGGTTGCCCCTCTTCCAGGCCAGCTCTCTGCTGTGGCCCGGGAGTGCAGTGGAGGATGGCCCAAGTCCTTGGGCTCTGCACCGCATGGGAGACCAGGAGAAGCACCTGGCTCCTGGCTTCGGATCAGCGCGATGCACCGGACGCAGTGGCCATTGGAGGGTGAACCAACGGCAAAAATGAAGACCTTTCTCTCTCTCTCTCTCTCTCTCTCTCTCTCTCTCTCTCTCACTATCCACTCTGCCTGTCAAAAAAATAAATAAAAAATTATTTAAAAAAAAGATCAAATCCATCTTTAAAAAAAATTGCCTTTTAAACTAGCGGGTACTTCAAAGCATTAACCTAGATTCTGTCTAGTCTTTGGATCTAGCTATTTTGCTCACCGTTCAATTAAACAGACGAAATGAGTACAAAAGTCACTTACCCTGAGAGGAGCAAGAGGCCAAGCACCCCCGCCTTCGGAAATCTGTCACGCTGTTTGGAATCAAGGGTGTGCTTTTGCACAGACAATATGCATGAATAGCAGAATCCAATGCAGTATGAAAATGGGACCCCTCGACCAAAGGTCGAATGTTCAAAGGTGTTCAAACGTCAGTTGTAGGTCGGCATCTCAAACTCTAGCCTCACCACAACTCAGTTTGAGGGTTCCCAGGAGTTCAGCTGTTGTCAGTTAATAGCTACCGGTATTTGCCACCTGAAACCAAAACTGAGAAATTTTTCAAAACACAAGGTACATACACATTCCACAGCCACCAGAGTAATGACATCATTGCTCATCATGTAGCCTCTGGAAGATTCTACCATACGTGTGAAGGAGAATGAACGTAGAGGGGGGAAGAAAGCAAGTAGCATCCCAGTGTTATCGTCAAAGCAGTTCTGACATGAACTCCTTGAGCGGGGTTCAAGGGCCCCAAGGCTGCACTTGGAGAACTGCCAGAGGAGGACAAGCACCACTGAAGGGTGGCACAGCAGGGAGAGCGACTGGCTTCCAGGAAAGGCCCATCTCTGCTGATGTTTTGAGAAGAGGGAAAAGGGTGAGGCAACAAGAGAGGTGCGACCCACTCACATCCCAGCATGTTGCCTAGGTCCATCCTGAGCACGTCGGACTCCTCATTCCCAAGTCCAGCCCCATGAAGGTGGAAAGAGGATGAGGGGTGCAGTTTCACTCATTTTAAAGGACATGCTCTGGAAGGCACACACGCCGTGTCCACTCACATTCTGCTGGCCAGAACTCAGTCACAGAGAGCTGTTCAGGCAGCTTGCCCACAGCACCAGGGGGAGACAGCGTCTTCCCTGTAATCCTGGCTCCCTCCAGGCTGAGAGGCCCGCAGGGGCAAGTGAGACAATCTGGATGCACTTCTACGTGACTACAAGCTCCTCTGGCTGCTGCGAGCATGGCTGGAGACCCAGACTCCTCCCAGATCTCCCTGAGTGCAGCCAGGCAGCCTAAGTGTGGCTCTGCCTGTAGTGGCCACCATTTTTATAGAGGGGTTTCCAGCTAGGATTTCCTGGGCACTAGGCCTGGAGCCTGAAGTGCAGGGCAGTCAGCAGCAGAGCATGCACAGTTAATCTCAGGTGGAGAACTGAACTCTGTTCCCAGTACCCCTTACTTTTGTGGTCAGAAGGACGGGTGCCATCCCAAACATTGCCCCTTCTCCCTCTGCATTGCCTCTCTCCCAGTTTGCTGATGGCACTTCCCTCTGCATTTACTAACTTTCTTTTAGCTAGTCTTGATGCCTGTCCCTCCTACTTTGCTGTACCTACCCTTCTGACCCACCCACCCCCATTCTAACCAGAATAAGACAGTGGCTCGGTATGGTTCCCTAACTCACCTCAAGTGCAAGAGCCATCACTGGAACCCTGGTCTGACCCCAAGGCCCATACTTTTAATCACTGTCTCCAGTTAAATATGAGGGTATTTCAAAGAGTTCATGGATAAAATGAAATTAAAAGACAAGTTTATTTTCATGCAAAAATATTTGAAATCTATAGGTCTTTTTCATTATATATATTTTCCATGAATTTTGAAGACCTCTTGTATTTAGGGATTTGATAGTCTAATTATCAGCCCTTCAACTTCCAAACCTCTCAAATAAAAATCTGGAAAATCACAAATAGGGCACACAGCTATGAATGTGCAGAAGCTCCTTTGATCGGCAGCAGCTGATCAAACATATCTTTCAATCCCCAGAGTCCCTCTCATTCCAAGACCATCAGCCCACTCCTTAAATAACGGCAGCTAGTGTTCAGGCATCTCCTTTGTCCTAGTCACTGTCCTAGTGCCTGGCTTACTCTGTCTGGTATAACACCCTCTGAGGCAGACAGGCGCTCTTAGCCCCATCTTCCCATGTCCGGAAAATGAAGCTTATGGGGTCACACAACTGCTAAGCCAAATCAAACCCAAACACCCCCCTGCAGAGTGTGAGCTCCTCCATATTATGCTTACATCACCTCACTTCTAACTTCAGGCTTCTTATGATACAGCTTCTACTTCTACCACTTGGTTGACATTTACAACACTTAAGTTGGAGGGCACATATGGAAGTATCTCAAAGGTCTATTTTTTATGACATCCCAGAAGAATTTCCTGAGTCAGGCACTTAATATTTAACTAAGTAAAATATGTAATAAGGAAGCTATAAATGTCTGTGGCATATGCCTACACCATCCACCCTTTCCTGGAGAGAAGCTGAGCTCAAGCAGCTCTGGGAAATAACTTGGCCTCTCAGAACCAGGCAAGCTCCCCATCAGTGTCTCGCGGCATTACCATTCACACTTGGGACCTGAGTGGGCTGACGGCTGCCACTAACTCCGACAAAGGATGTTTAAAACTCTGTAATAGGATTTCAACATAGAAAGATACCCAAGGCCTCTGCATGTTCACAGTGTACAGCTGAAAGGGAAGAGGGAGAAGCCAGCAGTTGTCCTCAGGCCATACCTCAATCAAAGGACAGACACTGTGGACTACACTGGGGGACCGACAGGCAGAATGGGCCTGCAGGACACAATACTGAGTTAAATGAGTGCATAGCCAAGCTCGGCAGCCTTTATGAAACTTCCAAGAATTTGTAATGTTTCTCAAACTTATTTGACTAACACTCTGCTCTCAAAACACCAATTAACAATCCTGTAGAACTCACAATATGGGAAGCTGTTGCTGTAAGAGACTTATTAAGTTCATAGTTTTTGTTTGTTTCTGAGTTGGTGGTTGGGGACTGAGGAGGCATTTCCCCTTAGGAAACATTCAGTGTGACTGAATGTTTGGTCAAAACCAAACAACAAACAAAATCACCACCAAGCACATGTAGTGAGGCAGCACGTCTGCAACAGGACACACAGGCCCACCTGCTTTCTCCAGCGGTAGCCCCCGGAACCTGCTCTTCCTGGTACCAACTCGGCCTTGGTCAGAGAGACCCATGACAAGGGTTACTCTGGTGCTGTTGCCCTAGCGGGCCAGGTTCCTACATAGGAGTTAATGAGCAGTTGAGTAGGTTCTAGAAAGGAAAATGTCACAGTTACTTCCCATTTTAAATGTTTACATGAACCTGTTTCTACTCAAGAATATAGGGTTGGGGGTGACTGAACCAAATTCTAGGTATTTTTTTTTCATTTCAGAAAATGGTAGGAAGGCCTCTCCCAAAGCCATGAAGGCAATAATTGACACACTATTCACGATCGCTCAAAGAGGAATTGGTCAAAGCAAGCTTTTGCTGATTTCTTCAGTACAGAATAAATAAGTACACATGGGATACCACAAGAAAAATCAATAGCTTTATTTTTCCTCAATATACTTAGAAAATCGGTCTGAGAAGACGTTTCATGAAGTAGGCTGGTCGATTATGTACAAAACCAAGAGTTCTGAACCAGTTAGAAAAAGTGCATGGATGAAGCTGCAGCAGCCTAGGCCCTTCCCATGAGAGGGGAGGCAAGGTCCTTGATGGCTTTTGAGTTCAGCTGAGGGATCGTGCTGATCTTCAGGAGTTTGCTGCTTGCATACTTATTCTTGATGGCCTGCAGAAGGCATTTGGGATGAAGCACATGTCAGGATCCCCCACCTTACTCCTCGTAATGTAATGCACAAGAATCTAGGGCCAGAGGCACAACAGCCAGAGGGTATGCTGCAGCCCTGCCCTTGCAGCCAGTGAGAGCTCTGGGCCCCCCACATGTTGTGCCTGATCATTTCCTGCAAGTTCATTAATGGAGAAAACCCAGCTGGTGGTACAGCTGATGGGGGAACAAATTTCAAGGTCAAAGGAGCAAGCTTCTCTCATGAGCTACCAAAGGGATGGGAAGTAGGAGCTGTTTTTGTCATTCCTAAGTGCCATCAGCACAGAACAGCTTCACCCGACTGGCAGTCATACATGGCACTAGGGATTAGCAAACCCCAGACAACACCCTCGGGACTGAAAACACAATATGCTTGCACCATGTGCTCAGTCTTGCTGAAATTCCACATTGTGAGGACAACAGAGGCTTCTCTAGGGTACAGGCTCTTGACGCTCTGTCATTAGACCTTTGGTGACCTCTGATATTTAGGGTCACACAGCACAGGCAAGCACCAAGCCCCCTGTAACTGCTCCTCACAGGTGGGCCACGCACTGACAGATGCTATGCCCTCAGGATGCTTCCTGAATGGGCTTCAGGGGCTCTTCCTCCCCCAAGCTCACTACACAGATGCCTTTCAGTCCCTGCGCCAAGAGACCTTGGCGACAAAAACCCTAAGATCACCCAAATACACACAACCTCCACACAGCCATCTGACATGGGCCCTGGCTAATTCTGATCACAGAGCCCCCCACCTCTCTTGCTTCATGGGTGCCCTAACCAAAGGGCTGGCATGAGCACAGGGTGAACAAAACCGTTGAATGGCTGACTGCACTGGGCCGAGACGCAGCTAGCCTATCTACCCTGTCTCTAAGAAAGCCTGCTTTTAGGATTGATCACTATATACCACCAAAATATTAAAGATTTGTGCTAAAATAGACTCTCACATAGGCCAACCATACATTTACATGAAAATGCAGTCACACACAAACTCAAACAGTACCCACCACCCCATGCTTTCCACAGGTTAAGACACACAAGTACTTACGATGAATTTAGTTAAGTTTTCATTTACTTTCACCACATTTTTGGCCATGTGCTGCATGACTTCCAGCACCTCGTTCTCGGTGTACCCTGTGTAATACTGCTGCTTTAAATTCTGGATACAAGGCAAAGAGAAGACAGAAAGGAGTGAGGGGCAGAACAAATGGTACACACACTGATGTGACATTTAAAGCTGTAAAGGATGATTCTTACCTTCCAAAAAGTCTCATGGCCCTAACTACAACCATGGAACCAGATGACTGTGGCCCCGGAACAGAGCTCTCTTAAGACACTGTGAGGGCTCTGGTGCTTTGGCGTGGTGGGTAAAGCTGCCTCCTGCAGTGCCAGTGTCCCATGTGGGCACCGGTTCAGGTCCCGGCTGCTCCACTTCCAGTCCAGCTCTCTGCTATGGCCTAGGAAAGCAGAAGATGGCCCAAGTCCTTGGGCCCCTGAACCCGCCTGGGAGACCCAGAGGAGGCTCCTGGCTTCAGATTGGCAAAAAGATAGTGTGAGGCTGTCAGCTAAATCAAAGGCCATTTTATTATTATTGTTATGTTTAAAAGGTTTCTTTATTTATTTGAAAAGCAGAGTTACAAAGAGGCAGCAGCAGAGAAAGAGAGAGAGAGAGAGAGAGAGAGAGGGAGGGAGGGAGGGAGGGAGGGAGGGAGTCTTCCAACCAATGGTTCCCTTCCCAAATGGCAAAATGGTTGGAGCTGGGCCCGATCCGAAGCCAGGAGCCTGAGGCTGCTTCCAGGTCTCCCATATGGGTGCAGGGGCCTAAGCATTTGGGCCATCTTCTACTGCTTTCCTAGGCCATAGCAGAGAGCTGGATCAGAAGTGGAGCAGCCGGGACTTGAACCAGCGCCCATATGGGATGCCGGCACTGCAGACCAGGGCTTTAACCCAGTGCACCACAGTGCCGGCCCCCATTTTATTATTTTTTAAAGAGGTTTCCCCAGGGCTGCAGGATGCTTCTAGTAACAAAGCTTTCAGGACTACCTCTATCACCAAAGTGAAAGGAATGAAAAATGAGGTAGAATGAAAACAAAACCAAACAAAGAGATGCCCCTTTACAGTGCTGGCCACGTCACACACATCACTCTGCCACAGCCCTGCCCTGATAGCCACATTAGGAGACAAACTGCACTATGGATTAAGATAAAAGTTCTAAATAAAGCCTTTATTATACATACTTATATATATGGATATATGTGTGTGTATATGTATATGTTTATCTTAGTACAAAAGTATTTTGAAACCCATTTATAGATTCTTTACAATGTACATTTTCCATGAACTATTCGCAGAACTATCAGTTTGTATGGATTTCAAATTTTGTTCTTGAACCAAAATAAACAATCTTTTAATTACATTTGTGAGGTATCCTGTAGGCTGGCAACCTTAGGACTGCACTGCTGTTGTGTACGGCCCAGCCCCTTTTCTCCCCTTCTCTTTGGGAGTTTGCCTACCTGCAGACATGCACTCTGGCTGTGTACTTCTGTGTGAACACACAAACACACACACAATTTTTGCTGAACCATATGAAAGTGAGTTGCAGACATGTGATTTCACTTCTAAATGTTTCAGAAACATCTTTTTAGGAATATTTTAGTGTATTTTCCTACCTATCTACAATATCATTCTCACACAAGGAATGGTACCAACAATTCTTTAGCATCATCTAATAAAATTGTCAATACTCCTATTTCTCCAATTGTTCCAAAAACGTTCTATATAGAAGGTTTTTATTTGGTTTTTAATTGTGTTTTAGATCTAGGGTCCAATCAAAGTATATGCAGTATATTGGATCACTGTGTCTTTATTCATTTTAAATTTAAAAAAATAAAACAACCTCTTCCTTCTTGGCTTTAAATGACAACTTTCTGATGTATTCAGCCCCAGTTACTTACAGAAGGTCTCCCACTACAGATTTGTCTGTGTGTTTTCTCAGGACTGAATGAGGGCATGAACACTGCATCAGAGATCATAAGCACTCCGGGCTGCACCAGCAAACACAGAGCAAGGTGGCCCACTACTGGTTATGCCAAACTTGATCCCTGGGGTAAGGTGGTAACCATCAGACCCCTCCATCATAATTCTTCAAAATCTGAAGTGTCTATAGGATGATAATTTGAGAGCACATGAATCTTGTTCCTCCAAATTAATTCATTTAAAGATTTTTGTATCCATTGATGGTCCTTACTTGAATCAATCATTGTATTGGAAACTAAAAGAAAATAGATTTCTAATTCTATCACTTTCTACTTTAATTAGCTGGTACTCTGATTTTAAAAATAAAGAGTCTTGGACCAGCGCCGTGACTTAACAGGCTAATCCTCTGCCTTGCGGCACCGGCACACCAGGTTCTAGTCCCGGTTGGGGCGCCAGATTCTATCCCGGTTGCCCCTCTTCCAGGCCTGCTCTCTGCTATGGTCCGGGAAGGCAGTGGAGGATGGCCCAAGTCCTTGGGCCCTGCACCCCACGGGAGACCAGGAGAAGCACCTGGCTCCTGGCTTCGGATCAGCGAGATGCGCCAGCCGCAGCAGCCATTGGAGGGTGAACCAGCGGCAAAAAGGAAGACCTTTCTCTCTGTCTCTCTCTCACTATCCACTCTGCCTGCCAAAAAATAAATAAATAAATAAATAGTCTTGGGTTCAGCGCTATGGTGTAGCAGGTAAAGCCACTGCCCGCAGTGCTGGCATCCCATGTGGGCACCAGGTTGAGTCCTGGCTGCTCCACTTCTGATCCAGCTCTCTGCTGTGGCTTAGGAAAGCAGAAGATGGCCCAAGTCCTTGAGCTCCTGAACCTGTGTGGGAGACCTGGAAGAAGCTCCAGGCTCTTGGCTTCACATCGGCCCAGCTCTGGCCATTGCAGCCATTTGGAAAGTGAACAGTGGATGGAAGACCTTTCTCTCTCTGCATCTCTGTAACTCTCTTTCAAATAAATAAATAAATCTTTGAAAAAGAATTTTAAAGCAGTTTGCACTGTGGCACAGGTTATCCTCCACCTGTGGTGCCAACATCCCATGGGAGTGCCAGTTCTAGTCTGGCTGCTCCTCTTCCAATCCAGCCCTCTGCTATTACCTGGGAAAGCAGTAGAAGATGATCCAAGAGCTGGGGCCCCTGCATGTGCTTTGGGGACCCAGGATCCTGGCTCCTGGCTTCGATCAGCCCAGCTCTGGTCATTGTGGCACTTTGCGGAGTGAACCAGCAGATGGAAGACCTTCCTCTCTCTCTCTCCCTCTCACTATCTGTAACTCTACCTCTCAAATAAATAAGATCACTAAAAAAACCAGAGTCCTGCCAGACATAGAGAAATATCACATGTTCTTCTTTATATACAGGAACTAAAATTAAAAAAATAAACAAATGCCTAAGTATATCAGTTTTGCTGCAAACATAGTGTTTTGTCAAACTTGGCTTAAATCTTTGTCAAACAAATTGATAGACTGATATACTACTATAGTTTTTAAAGTTGTATTTATTTATTTATTTTGACAGGTAGAGTTATAGACAGTGAGAGAGAGAGACAGAGAGAAAGGTCTTCCTTCCGTTGGTTCACCCCCTAAATGCCTGCTATGCCTGAAACTGCACCGATCTGAAACCAGGAGCCAGGTGCTTCCTCCTGATCTCCCATGCGGGTGCAGGGGCCCAAACACTTAGGCCATCCTCCACTGCCTTCCTGGGCCACAGCAGAGAGCTGGACTGGAAGAGGAGTAGCCAGAACTAGAACCGGTGCCCATATGGGATGCTGGCGCCGCAAGCAGAGGATTAACCAAGTGATCCATGGCGCCAGACCCTGTACTAATATAGTTTTAATGATTTTGTGACTATTTTAAAATTTACTTTATATGAGGGAAATTGAACATCTCTTCATTTGATTATTGTTTATAGTGTTTATGTATTTTCTTCTGGATTATTGTCTCTTTACTTTTTATTGGTTGAACTTCTCTTATTTAGCGGAGCCAGTAAGTTTTGACTGTAATGTAAATTTAAAATGTCGTCTCAAAAAATATTAAGTTAAAAAAAGAAACACAAAATAAAAGAATGCTAGGGCAGGCATTTAATTTGTGGTGATTAAAATGCTCGATGGCCGGCGCCACGGCTCACTAGGCTAATCCTCCACCTGTGGCACCGGCACACTGGGTTCTAGTCCCAGTCGGGGCACTGGATTCTGTCCTGGTTGCCCCTCTTCCAGGTCAGCTCTCTGCTACAGCCTGGGAGTGCAGTGGAGGATGGCCCAAGTCCTTAGGCCCTGAACCCGCATGGGAGACCAGGAGAAGTACCTGGCTCCTGCCTTCAGATCAGCGTGGTGCGCTGGCCGTGGCAGCCATTGGTGGTTCAACCAACAGTAAAAGGAAGACCTTTCTCTCTGTCTCTCTTTCTCACTGTCCACTCTGCCTGTCAAAAAAAAAAAAAAATGCTCGAGTCCCACAGAGGGCCTAGGTTCAGTTCTTTTCTTTCAAAGGAAAGAAGGAAGGAATGAAATAAAGTCCCCTTTAATTTTTTGCATCACTATGAACTCATGAATTATTTTTATAGACATTATTCTTTTTAATGCTCAAATTTAGTCAAGAGCCCTTTCAAACCAGTTCATATGTTCTGATGTGACCTCAATGATCTTGGATCACTGACACCACGGAGCACTTCCCCTGCAAAGGCCCTGAAATCAGCTATTTGCTAAAGAGCCCTAGGTCCTAGTGGATAGTGGTATTTAGTATCCAAGATATAAGCACAGGGGCCAGCACTGTGGTGTAGCAGGTAAAGCCGCCACCTGTGGTGCTGCCATCCCATATGGGCACCGGTTCGAGACCCGGCTGTACCACTTCCTACCCAGCTCTCTGCTATGGCCTGGGAAGCAAATCCATGGGCTCCTGCACCAGCGTGGGAGACCTGGAAGAAGCTCCTAGCTCCTGGTTTCGCATGGGCGCAGCTCCAGCCGTTGTGGCCATCTGGGGAGTGAACCAGTGGATGGAAGACCTCTCTCTCTCTCTCTTTCTCTGTAACTCTGACTTTCAAGCAAACTAAATAAATCTTAAAAAAAAAAAAAAAAAAAGATATAAGCACAAAAGATATGCTTATTGCTACCAGGTTGTCATTGTTTCTAAGCCCTTCCATAATGAACTCAACGAGATTGTCAAAGCAGATTTAACAATGAGATTTTTCCATTTGTTTATTAACAATATTTTGTCTCTTTATATATTAAAAATTTTAGTTCTTAATAACATGAATAAATTTTGCTTTATCCTACAATACACATAAAATAGTTTCAGTACTATAAGAGACCACTATTAATAATAAACCTGCAAAGTGAACGTTATTTAATTGCTTTGGGTCCTTTGTTTTGCCATCATAGGAAGGATATGCCTTCAGAATGATGAGTTCAAGGTATCTGAATCAATTTTTCCTCTGTGTTCTGTTACCAATTTGAAAGAGTTAAATTGTTTGTTCCTGCCTAAATTCCATTTTAAAATTTGCATAAGATATTTTCATTGTTAAAAACTGACATCATTATCAGGTAAAAGTCAATAGTTACAATCCAAAGTCCTCCTTTCCTCAATCTTCTGCCCTGTTCCCACAGAACCCTACAGTATCCATTCTCATTAGTTCCTGGATTAGTGCTCCAGTTTTTGGAAAATTAGCAAACACATAAATACACATGCAAACACACGCTCTAACTTAAAAAATAAACTGCCATACACAGTTGTACAGATGACAGCTGCCCTGGCAACTTTGCATCTACGCACAGAGGTCACACAAGCCCTAAAGCAATTGATCTGCTTGGCAAAATGCATTGTAAGGGGCCGACACTGTGGTGTAGCAGGTAAGGCCACCGCCTGCAGTGCCGGCATCCCATATGAGCGCCAGTTCTGGTCCTGGCTACTTCACTTCTGATCCAGTTCTCTGCTATGGCCTGGGAGGGCAGTAGGAGACGGTTCAAGTGCTTGGGCCCCTGTACCCACGTGGGAGACCTGGAAGCAGCTCCTGGCTTCGGATCAGCTCAGCTCCGGCTGTTGCAGTCATTTGGGGAGTGGACCAGCAGATGGAGGACCTCTCTGCCTCTGCAACTCTGCCTTTCAGATAAATAAATCAATCTCTAAAAAGAAATGCATTGTGATCCTCCTGGAACAGGAAGGGATGGCAGCGTGGGAGGAGCTGCTTCTAAGCCATCTCCCACTCACCTCCCTATCTCCCCGGGAGCTGTTAAGAGACAGTTCATCTCCCTGCGCTCTCAGGGCACAGCTGCAGACTACCTTGGCTCAGAGGCAGCATGGCGTCAGCCGCTCCACGAGCGTACCCCAGGCCTTGCATGCAGTCATCCAGCTCCTTCTGCTTTCCTGTCCTCCTTGCTGGTTTGTGAGATGAGGGTCAGGAGCTGGTGTCTGACTCTCATCTGAATCTGAAAGTGCCTCCTAGCATCACAGGCTAACTGTCAGGCCTTGGCCTTACTTTGTCTTATATGCTTGACAACTTGCTTGTTTCACTCAACAAAATACCCAAGAAAACACACACATACTGATTCTTTATGGCCTTCCTCATTGTTTGCAACTCTGCATTACATCTGTGTATAGCGGTGTAGTCAGCCAGTACCTGAATTGTCCCGTTGAAAGGCCTTTGCACAGATAACTCTGTGAAAATGCCAAAGTTTTTAATATCATCAGGGCCTACATATAGCCTAGTTAATTTCTTCTTCTTTTTTTTTTTTATTTTATTTATTTATTTTTTTTGACAGGCAGAGTGGATAGTAGAGGGAGACAGAGAGAAAGGTCTTCCTTTTTTCCGTTGGTTCACCCTCCAATGGCCGCCGCGGTAGGCACGCTGCGGCCGGCGCACTGCGCTGATCCGATGGCAGGAGCCAGGTGCTTCTCCTGGTCTCCCATGGGGTGCAGGGCCCAAGGACTTGGGCCATCCTCCACTGCACTCCCTGGCCACAGCAGAGAGCTGGCCTGGAAGAGGGGCAACCGGGACAGGATCGGTGCCCCAACCGGGGCTAGAACCTGGTGTGCCGGCGCCGCAAGGCGGAGGATTAGCCTACTGAGCCGCGGCACCAGCCTATCTTCTTTTTTTTTTTTATTTGCCAGGTAGAGTTATAGACAGTGAGAGAGAGACAGAGAGAAAAGTCTTCCTTCCGTTGCTTCACTCCCCAAATGGCCGCTACGGCCGGCGCTACGCTGATTTGAAGCCAGGAGCCAGGTGCTTCTCCCTGGTCCCCCATGTGGGTGCAGGGGCCCAAGCACTTGGGCCATCCTCCACTGCCCTCCCAGGCCATAGCAGAGAGCTGGACTGGAAGAGGAGCAACTGAGACTAGAACCCGGTGCCCATATGGGATGCTGGCGCTGCAGGCAGAGGGTTAACCAAGTGAGCCATGGCGTCAGCCCTGTTAATTTCTTCTTAAACCTACTACTCACCCATTTTCCTTGGCCTAGAACCTTCTGAGACAAGCAGGAAGCAGCCGCCGCTACCTTAGAAGGGTGATAATGCACCATGTCGTAATCAATGAGAGTCAGCTCCATCAAGTATTTGGCCAAAGTATGCTGTTCCACATCGACCTGGGAAAGAACAGCCAAGGACAGTAAGAACCACAACGGCTATCACTATCTTGCAGAATTCTGGGGTGACCTTAGGAATGCAAATCTACTTCACTCACTCCTTCCCAAGGACTGCTCTGTTCTACATCTGTTATACACCCAGAATGTGAGGCCTTTTCTCATACGAACTGACAAGACATGCATTAAGGCTTATCTAAAGGATGCTTTCTGCCAATTCTTACACTTCTCTTAAAGTGGGTCAATGTTCCTGGGATGAGACCTCAAACAAAAATGGGCACTTACCTCGCCTGCTTTTGATGCTCGTCTTAAGAAGTGTAAGGGCAAGGGTCGACCCAGTTCAAATTTCAGTTCTTTCAAAATTAGAGTTTCCATTTCTCGGATTTGAGAACTGGTATAAGCATTGTCTGTGATATAAACGAAGTCTTCAATATTTGGAGAAAACATCTCCTCGTACTTGGAAGCCAATAGCAGAGCAGTTATCCCAACTAGCTGAAGCTTCTTGCGGGAGACTGGCTGAACCTGATTGAAAACACGTGTGTCAAAACGTCCCCCAACAAGAGGGTCAGGCCCCCAACACCTGAATGCTCACAGTGGGGAGCGCCGTGAGCAGGGCAGCTCTGTTACAGAGAACTGACCCTGGGCCAGGCACAGTGCCAAGAGGCTAACACATCCTCTCATCCAATCTGCACAAAAATCCCACGAAGTGCATACGTTTTCATCTTCAATTATAAGGAGACGACCCGAGAAGAGATTCAGACACCAGCCCAACATGACTCCATTGTGGAGAAGAGAAGAATCCAAGTCTGACAAGCAAGCTCCCCTAGTCACCCTTTGACTGGCACTCAGTGTGGGCTGAACGGAGATGCAGCCAAGACAGAGAGGGAGGTTTTAAACGATGGCTCTACATTTCCTTAAGTCTCCCCAAAAATACACAAATCATTCAGCTTGAAAAACCCTTCAACAATACTTCAGTGAGGGAAAAATCTCAGCCCAGGGTACATGTATTTCCCTTAATTTCCTTTTTCTTTCTAAACTACAACTTTATTTTTCTTGCTTCAACTGTCATTATAGGAAATCTACTTAAAATAGTGCTGTGCCTTCCTGCCTGATGAGGACTTAAGACTGAAAACCCACTGAATCTATGGTCACTTAGGATTCTGCACTATCTGAGGACAATTACAAACATAAATATATCGTGTTGCATAATATGTACTTGACCTAAACCCATCGGTGCCTTCAAACAAATCCTCATTTGCTAACATTTGTTAGACAATATATTAGCAATTCACATTTGGTGTTCCCCTAACTGGATAGTGTCTGTGCATTCCCAAATGATAAATACTTTGAAGATCATTCTGCCTCACAGCGTATTTTCAGACAGTCCGCTTTATGGTCCACATTCTTAGCCCACTATACAGACCCACCCTTGCTCCTTTGGGGGAATAAATTTGTACCTCCTCACTCTTCTGTGATTAAATGCCACAACTGGCTGGAGATTTATTTACTTATTTATTGGGACCAATGCTGTGGCACAGCAGGTTAAGCTGCCACCTGCAGGGCCAGAGTCTTACAGGAGTTGGTTCAAGTCCCAGCTGTTCCACTTCTGATCAGCTCCCTGCTAATGAGCCTGGGAAAGCAGCAGAAGATGGCCCAAGTCCTTGGGCCACTGCAACCATGTGGGAGACCCGGAAGAAGCTCCTGGCTCCTGGCTTCAGATCAGCACAGCTCCGGCCACTGTGGCTATTGGGGGAGTTCACAGTAGATGGAACATCTCTCTGTGTCTCCCTCTAATTCTGCCTTTAAATCTTTAAAAAGATTTATTTATTTATTTATTTATTTATTCAAAAGTCAGACCTACAGAGAGGAAAGGGAGAGACACAGAGAGGTCTTCCATCCACTGGTTCACTCCCCAGATGGCCACAACAGCCAGGGTTGGGCTGGCCAAAGCCAGGAGTTTCTTCCAGGTCTCCCATGTGGGTGCAGGGGCCCAAGCACTTGGGCCATCCTCTGCTGCTTTCCCAGGTGCATTAGCAGGTAGCTGGGTGGAAAATGGAACAGCCAAGTCTCAAACCAGCACCCTTATGGGATGCCAGCATCGCAGGCAGAGGCCTTACCTGCTACGTCACAATACCAGCCCTGAAACTTTGAGATTCTTAAGCCATATTCCTCATTATCTGGATGGAGAAATTTAACACCAAAGAGTACCAAACTTTCTAAGTCATGCAAGTAGGCTTAAAAACCAGTAACCAAAGACCACAAACTTCAGATCAACTTTCACACCACCTGAGAGCATACTTCTTTTGATGAATAATGTGGCAAAGTACTAAGGTTGAGCATCCCTGATCTGAACTGCTACAAAATCCAAAACTTGAGTGATAACATGACACTACAAGTGGAAAATTGCACACTTGACCTCATGTGATGAGTGACAGTCAACACAGGCACCCTCAGACTATATGTAGAAGGCGTGCATGAAACAAAAACAGATTTTGTTTAGACTTTGGTCCCATCCCCAAGATATCTCACTACGTATATGCAAATATTACAAAATGCAAAACACTTCTGGTCCCAAGTATTTTGGGCAAGAGAAACTATTTTCCGGAGCAACTGTTAGCAGGCTGACCTTAGAGAAATGCCCTGAGTTGGTTGTCATCATTAAGGGTTTGACACACTTTGTCTACTTCCTTTTCTAGCATCTAAAGTTCTTTGGGTCCTAATGAATTGGCTTTTGATCTTTTCTTCTATTCCAAGAGATCTTAGCTTTCTATCCCTGAAGCACAACTATGATACTCAAGGAGGCTCGGACACCAAGTGCCTGAAGTCACACTTACCTGTAAAAACCTATCCATGATGGCGACGCACATATACAGGGTTTCCTGCAGGAGCCTGAACTTGGAGTGCACTTGCACGAGCCAGTCAACCAGGATAGCACGCATACGTCCATTTATGTCTCTTCCATCTAAGAAATGTGGGTTTATGGACTGCAAAACCTGTTGACAGAATAAAAAGTTTAAAACGTTGACCTCATTTCCTTCCCAGCTGTGTGGCAAATTCCCCACTGCTTGCACAAGGTAAACACAAAGGCCCACTCACCTCAAGCTGCCTTAGATACTGGTAAATATCCTTAACATAGTCACTGCAGAGCTGCGGGTTCTCCCAGTCTTCATTATCAATATCCTCGATTTTGCAGAGCAAAGCATCAGAGAAAGCTTGGCAGAGGTTCTCTTCCTTCATGGAGACATCCTCAGGTATGGGGGAAGGGCCCTACAACCAATTAAAGCACACGTATTACTGTTAGGAGCAGCCCTCCCCACAAACCACAGAGCCCACAGGATTAAACATCAGTATCACCGGCATTGTTTAACTACGTTAAAGCCAAGATACAGCAAATGTTTTCACAGAGAAAATAACTGTTTAAAACTCTCTAATTTCTTTTCTTTTCAAAATATTTATTTGAAAGGCAGAGTTTCACAGAGGCAGAGAGAGAGACAGACAGACAGACATCTTTAATCCACTGGTTCACTCCCCAAATGGCCGCAACGGCTGGAGCTGCGCCAATCCAAAGCCAAGAACCAGGAGTTTCTTCTGGGTCTCCCAGGCGGGTATAGGGGCCCAAGGACTTGGGTCATCTTCTACTGCTTTCCCAGGCCACAGCAGAGAGTTGGATCGAAGTGGAGCAGCCGGGAACTGAATCGGCGCCCATATGGGATGCTGGCACTACAAGCGATGGCTTTACCTACTATGCCACAGCACCGGCCCCTAAAACTCTCTAATTTCACTCAAGGTGAAAATCAAAGTCCTCAGCGCCTATGAGGCCTCCATCACCACCTGGCCCACTCACTTTTCCCTTGCTAACCCATCCATCTCCCACTCCTCTCCCCTTGGTTTGCTTTGCCCCAGGCTCCTGACAAGACCTCAAATGAGCCAGCTACTCCAGCCACAATGCTCTTGCCTGTGTATCTGCAGGGCAATCCCCTCACCTTCTTTGCTTTGCTGAAGTGTTACCCTGCTCAAAAAAGGCCTATTCTGACTCCTATTTAAAACCACCACTGAGGCCAGCACCGTGGCACAGCAGGTCAAGCTTCCACCTACAGCAATGAAATCCCATAAGGATGTTGGTTCCAGTCCCAGCTATTCCACTTCCAATCCAGCTGTCTACTAATAGCCTGGAAAAGCAGTGGAAGATGGCCCAAGTGCTTGGGGAGACCTGGAAGAAGCTCTTGGCTTCTGATGGGACCAGCTCTGGCTGTTGTAGTCATTTGGGGAGTGAACCAGAGGATGCAAGACTTTTTTCTCTGTCTCGCCCTGCGTCTGTAACTCTCTCTCAAGTAAAAAACGTTTAAAAATAAAAGTAAAACCACCAACTTAAATTGCTGCTCTCCTTACCCTCCCCCACATATATGTCATCTCTGTTTCTTTTCTTAAAGAATCTATCATCTGCTGATATTCTAGAGTTTACTCATATATGTGTTCTCTGACCATCTCTGCCACAATGTGGTTTTAAATTTATTTACTTATTTGGTTTCTCAAATGCCGAAATGATTGCTGACACGTAGTAGGTACTCGATAAATGAAAAACACTGGTCACCTAGGTTCAGAGATTCCTGGAACAAATCATTCATTTTAACAGTAGCTTCCTCTGCCAAGCATAATGCTTTCTTCTCTTCAAATATTTATTATGAATTGAGAAACTGTTCAGCAACTGAAGAGCAGAAAAGCGGGACTAGTGTTGTGGTGCAGCGGGTTAGCGGCTTTCAACGTCACCAACCCCGATCAGAGCGCGTTTGTGTCCCAGCTATTCTGCTTCCAGCTTCCTGCTAATAATGTGCCTGAGAAGGCAGCAAAAGATGGCCCAAGTGTGTGAGCCCCTGTCACCCATGTGGGAGGCCTGGATGGGGTTCCTGGCTTTGGCCTGGCCCCAGCCTGGCTGCTGTGGCTATCCGTGGAGCGAATCAGCAGGTGGAAGATCTCTGTGTTACTCTGCCTTTCAAATTAATAAAGAAATATATTTTATAAAGATTTATTTATTTATTAATTTGAAAAACAGTTACATAGAGGCAGAGGCAGAGAGACATCTCCCATCTGCCATTTCACTCCTCAGATGTCCTGGCTTCTTCTGGGTCTCCCATGCAGGTGCAGGGGCCTAAGGACTTGGGCCATCGTCTACTGCTTTCCCAGGCCATAGCAGAGAGCTGGATGAGAAGTGGAGAGACCCAGCCTCGAACCAGCGCCCATATGGGATGCCAGCACTGCCGGCGGCAGCTTTACCTGCTATGCCACAGCACTGCAGGTGGCAGCTTTACCTCCTACACCACAGACAGCCCTTACAAATAAATCTTTAAACAAAGAAAAAGCATGTTCCAGGGGACCTACATTGCACTGCAGTGGATTAAGTCACTGCTTGCAACACTGGCAACCCATATCAGAATGTGGTTCAAGTCCAGCCTGTTCCACTTCTGATAAAGCTCCCTTGCTAATGTGCCTGGGAAAACAGTAGAAAAAAAACCCAAGTACTTGGGCCCCTGCCACCCATGTCAGAGACCTGTATGGAGTTCCTGGGTCCTGGTTCTGGCTTACTCCAGCCCCAGACATCCCAGTCATTCAGCAAACCAGTATATTAAAGATCTTTTGCTCTGTCCCTCTGCCTTTCAAATAAACCTTACCAAAAAAGAGGGGGGCGGGGGGAGGGGAGCAGTGCTATGGCATAGCGTGTAAAGCCTCCACCTGCAGTGCTGTGCCAGTATCCCTTATAGGAGCCAGTCCAAGATGTGGCTGCTCCACTTCCGATCCAGCTCTCTGCTATGGCCTGGGAAAGCAGCAGAAGATGGCCCAAGTGCTTGGGCCCCTGCACCTGCGTGTGAGACCAGGAAGACGCTCCTGGCTCCTGGCTTCAGATTGTCCCAGCTCCAGTCATTGCGGCCATTTGGGGAGTGAACCAGCAGATAAAAAAGACTTCTCTCTCTTTGCCTCTGCCTCTCGGTAAGTCTGCCTTTCAAATAAATAAATCTTAAAAAAGAAAAGCATGTTCAAGTCTATGGATAAAATAAGAGAAGAAAGCAAAGGCCACACAAGCATACAACACAGTATTTTATTTTCTTATACTGCTGACTGGGTGCTTATTTACAGAAACCACACAAATTAAAAATTTATAAAGTAAGTTAAGTATTTAGTAATGAAGCATAAATAAACCATGACTTTAGAAAGAATAAGAGGTACAAAGTACAACCTAACAGGACTGCTAAGTTATAAAGAATATGTATTAAAGTAATAAAATATAAAAAGAGGAGGCTGTATAATAAAAAAGGTAATTTTCATTTACATGAAAGCTCAGTGATTGTTGATCTTCAGTCTCGGAGGACCAACACCAAAAAAGAGCGAGCAGTTCCTAAACAAGCCCTTCCCTCTAAAATCAAAGATCTTAACCTGAGGAAGGACCACGTCAGTGAGGTGCATTCCATCTACTCCACAAGTTGAGCCCTCAAGAGCAAAGGCCATGGGGTGCCAAAGGAAACCAGGCTTGGGTGCCAGAGAAGCACAGAAAATGAAAACAAACCTGGGAACCCCAAGGTGCCCTGTGCAGAGAGGGGAAAGGGGAACAAGAACCTCGAGAACAGTGCAGACTGAAGCTGAAGGAGGAGCGAAGTCCTGGAAGGAACGTGGCAGGGTGGCTGGAAGCAGAGGGGCACCTTCCTAAGCCACGGAGCTCCAGTGTTAGGGTGAGCTGTCAGCACCGGTGTCTGGTGTCAGGCATCGGAGGTCGCCCTCACCACCTCAGGTGCTAGCTTAGCAGTGAGGAATGTTCATCCACGTCCCCTTCAGAAGCACCCGAGTCTGGTCCTATCCAAAGCTCCCAGGATAAGACGAGCATACATGCTCTGGCTCCTAATTGAGAACTGACTGAAAGAATTCCATTTATGGGGCCTGTGCTGTGCAACAGCAGGGTAACGCCCTGGCCTGAAGCACCAGCATCCCATGTGGGTGCCGGTTCAAGTCCTGGCTGCTCCACTTCTGATCCAGATCTCTGCTATGGCCTGGGAAAGCAGTGGAAGATGGCCCAAGTCCTTGGGCCCTGGGACCCATGTGGGAAATCCCGAAGAGGCTCCTGGCTTCAGATTGGCGCAGCTCCGGCCATTATGGCCAATAGGGGAGTGAATCAATGGATGGAAGAACTCTCTCTCTCTCTCTGCCTCTCCTCTCTGTGTAACTCTTTCAAATAAATAATAAATCTTAAAAAAAAAAAAAAAAAAGAATTCCATTTAAAATCTAAAATAATTATTCAAAGACCTTTTCTAAGACCCAACTTGTCCATTCAGTCACCTAAGCCCCAAGAACCAACTGTGTAATTTTCTGTTCAGTATTTGCTCAGCTAGTCAACTGTCACAAACTTTTTTTTTTAAACAGATTTCCCATCTTCTAATTCACTCTTCAAATGTCCAAAACAGCCAGGACTGGGCCAAACCAAAGTCAGGAGCCCTGAACCAATCCATGGGTGACAGGGACCCAAGTCCTTGAGCCATCTGCTGCTCCCATGGTGGACATGAGCCAGGTAGGAAGGTAGAGTAGACTAGGACTTGAACCCACACACTCCAATACAGAATGCAGGTGTCTCAAGCAGCATCTTGGTTGCTGTGCCAAATACCTATTCCTCTCACAAATTTTTAATAACAAAAGTGATTTACAAATAAAAACCTTCAAACTAGATAAATGAATGAGTTCTGTGGATAGTTGAAGACAACTGAAAAGTCAGATCAGAAACCTTATAAATAAGAAATTTTGCTTAACTTGGGGCAGGCATTCGGCCTAGTAGTTAAGATTTCCGTGTCCCATATCAATCTACACAAATCTGATACTGGGGGCCCAGCTCCCTGACTCCAGCTTCCTGCTGATACAGACCTTGGTTAGCAGGAGGTTTTGGGTTCCTGTTACCCATGTGGGAGACATGGATTGGGTTCCTGGCACCTGGCAGCCATGGATGGCATTTAGAGAGTAAACCAACAGCTGTCTGCCTCTCAATAAAGGAAAAAGATGTTTAATTAGTGAACTCCAGAGGCTCCTTTTGGTAAGGAGCCAGGTGTTTTGAGTTGGGAGTGTTGAGAGGATGGAGTAATACAGGTATTCACAAGTTTTGATAAGAGTTCCTTTATTTTCTAAATTTATGACAAACAATGTCAATTAAGTGCAATAGAGAAGGAGCCAAAGAAAAACTGCTGATGCCAATCACTTCATTATTTGTAGCAAACATGTGTTTGTGAATACAGATACACACAATTATACACAGGCAAAATCAGTTACTATGATAAGCTTTGGGAATGCGCTAGAATGGCTATTTGAGGGTACAAACGAACTGATCATTTAAATATTTCAGTATTGTTTTGCTATTTATCACTGTTTCTTGTGTAATTAAAAACAAGTCCCTCTTTTTTTGAAAAAAGTGAGCAACTGTGCTTATTTCCCTTTTATATAGATCTTATAGTAGGGAGAATTAGGCCATAAACCATTGTTGTACTTGAACCATGACTATCACTGAATTTGGTATTGAAATCAAATCTGCAAATCTGAAACCTCACCTAAGTTTCTGGCTGCAACTTCTTTCTCTAAGCTTCCATCACTCTCTGTGAAGGTGTACTATAACCCAGGCTTTGACTCCTAGGACCCCAACTTAGCTGGGACTCACATGGAGGCAAGCAATAGTCCAACCTGTTCCCCAATGCCCAGCAAACAAGGGACTGGTGGAAAGCCTCTCCTTCCTTCCAAACTGCTCAGTGTTCACCAAACATCACTGATCAGAAAAAAAAATTTTTTCTCCAAAAAAATTGCATAATTAGCATCTGTGAATGGCTGGAATGCTTCCAATATCTCAGCCAGGGCTCTGTGATTCCGTTGTTTCACCTGCCCTCCAGTGTTACAGAAAGGGTAGTATGGATTCCATTAGAAGTCTGGGAACACCTGTTTTCATGGGCACCCAGCTTATGTTGCAAGCTTTACAGGAAAGTTGCTAGAAACCTGTGTACTCAGCTGGCGTTTCCCTAAGTCCAGGAATGGGCTGGAAAGCAGCAGTACCAACTCTACAGACGGAGCCGAGTGCTGAGCAGAGGCACGCAAGCAGAGGGGCACACCTGCAGAAGGTGGGACCCCACCTTGTGGACAGACCTAACGGTCCCTTCACCACTTGGGTTCCCAGAGCTGAAAGGCATGTGTTTGAATTGAAAAATAATTGTTCATTAATCCTGGACAGCTTCTATACTAGATCATTCATTCAGGTATGCTTATATTATACTATGGCAGTGCTGTTTATACGAACTGGGCTGCAGTTCCACAATGCTTTATCTGAAACACAGCGGCCTCAAAGGAGCCAGCCAAGGGAAAGGGTGGAGCTGTAAAGGTCACAGGAAGAAACAAGTTTTCCTTTGTTTCTTTCATAACATTTTTTTGGTTCATTGGTTTTTTTTTTTGTTTTTTTTTTTTTTAAACTGGCCTGTTTTCTTCTCTCAAACAGTAATACGTACCTAGGATGAAAGTCTGAAAATTTTAAGGAAGAAAATGAAACTCAATCTTAAGCCCAACATAATACTCAGAAACAAATAGCACTGATATTTTGTGTAGAAACACACCCTTTCAAAGCAAATCTGGGGTCATATAGTATGTACTGTGTTAGAAACTGGTTTTTCCACTTCTTGTTACAGGGATGTTGACATTTTTAGAGACTCTTCTAAAAGTTGGTATTTGTGGCTACATGGTGTTTCATTAAATGGATTTACCAATATCCTAATACAGGTTATGTTTGCAACTATGTAAGAGCTATTCATCACAGCACTATTTAAAAGGCCTTGACTATCCCTTTGGATGACTGTAGAAACAGACTTGCTGGGTATGGCGCATCATGAGCTGAAGTAGAACGCCAAACCAATCACCCATCTGCAGTGGGAGGAACCACGCTCAAATGCTGCACAGCAGCTGCAAGATCAACGTCTAAAATCGGCCACTGGGTCTGGTTTTTAGGAAGTCACCAAAAACTTCTCACAAAGTCCTCTTAAAGGAAGTTCAATCTTGAGTAACTGCTCTGAGCTTTAGTTCTCAATTCAAAGTCTTTTTCTCCTCCCCCATAAATAACAATGTGCTTCCAACCATCTCCTCTGGGTAAAGGTTCCCAAGTCCGCTCTCTCCTTCCGACATCACTGCATATTTTCAACCACATTGCCAGGAAGATACCCCGCCATTACCTCAACAAATCTAAAGCCAAACAGGGAGCCTTCCCCTAACCTACCACCCTCCATTGACCTTTCTATTTTTTGTTAATTTAAAGCATAAATGCTTTAAGACCCACACACTTAAGGGGCTCACGCTTCTACTCCAAGCAGTGTATCTAAAATATCCTTTCTAAATACTGGATGACGTCTCTAAGAGGTGTTCTGGTACAACCTAACACAGTCAACGTTGAGTCTTAGCACCTCATGCAGATACTCTGGGAGATCTGCGCTAGTCAAAACTACACCTCCCAACATGCCTCCAGTACTTTCCCTTCCTCAAAAGTTGGCAGCTTCCTCACTGCCTAACAGGATAAAAATACAAATTGCAAGGCCCTCAACTCCAGCTGCAACCTTCCTTGCTGCTTCTTCCCATGTGACTTCTGATTCAATCTAGAGCAGCAGACTCCTGGATCCAAGGACACGATTACAGCCTTTTCCACTTTGCTGCCTTGATTTTCATTGCTGCTTTCCCAACCCAAAAGGTGCCCTTTCCTACCAGCTACCATCTTTGAAAACCCCACTTAGGCCATCCAGTTCCTTGACCCACTCCCTCCCTTTACATTCTCTCCCTCCTTCAGCCGCACCTTCCCGAGAAGAGCGAGTAGGTCTCCCCTGGCCATTTGATGTTCACTAATTTTGATGTTTACTAATATAATTTTAGAGACACATACCCCTCCTAGATAAGGCTCCTGAGAGCAAAATGTCTCCTTAGCAGCCTTAACACAACTGGATATGTATAGTAAGTGCTCAATGTATCTATTTATGAAATACAAGGGGACTTCAAAAAAGTTCATGGAAAATGGAATTAAAAGCTTATCTGGGTTGGCCGGCACCGTGGCTCAACAGGCTAATCCTCTGCCTAGCGGCGCCGGCACACCGAGTTCTAGTCCCGGTTGGGGCGCTGGATTCTGTCCCGGTTGCCCCTCTTCCAGGCCAGCTCTCTGCTGTGGCCAGGGAGTGCAGTGGAGGATGGCCCAAGTGCTTGGGCCCTGCACCCCATGGGAGACCAGGAGAAGCACCTGGTTCCCGCCTTCAGATCAGCGCGGTGCGCCAGCTGCAGCGGCCATTGGAGGGTGAACCAACGGCAAAGGAAGACCTTTCTCTCTGTCTCTCTCACTGTCCACTTTGCCTGTCAAAAACTTAAAAAAAAAAAGCTTATCTGGGGATTAAAAAAAATTGCGAAATCCATGCACGAGTTTTTTGTAACAGATACTTTCCATGAAGTTTTTGAAGTACTCTCATATATCCAAAGTTTTATTCTGAAAAATTTCAAACAATATATACGTCTTATGCTGGAGAGAGTGAAGAATTTGTTGTATTCTCAGCACCCACAATGGTGCCTGTGCACAAGTGATTTATGAACAACAGCAGGGACGTACTTGAAAATGAGGTGAACACGCCAAGGGGTCCACTAGCATTCCAACACCAAGTTAGCTAACCAGTGATGGAGATTATACTTTCTTATAACTCAGTGTTATAACAACAGATTTCCATTTTTTTTTTTTTTTTAATTTTAACAGGCAGAGTGGATAGTGAGAGAGAGAGACAGAGAGAAAGGTCTTCCTTTGCCGTTGGTTCACTCTCCAATGGCCGCTGCGGCCGGCACATCTCGCTGATCCGAAGCCAGGAGCCAGGTGCTTCCTCCTGGTCTCCCACGCGGGTGCAGGGCCCAAGGACTTGGGCCATCCTCCACTGCCTTCCCGGGCCGTAGCAGAGAGCTGGCCTGGAAGAGGGGCAACCGGGATAGAATCCGGCGCCCCGACTGGGACTAGAACCCGGTGTGCCGGCGCCGCAAGGCGGAGGATTAGCCTGTTAAGCCACGGCGCCGGCCAACAACAGATTTCCAAAGCCTTCACGGGAAAGTTCATTCTTACAGTGCATTTCTTTTTTATCTTATTTATTTATAGAGAGACAGAGAGAGAAAGTTTCCAAGTGCAGGTTCACTCCCCAAATGCTTGCAACAGCCAGGGCTGGGCTAAGGCCAAACCAGGGAGCCAGAAATACAATCCAGGTCTCTCACAGGGTGGCAGGAACCCAGTTACTTGGGCCATCTCTGCTGCATCCCAGGGTCTGTACTGGCAGGAAGCTGACTGGAACTGGGACTCAAACCCAGGTATTTTGATGTGGGATGCAGGCATCTTAACCGCTATGTTAAATGTCCACTCCTCATGTATTATCTTATTAAAACCCACCAAATCTCATTAAAATCACTAATTTAGTTATTAAAGTAATATTGAGATTCTACTATGAAAGTTCTTGAAATGTTTCAGCGATGATAAGGTACCTTTGCAACCTAGCTAGACAGGCGACTGCACTGTGTGTGTGTAAATTCAGAATGTCCTACCTTTGGAGCCAACATTTCCATCTGAACTGGTTTCACAGAAGCAGTAGGTTTCAGTTGTTTGCTGACATTTGTAGCTTTGGGGTGTTGCACTGGTATTTTAGTGTTCTGAGCTTTCTGCAAGGAAAAAGAAACGTGAATGGGGCCAGCCAACCACTGTCAGCCCTCAGTGCTGCACGGAATCAGCCTTTGTATGCACATTTAGGCCTCAGGGTTGTTACCTTAGCTATTTGTACTGCTCTGGTTGTAACTCTATTTCCAATTTCTTCTAAAACAGCACGCCTAACAGTCACATGACTCTTAGCTTTAGCATTAACTCCTGTGTCTATATTCTCCAAATCACTGGACACCTGAAAAAAAAAAAAAAAGTTAATGAAGCATTGAAACAATTTAAAATAACTTGGCTAATATCAGATCCTCAAATTTAGAACTGCTTTGGGGAAGGGGAACATGTTGAGATCTATTTTCAAGGTACAAGGTACATTTTAAGAAGTCTGTAGCTTTTTGTGACCAAGAATAACACCCTAAATTAGACAAATCATTTATCTACTTTATCTGTGATAAAGTCTTCCCACCTTACAAAACTGTTTTGAGTATTCAAATGGGCCTTGCAAGTAAATGATTATTTCTCTTCTAGCACCAATGCCACTTGTTAAAGTCATTTGTTTAAAAACAAAAATGTTCCATTATGGGGCTGGTATTGTGGCGTAGCAGGTAAAAGTGTCACCTGCAGTGCTAGCATCCCATATGGGCGCCGATTCAAGTTCCAGTTGCTGCACTTCCAATCCAGCTCCCTGCTAACACACCTGGGGAAGCAGCCATCATGGCCCAAGTCCTTGGGTCCCTGCACCCACATGTGAGACCCAGAAGTACCTCCTGGCTCCTGGCTTTGGCCTGGCCCAGTCCTGGCCGTTGCAGCCATTTTGGGGGTTAACCAGTAGATAGAAGATTTTCTCGCTTGCTCTCTCAGCCTATCCTCTGTAACTCACTTCAAATAAATCAATTTAAAAAAAAAAAAAAAAAAACTTCTACAGAGAGTGGTTATAAGTGCAATTAAAGTGAAAAATTAAAAAGCTCTAAAACCAGAAGTTGAAAAACCAGAGCAGCTTTATTATGGCAAATCTAGAAATAAGAAATGCTGCTGCAGACATGACCTTACAAATGCAGCTTTATAAAATGAGGCTGCCGCAGCACAGACTCTTTTTAAGTAAGGATGCTTGAAATGGTGTTCTTGGGTGAAACAGTTTTAGCACTGAGATTCAGGAGAAGTTCAAAGTATGTGCAACATGGGGCTGGTGCTGTGGCGCCGTAGGTTAATTCTCCGCCTGCGGCGTCGGCATCCCATAGCGGTGCCGGTTCTAGTCCCGGCTGCTACACTTCCAGTCCAGCTCCCTGCTATGGCCTGGAAAAGCAGTGGAGGATGGCATAAGTCCTTGGGCCCCTGGACCCACGTGGGAGACCAGGAGGAAGCTCCCGGCTTCAGATCAGCCCAGCTCCAACCGTTGCAGCCACTGGGGAGTAAACCCACAGATGGAAGACCTTTCTATTTCTCCCTCTGTCTGTAACTCTACGTCTCAAATAAATAAATAAAATCTTAAAAAAAAAAAGTATATGCAACAAAAATTGCTAGTTGATCTTTACCTACTTTAGACAGACTGTGATTAGAAACAAAACCTCATTTAAAAAAAGCAATGCACACCATAAAGTTTATTATCAAAGTGATAAGCATTTCATAAGCAAAACAGTATCCTATCCCTGAGATTTAGGGGTCCCACTCCTAAGAGAACTCCCAAAAGAGGACTTGAGTGGATCGACAAAGACCGAGGGGCCAGGGCAAACTGGGGCCCTTCCTTGAATTGAAAGAATCTTACCACTAAATAACATGATAGGTTACATTAGAGAAAAATGACTTGTTAGTTGGATTTGGCTCCACAAAAGGTTATGAATTAAACACAGTGGATTTATTCAGTACCTAGAATTGCAATTCTCCAAAGTCACTGTTCAATCTTTCCAGCATCAACTGCCAATTTTAAAAAGCGTTTGAAAATGTAATGCTTATGGGTTGAAACCTGGTAATGTGACTAAATTTAAACCTATCTGATGGTGACAGGGATTAAGATGGCGCAATAGGGAGGGAGATTACTGCTCTAGACTAGAAGATAGTTTTAAAAAAGGGAGAGAGTGAGTCTCAGGGAAGTGTTAGGGGAAAAAAAGGCAGAGGAAACTCCACACAAATTAGAGGGACACTGTGGACCTATGTGGAGAGTGTGGACACGTACAACTCAGGACCTCAGCACCAGCCCTGGAGTGGGGAAAGGGGCCACCGCATACAGTGCCAGCTGCTCCACTTCCTATCCAGCTCTCTGCTACGGCCCGGGGAAGGCAGAGTAAGATGGCCCAAGTGCTTGGGCCCTGCACCCGCAAGAGAGACCCGGAAAAAGCTCCTGGCTTCAGACTGGTCCAGCTCTGACCGTTGCAGCCATTTGGGAAATGAACCAATGGATGGAAGACCTCTCTCTCACTGCCTCTGCCTCTCTGTAACTCTATCACATAAATCTTTAAACAATAAATTAAAAAATAATAAATACAGGGGAAAATATCCCGTACCTTGGAAACTCTCCTTCACTTTCGGTCAAGCCAATACCTTTTGTACTAAGAAAACTTAACTCAGTGCTTGCATATAATGGCTGTTGCTACTTACTTAATTAGGTATGTGTTTGATATATTTACACTTATAAATGCAAATACTTAGTAAAGTGGTGGGAAAAAAATTCATCTGGAAGGGGAAACTGGCAGCTTTTAACTAGCCTTGCAGCCAGCGCGATGGAACTCAGGTGTGTCACGGTCCTCCAGTTCTTAGCGACGGAAAAGTAGGTGCGGGCACACTTCAGCCTCACGGGGCAAAAATACTCAAAACACTACACAACGCTTTGTTTATTGCACAGAACAAATAAACGGATCCGGACTCTCCCCTCAGTCTGCCATCTCGGTCCAAGCGATAACCTATCACAGGATGGAAGAAATTCTTTTTTTTTTTTTTTTAAGGAGCCAAACCCCACATCAGTAAACACGGCCCAGGCCGCTCTCTGGCGCGATCACAGGCCGGAGGGGGTTCGTCCAGGTCTCCTCCTCCTCCTCCCCACCCCCACCACGGGTCCCTGAGCGGCGAGGAAGGGAACCCCGAGGGCGGACGACGAAGGGCACCCGGGGGCGGCAGCCGGCGGGCGGGAGGCTCACCTGACAGGTGCCACGACCAAACCTTTCCCGACCCCTCCCCACGCCCCGCAGCGGGTGGGGGCGGGGACGGCGGGACGCCGGCCGCGGGGAGCCCCGGAGGAAGCAGCAGCAGCTGTGGCGGGGACAAAGAGGTTCGGAGCAGGAGAGGCAAAGCCAGAGGCAGCGGGGGCCATGGGGAAGGAGGAAGGCGGCTCGGCGGGGCGAGGGGGTCCGGGCCCACTCACCGTCGGGCGTCGGAGCAGCGCCATGAGGGACGCGGGAGGCGAGAGGCCCAGTCCGGCCCAGGCGGACTGGAGCTGGCAGGCACTGGCGCCGTTGGAGCTGCACTCCGGGCCCGGACCGCTGGGGATCGTCGGCGAGGTCTCCTTGTTCCAGGATTCAAATACCGCGCCGCTCGCGCCCCCATTGGGCGACCTCACGCACGGCGTGCCCGTCTCATTGGCTAAGCTTGGACGCATTCCCGAACGCTGATTGGCTGAATTTTCATATGCGCCCCCCCGTTTGGTTGTCATAGAAACCACCAGTCTCCCCCCCCCCACCACCCGCTTTTAAATGACACTTCTGCCTTCATTGAAAAACTCTACCTCTGTGAAAACACAAAAATGAATGTTTCTTGAAAGTAGACGTAAGACGCCACCGAATCGGACAGGGCCTCGCCTAGGACCTTCTCCAGGTTTGTACTGGGTGCGAGGAAGCTGGGTCTACGCAAGACCCGGGCAAGACCGCTGCTGACTTTCATTGCTCTTCCCCAAAGACCGGGGTGGATCTGCATTGCCGGGGCCTGCAAATGTGCTATGTTGCTGAGACGCAACCGTGTGCTACAGTAGAGGGAATTGTGGAGTTTCCAAAAATACTAAGATTCCTAGGGAAGCACACACACACACACACCCGGGATAAAAAGGGACAAGTGATTTGTGTCATTCATGAGGAAGAGAGAGAGAGAGAGAGAGAGAGGTAGAGACAGAGAAGTCTTCCATCCGCTGGTTCACTCCCCAGATGGCCGCAACAGCCGCAGCTGCGCCGATCCAAAGCCAGGAGCCAGGAGCTTCTTCTAAGTCTTCCCACACGGATACAGGGGCCCAAAGACTTGGACCATCTTCCACTGCTTTCCCAGGCCATAGCAGAGAGCTGGATGGGAAATGAAGCAACCGGGACTCGAACCGACGCCCATAGGGGATGCTGACACGGCAGGCGGCGGCTTTACCTGCTACGTCACAGAGCTAACCCCTAAATAAATATATCTTAAAAAGAGAGAGAGAGAGAGAGAGAGAGAGAGAGAGAGAGAGAGAGAGGCTGGCACTGTGGAGTAGCTAGTTAAGCCCCAGCCTGCAGCGCTGGCATCCCACATGAGCACCGGTTTCATTTCCGGCTGCTCCACTCCTGATTCAGCTCCCTGTGAATGCACCTGGGAAGCAGCACAAGATGGCCCAAGTGCCAGGGCCCCTGCACCCACATAGGAGACCTAGAAGAAGCTCCTGGCTCCTGGCTCCTGGCTTGGCCTGGCCCAGCCCTGGCCATTGCGGCTGTTTGGGAAGTGAATAAGTGGATGGAAGATCTATTTCCTGCTCTCTGTAACTCTGCCTTTCAAATAAGAAATAAATAAAATCTTTAATCTAAGACCTAACTCATTAGCATGAGTTCATGAATATATAATTCCATACTTTATAAAACTAAGACCACAGGAAGTATAGTGATCAATTATAGAGGAGAACATTAATTAACTACAAGTATACAGAAAATGATGACAAGCGTATCTAAGAGGCTTAAGATACAGTTTAAGCAAAAATGAAGACAGCTGTCCTATAATATCTGAAGAACTAGCACTCAGCAAGAAACCAGATTTATTCTCACATTTCTCTAGACTATCAACCCTATACCTAACGTTACACGGACCAAAGGAAAAGAACTTTCTAGGGGTGGTCATTTGTGCAGCAGTTAAAACTCCACTTGGGACACCTGCACCCCATAACAGAGTACCTGGGTTTGAGGCCCAGTTCTGCTTCTGATTCCAGCATATCCTGGAAGCAGCTGGTGAAGGCTCAAGTACTTGGGTCCCTGCCACCCATGTGGAAGATTGAGTTCCAGGTTCCGGATTTTGACTTGGTCTCTCTTTCCTCTTCCTTTTTTTTTTTTTTTTTAAACAATTGTTCTATTTATTTGAAAGTCAGAGTTACACAGAGAGAGAAGGAGAGGAAGAGAGAGAGAGAGAGACACGAGAGCTGAGCTGATCTGAAGCCAGGAGCCAGGAGCTTCTTTCAGGTTTCCTACGTGGGTGCAGGGGCCCAAGGACTTGGGCCATCTTCTACTGCTTTCCCAGGCCATAGCAGAGAGCTAGATCAGAAGAGGAGCAGCCGGGACTCAAACCGGTGCCCATATGGGATGCCAGCGCTGCAGGCTGGGGCTTTAACCCGCTGCACCACAGTCCGCCCCCAAAGGAAATGCGCTTCCCTCCATAAGTAGTACTCTGTCACAGGAAGAACATAACCATAACTGTATTGCTCTGTTCTACAGCTAAACAGAACCAATAACATGTGTGTGTAAACAGAAATACAAGATTTCTTGTAATTTGCTTATGCGGTTATGAAGGCCGACAAGTCTCAGGATCTGCAATGTGCAGGCTGGAGACCCTCAAGACCTAAGCCTGTACTTCTAGTCAGAGGGCTGGCAGACTCGAGATCCAGAACAGACGTTTGCTTTGAGTCTGAAGGCAGGGAAAGCTTACATTCTAGCTCAAAGACTGTCAGACATGAAGATCTCCCCCTATTTGTGGGAGGGCAGCCTTTTTGTTCCGATCAAGGTTTCAGCTGATTAGACAAGGCTCATCCACACTAGGGAGCGCCCTCTGCTTTACTCAGTCTGCTGACTCAAATGAGCCACATTTACAAACAGCCTCTCACACACACCTAGAATACTGTTTGACCAAATGATTGTTAAACCATGGCCCAAAGTGCCAGATAAAATGAACCATTCTAATAGTAGCTACCAAGAATACTGTGCAAAGATTTCCCAAGTTATACAAAGGTGAGGCAGAGGAACAGACATACCCAGCGATCTCCGACCTATAAGCTGCTTTTTCTCAGCCATCAGCCTAGGGGAAGAACAGCAGCACTGTGGATACCCCTACTTGAGAACCAAGGTCGTTCTCTACGTAGGCTTCTTGTAGAGTATGTTCAGCTTCTTTGTAGCAGGACTCCTTGCAAGGCAAATGGGCTTATCTTACCTTCCTGTGATGAATTTAAAATGGCCCCAATTTCTTTGCTGCACATTTCCTTAGCAGGTATAATCTATGTCCTCTCCTCCCAAATCTGAGCTAATTTTGTTTTTTGCTCGGACCAACAAAATGTGACACAAGTGGTGTGGTTCTGGTTTCGGTTGCAGGCTCATGTCTCAGCAAGGCTGGTGTTCTCTGTTTTGCCCCTAGCAAGGGACAGACACTGAGAGAAGCATCAAGTGGACCATCTTAACATAAGGGAGTCCATAGCGATGGAGGCAGGGAGCTAGTGAGGAACAGGACTGCTGGTACCCGTGCCACAGTTCTGTGTGTACCACCTTGAGTGGTACTGGCTAGAAATACCCAACACGGCTGCAGGCTATACCCACTCCCATCGTGTGCTGGATACCATGACACTTCTGAGATTTTCCAAAAAGTGGCACGGAAATGGGTGTTCTCAAGCCGCACCCCCAACCTCACCTCCTTTGGATATTCAGTTAAGTTCTGGCCCAGTCACCAGTCCTTTTCCGATTAAAGAAGGACATTGTTAACTCCATGAGGCTGCACACACTCACTCCTGAGTGTGTAATCCCCTTTGCCTTTAAATAAATCTTGCTTTCTTGCTCACCTTCATGTCTTCCTGGAATTCTTTCAGGCTTGGAGATAAGATCCTGGACCAAGCCTAGGCAGGGGCCTCCCCCACAATGATAGGGACATTTTACGCCAGTACAGTTCCCAGATGAATGCAGTCACCTGAGGATCACCAGTTACATCACCGTGAGATTGAGCTAGGCCTGCTCAGATCTGCCCGAATTGCACAACCATGAGCAGATGTGTTGTAAGCCACTAAGTTTTAGGGTGTTTTGTTACAAAACAGGTAGCAGATACACTCAACCTGGGCATTCCCAATCCTTGCACCAAATATAAATTTTTCATTTCCCAGGGGACCAGAGTTCAGTAAAACACGGCACAGAAGCTGGAATTTGCAATCATGTGTAAACTCTGACTTCTCAATAATGCTATCCTGAGTAGTTTTTGCACAGCAAACTTGAGTGCCTTTGTGGTTTATACATGTTTTGGTAGTCTCCTGAGGGCACAAGGAAACACACATTTGTCTAGCACCGAGGCATGAATCACACATTACTGAAGGCCTTGGGAAGCACTGAAGCCTGTCTGATAGAACTTCTGCCCACACAAGACCAGATGTTAATGTGTTTTTAAAACACACAAATCCTTGGCCACCCTTTCTTTCAACGGTAGAACCTAGTTTACCTCAAATCAGGCTATCTGTAGTGAGTCTTGCTTCTAATAAATAGAATGTGGCAGAAGTGACAGAATATAATTTGAGTCTAAGTTTAAAAAACAAAAACAGCACGGTGGCTACTTTCGGCTCTCCCTGGGATCATTTGCTCTGGGGAAATCTACCTCATCATGGAGACATTCAAGCAGCCCTAAGGAGCAGGGCTGGGGGTGGAGGTGGGTAGTGGAGCAAGGACATGAGGTTTTTTCCCAGGGAACTGTGTGCTAACAGCCTCGAAGGTCATCTTAGCAGCAGATCGTCCAGTCCAGTCAAGCCTTCACATGACTGCTACCACAAGAGTCAGGGCTACAAATGCCAGACAAATCTGCTGCCGACAGCCTGACACACAGAACTGAGATAATGTGTGATGTTAAACCACTACACTTTGGAGTTTCAAAGCAATAGATAACTCTTTCTCTGCAGTAAATAATAAACCTTTGATGGATTATGTGGCTAACTGATGTTCTAGGAACCCAGGTACTCTCCGAGCAAAAATACGAATAGCACGGTAGTCGAAAGAGCAACTCAATGAAAGGCATTCTTCACTCCTTTTTAGACAGGCTAGAAAACAGTGGATGGGAGACTTGGCCTGTCTCTTCCAATTCGCTTGGCAAACATTTTTCTTACACAAAGCTTCCTGAGAATCTAAAGAACAGAACCCCCATGATAACATGCCTGGAGTGTCTCATATTAACAGAGAAATTCCCAGCTATGTGAGAGACAGAGCATCCCTCAACTGCGAGATTGGAAATGTTTTTTTAAATGATTTTTTACATTTATTTTATTTGAAAGGCAGAGGTACAGTGAGAGAGGGAGACACAGAGAGGAGAGAGATCTTACATCTGCTGCTTTACTCCCCAAATGGCTACCACAACCAGAGCTGGGCCAGGCCAAAGCCAGTAGCTTCTTCCAGGTCTCCCATGTAGGTGCAGGGGCTCAAACAATTGGGCCATCTTCCACTGCTTTCCCAGGCGCATTAGCAGGAAGCTCAATCGGAAGCAGAGCAGCCAGGTTTCAAACTGGCACCCATGTGGAATGCTGGAGCTGCAGGCAGCAGCTTAATCTGCGGCACCACAGCACTGGCCCCCCCAAAATGTGTTTTGAGTTGTGCCCCCAGCCATACAGGCAATGGCAGAAAAAATTCTCACTTTACAGAGCAAAATATATCGATAACAATCTGCAGAAGTTAACACTTTCCAAAGGTTCTCCCCTCCCCTTGTTGAATACCACAATTCAAAGTAAAGCTGACTGAACAGAACCCACAATAGAAAATTAATATTTAATGAATCTAATCCATTTTTTAGTGATGGTAGAAGAATCATATATGTCATTTTTGGGGGCTAAACAGAAGATTCCAGAAACCTACACCTTCCAAGGCTCTCTCATTGATTGCCATTAACCTAAGGTAAACCTAGAAGAAGCTAAAATGCAACACAGGCAACTTAGTAATGTGTGTTTAACTCCCACAGGGCACCAATCCCCTGCCTAACGGTTTGGTGGAGAGAAAAATCCCGAGAAAAAAAATTTAATTTTAGGTCAGGGAGATCTTGTGCCAATTCTGATCTACTGGCAGTAGGTGCCTAAACCATAGCCTTGAATAACATTAATGGGCAACTTTTTTTTTTTTTTTTTTTTAATTAAAAAAAAAGCCTGCAAGTCAAAGGGGAAGAAAGAAACCACATGTGCTGGGAACCTTCCAACCCATCAGATAAAGGATGAAGAGGATTGTTCCTTCTTACCTAGTCATCAGTTGGCTGGACTCAATGAAACAGAAATGTTAACAGCAAAAACTGATCTATGGTTTAGCCATCTTGCTAAGCTACCATTTTCAAAAGTGGAACTTTCTGGTGGTAGAGTGAGATGGTATGAGCATAGAAAAAACTTACATTCTTAAGTATGTATCATGAACACAGCCCTTTATACTCATTATCTCATTTCATCTTGTTAAAACCTTAAAAAGTAAGTTTTCATTCTGTTTTGTAGATGAGAAAAGGTAGGTGTCCATTGTCTTGTAGATGAGAAAGTTGACTCAGAGAGCTTAAGCTGTACCATTTTAAAACCCAAATCTGACCCTGAACTCTATATTCACACCAGTATTCTTAAATACCACATGTGGCCTGTGATGGGAAGAAAAGGGAAAAGAAACTGTCCCCAGCAGGCCCAATGACAAAGTATACTTGGCAACATTTATCTCCCTTAGTGAGAATTCTTTTTAAAAATAATTCTTAATTCAAGAAAGCAACTGAAATCTGTGACTGAGAAAAGATAATTCACCCTTGATATATCCAACATCATGACACATGAAGTCTTTAATAAACAGTAGCATTTACTGTTCCCAGAGGTTTTGGAAGTTAGAAGTTAGGATGCATTCTCTACAGATTTAAATTATTACCATTCACAAAACACTAAAAATGAAATGTCCACAAGATTTTATATTTTAATTTCAGTGTTTCAACTAGTTACAAATAACAATTTTGAAAACAGACTAGTTTTTCCCTATCTCAGTTGTTACGGCTCAAATGTTGAAGTGTGCTAGCAGCTAAAATAAAGTCACCAGAGTAAGAAAGTTTCAAATATCAGTTTATCACTTGGATATTAACAACAATAAAAATAAGAATTTGCTGACAAAATAATTTTAGTTTTGAAGTATTTGGACAACTGTCACTGAAATGTTCACTATGACATAAGATGCAGCAGGAGATGGAAGACAGCAAAACAAAACACAAAAAGTTAAAAGTTCAAAATCATTTTCTTCCTTACTTGGTTCATTTCTAATCACCATTTTCTATAACAATCTCTATCACCATTTTCAATAGCTTACCGGTAAGCTCCTGCATTAACAATTCAGCTTTGTGCCACAAATACTTACATTAATTTTAAAGTAACAATGCTTTACCTACATTAAAAAAAAATCAGTAGTAATTATAAGGCAGATCAACAGGTAGTCGTGCATCTAAATCTGAAGTAATATTAAAAAATAGAAAAATCTATCTGTGCTTTTCCTGTGTTTGGGAGAATATCAAGAGGACTCCATGGTATGGAATTTTCTCCAGCTTGCTTATCCTTCTTCAATCCTTTGGCCCAGAGCCAGGGTTTTCCAGTGGCAAAGTCTTACATCCATCATAGTCTAATGAAGGGAGATGGGCAACTTGTTCTTTTGCCCAGTAAGATGGCAGACATGAGTCACTTTCTCCCTTAATCTCCCAACCTTCTGCAACAGCAGCTTAATTATCAAGTATACTTTAAAAAGTTATTTCATAACCAAAATTTTTAACCATAATCCATCCTCCATTTGCACACATACTATGTTGAAGCATGTTGATATTGACAATTACTACAGTGTAACATTTACTAATGTAAAAAAGTAGCCATAATTTAACAAATACAAACACCAAATTATGCAAATGTCAATTTAAATGAGATCACTATCTATGAATTTTAAGTTAATATAAATTGTTTTATAAAAACTAATTATGAAACACAAAGACAATAGAAATATAAGTTATTTATTAATCAATCCACTTACAAAGCAGGTGGCTTAATGCAAGCTTATTGACATCTTCACATATGATCCATGGGAACATGTCTTCCACATACAGACAGTGATAGTACTGACTGGATGCATTTGCAATCTGGGGCATATTAAGCATATTTAAACAAATAAAATTAGACTATCCTGTATATGAAAGTATTTTGATAATATGTATCCTTAAGTGGATTAAAACTTCCTCCAAAGGAGAAATGTTAGTATGTTAAGTTAACTTTATATTCTATATTATGCAGTAAATCTTAACTATAGAAATTAAAAATTTTAAATCAGTGATCGACTCTTGGTAATGTATGAAGTGGGAGTATATAACCATAGCAACAGTAGGTTGACAGTATAATTTGTGCCTCACAGTTTCTGCAGATTTACTGTTTTCAAGTTTAGAGAGAAATAAAACAAGAGACATGTAGATTCAGCTGACTTTATTTATCTTGAGACTAATAAAAATCCCTTAAAAGTGATCCTGGGACCTTTAGAAGTTCTATGAATGCATAGATACCTGCTAATGACTGAAATTCTAAACCTTGACTAAATGTGTTTACAAAATCAATGTAAGCAGATATCTTCACTATTCATGCTTGGCAGAAGACTGAACAAAACTCTACATGTCTTTTTCAATTTCCCTAAAATTTGTTAAATCTGCAAGTATGTACATCCAGGAACTGAATTTAATATTTAGTGTTCATCAGAGCTGTTTCACAGCAGCAAAATTCAATCAGGGAAAGAAAGTTCTAAATGATGTAGGAAAAAGATAAATACAATCAGAACAGCAGTCTAAATGTATGATATCAGTATTCAACTCTATCTGCACTGTGCTGAGAGGAAAAGGATACACCAAGAAAATTTCTATTGATCACTCTGGTGATATGGATACCACCTGCATCTGATTGAATATGGGTTGTAGTCTGTTCCCAGTATTAAGGATGATATTTAACTCAGAACTCCATATTGTAAATATACAGCAGCCATTTTGTCCTAATTAAGGAATGTCTTAATACACAATATTATCATTTTCTAGAGGATCTTTATACATTAAACTAAAGTACATGATTGATTAAATTAAAGGTTAGTAATGGATAAAAAAATTTCATAATTCTCAAGGCTTGGTACTATGTAAAAAACAAAGACCACAAAACTCTACTTACTAAAGCAGCTAATCTTGCCTGCAAGTTTAGGGTCACAAGCCCATAATATGTGCAAAGAAATGCAATACAAGGAACCATGCAAAAATACAGTAAAATGATACGGGAAAAATGTCAAATCTAGAAAAAAAAAAGCTTTATAAATACATCAAAATCAACTGTATCCATAAATTGTAGGGCTAGCATTAGTTGTACCATATAGCAGAGCCAGCACTCTAAGTTCAATGCTTTCATATCTGCGCAGGTAAGTCATGCCATCTTTGGTTGACTGCAGTACCAGGAAGGATGGGAACGTGAGGGAGGGCAAGAGTTCCGAAACATGGTGTCAACTTTCACTTGGCAGCTGGGCCTCAATGTCCACTCTGCATATGGGGCACTTCTTATTGGTAATCAGCCATTGGTCAACACACACTTGGTGGAAAAGGTGCATACATGGAAGGCGTCTAGCAATGGCAAAGAAAACAAAAAGCAAGTTAATTTTAAAAATGACAATTACCAGGCCATTTATTTGTAAAGAAGTTATGCATGAAATAATTCAGCAGCGTTTTAAAGTTACTAGGCATCTTTATCTTCTGGAGGAAAAAAAACATCTCCCTTATGGGCAGTATAATATAGAAATGACTAAGATAATGAACTGTAATAGTAATGGAATGAAATTATATAATATCAACAATAGTAAGAATATTACGTTGGCAGCCATTCCAGTTTTGTTTATGTGCATGAGCTCTCAATGCTATGGAGCCAGCAGTATGTTCTCTATCATACAACACTGCATACATATTTCTAATACCAAATCACTGTATTTTTCAATATATTCTCTAATTTAATAATCTCTCAAAAACATTAGAATTTATGTTGTAAATATATAGTAGCCATGTTATAATTAAGGACATATTATTTTATATGCAGAATATTTTGATATATTAAACTTCAATACATGACTGACTAAAGGTCAATAATATTGTTTTCACAGGATAACTGTCATACCCACTTACTTCTGTGCTACCATTTTATGGGCAGGTCAAAAGGAGATGTTTACTTTAGGATACCATAAATATTATCAATAAGAAAGGGAGAAATAAAGCTTCCAAGAAGACAGACTACCACTGAATTCAGTATAAATGTGGGATAAAAGTAACTGACTCAATGTCCATTACTACTACTGTCCATTGTTGAAAGCACTTTGACTTCCTAATGTTTTGTAAAACTAGTAGCTAAAAAGAGGTATTCTAATTATTTCTTGAACAATATTAGTCAATACTGTAAAAGCAACTAACTTTCATATTTATAAATCTCCATTGAAAACACAGTGCTCAAATTACTTTCTATGTGGAATGGTAGGCAATAATTTATAATTTTTCCCCCTCTCAGTATAATTATAAAGTAGATCAACATTATTATCACATGGTTCTACAATATGTCATAGAACCTGCTTTAAGGCATTATGTGACATCGAAAAATCAGGAAATAGTAAGAAAACAGTAAGCGTACAGATAGAAAGAAAACCTAAAATTAACACTGGTTTAGCAAAATAACCTAACACTTTCTAAATTATAAAAGAAGAGAACAGTCCTACAAGCTGAGAGGAAATCTTAGAGCTAATTCAATTTTAGAAAGCCCTGTCAACCAAACTGCATCCAACCAGTCTAGATCCCTGTTTTTAAGTGTTGGAGAATACAGTAGTGTAATTCCCCAGATCTCCAAGTCTTTCAGATTCTTCTTTCTGGAAGATTTACAGAAGCTAGCCTTGCTGTGAGCTTAAAATAATCTTTTTATTCCTTCACTCACTGTAAAAAGCCCGATCTACACATCAGAAGTTGATAACAGGGTGTGCCAGAAATAATCTTTATTTGGTTTCTAGTTTACTTTCAGATAAAGCCCCTGTCAAGTTTTGACAATGGATTTTAGTTAATTAATATCTAGTTACCTCACATCTTCACCTTCCTCTAAAATAGACAAACAGATAGTACATTTTTCCTCAGTGTCTTCCTCAGTCCCTTCTTCCCCATCTTGTTTGCAGTGTAGTTTCCTCTGTGAGAACCAATCAGTTGTTACCTTATTAGTAGAGATGACATTATTGAACAACTGAGTAAAGTCTGTGTTTATTTCAAAAACAAAACAAAAAACAAAACCATACCACACATCACCCCCAACTTATTTCCCAAGTAAGACTGTCATGAATTAATGAATCAATTAAATGATTATCAATTAAGATTCTTTTAAGACCCTCTACTACCCAGCATCAAAAGTAAAATCAAATTTAACAGAAATACATTAGTTTGAAATCTATTACTTTTAATCCTCAATGAAGATTCCACATAATACAAATTCTATTTTTGTTCTATCACGAGCATAGTTAAATACATTTTATTTTACTAATTAATATTTCAATGATATCCATATAAATTAATGTTACAGCATTTAGCTTAGACAGTTGAAAGAACTTAAATTTAGTTGCAATACTTCACTAATACTCTTATAAACAGATGAAAAATATAAAGAACAGTCATTTTACACCTTATTATTATTCTCTGTATAGCACAGAGCATCATTTAAGAAACTTATTTGACATGTCTACTCGTAACTTCCAAGGAAGGAAATATTAGAAATATACAGCAACTAAATATCCATCAAAGTAAGTGATTACTTAAAAAAAATTACAGTATTGTCACATGATGGAAACTATTAAGAAGAATGTAGCTGTGGCTTAGTAGGTAAAGCTGTGGCCTGCAGTGCCAGCATCCCATTAGGGGTGCCAGTCCAAGTCTTGGCTGCTCCACTTTGGATCCAGCCTGTGCTACAGGCCTGGGAAGAACAGCAGAGGATGACCCAACTGCTTGTGTCACTGCTACCCTGTGGGAGACCTGCAGGAGGCTCCTGGCTCATGGCTTCGGCCTCACCCAGCCCCAGCTGTTGTAGCCATCTGGGGAGTTAACCAAGTGCCTGGACTATCTCTCTCTCTCCCTTTCTCTGTAACTCTTTCAAATAAGTAAATAAATCTTGAAAAAAATATATATATATAGGTGAACTGAGTACTGACACAGAATACAAAGGCAACATACAAAACTATCTGCACATCATCCTCTTTGTATTATGTTTTAATGCAAAAGAAAAAAAAATACATATATATGTGTACATTATAGAAGGCACAAAAATTCTGCAAGAAAAATATATTTCTGTACTTTCAAGAAAATGTTAACCCTAAGTATATTTTGCTTTAGTAATAAATAACAGAGAGTGCCAGCATTCCATATGGGAGCCGGTTCGTATCCTGGCTGCTCCACTTCTGGTCAAGCTCTCTGCTAATAGCCTGGGAAAGCAGTGGAAGATGGTCCAAGTGCTTGAGCCACTGCACCCACGTGGGAGACCTGGAAGAAGCTCCTGGCTCCTCCTGGTCCAGCTCTGGCTGTTGCAGCCATTTGAAGAGTGAAGCAGCGGATAGAAGACTGCTCTCTGTCTCTCTGTCTGTAACTCTGCCTCTCAAATAAATAAATAAATCTTTAAAAATAAATAAGTAAATAAATAACATAGCTACTAGGTTCCACAAGTTCAATGGAAAGCCATAATACTGAACGTTACGCATTTCAATAATATTCTAGAAGTTTCATGGAATAAATTCTTACCTTTTTATATTTATGGGGATATGTACATCTTTCAATTGTCCCCTGGGATGCTCCACGATTGACATTTCCTAATCTTTCTTCCAAATGAATCAGTTCCTGAAAGGGAAGGGTAACTACGATTAAAAGCCAGGATGATAATATTTTAAACAATGTTGTCAATACTGTAAAAGGAGTAATAATCTTACATTTGACAAGATAACAGTTTGTTTACAAAACAGTTCTTACATATGGCACAGCAAATGATGGTTTCAAAATTTTTTGCTCAGCCACCTGAAGTAGTTTCATAAAGTCATCCTTATAAATTTGGGTAACAATATAAGTATTACCACATGGTATTACAGAATCAGTAAGTTTGTACACATGTAGAAGAAATCATTCTAGTAAATTAGGGAAGCAAATTAAACAATTTTCATAAATCATATCAACTGTAATTTCTAAACTAACATGAAGAAACAAAGACTTGAAATATTTAGCTACAAAGTAAATTATTTAAGCTGTTTTTTTCTCCAGCAATGTTTCACTAAAAATTAAGCTCAGGCAAAGGCAAAGGTTTGGGGCTGGCACTGTGGTGCAGCAGGTTGAGCCGCTGCCTACAATACTGGCATACTGTATAAGACCCAGTTCCAATCCTGGCTACTCCATGTCTGATGCATCTTCCTGCTAATGTGCCTAGGAATGCAGTGGAGGTTGGCCCAAGTGCTTGAGCCCCTGCACCCATGTGGGAGCTCCTGGCTCCTCGCTTTGGTCTGGCGCAGCCTTAGCCCTTGTGGTCATTTGGGGAGTGAACCACAGGATGGAAGATCTCTCTGTCTCTCACGTTGTAACTCTGCAGATTTATTTATTTGAAAGCACTCATGGGATGCCGGCACTGCAAGCAGAAGCTTTACCCAATACACCACAATGCCTGTCCTGAAATAAATAAATCTTTAAAACAAGAAAAAAAAAGCATCAAGGCTTTCCCCATACATTAAATTATATTGTTCATTATTTTTATACTGATTTAATATTTCTTTATATTTAGACATTTTAATTTATTCTTTAAATACTTTTGAACCTAAGATTAATGTTTCCTATCAAATTTTTTATAACCCCAGAAGCAATATCAGAAAATGGTACTTTTTACTGCTTCGTGATTCCCAGTCATTGTATTAGTCCTATGTAATTATGAATACTAGCAACATATTTTTATATATATACTCTTCTGCACTGAAAATACTGTGATACATATCTTCACTTATTTGATTACATACCTCAAAATTGCCCCTGAAAGGACCTCTGAATGATGTTCCATCCAATCCTGATGAAATGTAACGGATATGAGGATAGCCTGCCATGTCAGGAACCTGTTTTAATATAAAAAAAAAGACAGACTAAATCAGTTAAGAACAGATGTGTAACTATTAACACTGAATAATTCTCCAACTACTCAAAAATTCAATCAACCTTAGTAAGTACATATAAGCACAACTAAGCATTCAGTAGTGGGGCTGGCACTGGTGTAGCAGATAAAGCCACCACCTGCAGTGCCAGCATCTGTTATGGGTACCAGTTCTAGTCCAAGGTGCTCCACTTCCAATCCAGTTCTCTGCTACGGCCTGGGAAAGCAGAAGACGGGGCAAGTCCTTGGGCCCTTGCACACGTGTGGGATACACAGAAGCTCCTGGCTTCAGACCAGCCCAGCTCCAGCCGTTGTGGCCATCTGGAGAGTGAACCAGTGGATGGAAGACCCCTCTCCCTCTCTCTCTCCGTCCCTCCCTTCCTCTGCCTCTATGTAACTCTGTCCCTCAAATAAATAAATCTCTCTAAAAAAAAAAAAAAACTCTCATAACTCTAACAATATGATCAGAATAGAACAAAAACAGTTGTTTCATGAAATAAAGATTTCCTGATTTACACAAAGAATCCTATGTAGCAAACACCCTCACATAACCCTGATGCTCTTGGTACCTCAAACTTAAAGAGGAAAATTATCGTATGATCTTATTAATAGATAAAAATGCACAGAATTTTCCAAAAAAACTCAACCTCAAGATAACAGTCTTCGTGCCAGTGCTGCAGTTTAGAAAGTTAAGCCTCCGCCTGCAGTGCAGGCATGCCATATGGGTGCCAGTTCAAGCCCCAGCTTCTCTATTTCCGACCAGCTCCCTGATAATGCACCTGGGAAGGCAGAAGAAGATGGCCCAAGTGCTTGGGCCCCTGCACCCATGTGCGAGACCCAGAAGAAGCTCTCAGCTTCTGGCTTCAGCCTGGCGGAGCCCCAGTCATTGAGGCCATTTGGGGAGTGAACAAAGAATCGAAGATATCTCTCTCCCTGTATCTCTCTTTTTGAAATAAATAAATAAATCTTAAAAAAAAAAAAAATAAAAGAGAGAGAGAGAGATAAGAGTCTTATGTTCTTTCCTTTAGCTTCCTAACAACCAAAGGCATCCATCCCCCGTTTTTTATTTGGCTCTGTTAGTGGGAATTTTATCAGTGTTGTCTAAGATTTTGTTAGATACAGTCAATCCTCAATGGATGTGGATTCCACATTTGTGAACCGGCCTGCAGGCTAAAATGTGCTGATCACCCTAAAATCAAATTTCACTTTCAAAGTCATTCATGGATATGCACAGAGCAGCCAAAAACTTCAGTTGATCAACATGTGTATTCTCAAGACAGAACAAGGCACTGCCTTCTTGTTTCAGTTTACACTGTAAAAAAAATACATATATTTTTTTTTGTGGTCTACTTCGTGCCATGTTTTTCTGTGCTTTTAGTTGCTGATGTCATTGTTTAAAACAGCCCTGAAGAATAAGCTCAACTACTGCCTAGTGGTGCTAAGCTAAGAAGGCAAGGTATTATGTACCTCATGGAGAAAATATGTAACAGGTAAGTTTCATTCAGGTGTGTCTGATTAGCTATTACTTCACCATTAAGGACTGAACAATATACATTAAATATGTTACCTTTAAACAGAAACATACATAAAACAAAGCTATATACTTATGAACTGTTCCGATACGGTTTTGTAGTATTCTGTCCTGTATTGTCCCAAAGAGTAAAGGTTCCATATTTGCTAACACACTGTTCACAGCAAATGTACAATACATAACCCCTGTGAATACTGACAGTCAGTTGCATCAGGAATGCGAGATTCTGCTGTAAAGCATCACTTGTCCATCTTTATAAATAAATCTCCAACATTACTTCTTAATCAGCCTCCACAGAATCATAATAACATACACCCCACAGCAGGCTTTTTAGTTTTTTTTTTTTTTTTAATATTTTTTTTAAAGATTTATTTATTTATTTGAAAGGCAGAGGCAAAGAGAGAGAGAGAGAGAGAGAGAGAGAGACGTCTTCCATCTGCTGGTTCACTCTCCAAATGGCTGCTGCAACGACACAGGTGCAGGAGCCACCTTCAACTGCTTTCCCAGGCCATAGCAGAGAGCTGGATCAGAAGTGGAACAGCAGAGTCTCAAACTGGCACCTATATGGGATGCTGGCACCACAGGTGGTGGCTTTACCTGCTACACCACAATGCTGGCCCCTAGTTGTTGGTTTTTTGTTGTTGTTGTTTTAAGATTTATTTTATTTATTTAAAATCAGAGTAAAGGAGAGAGAGAGAGAGAGACAGAGAGAGAAAGAGATAGAGAGAGAGAGAGAGATAGAGAGAGAGAATCTTTAACCCACTGATTCACTCCCCAAATGGCTGCAGTGGTAAGGGCTGTGCCAAGCTGAAGCCAGGAGCTTCTTCCGGGTCTCCTATGTGGGTGTAGGGGCCCAAGCACATGGGTCATTTTCTGCTACTTTCCTAGGTGCATTAACAGGGAGCTGGATCAGAAGTGGAACAGCTGAGACTTGAACTGGCACCCACATGGGATGCCAGTATTGCAGGTGGCAGGTTTGCCTACTATTCCATAATGCCAGTCCTAGATTTCTTAGTTTTAAGAGATGACTCATGGGGCTGGCACCGTGGCATAGAAGGTTAACCCTCTGCCTGCAATGTTAGCATTACATATGGGTGTCGGTTCAAGTCCTGGCTGCTCTACTTCTGATCCTGCTTACTTCTAATGCGCCTACAAAAATAGCAGAAGGTAGTTCAAGTACTTGTGCCCTTGCACCTATGTGTAACAACTGGAAGAAGCTCCTGGCTTTGGCCTGGCCCAGGTGTAGCCATTGGAGCCATTTGAGGAGTAAACCAGCAGATGGAGATTTCTCTCTCTGTATCTTTGCCTTTCAAATAAATAAATCTTTTAAAAAAGAGTAATTCATATGTGGAAAAGCATTCAAAATAAGTAATAACTTTTATTACATAAATTATCTGCAACTTTCATTATACTAACATCAATACTACTTCACAGCATCAAGAAGTTCAGAAATGGCTGGAAGTACCCAAACTTTCACTTACCCTGAAACTCTCTCCCTAGGCTCCCCTTCCTCTAGCTTTTATGGTTGAGCTTCTCCTTTCTGACAGAAATTTAATCCTTAGCCCTTACTTCTCATCTTCTCCAGTTTTCCCCATCTAGTATCATCCTTCCTGACCTAATTTCCACCCTTCTCTCCAGTATCTTTAAATAAGTCCTCTCTAATGGTTTTGTCTTAAATCTAAAAGTTGAAGCTTCTCCAAACCTAAATTCTCTCCTTGATTCCTGAAATTATTGCCAATCCTATTTCCAACTTTCCTTTCACAGCCAAGCTTATAAGTAGTCTATATTCACTGTTTCCACATTTCATCTTTACTATAAACTAAGTGCCCCATCTCCATCTCTCATCATTACTGACAGTAATCAGTCTCACCAAACCATCAATAACTCTTTCAAAACGAGTGTATTCCACATTTCTCAAACTTCACCTTTATGTGATGAGAACACTACAGATCATATTACTTTGACATGTCTGAAGTACAGCACTATCATTTAAATACAGTATTGTCATTTTCCTATATATATATATATATATATATATATATATATTTTTTTTTTTTTTTGACAGGCAGAGTGGATAGTAAGAGAGAGAGACAAAGAGAAAGGTCTTCCTTTTTGCCGTTGGTTCACCCTCCAATGGCCGCCGCGGCCGGCGCTGATCCGAAGCCAGGAGCCAGGTGCTTCTCCTGGTCTCCCATGCGGGTGCAGGGCCCAAGCACTTGGGCCATCCTCCACTGCCTTCCCAGGCCATAGCAGAGAGCTGGCCTGGAAGAGGGGCAACCGGGATAGAATCCGGCACCCCAACTGGGACTAGAACCTGGTGTGCCGGCGCCGCAAGGCAGAGGATTAGCCTGTTAAGCCACGGCGCCAACCAAATTTTCTAATATTTTTAACTCTGTCATTTGATACATTTTTTCCTGAGAATCTAATCTTCTCTCACAGATTCAATAGCACTATATATTAACAGATAAACCAGATATCTCTGGAGGTTCAGACCATAAACTTAACTGTCTACTGGGAATTCAACCTTCATACAGTTATCTTAGATTCACTATGTCTAAAACTTAGCTCAGCTAACCCTTTCCTGAATCCTTCATCTAATATTCTCCAGTATAACAAATGTCACCATTATATACCTTTTAACCATGCTAGAAACATAGGCATGATCCTACATATTACTCAAATGTGTCCCATCATTTGTATGCTAAGTGACATTGCCTTTGTTCAGGCATTCCCCAACATTTATCTTTTCTATTATAGTGTCTGAACAAGCTTCCTTTCTCTCACCCTTAAATCTATGGTCCATGTAAAGGGGGGAGAGCTTTCAGCCACAATATGATTAAATCACTCTAAAATCAAAAACATTAAGAAGGCTGATTAGAAATTATCGTGATAGACCAAAAAATTAATTTTAAAAACATTTTGTACATTAAAAGTACATTTTACTATGAAAACTATAAATGCAGATTTTAATATATCTATTATCTTTTCATGATGCAATTTGCATCTAACAAGTTATTCTCAAATCCCATTAAAATAGGAAACAGCTAATGTATTAACCAAAAATGCTTTCAATAAAAATATTTAGAAAAGGAAAACTACTTTTAGAAAGAGAATAAGCCAGAATTTTGAAAATTTTCCATTTTACCATTAAAGGAAGTGCTCCTAATTGTAAGTGATGAAGTCGAGGAGGTGCGTGGTAATGGGCCAAGTGAGGATGCAATGCACCAGGTGTATAAGTAGCTGCAGTCACTCCAGCTTCAATTCCCAGTTCCCTGACAAATAATAAAAACAGTTCAACTTTCAGGCCTCCTTACAGTGAATACTGATTAGAATCAAATATACTAGGGAAGGGAGATTCTGGAGTAAAGCATCATGCTTCCATCTTTATTACCAACAGAAATGGGGAATATAACGACATTTTCATCTAAGGTTTCTTAACATACAAAGCTGAGAAAAAGATAATTCAGCCCAAAAGATTTAACCAATAATTTCAAAATCTGAATACAAAGGTGGGGAGTGTATTAAGTTGTGAAAAGTAGACTCAGTTTAGGGAGTTAACTTGGTGGCAAGCACCCCTGAAAAACGGGGAAAAAGCTCTACTCTCACTTTCACATGGTATCTAGAGAAGAGTGTTGGTTATCAAAGGCTGGGGGTGGGAAATCAGGGAAAGGGAAGACTTCAGTCAGGTGGTACAAAGTTTCAGTTAGATAGGAGGAATATATCCTTGTGTTCTAGTGTACAGGGTGGTGACCCCAGCCAATCATCAACATACTGTGCACTGCTCTATACATGGACTCAAATGTCATATTCTTCCCCATAAATACATATATAATTATTTGTCAAAAATAAAACCTTCTTGTGAGGGAAAAAAAAAAGGCACTACCCTTGTTTGCCATGGTTTGCTGACCTAGAATGCAGGTACCTATTCTGTCTTCTCCGCCCCTACTCATCCAGAGGCAGCGCCTCACAGCTAAACAGAGGATTCTATTTCTCCACATCACCCTTCTGCTTGGCATTCCAGTATGAAGAACCTCTTCCAGTAGTTTTAACAGAAGCTGCTGAGCACTGCTTTAAAATAAACAAGATACTGACCAGGCAGATCTCTCTGGAGCCTGTCGAGGATGTGAGGACATAGTCTGAGGCACATGAATATGATGCCCGTGACCATAGTTTGGGTGCATTCTATGTGGATGGGGTGGGGGGCGTTCATGTGCCCGCCTGGAAACACAGAACACAAAAAGACCACTGGAAATAATTGAATAATTGGTTATTTCTTAATGCAGAAAAAATCTAGTATTACATTATAAGCATCTATAAATTGTGATAAAATTTATAAATTACAAAAATATAAAATTATATATAAATTAGTAATAAATCAAGAAATAATAACCTCATCCACAAATTCTAACTGCTCATTTATTCCAATGACTCCAATTCAAATATCATCCTAAGAAAAAATCAATTTTAACATTATCTTGTACAATTCTTTATAACACAGAAATTTAAAACAAGATAATAACAGAAACGGAAAGAAATAACTTTTAAAATACACCCAGCAAATTCTGTAGACATAAACAAGTTATTTTATGTAAACATATAGAGCATGAAAAAATGGGAACTATTTTGCTTCAGTAACTCTTATTTTGTAAAATCATCTTAATTGGATGGAAACTGGGAAGAAAAAAATTTTAACCTTTTGGGCCAGCGCTGTGGCATAGCAAGCTAAGCCTCTGCCTGTAGCACGGGAATCCCATATGGGCACCAGTTCATATCCTGGATGCTCCACTTTCAATCCAGCTCTCTGTTATAGCCTGGGAAAGCAGTGGAAGATGACTCAAGTACTTGGGCCCCTGCACCTGCTTGGGAGACCGGGAAGAAGCTCCTGTGGCTCCTGGCTCTGGATCAGCTCAGCTATGGCCACTGCAGCCATTTGGGGAGTGAACAAGCAGATGAAATACCTCTCTCTGTCTCTCTCTCTGTCTGTAACTCTACCTTTCAAATAAATAAAAATTTTTTCATGTTTTATATTTTTTCAAAATATAGGTAGCACACGTTATACTATCCAGGAAACATATTTAGCTACATTCACACTACATTCTGTATCCTGATTTATTGCATTTTCTCTTCCTAAAGTCAGCTGCATTTATAATTGCATGTGGTCATAAAATCTGAACAAAGAACACTACAAAAAGACTAACTCCTTCCTGGGCATGCAGATATCTCTGGAGCCCACTGAGGACATATCGACATAGTTTGAAGCACATGAATATGACCACAACCATGCTTTGGGTGCATAATAGCTGCAATTTAATTTTTTTCTATTTCTTTCTTTCTTTCTTTCTTTCTTTTTTTTTTTTTTTTTTTTTGACAGGCAGAGTGGATAGTGAGAGAGACAGAGAGAAAGGTCTTCCTTTTTGCCGCTGGTTCACCCTCCAATGGCCGCTGCGGCCGGCGCATCGTGCTAATCCGAAGCTAGGAGCCAGGTGCTTCTCCTGGTCTCCCATGCGGGTGCAGGGCCCAAGCACTTGGGCCATCCTCCACTGCCTTCCCGGGCCATAGCAGAGAGCAGGCCTGGAAGAGGGGCAACCGGGATAGAATCCAGCGCCCCAACTGGGACTAGAACCCAGTGTGCCGGCGCCGCAAGGTGGAGGATTAGCCTGTTAAGCCGCGGCGCCGGTCTTCTATTTGTTTCTAATACATGGAGCTTTTGCATATTCATTCTTAATGATGTTGAATAATTTTCTAGCTACTACAGGATATGACTGTCACACTGGCAACTTTATCCAAAGAGTCACTATATGAAGGCATCAAAGATTCTGGATATAACCTTAAATTACTGAACTAAAGGAAGAAGCTACACAAATGCTATATCATTAACTAGATCCAGAGTTATGCAAACATTTAATGTGAAGGACAGAACAGTTAAGGTTTTTGACTCTACAGGACATTTAGTCTGTTACAACTACTCAATTTAGCCTTTGTAGGATGAAAACACTCACAGACTACATGGAAATGAACAAGTGTAGCCATTTCCCAAAAAAAATCTTTCTTACAAAAATAGTCAAGCAGAATAAGATGAAGGGTTTGTTATTCTGAATTTAAAAATCAGATCCTAAGTTAACAAAAGCTCACTTATACTCTTTTCATACATTTTGGGGAATATAGTATTTTAATATTTAAGTATATAAAAAAAAATCAAGAAAATTTTTTCAATGTCAGTTTGTAAAGATTCCATTAATAATACTCTCCTTTGGATAGTATTATGTAATAAAGCATATCAAATCTCTGATTAGTTTAAATCTTGTTCCTCAATCTTCGACTTTGAATGAAGCTTTAACTACAAGATATTACAGAGACAGATGAACAAGAGATTAGTTTGCAGAAGGAAATGACCCTGGACCAAATGCTGAAAGTGGTATTGATTTCATTCAATAATCTGATACAAACTCGTCTGTGTAACAAGTAATTACTTATCATACAGACAAGCAGGTATTTATATATATGTCTATAAACATCTGGTTAGCAAACAACCAGTTTCCTATGAACTGAGGATTTAGTATATTTAAGTTATTTCTAAAGACTGAAACAGAAATAGCAAGCGTGATTTTCTTTTTAAAAATATAAACATACGTTGGATGCTGCATCATCCTCCTCCTCTGAACTTCCATCCTCTGCATCATTTCATGGGGATGCAGTCTCTGGGCTGGAGGTGCTGTGGCTGGAATATGGTGGGAAATTGGCTGGTGTGTAGGAGGAAGATGCTGAGGGATTGGTGCAGCTGTGCTGGCTAAATGAGTTGGAGGAGGGGGTGCCACAGGGTGCGATGCTGCATGAGAAGATATCTGAGAATGGAAAGCATGTACAGGATGAGGAATAACATAATCCACTTGAGGTGGAGGCTGAGTCTGAGGTGGTGGGTTTCCATGAGAGTGTGGGCAGGCAGTAGCTTGATGGTGAAGTGGTCTTGTCAAAGAAGCATCTGTAAGAAAAACATTTCAAGTATGTTACATAAGCACCAAGCAGTTGAGCATATATTGCTATTATACATTCCTATTGTATTTGATAATCATATTAGCATATTTTATTTTAATGCGTATTTTATGAATGTCTGTATCATCTAAGCCAACTTTCTTATTTGAATAATTTTGGGTATCTTTCCTCATATCAAATTAAATAGTTTCACTCCATTCTGAGCTTCCCAACATTCTATTAGAGAAATATACCAAAATTCTCTTAAGAAATCCCCACTGATAAAAATTAGAAGTAACCCATAAGGCCTGTGTGCATGATTCCTCTTTTGTTTTTATTTTTTAGAATGCTTTTATTTAATAAATATAAATTTCATAGGTACAGCTTTTGGAATATAGTGATTCTTCCCCTCATGCCCACCTTCCCACCACCACTCCTGTCCTACCTCCTACTCCCTCTCCCATCCCATTTTTCATTAAGATTCATCTTTATATACAGAAGATCAACTTTATACTAAGTAAAGATTGTATGATTCTTCTTATGCACACTCCTTTTCCTATACACACATACACTCTCAGGCCACTTTTCTAACATAAATTCCTATAAGTAGTTGTGAGTTAGAATACATTCAGATACCCACCAACATATACAGAAATGCCCGCTTATTCTTACAATATCACTAAATATTTATTATTTACTAATCACTTACATTTCTTATTCTTAGAAGCATTTAATGAAAGTATTTTTAAAAGTTCACAGAAAATGCCTATGATAAAAAAAAAACTGTGCATGGATTTCAAAACTTATTTTTTCATTTCACTTTCTCTGAATTTTTTGAAGTATCTTCATATGTATATTCTATCTTCCAAAGCGTCTTTTTTATTGAGGGCAAGGTGAGAACATACTCTAGGGTTGTACTTTTCTGTAGTCAAATCAGATAAATATTAGACTTATAAATATATAAATATATAAGCCTTATTTTTCTTTGTAATTTACTGGATATAAGGAGTTGCGGACAAGCAAAGAATCTGACAGCCCTTCTTAAAAGAACAGGAAAAATATTCTTCTACTGCTCTTATCTCTCCCTGCCACAGGTCATTTTTCTTACACTACATTAAGAAGAAGGAAACATTTCTACCTAGGAACTATGGAAGCTATGGAAGGAGGCCCCTAGCAAGATGGTTCCCTCCATTTCATTATTCCAGACTTCATGGTTCAAAGTGATCACTGAAAAACCCCTCTGGGGAACATACATCTCTCTTATTCAAAGAGATCTGCATCTACTTGATGCAAAAAATGTTTGTGTCCTCCTTGGGTTTCATTTCAAATTTCATTCTGTTGGAAGATAGTCTTGGTAGTCTAGGACGAAGTTATGGTCATTCTCAAGTTCCAGCACAGAAGAATTTTCTTCCATTTCTAATGCTTTTGATTCAGCAGGGGTAAAAGTTAGGTCAGCATAACTCACTCTGCTGCATTTGCAAAGGAAGCCTTGTCACCATGCATTTACAGGAAATTTTCATTAAACTCAATGTAAGTTGTATAAATTTTTAAACCAATTTTCTAAAAGTTATGCTTTCAAATCAATGCTTTATTCTGCAAGAAGGCACAAAATTCAGTATGTCTCAGTCACTAAAAAAAAGTCACTAGCATCCTTCCTCAAATTCACATTTCTTCCAGTTTCACTAGAATCATTATGTAAGAAACAGTCACAAACATTACAGAATCTGAAAATTTTATTTGAGAATGAATCAATTTATCTAAGTTTGACTCTTCAGCCACCATTTTTCTAAACAGAATGGACTATTAATCATTACAGAAGTGATGTTCTCTAGATTCCCAGAGACCACGTCTCTTCCTTTTTCCAATTTTATGTTGTTCTTTTGCCAGCTTAATAAAAATAACTGCATAAATATATACAATATTGTTTGTTAATTAAAAATAAAACTTAAAGATCTATGTCAGTATCAGACTCACTGAATCCTAATAGCTTAACAGTCTATAGCAATCATTTAATGATTAATCCTAGATAGTCTTACTTATATATCTTGTCAAAACCTCTTATTGTTCCAATTTCAGTATATGTGCTGCTGAAATAAGCACTCACTATCTCTTATTAGAAAGCTTTTAAATGATAGCATTTTGAGTATAGTTCTTTTATCACTTTATCAAGACACATAAACTTCAAAATCAAGAAAAACTTTTTTTATTGTACTAGTCTTATTGATATTCATATACTTTTTAAACAACAAACTATTCACTTGGGTCATCAAAGTTTCACAATTTATAGTAACCGACAATTACTCTCATTTTACAACTGTGAAGAAACTGAGGACATGAAGATTTAAATGATATGCCCAAAGCCAGCACAATAATTATTCAGAGCTGGGAAGTCAACTCAGATATATCTAATTCTAAAAGCCAGTGCTCTACTACATCTTATTGTCTTCCCCAGCTCAATTTAAGTAAAACGGGGTTTAGGAACTACATGTTTGACAAGTGAATTAAAGGACATTGGAAATAGTTTTTAAAGAACACACAGGCAGCAGGGGCATAAGGATTTATGTATGTATGTGTATATAAAAATACTCCTTTTATAAAAAGGAGTCTACAGCAAGATTATCAAACTGTCTCCAACAGAAGAGAATGCAATTCAAATTCCCTATTTTTAATTTTCATTCATACATTCCCAATGAGTAATGTAAACTGGTGCAATCCTCTGAAATTTAATAGTATTTACTTGAAAGTTTATCCTTTTGCCATCACAATCTGACTCCTACAGAGACTCAAACAACCAGAAACAATTTAAATGTCCATCAACAAAGGACTGAGTTAATATACAATGATTATGAGGTTATTAAAAAGCAATGAGCTGGAAGAAAAAGGAAAGGGGTATATTAACAGTATTTTTATATACTAATATGGAAGAAACCCAAGATATACAGTTAACCTCTAATGTGTAATATTAATGAGATGTGAGTTCTCTTCCAGCCCAGCTCTCTGCTGTGACTCGGGAGTGCAGTGGAGGATGGCCCAGGTCCTTGGACCCTGCACCCGCGGAGACCAGGATGAAGCACCTGGCTCCTGGCTTCGGATCAGCGCAGCGCGCCGGTCATAGCAGCCACTTGGGGGGTGAACCAACAGAAGGAAGACCTTTCTCTCTGTCTCTCTCTCTCACTGTCTAACTCTGCCTGTCAAAATAAATAAGTAAATAAATTTTTTTTAAAAAAAGCATTTTTTTAAAGGCCAGTACTGTGGCGTAGTGGGTTAAACCACCACCTGCAGTGCCGGCATCCCATATGGGCGCCGGTTTGAGACCTGGCATTCCACTTCCTCTCCAGCTCTCTGCGATGGCCTGGGAAAGCAGTAGAAGATAGCCCAAATGCTTGGGCCCCTGCACCCACATGAAAGTCCTGGAAGAAGCTCCTGGCTCCTGGCTTCACAGCAGCGCAGCTCCAGCCATTGCAGCCAATTGGGGAGTGAACTGGCAGATGAAAGACAGACCTCCCTCCCACCCTGCTTTCCTCCCTCCCTCTCTCCCTCTCTCTCTCTGCCTCTCCTTATCTCTCTGTGTAACTCTGAATTTCAAATAAATAAATAAATCTTAAAAAATCATTTTTTTAAACAATAACTTATTTATTTCCAAGGCAGAAACAGACTGAGCGCTCTCTCACCTGCTTGCTCACTTCCCAAAAGCCCATAGAACTGGGGCTGGGCCAGGTAGAAGCCAGAAGAGGAATTCAATCTTGGTCTTCCACATCAATGACAGAGACTCAGCTACTTGAGCCATCAACCTGCTGCTGTCCATTGTGCATATTATCAAGAAGCTGGAATTGGAAGTGGAGCCAGTACTCAAATCCAAGCATTCCAATATGGGATGCAGGCATCCCAAGCAGCATCTTAACCACTGTGCCTCCAAAAAGGGCTTTTAAATTCTCATTTTACATCACTCTACACAATTTAAATTTTTAGAATGTACACAAAATGCTTTTACAATAAAGGTAAAACAAGCTTAAATCTGAAACGTTTATTTATTATGACATTTAAAAAGAAACATACTGACTTAGAAATTGCTTCAGTATGTTATTTTTTAAAGTGGAGGGGCAGGAAAAATGGCATATATTGATATATTTATAATAAAAGATGATCAGCGGGGGCCTGGCATTGTGGTGCAATGGGTTAAGCCATCACTTGTAACATCAGCATCTCATATCAGAGTCCCAGGTTGAAACTTGGTTACTCTGCTTCCAATCCAGCATCCTGCTAATGTGTGTGGGAAAGTAGCAAAGGATGGCCCAAGTCCTTGTGCCTGTGCAATCAATGTGGGAGACCAGGACGGAGTCGGTGGTTCCTGGCTTCAGTCTGATCCAGCTTGGGCTATAACTACCATTTGGAGAGTGAACTAGAAGCGAGAAAAGTATCCTTCTTCCTCCACTTTGTGTCTCCCTCTGGCTCTGTCACTGTGCCCTTCTAATTAATTAATTGATTTTAAATTATCAACACAAAACAGCCTTTATATCACAGCACTGTTCATAAACAAATTTTGTCCACTGGTCAATGCTCTGCCAAAACTGTTTCTAAACTTGTCTTCTTACACTTTAAATTTTAAGATGCATTATCAATAAGGTAAAAAATACATCTCCAGCTTCACTGCACAAATTCCGATTTCATTGCAATTATGCCTGCTGGATGTACAGCACTTACAATACTGAGAAAAAGAAGAAATTCAATAAATTAAATAATTATAAATTAGAGAAATTCCTTGTATATTACCAAAAGTTTCCTTGCTAACTTCCTGGTTTACCTCTGGCACAAATTTTCAGTGTTTATTATCAAAGAAAGCTTCTAAACTAACAAAGTGGCAAGTATGCGACAAAGCTTAAGAGTGTAGCATTTCTTATATCTAAGGAATTTCAACTTAGTTAGAAAAGCCATGACTGGTTCTATTTTAATTACCCAAAAAACTGAATATAAAAGCATTTTTCCACCTACTAACACTTTCTTTCAAAGAATTCTCTCTTGCGCCTAAGTTAACTGCTTGACAATTCTAGGACAAAATATACTTCGCTTTGCCTAGAAACACTAAACTGTCACATTTCTTTGGTTACTCCTAAAGAATATAAATTCCCAAAAACATCTTTTTTTAAGACTCTAAAGTGCCATACAATGTATCTCACTTTCACAAAAATTAAAATGGGAAAAACTCTCTCAGGATTAAGTCTGATAAATACTAGACATTTATGAATTAGGACTAATGAAAAGTCAGTTCACAGAGGAATGTATAATACATTACATTATACTTACAAGGAGGCGGCATATAATGTCGACATGATGAGAGAGAAGGTTGTGGAGGAGGCTGGGGCTGTGGCTGTGCAACCATGCTTGATCCATAACCGTCTATTGATAATGGCTGACTAGGGGCGGCGGCAGCAGCCTGATGGCCAAAGATTGCAGCTCGGGTTGTGGAGACAGGGCAACAGGGGTCAAACGCAGATGCTCCGTGAAAACCACCACTCCCGTGACTTCTGATAGCACTGTTGCTCAGGTCTACTGGCAAAGCCTGCTTTGTAGAGAGGAACTGTATTTTATCCTTCTAAGTCTGGTCAAAACATTGTTTCAAGTTATACTGTAAATGTTTTTCTTTTATTTTTATTTTTATTTTTATTTATTTATTTTTTGACAGGCAGAGTGGATAGTGAGAGAGAGAGAGACAGAGAGAAAGGTCTTCCTTTTTGCCGTTGGTTCACCCTCCAATGGCCGCTGCGGCCGGCGCATTGCGCTGATCCGAAGCCAGGAGCCAGGTGCTTCTCCTGGTCTCCCATGCGGGTGCAGGGCCCAAGGACTTGGGCCATCCTCCACTGCCTTCCCGGGCCATGGCAGAGAGCTGGCCTGGAAGAGGGGCAACCGGGATAGAATCCGGCGCCCCAACCGGGACTAGAACCCAGTGTGCCGGCGCCGCAAGGCGGAGGTTTAGCCTGTTAAGCCACGGCGCCGGCCTATACTGTAAATGTTTTTCTAATGAAACCTAGAAAGATATAACCTTGAAATTAATTTGAAATTGGTAAGATTCTTAGCGTGAAGACCTATTTACTAAGCACCAGAAAAATACTGTATGATCTTAGATCATAGTAGTTTTATACTTAAAATTTGAAATAAATTTAAAAAAAAAGAAAGAAATTTTAAAAATAAAACATCATACCACAAGATAAACAAAAATTTAATTCATATATTATTTTAAAGTCTGTTTCTCATCTTAGAGAGAAACATTAAAAGCATCCCTTTATCCTAAAATTACGAACAGAAATTTAGGATTCCTTTAGAAAAAATTACGACACCATTGAAAACATTAAGGTTCTAGGTAAAACCCGTCTGCCCCAAATTCCCAAACTTCAGTGCATACAGCAAGCATTCAACTAAAACTAACAGTGCAAACAACACTATTTTACCCAAAATAACAAAGGACATGAAATTATTCAGGCTAATTAATGAGTTAGCACTGCCTCTTAACCTCTTTCATTTGCCTCCTTTCAAAACTTAAATAAAATAATTGATTCCGGCCGGCGCCATAGCTCAACAGGCTAATCCTCCGCCTTGCAGCGCACGCACACCGGGTTCTAGTCCCGGTCGGGGCGCTGGATTCTATCCCAGTTGCCCCTCTTCCAGGCCAGCTCTCTGCTACGGCCCGGGAAGGCAGTGGAGGATGGCCCAAGTCCTTGGGCCCTGCACCCCATGGGAGACCAGGAGAAGCACCTGACTCCTGGCTTCAGATCAGCAAGATGCGCCGGCCGCAGCGGCCATTGGAGGGTGAACCAACGGCGAAGGAAGACCTTTCTTTCTGTCTCTCTCTCTCACTATCCACTCTGCCTGTCAAAAAAAAAAAAAAAAAAAAAATTGATTACTTGGCATAGGAATATGATCATACGGAAGGCCCATTTACTAAGACAGGTAATAAATCAGTTTCTAGATTTCATCTCTACTTATCATTGTTTTTCTTTTCTATTTGGAAAATTCTAAATAAAACACTTTGACCTTCCACTCTAGAATATAGTATAAGAATTTCAAATTTGTATTCTTAAGTAATTTAAAGATAAGCCTACTGCTTAGTTTCAGTATAGCTGTAACTTTCAAATATGATTAAAGATCATATATGGAATTATACACAGGAACTTTTCAATACTATAAGCTGAGAGACAGGAGAGAAAAAAAAAAAAGCTAGCATAATGCATTTGGCAGAGGTCCGGATCACCCAGCAGTTCTCAGAAAAACCATAGCAATCTATTTACTTTCCATGGGCTCCAGGCTCAGAAAATAATAGAAACAGAAGGCTGGGGACCGTCACTGTGGCACAGCAGGTAAAGCTGCCCCCTGCAGTGCCAGCATCCCATATTGGCGCCAGTTTGAGACCCGGCTGCTCCACTTCCGATCCAGCTCTCTGTTATGCCCTGGGAAAGCAGTAGAAGATGGCCCAAGTCCTTGGGCCCAAGTCCCTGCACCCACATGAGAAATCCAGAAGAAGCTTCTGGCTCCTGGCTTCGGGTTGGCGCAGCTCTGGCCATTGCAGCCAATTGGGGAGTGAACCAGTGGATGGAAAACTAACTCTTTCTCACTCTCTCTGCCTCTGACTTCTCTGTAACTCTGCCTTTAAAATAAATAAAAAATAAAAATCTTAAAAAACAATACAAAACAGGCCAGCACCGCAGCTCAATAGGCTAATCCTCCACCTGTGGCACCGGCACACCGGGTTCTAGTCCCAGTCGGGGTATCGGATTCTGTCCGGTTGTCCTTCTTCCAGGCCAGCTCTCTGCTGTGGCCCGGGAGTGCAGTGGAGGATGGCCCAAGTGCTTGGGCCCTGCACCCGCATGGGAGACCAGGAGAAGCACCTGGCTCCTAGCTTCAGATCGGCATGGTGCGCCAGCTGCAGCGCGCCGGCCACAGTGGCCATTGGAGGGTGAACCAACGGCAAAAGGAAGACCTTTCTCTCTGTCTCTCTCTCTCACTGTCCACTCTGCCTGTCAAAAAAAAACCCACAACAACCAAAAAAACAAAAAACGGGTCTGATCTTGTGGCGTAGCAGTTAAAGCCACCACCTGCAGTATGGGCATCCCAACATAGGAACTGGTTCATGTCATGGATGCTCTACTTCCAATCCAGCTCCCTGCTAATGGTCTGGGAAAAGCAGCAGAAGATGCCCAAAGTGTTTGGGTTCTGCCACTCACAGGGGACATCCAGATGAAGCTCCTGGGTTTGGCCTGGCCCAGCACTGACCATGTAGCCTTCTAGGGTGTGAATCAGCAGACAGATGATCTCTATCTCTACTTTTCTCTCTGTAACTCTATTTATTTCAAAATAATTAAATTACTCGTTAAAAAGAAAAAAAGGGGGCTGGTGCTGTGATGGAGCAGGTCAAGCTACCATGTGCAGTGCTGGTCATCTCAAATGGGCACCAGTTTGAGATCTGGTTGTTCCACTTCTGATCTAGCTCCCTGCTATGACCTGTGAAAGCAGTGGAAGATGGTCCAAGTCCTTGGGCCCCTGCACTTGTGTGGGAGATCCAGAAGAAAACTCCTGTTCCTGGCTTTGGATCAGCCCAGCTCCAGCCATTGAGGCCATCTGGGGAATTAACCAGCAGATGGAAGACCTCTCTCTCTCTCTCTCTCTCTCACTCTCACTCTCTCTCTAACTCTGCATTTTAAATAAATTTTAAAAATGAAGAAAGAAAATAATAAAAACAAAAACTCTGGATGCTGAAGGGTGGTATTGTACAGCAGAAACTGTATGAAGGACAAAAGGAAGAGCACTATTCTTCTCTATTGTGTGTTTACAACCAGTTAAACACATGTCTCCTTCTGCTGAGTTGGCAGATACAATACATGTCCTCATTCCAGGGAAATAAAGTTTATTATTAACATGGTGAGAATGTGAATTTATGGTTCAAACCCTTTCCCCACTATTCAGATTAGTATCAGTAAACGGACTAAAGTAATAATATCTCATGAAGGTGAGCAAGTTTCTTCTCGTATTTGTCTCTAGACAGTGATTAAGAATACTGAGTACAAAGTTTGCTAAAGGTTCTCCTAAAAGAATTAAAGGAAAAATTAAATGATAAAGAGGGGGGAAAAAACAAACAATGAGAACCCTCTCCACAATTCCATCATTTCAATTAAGTTCTAGAAAAGGGAAGATGATGAAGAGATGAATAGACATGGGAAATGATACTACTTTACAAAGATTATAAATGCACGTACTAATTTAGCCACATCCAAGGGCACAGTAAGGTGACTACTGCCACTTTTCTGTTTAAAAGGTCTGTTTCTGGCCTAGCCATGACATGGCACTTAATCATATCACAAATTATCAGATAGTTTCTTCTTCCATTCCTCAACTTCCTGCAGTGCCTAAGCACGAATCAAATGAAGACCATATAAAGTTATCTCATGAGCAGATGAGTTTCAGAGTCCTCCAAACATCTATTTGAATCTCAAACTGTTATCTTCAAAATCTTACTCTAGAGGCAGGTGCTGTGGCACAGTGGGTTAAAGCTCCAGCCTGAAGCACTGGCATCCCATGTGGGCACCAGTTCAAGTCGCGGCTGTTCCATTTCCAATCCAACTCTCTTCTGGGAAAGCAGAAGGTGGCCCGAGTCCCTGGGCCCCTGCACCCATGTAGGAAACCTGGAAGAAGCTCCTGGCTCCTGCCTTTGGATCAGCTCAGCTCTGGCTGTCGCAAACATTTTGGGAGTGAAACAGTGGATGGAAAACTGACCTCTCTCTCTAGCTCAACCTCTCTAACTCTGTCTTTCAAATAAATAAAATAAATCTTCTTAAAAAATCTCACTTTATATTCACCTTCATGCCCATTATCACTACTGAATGCTTAGGATCTCACTGTTCTCAAATCTTGTTTAAAGTCCAAATGCCTCTAATTATAGATGGGGAAATGGTTATATCCATTTTACAACAAACAAAGCTTATATAAGAGGAGCCAGCGCTATGGCACAGCAGATTAAACCACCACCTGCAATGATGGCATCCCATTTCAGTGTCAGTTTGAGTCCTGGCTGCTCCACTCCCTGTTAAAGCGCCTAGGAAGTAGCAAAAGATGGCTTGGGCCTCTACCATCCACGTGGGAGACCAGGATGAGTTCCAGGCTTTTGGTTTGCAACCATTTGAGGAGTAAACCAATGGATAGAAGAAAAGATCTCTTTCTGTCCCTCTAACTCTGCCTTTCAGATAAATTAAAAAAAAAAAAAAAAAAACTAAGAGATTTTATCTATAATTAATGGTTTGGGTTGAAAAAAATATATATATATATATATTTTCAACTGATCTCTTAAAACCTGCTGCATTATTTTATTAATACAACAGAATATTCTATGAGTCACAGGCCAAGCTTTTGGAAGCTCTTTAATGACTGTAGGAGGAGCTAGGAGACCTACTTCTCCACCGTTTTCCTACTGTCTTTACAAAGTCTCCAGTTTTCCTACAGTCTTTACAAAGTCCCCTTTCACTATAAATATAGAGTAAAAGGATGTTTTAAGCAGAGCCTTTCATTCAGCTCATGTAAGTTTTCCTTGATGTTAATTCATTTCCAAGAGGTAGAAAAAATACAGATAATACCTAAAAGTATTCCAAGAACCAAAATAACATCTAAAATCTTTTTAACCATATTTTCTGCTAAATCCTTTCAAATTTGCTCTTGATAATAGCATACTTTGCATTTAAGGAAACACCCCTCTTTATTATTTTTAATTTGTCTGATCCAGAAGAGCTAACCACCAAAATGATAAAAGATAAAACAAGAACTTCAGGAAAGGTCAGGTGATACAGAAGAGCACATGCTCTGAATTTTCATTCTGACTTTTTTCGAGGATTCTTTTCTAGCATATATATCAAAGTTACAATTTGTCCCTGAAATTACATCTTTCGGTTTTGAAGGTATATAACACTCAGGCTTATATCATGATTATAACACACCAAAAAGTTACTCAGCATGATCATGATTACTAGTTTAATATTATTGGCATCTTATTACTCACCAATATCAACTAACTTATTTATTTATAATGTTTTTGCTGACATTTCAATTCTCCATAAATTGAAAACCTTATCTACTCCTGAAAAGCTATGCCTCAGTTTTGCATCCATGAAGGTGGTGTATTTCTAAATAAGTGGAAGTTATAGTGAATTCCAAGTAGGAGTTAGAAGGGAAAAACTGAGAATTTTTCAGTTTCTCTGAATTAGACTAACACCGTAGATTCAACATTTTGTTTAAAATAACATCCCAAAAATCAGAATCACCTATAATATTAACCAAAAACACCAAGATTCATTCCAGAATAAAAAAGTCACTTTTAGATTAGGTGGCTTCCCTGATTTTCCAAATTGCTGAATTCATCAATGAACTGCAATAATTTAGACCATCTGATAATCTTGGATACTTAATAAAATTTATTACTGGCAACTCACCCCGGTTCCCATAAGATATCACAATTAAAGGAGAAGGGGAGAGAAGACTAACTGACTCTCCTCAAATTCCCATACCTGGTCATGGTAGCTGGTACCAGAGCTACTATTTGTTCCACAAGGTGCTTGTACTTGTGGAGGTCTTTCCACAGGGCAAGTAGGATCAGTAAAAGAAGGAGAAACTGGAACAGATGGGTGGGGAGTATGGTGGTGGTGGTGGTGATGTTGAAAATGATGACCATGCTGCTGAAAGCAACTTGTGTGTGGATGTCCTAAAGCATGGTGATTCTGTGATGATCCTCCACATGGTGAGTGTTGAGGACAGCAGGAAGGTAATCTTGGCATAGCAGGAGGGCCAGTTTCCGTTACAGAACTAGAAGCAGTTCTCCTTGAATCATCTTGAAACAGAAAAAAAAAAAAAGCAAATAATTAGATCATCAAAGATCTCTATAAAACTGTCAGTAAATAAATTAACAGAGAATTAAGAAATGTTTAGGGTCCAGCGCTGTGGCATAATGCGTAAAGCCATTGCCTGCAGTGCCAGCATCCCATATGGGTGCCGGTTCAAGTCCCAGCTGCTCCACTTCCGATCCAGCTCTCTGCTATGCCCTGGGAAAGCAGCAGAAGATGGCACAAGTCCTTAGGCCCCTGCACTCTCATGGGAAACCTGGAAGAAGCTTCTGGCTCCTGGCTTTGGATCAGCGCAGCTCCGGTGTTGGGGCCAATTGGGGAGTAAACCAGCGGATGGAAGACCTCTCTCTCTCTCTGTGTAACTCTGACTTTCAAATAAATAAATAAATCTTAAAAAACAAAAAAAGAAATGTTTAATAAAATCAAGTCTGTGTAAATAAGAATGTGATACTAGCAGCACATTCATAATCTATACATAATTTTGAGTAGTTGTATTTACTGGGATTTTCCTCAAAGTCTAAATTCTTCAAAAGGCTCATATTTACCACAATGTGTAATGGTGATTATCTTTTCCATCACAAATTATTAGGTACCAACAAAAATTCATTTTAAAAATTGCAAAATATCACAAGATCTTCCATTATGTTTTTTTTTTTTTTTTTAATTTATTTATATGACAGAGTTAGTGAGAGAGAAAGACAGAGAGAAAGGTCTTCTTCCGTTGGTTCACTCCCTAAATGGACGCTACGGCTGGTGCACCACACTGATCCAAATCCAGGAGCCAGGTGCTGCTTCCTGGTCTCCCATGCGGGTGCAGGGCCCAAGCACTTGGGCCATCCTCCACTCTCTCCCAGGCCACAGCACTGGCCCCGTGCTTTGTCAATTTTTAAATTGAGTCATTTGTGCTAACACAGCTAAAATTTTAACCTTAAAAACAATAATACTGGAGCCAGCATTGTGGCAGAGTGGGTTAAAGCCCTGGCCTGAGGCACTGGCATCCCATATGGGCACTGGTTATAGTCCTGGCTGCTCCTCTTCCAATCCAGCTCTCTGCTATGGCCTGGGAAAGCAGCGGAGGATGGCCCAAGTCCTTGGGCCCCTGCACCCACGTGGGAGACCTGAAGGAGGCTCCTGGCTCCTGGCTTCAGATCGGCACATCTCCAGCCATTGTGGCCATCTGGGGAGTGAACCAAAGAATTAAAGACCTCTCTCTCTGTCTTTGTCTCTCTCATTAGCTCTTTCAAATAAATACAATAAATCTTAAAAAAAATAATACTTTCCAAAATGAATATAATGACAAAAAGTCACCCTCTACACTTTTTTACATACCTGCTATAGAAGTACCAGTTGTACTATTGCTTGTAAGGGTAGCTAAAGTCTCTGACACTGTGGAAGGCTGGCTACTGGTGACAGCTGGAGCAGTATCAGAAGACTGCTCAGAGGTAGATGGATTTGAATTGTTAATGGAAGCGCTAGTAGTTTGTGATTCCATTCTTGCAGAAGTGGTTGGTACTACAGTAGGTTCTACAAAACACAAAAATATTTAGCATATCAAAACCATTAACAGATTATATTTCAATCCAAGTTAACATATTTAAAATTTCTAAAATGAAATAAGCATTAAAAATGTAAACTTTCTAATAAGTATATATGGTAAAGAACATTTTCACAAAGCTAAACTACAACATCAAACTCACAAGTTACGATTGTTGCATTTAAAAAAATTCAACACATATATATTCATATTCCAGTAACTTATATGACTAAATAGTTTTTCAGGTAAAGAAAAGACTAAAAAGGACAGCAGAAGTTCCTCTACTAAGCCCAAACATGGTTGCAGTCTGTTAGAGTTACAAATTGTACTTTCTAGGGTCAGACTCCTTGGATAGCTTTTTATTTTTTTTTTAAGATTTATTTATTTACATGAAAGGCAGAGTTAGAGAGAGAGAGAGAGAGAGAAATCTTCCATCTGCAGGTTTACCCCAAAAATGCCCACAAAGGCCAGAGTTGCGCAGGCCAAATCAGGAGCCAGGAGCTTCATCTGAGTCTTCCACATGGGTGGTAGGGGCCCAAACATTTGGGCCATCTTCCAATGCCTTTCTAGCACACTGGCAGGGAGCTGGATCAGAAGTGGGGCACTAGGACTTGAACTGGCACCCATATGGGATACAAGTGTCACAGGAAGTGGCTTAACCCACTGTGCCACAACACAGGCCCAGAGATAGCAGTTCTGATTTCACCACTGATAGACTAACTATGGGTAAGTTACAAAACCCATTCTCCATTTCCTCATTTGTAGAAAGTAACATAATATTATATATTATATTATATTATTGTGGGAAAGTAACATAATATTATAAAACCATTAGGATAAACTGAGATCACGCATGTAATCCACTTCGTATGATGTTTTATGTAATAATCTGTTAATAAGCATTAGCTATGATTAAGATATGTTTTAATCTCATTTCCCATGTTCTGCCTGTTTTCAGATTATTTTACAAATATTAATATTCATCAATACTTTCTAATAAAAATTCAAATTTTTTAAGTAGAAAGTAAAGAAACTTCAGGCAAACCTCAACTTATGAGTTCAATTTTAAACATCTGAGTATAAACTGGTTGCTTAAAATTGAGAACATGGGGCCCGGCACTATGATACGGCAGGTTAAAACCCTGGCATACAAGGGCCGGCATCCCATATAGGCGCTGGTTCAAGTACCTGCTGCTCCACTTCCAACCCAGATCCCTGTTAACGTGCTTGAGAAAGCAGTGGAGGACAGCCTAAGTCCTTGGGATCCTACACTCACATGGGAGATCCAGAAGTGGCTCCTGGCCCCTGGCTTAGAATTGGCTCAGCTCCAGCCCTTGTGGCCATTTGAGGAGTGAACCAGCAGATGGAAGACCTCTGTCTCTTCCTTTCTCTGTAACTCTTTCAAATAAAAAATAATAATAATAATAATCTTTAAAAAACAGCAAAAAACTAAGAACATGGAAACTAAATCTGTCCAAAGCATAGTCACAACAATTTAATCTGCAAAGACAGGACTCTCTTGATGTGCTATGGAATGAGAGAACAGTTGCTTCTATATACGATGCAGTGGAGCAGGCTATTTCTTCAGACACAAATAGTGCCTACTAACCCTATGGGAACTCCCTTAGACATTAAAAGATGAACGGGAACGGTGGGGAAGGGAAGACATTGTTGTGATGCAGTGGGTAAAGACACCAAGTGCAATTCCCACATTCCGTATCAGAGTGCTAATTTGAGTCCTGATTACTCTGCTTCCAATTCAGCTCACTGCTAATGTGCCTAGGAAGGCAGTGGGAGATGGTCCCAACTAGTTGGGACCCTGCAACCCATGTGGGAGACCAGGATGGAGTTCAGGGCTCCTGGCTTTGGTCTGGCCCATACCTAGCCATTGCAGCCTTTTGGGGAATGAATCCAGACAGAAGATATCTTTTTTCCCTTTCTATTGTGCTTTTATTCAAATAAATAAACAAATCTTTCACAAAAGAGGGAAGGGGAGGGGAGGGGAGATAAGGGGAGAGGGCAGGAGGGAGAACTTCTGTCTACTTGCAAATGGTTTAACTCAAGGTTTCTCAATATTCACAATACTGACATTTTGGCCAAGACAATTATTTTTGTTTGTGAGGAAGGAGCTGCCCTATACACGGCAAGATGTGAAGCAGCATCCCTGGTCTAAATCCAATAGAGGTCAATAGCACCCTTGCCCAACTGTGAGAACCCAAGATATCTGTTGCCAACTGTCTCTGGAGGATAAAACAGTCTGCTGTTGAGAACTAGTAATCTAACTAACATACCTAAGTTTTGGTTTTTATTTTATTATTTTTTAAAGAGCTATTTAAGGCTGGCGCCATGGCTTAACAGGCTAATCCTCCACCTTGCGGCGCCGGCACACCGGGTTCTAGTCCCGGTCGGGGCGCCGGATTCTATCCCGGTTGCCCCTCTTCCAGGCCAGCTCTCTGCTATGGCCCGGGAAGGCAGTGGAGGATGGCCCAAGTGCTTGGGCCCTGCACCCGCATGGGAGACCAGGAGAAGCACCTGGCTCTTGGCTTCGGATCAGCGCAATGCGCCGGCCGCAGTGGCCATTGGAGGGTGAACCAACGGCAAAAAGGAAGACCTTTCTCTCTGTCTCTCTCTCTCTCACTATCCACTCTGCCTGTCAAAAAAAAAAAAAAATCTATTTATTTATTTGAAAGTCAATTACTGAAAGAAAAGGAGAAACAGGGAAGAGAGATCTTCTGTCCACTGGCTCCATCCCCCAGATAGCTGCAACAGCTAGGGCTGAGCCAGATCAAAGCCAAGAGCCAGAAGCTTCCTTCTGGATCTCCCACATGGGTGGCAGAGGCACAAACATTTGGGCCATCTTCCACTGCTTTTCCCAGGCCATTACCAAAGAGATGGATCAGAACTGGAGTACACAGGACACAAACCAGCACCAATATCAGATGCCAGAGTCACAGGAGGCAGCAGCTTTACCCACTACACCACAATGCCAGCCACTGGATTTATTTTTAATAAGAAAGGAGTTTTCACTTAGAAAAACTAGTGGGAGCAGCTGGCACTGTGGCATGGAAGGTTAAGCCTCCACTGGCAGTGCTGCATCCTATATGGGCACTGGTTCAAGTCCTAGGTGCTCCACTTCTGATCCAGCTCCCCTCTAATGTGCCTGGGAAAAAAGCTGGGGTTGTCCCAAGTGCTTGGGCCCCTGCACCCACGTGGGAGACCCAGAAGAAGCTCCTGGTTTCTGGCTTCAAATCAGCTCAGCTACAGCCATTGAGGCCATTTGGGGAGTGAACCAGTGAATGGAAGATCTCTCTCTCTCTATGCCTTTCAAATGAAGAGAGAGATCTTAAAGAGAAAAGAAAAGAAAGAAAAACTAGTGGTAACAGGGGGCACTGAATGATCATTGGAATACTTTTAACTTAGTAAACTAAATTCTGGTTGAACTTAATTCTAATAGGGAAAAGGCTACTGTGTCACCTTCTACTTCCTGGCTAACAGTTGTTACATGGGAAAACAAACAAAATGTTTCCAAAATAGTAACCCTATATTTAATTAACTGTGAGTAATCATTAATTAATTCCTAGTACATTAATTACTGCCTTTTGAAAGATAATGTATGGTCCTTCAAAACAAAAACTGAGAATGATGAGTTAATTGCAGACAGTGAGAATAAATTCTCTCTCCATAAATATAATTTCAAAGTTCTAGTACTCTGAAAGTTAGTCACCCAAACAGCAAGCAGCTCATAGAACAGCAGACTGCAAAAGGACTCTAATTCTTCCCACTTACTTATTCTTTCCTTTCACTAGACATCTCTTCTCCCCAATTTATAGCTAACTCCCAAAATTAACACTCATATATGGCTTACCAGTAAGCATTATGAACTGTTTCTACTACACTAAGATATTTTATCAAATTCCCTTCATAATCCTACATAGTTCCATCTTACCATCTTCATCAACAGTAAGGTCCACAACTTCTGCTGCATTTTGCCTCAAGGGCTGTATAACAGTAGAAATTCTACTGCGGTTCCGTGGCTCCTGTGGCCGATTTGTGTGAGAACTTGACCCCTGGCTCCAGTGAGATCTGGAGTGTCCAAGGGTTGAACGAGACCTTAAATGTAAAGAACAAAAATTTAAGCCACCCTAGAAATCCATAAGTCTTTCATACAAAATAAATACTTCATGCAAGACTTCCTCCAAAGAAAAGAATGGTAACTGAATTAAAAGTTAATATCAGCACAATGCCTGAAACTCAACAAACTTGGCTGAATGAAGCAATCACCAAATCAACCAACTCAACACACCCCAGAAAAAAAAAAAGTTACGTTAAACCAATCATTAGTGTAAAATACAGGATTTTGTTTCAGGAAAAGTACTCTCTTCAATGGTTATTTTGAATATCCATCTGGGTTATAATCAATTGTTTACATTTTATGTTATTAGCAAAAATTTAAAAATAGCACCCTACACATTTAGTAACATCCACGTGATCTTCTAATGTTTGGCCTAGATTGAATTTGCAAAACATGACTCTGTGAGTAATAAACTAGCTAAGCTCCTGGTACTATCTTTAAAAAATACCAAGAAATAGGGGCCAGCGCTGTGGCATAGAAGGCTAAGTCTCCACCTGAGGCACTGACATCCCATATGGGCACCGGTTCACGTCCTGACTGCTCCTCCTCTGATCCAGCTCTTTGCTCGTGACCTGGGAAAGTAGTGGAGATGGCCCAAGTGCTTGGGCCCCTGTACCCATACAGAAGTCCTTGAAGAAGCTCCTGGCTCCTGATTGGCCCAGCTCTGCCTCTGTGGCCATTTGCAGAGTAAACAAGTAGATGGAAGACCTGTCTCTTTGCCTCTCAAATAATTATATATACATACACACACACAAAACTAAGAAATAAATTGGCACCCAAGATATTTCCTGGAGTCAAGTAAGGATACTGTGGAAACTTTACTAGTTACAATACTAGTTTGTTAGCCATAGGGAAAATCAATTGAGTTACTTTCAATTTTAAAACACATGACCATGAACATAAACACCTAACATGCTTATTATCTTTTAAGTATGTGAGGGCATATTACTTTTAGATATGTATACATTTTAAGGATTCACTATGATCTAGATTAAAAGTACATGGGGATAATAAGTAGAGTACGCACTCCTAAATTTCCAGGGCAAAAAAGAAAATCTGTCTCGGAAAAGTGGGGTCTCAGGGCCTGCACTGTGACGTAGTAGGCTAAGCCTCTGTCTACGGCACCAGCATCCTATATGGGTGCTGGTTCATGTCCTGGCTGCTCTTCTGATCCTGCTCTCTGCTATCGCCTTGGAAAGTAGCAGAAGATGGCCCAGGTGGTTGGGCCCATGCACCTGCATGGGAGACCTGAAAGAAGCCCCTGGCTCCTAGTTTCAGAATGGCCCAGCTCTGGCCGTAGTGGCCATTTGGGGAGTGAACCAGCCGATGGAAGACCTTTCTCTCTGCCTGTAACTCTATCTCTCAGATAAATAAATAAAACCTTTAAAAAAAAAAAAAGTGGAGTCTAATAGTTTCTTTTTTCTCCTGCTCAAACTGAAACTGTTTATAAGCTTCTATCAGCTTATGACTAGCACAATGTATGGAAAGGGTAAGTGCATCACATTAATATAGGAGGTCACTGAGGGTGTGAGCTTGACTACTCAGAAAAGAATCCCAAAGTTCAAAGTGGGCTGAAAATGGCCTCAACAACGAGAGAGACCAAGACTGTAAAAAGAAATTTAGGGGGCTGGCACCTAGCAGAGCAGGTTAAACTGTTGTATATGATGCTAGCAACCCCTATGAGAACGGATTAGTCTGGGCTGCTCCACTTCCAATCCAGCTCCTTGCTAATGTACCTGGATACGCAGCAGAGGGGGGCGGGCACTGTGGCTCAGCAAGTAAAGCCACCACCTGTGGTGCTGGCATTCCATATGGAGGCTGGTTCGAATCCAGGCTGCTCTACTTCCCATCCAGCTGTTTGCTATTGCCTGGGAAAGCAGCAGAAGATGGCCTAAATCCTTGGGCCCCTGCACCTGTGTGGAAGACCCAGATGAAACTCCTGGCTCCAGATCGGCACAGCTCTGGCCATTGCAACCATCTGGGGAGTGAATCAGCAGATGGAAGACCTCTTTTTCCCCCATCCTCTCTCTCTCTCTGCCTCTCTTTCTCTCTCTTTGCCTCTCTGTAACTCTGCTTTATAAACAAATAATTAAATCTTTTTTTTTAAAGATTTATTTATTTACTTAAAAGTCAGAGTTACACAGAGGCAGAGAGAGAGAGGTCTTCCATCCAATGGTTCACTCCCCAGATGGCCACAACAGCCGGAGCTGTGCCGATCCGAAGCCAGGAGCTTCCTCTGGGTCTCCCACGTGGGTGCAGGGATCCAAGGACCTGGACCATCTTCTACTGCTTTCCCAGAGAGAGCTGGATCGGAAGTGGAGCAGCCAGGACTAGAACCAGCACCCATATGGATGCCAGCACTGCAGGCAGTGGCTTTACCCACCACGCCACAGTGTTGCCCCCCCCCCCCAATAATTAAATCTTAAAAAAAGGAAAAAAGCAGCAAAAGATGCCTCCCACAAAGTAGATGTATCTCTCTTTCTCCCACCTCTTTTTCTCTAATTCTGGCTTTCAAATAAATAAAATGCTTAAATTTTTTTTAAACTGAGTCTCTGATGAGACTGAATAATCTATTATCTCTGGGAAACTTAATAGCTGCACAAAGTTCCAGGTACACTTTGCAGTACTTTCCTGAATGCTTCATAGGCTATCCTAACTCCATAGCATCTATTGGAAAGAGCACCACCAAAACACTTGATGGAGGAACAGTTTCACAGATGCCTTGGTTGTCACTATGATCAGTGGAACCTGTCAAATCCTGACACAAAAGATTGAAACAAATGAGTATTTCCTCTTAAACTGGAAGTGCCAAGAGCCAGCTAAATGGTGACAAAGTAACAATAGGAAAATAACTATGGATTATGAGCACAGGGGGTTTTTTGAGATCATTGTCTATTACTCAGGTAAATGCATCCACTTGACAACAAACATCTCCATGCCAAGGATCTCTAGTTCTACAAGGAAAAATATGGCCTTTATTTGGCAGCTTTTTTTTTTTTTTTTTCCCCCACAGGCAGAGTTAGACAGTGAGAGAGAGAGAGACAGAGAGAAAGGTCTTCCTTCCGTTGGTTCACTCCCCAAATGACTGGCATGGCCGGCACTGTGCCAATCCGAAGCCAGGAGCCAGGTGCTTCCTCCTGGTCTCCCATGCAGTTCAGGGCCCAAGCACTTGGGCCATCCTCCACTGCCTTCCCGGGCCACAGCAGAGAGCTGGATCGGAAGAGGAGCAACCGGGACTAGAACCCAGCGTCCATATGAGATGCCGGGGCCACAGGTGGAGGATTAACCAAGTGAGCCACGGCACCAGCCCCTTTGGCAGCTTTTATAGCTTATAAAAATTAAGCCAGTATTGTGCTAAGCACTTTGTACAGTCACAGGTAAGTGTGGCACATTTTGTAGAGTACAGATATTCCCCAGAGCTTGGAAAATCATTTAAAAATTAAAACAACTAGAGGCACACTGCAGAGTGCTCTTTTCCATGTCATTAGAAGAAGCACTCCAATGAGAAAGCGGTCACTGGAGAAGCACATTCTAGGTGCATTTGCATCATGCTTCAGAAGTATGATTGTCTTTTTAAATTCAGTAACACATTAAAATGCAGTGAACAAATACATTTCTAAATTTATTCCAACACAAAAATTAAAATTCACCTACTGATTTATACTTTATTATATGGGCTATACCAGAGAAATTCTTTACTGTTACTATTACAATATTTGTAATCATCTAAAGCAAACGATAAATGCAGTGTGAAGATCTGATTGGAGGATGGGTTTCAAAGTGATTCTGCAAAAAGTTAGTATCATTTCCAGCTATTTATCCAAACAAATGAGAATTTTCCATTTGTTTATAAGTTGAAGGCTTAGATGAAATTACTGAGTGAAGGATAAAAACTCAAGAAATATGTTTTAGTGAGTGGGAGCTTAACCTAGCAGTTAAGCTGTCTACCTCACAGTGCCTGGATTCAATTCCAGCTTCCTGCCAACGCAGACTCTGGGAGACAGCAGTGATGGCTCAATTAATTGGGTTCCTGTACCCATGTGAGAGATTCAAATTGAGTTCCTCGCCTTGGTTCTAGCCCTAGCCAACACTGAGGAGTGAACCTGATCACTCACATTCTTTCTTTCTGACTCTCAAATCAATACATTCATTAATTAAATTTTTAAAAAATACTTATGCCTAAGATTCTACTTCAACTGATCTGGGATAGAGTCTAGGCAACAATACATCTTTATTTCATAATATCCCCTGTTTTATCTAACACAGCCTGGTTTGAAAACCACTAATATGGTATATCCACACTTCAACGAGGTCTCAAATAAAATAAGAATGCAAATACCTGTGGCATAGTATGTTTAAATGCTTATATTTAGAACTTCAAACACAAAAGGAACAAGTAGTTCTCACCGATAACTTTCTCCAACTGTTACAATCTCTACTTCACTGTCAGTTGAGGTAACATTAATTTCTTCATTGGCAGTGACCTGGGGAGTGAAGGAAGTTTCTATAACCACAACATCTTCATCAATACTTCCTGAAAAGAAAAAGAAAAATAAATTTAAAGGGCAAATGCTTGTTAGGTAATTGCTAGACAGCAATTTTTAAAAAATATGTATTTGAGACTAGTGCCATGGCCCAGTTGGTTAATCCTCTGCCGACAGTGCCAGCATCCCATATGGGCGCCTGTTCTAGTCCTGGCTTCCCCTCTTCCTGTCCAACTCTCTATGGCCTGGGAAAGCAGTAGAAGGTGGCCCAAGTGGTTGGGCTCCTGCACCCACATTGGAGACCGGGAAGAAGTACCAACAGAAGGAAGACCTTTTTCTCTGTCTCTTCCTCTGTCTATAATTCTACCTCTCAAATAAATAAATAAAATCTTTTAAAAAAATGTACTTATTTATTCAAAAGGCAGAGTGGTACAGAGACAGAGGGAGAAAGAAAAATTTTCCAACTGCTGATTCACTCCCCAAATGGCCACAATGGCCAGTGCTGGGCCAGGTCAAAGCCAGGAGCCCAGAACTCCATCCAGGTCTCCTATTGGGTTTCAGGGATCCAAGTATTTGGGTCATCTTCCGTTGAGGGAGCTGAATCAGAAGTGAGGCAGCCAGGACTTGAGCTGGCACTCCAATATGGGATACCAGCATTGCAGGTGGCAGCTTAGCTCACTGCACAATACCAACCACTAGACAGAAACCTTAATTTTGACTTTGGAGACTATGAAATTCATTATAAAAATAATGAAAGGGGAGGGGTACAGTAATTTCCATTGGAACAAGAGTTCCAATGTAGAGTTAAAGCAGAGTCAAAATTGCTTTAACTTCAATAACTTTGTAGGAGCAAAAGCAACTGCTAGCAGGAAGATGCTTTATAGTAACTAGCATGCAAATGTGGAGTAGACATGGTTCTACAATATGGTTTTTGTAGAGAGTATGAGTTTTGGAAATAAGAATTATACAAAACTTTTAAACTTTCTAAGCTTTATTGTCTTGATGAGGCTAAATGTGCAGAATATTGTACATGGCACAAAGTATGTGCTCACAAATTAGAAACACACTCAAAGTGCGTGATTTTTTTTTTTTTAACTCTCATATTCTTATTATGGGATAATTCTCATCACAGATAGGATTTGAAAACTGTTGACTGACATCTGTATTGACAGATGACGGAAACACTGATAGAGGCATGTTTACAAAAAGTTATTCAGCACCAGATTTGTGTAAAATCTATCCAGAGAAGAAATAAATAACCTGTTCTTTTCTATCATTTTAATCATTCTTAATACAGTTCAGTAGTATTAAGTATATTCAGACTGCTACAAAACAGATCTCCAGAACTTTTTCATATTTTATTAAATCAAAATTCTAGAATTATACCCTTTTCTACCATGCCACAATGCTGCCCCTCCCCCCTTAAAAATTTAAAAGTAGGCCGGCGCCGTGGCTTAACAGGCTAATCCTCCCCCTTGTGGCGCCGGCACACCGGGTTCTAGTCCCGGTTGGGGCGCCGGATTCTATCCCGGTTGCCCCTCTTCCAGGCCAGCTCTCTGCCATGGCCCGGGAAGGCAGCGGAGGATGGCCCAAGTGCTTGGGCCCTGCACCCGCATGGGAGACCAGGAGAAGCACCTGGCTCCTGGCTTCGGATCAGCGCGATGCGCCGGCCACAGCGGCCATTGGAGGGTGAACCAACAGCAAAAAGGAAGACCTTTCTCTCTGTCTCTCTCACTATCCACTCTGCCTGTCAAAAAAAAAAAAAATTTAAAAGTAGATAATGGTGCAGCATGAGGCAAATATTTTCCAGAAATCTACTGATTTTAACAAATGAACTGATATTTGCAAAACAATATAAAAAATCTCATTCTTAGGTGATTTGCTAAAATCAATTAATTATCTATAACTTTTGTGCCTAAAGGTTTTTTTGGTCAAAATAAAAAAAATTTGAAACAGAAAGCTCCAGGCTTTCTGTTGGGCCAGGCTAGGCTGGAACCAGAGCCGTGGCTTGGAACTCAAGTCTAGTCTCCCACATGGATGGCAGGCACATAGTCCCTTCAGCTATATCAACAATGCCTTCCAGTGCCTGCACTGGAAGGAAACTAGAGTCAGTAGCTAGAGCTAGGAATCAAACCCAGGCTCTATGACTAGGGACGCAGGCATAATAACCACTAGGCTAAATGTCCACTCCAGGAATTTTACCACAAAATGCTTAAAATATAAAACGTTTTTTCATTAATTCACTACTCTAATAGCAACTAAGTATTAATGAATTTCATGTGGACAAAGTTGCCCCAGTAGCTCCAGAGTAACTAATATCCATCCATACAAATCATATAAACATTTAGTAGGTAACTCCAATTAAAAGTTGAGACCTCCCAACCCTAATTTTAACACACGCTAAAGCACAACGGATTTAGCAGCAGTGATTAAGATGCTTTATCCTCCCTGGAAACAGACACTGATTCTGATCTTTATTCATAAAATTCTCACCACCACCCCACCCTACCCCACCCCGCTACAAGTAACAGCTCCTTAGAACTTCTGCTCTACATTACCAACATCCTGCATCATAACATTCCAAGCAGAAATTGAGCTCTCCTAACCCATTTTCCCAAAACTAGAACCTACATTTTCTGATCATGAGGAAAAAAAATCTGGTAATTTAGAAAGACAACTCATGCTATTACATTCCTCTTTCTCGGAAATCTAAGGAAATGATTGCTGTTCCCCCAAGCCTAAGGTGATCACAAAGAACTCTTATAAGTACGGTTGGCTTTTAAATATGGACTACATATGGCTAAAGCTAAGATTATCAACAAGGTTACTGTTTTTAGGGGTCTGGCAAGGACAGAAGAGTAAAAAGGAAAAAGGAAAGAGAATCTCGGAGAAGACAGTCTGAACAGCAGACTTGCAGGCTCTGACCTTAACAAGCAGGACAGCAGACAAAACTGGGAAAGCTCTGTGTCAGTATTGGAAACCATGATCCCACTCCTTTAAAAAGGTCTCCCGATATCCTATTCCCTTACTCTCTGATTTCACAAGAAATTTATCTTTTCCCTCTGCTCAAACTTAGTTCCTCAACACTCACTTCAAAACATTTAAAGGGACGGCGTTGTGGGGTAGCTCATAAAGCCTCCGTTGTAACTCAGGCATCACATATGGGTGCCGGTTTGAGACCCAGTTGCTCCACTTCCAACCCAGCTCCCTACTAATGTGACTGGAAAAGCAGTGGAAGATAGCCCAAGTGCTTAGGCCCCTGCACCCATGTGGGAGACCCGGATGTCGCCCCTGGCCCCTGAGTCCAGCCTGGCCCAGCCCTGGCTGTTACAGCCATGTAATGAACCAGGGAAGGAAGATCTCTCTCTGTCTCTTCCTTTCTCTGTGTAACTCTTTCAAATAAATAAATAAATTTTAAGAAAAAACTTTTAAAATTACAACCCCTTTGAGTGGTCTGTATTCATGGGGTATATTTATACTTCAGGACTGCATACAAACTTATAAACATAACTTTCACCATGTATGTGGGGGGGAGCATGAGCACATGAGTACTGTTCCCTTTAATTCAATTTTAATTGCTGAATCATATGCCCTAATGAGCATTGTCAAGACAAAGTTTCTGGGCCCTAGTATCAGAATAAAAGTTACCACTCAAACACTGGGATTCATTTTTCAGCTGTAAAGAAATTGTATTTCAGCTACAATGTAACAATGAATAATAGAATACTTAAAGGAAAAATATTAAGTAGTCTTTTTTAGTGACTAGAACTGTTCTTAGTATACTGGAAAGTGAAAAAAGTCTATCATACAGGTATCTTAAAATGTATTCATGAAAGTTAAACATACGAAAGAAGAATGATAGGGAAAAAAACCAGTTGTGCATCACAAATCAATATCTCATATGAAATATAATCTATTATGTATTAAATGATGTAAGCTTTTATCCTCAAAAAAAAAAAAAAACTCTATTTTTACCACCAGAAAATTAAAAAGCTTTTATCTCAGAATTGGAGACATGGTTTCAAATTACAGTTGGTAATTTACTTTACTTATATGGCAAAAAAAAAAAAAAGATAATAGAGTCCAATATTCCTTTTATTAAATACTGTGACATAGAAATGAGAATAATACAAAGACAATGCGAAAGCTGCCATGTTCTACTCATCTTCAGAAACACTTTTACCTGAGGGAGCAGCTGGATTGTTTTGGTGGTTTTCACTGGCAGAAACAAACAAATCTTCTTCTCCTTCAGTTGATGAACTGGAAGAGGATTCACTACTAAGGTCATTCTCGCTGGAACTACTGGAACTCGGAAGCAAGGCATATTTTCTTCGGGCTAACACTTCCCGTTTCTTCCTCTGCATTAATATCCTCTCTTTTTGCTTCTGTGTCCTCTGTGAGGAATTATTTTTTACAAATCTTTTTCTGCATGGGAGTCTCCTTAATGAACTGCTATGAAAACAAGGTCTTTTCATTAACAATCCTGATACAGATTCTGTCTCAGTCCGAGGCCACTTCTGGGACCGTGCACTATGACTTCTGCTTTTAGCATTCAAAATGGTTTGGGAATGCCTTACAGAAACTTCTTTGTCCTCATCAGACGTCACAGTATCAGAATCTCCAAAATGCAGACTAGATGAAGGAGAAGAAAGGCAATCACTAAAGGAGGAATCATTATCTTCATCACTTGGTGGTTCTAGGTGTTGCCGCAATCCTAATATTCCCTGGTTCTCCTTAACACAATCCTGCATGTAAGAAGGGCCAGCCTGCTGGCTTTTGCGTTTTTTCCTTACAGCACGTTTTTCTTGTTCTTGTTGGTTACTATTCATATCCTTCTCTTGTTTTTGAGTATCATCACACAAGTGAGAGAATTCATTCCCCACTTTATTATTAATCATTTCAACTCCTGCAGGAAAACTTTTGGCTGCCCCAATGGGCTCTGGATGCAAAAGGATCCCTTTCAGACTCTCTTGTGTCTTTGGCGCATCAGATGGAATCTCACTCTTCATATCCACTTTTAAAGTATAGAGCTCGTTATATTCACGAGTCCATTGAGACATGAGAAACTCTGAGGAAGGCCTAAAAAACAGAATTAGATAGCAAAAACATTTTAGCGTTTTATTAGATTATTTCATTGAAGAGTACTCATACTCTTAACATATGTGGTCAAAATTGAGTAATTTCTCCAAAACCTACTATATCAAAAATAAAGGGATTAGAATTCAAAAGACATGCTTTTTCCTCCTGATATGACATTTTAAAATGTGAATTTAAATACTTTCTGTACATCTAGATGGTTACTACAAACAATGAATTACATAGCTTCTTTTTCTTACAGTTGTTTCCTTAATACTACTATATTCTCCAATGAGAATGTGAATTTCGGGCTAGTGCTGTGGTGATGCGGGTAAAGCCATTGCCTGCAGCACCGAAATCCAATATGGGCACTCATTTGAGTCTGGCCTGCTCCACTTCCGATCCAACTTCCTGTTAATGTGCCCGGGAAAACAGGGAAAGATGGCCCGCCCAAGTCCTAGGGACCCTGCATCCACATGGAAGACTCAGAAAAAGTTCCTGGCTCCTAGCTTCCGACAGGCCCAGCCCTGGCCATTGCAGCCATTTATGGAGTGACCCAGCAGATGGAAGACTTCTCTCTCTCTTTCTGTCTCTGCCTCTCCCTCTCTGTAACTGACTTTCAAATAAATAATAAATGTATTAAAAAAAAAAAAAAAAAGAAACTGACTTATCCTGATAGACAGTAGGCACAAGTATTGCATCTAGAGCTGTGAGTTACTGAAAACCATTCAGTTAAATAAGCAGTACAGCAAAATATAAAATCAAACATCCTACAGTTAATTTAACTACATCTAAATCATTCAACTTCCGACATTATGAGTTCTTGAACAAAGTGAATTTCAATACTGATATCAACAAAATGTACTTATAAGAATGCTGATAGGGGCCAGTGCCGTGGCTCACTAGGCTAATCCTTCACCTGCGGCGCCGGCACCCTGGGTTCTAGTCCCGGTCAGGGCGCCGGATTCTGTCCTGGTTGCCCCTCTTCCAGTCCAGCTCTCTGCTGTGGCCCAGGAAGGCAGTGTAGGATGGCCCAAGTGCTTGGGCCCTGCACCCACATGGGAGACCAGGAAGAAGCACCTGGCTCCTGGCTTCGGATAGGCGCAGCCATTTGGGGGGTGAACCAACAGAAGGAAGATGTTTCTCTCTGTCTCTCCCTCTCACTGTCTGTAACTCTACCTGTCAAATAAATAAAACAAAAAAGCTTTAAAAAAAAAAAAAAAAAAGAATGCTGATAAATGCCATGACCCAAAATGAAACATAAGTTAAGGTCATAAATGAAGAGCTTTTTATAAGGATTTATTTATTTATTTATTTATTTATTTATTTATTTATTTGAATGTCAGAGTTACAATGAGAGGGAGACAGAGAGAGAGAAGAGAGATCTTCCACTTGCTAGTTCAATTCCAAAATGGCTGCAATGATCAGGGGTGGGCCAGGCTGAAGCCAGGAGCCAGTTTTATCTGGGTCTCCCATGTGGGTGCAAGGGCCCAAGCACCAGGTCATCCTCGGCTGCTTTCCCAGGCGTGTTAGCAAGGAGCTGGATTTGAAGTGGGGCAATTGAGACTCTGACCTTGCACACATATGGGATGCCAGCGCTGCTGATGGTAGCTTTAACCTGTTCTGCCACAGAGTTAGTCCCAATGAAGAGCTTTACTAGCGTAAACCATGAATATCTAAAAATACAGTTAACATATGTTTAACTTTTTTTATTAAGTATAACGCACATGCATACATTCTAAATTTATAGGTTGAGGAATTCTCACAACATGAACACATTTATGTAACTAGCACTCAGATCAAGAAACATTAACCAGCACTCTGAAATCCTCTTCCCACCACTATGACTCACCAAGAGTTGTATTCCCGATCCCAACTTCCACCTAACACCATAGAATTGTTTGGCCCTTAACATACATTTTAAACCACTTCCTAAAAAGAGGAAAAGAGATTTTAATAGCATGTTTTTCCCCCTCTTCACAAATGATAATTATAGAAATAAATAAACTCACAGGTCTCTTACTTTAAGTTTATATCTTTTTTATCAGAACAAATGAAAGCAACTAAAAAGTAGAATAGCCTAATCCTACTGAAAGCTACCAAAATCCCTGTTTTCTATTGTTCTTATTTAGAAAGACAGGCAGGCTGTATCCTGAATCAGCCATCAAGCCTTGTCTGGAGTTCAGGCAACACCAGTGGTAAAGCAGGAACACAAAGATGAAAGAAAATAAGGACATGGCAGTGAGCCAATTTTAGTAGGCATCTAGTCAAACAACAATCATCACAAAAGCAAGAAATCACAAGTCATGATGGTAAGGTACAGGTACATGTCACATAACAGTTAAGAAGGGCCTGGGGCCAATGTTGTAGCACTGCGGGTTAAACCGCCACCTGCAATGCTGGCATCCCATACAGGCACTAGTTCATGTCCCAGCTGCTCCACTTCTAATCCAGCTCTCTGCTAATGCATCTGTGAAAGCACTAGAAGATGGCCCCGGGTACTTGAGTCCCCACCACCAACACAGGAAAACCAGATGAAGCTCCTGGCTTCGTCTCAGCACAGCCCCAGCCATTGCGGCCATTTGGGGAGTGAACCAGCAGACGGAAGAGCTGTCTCTCCCTCTCTCTCTGTCTCTCAAATAAATAATCTTGAAGGGGTGAAAAAAAAAAAAAAGAGTTTGCCCATAGGATAGCAAAAACAAACAGTATAGCAAAAACAAACAAACACACACCAAAAAACAGAAGGGGCTAGAACTGTGGCATAGCACGGTAAGCTGCTGCCTGTGGCACCTGAATTCCATATGCGCACTGGTTCATTTCCTGGCTGCTCCACTTCTGAACTAGCTCCCTGTTAATGCACCTGGAAAAGCAGCAAAGGATGGCCCGGGTGCTTGGCCCCTGCACCCACAAGGGAGATCAGAAAGAGGTTCCTGGCTTCTGGCTACGGTCTGGCACAGCTTTGGCCATTGTAGCCACTTGGGGAGTGAATTGGTGGATGGGAGAGATCGATCTCTTTGTGTCTCTCCCTCTCTGTAACTCTTTCAAATAAATAAATAAATCTTAAAATACAGACAACAAATGTTGAAGATGTAAATAAACTGGAACACTCATATATTACTACTAAGAAATAAAACGGTGGGAGCCAGTGCTATGGTGTAACAGGTAAAGCTGCCACCTCAATGCTGGCATCCCATACGGGCGCTGGTTTGAGTCTCGGCTGCTCCACTTCCGATCCAGCTCTCTGCTATGGCCTGGGAAAGCAGTATAAGATGGCACAAGTCTTCGGGCCCCTGCACCAACGTGGGAGACCTGGAAGAAGCTCCTGGCTCCTGGTTTCAGATCGGCACAGGTCTAGCCGTGGTGGCCAATTGGGAATGAACCAGCGGATGGAAGACCTCTCTCTCTCTCCTCTCTGTATAACTCTTTCAAATAAACAAATACATTTTAAAAATAAAATAAAATGGTGTACTTTGGAAGCACTCTGGCAGTTTCTCAAAAGATTAAATACAGAATTTCCATATGACCCAGCAATTAGACTCTGAGCAATTCCACCCTTGGGAAATGAAAAAATACACCCATACAAAAATCTGTATACAGAGTATTTTAAAAAGTTCTTAGAAAAAATATAATTGTTTTGATGTAAAAAATTTTGAAATCTTGTAATTTTTTCATAATATGTATATTCCATGATTCTTCATATGCATGTGAAACTGCATATTATGTGTATAATTAAAAAAACAAACGTGTGGATTTCAAAATTTTTTTGTGCCAAAAAATCTTTTAACCCCACTATAAATTTTAAAATTTTATTTATTTTCACCTTATTTGAGTGACAAAAATATACAAAGATCTTCCATCAGCTGGTTCACTCCCCAAAAGCCCATATCAGCTACAGCCTGGTGCACAATCCAGGTCTTCCATGTGGGAAGTACTTGAGATATCACCTACTGCCTCCCAGGATGCATATTTGCAGAAAACTGTTTCTGAAGCAGAGCTGGGAGTAAAGCCAGGGACACTGATATGGGATACCAGCATCCCCAGTAGCATTTTAACCGTTGAGCCAAACTCTTGCCCATCCATATATTTTTCGAAGTACCTTCATACATAGCAAATGGAAACATGAAAGTGAATAAACTACTGAAGAAATCCAGGGGGCCAGCATTGTAGTGAAGTGGGTAAAGCTGCCAGATATAACACCAGCATCCTATGGGCACCAGTTTAAGTTCTGGCTGCTCCTCTTCCGATCCAGCTCCCTGCTAATGGCCTGAGAAAAGCAGTGAAGATGGCCCATGTGCTTGGGCCCCTGCTACTCATTTGGGAGACCTGGATGAAGCTTCTGGTTCCTAGTTTCAGCCTGGCTCAGCCCTGGCAATTAAGTCCACTTGTGGAAGGCAACCAGTGGAAGGAAAATCTGTCTCTCTCTCTCTTTCAAATAAATCTTTATAAAAAAAGAAAAGAAAAAGGAAAAGACTCAAGCTACAACATGGATGAGCATTATGCTTATCAGTCACAAAGACTATATATATAATGATTATTTTTACATGAAAATATAAAACAGAACAGGCACATCTGTAAAGATAACAAGTAGATTAATGGTTGCCCAGGGCTGGGGATGATAGGAAGATTAGAGTATGATGGCAAAAAGTATAGGGTTTACTTTCAGTAACCTGAAAATGTTCTAAAATTGATTGTAATGATGGCTGCACAACTCTGAATAGATTAAAAACCACTAAAATTCTATCTCTATAAGCTGTTGCTAAAACATCAAGAAAGAGAGTCTTAAAGACTTCTGACCATAGATAACTATAAGCCCCATCAACAACAGAAGAGCCAGGATGTCCTCTGGAAAGATTTGGGGTTCTTCCAAAAGCCCATAGCTCTGAGGAGCTATATTGAGTTGGATCTCTGAGGAGATAATCTTTTATTTGCTAAAGGAAAAAAAAATGTTTTAGACTCTTCAACCTTAATTACTGAGTCCTGCTTTGGGTCTTGGTAATAGAGCAATGCAAACATGCCAAAAGGACAGATAAATGAATTCACAAAGAAGTGATTCACAGCAAACTTCACTAAACACAGTTTCTCTGCCATCACTTTATGCCCCAAAGCCAAAATAACGAACTCTATGGTTAAATCTGTTGTGATTTTTGGGATAAGGGATGTTAAGAAGGAACAGGGGTGTGGTGTATGGTGGGGTGTGTGTGTGTACACTGGTAAATGTTCTCTTTACCATGTCATGCAGTCATTAAATGTGAAATTAACAATCCATATTAACTAAGAGGTTCTCATCAAAGGAGTAGAAATTCATACTGTATTTTGAACCGAGAAAAATAAGTAAATTCATAAAAAAGAAAAAAAAAAAACCAGTGCTAAATTTTTTAACTAAGAGAAACATCAAAAATAACACAAGATCAAAAGAATATTCTGAACTATTTGCCGTTTGACAAATCAACTTAGTCTTTTATTTCTGTCAAAGCAGGGACAAGCTTTTGACCTAGTGGTTAAGATTCTACTTGGGATGCTTACATCCCCTATGCAAGAGTCTGCATTCAAGTCCCAGCTCTGCTCTCAATTCTACCTTCCTGTAACGTGTACCCTGAGAGGCAGCAATTGATGGCTCAAGTACCTGTATCTCTGCCATCCATTTGGGAGACCTGGACTGGGTTTTCTGGCTCCCAGCTTCAGCTTGGCTCACCCTCAGCCATTACAGGCAACTGGGGAAGTGATCCAGCAGATATAAACACATGCATGCATTCATGAGCTCTCTAACACATACACTTTTAAAGCTAAAAGAATTAACTCCACACAGGAGGGGGAAAAAAGGAAATCCAAACACTTAACATACCACCAAAGGACAAATATTATACAATCCTATTTATATGAAGCACCCAGAACAGTCAAATTCAAGTATAATGGTGGTTGTGAGGAGCTGGGATGAGAGAACAGAAGTTAATGTTTAATGGGTATACAGTTTCAGTTGAGGAAAATGAAAAAGTTCTAGAGATAAATGGCAATGATGGTTGAACAATGTGAAAGTACTTACTGCCAAAGTGTACAGCTAAAAATGGTTAAAATGGTAAATTTTATATTATGTATATTTTACTATCAAAAGTTTAAAAAATCCTTGCAGCATTTAAATCTATCGTGGCATCTGTTTTCCAAATGATAGAGCCTAACACACAATCCCTTTAAAGAACTCTCTTCTCCATCATTCAGTATTACACTCTGTTTTTTGTAAAGTACCTGCCACTAGCTGAAATTAACTTATTAGCCTGTTACTTTAACAAGTCCATTCACTGGAATGACTACAAAGCTAGAACCACATCAACCCTGGTTACTATGCTCTCTGCCAACTAAAATAGTTGTCTGGCACATAGCAGACACTCAATGAATAAATTTTTTTTAGATTTATTTATTTATTTGAAAGTCAGTGTTACACAGAGAGAAGGAGAGCGAGAGCAAGGTCTTCCATCCACTGGTTCACTCCCTAATTGGCTGCAACGGTCGGAGCTGCACCAATTCAAAGCCAGGAGCCAGGAGCCTCCTCTGGGTCTCCCACATGGGTGCAGGGGCCCAAGGACTTGGGCCATCTTCTACTGTTTTCCCAGGCCACAGCAGAGAGCTGGACAGGAAGTGGAACAGCTAGGTCTCAAACCGGTGCCCATATGGGATGCCGGCGCTTCAGGCCAGGGTGTTAACCCGCTGTGTCACAGCGCCGGCCCCCTAAATGAATTTTTTTTAAATTGCATTAATCAGTAAAACAACAGGTTAAGAGGAAAGTAGTAAAAAATACTGCTGTCTCTCTGGTATGGTTAGCTAAGCATAAGCTGATATCATAGGAAATTAAAATATATACAGAATAAGAATATTAAGTCAATAATGTCTAACATTTCTTGAACATTTATTGTCACTCAAATTATAGTTTCAGGAGCCCTGAAGCCACAGACATAGTTATTTTACAGTTAGGGATCCATTGGGCCCTTAAAATAGAGAAGCTGAGCATGAAAGAGAATAGTAAGGAAACATGAACATTTCTCCTCTACAAAACAGATAAACTGGGGCTAGTGTTGTGGTACTGCAGATTGAGCTGCAGCTTGTGACATTGGAATCCCTAATGGGTGTGCGTTTGAGTCCCAGCTACTCCACTTCTGTTCAGGCTCCTTGCTAATGTGCCTGTGAAAGCAGCAGGAGATGGCCCCCCGATGTGGGAGACCCAGATGAAGCTCCTGGCTTCAGCTTGGCCTGGCCCCAGCTGATGTGGCCACCAGCAGATGGAAATTCTCTATTTCTCAGTCTCTCTAATTCTGCCTTTTAAAATAAATATTTTAAATAAAGTTGGTAAACTGATGTACATACCGCTGCTTGATTCATACTAAGTATTAGGTAAGAAAATGGCTGCATCAGAAAGCGTATAGAGACCACTTTCTGGGGCTGGTGCTGTGGCATAGCAGGTAAAGCCACGACCTGCAGTGTCAGCATCCCATATGGGTGCTAGTTCAAGTCCCCACTGCTCCCAGCTAATGTGCCTGGGAAAGTGGTGAAAGGCCCAAGTGCTTTGGCCCCTGCACTACATGGGAGAACTGGAAGAAGCTCCTGGCTTCGGACTGGCACAGCTCAGGCTGTTGCAGTCATTTGGGGAGTAAACCAGAGGATGGAAGACACCCCCCCCCTTCTGTTTCTGCCTCTGCCTCTAACTCTGCCTTTCAAATAAATAAATAAATAAATACATCTAAAAAGAAAAAAAGGAACACTTTTCATGTCCCTAAGGGTCTCAAGGCTCAAGGTTAAAAAAAATCTTCAAACCAGAGAACCAGTTGGATTCAGCTCACTCACAGACATGTTTTATTTAGCATGCACAATTCAGAGGAAAAAAAAATTGATGGTTAGTGTTAAAACACTATGGGCATTCTCATTAGAGGCAGAAAAGGTTGCTATTTAACATGCACTGCAAAGGTTAGTTAAATCATTCAAACAAGAGAATGAATCAAAGAAAAGGTAGTATTATTTCAACATACGCAGGTAAGACTGACAGGAAAACCATTGAAAACAGGCCAGTTATGTGAATGTTTATCACAATACTACTCCAAAAATCAGTGACTTTGCTTTCCAAGGATGGAGAGCCCTTTTTCTGTCAAAGGCCATTTGGATATGTATAACATTATCCGCAGGCCATACAAAATTATCAACCTAAAAATTAGCCTGCTATAGATTTGTTAAATTTTGCATTCTGCCTACCATTGCCTCAGCAGGGCCAGACCAAATGACTTTACAGATGTTAAACAGCCTACAAACAGGACATTCCTCACTGCTGCTTTACACAGTAGCCCCTGAACCCATATGGGAGACTCAGAAGTACCTGGTTTCTGGCTGCAGCCTAGCCTAGCCCTGGCCTTTGTGACCATTTGAGGAGTGAACCAGAAAATAGAAGGAAGACTCTTCTCTCTCGCTCTGCCTCTGCTTCTGCTTCTCCCTCTCTGTAACTCTTTCAAAAAAAATAAATCATTTAAAATAAAATAAAATAAAAATATCCAAAGTTTACTACCATTCCCTCTAGCACTAAAAGTTAGATCTGAGTTTCAGTCCTCACTCTGCCCCTGACTGGCTATATAAACTTGAATAAACTAGTTAAAACTCTGTGAAACAGTTTCCAGTCTACAAAATAAGAATAACAATAGTACCTACCTCATAAAATTGCCATAGGGCTAAATGCAAGTACCTGTTAGAAAATATGGCATAATGACTGTTATTAATTACTTTCCTAAAGAAACAGGTACATGCATAATGCATTTAACATTTAAGATCCTGAATTTTTAATATAAAAATTAAATTTAGGGGCTGGCATTGTGGCTTAGCACATAAAGCTACCAAGTTCAATGGCATCCCCTATGGTCACCAGTTCATGTCCAGGCTGCTCCATTTCCAATCCAGTTCCCTGCTAATGGCCTGGGGAAAGCAACAGATGATAGCCCAAGTGTTTGGGCCCCTGCTGCCCATGTAGTAGACCCATAGGAAGCTCCTAGTTCCAGGCTTCAGCCTGTTCTAGGCACAACCACTGTGACAATCTGGGTAGTGAACTTAGTGGATGAAAGAACTCTGTGTAAATCTGACTTTAACATAAATAAATCTTTAGAAAATTAAAATTTTTTTAAAATCAAATTTAAAATTTTAATTAAAAATAAAATTTAACAGCTGGATGCTTTCGCCCTGTAAATTCTTTTTTTTTTTTTTTTTTTTTTTTTTTTTGACAGGCAGAGTGGACAGTGAGAGAGAGAGACAGAGAGAAAGGTCTTCCTTTGCCATTGGTTCACCCTCCAATGGCCGCCGCGGCCGGCGCACGGCAGCCAGCGCACCGTGCTGATCCGAAGGCAGGAACCAGGTGCTTCTCCTGGTCTCCCATGCGGGTGCAGAGCCCAAGGACTTGGGCCATCCTCAACTGCACTCCCGGGCCATAGCAGAGAGCTGGCCTGGAAGAGGGGCAACCGGGACAGAATCTGGCGTCCCGACCGGGACTAGAACCCAGTGTGCCTGCGCCGCAAGGTGGAGGATTAGCCTATTGAGCCACGGCACCGGTCTCGCCCTGTAAATTCTAACACCAGAGACCATGCTTTTGAAAACAGATATATTAAATCTCTCCCAAATGAAAGATTTCTATTTCTCAATAAATTAAATAATTTTCTCATTTGTTTTGTTGAAGTATTCTAAAATCCTTGAGTATTAGCTATCAAAGACAAAAACATCTATGTAACCTCCTATCATTAAACTGGATGGTGTTCAGTATACTATGGAAAAGTCTACTGTTCTGGGTTATACAAAGAAGAGTGCACCTATCCCAGCAACACTGAAGAACATTTGGGAGTCAGTTGCATCTGGTTAAGACAGCAGCACTTGGCCGGCGCCGTGGCTTAACAGGCTAATCCTCCACCTTGCGGCACCGGCACACCGGGTTCTAGTCCCGGTTGGGGCGCCGGATTCTATCCCGGTTGCCCCTCTTCCAGGCCTGCTCTCTGCTATGGCCCAGGAAGGCAGTGGAGGATGGCCCAAGTCCTTGGGCCCTGCACCCCCATGGGAGACCAGGAGAAGCACCTGCCTCCTGGCTTCGGATCAGCACGATGCGCTGGCTGCAGCGGCCATTGGAGGGTGAACCAATGGCAAAAAGGAAGACCTTTCTCTCTGTCTCTCTCTCTCACTATCCACTCTGCCTGTCAAAAAAAAAAAAAAAAAAGACAGCAGCACTACAAATCAAAGGGCGTACTGCACAAATGTCTAACATTTCTTTCCGGTACAGAACGCTGGACTCTGGAATTTATATTGAAATATGGTATAAAGATATTGCTAATTACCTACTATGTATTTAAAAAACATGAATGAAACTTAAAAAGCTACTTGAATATATTTCAGCAAAGTAGCTGTACTGTTCTATAAATAATTACTTTATTCAGGAATAAATCCAGTAATAAAGTATTAAAAAATGTTATGGAAGAAAGTTCTCATCCTCCAAAGCAACATAAACTCCAAATATATATTTATTCCAAGGTATTATGCCTAACAAGAAATGTTTAAGACCTATGAGTGAAACACTACAACACTGTACAGTAAGATCTAAAAGACAATCTTAGTCAACAGAGAGAGATTTTATTTCTTGATGAGCAACAACTCCAAAATGGCTATCACAAAGGAGAAGAAAGGCATATTGCTTTAAAACTTAACATAAATATCACCACCATGGACATGTTAAGCCTTTAAAACCACTGTATTTTTCCAAGTGGCCTGAATACATACTCCTAAAGATCAATTCAAATGCATAGTTCACATTTACTTTTTCATTGTATTCAAGATATTTTAAAATAATTAAAACTCAATTTACAAAAATAACTGTTCAGTTATAGTCACAACTTAGGAAGGTAGAAGTGAAAGGAAAAATTTGAACTCAAAACATTATTTCCCCTTTTTTTAAAATTATTTTTTAAAATAAACTACTAAGCCCAGCCCCCACCACTGCAGGCATGTGGGGAGTAAACGAAGGGATGGAACTCTCTAACTTTTTTTTTTTAAATGAGGTAGTGTCTGTAAAGACTGATATGCAAAGTACTGATATTTTCTTTAAGCAGGCTATAGATTATAAGTCTGTTCTTGCAAGATTTTTGTAAAATAATGTGTTAATACATGCATGAGACAGATACAGAAAAATATGCACTTAATAGTGTGGGACTGAAATTGTAGGATAGAGACATACAGCAATGGATTATGGGTTTTACTCTTTATGTTAAAAATTTCCTATGGTATGTATGTTTCATTTAATTAAGATTTGCTTGTTTATAAGACAGAGTGACAGAGAGCAAGAGGGGGAAGTATGGAGGAGAAGAAAATGAGATAAAGTTATCTTCCACTTACTGGTTCACTCCACAAATAGCCAGGTCTGGATCAGGCAGAGGCAGCCAGATGGCACACAGATGGCAGGGACCCAAATACTTGGGCCATCCTCCACTACCTTCCCAAGCAAATTAGCAGAGAACTGAATCAGAAGCAGAGCAGCCAGACTTTGAACCAGCAATCCAGCAATCTAAAAAGCCTTGAACTAGGAATTTGAAAAGCCAGCCCTACAAGCAGTAGTTTAACCCACTGTGCCACAACAGCCCTTATGATTTTAATTTTATTAAAATGACCATTTCCCAATTTGCAAATCAAAGTATAAGAATTTTTAAAAATTGAATAGAAAATAATGAGAATATATTTTATGTTTCCTCTAGATTAGGACACAACTGTTAAATTACCATATACATCAAATGCAGCCATGTGTTACTTAACAGTGGGGTAAACATTCTAGGAGAGAAGGTATCATTAGACAACTTTGTTAAGCAAACATCATAAATTATACTTACAAACTAAAAAAAGGCTTTGATGTCACTAGGCAGTATAATCATATGGGGCTACCTCTATACACATGTTCCATCATCAACTGAAATGTTCTCATGTAGCGTATGACTGTATATGCTAACAGGATTTCTATAGGAATTATGACTTCATCCTTGCTGAACAGAAATGACCAAAATTTTGGAAAGCTGTATGACAGAAGAGGGCGTAGAGATTATCTACAATTGCTGGCAAATCTGAATGGAGTTGTCAAATTTAAAAATTAAGACTTTTCATTACTCATACTAGTCTACAATTCTAGACACATTTCTGAACTTAAGTTTGATGAACTTAACACTTTATGAAGAAATGCTACTGCTTGGCAATCAATAATTTATCATCAAACCATTTCATAAAATCTTTCATCATTAAGAATTGTTGGGTTAACTGCAAAGAGCCAACAGGGGAGCCGGTGCTGTGGCATAGCAAGTATGCCATAGGGCCATCCCATATGGGCACCGGTTCATGTTCCAGCTGCTCCTCTTCTGATCCAGCTCTCTGCTTATGGCCTGGGGAAGCAGTGTAAGATGGCTCAGAAGAAGCTCCCAGCTCCTGGCTTCAGATTGACCCAGCTCTGCCCATCGAGGTCACTTCAGGAGTGAAGCAGCAGATAAAAGACCTTTCTCCGTCTCTTCCTCTAACACTACCTCTCAAATAAATACATCTTAAAGAAAAAAAAGAGCCAAAAGGAGTTCAAAAAATAATATGTAAGACAACCAACCTCCAAAGTCTTTTTCTTGATACTTTCGATAATCAATCTGCCAGCTTTCAAAGACTGAAACACAAAAACTACTCTTAAGAGATTTCTGTTATTTGAACTTCCAGTTTCCAAAACTAAACTATATAGCCTCCATATCTCCTTGGAGATTGGAACTCAGTGAGCTAAGAATTCTCTTTTCTTAAAGTAACAGATGCCAAATTAAAAACATTTTTGTAGCCTTTGAAAAGATTTAGGAGGCAAATGCAGGGGCCGTAATTGTAGAACAGCAAGTTAAGCCATAGCTCACGACACTGGCAACCAATATTAGTGGACCTGTTTGAGAGCCCAGCTCTGCTTCCAATCCAACTCCCTACTAATGTTCCTGGAAGGCAGCAGAAGATGGCACAAGTACTTGAGCCCCTGAAATCCTTGTGGGAGAGCCAAATGGAGTTTCAGGCTCCTGGCTTCAGCCAGGCCCAGCCCTAGCCATTGCAACCATTTAGGGAATAAACCAGTGGTTGGGAAGATCTCTGTCTCTCTCTCTCTGTAACTCTTTCAAATAAACATTAAAAGAGAGAGAGAGAGAGGTGGGGGCCAGCACTGTAGTGTAGCGGGTTAAGCTACCGCCTGCAGTGCTGGCATCCCATATGGGCGCCATTTTGAGACCTGGCTACGCCTCTTCCAATCCAGCTCTCTGCTATGGCCTGCGAAAGCAGTAGAAGATGGCCCAAGTCCTTGGGCCCCTGAACCCATGTGGGAGACCTGGAAAAAGCTCCTGGCTGCTAGCTTCGGATCAGCACAGCTGTGGCTGTTACAGGCAATTGGGGAGTGAACAAGCGCGCGCACCTGCACGCGCTCGCTCTCTCCCTCTCTCTGCTTCTCCTCTCTGTGTAACTCTGACTTTCAAATAAATAAATCCTTATTTTAAAAAAAAAGGTAAATGTAGAATTAAACCATATGACTAAAAAGGACCCAATGTTTACAGAAAATTTTTTAACATTTTGAGCTTATTTTTTGTCAATAATATAAAATGACATGGTCTTTTTCTTATTAACAAACATGTTACATATGCTGAATGATGCTAAAGAAGAGGAGATTTAAAATACAAACATTACAATAATCATAATTTACAGAGAATTCTTTGAGAACAACCTCATTGATGAAATAAGCACATCCCCTGTGAGAAACAGAAAGTGGAATCAAATTAGCGGGATGAAAAAAAAAAAAAAACAAACTTTGACCCATGCTCATTATTATCAAATAAATGTATTGAATAAATGCTAGATCTATGGGAGGAGAGTAAAGTAAGATACAGGGTCTTGTCTGTCAAGAAGTTAGGGCTTGGGGCCAGTGCTGTGGTGTAACAAGTAAAGCCACCGCCTGCTATACCAGCATCCCATATGGGCATCAGTTCAAGTCCCAGCTGCTCCACTTCTGATCCAGCTCTCTGCTATAACCTGGGAAAGCAGAAGAAGATGGCTCAGTCCTTGGGCCCCTGCACCTACGTGGGAGACCCAAAAGAAGCTCCTGGCTCCTGGCTTCAACTGGCGCAGCTCCGGCCGTTGTGACCAGTTGGAAAGTGAACCAGCAAATGGAAGACCTCTCTCTCTCTCTCTCTTTCAGCCTTTCCTCTCTCTGTGTAACTCTTTCAAATAAATAATTAAATCTTAAAAAAAAAAAAAAAAGAAAGAAATTGGGGTTGGTGTTGTGGCATAGTGGGTAAAGCCACCACCTGCAATGCTGGCATTCCATGTGTATGCCACTTCATATCCCAGCTACTCCACTTCAGATCCAGCTCCCTGTTAATGGTCTGTGAAAACAGTGGAAGATGGCCCAAGTGCTTGAGTCCCTGCCACCAACGAACATGGGAGGTTGAGATGAAGTTCTGGCTCCTGGCTTTGGCCTGGCCCAGCACTGGCCATTACGGCAATCTGGGAAGTGAACAAGTGGATGGAAGATCTCTTTTTCTCTGTAACTCTTTCAAAATAAATGAATTTTTTTTTTTTTTTTAACAGGCAGAGTGGATAGTGAGAGAGAGAGACAGAGAGAAAGGTCTTCCTTTTTGCCGTTGGTTCACCCTCCAATGGCCGCTGCGGACGGCACATCGCGCTGATCCGAAGCCAGGAGCCAGGTGCTTCTCCTGGTCTCCCATGCGGGTGCAGGGCCCAAGCACTTGGGCCATCCTCCACTGCCTTCCTGGGCCATAGCAGAGAGCTGGCCTGGAAGAGGGGCAACTGGGATAGAATCCGGCGCCCCAACCGGGACTAGAACCCGGTGTGCCGGCGCCGCAAGGTGGAGGATTAGCCTGTTAAGCCACGGCGCCGGCCTCAAAATAAATGAATCTAAAAAAAAGACTCAACTTCATATTACAGAAGGAATTTAAGAGTATAAATAATTAACCAAAAAACAGAATGCTATAAATAAAAGCACTCTCAGTAGGAATAGAAAGGAGGTCACAATTAGGGGTCTGTGGTAACAAATTCCTAGAGAAGATGACATCCACCTCAAACCATGAAGGACGCACAGGAAATGCCAGCCAGAGAAGGACATTCACAGTTTCACTCCCCAAGTGGCCACCATGGCCAGGGCTGCACCAGGCAGAAGCCAGCAGCCAGGATCTTCATTTGGGTCTCCCATGTGGGTGCAAGGGCTCAAGAAGGAACTTGGGCCACCTTCCACTGCTTTCCCAGATGCATTCGCAAGGAGCTGGATTGGAAGTGGAGCAGCTGGGAATCAAACCAGCACCCTTACAGGATGCCAGCACTGTGGACAGCAGCTTAACATGCTGCACCACAGTGACAGCCCCAAACATTCACTTCTAACAATGTTGATATATAATAAAAAAAATGGCAGCATCTAAATTAATGTTTCAGGCTTGAGGTTTTTTTGTTTTGTTTTGTTTTGTTTTTTAGCAGAGGTGAATAAACTGGGGTCAAATTACCAAGGAGTGAGGGATGACTTGTTTCTGCTTCACACAAGTTAGAAAGATTTACTGGGCCAGCGCCGTGGCTCAACAGGCTAATCCTCTGCCTAGTGGCACCGGCACACCGGGTTCTAGTCCCGGTTGGGGCGCCAGATTCTATCCCGGTTGCCCCTCTTCCAGGCCAGCTCTCTGCTATGGCCCGGGAAGGCAGTGGAGGATGGCCCAAGTCCTTGGGCCCTGCACCTGCATGGGAGACCAGGAGAAGCACCTGGCTCCTGCCTTCGGATCAGCGCGGTACACCGGCTGCTGCGCGCCAGCCGCGGCGGCCATTGGAGGGTGAACCAACAGCAAAGGAAGACCTTTCTCTCTGTCTCTCTCTCTCTCACTATCCACTCTGCCTGTCAAAAAATAAATAAATAAATAAATAAATAAATAAATAAATAAATAAATAAAAATAAATAAGAAAGGATCAGATGTAAGAAGAAAAGTCAGAGACCGGGGAGAAGGCTCTTACAGTAATTGGAATAAACAGCAGTTTCAGCAATTTCACCAGATATAACAGGTCAACTATGACTAGCAATACCACCTCACTTTTTACTGAAAATGTACCAAAAATTTCTAAGTAAAAACAGGTATCACTTGCTCTTCCTTCAACTACTATGACAAGGAAAAATTCTACTGTTTCGAACATCTTTTCATAGAAAGCAATTACTATTTCATGTTGTGTTTTACAAAAGAAATTCTACAATAAGCTTTCTGTGATCCAACCTATTTCTTTTCTCAAATATTTAATACTGTGTCAAAGTAGAAATACATTTAAAGTTCCAATTTGCATTAACTGCAAACAAATTACAGCTAATGCAACTGGAAATAGATTCCCATCCCCCCAATTCTTTACTGTCCTGATTTCCATAATTTAAAAAAAAGGCAAGTATTTTGGAAGTAATAATGCAGGAAATAATAGCAGATATGAATAACTATCACTAATAGTAGTGCTGATAATGATGATGTAGTAACAATGATGATAGAGGACACACTCTTCAAAAGTCTATTGTTCCTTGTAATATAAGTTCTCAAATACACTTCTTTTTCCATGGAAGTTTTCCTGATAACATCTTTTCTTTTTGCATCCAAAGAGAGGTCATTTTTCCTTTTACTCAGAATAAAACAGTCTTTCCTGCTTGTTTGTCTCTTAAACAGGTATATTTTCCCTCAAAAGCTGTATAATTTTTAAACGAATAATGCTTTTTAAAAAGCTGCTTCCTGGGGTCAGCGCTGTGGTGCAGCAGGTTAAAGTCCTGGCCCGCAGTGCCAGAATCCCATAAGAGCGCAAGTTTGAGTCCCAGCTGCTCCACTTCCAATCCAGCTCTCTGCTACGGCCTGGGAAAGCAGTAGAAGATGGCCCAAGTCCTTGGGCCCCCGCACCCACATGGGGGACCCAGAAGAAGCTCCTGGCTCCTGGCTTCAGATCAGCAGAGCTCTGGTCATCACATCTATTTGGGGAGTGAACCAGCAGATGAAGACCGACCTCTCTCTCTCTGGCTCGACCTCTCTAACTCTTTCAAATAAAATAAATCTTAAAAACAATAAATAAAAGCTGCTTCCTGGGGAAGGCATTTGGTACAGCAAGTTAAAAGGCTGCTTGGGATACCCACATCCCATAGCAGAGTGCCTGAATTCAATAACTGGTATAAAAAACATTTTTCACTGAGTAATTTGCCTAATATTCTGAGACATCCATTAACAAATACTACACTTTAATTTTGGTACAGTTTAATAACAATATGTATGCTATAACCACCTTTTTCAGACTCAAATACCAGCTTTAGGGTCTGAATTTATCAAATTCTAAAGACTTTTTTATAAACCACCACAATTTGGTCACTTTTGTAAACACAGAATGGAACACAGCAATTTCTATTAGCATCTTTCTTTACAGAAATAACCTCACACGGATTATTCTCTAGCTAAACCCAAACTGTGAACCAACGAATAAAATGCCAAAGTAAAATGGAAAAAAATGGAAATATATTATATTTTTAAATTTATAAATGAAAGTCTATCATTCCTTGAAGGTAGAACTGTGGTTAAAGATTTACAGTGTGAATCCTAAAGCAATCATAAAAGATTAAAAAAAATAATAAATGAAATACAACTAAAATAAGCCAACAATGCAGATAAAAATGTAATGCTGGGGCTTGTTCTGTGGCGTAGCAAGTTAAGCTGCCTGCAGTACCAGTATCCCATACTGGCACTGGTTTGAATTCTGGCTGCTCCACTTTCAACCCAGCTCCCTGCTAATGCACCTGGGAAAGCAGCCGAAGATGGCCCATGTCCTTAGGCTAGGCCCTGCACCCACAATTGGAAACCAGGAAGAAGCTCCTGGCTCATGGCTTTGGCCTGGCCCAGTCCCAGTCGTTGCAGCCATTTGGGGAAAAAACCAGCAGATGGAAGATCTTTGTCTCTCCTTCTCTCTCTCTGAAACCCTGCCTTCCAAATAAATAAATGAACCTTTTTTTAAAAAAATGTAATACCAAAAAAAGTTAATTAAAAAGCAAATGGAGATGCTGGCATTTGTGGTGTACTGGGTAAAGCTGCTGTCTGCATCCCAAGTGGGCTCTAGTTTGTGCCCCAGGTTGCTCTGTTTCTAATCCAGTTCCCTGTTAATGTGCCTGGGAAAGCAAGAGAATATGGCCCCAAGTATTTGGGTTGCTGCATCCACATGGGAGACCCAGATGACAGCTCCTGGATCCTGGCTTCAGCCTGGCCCAGCCTTGGCTGTTGCAGCCATTTGGGGAATGACTAGAGGATGGAAAATCCCCCCCCCCCCCCCCCTTTGCGCCTATCCCTTCCTCTCTGCAACTCTGCCTTTCAAATAAAGAAATTTTTTAAAAATGAGCTAAGAGAAAGCAAAAAAACAAACAAACAAACAAAACACAACAGATGGGACAAATAGAAAACAAACAGCAAACTGATATTTAAATTCAGCTATAACAAAACTAAGTACTGTTGACATACAAATAGATTTGAGAGAACAAAAATAGATTTCTACATATCATCAACGATTTTCAGAGTGGCAAGATAATGCGAAAGGAATAGTCTTTTCAACAAATAGTGATGGAACGAGAGAGCCATATGGGAAAAAATGAGTTTCAACCTCTACCTCACACCAGACACAAAAATTAACTCAAAATGGATCATAGAACTAAATCTAAAAGTATAAAACCTCTAGAGAAACAGCAGAAAATGCATATGATTATATCATGATTCACCATCAAAGATTTCATAGGACAGAGAAAGCACTAACCATTTAACCGATAAACTGGGCTTTATCAAAATCAAAACTTTCTATTATTTAGATACCACTTTTTTTTAAAAAAGATTTATTTATTTATTTGAAAGTCAGAGTTACACAGAGAGAGGAGAGGCAGAGAGAGAGGTCTTCCATCTGATGGTTCAATCCCCAGATGGCCGCAACGGCCGGAGCTGTGCTGATCCGAAGCCAGGAGTCAGGAGCTTCTTCCTGGTCTTCCACGTGGGTGCAGGGGCCCAAGGACTTGGGCCATCCTCCACTGCTCTCCCGGGCCATAGCAGAGAGCTGGACAGGAAGTGGAGCAACCAGGTCACGAACCAGTGCCCATATGGGATGCCGGCGCTTCAGGTCATGGCATTAACCCACCACGCCACAGTGCCGGCCCCTTAGATACCATTTTAAAAACTGAAAAGCTCGGGGCTGGCGCTGTGGCGCAGCAGGTTAAAGCCCTGGCCTGCAGTGCCAGAATCCCATATGGGCGCCGGTTCTAGTCTCAGCTGCTCCTCTTCCAATCCAGTTCTCTTCTGTGGCCTAGGAAAGCAGTAGAAGATGGCCCAAGTCCTTGGGCCCCTGCACCCACGTAGGAGACCGGAAGAATCTCCCGGCTCCTAGCTTCGGATAAGCGCAGCTCTGGCTACTGCATCCATCTGGGAAGTGAATCAGCAGATTGAAGACCTCTCTCTCTGTCTTCTACCTCTCTCTGTAACTCTATCAAATAAATAAATATTAAAAAAAAAAAACTGAAGGCCGGCGCCGCGGCTCACTAGGCTAATCCTCCGCCTTGCGGCGCCGGCACACCGGGTTCTAGTCCCGGTCGGGGCACCGATCCTGTCCCGGTTGCCCCTCTTCCAGGCCAGCTCTCTGCTGTGGCCAGGGAGTGCAGTGGAGGATGGCCCAAGTGCTTGGGCCCTGCACCCCATGGGAGACCAGGAGAAGCACCTGGCTCCTGCCATCGGAACAGCGCGGTGCGCCGGCCGCAGCGCGCTACCGCGGCAGCCATTGGAGGGTGAACCAACGGCAAAAAGGAAGACCTTTCTCTCTATCTCTCTCTCTCACTATCCACTCTGCCTGTCAAAAAAAAAAAAAAAAAAAACTGAAAAGATGCCGACGCCGTGGCTCAGCAGGCTAATCCTCCGCCTAGCAGCACCGGCACACCAGGTTCTAGTCCTGGTCGGGGCACCGATTCTGTCCCGGTTGCCCCTCTTCCAGGCTAGCTATCTGCTGTGGCCCGGGAGTGCAGTGGAGGATGGCCCAAGTCCTTGGGCCCTGCACCCCATGGGAGACCAGGAGAAGCACCTGGCTCCTGCCTTCGGATCAGCGCGGTGCGCCAGCCACAGCGTGCCGGCCGTGGTGGCCATTGGAGGGTGAACCAACGGCAAAGGAAGACCTTTCTTTCTTTTTTTTTTTTTTATTTATTTTATTTTATTTTATTTATTTTTGACAGGCAGAGTGGACAGTGAGAGAGAGAGACAGAGAGAAAGGTCTTCCTTTTGCCGTTGGTTCACCCTCCAATGGCCGCCGCGGTAGGCGCGCTGTGGCCGGCGCACCGCGCCAATCCGATGGCAGGAGCCAGGTGCTTCTCCTGGTCTCCCATGGGGTGCAGGGCCCAAGCACTTGGACCATCCTCCACTGCACTCCCGGGCCACAGCAGAGAGCTGGCCTGGAAGAGGGGCAGCCGGGACAGAATCCGGTGCCCTGACCGGGACTAGAACCCGGTGTGCCGGCGCCGCAAGGCGGAGGATTAGCCTAGTGAGCCGTGGCGCCGGCGAAGACCTTTCTTTCTGTCTCTCTCTCTCTCACTGTCCACTCTGTCAAAAAAAAAAATTAAATAAAAAAAAAAAACTGAAAAGCTCAAGATAATAAATTACACACATGTACAGTGTATCTAATTTACACATATACAGAAGGGGTCTTCAAAATATTCATGGAAAGTGTGTATTATGAAAAATGTCATGAACTTTAAAACTTTTTAGCACCAAAATAAAAATCATGCTAATTTGTTACAATGTATCTTAACAGGATCCAATGTGAGGCAGTAAGAAACATAAGATAACTGTTTGCAAAGAGGCTCTATTAGAGGGACACAAATTCTAATAACTTGAAGCAAAACCAAGTAACCATGCAGAAACTTGAGTAGAAAAATGGTAAAATTACTGGTAATTCACAAAAGATTTACAGAAACAATGTCCCAAAGAAAACTGCTTACAGTTTACAAATGGATAACTTGTTTTAAGAAAGGACAAGATCAACACTGAAGCCCACAGGGATATACCATTCACATCACTGGTGAGGAAAAAAGTCATCTTGTTTATGTCCTGACTGAAAAGGACTGATGATTAACAGCAAAAACAGCCAACATCTCAACCAGTTCAGTTTACACAAATATGACTGAGAAATGGTGGAGCAACCTTTCTGCTCAATGTGTACCAAAACTATTGCTCCCAGATCAGCTGCTGACAAAAGCAGAGCTTTCAATGACAGTGTTTAAACAAGCAGGATCAAGAACCTGAATGCACTTTTTTTTTTTTTTTACAGGAAGAGTTAGAGCGAGACAGAGAGAAAGGTCTTCCTTTTCCGTTGGTTCACCCCCAAGGTGGCTGCTACAGCCAGCACACTGTGCAGATGCTAAGCCAGGAGCCAGGTGCTTCCTCCTGGTCTCTCATGCGGGTGTAGGGCCCAAGGACCTGGGCCATCCTCCACTGCCTTCCTGGGCCACAGGAGAGAGCTGGACTGGAAGAAGAGCAACCGGGACAGAATCTGGCACCCCAATCGGGACTAAAACCCAGGGTGCCAGCTCCGTAGGCAGAGGATTAGCCTGTGAGCCACGGTGCCGGCCCAAGAACCTGAAAACATTTCTTCAAACATTGTTAACAGGAAAGGAAACATGGCTTTGCCAATATGATTCTAAGGGAGAAAAGGCTATAAAGAGGTGGAAGTGGACCAGCCAAGAGCAAAGGTCTTGGCAATAGTATTTTAGGATGCTCAAAATATTTTGCTCATTGGCCTTCCAGAGTACCAGAAAAGGGCAACATTTGCTTATCATGAGAGTGTTTGGAGAAAGTTAGCCAGAACTTTAGCACAAAAAAGCTCAGAAAAGGTTCATCAGAGTTTTCCTCCACCATGACAAAGCTCCTGTTCATTCTTCTTATCAAACAAGGTCAATTTTGCCAGTTTCATTGAAAAAGCATTAGGCATCTACCTTACATTTCTTTTTTTGGCTCCTTCTGACTTTTTTGTTTCCTATCTTGAAAGAAAATCTTTAAGGGGCAACCATTTTTCTTCAGTTGATAATGAAAAAAAATTTAAAAAAAAAAAAAAAGAAGAAGAAGAAATAAAATGCGCTAAATTTCCAGAACTTCAGTTCTTTAAGGATCAACTAAATGGCTGGTATCATCACTTACAAACATATACTGAACTTGATGGAGTCTATGTTGAGAAATGAAGATTATATTTCTATCTTTTAATTACATTTGTTGTGTTCGCTTCGGCAGCATATATACTAATTCCATTTGTTCCATGAGCCTTTTGAATTTCCTATATATAACCTGAACATGAAAAACCTTGACAGGTTAGCAAAACCTCACAAAAACCAAAATGAGCAAAAGATCTTAACAGAGACATCTCAAAATATGTAAAATGACCAATAAATACATGAAAAAAATTTTAATATATTTTTCTTTCAATAGCTTAAATCATCAGAGAAATACAAGTAAAACCACGCTAAGATAGCACTATATACCCAAAGATTAAAACTAAAAAGACTGGCCGGCGCCGTGGCTCAACAGGCTAATCCTCCGCCTTGCGGTGCCGGCACACCGGGTTCTAGTCCCGGTCGGGGCACCAGATTCTGTCCCGGTTGCCCCTCTTCCAGGCCAGCTCTCTGCTATGGCCCAGGAGTGCAGTGGAGGATGGCCCAAGTCATTGGGCCCTGCACCCCCATGGGAGACCAGGAGAAGCACCTGGCTCCTGCCTTCGGATCAGCGCGGTGTGCCAGCCACAGCGGCCATTGGAGGGCGAACCAACAGCAAAGGAAGACCTTTCTCTCTGTCTCTCTCTCTCTCACTGTCCACTCTGCCTGTCAAAAAAAAAAAAAAAACTAAAAAGACCAAAACCAGGGCCAGCGCTGTGGAGTAGCAGGTAAAGCCACCGTCTGCAACACCAGCATCCCATATAGGTGGCCAGTTTGAGTACTGGCTGCTCAACTTCCCATCCAACTCCCTGTTAATGTGCCTAGGAAAGCAGTGAAAATGGCCCAAGTACTTCAGCCCAGTACCCACATGGCAGAACTGGAAGAACTGGAAGAAACTCCCAATTCCTGGCTTCAATCTGGCCCTGCCCTCCCCATTGTGGCCACTTGGGGAGTGAACCAGCAGATGGAAGATCTTTCATTCTGTGTCTCCCTCTCTATATAAATCTGCCTTTCAAATAAATAAAACTAATCTTAAAAACAAAAGACAAAAACCACCAATGTTTACTAGGATGTGGCACAACAGGAACTCCACATACAATTTTTTTTATAGAATCTAATATAGTTACATACATGGAACAACAATACAGTAATTCCATGCCAATGTTTGAAAATATGTATATAAAACAGCATTTAGCCTAGAATTTAAGACAGCCACTTGCCATTTCTGCCTCCAGCTTCTTGCTGATACAGACCCTGAGAGGCAGCCATGATAACTCAGGTAAGGAAGTTCCTGCCACCCATGTGGGAAACTAGAATTAAATTCTAGACCCTGGCAACAACCCTCAGCCAGCCCCAGCTGTTGTGGGAATATCAGGAGAGAACCAGCAGAGAGGAGCCCTCTCTGTGTCTGTCTTCCTCTGAAAACAAACTTACAGGAATACATGAATGTTCACGGTTTCATTCAGAAGAGCCAAATCACCAAGTAAAGAAAGGATAAAAAAGTTATTGTATACTATATAGCTACAATGGTATAACAAACAGCAACAATAACAAAGGAGGAACTAGAGATTATCAGTATGGAGGTATCTCAGAACATCATGCTAAGAAAATTTTAGAAGAAAATTTTAGATACAAAGTATCAGTATGATCCCATTTAGACCAAGTTCTAGAACAATGTTGCTCTACAAGGGATATGGGAAACAAGGGACTAGGAAGAAGCATGAGAGTGCTTTATGAGAAAACTTTTGTTACATGCCATCATCATGATATAGATAACAAACATGTATGCATTTGACAAAACTTACAGAATGGCTCAATTAAGATTTGCTTATTTTACTGTAGTAAAATTTACTTTAAAATAAACAATGGTCATTTCACTATAATGTGAGTGAACTAGTGGGTACAAGACCTTTCTCTGTCTTTCCCTCTCTCTGTAACTGTATTTTTTATTTTTGACAGGCAGAGTGGACAGTGAGAGAGAGAGAGACAGAGAGAAAGGTCTTCCTTTTTCCGTTGGTTCACCCCCAAGTGGCCACTATGGCCGGTGCACTGCACCGATCCGAAGCCAGGAGCCAGGCACTTCCTCCTAGTCTCCCATGTGGGTGCAGGGCCCAAACACTTGGGCCATCCTCCACTGCCTTCCTGGGCCACAGCAGAGAGCTGGACTGGAAGAGGAGCAACCAGGACAGAATCCAGTGCCCCAACCGGGACTAGAACCCGGGGTGCTGGCACCGCAGGCGGAGGATTAGCCAAGTGAGCCGCAGCGCCGGCCTATAACTGTACTTCTAAAATAAATAAAATCTTTTCAAAAATAAAGAAATGTGATAAAGCAAAAACAGCAAGTTGTTAATTATAAATCTGGATGGTGGGTGGGTGCTGTGACATACTAGGCTAAGTCTCCACCTGCAGCGCTGGCATTCTGCATGAGTACTGGTTCGGGTCCAGGCTGCTCCTCTTCCAATCCAGCTCGTTGCGTATGGCCTGGGAAAGCAGTGGAAGATGGCCCAAGTGCTTGGGCTCCTGCACCCATGTGGGAGACCTAGAAGAAGCTCCTGGCTCCTGGCTTTGGACCAGCCCAGCTCAGGCAGTTGCGACCATTTGGAGAGTGAATCAGTGGAAGAAAGACTTTTCTCTCTGTCTCTCCCTGTCTATAAATGTAACTCTCAAATAAATAAATCTTTAAAAAAAAAAACAAAAAAACTAGTGGCAAGGAGATGGGCATTACTGTACAATTCAACTTCCAGCTTCTGCTTGCCACCCATGTGGAAGATCCAGATGAAGGTTTAGGTTCCTAGCTTTGGCCTGGTCTAGTCCTGGTTGTTGCAGGCATTTGGGGAGTGAACCAGCAAATAGAGAGATTTCTCTCTCCCCTCACCCTGTCTTCCCCCCCCCCGCCCCGCCAGGGGAGAGCGGGCATGCAGTCCCCCACTACCACAAATTCTGCAGTTGAGTTTCCCACATTTGGGGAAATCGCAGGGGTCAGCACTTCCGCAGTGCAATGGAGAGCCTCGCCCTGGGAGAACCACCTGCCTGATCATGGTGTCTCCCGTGCCAGGTAAGTATCATCCTGTCTTTTAAATAGATAAAACTGTATTTTTTTAAAAAAGGGGGGGGAGAGGGGAGGAGGAGGCGGTGGCGGCGGCTAACTTTTAAGAGATGGCAGATGTCCTGAGGACCAGGATCTAATGTGGGGAGCAAAACTGCCCAAGGAAATAATCTCTCCTTGAATGAGGTCCAATAAAATTAGACAAAATTTGTTTTTGCTCCACAGATATGGCTATATCAGTAAAGATGTATAACTCAGAGAATATTAATAAGTACATTCTAAAGAAAGAGAACACAAGTTTTAAGAGAAAAACCAGGTAGAATTATTGATATTTCAGGGACTGAAGGTAAAGGCATATTGCAAATAGGTACTAGGGAGAACACTTCTGGATAGACATCCTACTCATAAAATAAATGCATCTACATAAAGATAAAAATAACAAACTGTGTAGGAGATTATGTTTGCCATTCTGCTCACTGAATATAGGCCCAGAATGAACACAAAATGGAAGATAAACTTTTACTATTGTCTAGTTGATCTCACTTCCCATGTGCCTCTTATGATACAAGCATCTTGCTGAGCTGTCAGATTCTAATGTTTAAAGTCATTTATTTTTCCCACTTCACATACCATACATACAAACTTACTATTTCATCTGATGTTTAACAATGAAAATATGATTTGTTCCAATACTGAAGGAAAAATAGTGTGTGTTGGACTTTCAGAGACTGACCATATTTTATGGGTAACTTTAGGGATTTCCAAAGCTTTCTTGTGACTAAATGCCATTTTTGCCTTTCTTGGGTCAGGGTAGTCAAACAGTGAAATGAAAATTCTTGTGGCAAGGAACAAAAATATCAAGTTACTGATATCAGAACATCAGCTTGATAAAATCAAGGCTATACTATCCTATAGTTTGATGTCAGTCCCTTTATTAAATAAATCTTTTCTTGCTTTGGGTGTTTGTTTTATTTATTTCTGCTACTACTCACTGCTCATAGTGATAAGACTGTCAAGACACTAACCATCCCTAGAGAATTTCACATTCTAGATAAAAACAGTACTTCTAATAGAGAATTTGGTATATTTAAGTCTAGTCCACACACATTTACTTACATATTTTTTCCTATCATCAGAATTTTTGTTACAGTACACATACACCATGATTCCTCCAGTTGGAGATAATCAGATAAAGAGGAAACTAAGGATGAAACTAAGGTGACAGGAAAGAAAAAAAAAGTATTTTAAATTGAAGCTTGTTAAAAATCAAGGAAGATAACTAAAAAAAAAAGCACACCCAGGCCATAAAACTGCTCATCCAAAATTGCTCCCTGGCAAGAAAACATGCAATCACACTGAAAGAAAATGGGTTTATCTAACAGTCTCAAAGAAGGTTTCACAAAGATAAGCTCAGCTACGGTAAGAAAGATAAATGCAAGTTGGGTCATCCAAGCACTGGGATCAGGACAGGACCCAGAAATGTCACCCAGACCGCAGAAATTAATTTTATTTTAGCTTATTAATATTACAGAAGCTACAATATCACTGATAACACATTAGCTATCATCTTTTTTAAAGATAATTTATTTATTTATTTGAAGGCAGAGTAAGGAGAGAAAGAGAGATTGAGAGATCTTCCACCTGCTAGTTTGCTCCCCAAATGGCCACAACAGGTCAGGTTTGGATCAGGCCAAAACTCCATCCTGGTTTCCCACATGAGTGGCAGGAGCTTGTACAAATACCCAAGCCACATTCTACTGCCTTCACAGGCACATTAGCAGGGAGCTGGATGGAAAGCATAGTCATCATTACTCAATACAGAATGCAGATTTATTGCAAGCAGTGGCTTAACCAGATACACCAGAATAATGGCCCCAGCTATAATTTATTCTTCTCACTTGGTAATATTTATTGAAAGTCTGTTATGTTCTCAGCACTGGGATCAACCATGAACAGGTTATAGAAAGTTTCTCCTATCATGGAGATTACATGCAAATAAGGACAAATTTTCAAGATAATTTCAGACACAAATATGTGCTATAAGGAAAATAAAACAAATGGTAAAGACTGAATATCAAAAGACCCCTCTGTAAGAAGATAAAAGACTTGAATCATGAGAAGGAACAAGCCACCAATCAAGTTACACTCTTCTAGATAGAGTATTCCTGGCAAATTAAAAATAAGCAAAGACCATGTGACAATAAGCTCTTAAATGTGTAAAGAACAGAAAGAAGGGTAGTAAGAAGGGAAGGGAAATGGCATGCAATGCAGCTGATCAGGGGTAGCCCAGGGCCATACCAGGTTAAGATGTGTGAGGAACTGTTTGCCATGTTTTTATTTCATTTCATCCTTACTAAAAACTATTGTCTCCAGAGAAATGAGATTGCACAAGGTAAGTGACTTGCCTAAGGCCTGACACCAAAGCCTGGATCTTAATACCTAAAGAAACTGATGCTTTTGATCTCTCCCAAAAAACGAATTTATACTTATGAGGGTTTTCTCTCAGAACTTCCGTGGCCAATAACTGCTAGAAGAAAGTACTACAAAAGCCAGAAGGGACAGCTACTGATTGTGGGAGAAAACCTCACAGTTTAAGAGGGGCCAGCTCTGTGGCAGAGCACGTAAAGCCACCGCCTGCAGTGCCAGCATCCCCTATGTGCGTCAGTTCAAGTCTCACTGCTCTACTTCTGATCCAGCTCTCTGCTATGGCCTGGGAAAGCAGTAGAAGATGGTCCAAGTCCTCGGGCCCCTTTTCCCACATGGGAGACCCAGAGGAAGTTCCTGGCTCCTTGGCTTCAGACCAGCGCAGCTCTGGCCATTGTGGCCGGTTGGGGTGTGCACCAGCAGATGGAAAATCTCCCTCTCTCTGTCTCTCCTTCTCTATGTAACTCTTTCAAATAGATAAATGAACTAAAAAAAAAAAAAAAAAAAAAAAAAAAAAAAAAAAGACGTTTAAGAGCTGCTGGAGTAGGCATCTGGCACAGCATTTAAGATCCCACTGAAAAAAAAGATGCCACTGAGGACACCCGCACTCCATACTGAAACACCCAGGTTTGAGTCCCAGCTCTCCCTCAAACTCCAGCTTCCTGCTAATGAGTACTCTGGGAGGCAGCATGTGATGGCTCAAGTACTTACATCCCTGCCACCCATCTGGAAGATCAGAATGGAGTTTCTGGCTCCCAGATTTTACCTGGCCCACCCCTGGGTATCACATGCATTTTGGGAGATATCCAGAGGATGGACTATCTCTTTCTGCATATCTCGCTATCTTCCTGCCTTTCACATAAGTAAAAAATAAAATCTACTGCTCTTGTTTGCACATTACATAGATCTTTCATGTAATGCACTGGTCATCTGAAAAATATCTATTGAGTTATAAACATCTTCCAAACACTGACACATTTCATTCTACAACAGCAAAAAAAAAAAAAAAAAAAAAAAAAATGTATGTTAGTATCATCACCAATCTCATCACAAAAGTCCTGGGAAGCTGCCAAGCTCATAGTGGCAAATATAAATTTTTCAAAATTCTAATTTTTGCTTGAAAGCCTGAATTTTGTCATGCCAATAAATTGTCTTGCTTTCCCAGAAGTGACAGGATCATTTCATTTATTTTTGAGAAAACATACACAAATACCCAAGTTTACATAACTGTAATTTGCCATTCTTCCAAGTAAAAATAGTATTCCATGAAAAAACTGACTGGTTTGCTAGTTCAGGTCACAACTCAATCACAAGTTCCTTCCCTTATGACATGTATCATACCCTGGTAAGCAGAAGTGCCATGTAACATCCTTCCCATTTTCACACATGGAATATTGAAACATATGTTCAGGTGTCAAGATTAACAAAATTAGCATTTTTTTCCTGCTTCATAAAGGACATTCTTAAGTGAAACTGGCATTTTTTAAAATAAGTATTTATTTATTTGAGAGGGAGAGTTAGAGAGGGAGAGACAGAGAAAAGTCTTCCATCTGCTGGTTCTCTCCCCAAATGGCCGCAATGGCCACAGAGCTGGGCTGATCCCCCAGGAGTTTCTTCTGGGTATCCCACATGAGTTCAGGGGCCCAAGCACTTGGAACATCCTCTGCTGCTTTCCCAGGCCATAGCAGGGAGCTGGATCAGAAGTGGACTTGAACTGGGGCCCATATGGAATGCTGGCGCCACAAGTGTAGGCTTAATCTTCCATGCTACAGAAAAAATGGGCATTTTTAAACAGAAATAATGAAAAATTTAATTACTATTAAAGCAGTTTTGCCACTATTTTAATTCATGCTGCAGTGTCAGCAATTCTATGCAGCCACTTTTGAACCATCAGTGCAAATGTCAACTAATGTTGACATTAGTTACATAGCAAATAAGGACCTAGTACTACTGTGAAATAGTTTCAACCTGGCAGACCTCCTGAAACATTTAAAGACCCTTCCCCCAGGAGTTTGCTGCTGGGACTCGTGTTGTGGTGTGGTATGTTAAGCCTCCACTTGTGACACCAGCAACCCATGTCACTGCAACAGTTTGAATCCCAGCTGCTCTGCTTCCCATCCAGCTCCCTGCTACTACACCTGGGGAAGCAGAAGAGCCCTTGTCACCCATATGGCTCCTGGCTTCAGCTGTTACAGTCTCTGAGGAATGAACCAATGGCTGGAAGATCTCTTTCTCTGTCTTTCCCTTCCTTTCTAACTTTGCTTTTCAAATAAATAAATCTTACCCAAAAAAGCTCATTGCCCACACTAAGACCCACTGTTCTAAACATACATACAAAACAGTAAGAAGAGATAAATCTCTAGGGGAAAGAATTGAGCAGTAAGACAAGATGGCAAGGAATCTTATTTTTCCCTATGTATCCTTTGTACTTTGCGAATTTGGTACCTTTTCTAATACTTTCACCTTTAAAAAAATTAATTGTTTAAAAAAGCAAGATAGGGGCAGTGCTGTAGCATAGCAGGTAAAATCACTGCCTGTAGTGCTGGCATCCCATATGGACACTGTTTCAAGTCCTGGCTGCTCCACTTCTGATGCAGCTTTCTGCTGTGGCCTGGGAAAGCAGTAGAAGATGGCCCAAGTCCTTGGGACCATGCACCCACGTGGGAAGACACAGAAGCTCCTGGCTCCGGATTGGCGTACCTCTGGCCATTGTGGCCAGTTGGGAAGTGAACCAGCAGATGGAAGACCTCCTTCCCTCCCTCCCTCCCCCTCCTGCTCCCTCTCTCTCTCTTCCTCTCCTCCTTCTGTGTAACTCTGATTTCCAAATACATAAATAAATCTTAAAAAAGAAAGAGAGAGAGAGAGAGAAAGAAAGAAATGGGAGCAGGTGCTTAACGATCAAGATGCTTATACTCCCAGGGCTGGTGTTGTGGTGTAGTGGGTTAAGTTACCACCAGTAGTGCCAGTGTCCAATATGGGCACAGGTTCCAATCCCGATTGCTCCACTTCTGATCCAGCTTCCTGTTAATGCACCTGGGAAAACACTAGAGGATGGCCCAAATGTTTGGGTCCCAGCACTCGTGTAGGAGATCCAGAAGAAGCTCCTGGCTCCAGCCTAGCACAACCCCGGACAGTGTAGCCTTTTGGGGAGTGAATCACTGGATGGAAGATTTTCCTTCTTTCTCTTTAACTCTGCCTTTCAAATAAAATAAAAGATCTTAAAAAAAAAAAAAAAAAAAAAAACAAACAAACAGATGCTCGTATCCCATATTGTAGTACCAAGGTCTGGGACCCAGCTCTGGCTTCTGATTTCAACATCTTGCTAATGTGTACCATGGGAGGCAATGTTGATGATTCAATAACTGGATTCTTGCCACCCATACAAGAGATCTGGAATGAGATCTATGATCTCGGCTTAGTCTCCAGCTCAGTTTCAGCCACCATAAACATATGGGGATTGAAGGAGTAGCTAGGCATATTCTTTCTCTTAAATGAAAAAATAATAAAAATAAAATTGAAAAAATAAAGCAAATACTCATGCATAACAGGTAACAGAATGGCTATGACACATATCAAGATGGACCAGTAACTACCTGGGATAATGTGCTAATGAGTTTCTACCATACATGAAAATTTTGTATCGTAATTTTTAAAAATCCATTTTAAAAGCTAGTTCAAAAGCAACAATTTCCTTAAGATCAGAAAGTTTGATTACTCGATTAAACATTTAAGTGTGTAAACCTTAGTTAAAAAGAAAATAAAGTTAAGGGGCCAGCATTATGGGGTAGCTGGCAAAGCAGCAGCCTGTGACACCAGCATTCCAGATGGGTGCCAGTTTGTGTCCCAGCTGCTCCCTGCTTCTGATCTAGCTCCCTGCTAATGGCCTGTGAAAAGCAGGAGAAGATGGCCTGAGTAATTGGGCCCCTGCATCCCACATGGGAGACCTGGAGGAAACTCCTGGCTTCAGCCTGGCCATGTAGTCATCTGGGGAGTGAACCAATGGTTGAAACATCAATCTCTCTCTGTGTCACTGTTGCTGTCACCATACCTCCCTCTAATTCTGACTTTCTAAACAAATAACGAATCTTTTATCCAAAAAGTAAAGTGCTTAAACCTTATATATACACACACAGTAAAATAACCTTTTTTTCCTTCTATTTGGTTTAAATGACAATTAAGCCCGCATCAGAACATAACCCATTAATTATTTGAAAAACAGCACAGAAGAATAAAATAGTCACCAAATGATAAATATAACAAAATGGTCGAATCTTTTGTGATTACTGCATAAACAAAATCCTCAGAGAAGTATAAACCTACTATCAAAATCTGACTTAAATTTCATTTCTCAGAGGATATCCTGATCCAAGAAATATAAATAAATAAATATAAATAAATAAATAAATAAAATAAATAAATATAAATAAATAAAAATATAACTCAAAAGCAAACTGAAATGCTGAATAAAAGAAACCAGGGTTCCTTGGACAATAGCTAATTCCAGTACTGAGACATTAAAGATGCAAACTGAGCTTGAAACATCTTGTTGTGCCAGAATATTTAAGTCTAATCTAGTTTTTGACAAAGGTATCTCAAAATGACAGGAGCCAGCATGGAGAGGGTCCTTCTGGAAAAATCTAGGACAATCAGAGCATCAAAATAAAGGCAGTAATGGATAATAACTATAAAAGAGAGGCTATGACTTCATACTGATAAGAGAGATAAAAGGATGCCTCTCCCTTACAAGAGAATGCCTACTGATGGAGATGGAATAGTTGTGGAGTTAGAAAACAACCATTCTGCATCCATTAAAGATCAGCATAGGCAAGTATCATTAATGGACATTACATGTTTAGTGGAGGTTCGAACACCTTCAAACCTCACAAAACAAATAACAGAATTATTGATAGCGGGGATGGGGAACATCCAGACCACGGGCTGAATAAAGACCACAAAATTATTTGGTCTGCCCTGCCAAGGCAACCACAGGTGGGACTTGAAATTCCATAAATTTATAGCAGGATCATTTTTAAGTGGGTAATTTGTATGGCCCACAAATGATGTTATAAATATCCAAGGGCCTGGTGTTGTGGCATAGCAGGTTAAGCCATCTGCAGTGTCAGCTTCCCATACTGGCACTGGTTTTGAGTCCCAGTTGCTCCACTTCCAACCCAGCTCCCTGCTAATGCACGTGGGAAAACAGCGGAAGATGGACCAAATGCTTGGGCCCCTGCAACCAAAGCGGGAGACCTGGATGAAGTTCTTAGCTCCTGGCTTCACTCTGGCCCAGCCCTGGCCATTGCAGCCATTTGAGGAGTGAATCAGAGGATGAAGACCTCTCTCTCTCTCTCTCTCTCTTTCTCTCTCTCTCTTCCCTTTTCTCTAACTCTGCCTTTCAAACAAATCTTTAAAAATAAATACATTTCCAAATGGCCCTTTGCAGATAAAAGCTTCCCTACCCATCACTCCAATGCAACAGTTACCAACACTGTGTCAAATTTGCTCCAACTATCTCCTCTCCCATGCAACTGTTTTTGCTCTAGCATGTATCTTTTTAAAATTTATCTGAAAGGTGGAATGGGAGGTATAGAGGAGGCAGGAAGAGGGAAGGAAACAGAATGGGCTAGATCAATCTCCCATCTGCTGGTTCACTTCTGATGCCTGGGCTGCACCAGGCTAAAGCCAGGAGCCCACCAAGTGGGAAGCAGGGACCCAAGTCCTCAAGCCATAATCTTCTGCCTCCCAGGGAGCACATTAGCAGGAAGTTGGATGGAAACAACCAAAGGTGGGACTTGATCCCAGCAGTACAATATGGGATGTGGGTGTCCTAAGTGGTGGTTCAACCTGCTGTGTCTCAACCCCTATCCTTGCTCTAAGATATTTTTGAACAGATAACCATATATCTACCATTTCTCTTCCTCATTTCTTAGTCTCCCTCTCTGAAAAGTATGGCATTTCCTTACATAAATTTAATGCCATTATTGTCCCTATCAAAAACATAATTTAATTCTCAGTATTATCTATGGCCCATCCACATTCAGACTCCTTCCAAGTGTTTCAAAAATGACTTTTTACAGTTGATTTGACTAAGTTGGTATTTAAACAAGGACAATGTGTATTAGGTTGCTACACATAAAGTATTTTTAATCTTTCTATTGACATCATCAGTAATTATCAAATGCCTGGTAGACAAACCAATTAATTTACTCTTGTAGTTTCTCCAAAATCAAACCGGATCTAATGCATTTGCTGCTACCCATAGCACTCTTCCTCCAGACTATCCCTGTGACTGATTCTTTGTAGTCACTGAGATCACAAATCAAATTATGACCTCTAAAAAGAAGCTCTCTCCAACCACTCTATCTACAGTAGAACCTCACTTCCACTCATTCTCTTATTACATGGTCTTATTTTTTCACAGCATTTCCCACTATCTGAAATTATTCTATTTACTATCTGTTTCCCCCAAACACTCCTCCCACTCCATGTTTTCCCCCCCCCACTCTATGAAGGAAGAATGCCTTTTTCACTGAAGACAAATGACAACGCCTAGAAGACATTCAATAAATACTGTCACTAATAATAACATAGTACCTGTATTTAAAATATGTAAGCTCAAGGGCCAGCATTATAGCACAGTGGATTAAATCCCTGCTTGCAACTCCAGCATCCCATATACCATCAGATAAGGAGCTAGCTTGATCCAATTCCCTGCTAATATGCATGGGAAAGCAGTAGAAGATGGACCATATACTTGGGCCCTTGTCAGCCACTTGGTAGACCTAGATGGGAGTTTCTGGCTCCTGACTTCAGCCTGGCCACTGCATGGATTTGGGGTGTAAACCAGAGGAAACCATCTCTTTCTCTATCCCCCCCACCACTGACAATCTGCCTTTCAAATATAATAAATAAGTAAGGGGCAGGCACTGTGGTGCAGTGGATTAATTAGCCACCTCCAATGGTGGCATCCCATATCAGAGGGCTGGTTCAAGTCCTGGCTGCTCTGCTTCCAACCCAGCTCCCATATAATGCATCTGAGAAGCCAGTGGAAGATGGCTTAAGTACTTCAACCTCTGCCATCCACGTGGCAGACACGGATGGAGTTTCAGGCTCCTAGTTTGGGCCTTGCACAGACCCAACCGTTTTGGTCACTTGGGGGAATGAACCAATAGATGGAAGATCTCCCTCTCTGTCTCTCCCTGTCACTCTGCATTTCAAATATGTAACTTAAAAATAAAAAATAAACTCAGCTAAGTATTTGTTCTTAAACATTTGTAACTTACTCCTCATCTAATGATATAAACTGAAGAACTGTAGAAATCTGGGCCAGCTGTTACCAACAATCTGCAGGATGTAGGAAAGAAAGTATAAGTCAATAAAATATAATTCTTAACTTTAGCTGAACAATAATTACAGGCTTCTGAAAGAAAACTTATTCAGGATGATGTAGAGAACATTATCAAGAGTAATAAAAAGTTTCATTTGTAGTACCATCTTGGAGTTATTAAAGCACAATGCATCAATGGAACACCAACATTACCTGGAAAAAGAAGCATGGCTTTATCATTTCTTTTGCACATACATATACATATGTGCACGTATGTATTATGTATAAATGATGAAAGAATTCATACTCTCAGTACAGCATTTCTTTCTGGAGATCTGATCATAATGAAAATAATAATGAATAATGAAAACACCTAACTAAAAATAGAAAGCACTAAATTTGGGCCCTAACATAAACCAGTGGTATCTATGCTACACTTCTCATTTTAACAGCTGAGAGAGAATATGAAGACCAGAAAGGGTTAACAATAAATTCACAGATCCAATGTACAGCAAGAAAGCTAGAACTAAAATCCAGATCTCTGATCTCTAGCCCTATGCTCTTTCATATAATACTGCAACAGAATGCTAATGGTAAGTTATAGGGGCATATATAATTATGACACAGAAACCCCTCTAACAAAAAAACAAAAGGAGTGTCTAAAAATCTAAATGGATTCATTCAGTGAGTTTTTTATTTCACATTCTTAATTTTAAAGTAAAAATAACTATCTAGGAATAACTGCTAAACAACTTTACTTTGGTTTATACAAGTAAATAGCTACTCTCGTATCGTAAACATCAATATAGCTATCTCTCAATTATTTGCAGAAATAAGAGTACTGAAGTGAAATTCATTAAGGGGTAACCTCCACTATACTGCATTTTCACCAAAATTGAATTATTTTAATAATGCCTTTCTTCAAAGCCAAGTCTATTTCTAGTGAATTAACAAGTGACCAACAGATATTCAATAAAAGGGCAAAAGTGACAAGAGGATCCACATGCATAAGAGACAGTGGCTCTGACAAACAAGGAGGAAGGCATTCTTCCTTACAATATCATTCTGGCCATTTCATGAACACACCAATCTTTAGAATATTACTGTGGCTGACAGATTCAAACAAATGAGAAGGGGAGAGATGATGAAGTCATTTGCCCAAGGTTAAACAGCAAGACAATGTCAAAAGTAAAATTATGGCTTAAAAAAATTCTTTTCAGGGTAAAGGGACTTCCTTCTCATCCTATCTATTTTGTCTCTTTACTCTAACTGAAGAGTACTGTTTAAGTTGAAAAACAACATGGTTTATATTACTATGTAAGTTTTTACTGAAAAACACATAGTAACAAACTACCAAAACGTAGCCTTTCACCTTAATAAAGCTATGTAAAAACCAACCAGCATTATAAAACCTCTATGTAATTGTAAGATCACTTTCCAAAATTTGCAAGCAATCTCATACACACATATACATACACTCACACGGAAAAGGCAGGTTAGCTTTCTCTTTTTCCTATTATTGTCTTTTTTTTGGTATAAGTCTCTAAAACAAGAAAAAGGAAGATTAAAAATACCAAATGAAATAAAGTTTGGATTAAATCAGGTTCCAAAGCTGTAAGAACTCCTATAAAAACGAAGTCTGTCAGCTGGCATCTTACTTTTCAAGGAGTTCTGAATTCATACCGCACATAAATCAAGAAACAGGAAAGCTTACAACAATACAATGGGGTCACCCCCACACTACACACACGAACAAATCAAATGAATACCCTATACTTCCCGGCACTTTAAAAAAAAAAAAAAAACGTTAAAATGTAACACTTGCGTTAAGAAATTAGCTATAAAGATCTACTTTAACCTATTTAAGAACGGGTTAAATCTCATTTTAGTAGTACATAACACCTATCTCCACTACATAACTGCCACTGACTCTAATAAATTCTCTAAAGACAATCATTTAAAAGAAAATCAAGGTGTTTTTTTTTTTTTTAACGACCAAAAAGCCAACTCCATACAAAAATCTGACGCGTCTGTATTTCTGCTGTTCCGCGGACTACGTTTCCTTGATCACAGGAGGCAACTCCCTAACCGTCAGGGCCGACCGAGCGCCCTCCAACTCCCCGGCTCCGGCCACCTCCACCACTCCATTGTCAAACCCCACTCCCACGCCTCGGTCCTCAGCCCCCAGCCTCACACTCTAGGAAGGGGGCGAAGCGGAGGAAAGCAAGCTGCTCACCCCGCTCCCTCACTGCGGGCCTGTGGGTGTGTCGGCGCACCAACGCTCTGCTCACACACAATCAAACCTTCTGCGGAGATCCCAAACCCCCGTCAGCCGGAGCCGGCAGCACCGGCCGCCCGCAGACCCCAGCCTTCCGCGGCCGCAGCCCTTCCTCTTTCTCCGCTCCAGGCCGGCCCCTCCCCCGGTGCGCGCACGCGCGGCCTCCCTCGCTCCCCTCCCCCCTGTTTCCCTCACCTTAATCATTAGCCACCCTCTTCCCTGGGTCCGGGAACCACCGACCCAGGAAGGAAGACAGGAAATGTAAGGGAGGGGGAAGAGGACGCGTCGAGAGCCGGCGCTCTGTGCCTCAGATCTCGGCCTAATAGGCCCCTGGAGTCAAAAGCAGCGTCTGTCACCGCCACCAGAACTGTACGTGCGGCAGCGCTGGATCGGCCCAGATAACCCGGCTTGGGTTCAGAGTGCCTAATTCGGCCCCACAGGAGCTCCTTCTCCGAAGCTGCGGGCGTTGCTACGCTGCGCAGAGCGAACACCTCGCCACCATCGCCGCCGCCGCCGCCGCCGCCGCTGCTGCTGCTCTCCTACGGCCGCCGCCGCCGCCGCCGCCGCCGCCTAACCAATCCCTCCCCTACTGGGTGAGCACGACACTTGGAGGCCTTTACGACAGTTCGGAAAGTGAGAGCGCACTAGCCTTCACGCCTCCATTAACATCGGCTTCTGTCTGCGCCTGCTCGGACGCCTGTTTCTCACTGTTCCGCCCCCTTCCCCGACCCTCCCCCTTTGTGCTCGCTTCATCGGTCTGTTCACGAAACCAAACGCTGTCACAAAGCTCATTATTTGTATCTTCTTTGGTGACTAGGCGTTCAATATTCAGGCGTAATTTTTACTACATCTTGGTTAATTTTTTTCCTGACTAGGAATAACAACTACAGAGTTAGTGACTGTACTTACTGCACTCTTAAACAAAAACATCGTGGCTTGGTGTCCTTCAAAAACAAATGATACTCAGATCATATGCGCTAACGACATTGATCACGACCCCTCACAGTTGACGTAAATTTGACTCCGGAATTGGAGCAAAAGTAGTGACATCCTGGGAACTCGGGTTGTACAATCGCATCAGCCTTCTTAATTATTTTATGAAAATCAGTAGGTAGCAATTGCTTCATTGTATGCACTAGGAGGGTGGAGGGCGGGCGCACGGGCTTCGGAGTCAATCAAGTAGGCTTCCTTTCAAAAGCCCAGTGCCACTTAACTGCTGTTTATTATGCTCTTATAAATCTGTTTCCTCCTGCAGACATTGGAATAACAGTATTTGCCTCAGAAGGTTCTTATGAGATTAAATGACAGTTTATAGAATGCTCCAAACATTACCAATTAAGTGTCCAATAAACATTAATTTCTCCCTTTGCCATCAACTCATCCTTCTCAATTCTCTTTATTTTGTTCACTCAAGTTTTCCAGAATGCTCAGCGAAGAAAATATTTTAAATTATAATAATATACAAGAAAGAGTGGCAGAATATGTAAGAAAACTGAAAGAACACGACCGGGATTTTCCTCAATCCTCCTGTTTTCTCTAATTATAGAATTCCACCTGGACCATCTTACCTACACCCATAGTTTTGTTACTGTTTCATGATTTCTCAAACCTATATTCTCAACCCGAACTTATTTTTCCCTAAAGCTCTTGAACTGTGCTCTTTAATAGATACCAGCTACGTGTGCCTGTTGATCACTTGAATGTTAGTAGCTACAAACTGAGAACTGCTTTAAGTGAAAAGTACATATCCAACTTCAATCATATCATACAAAAAAGATTGTGAAAATCTCAATACTTTTAATATTGATTATATATTGAAACAACGTTCTGTATTTATTGAGTTAACTCAGTGGTTCTTTTTTTTTTTTTTTTTTTTTTTTTTTTTTTTTTTTTTTTTTTGACAGGCAGAGTGGATAGTGAGAGAGAGAGAAAGGTCTTCCTTTTTGCCGTTGGTTCACCCTCCAATGGCCGCTGCGGCCAGTGCATCGCACTGATCCGAAGCCAGGAGCCAGGTGCTTCCTTCTGGTCTCCCATGCCGTGCAGGGCCCAAGCACTTGGGCCATCCTCCACTGCCTTCCCGGGCCATAGCAGAGAGCTGGCCTGGAAGAGGGGCAACCGGGACAGAATCCGGCGCCCCAACCGGGACTAGAACCCGGTGTGCCGGTGCCGCAAGGCGGAGGATTAGCCTGTTAAGCCACGGTGCTGGCCGTATGGTTCTCAAGATAACTCCCTGTCTCAGTGAGGAACATCTGGAGATATTTTTGGTTGTCACAACACAGGAAGAAGGGGGTTGACTACTGGCATCTGGTAGGTGGAGGCCAGGGGTACTGCTAAGCATCCTGTATGCACAGGACAGTACTCCATGACAAAAGATTCCCTGGCCCACAATGTTAATAGTAGACTTGAAAAACTCTAAGTTAAATAAGTTGTTCAAATTAGCTTCACTTATTTCTTTTTCTTTTAAACAGCTACTAGAGAATTGAAAAGTTTGTAGCTTGCATTACATTTGTATTAGATATAGGCATCTCTAGGACATCATATCAGAAATAAATGTTGGTTTATTATATTTATACCACATCAATCTTAGTCTTTCTTGTCTCAGTAGCACCAAATTATTCAAACTAGAAACCTTAAGGTCATCTTTAACTACTGTCTCTTCCTTACTCTTGACTTCGAATCAACCAATAAGTCCTTTCAATTATACCTCTGAAATATTCAACTATTGCAAATCCACCCATTCCTCTGCATATTCTGCACCAGTCCAGACTTTCAGTATCTTTTGTGTTAATTTGATTAATAAATATTTATCAAGCATTTACCATGTATTAGATATTTGTGCTAGATACTGGAAGTACCATATTCATGATCACCACCTTATTTTCAGGGTATTTACAGGATTCAAACAACAAATCTATTATTTATACTATAATACAGAAGGGCAAGGATGGTCTGATAATGACAACATAAACATGGGACCCTACTGACAATTCTTTTTCTTTTCTTTTCTTTTCTTTTTTTTTTTTTTTTTTTTTGACAGGCAGAGTGGATAGTGAGAGAGAGAGACAGAAAGGTCCTCCTTTGCCGTTGGTTCACCCTCCAATGGCCGCTGTGGCCGGCACGCTGTGGCCGGCGCACCGCACTGATCTGATGACAGGAGCCAGGTGCTTATCCTGGTCTCCCATGGGGTGCAGGGCCCAAGCACTTGGGCCATCCTCCACTGCACTCCCGGGCCACAGCAGAGAGCTGGCCTGGAAGAGGGGCAACCAGGACAGAATCCGGTGCCCTGACCGGGACTGGGTCAGTGTGCCAGCGCCACAAGGCAGAGGATTAGCCTATTGAGCCGAGGCGCTGGCCCCTACTGACAATTCTAAAGCAAGTGCTGTTCAAACAAAATTTTGCAACATGAGAGGATAGTTAAATAAAACAGAGATGGCATTTCAGACAAAAAGAGCAACACATGCTAAGATACAAAATTTGATACCTAACCAGCATGAAGCAAACTGTCCACCAGGATCTGCTGAAGGTGTCATGCCAGGGAATAAGAGATGAGGGAAGAGTAAATGGAAATAGAGTAAGATTGTTTTCTGTTTTTATTTTTGTTTTGTGTGGGTTTTCTTGGGGGAAGGGTGCTAGGATAAGGAGTCTGAAATACTTTATTCTTGAAATAATGGAAAGCCATTGGAGAAAATGAATCAGGGTAATAATAAAAAAGATGTGACTATTAGAGACACTGTTATATAAACAGAATAGAAGATAGGTTGGAGGGCAGCTCCTGGGGAAGGGGGAGAAGGGAGTAATTGTGATGACAGGTGGAAAATGATGAAACTGGTGGAAATAAGACTGAGAAAGAGAGGACAAATACAAAAAGAGGGTTGCATGGCCAATTGGATTTAGAGGATGAAACAGGAGAATCCAGGTCTTCCAGGTTTACGGCATTAAGTCGGTGACTGAGTGGTTGTACCATTCAAGAAACAGACCCAGGCTTGCAAAACCCAATTTTCTGAGTTTGGGATTTTTGGTGGAGGGTGGGACTTGTCCTGCAAATAAGTACAAACCAAAGTGTCTAACATTTTTCCAAAGTGGAAATTCCAAAAGATTGTTGGATATAAGGCTCTGGAGCTCAGGAGACCAATCTGGTCTACAGACATTTGAATCACTAATACTTACATGATGGTAGAAACAATAATTTCGGCGAAGTCAACCATAGTATATATGTAGAATGAAACAGATTCCTGGGGAAATGTGACATTTTAAGACTTGAAGAAGGGGGCTGGCCCTGTGGCACAGTGGGTTAAAGCCCTGGTCTGCAGCACCAGCATCCCATATGAGCACCTGTTTGAATCCTGGCTGCCCCACTTCCGATCCGGCTCCCTGCTGTGGCCTGGGAAAGCAGAGGAAGATGGCCCAAGTCCTTGGGCCCCTGCACCCACGTGGGAAACCTGGAAGAAGCTCCTGGCTCCTAGCTTTGGATCGGCATAGCTCCAGCCTTTGCAGCCACCTGGGGAGTGAACCAGCGATGGAAGCTCTCTCTCTCTCTGCCTCTGCCTCTCTGTAACTCTGCCTTTAAAATAAATAAATCTTAAAAAAAAAAAAAAAAGACTTGAAGAAGGAAAAGAACTTCCAGAAGAAAATGAATGGGCCAGAAAGAAAGGAAAAGCAAAACAATCAAACAAACAAAAAAAGAGATACAGGTAGTAAGCCAAAAGAGGAAAGAGTTTCAGCAGTGAAGTGGGTGCTCAAAGATACAAAATGTCATTAGTCTGGAAATAAGATTCATAAGCAAGAGTAGCTGTCATAAGGATCTTACATGGTTTAGAACAGAGGTTATCAACTTCAGGTGATTTTGACCCCCAAGAATTATCTGACAAAATCTGGAGATATTCTTGGTTGTCACAAACTGGGAAATGCCACTGATATTTAGTGGACAATAACCACAGGAATGCTGCTGAATATCCTACGATGTACAGGACAGGCTCCCACAACAAAGAATTATCAGGCAAAAAATGTCAGCAATGCCAAGATTGAGAAGTTCAGGTTAGAAAAGGACAGTACCATTTCATGACATCAGTAGTAAGTGGAAAATGAGAGACACACATCTACAGGATGTAGGATCAAGAAAGGATAAGACTTGAATCCTGTTAATATGCTGAAAGAAAAGACCCAGTGGAAAAAAGAAAAGTGAAAGGTAACAGAAAATTAGAGGCTGCTTGATGAGAAAAAAAGTCCTATGGAAGCAGAGAAAATGAAATTTAAAGCTCCAATGGAAGAACTAGACTTGGGGAGGAGAAACAGTGGCCTTCCACTGAAACTGGTGTGAAAAAAGAAATGATGATACAAATGGATTTGGTATGTAAGCTTCAGGTTTTATGGAGAAATCTACCAAGGTATCAGATGGAAGTGGCTGGGAGGAGAGTGATTAGACCAGAGAGGTTTAAAAAAAAATCAGAATAGTCACTAACATAATAACAGCAGGGTGTGGTGGTGGTATAATAAATCAAAGGTGGGGAGCCCAGAAGAGAAAAAAGTTGTGTGAGGAACAGGTGCTGTAAGGATGTATTTAGAGGAATAATAGTAGATTACAGGAGTGGGAGATAGTTCTCACCTGAATTACATACAGTAGTTCCCTGATTGCTATGCCTCTGCTCCTGCCACCATCACCCACTGCCATCAATTCAACCCTGAACCAGTGCCAGAGTATGACAGTAAATGACCAAGATCGTAAACTGCTTTAAAGCCTTCAGCAACTCCCTATCACCTCTAGTTAAAGCCTGAAATTCTTAGCTTAGAAACTAAAATCCTTCAAAATCCAGATTCTTGACTATCCTTTCTCACCTGCCAGTCCCTGCCAATGCCTCTGCTTAGAATTCGAGGAACTCTCCAAACTTCTTATAAATCTCTAAGAAAAAAATCTGTTATTCTAAGACAGCCCTTGCTTTACCCCCTGAAGTTAACAAAACCAATTCTACTTACACAACCACTTCTTCCTTCTCACCTGTGTCAGTGGATGGATTCTCCTTTCTCTTACCCAAGACCAATTCTTCCATGCGAGCTTTGAATCTCATTTCCTCTGCCTTCTTAGGAATTCTTCCCCATTGAGAATCCTCCTATTTCCACTATGTTCACTTCACTTTTCCTACTAGTTCCATTCCTTTAGCCTATCCACAGTATTCAAGTCTCATCCTTTCTTTTCCATTAAAATTTTTTTTTAAAATTTTTAGTTATAGGGCCGGCGCCGTGGCTCACTTGGTTAATCCTCCGCCTGCGGTGCCAGCATCCCATATGGGCACCAGGTTCTAGTCCCGGCTGCTCCTCTTCCAGGCCAGCTCTCTGCTGTGGCCCGGGAGTGCAGTGGAGGATGGCCCAAGTGCTTGGGCCCTGCACCCGCATGGGAGACCAGGAGAAGCACCTGGCTCTTGACTTCAGATTGGCGCAGCGCGCCGCCCGTAGCGGCCATTTGGGGAGTGAATCAATGGAAGAAAGACCTTTCTCTCTGTCTCTCTCTCTCACTGTCTATAACCCTACCTGTCAAATAAAAATTAAAAAATAAAAATAAAAAAAAATTAATAAAAAAAATTTTTTTTAGTTATATACTCGAAAGGCAGAGTTACAGAGCAAGGAGGAAAGAGAGAGAGTGAGGGAGTGTGTGTGTGAGAGAGAGAGAGAGAGAGAGAGAATCTTCCACCCACTGGTTCACTCCCCAAAAGGCCACAATGGCCAGGGCTGGGCCAACGCTAAGCCAGGAGCCCAGAGCTTCTTCCTGGTCTCCCACATGGGTGCAGGGGCCCAAGCACTTGGACCATCTTTCACTGCTTTCCCAGGTGTATTAGCAGGGAGCTGGATGGGAGGTGGAAAAGCTGGGTCTCGAACTGATGCCCATATGGGATGCTGATATCCCAAGCAGAGGCTTAACCAGCTACACGACAACTGACACCCTTGCTTGATTCCATGTCCTCATAGATATGTCTTTTTCCATTTCCCTATTTTTGTACCTACTGTTCCTTCTGTTATCATCACCCCACCTTTGTACCTCTCATGGCCTGCCTTCTCCTCCAGTCTCCCCACTCTTGCTGAGCAAATCCATTCTTCCAAGCCCTCCTCCAGGACACATTGATTCACTCCCCAAACAGCTAGCTCTCACTTTTGTACGTCTTCAATTTTCATATATACCGGCACTTCTAAGTATTATATCCACTTCTATACCTACCTGTGCCTTCCAAAACAGTAAAAAAAAAAAAAAAGTCTTTGTCTTCCTGACATAAACGTAGCACTCATGCTTTATTGACCTATGCTGAACAAGGACACTGGCTTCTAGTCTCAGTTTTGCCACCAAGCAATCAGAAATCCGTAATCTTAATCAAATTGCATAAAATCCCTGAAAATTAATTTTACTCATTTTTGGAATAGCAGAGTTATGCAAATACATTCCAAGCTAAAAATCTGCTTTACCCAAACTGCAATAAAATAATGTTTACCAAATTAGCCTGCATGTATGGGTCTGCGGTGTCTAACAATCTGCCAGGCAGGAATTTGAGTTCGGTCTAAGAAGGAAAAACTGAGTTGAATTTATGGGTCACATACAATAAATAAGGAAAAATAAAAATTTCTGGGGTGGGTATTGTGGTGCAGCAAGTTAGGTGCCTGCTTGGGACAACCACATCCCATAGAGGAGTGTCCTGGGTGCTCTGCTTCTGATCCAGCTTCCTGCTAATTCATCCTGGGGAGCAGATGATTGCTCAATTGTTCGGGTCCCTGCCACACCAGAGTTAGTTACAGGTTCCTGGCTTCATCCTGGCCCAGCCCTGGCTCTTGTGGCCATCTGGGAGGTAAACCAAAAGATGGAAAAAATCTCTCTGAGCCCCCCACCCCCACCATCTCTCTGCTTTTCAAGTAGATGAAAATAAACTTTAAAAAAAAAGAAGAAGAGCTGGCGCCGCGGCTCAGTAGGCTAATCCTCCGCCTTGCGGCACCGGCACACCGGGTTCTAGTCCGGTTGGGGCACCGATTCTGTCCCGGTTGCCCCTCTTCCAGGCCAGCTCTCTGCTGTGGCCCGGGAGTGCAGTGGAGGATGGCCCAAGTGCTTGGGCCCTGCACCCCATGGGAGACCAGGAGAAGCCCCTGGCTCCTGCCATCGGAACAGCGCGGGGCGCCGGCCACAGCGCACCTACCGCGGCGGCCATTTGGAGGGTGAACCAACAGCAAAAAGGAAGACCTTTCTCTCTGTCTCCCTCTACTGTCCACTCTGCCTGTCAAAAATTAAAAAAATAAAATAAAAAAAAATTAAAAAAAAGAAGAAGAAAGAAAAAAATACTGCAAATTACCACGTTGGAATGAAAGACTGGGAGGCCCCCCACCCACTGATTACTTCGCAATTGTATACGAGGAATTATGGAGTCAGCTCTGTGAGCTCTTTGCAAGAAAACAAAGCAAACTTCCTTGGGAACTTCTTGAAAGTATTTACTGTACTACTTCCTCAGATGAACTTTTGGGAAAGAATTAAAAGGATCTCAGAGATGCATTAGTCAGAACACTTAGTGATTCACAACATATAGCTTTCTTGCTGATATACCAAGATATCCCTGGAACCCAAAACTGAAAGGAAAATACTACCCATTCCCTAACTCTTGATTTAGCAGAGGTAGTCCATCTCCTTATTAAACTTTTGAATGTAAGATATGGTTTCAGGTTACATGATTGCAAGCAGAGATTGTGTTTAATTCAGATTATACACTATTGTATAGTATTTATTGTACATACAGAAAGAGAGGCAAAGACAGAGAAAAGAGCCAACAAACAGCCTTTCTTTTCTACTACCAAACTCTTCTGCAATCAACTGAATCATAAATTCTCAAAAATCGAGGAGCTATTTGGTGGAAGGATAACCTCAAAAGACAATATGATCTTGACGAGTATTTATCAATCTTAAAGTTTCATGGTCTTTAGAAGCAACCTTTAAGATCTCACAGTGTGGCTGGTGTGTGGCACTGCAGGTAAAGCCCAACTGCATATGGATGCCAGTTAGAGTCCCAGATGCTCCTCTTCTGATCCAGCTCTCTGCTATGGCCTGGGAAAGCAGCAGAAGATGGCCCAAGTCCTTGGGCCCCTGCACCTGAGTAGGAGATCTGGAGGAAGCTCCTGGCTTCTGGGGAGTGAACCTGAAGATGGAAGACCTTTCTCTCTGTCTCTCTCTCTCACTGTCTGAAACTCTACCTCTCAAATAAATAAATAAAAATCTTTTTAAAAAAGAAAAGTTAAGCTAAATAATCTCCAAAGTCTCTTTCAGCTCTAACATTTCATGTTTTACTTCAGATTAAATTAGATGTGAACCCTGTGGATATTATAATTCTAAGTGTTGATTTACATACTGGCTAATTATTTTCAAAATTCAGAAAAGGAAGTACAGGTGCTTTGATGCACTTGCTTGTTATTATTTATAGATCATGCAAAGTTTTTAGAAAACATTAACATTTTCTCTAAACTCTATTAGTTTAACTGTGTAAAATGTATCTTGGCTGGTTTTGGCTTAACAGTAGACTATGTTTTATTTAGTTTTAAGAATATACAGTACTGCCAGTGCCATGGCTCCCTTGGCTAATCCTCCAGCTGCGGCGCTGGCACCCCAGGGTTCTAGCCCCGGTTGGGGCACCGGATTCTGTCCCAGTTGCTCCTCTTCCTGTCCAGCTCTCTGCTGTGGCCCGGGAAGACAGTGGAGGAGGGCTCAAGTGCTTGGGCCCTGCACCCTATGGGAGACCAGAAGGAAGCACCTGGCTACTGGCTTCAGATCGGCGCAGCGCGCCGGCTACAGTGCACCGGCCGTAGTGGCCATTTGGGGGTTGAACCAACGGAAGGAACACCTTTCTCTCTGTCCCTCTCTCTCTCTCTCACTGTCTAAATCTGCCTGTCAAAAAAAAAAAAAAATACAGTATCTTTACAAGACCATTTTTGTATTTGGGGATTATTCAGGAATAAGGAAACTGAAGAAGGATTTTTTTTTTTTTCCAGATAGAGTTAGACAGTGAGAGAGAGACAGAGAGAAAGGTCTTCCTTCCGTTGGTTCAACCCCCAAATGGCCACCATGGCCGGAGTTACGTTGATCCGAAGCCAGGAGCCAGGTGCTTCTTCCTGGTCTCCCATGCGGGTGCAGGTGCCCAAGCACCTGGGCCATCCTCCACTGCCTTCCCGGGCCACAGCAGAGAGCTGAAATGGAAGAGGAGCAACTGGGACAGAATCCGGCGCCCCAACCAGGACTAGAACCCAGCGCCCATATGGGATGCCAGCACTGCAGGCGGAGGATCAACCAAGTGAACCATGGGGCCGGCCCCAAGGGCATTTTTTTAAAAATAAATATAAATAAATGTTTTATAAAAACCTGAATCTGAATGCCTTTAGTAGTCAAGTCTTCTGGTAAGATTTTAATTATTTTTAACTTTTTAAAAAAGATTCATTTAGTTAGCTGAAAGTCAGAGTTACAAAGAGTCAGAGAGAGAGGTCTTCCATCTGCTGATTCAGTCCCCCAAATGGTTGCAACAACCAGGGCTGGGCCAGGTCAATGCCCAAATTCATCCATGTCTCCCTCGTGGGTAGCAGGAATCAAAGTACTTGTGCCATCTTCTGATGCTTTCCCAGGCCATTAGCAGGGAGCTGGATGGGAAGTGGAGCAGCCGGGACTGGAAACATCACCCGTATGTGATTCTGGCATAGCAGACAGTGGCTTTACCTGCTACTCCAGAGTGCTGGCTGCTATTTCTTTTAATAGAGCATGTCAATATAATGTTAACATTTAAGAAATCTGGAAAGATTGTTCATAGAAAGTAATTTAATACTTTAATTTAGAAATTTGCCTAAATATTTTTAAATTCAGAAAATATCAATTGATTAAATTTAATGATAACCAAACTAGGAAATCTTTCTTATTTGAAGTATACAGACTAAATCTTTCCACTGTGAACCCTAAACACTAATCTAGGATCGAGTTAAACTAGGAAACAGTGCCACCTACTGAATCAAAATTACTTAAACATCTCAACATTAAGTTCATTTTGTAGAACATGGAAAGTTCTAGCATTTTTTCCTTAAAGAAGTACATTTAAGAGGGAAAAATAATCTTTTATTTAACTGAATTTCCATCCAGCACATTTTCTTTTATTTAACTGAAATTTCTCTCCTAGTAAACAATAACAGACTAACCACATGTGTGTATCAACCTTAATATCACCATGACAACTGGTAAAGGAATTTTAAAGGGACAAACCCAAAATTATCAGCAAGCAAGTTAGCCCACCAAATATCTGAAAGATAGACATTAAATACAGTATTAGTGACTACTGTAACACAATAAAAAAAAGCCACACTATGGACTACTATCATGATGGTTGCACCAATAAACAAGGTGTCTGCCTTGCAGAATGCTAAACAGGATAGGGATCCATGGTAAGGGAGACCAAGACTAAGATAAAGACAGGGGAAGGAAGAGATCAACTGTACGTTTCTATGTGGCAAAATCAAACCTCTCCTCCCTTCTTCACCTCAGAATGTATGGCATCCAGGCCTTTAAGTCATGGGCAAAAACCGGTACCGGAAGTTATGTAAAGAAACAGACTGAACTAGAGGAGGAGAACAAGAGTAGCTGGTATGACAAGCTGCAATAAACACTTTACAGTCTAATACAGGCCTCACCTGCCCACACCTGCCTGGCAGTAGGGAGCACCTTCTTACACAAACTTTCATGTTCAGTTTTTATACTACGTTGTTTAAAAGTAATTAGTGACAACCAAAAAAAGCCAGATATTTAAAGAAAAAAAAAAACATGAGAGAGACCATGATAAACTTTTTAAAATTATTTGAAATGCAAAAAAAGAGAGATAGAGAGATCTTGCATCTACTGGTTCACTCTCAGGTGCCTACAGAGGCCAGGCCTGGGCCAGCCTGAAGCCAAGAGCTCAGAACTCAATCTGGATCTCCCATGTGAGTGGCAGGGCCCAAATTAATGAGCCATTATCTGGTGCCTCCCAAGATCTGCATTAGCATGAAGCTGGAACTGGAAGCAGAGTTGGGACTTGAACCCAGGGTGTCCCAAATGGCATCTTCACCACTGCACCAAATGCCAGCTGCTAATCATTATTTTCTAATAGCCACAGAGAAAAAGATAATTCATCAAACAGAAGGAGGAAAACCCAGACATTTGGCACAGTGGTTAAGTGGTTAAGATTCTGCTTAGGATGCCTGGTTTTAGTTCCAGCCTTCTAATGCACACTCTGGGAGGCAGTAGGTGATGGTTCAAGACCTTCAGTCCCTGACTCCCACATGGGAGACCTGGATAGAATTCTAGGCTCCTGGCTTTGGCATGGCACAGCCCTGGCTATTGTGAGCATTTGGGGAATACACCAGCAGATGGAAGCACTCTTCACTTCTCTCTCTCTCTTTTTGTCTTTCAAATAAATAAAATACTTTAAAGGTACAGTTTTTTTTTTTAAGATTTATTTATTTATTTGAAAAGCAGAGTTACAGAGAGGCAGAAGCAGATACAGATCTTCCATCTGCTGGTTCACTCTCCAAATGGCTTCAATGGCCAGGAGACTCTTCCGGGTCTCCTACACTGGTACAGGGGCCCAAGCACTTGGGCCATCTTTCACTGCTTTCCCAGGCCACAGCAGAGAGCTGGATTGGAAGTGGAGCAACTGGGTCTTGAATCAGTGCCCATATGGGATGCCGGCACTGCAGGCAGCATCTTTACTTGCTACGCCACAGTGCTGGGCCCATAAATAAAAATTACCATATAAAAATATTCTGAGAACTAAAACAGAGTACCTAAATTCTACAACTGTTCATTCACTACTCAGGGACACTCCAGTTCTTTCCACTTTTGTGGCTCCTGTGAAAAATGTGGCCATCAGCATTCATGTACAAGTATCTGAGGCCTGCTTTCAATTATTTTGGGTGTATTCATGGCACCTCAGTATCCATGGGAGTTGGCTTCCAGGATCCCCAGAAGATACCAAAATCTGGAGATGTTCAAGCCTCTTATATAAAATGGTGTGGCCTTTGCCTGTAAACTACGCACATCCTCCTGTACACTTTGAACCATCTTTAGATGGTTCCACTGCTTTCTCAGGCCAATTAGCAGGGAGCTGGATCAGAAGTGGAGCAGCTGGGACTTGAAACAGTGCTCTAATATGGGATGCTAATATTCCAAATGATAGCTTAACCCACTGTGCTGGCCCCTCTATTTTATTCTTTGGATGATCACCATAGCAACTTCCACAGTCATCCTTACTTACAAAAATCCTATATTGTTACTTCTATTATCCTTCTAGGCAATGATGTAGAAATGGCTTAACAACACTTAAGTATTATTGCAAACACACCTATATCCACACATACACAGCTACTTGTGATATATATGTAGTTTTACATATATGTATGTATGTATATGTGTATGTACACGTATATAAGTAGTTTACATATATATATGTGTGTATGTACATGTATATACATATATATACTCTATCTGGGTCTCCCATGTGGGTAGCAGGGACCCAACTCCTTGGGCCATCTCCTGCTGCTTCTCCTGGTACACATGAGGAGGAAGCTGGAATTGGGATTGGAGCCAGGACTTGAAGCCAGGTACTTGGATATGGGACTGAGGGCAACCCAAGCAAGTTTGCTATGCCAAACGTTCACTCCTCTAAAACATCTGAACCTCACAAGATATTATTTTTCAGATTCCTCTGTTTTCACAGTCAATATGATTTAGATTTATCTTCACAATCACCATTTTCTTTGCTCTTCATTGCTTTCTAACTCTCTGATTCCATGGCATTATTTTTCTGCATGATGAACAGCCTATAGAATATCCTTTAGTAGTTGTATTCTGCCAGGAATAACTCTAAGAAAATATATGAACTTGCCTAATTACTGACATATTTGTTGAGTGGTATATTTTCTTCAAAGCACCTTGAAGATATCATTTCACTGTTGTCAATGAGAAACCAGCGGTGAGTTTAACTACAGTTTGTCAAAGTTAACCTATAGTTTTTTTCTCTAAGACTTATCTCTGTCTTTATTTGCTTACATTTCTTTTTTATTTAAGTAAAAGAACATTTATTTATTTTCAATTTATTTATAAGAGAGAGAGAGAAGGAGGAGGGAGGGAGGGAGGGAGGGAGATATACAGAGAGAGAGATCTCCCATTGGCCAATTCACTCCCTCAATTCCTGCAACAGCTAGGGCTAGGCCAGGACAAAGCCAGGAGCCAGGAAACCAATCCATATCTCCCAAGTGGGTGGCAGGAATCCAACTATTTGAGCCATTACCACTGTATCCCAGGGTTTGCATTGGCAGGAAGCTGGAGTCAGGAAGCCAGGGATCAAGCCCAGGTCCTCTGATGTGTGACAGCATCTTTAATGGCTAGGCCAAGTACCCACACATCATTCTGAGTTGGACACTTAGTTTTGTTTATTTTCCTTGCACTCAATAGGGCTTCGTGAATTGGTGATCAGCGCATCACCAGCCATCATCTCTTTAGAACATTGCCTCAGATACGTTCCTTCTTGTCTCCTGGAACTTTGATTAAACCTGTTAAATCTTCTCACTATATCTTATATGGAAGGGTATCTCAAAAACTTTGTGGAAAAATGGAATTGAAAGATAATGTACATCTTCCAGGAAGTTTTTGAAGTAGATTTGTGTCAATTCCTTTTATAGTGTATCTCCTGTTTTTAATTACTCCTTGTTTTGTTCTGGTTAGATTCTTTTGAACTTTATTCCAATCACTTTATCTCTCATGACTAACCTACTAAACTACTTTGTAAACAAAAAAACAGGTATATAACATTTTATTCACTTCTGCCTCTAAATCTGCTGTGTTACTTTTTTATATAATTCCCTGATTACTTTTCTGCAATTCCCTGCTGAGATTTTCAAGCTTTATTTTTGTCCCTTGAACACAGTAACCATAGTTGTTTACTAAGCCTGTGTCAGGTAATCCCAATTTCTGGAGTCCCGTGACTCTTTATTTTTTTTTTTCTGTTACTTGTTTTTTCTACTGGTTCTTACTCATGGCTTCTTGTCTCTTTGTACCTTGGAGTAGTATTGCCGGGAGAAACGGGAATTTATCATGATCTTTAATTGAATTCAGGACATTGTGCTTGAAATTGTATTTATAGAAATCATCTGAGATGTGCTATGATGTTAACTTCTCCCATAGGGATTTTAGTTTCTATCTGCCAGGTGCTCAATGGGTTTAGCAGTGTAGGACTAAGGTGTAGAATTTGCTGCGCCAGCACATTACATAAGAGAAACTGCACTCCATGTCCCTTCTTTGAGGACAGACCTTCATGGCCCTGCTCAAAGTTGGAGTAGGGGGAGGTGCAGTGGCACAGCAGATAAAGCTGCCACCTGCAATGCAGGTATCCCATATAGGCACCGGTTCATGTCACAGCTGCTCTACGTCCCATCCAGCTCCTGTGGATGCGCCTGAGAAGGCAGCAGCGGATGGTCCAAGTGCTTGGGCCCCTATACCCATGTGGGAGACTGGAAGAAGCTCCTGGCTCCTGACTTTGGCCTGGTCCAGGACTGGCCATTGTGGGCATCTGGGGAGTGAACCAGTGGATGATGGAAGATCTCTCTCTCTCTCTAACTCTACCTTTGAAATAAATAAATAAAAACAAAAAACAAACACAAAAAACAAAGTTGGGGCAGGTCACCATCCTTGGTGAGCACTGTAGACTGTCACTGCTTTACACAAGGAAGATTTTGGCAAGTGTAGCTTCGTCTCTCACTTGCCTCCTCAGGACTGTCATATACAGCCAGGACAAACATGCTGCACACAATGGCTCACCTCTCTGGGGCTTGGTTCTCTCCCCAAACTGGCAAATGCCCACAAAATTATTATCTTTTTATGATTTATAGAATTTTTATAGGTTATCTAGATGTTTTAGATATCTTCAGTGGAAAAGTAGGTTATTAAAATAATTTTTCCCTTCTCTGTGTTGAATTATCTCTATTCTTTGTAGTTGTTTTCTTTTTTAAATTATTTATTTTCTTTTTTATTTATTTATTTTTTTAATTTTTGACAGGCAGAGTGGACAGTGAGAGAGAGAGACAGAGAAAGGTCTTCCTTTTGCCGTTGGTTCATCCTCCAATGGCCGCTGTGGCCGGCTCATCGCACTGATCTGAAGCCAGGAGCCAGGTGCTTCTCCTGGTCTCCCATGCGGGTGCAGGGCCCAAGCACTTGGGCCATCCTCCACTGCACTCCCTGGCCACAGCAGAGAGCTGGCCTGGAAGAGGGGCAACCGGGATAGAATCCGGCGCCCCAACTGGGACTAGAACCCGGTGTGCCGGCGCTGCAAGACGGAGGATTAGCCTGTTGAGCCACGGCGCCGGCCAGTAGTCTAGTATTAATAATCAAACAAATCAATTTCTAAATGTCTTTTTTAAGTTTTTTGTTTTTTAAGTTTTATTTATTTAAGGGGCAGAGAGACAGAGAGAGAGTTCTCATCCACTGCTTACTTCCCAAATGCTTGGGCATGGGGCTGGCTCAGGTTGAATCTGGGAGCCAAGGACACAATTTAATTCTTCCATGTGGGTAGCAGTGAGCAAACTACCTGAGCTATCACCTGGTGTACATTAAGCGGAGTGCACATAATCAGGAAGCTGGAGTGGAGAGCGGACTCATGACTCAAACCCAGGCACACCAATATTGGATGCAAGTTTCTTAGCATCTTAACTGCTAGGTCAAATGTTTATCCCAAATAGATTCTAAAAATCAGTAAGGATATGTATGAAAAACATGAAGAAAAGTATAAATCAATTTGGCCTATTCCCAAGACAATCAGAATATATTCATATGAAGGGTACATAGTACATTTACCATTATACTACATTCTGAGCCATATTATTTTATTATTGTTTTTAATTGTTTAAGTATTTTTATGGATAAACACATTGTAATATATACCTACTCAGGGTTTAAAAGAAACCTGCAGTCACCCGCATGGGAGACCAGGAGGAAGCACCTGGCTCCTGGCTTCAGATTGGCGCAGCGCGCCGGCCTTAGCAGCCATTTGGAGGGTAAACCAAGGGAAGGAAGACCTTTCTCTCTGTCTCTCTCTCTCACTGTCTAATTCTGCCTGTCTAATAAAAAAAAAAAAAAATGAAACCTGCAGTCGATACATGCAACAACATAGATAAATCTCAAAAACATGTTAAGTCAAAAAATCATTTAGGGGGCCAGCACTGTGGCACAGTCCACCTTTGGTGCCAGCATCCCACATGGGCACCAGTTCTAGTGCTGGCTGCTCCTCTTCCAATCTAGCTCTTTGCTATGGCCTGGGAAAGCAGTGGAAGATGACCCAAGCACTTAGGCCCCTGTACCCAGGTGGGAGACCCAGAAGAAGCTTCTGGCTCTTGGTTTTTGGCTTTGGATCAGCCCAGTTGTGGCCATGGGGAGTGAACCAGCAGATAGACGACCTTTCTCCCTGTCTTTCCCTCTCACTGTCTATAACTCTACCACTCAAATAAATAAATAAAATATTTTTAAAAATCATTTGAATTCTAGTAAAGTTAACTCTGATGTTTCTTTGATTTTTGCAGGGCTGGGGTCTGGATATCTAACCAGTGGTGCAAGTCAGGTGTTGAAGTTCCCAACTATCATTGTATTATTTATCTATCTATGTATTTATTTGAGAGACACAAAGACACAGGGGCCGGCACCGTGGCTCAATAGGCCAATCCTCCACCTGCGGCGCTGGCACACAGGGTTCTATCCCTGGTCGGGGCGCCGGATTCTGTCCCGGTTGCCCCCCTCCCAGGCCAGCTCTCTGCTATGACCCGGGAAGGCAGTGGAGGATGGCCCAAGTGCTTGGGCCCTGCACCGGCATGGGAAACCAGGAGAAACACCTGGCTCCTGGCTTCGGATCAGCGCGATGCGCTGGCCGCAGTGCGCCAACCACGGCAGCCATTGGAGGGTGAACCAACGGCAAAAGGAAGACCTTTCTCTCTGTCTCTCTCTCTCACTATCCACTCTGCCTGTCAAAAAATAAATTAATTAATTAATTAAAAAAAAAAAAAGACAGACACAGGGACATCTATCCCATGGTTCCTCCCCAAAGACCTGCAACAGTCAGGCCTGGGCCAGGTCAAACGCAGAAGCTCAGAAATCAATTCCAAAAGGCCAGTGTTATGATTCAGCGGATTGGCTCTCTGCTAAAAGTCAGAGTTACACAGAGAGACAGGAGAGAGAGAGAGAGAGAGAGAAAGAGAGAGAGAAAGAGAGAGAGAGAGAGAGAGGTCTACCATCTGCTGGTTCACTCCCCAGTTGGTCACAATGGCTGGAGCTACACCAATCTGAAGCCAGGAGCCAGGAGTTTCTTCGGGGTCTCCCCCATGGGTGCAGGGGCCCAAGGACTTGGGCCATCTTCTACTGCTTTCCAAGGCCATAGCAGAGAGCTGGTGTGGAAGAGGAGCAGCTGGGACTCAATGGCCCAAGTCCTCGGGTCCCTGCACCCACATGGGAAACCTGGATGGAGTTCTGGGCTCTTGGCATTGGTCTGGCCTCGTCCCAGCCATTGAGGCCATCTGGGGAGTGAACCATCACATTAAAGATTTCTCTCTTGCTCTCTCTCTCCCCCAGTCTCTGTCTCTGCCTCTATCTCTCTGCCTGTAACTGCCTTTCAAATAAAAAAATAAATCTTAAAAAAAAAAAAAAGACCTCAGTCCCAGTCTACCATGTAGTACTTGACAGGGATCCAAGCACTGTAGTCATTACCGCTGCCTCCTTTCACACATTAGCAGCAAGCTGGAATCAGAATTGGATCTAGAACCTGAACCCAAGCACTCCAATATGGGATGTGCACATCTCAAGTGATGAACAACTATACCAAATGCCTAACCCATCTCTCTTTTTTAGATCTAATAGTGTTTGTTTTATATAATCGAATGGTCCAGCCTTGGGAGCATATATACTTACAATGTTATTTTGTTGGATTGGTCCTTCATCATTATATAGTGAACTCACATCTTTTACAGTTTAAGATTTATCTATTTATTTAAAAGGTATAATGATGGGGCTGTTGCTGTGGCGTGGTGGGCTAAGCCACCACCTGTAGTGCCAGCATGCCACATGGGCACTGGTTCAAGTATTGGCTGCTCCTCTTCTAATCCAACTCTCTGCTAGGGCCTGGGAAAGCAGTAGAAAATGGTCCAATGGTCCAAGTGCTTGGGCCCCTGCACCCATGTGGAAGACCCAAAAGAAGCTCCTGGCTCTTAGCCAGGCGCTCCAGCTGTTGTAGCCATTTAGGGAATGAACCAGCAGACGGAAGACTTTTCTCTCTGTCTCTTCATCTCTCTGTAACTGTACCTCTCAAATAAATAAATAATATCTTTAGGAAAAAAAAAAAAGCATAGTGAGAGACTGACAGAGAGGGAGAGAGAGAAAGAGATCTTCCATCTACTGGTACACACCTCAAATAGCCACAATAGCTGGGGCTGGGCCAAGCTTAAGCCAAGAGCCAGGAACTCAATCCAGGTCTCCCATGTAGGCAGCAGGCACCAAGGTACTCCATCCATCTTCCACTGCTTTTCCAGCTGCATTAGCAGGGAACAGAATTGGAAGCAGAGCAGGTGGGACTCAAATTGGTACCCTGATATGGGATACCAGCTTTCTAAACAATGGCTTAATCTGCTGTACCACAATACTTGCCCCTCTTACAGTTTTTGGAATTAAAGTGTTTTTTACCTTATGTGAGTATAGCTACTCCTGCTTCGTTTTGTTTTCCATTTGCATGATATACTTTTTCATTACTTTATTTTCTCTCTGTGTGTCTTTATTGGTAAAATTTCTTGTAAGCAATGTAACATTGGGTCTTCTTTTTATTTTTTTATCCACTCAGAATGTCTATCTTCTAATTGAGAAATTCAATTCATTTACATTCAAGGCTACTAGTGATAAAGATAAAATCCTGTCATTTTGTTCATTTCTATTTGTTTTTCATATCCTTTGGTCTTTTCTTCTTCTCTGGTTTCTTTTTTTTTTTTTTTCCTAAGATTTATATATTTGACAGGCAGAGTGACAGATGGAGGGAGGGAGGGAGGGAGGGAGGGAGGGAGGGAGGGAGGGAAGCAGGGAGATAGACAGAGAGAGAGAGAAAGAGATCTTCCATTCGGTGGTTCACTCCCCAAATGCCTGCAAGAGCTAGGATTGAGTCAGACTTAAGCCAGGAGTCAGGAACTCCATCTTGGTCTCCTACATGGGTGGTAGGAACCCAAGTATTTGGGCTATCATCTTCTGCTTCTCAGACATACTAGCAGGAAGCTGGATCAGAGGCAGAAAAGTCAGGACTTGAACCAGCACTCTGACATTCCAAGGAAAGGCTTTTAAAAAAACTTATTTACTTGAAAGTCAGAGAGTTACACACACACACACACACACACAGAGAGAGAGAGAGAGAGAGAGAGAGAGAGGTCTTCTATCAGCTGGTTTGCTCCCCAGTTGGCCACAACGGCTGGAGCTGCACCAATCTGAAGCCAGGAGCCATGAGCTTCTTCTGGGCCTCCCACATGGGTGCAGGGGCCCAAGGACTTGGGCCTTCTTCTATTGCTTTCCCAGGCCATAGCAGAGAGCTGGTGTGGAAGAGGAGCAGCCGGGACTCAAACTGGCGCCCATATGGGATGCTGGCACTGTGGGCAGTGGCTTTACCCGCTATGCCACAGCGCCAGGCCCAATCTTTTTAAAAAAAGATTTATTGGGGCTGGTGCTATGGTTCAGTTGGTTAATCCTCCAGTTGCAGCACCATTATCCTATATGGGTGCCGGTTCTAGTCCTGGCTGCTCCTCTTCTGATACAGCTCTCTGCTATAGCCTGGGAAAGCAGCAGAAGATGGCCCAAGTGCTTGGGCCCCTGCACCTGTGTGGGAGACCCAGAAGAAGTTCCTGGGTACTGACTTTGGATAGGCCCAGCTCCAGCTGTTGTGGCCATTTGGGGAGTGAACCAGTGGATGGGAAAGACTCTCTCTGTCTCTCCCTCTCACTGTCTGTAACTCTACCTCTCAAATAAATAAAATCCTTTAAAAATATTTATTTATTTACTGGATTGGAAGTGGAGCAGCTAGGACTTGAACCAGCACCCATATGGGATGCTGGTGCTGCAGGTGGATGCTTAACCTACTAAGTCACAATGCCGGTCTCAAATAAATACGTAAATCTTTTATTTAAAAAAATTTTTTTTTAAATATGCCTCAAAAATCAGAATCCCATCCATGATGCTGCCAGACATCCAGCTGTCATGTCTTTTTAGGTTCCCTTTGACCATGGTGGCTTTTCTAACTCTCTTTATTTTTTTATTCTCTTGACAGGTTTGAGGAGTAACTGATTAGGAAAAAGTCTTGGTATGAATGAAGTTCTTTCTTTAGGATTTCACTTTATTTATAACCCATACAAGATGAGATTCCTCATAAAGAATACTTAAAAAACAAAAAAAACAAGGATGACCGGGTGTGCTTCAGGCCCATAGACAGCCTTGTCTTCATTATGAAGCACTGATGGATTGCTGTGTACCTCCGAATTGAGTTACACAATCTAGAACCTGAAGATGGAGCTCTCCAAGGTCTCTCTGACCTCAGACTTCTCATCTATCTATCTGTATTGGAGGACAACTCTTTTGCTTAACAACATGAACACACAGAAGCCATCTTTCAGAAAATCACTGTACATATGAGTGTGAAGCATCTTTTGATATCTCAACAGACCCTGAGGAATGTGCAGCATATACTGTTTGTTCAAGATAAACAAAATGTAGTTCTAGCTGAGACTGATCAATGACTGGGAGTCACTCACTGTGGATACCCAGATGAGAAAGACGACTTTATAGAAACTGATGTTAGGAAACCCATGACTCTGGACAATCCACTGCCATCTGCTGCCATGGAATCTGCTGTGCACTCAAGTCTGTGGAATCATGAGGCACCCAACAGGAAAATAATGAGATACAACAAGAAGGAAAAGAATTTGGAAATTTAAGCCTAATGTGGCTAATAACAGAACAGGAATAGTTGGCTAAGATGATAGAGCAAATGAAAAAGAGAAACAAGAAAGAAAAAACCCTTGTGGATGATGATGTCTCCTCCAATAATTAATTACATACTGCATAGAATGAGTGATGATGCACTGCATGATAGTGTATATATTTAGTTTTTTATTTTTTAATTTTTTAAAAATTTATTTGATAGAGTTACAGACAGTGAGAGAGACAGAGAAAAAGGTCTTTCTTCCGTTGGTTCACTCCCCAAATGGCCGCTATGGCCGGCACGCTGCATCTGGTGCGTTGCATTAATCCAAAGCCAGGAGCCAGGTGCTTCTTCCTGGTCTCCCATGTGGGTGCAGGGGCCCAAGCACTTGGGCCATCCTCCACTGCCCTCCCAGGCCACAGCAAAGAGCTGGACTAGAAGAGCAGCAACCGGGACTAGAACCCGGGAGGATTAACCAAGTGAGCCACGGCGCCAACCCCGTATTTTTTAATGTTTTAAAAATAAATTTTAAAAAATATTTATTTATTTATTTATTTATCCAGTCTACTGTTGATGGGCATTTGGGTTGGTTCCAGGTCTTAGCTATTGTGAATTGAGCTGCAATAAACATTAATGTGCAGATGGCTTTTTTATTAGCCAAGTTAAGTTCCTTTGGGTAAATTCCAAGGAGTGGGATGGCTGGGTTGTATGGTAGGGTTATGTTCAGGTTTCTGAGGAATCTCCAGACAGACTTCCATAGTGGCTTAACCAGTTTGCATTCCCACCAACAGTGGGTTAGTGTCCCTTTTTCCCCACATCCTCTCCAGCATCTGTTGTTGGTAGATTTCTGAATGTGAGCCATTCTCACTGGGGTGAGATGGAACCTCATTGTGGTTTTAATTTGCATTTCTCTGATTGCTAGTGATCTTGAACATTTTTTCATGTGTCTGTTGGCCATTTGGATTTCCTCTTTCGAAAAATGTCTATTGAGGTCTTTGGCCCATCTCTTAAGTGGGTTGTTTATTTATTTATTTAAAAGGCAGAGTTATAGAGAGAACGAGGGAGGGAGGAAGGGAAAGAGAGAGAGAGAAAGAAAAAGAGAGAGGGGAAGAGAGAGATGTATCTTCCATCCATTGGTTCACTTCCCAAAAAGCTATAACAGCCAGGGCTGGGCCAGGCTGAAGCCAGGAGACAGGAGCTTCTTTCGGGTCTCCCACATGAGTGCAAGGGCTCAACTTGGGTTGTCTTCCACTGCTTTTCCAGGCACATTAGCAGGGAGCTAGATTGGAAGTGGAGCAGCCAGGACTTAAACTGGCACCCATATAGGATGCCAGCCAGAGTTAGAGAGAGAGAGAGAGATCTTCCATCTGCTGCTTCACTTCCCAGATGGCCACAATGGCCAGGGCTGGGGCAGGCCAAAGCCAGTAGCCAGGGGCATCATCCAGGTTTCCCATGTGGGTGCATTTGGGCCATCTTCTGCTGCTTTTCCCAGGTCATTAGCATGGAGCTTGATCAGAAGTAAAGCAACTAGTAATCATACCAGTGCCCATATGGGATGCTGTCACCACAGGCGGTGGCATTACCTGCTAACACCAGAACGTCAGCATCCTAATAATGTATTTTTTAGAAACATACACTGGAATGTGTACATGAACTAACAGAGAAGAGTGATTGGAGTCAGAGAGGATGCCACAAAAACAATCAAGTTAACTTCTTACAGAAGTTACAGAGAGGCCAGCACTGTAGGGTAGTAGGCTAAGCCTCTACCTGCAGCATAGGCGATCCATTTGGATACCGGTTTGTGTTCTGGCTGTTCTCCTTCCACTCCAGCTCCTTGCTAATGGCCTAGAAAGGCAGTGGAAGATGGTTCAAGTGCTTGGGCCCCTACATCCATGTGGGAGACCCAGAAGAAGCTCCTGGCTACTGACTTTGGATTAGCCCAGCTCAGCTGTTGCAGCCATTTAGGGAGTGATTCAGTGGATTGAAGATCTTTCTCTCAGTCTCTTGCTCTCTTGGTTTGTAATTCTACCTCTCAAATAAAATGAAAATAAAAGCCGGTGCCGCGGCTCACTAGGCTAATCCTCCACCTTGCGGCACTGGCACACCGGGTTCTAGTCCCAGTTGGGGCGCCGGATTCTATCCCGGTTGCCCCTCTTCCAGGCCAGCTCTCTGCTATGGCCCAGGAAGGCAGTGTAGGATGGCCCAAGTGCTTGGGCCCTGCACCGGCATGGGAGACCAGGAGAAGCACCTGGCTCCTGGCTTCGGATCAGCGCGATGCGCCGGCCGCAGTGGCCATTGGAGCGTGAACCAACGGCAAAAAGGAAGACCTTTCTCTCTGTCTCTCTCTCTCACTATCCACTCTGCCTGTAAAAAAAATAATAATAATAAATAAATAAATAAAAAACAAATAAAAGAAGTTACAGAGAAGGTAGGATTGTGAGGTATCAGCTCTGTTGATAACCTTTTCTTGAGTAGCTAAATTGATTTCAACTGGCTGACGCTGTAGTGTAGTGAATAAAGCCACTGCCTACATCGCTGGCATCCCATATGGGCACTGGTTCAAGTCCTGGATGCTCCACTTTTTAATCCAGCTCCCTGATAATGTGTCTTGGAAAGCAGCAGAAGATGGCCCATGTGCTTGGGCCCCTATACCCACGTGGGAGAACCAGCGAAAGCATCTGGCTTCAGATCAGCCCGGCTCTGGCCATTGTGTCCATTTGGGAAATGAACCAGAGGATGGAAGATTGAGATCTCTCTCTCTCTCTCCCTCTCTCTTTCTCTATCTCTCCTCTCCCATAGCTCTGCCTTTCAAATAAATAAATAAATCTTTGAAATAAGTAAATAAATAAACTGATGTCAACCATCCGCTGCCATAGAAGTCTGTGCTGTGTTTCTGTTTATGTGCTGTGTGATGTTTTGGAAAGTAAAAATAAAGCTGGAATATTTCAGGTAGGAAAAATATAAGAATAAAAATCAATGAAATAGAAAACAAAAACAACAGGCCAGGAACCAAGAACTCCATCTGTGCCTCCCATATGGGTAGCAGGGACCAAAGTACTTGAGCCATCACCTGATGCCTCCCAGGGTATACATTAGCAGGCAGCTGGATCAGAAGTGGAATGGGGAATTGAACCCAGGCACTCCAATATGGGATACAGGCATACAAGCAATGTCTTAACTGCTGGGTCAAATACCTACCTCAAATTCATTGTTTTAAAGCTTGTGGCCCAGAAACTTGCACTAGAGAATATTTTATTTTATAAAATATTTAAGGAAGAAGTAATACCAACTTAACACAAATTCTTCTAGGAATAGAAGAAAAGTGACTATGTCTCAACTCCTATGGCCAGCATTACCCTAAAAACAAAATGAGACAGAGACATTAAACCAAATCCAGCAGCACACAAAAATGGATGACACATCATATGCAAGTATGTTTTATCACAAGAACATATGGCTGATTTAATAATAAAAATCAATTCATGTAATTCACCATATTATCATGCTAAGAAAAATTATATGATTAGTTCAATAGATTCAGAAAGAAATCATTTGAAAAAACTCAAAGCCACTCATGATAGGTCACAGCAAACTAAGAATACAATAAAACTTAATCTGAAAAACAAAAAGGCATCTGCAGCTGGAATTGAAGATCTTTCTTCAGGCCCACCACACTCAGAGATGCAGACTTTTGTGAAGACCCTGATGGGCAAGACCATCACCCTGCAGGTCAAGCCTACTGACTCCATCCAGATGTCAAAGCAAAAATCCAAATAAGGAGGACATCCCCCGCTGACTAGCAGTGTACGATAAACACCAGCAAACAGCTGAAAGATGGCCTCATTCTCTCAAGCCATGGTTCCAGAAATAGTCTACCTGTACTTGGTGCTTCACTTGTGAGGTGGCATCCTGGAACCTACCTTCCATCAGCTCATCCCAGAAATGCAACTGCGACAAGATGATCTGCTGCAGGTGCGAAGTTCACCTGAAGCCTAGTGCAGCCAAAGTCGATCACACACAACAACGCAAGAAGGCCAGCCGAGAGGGCAGCCTGCTGCTTAACCCCTGAGGCCCTGGGGCCTCAATAAAGTTTCCCTTTCAAGCAGTAAAACAATAATCTATAGTTAACATCATGCTTAATAAATAGTGAAAGACTGAAGTCTACGAACAATGAAAGGCATAGTTCCTGAATTTCCTCTGACTTCTGCTATTAGACCCTGTTTTCCTTCTCCACGTAAACAAAATTACATTTATAACCTACATGAAAGGCAAATATAACAGGTATAGATTACATTACAAATTGGTCATACTGGATTCAATGAATCCACTTACTCTTTTGTTTCTCATGTAAGTCCTTTGTTTACTCATCTTTATATGAATGTTTATTAAGAGTTATAAAGTAGGGCCGACACTGGCATAGCAGGTTAAGCCGCCACCTCTAGTGCCAGCATCCCATATGGGTACTGGTTCAAGTCCTGGCTGCTCCACTTCCAATCCAGCTCTCTGCTAATGCGCCTGGGAAAGCAGTGGAAGATGGCCCCAGTGCTTGGGCCCCTGCACCCACGTGGAGACACAGGAAATTCCTAGCTCCTGGCTTTGGCCTGGCACAGCCCTGACTGTTGTGGCCACTTTGGGGGTGAACCAGCAGATGAAAGAGTTCTGTCTCTCTGCCTCTGCCTCTCCTCTCTGTAACTCTGACCTTCAAATAAATAAATAATTCTTTAAAAGAAAAAAAAAGTCGGAGAGTGGCAAGATGGCGGAATAGGAAGGGAGCACACTATTAGTCCGGGGGTCGAGACAGGTTAATAAAAGTGGAGATACCGCAGGGTCAAGGAAGAGTAGGGGAAGAAACAGCAGAGGAAACTCTTCTGGAACTAGTGATTCACAGTGGACCTGCCTGGAGAGCGTGGGAGCCCAAGTTCAGGACACCAGCGGTGGACTCAACGCACCAGCACTGGAACGCGAGGTGAGCCGAACCTCAATAGCCCGAGACACCAGCAGGCAAGTGGAAAGAGGAGACTAGAGGGAACAAGGCTTGAAACTCCGTGGGGAAAAGTTCACCAGGCTAACTAGAAGAGAGAGAGGAAAAAAAAAAAAGTGACCGATACGGACACGAGTTTCTCTCCCTCCACTCACCCCTCAAAGGCGAGCAAGACAAAGAGCAGGCGCCATTTTGGACATACGTCATAAGCAGGGCGACCTCAGGTCTGCACCGGCCCTGAGCTTGGCAGAAAAACCTGACTCTGGGGGGAGGGGAGAAATAACAGGAGATTAGCATCTAACTTGGCAACCCAGTGGGAGACTGCAGGAGAATTGGAGCCCACACTGAGGGCAGCACAGATTCCCTGTGTGGTCCTTGGGAAAGAGCTTCCAATCTCTGGCTCCTGTGGGTATATTATTTGCCTGCTAACTACCTCCAATTACGTTCAGCTGTGCGGAATTACTTCCCTTTTGAATCAAAAAAAGAAAGAAAGAAAGAGATTTACCACACCTAACCTGGGAGTGTCATCTTTGACACACCCTCAACCCTGAGGAACCAAACACAGCTCTCAGTCCACACTCATCTCAAGCCTCTAAGGCTCCACCAAAAGCAGACGGTCCACTTAATATAGAGAGCCATAGTGTAACAAGAAAAAACACCACAGTGAAGAAACCAAATATCTCCAACATGCCAAACAACAAACGCAAAAACCGAGGTAACAAGAACAAGGAAGACACTATGACGCCCCAAACGAAAAAGACACCCCAATTCAAGATTATGAAGATGATGAGATCGAAGAAATGCAAGAAGCAGATCTCAAAAAATTGATAAGAACATTAAGAAGTTCTCAAAAACAAATTCTTGAACTACAGAAATCCTTAATGGACAAGATAGAAAATCCCTCTCGTGAAAATGAAATATTAAGGAGGAATCAAAATGAAATGAAACAACTAGTAGAACAAGAAACGGTGATAGTGCCGAGAAATCATAATGAAATGAAGAATTCAATAGATCAAATGACAAACACATTAGAGAGCCTTAAAAACAGAATGGGCGAAGCAGAAGAGAGAATATCAGACTTAGAAGACAGAGAACTGGAAAGGAAACAGGCAAACCAAAGAAAAGAAGAAGAAATTAGAAATCTAAAAAATATTGTCGGGAATCTACAGGATACTATTAAAAAACCGAACATTCGGGTTCTAGGAGTTCCTGAAGGGATGGAGAGGGACAAAGGATTAGAAGGCATTTTCAGTGAGATACTAGCAGAAAATTTCCTAGGTTTGGAGAAGGACAGAGGCATCTTAGTACAGGAAGCTTATAGAACCCCTAATAAACATGACCAAAAGAGATCCTCACCATGACATGTTGTAATCAAACTCACCACAGTGAAACATAAAGAAAAGATCCTAAAAGGTGCAAGAGAGAAACCTCAGATTACTCTCAAAGGATCTCCAATTAGACTCACAGCAGACTTCTCAGCAGAAACCCTACAAGCTAGAAGGGAATGGCGAGACATAGCCCAGGTACTAAGAGAGAAAAACTGCCAGCCCAGAATACTATATCCTGCAAAGCTCTCATTTGTGAATGAAGGTGAAATTAAGACTTTTCATAGCAAACTGAAACTGAAAGAATTTGTTGCCACTCATCCTGCCCTGCAAAAGATGCTTAAAGATGTGTTACACACAGAAACACAGAAACATGGTCACCAATATGAAAGAAGGTAAAGGAAGGAAACCTCACAGCAAAAGATCACAGGAAGCTCAATTTCTCTTTGACGTAGAATTAAACTCTGTTAAAGCAATGTGTTAAAGTAATCTATTATGTTCTCTTGATGTCTGTTAAATTCTAATTGTTCAAAAACAGCTGAATTTTTATTAAGAGCTATGGGTTGTTTAAATATGTGCTTATTTTCAAAGATTTGAATAATCACCTTGTAACAATGATCAAATTTGGACTATGTTATGTCATGATTTTAAGGAATCTTATTTCAACCACATATTTTGGATTTTGAGCCTTCTTGGCATTCTTGACAGGCATTCAAAAAATCAAAGTTTCAAACAATCTGGTCTCTAAAATTTCCAGTAAATCTTGGACTTTGGTTTTTCCAGTTTGGGCCCAACTGAAAAAATCGAAGGACCTATGTCTCTCATCTTATAGAGACACCAACTAATCAGGCTATTTGGATTATATTAGAAGTACTGTCAAGATGTGATGTGGTACCAAACTTTAAGTTTCTATAATGGAAAATGCTATTAATACAAATGTTTGAGAATTAAAAAGTCTAATGATCTTGTGTTTCTAGACATGATAGTTATCTTAATGAGAAAGCCCCAGAGGCCTAAAGGGTTAAATACTTGTAAAATCCTACAGGTGCTTTCAAAAATACTGTGAAGTAAGCAAGTGCCTCTTCTTGGTTGATGAGTTTATAATTTTAAACATGGCGACTTAAAGTCTTTTGTCATCCACAGTTATATATGATCTGCTGCTCATAAAACTAAAGCGTTGTTGGTTCTGTGTTTAGCTGTCCTCCTATAGGTTCCTATGGACTTTTTCCAGCCACTTTTATTGTATTCAGTACTTTGGGATGGCTCTGTAAACAGATGAAGCCAATAATGTATTAACAGTACCAACTGAGAGAAAGTATGGTTAACTGAGGTTACTAAAAACAAAAAGCAATTCAAATCAATTGGCAATCTACAAAAAGAGTTAAAGATTTTAAAAGCTATTATTAAAATTGATATATTGGTCTATTATGCTATATTATATGTGTGTACATATTGTATGTCCACATGGGGAAATTTTATTAAGAGTTTTATTTTAAATGGCTTATAGATAAGATTGTCCATAAATTTAAGCTGCTAAAATCAATCAAAGATACATTTTAATTTGTGTGACCTGAATCTGTGTATAATATGTTTTAGACTTGTTGGTAGAAAGAAACTAAAAACATTTTATATGGTTGTGCTTAAGTTTACTGGCTAAACAAACTACACCATGTTAGATATTTAAGAGGTGTTTTCAAATACATGATTCTTAAAAGTTATAGAAGGCATTGGACCTTCTGGTAAATGTTTTCTTAAGTTGTTATCTAATGGTTGAAACGGCTTGCTAAGTATTCATGTGATATTGCTATTGTCAGCAAGCGATCTAGGACTTGCTCCCTCATTTCTCTATTCTAAGCCCAACTTCTTCTTTCATTTCTCTATTCTCTTCAAGGTAGGAAACTAATTCTATTATGAAGGATTCTGTAGGACGCACAATTTAATCTTTAGACCTTATAAAAGAGATGGCTAACATTTTCTGCAATAACATAGCCAAAATAAGAACTCAAATAATAATCTCATAGCTAGATTCACTTCGCCATCAGCGAAGTATACAGTAAGTAGAAAAAACCTCCCTTTCAGACCAAAGGGAAAGAAAGTTTTAAAGTGAGAATATAATTTTCCTCATGGGCATTGTCTACCTTAGAAAAACTACTACAGAACATGCCTGTGACTATAGACTTGTAGTTCAGGCCACCGAAGATTAGAGATGGGACTTGGGCACTCCCTTGACTTGCATCCTCTGGTCTGCTTTAACACAAACCAGGAGGAAAAGAAAGCTCGGCATCAGAAGCAATGGGTGGCAGGCCTATTAATGGCTGATCTGTACAGTGATCTGCCCTCAAGGAGACCCAACAGGCCAGTCCACTGCAGTGGCTTTCAATGTGGTAAGCCTGGGCTTCAGCAGAAGTCAGCTTGTGAAGAGCCCTGGCAGCTCTGCCAAGAGTTGGATCACTGGAAATGGACCTGCCCTGGAGTCGAAGGATGCCCAGGTCAGAGCCACAGATCTTATTGGCTCTAAGCTGAAAAGCCCTTCACTCAGCCCAACTTCCAAAGTGACCACTGCAGCTGAGGGGATGGTCAAGTAGGGTCAGCAACATTGCAGGCAGAACTGTAAATTTCTTGTTAGAGATGCCCCCTGCCTTTACCTGGCCAGCTCTCCTCCCAGGCCAGCCAAGTAATGAAAGTCAACAGAGTGCCTTCCCCTAGGAGGTTCACACCTCCCTTAGGATATACCCCATGTGAAGAGATAGATAGGTTTGGGCCTCTGAATTTACAAGGCCTAAAGCCCACCAGATTATTATCAAGCCCCTTCTATCAGGTTCTATTTGCCTCTCAATCAGAAAACTTAATTGTAGCTTAGACAGCACCTTTCTTAGCTCCTCTAATAATGACTCTGTCCTTTGTTCTAGACCCTGTCTAGCACACTTGGGCCTCATTCCTTCGTAATCATATCCTCTACCACCAATGGCTCTACTCCCAACCTGTGTGTACTGATGGTCCTCTTCCCCACTTAATGCTGTATAATTGTTCAAACCTGGTAAATGCCACTCTTAGGATCATTGGTTACTATCCTCACTCTGTCTTTTATGACCTTGTCTAAATATGATCAGAGTCGGCAAACTTGGAAGGCTTCCATAGCCTTGGCAACTCATGACGACAGCCTATGGTGGTTACTGGCGCCATAAACTAGAGTGTCAATTTGGTGGGTCAACAACAGGAGCCACTGTGCACTTGCTCCTCATGTGGGATCTCTGTCCTTAATGTGCTGTACATTTTGATTTAATGCTATAACTAGTACTCCAACAGTATGTTTCACTTTGTGTTTCTATGTGGGGGCAAACTGTTGAAATCTTTATACTAAATTGATCTTCTGTATATAAAGAGAATTGAAAATGAATCTTGATGCAAATGGAAGGGGAGAGGGAGCGGGAGAGCGGAGGGTTGCGGGTGGGAGGGAAGTTATGGGAGAGGGAAGCCATTGTAATCTATAAGCTGTACACTGGAAATTTATATTCATTAAATAAAATTTTAAAAAAACATTAAAAAAAATAAAAGAAAAAAAAAAAGAATTGTAAAGTGTCTTAGGGATCACCTAATTCAATCATCCTAGTTTCCATAGGAGCAAAGCAAGCCCCAAAGAGGCCTGTTAACTTGTCTGACATGCCACAAGAAGTGAGTGAACAATGATAATCCACCATGTCTTTTCATCAAAGAGGTACAGTCTTCTTGAGCTGATCAGTCAATGAAACAGCCCTTATTCCTGCTGTATATAAGTAAACTTTAGCTGAGTAAGGTTAAATTACTTGCCCAAGCTCAATATTAGGTGTTAAGACATTTCACATTAAAAAATATTTTCATTTTGAGAGCAAGGATGCTTTCTACTGACTCACTTTCAGTGTGTAAAATAAAAACCTAAATTTCAATAATGAGAAAATGAGATTAGAGGTGCAACATAAAGATTTAAAACTATGCCTGAATATAAAAATGTAGAACACTTGCCAATTCTTACCATAAATGCCACATAAAAGGAATCATATTTTGTTATATTTGCTTATTTATGCAAACATTCCTAGCTCTGTTCTCTAACAATATCTGCAGCCGCTTATATGAGCATATAAAATCATTAGGGCAAAAATCTAAAAGAATTAAGACTTCAGGAAAAAACAGATTAGGGTGGCAACAACATTCAGCCAGATGTCAGTAGAATGCAAAAGTATAGTATATATCACAGAATCCTGGAAAATTTTAGACAGGAGCCAAAATTTAATTTTAGACTTCTTTAAGCCAAAGACAACAAAGAAACACAACCAGGTACAAGATTCACAGTGTCAGTCAGGTAATATGTCTCAAAAGAAGCATAAATTTTCCTTGTGTTGAGACCTGAAATACTGACATTAAAGGGACATTGTGAGTCTTAACACCACCCCTACAATAACTATCGTGCTGAGTTTTCATGAAGGGAAGGAAGCTGAGGAGACCCACATCACAGTAAGGAAAGGAGGTGAGTGCAGCCAAACACAAGGAAATGAGAGGGAGGATGATGTAGAATCCAAAGCAAAAGTGCAGCAATAAACCCCCTCATAATCTCTTCCTACAGAAACCTAGGAGGTTTAGAGCCATTAACTTTCTCACCACATCAAGACAGGAGCTTCGCAAGGAGGCTTCTTCTGTACACATAATCCCTTGTGCAACATCCCTTCCTGTTCTACTGGAACAGCGAGTCTCAGACCCAATGGCAGAGTAAAACAGCACAGATTTCGGAATACTCTACGCTTGCTCAGAAAGAAGTCAGGTGGTACATGACATGAGCAAGTGCTGGTGTTCCAGCTGTAACATCTACATGGTGAAACCTGTAATACATGGGAAGAGTTTCAACAGGGGTGTTCTGACTAGCCTAGGATTAGGTTTATTAGAGAATCAGACATGAGAGAGGGGAGACAATTAAGGTGAGTGAGTTCATGAGAGTTCACCACAGTTTCTCTCCACTTTTATCCATGTCTGAGATTTTCTGAAGGAAAAAATCAGAACAGGAAAGAAAATATAATCATGTTGAAGATCTTCAAAGATATATATGAAGCCACATTTATGAAAAACAGCAAGAAAGTTAAAACCAGACAAAATAATAAGGAGTAGACAGATATGAAATGTACCAATTAGAAATTCCAGAAAGAAAGTATTAAAACTGAAGAAAACTCAAAACAAGCCAATTAAAAATGGGAGAGGACAGGGTTTGGTAATGATTAAGAGGCTGCTTGGAACACTTGCAATCTATCTAAAGTGTGCCTGGGTCTGAGCCCTGGATTTGCTCCTGATTCTAGCATCTTTTTTTTTTTTTCTTTTTTCATGTATTCAGCCACTCATTCTTACATTCAATAATTATTTACTGAACAAATAATACGTGTCCATAGTATTCTTGGTGGAGGGAAACAGGCTTTTATATTTTATTATTTTTTAAATTTTAATTCCTAATTAGTTTTTAACAAGATTCAATGTGATTTTTAGATATAATTCTAAGAACATAATGATATTCCCTGCTCCCCTCTCTCCCTCCCTCTCCTTTTCTTCCTCTGATTCTCCTTCCTTCTTCCTTTTTTTCTATTTTTAGTTTTTGAGATAACATATTTTAAATTACAGTAAAAAGGTTTAACATTGATTCTAGCATCTTGCAAGGTGTAACCTGGCAAGAACCAAATGATGGCTCAAGTACATGGGTCCCTGCCACCCAACTGGGAGCCCCAGACTGAGTTCTGGACTCCTGGCTTCAGTCTGGCCCAGTTTCAGCTATTGCAGGCATTTGGAGAGTGAACCAGCAGATCATTCTCTGTCTTTCTCTACTTTTCAAATAAATAAGAATTTAATAATAAGTAAAAACTTTTTTAATGGGAAAAATATTTTAATAGACATTTTACCACCAAAGACGACATGTGAAAGGCTGGAGTAAATACACCGAAAGCTTCCTAACATCATTAGCCCTTGGGGAAATGCAACTGAAACTCACAATGGTATTTCTCACCCACTAGTAGGAATAAAATAAAAAGAAAGAAAGAAAACAATGCTGGAAAGAACGTGGAAAGATAGAGCCCTCACACTTTGCTAGTGAAAATGTAATCTGGTGCAGCTACTTGTTTCTTTTAATTAATTAATTTATTTGAAAGGCAGAGTTACAGAGATGCAGAGGCCGAGATAGAGAGAGAGAGGTCTTCCATCTGCTGGTTTACTCCCCAAATGGCTGCAGTAGCCAGTGCTGGGTCAATCCAAAGCCAGGAGCCAGGAGATTCTCCCAGGTCTCCCACATGGGTGCAGGGGCTCCAGGACTTTGGCCATCTTCCACTGCTTTTCCAGGCCATAGCAAAGAGCTAGATTGGAAGTGGAGCAGCCAATACTTGAACCAGTGCCCATATGGGATGCCGGCACTGCAGATGGCGGCTTTACCTACTATGCCACAGTGCTGGCCCCAATTTGTGTTTAGATTTTTGTGTAGACTTGAGCTTCCATTTCCTAGGATAGATGCCCCAGAATGTGAATGTTATCTTATAAACATAAGTTAATATCCCTGCAAGAACTTCTAAAATTGGAGAAGAAAAAGTCATGAGTATGTATGAAGGAATTTCAAAAGTTCATGGAAAACAGAATGAAAATGTTTATTTTCGGCCGGCGCCATGGCTTAACAGGCTAATCCTCCGCCTTGCAGCGCCGGCACACCGGGTTCTAGTCCCGGTTGGGGTGCTGGATTCTATCCCGGTTGCCCCTCTTCCAGGCCAGCTCTCTGCTATGGCCCAGGAAGGCAGTGGAGGATGGCCCAAGTGTTTGGGCCCTGCACCGCATTGCAGACCAGGAGAAGCACCTGGCTCCTGGCTTCGAATCAGCGAGATGCACCGGCCGCAACGGCCATTGGAGGGTGAACCAATGGCAAAAAGGAAGACCTTTCTCTCTGTCTCTCTCTCTCTCACTATCCACTCTGCCTGTAAAAAAAAAAAAAAAAAAAAAAAAAGAGTGAAGCCAGCTAGGACTCACTCTCAAAAAAAAAAAAAAAAGAAAATGTTTATTTTTAAAAAAGAGCACATGTCTATTTTGTTGCAAAAAATTGAAATCCATGCATAGTTTTTCTGATAATACACAATTGTCACAATTTTTTTTTATTTTTAAAATTTATTCACTTGACAAGGAGAGAAATAGAGAGAGCTCTCACTTTCTTGTTCACTCCCTAAATGCAGGGACTGGGTCAGACTGAAGCCAGGAGCCGGGCGCTGGGAACTCAATCTAGATCTCCCACATGGGTGATAGGAACCGAACTATTAGGCGATCACTGCAGCTTCCCAGAGAGCAACACCAGCAGGAAGCTGGAATCAGGAGCTGATCTGAATAGCCAACACAGGCACTCCAATACAGTATGTGCATCTCAACAAGTAGGCCAAATATCTACCTTTTCAGTGTTCTCAAATTCACTGATCATCACAATTTTGTCAAGTTTCAAGCTTACCCTATTACTTTCTTTCCTTAAACAGAGTCACTGAGCTATAATTGCAGTGAGATTACATAATTTTTGGTAAATTTATGAAATTGTGGGAGACCTGGATAGAGTTCCCGGATCCTGGGCATTTGGGGAGTGAACCAGTAGGTGGGCACTCTGTCTGTGTCTCTATTTCTCTGTCCTTTCTCTAACTCTCTCTTTACCTATTTGTCTCTCAAATAAAGTACTTTTTAAAAAACTATAAGGGGACAGCTGTGTGGCGCAGTAGGTTACTCCTCCGCCTGTGGCACTGGCATCCCATGTGGGCACCGGTTCTATTCCCGGCTGCTCCTCTTCCAATTCAGCTCTCTGCTATGGCCTGGGAAAGCAGTGGAAGATGGTCCAAGTCCTTGGGCCCCTGCACCTGTGTGGGAGACTGGGAAGAGGCACCTGGATCCTGACTTTGGATCAGCGTAGCTCCAGCCATTGCGGCCATTTGGGGAGTGAACCAACGGAAGGAAGACCTTTCTCTCTGTCTCTCTCTCTCTCTCTCTCTCTCTCTCTATCTGTAACTCTACCTCTCAAACAAATAAATAAAATATTAAAAAAAAAAACTATAAACAGGGGCTGGTGCTGTGGCATAGCATGTAAAGCTGCCACCTGCAGTGCCAGCATCCCATATGGGTGCCAGTTCAAGTCCCAGCTGCTCCACTTCCAATTTAGCTCTCTGCTATGGCCTGGGAAAGCAGCAGAAGATGGCCCAAGTCCTTGGGCCTCTGTACCTGTGTGGGAGACCCGGAAGAAGCTCCTTGTGCAGATCTGGCTGTTGTGGCCATCAGGGAGAATTAACCAGTGGATGGAAGACCTCTCTCTCTCCACCTCTGCATCTCTGTAACTCTGCCTTTCAATAAACAGATAATATTTTTAAAGATTTATTTATTTTTATTTGCAAGTCAGAGCTACACAGTGAGAGGAGAGGCAGAGAGAGAGAGAGAGGTCTTTCATCCGATGGTTCACTCCCCAATTGGCTGCAATAGCTGGAGCTGCGCCCATCTGAAGCCAGGAGCCAGGAGCTTCATCTGGTCTCCACATGGGTGCAGGGTCCCAAGAACTTGGGCCATCTTCTACTGCTTTCCCAGGCCATAGCAGAGAGCTAGATCAGAAATGGAGCAGCTGGGACTAGAATTGGTGCCCATATGGGATGCCGACGCTAAAGGCCAGGGTGTTAACCTGCTGCACCAGAGCGCCGGCCCCAACAGATAATCTTTTAATTAAAAAAACTATAAACAAACCAAAAAAGGTAACAAAAAATCTATAAACAACCAAAATGTCCTTCAATAGGTGAGTGATTAAACAAACTCTGGTCCATCCATACCACTCAGTAATACATCCATATCACTCAGCAATAAAAAGGAATCAACTACTGATTTGTACAACAACTTGGATAGGTCTCAAGGGCATATTCTGAGCTTAAAAAGCATATTTTAAGGATTACATCTTTAATGATTCCATTTATGTAACAGTCTTGAAAAACAAAAAAGATGGAGACCACAGTAGGGGTTGCCAGGATTAGGGATGGCCCAGGGCTGACGGAATGATGACAAAGACTTAGCACACAGGAGCTGGTGTGTGGCACAGTGGGTTAATGTCCTGACCTGAAGCACCAGCATCCCATATGGGCACTGGTTTGAGACCCAGCTGCTCTACTTCTGATCCAACTCTCTGATATGGCCTGGGAAAGCAGTAGAAGATGGCTCAAGTCCTTGGGCCCCTGCACCCACATGGGAGACCTGGAAGAAGCTCCTGGCTCCTGGCTTCGGATCGGCCAAGCTCCGGCCATTGCGGCCAATTGGAGAGTGAACCATCGGAGAGAACCATCTGCCTCTCCTCTCTTTGTGTATCTCTGACTTTCAAATAAACAAGTAAATCTTAAAAAAAAAAAAAAAAAAAAAAAGACTTAGCCGGCGCCGTGGCTTAGCAGGCTAATCCTCTGCCTTGCAGTGCCGGCACACTGGGTTCTAGTCCCGGTCGGGGCACCGATCCTGTCCCGGTTGCCCCTCTTCCAGGCCAGCTCTCTGCTATGGCCCGGGAAGGCAGTGGAGGATGGCCCAAGTGCTTGGGCCCTGCACCCCATGGGAGACCAGAAGAAGCACCTGGCTCCTGCCATCGGAACAGCGCGGTGCGCCGGCCACAGCGCGCCTACCGCAGCGGCCATTGGAGGGTGAACCAACGGCAAAAAGGAAGACCTTTCTCTCTGTCTCCCTCTACTGTCCACTCTGCCTGTCAAAAAAAAAAAAAAAAAAAAAAGACTTAGCACAAGGAACATCCTCACATGATAGTACAGTCCTGCATTGATTGTAGTAGTGGTACTTGTGCATGTGATAAAATGGTCCAGACTGTACACAAATAACCACTGGGAGAAAATACTTGCAAACATGAGAAATTTCTACTACTTCTGCAATGTCCTATGAATCTATAATTCTTCCAAATAAGACATTTTACAGCAATCTCTGTCTTCCAAATACTAACAATAAAAATAAACGTTTAAAAAAGGGGAGGGTGGGCATTTGGCAAAGCAGTTAAGCTGTTTCTTGGGACATCTGTGTTCCATATTGGAGTGCCTGGGTTCAAGATTGACTCTGCTTGAATCTCCAGCTTCCTGCTAAGGCACACCTGGGAAGTAGCAGGTGATAATTCAAGCAGCTGGCTCCCTGCCACCCACAGAGGAGAACTGGGTTGATTTCTGAGCTCCTGATTTTGGCCTGGCCCAGGCCCAACTGTTGAGGGAATTTGGAGAATGAACTAACAGATGGAAGAGCCCTGTCTCTCCCTCTCTCATTGTCGCTCTGCCTCTTAAATAAATAAATAAACTTATAAATAAGTAAGTTGTAATTTCAACTGTTGAAGTGCTGTTTTAAATCTTAAATTTGACGTGCTAGATTTCCTCTTATAGGGTATCCATAAATCCCCTAAATTTTTGGAATTCGGTATATTCTGTATTTTTTGTACTCTTTTACAATGGTTCGTTTATTCATGAGTCAAGGCCAATCATTTTAATTGTAGAAAATTCATATTTTGGGGCCACTGTTGTGGCACAGTGGGTTAAGCCGTTGCCTGCAACGGATGCTGACATCCCATTTGAGCACTGGTTCAAGTCCTGGCTGTTCCACTTCCAATCCAGCTTCCTGCTAATGGCCTGGGAAAGCAGCAGAAAATGGCTCAAGTGTTTGGGTCATTGCTAAACCCACATGAGAGACCTGGAAAAAGCTCCTGGAACCTGACTTAGGCCCAGCCTGGCCTTAGCTGTTGTGGCCATCCAGGAATGAACCAGTGGATCAAAGACTTCACTCTCTCAGCTCTCTCTCTGTAATTCTGACTTTCAAATAAAAAGTAATTCTTTTTAAAAGCTTATATTTTTATGTTTTACAAGGCTAGCCCACCCCCTCACTGCTCTTCTTTTACAATTGCAAGGTGACATTGACTTGTTTATTCTTCAAAAACTTGATAACCAATTAGTAACATTTCAGGAAAATACACTTGATGGCATAGAAGATAATGTAGGGTAAATGAAGATGTTATTTTCCTTTATTATCTTACTATTTGTAGTAGCTGATTTGTTTGGGTTTTCCAGATATATAACACATTAAAACAGACATCATAGGCCGGCGCCATGGCTCACTAGGCTAATCCTCTGTCTGCAGCGCCGGCACACTGGGTTCTAGTCCCGGTCAGGGAGCCGGATTCTGTCCCGGTTGCCCCTCTTCCAGGCCAGCTCTCTGCTGTGGCCCGGGAGTGCAGTGGAGGATGGCCCAAGTGCTTGGGCCCTGCACCCCATGGGAGACCAGGAGAAGCACCTGGCTCCTGGCTTCGGATCAGCGCGGTGCGCCGGCTGCAGCACGCTGGCCGCAGCGGCCATTGGAGGGTGAACCAACGGCAAAGGAAGACCTTTCTCTCTGTCTCTCTCCTTCTCTCACTGTCTACTCTGCCTGTCAAAAAAAAAAAAAGACATCGTGTTACCTCTTTTTTTTTCTCATCTTTGTTGTCCTTCCTTTTTTTTTCTTCTTTATTTAAAGATTTATTTGAAAATCAAAGTTACACAGAGAGAAGGAGAGGAAGAGAGAGAGAGAGAGAGAGGTCTTCTCTCCGCTGGTTCACTTCTCAAAGCCACAACAGCTGTAGCTGTGCTGATCCGAAGCCAGGAGCCAAGAGCCAGAAGCCACGAGCTTCTTCCAAGTCTCCCTTGTGGGTTCAGGGCCCCAAGGACATGGGCCATCTTCTACTGCTTTCCAAGGCCATAGCAGAGAGCTGGATCAGAAGTGGAGCAGGTGGGACTTGAACCGGCACCCATATGGGATGCTGGCACTGCAGGTGGTGGCTTTACCTGCTACACCACAGCACTGGCCCCTCATAGTCCTTTCTTTGTTATTACATATATTGCTACCTACAGAATAGCTACAAGTAGTTGAGTTCCTGATACCCACTTGGACAACTGTATTGAGGTCCTAGCTCCCAGCTTCAGCTCCAACCAGGGGCCACTGCAGGCATTTGCAAAGTGAACCAGCATTTTGGCATTCTCTCTTTCTCTGCCTCTCAAATAAGTAAAAATAAATAAATAGAATATTTTTTTAAATATGGAGGAGGATGGTTACTCTTGTTACTTTGTTTCTGACTTTAGGAGGAATCCTGCTCATGTTTCTCCATTAAGTAATTGCTGTCTTTGGACTGAGGTTTACAAAGGGACTTCAAAAACTCTGTGGAAAATGGAATTGAACTGTTTATTGTGATGTAAAAATCGTGAAATCCATATATATATTATTAGCTTAAACCTTTTATTATTATAGTTTTTACAGTTGTTTATTAATTCTTTTAAGATTTGTTGTGAATTTTTATTTATTTTTAAAAAAATAACATTCATTAACAGAGAGAGCCACATACATCCAATGATTTCATGACAACAGCAACAAGGACTGATTACATTGCAATTAAGTTTTTTTTAATATTTATTTTATTTATTTGAAAGGCAGAGACAAAGAGAGTGTGCAACCTTCCATCTACTGGTTTACTCCCCAAACACCTACAACAGCTAGGGCTGGGTCAAGATGAAGCCAGGAGCCAGAAACTTTATCCAGCTCTCTAATGTGGGTGGCAGGGACCCAAATACTTCAGCTATCATCTGCTGCCTCCCAGGATGCACATTATCAGGAAGCTAGATTGGAAGTGGAGGAATTGGAACTCAAACCAGTACCCCGATATGAGATATGGGCAGCCCAAGCAGTAGCTTAACCTGCTGTGCCAGAACACTCACCCCTCCAGGAACTTTTTGAAGACTCTCTCTCTCTCCCTCTCTCTTTCAAATAAATTTTTAAAGCTTATGCATCATATTCATAAAAGAAGTTGAGTTTCAGTATTTATTGAAATAAATTTTTGTCAGGTATGGGAATCAATGGTATTTGCCACAAAAGAAAGAGTAATTCAAGTAGCATTAGAATTACCTGGTCTTTAAAGATTTGGTGACACTTCTATGTGAAACCATTTGAATTTGATATTTTTGGGGGGTGAGACAAGGAATTTTTCTTGAGAGAGAGATCCTATCTGCTGCTTCAAATACTCTCAGTGGCTGAGCCTGGACTGGGCCAAAGCAAGGAGTCAAGAACTCAATTTAGGAGTCTCACATGGATGGAAGGAGCTCAACTATTTGAGCCATCACCACTGCCTCCCAGGGTCTACATTAGCAGAAAGTTGGAGTCAGGAGCTGGAGCTAGGAATGGAAGCCAGGCACTCTGATGTGGGACACAAGTATCTTAATAGCTAACCTAAATGCCTGCCACTGTGGGGTTCCTTTTAATAACTATTTTCCATATTATCTCTAAGACAATTGGTCTATTAGAATTTTGGTCTCCATCAGTGTCAATTTTGGTTAATTTTATAAAAATGGATTCTTATTTATCTCTCTTTATATTTCCTTATGATTTTGCCTTATGAATATTGATGTAATATTATTTGGTAGGCAAATACCCAAAAATGGAGTTTGGGTTATACTTTGTAGTCTTGGATATCTAAAAATGCTTTGTCTAGCACTGTTTCCTATTTCAACTTTGTTGGTTATTGTGTTATCTTTCATCACTATAACAAATACCTGAGAGAAGTTACTTATGAAGGAAGAAGATTTATTTTGGCTCACAGTTTTGGAGTTTCACAGTCCAAGATCTGGTGGTTCCATTTGTCCGGCATCTGAGAATGGAAGAGGCTGGCAGTGGCAGTGTGTCCAGAAAAACAATCTGTAAGCCAGGAAGCAAGAAGGACTTGGCTTATATAACCAACTCTCTTGTGTGAGAACCTTCCAAGGGCATGCCCCCAAAACCCAAAGACCTCCCCACTTCACTCACTTTCCAATCACCATAGTTTCATTAAGCCTCTTCCACCTTTTGTATGATTAATTTAGGACTTGAGAGTTGAAACATTTATACAGGAAGGGGGAGCTAAAACCTGTTCAAATCATAGCAGTGATTTGATCACAATTCCAGAGATAGGCATTTGGCCTAATGGTTAAGACACTGTTTAAGACACCCTTGTCCCATATTAGGGTACATGAGTTCAAGCCCTGGTTCTGTCTCCCAACTGCTGAACCAAGCATCTATTCCTCCCCCTTGTTGAGAATAAGCTGACTGTGACTGCACTCCGCTGAACAGAACACGGCAGAAGTGACAGTCTGCCCATTCTGAGTGGAGCTTTGAGCAGACCAGCAGGTTCTGCTGTCTTTTCTTGGAACCCATGCTGGATGGAGAGGCAGCCGCTGCGAAAGAAGTCTGATGACCCTGACAGTGCCATCTCATCAGAAAGTCCAAATTAGGCACACAAATTCGTCGCATGGAAAGCAAGGTTAGTTATCCCCACCTGCTTTTTACAACTGAAGTAAAAATCACATAACATTAAATTTAGTGACATTTAACACATTCTCAGTGCTGTACTATTATCACCACTATCTAGTTCCAAGACATTTTCATTGCTCTGCAGATAAACCCTACATCCATTAAGCATTAATTCTTCATTTCTCATTTTCTCCCTTCTCTAGCCCCTGGCAACTACTAGTCCTCCTCTATGGTTGTTTCATACAAATGGAATCATCTAATACATAACCTTTTGGTACATGGCTTCTCACACTTGGCATAATTTTTTTGAGGTTCATCCACACCTACATTATTTTAACTGTCTAACTCTCCCCAAACATCTTGGGCATCCAGCCCACTAAATTGTTTAGATTCTACCAGCCTTAACTACCATCGGATTGTAAACTCATGAGAGACTGCACAAGATACCCACATGGCTGACCTGATCAATCCACAGCAAGATGAGAGAGATAAGCATGTTTTTAAAACACTAAGTTTCTGAGCTGGTGGTAGGGTGAGGGAAGCTTTTCCCACAGCAATAGTTAATGAAAACAAAGGATAAAAGTATCTAAGGCAAGTCTGAGAGGGGAGTGTCATGCAAATACACCAAGAAGGAATCCATCGAAGCCATCCTTTGAAACAAATTGGCCCAGTCTTCCTTTCATTTGCAACCTTTTAGTAATTCATTTCAAAGGTGATTTTACCAACAAACTATAGAGATTTTAACATTGTAGTCCAATTTCAGAGTCTTTTTAAATTATATACATTGAGCCTCTTTACAGTTATTCATAAAACTGTGTCTTGTCTGTATTCTGTCATCATTTTTAGAAATTGATTTTATGGGCCGGTGCTGTGGCATAGCGGGTAAAGCCGCTGCCTGCGGTGCCAGCATCCCATATAGGTGCTGGTTCAAGTCCCAGCTGCTCCACTTCAGATCCAGCTCTCTGCTACAACCTGGAAAAGCAGTGGAAGATACTCTAAGTCCTTGGGCCCCTGCACCCATGTGGGAGACCCAGAAGAAGTTCCTGGCTCCTGACATTGGATTGGCACAGCTCCAGCTGTTGAAGCCAGCTGGGGAGTAAGCCAACAGATGGAAGACCTCTCTCTCTCTCTGCCTCTCCTTCTCTCTCTGTGTAACGCTTTCAAATAAATAAATCTTTTTAAAAAAGAAATTTATTTTATTGGTACTTCTTTAGAAAGTTTTTACTATTTGGAGAATCTGGGATAAAAATATTCACAATTCATATCATAAATAACTTCCTAATATGCAGAGACTTCCAAAAGCTCATGAAAAATAGAATTAAAAGAGACCTTTATTTTGGTGCACAAAAAATTTGAAATCCATGCACAATTTTTCATAGTAAACATTTATTTATGTGTATACATAGATTTTTTAAAAAAATTATTTGGTTTATTTACTTGTATTTGAAAGACAGAGAGACAAAGACCTTCCACCCACTGATTCACTCCCCAAATATCCACAGCAGTCAGTGCTGGGCCAGGCCACAGCCAGGAGCCTGGAACTTAATCTGGGTCTTCTACATGGGTAGCATGGACCCAACTCCCTGAGCAATCACATGCTGTCCCCCAACGTGCACCTTAGCAGAAAGTTGGAAATGGAAGCAGAGCTGGGACTCAAATCCAGGCACTTTGATATGAGATGTGGGCAACCCCTGTAGCATATTAGCCACTGCCAAAAAAATAAAAAATAAAAAAGGCTATCTCTGCATGGATTCTTTAAAGACTTCTTGTATGCATGGATTTCAAAATTTGTGCACTGAAATAAATTTATCTTCTAATTCTATTTTTAACAACTTTTGGCTGGCACTGCGGCTCACTAGGCTAATCTTCCACCTGCGGCGCGGGCACACGGGATTCCAGTCCCGGTGGGGGCGCCAGGTTCTATCTGGTTGCTCTTCTTCCAGTCCAGCTCTCTGCTGTGGCCAGGGAGTACAGTGGAGGATGTCCCAAGTGCTTGGGCCCTGCACTCGCATGAGAGACTAGGAGAAGCACCTGGCTCTTGGCTTCAGATCAGCGCGGTGCACCGGCCGCAGCGGCCATTGGAGGGTGAACCAGCAGAAAAAGGAAGACCTTTCTCTCTGTCTCTTTCTCTCACTGTCTGTAACTCTACCTGTCAAATAAAAAAAAATTGGTTGGTTCACTTCCCAAATGGCCGCCACGGCCAGCGCTGCGCTGATCTGGAAGCCAGGAGCCAGGTGCCTCCTCCTAGTCTCCCATGCGGGTGCAGGGGCCCAAGCACTTGGGCCATCCTCCACTGCACTCCCAGGCCACAGCAGAGAGCTGGACTGGAAGAGGAGCAACCGGGACTAGAACCCGGTGCCCAGATGGGATGCTGGCGCCGCAGGCAGAGGATTAACCTAGTGAGCCACGGCACCGGCCCCGTAAATAAAATTTTTTTTTTTTAAGATTTATTTATTTATTTGAAAGTCAGTGTTACACAGAAAAGAGGGAGGAGAGGCAGAGAGAGAGAGAGGTCTTTCATCCGGTGTTCACTCCACAATTGGCCGCAATGGCCAGAGCTGCGCCGATCCGAAGCCAGGAGCCAGGAGCTTCTTCCGGGTCTCCCACGTGGGTGCAGGGGCCCAAGGACTTGGGCCATGGCAGAGAGCTGGACAGGAAGTGGAGAAGCTGGGTCTCGAACCGGTGTCCATATGGGATGCTGGCGCTTTAGGCCAGTGCGTTAACCCACGCACCACAGTGCCGCCTGGCCCCATAAAATTTTTAAAAATTAAAAAGTTACCAGTGAATACGAAAAGCAGTCCTTTAAAATGGAAATATGGTAGGACATGCTATTTGTAAAGAGATTTACTTAACCTGACTAATAAAAACACAACTTAAAACTACATTGTATTGGGAATAAAAATGAACTTCCCTATTCTGAGAAAAAGTATTAACAAAAACCTTTTCACTAATATCACAGGGAAGAGTGAAATATTAAATACATTTTCCATGATATTAGGGATAAGATACTATAGCCCACTGCTATTGATTCTACTGAACATTATGTTGAAGGTCCTAGTCAGTAAAATAAGGTGGAAAATTGAATAAAAGGTATAAAAATGAAAGGAAAAGAAGTAAAACTGTCATTACTCACTGTATTAGCTAGCTTTCTGTTACTACAATTAAATTCCTCAGGCAAGTCTCTTAGGCAGGAAAGAGATGTTTATTTGGCTCAATGTTTTGGAGGCTGGAAATCTAAACAGCATGCTGTAGGCTCTGGTGAAGACTCCGCAGTGGATGGTGGAACACACATGGAGCAAGGATCACACAAAGCCAGGAAGCACAGGGAAGGTGGCTGAGTCCAAACTCAGGTTTCCTAAACAACCTTCTCATAACAATCACCTGCTTTTCCCCAGTCTTTTCTTTATTTGAAAAGCAGAGCAATGAAGAGAGAGAGAGAGAGAGAGAGAGACAGACAGACATTCCATTTATTAGTTCACTCTGCAAATGGCCTCAATAGCGAGGTCCTGGCCAGGCTGAAGCCAGGAACCAGGAATTCCATCCACATATCCCACATGGGTATCAAGGACTCAAGTACTTGAGCCATCACCTGCTACCTCTCAGTATGCACATTAGCAGGAAGCTGCACTTGGAAGTAGAGGCAGGACTTGGACCCAGGCACTCTGATACAGGATATGAGTGTTCCTACTGGTGTCAACTGCTGCACCAAATATCCATCCTGGGTCTCAAAATATTTTAAAATTTTTTTAAAATCTAATTTATTGGGCTGGGCATTTGGTGCAGCAGCTTAAATTGCTGCTTAGAATATTCACTGAATGCATATGTCTACCAAAACACATATGAGAATTTTTACAGGTTTATTTCTTATCTTTATCATAATATCCCCAAACTGTAAAAAGCCCAATGTCCATTAAGAGGAAAATGAATAAACAAATGTGCTAAATTCATACAACATACTATTGAACAACAATTTAAAAAGAACAAACTGTTGAACTGTTGATTTATGCAACAACATGGATTAATCTCATAGATTGCTGAATTAAAGGAGAGAAACAAACAAACAAAAAAAGTAGGTGTAGGAATTTGGCAGAGTGGTTAAGTTGCTAGTTGGGAGCCCTGTATCCTATATCAGAGTGCCAGGTTCAAGTTCTAGCTCCTCTGCTTTTGATCCAGCTGCCTACTAATTTGCATCCTGGGAGGAAGCAGAAGATGGGGCAAGTACTTGAGTCCCTGACACTCACATGGGATACCCAAACTGGGTTTAAGGCTACTGGCTTTGGCCTGACAAATACTTTGCAAGCATTTAGGGAGTGAATCAGCCAATGGAAGATGTTGATCTCTCTACATTTCAAATGCAATGAAAGGGGCTGGTACTGTAGATCAGTGGGTTAAAGCCCCAGCCTGCAGCACCAATATCCTATATGGGCACCAGCTGCTCCACTTACGATCCAGCTCCCTGCTAATGCATCTGGGAAAGCAGCAGAGGATAGCCCAAAAGTCCTTGGGCTCCTGTACTCACATGAGAGACCCGGAAGAAGCTCCTGGCTCCTGGCTTCAGATTGCCTCAGCTCCAGCTGTTGAGGCCACTTGAGCAGTGAACCAGTGGATGGAAGATCTCTTTCTCTCTCTCTCTTTCTCTCTGCTTCTACCTCTGTAACTCTGCCTTTCAAATAAATATATAAATCTTTCTAAAAAAAATGCAATGAAAACAAATAAATGATTTTTTACAAAGAGTAAACAGTACATGAATCCACATAAATAAAAGTTCAAGAACAAACAAAGCTAATGGGTCACGAAAGGAGTCAGAACAGTGGCTATCTCCAGGAAGGTGGTGGGTACTAAAAATGTTCTATATCTTGATCTGAGTGTATTTACACTGGTATATGCAGAATGCAATTCTGGTCAGTAATGAACCACATGAATGTGTGATCACATAAGATTCTGTCATTTAATGACTTTTTATCATATTAGTTTGTGTAAGTACACTCCATGAGGTTCACACAATGATGAATTTGCCTAACAATACATTTCTCAGAATGTGTCTCAGTCATTAAAAAATATGAATATATAACACACATAGATGTGTATATATATACACACACGTATATATATGTTATAAATGTATCATGAAAGTTTTCTATCCTCCAATTGTCCTGCAATCACTCAGTTCCCCTTATGGGCAACCAACCTTACCAGTTTCTGATTTTATTTGAGCTATGGTATGAATCACAGCAATCAGTCACTATCTACCACAGCTGACAAACCCCGAAATTGTAGTGGTGTAATATTATAGAAGCATATTTCTCAACCCTGTGACAATTCTTGTAGTTCAGGTAAACCTCCACCATCTTATAGCTATACCATCTGGACCATGAGGCCTCCAAGATATAGCAGTAAAGATAAGACTGGAAGATTGCCCAACAAGTTTTAAAGGGCCAAGCCTGAAAATGGCTTACATCAGTTCCACCCACATCCCATTACCCAATCTGCTAGAGAGGTTGCAACCTAAGCACTTGAGCACCCAGGAAGAGGCCTGTGAACATGTAAAACCATCTGTGCCATAGCAATCCACTTCAAGTTACCCATTGCAAACTGAGGAATGTCCTCGTAAGGATATGGCAGATTACAAATCATTACAGAAAAATACAGACAGATGGAGAGATCCTCCCAAACTCCAACACAGAACAAATCCATATCATTTACATACCTAGAGACAGAATAAGTGTTCTTGACCTGCCTCCTCTGACCTAACTCACTCCATTAAGTGATGTCCACTGTTCCCTTTGTCAAATCCGCTGCTACCCATGGCACACTGATCCTGTAAGCAGGCGGCTCTCCAGCATGATCATGCACTCCTGCTGCCAGAAGCTGGGCTGTCCACTTACCACAAGTCAGATGAATTTGCTCTAAACCTGTTTTTCCAGTTGTACATGTTACTTTAATTATGTAATTTAATTAAATATTACTCTACCCCAAGAAATCTGAGTTCTAAAATTTAAAGAAAAGGCTTTCTCCATTTGAAAGGTCATGGCTAGGCCTGCTGCACCAAAACTCTGTGTGGGTTTGTTGAATCTACCTGAACCGGAACATAGGGTTTCATGGTGTAGTAGCGATTTCCTCATACGGTCGCTCTTGTCAGCCCAGCTAAGGTTGCCCCACCTTGCCTCATTCCATTTTTAAATGATACAAAAAGCAGGTAGCTATTATTCTGGCACACCTAACCTGGAAGACTTTTAATTTCCATAGGCGTTTTAGACTGCTGACCACCATTAAACATAAAGGTAGGCTTTGTGGAAATCACCTTTATTCATATCATAATTTTAAATACATTTGTTCACTGGTTTTTTTCCTATGTTTAATAGTGAATAGTAAAATTATTTATGTGATCATTCTCACCAGTCTTTGAACCTACACAAGCCTTTCAGTCTAGACTAGTTCAACTATACATCAAAAGGCATTTTTATGTTTTAAATTAAAATATTCAAGGGTGTGTCATAACTAAAATAGCAATAGAGTTGCAGCAGAGCTAGCCCCACTACCACCAAAAAAGGCAATGGATAAAAATCTCAGCTGAAATGCACTGGTTTAAAGCTGTCTACCAAGAGAGCAATAATGAGAAAGGACAGTCTTCCCTCTGTGTATAATCAGGTAAAGTCACCCAAGAACTATGTAGTGCTCAAATTTGATGTCCCAACTAAAGGCTTGTGTAGTATGTAACTATTCTACAACCCAGAAATTTCTGCTCCCCTCAAATGGCAAATCTCTACCTCCACTGCTGGGTGACTTTACAACTATGAAAAAGCTTAGAGTAAATCTGGAGACAATTAAGTAAAAATCAGATCCATAATATTAATTTGGGGTTCTATGTAGATATAACCTCTGTGTGTTTATTATTTAAAATGCTTGTTTTGCTTCAAAATATATTCTAGTTTTGTTATTTTAAGCTGGAAGACGTTAAGAAAATTTGCATATGTTGAATTTCATTGAAGTAGATGTTCAAGTGGAAACCTGCACTAGGCAGTTGAATATATAGGTTCAAAACTCAGAGGAAAGGTTTAGACAGAAATATGGATTTTGTGAATCAACTCTATGTGGATGTTGATGAAAATCACAATGGCAGGGGCCAGCTCTGTGGCAGAGGGGATAAAGCCACCGCCTGCAGTGCCTGTATCCCATATGGGCACTGGTTCAAGCCCTGGCTGCTCCACTTCTGATCTAGCTATCTCCTGGCAAAGCAGTAGAAAATGGCCCAAGGCCTTGGGTCCCTACACATGTGTAGGAGACCCAGAACGAGCTCCTGGGTCCTTGCTTCAGATCAGCACAACTCCAGCCATTGCTGCCAACTGGGGAGTGAACCAGCGGATGGAAGACCTCTCTCTGTCTCTCCTTCTCTATGTGTGTAACTCTTTCAAATTAATAAATAAATCTTAAAGAAAATCACAATGGTAAATAAGATCTCCCTGTAGAGGAATGGAAAAGGAAGGGGAAAATATCCAAGAACACAAACTTCCACCAGTCAGGATTTTAACTTGGCTAAGGATAGTTTAAACCCTATGTTTTTTTGTTTTTGTTTTTTTTTTAATCTCATGCAACAAGTAGACTGGGAGTGGGCAGTTCACTGCTGATATGGCTGAAGGGTGTCATCATGTAACCTTAGTCTTCCTCCTACACCACCTTTGTCACATGAGTTTCTCCTCAAGATCCAAAGATCACAGCTGCAGTTCCAACTTCACATCCATGTCCAAGGTGAGAAAAAGCAGAAAAGTGAAGGATGATGCACAAACCCCTTTCCTCTGTTAGGCTGTCTTTCTAATGGAAAAGGGAAACTCTCTCCTGGGGATTTCTACCATACCTCATGGTCTTAAACTGTGTCACGTGGAAATTCCTTTTTTATATTATTATTATTATTTACTTGAAAGTCAGAGTTACACAGAGAGAAGAGAGGCAGAGAGAGAGAGAGGTTTTCCTTCTGATGGTTCACTCCCCAACTGGCCACAATGGCCAGAGCTGTGCTGATCCAAAGCCAGGAGCCAGGAGCTTCTTCCGGGTCTCCCACGTGGGTGCAGGGACCCAAGGACTTGGGCCATCTTCTACTGATTTCCCAGGCCTACTTCCGACCCAGAGAGCTGGATTGGAAGAGGAGCAGCCAGGTCTTGAACCGGCACCCATATGGGATGCTGGCGCTTCAGGCCAGGGCACTAACCCCACTGCGCCACAGCATCGGCCCCAAATTCCTAACTCCAAGAAAAGACAAAGAATCTTTCCAGCCTTCATGATAGATGAGGAAAATGGGGATTCAAATGGGTGTTTTCTGAGTTAACCTTTAGTATATACCATACAACTCTGGAATTTGTAACATTTGGTTGATGGGCAAAGAAGACAACCTACAAGGAAAACAGTGTATTCAGAGATAAGTAGAAACAGAAGATTCTGATATCCTACAAATTGAGAGAAAGGCGATTCAATCAAGGAGTATAACTGATATCAAATGCTGAGGGGGTGGTTGGCAGGGACACAGAATATAATAAAGAATTACAGAGTAGGAGTGAGTGAGTGTCAGTGAAGACACCACCTGAGACATCCGCATTCCATCTTGGGGTGCCTAGGCTAGAGTCCCAGTTTCACCTTCAATTCCACCTTCCAGCTAATGTGCATCCTGGGAGGCAGTAGGTGATGGTTCAAGTAGCTAGGTCCCCGCCACCCATGTGGGAGACCCACCTGGAGTTCCAGGTTCCTGGGTTTGAACTGACCCAACTCTGGCTTTTGGGAGCATTTGGGGAGTGAATCATCAGATGGAAGATCTTTCTCCATTCTCTGCTTTCCACATGAAAAGGATAACTTAAAATAAAAATATATAGTCACTTGAGTAGGTACTAGGTCATTGGTGGGTTCAGGAAGAGTAAATTAAAGGCAATAGTAGGGACAGAGCTGCACCAAGGTGGGTTAATGGAGAACTGTGAGGAAGAAACAGCAATACTAGACCACCTCTTTTGGATAACTGTAAAAAACAAGACAAGAATAGGGAAAGAAGCCGGCGCCGCGGCTCACTAGGCTAATCCTCCGCCTTGCGGCGCCGGCACACCGGGTTCTAGTCCCGGTCGGGGCACCGATCCTGTCCCGGTTGCCCCTCTTCCAGGCCAGCTCTCTGCTGTGGCCAGGGAGTGCAGTGGAGGATGGCCCAAGTGCTTGGGCCCTGCACCCCATGGGAGACCAGGAGAAGCACCTGGCTCCTGCCATCGGATCAGCGCGGTGCGCCGGCCGCAGCGCGCCTACCGCTGCGGCCATTGGAGGGTGAACCAACGGCAAAAGGAAGACCTTTCGCTCTGTCTCTCTCTCTCTCTCTCTGTCCACTCTGCCTGTCAAAAAAATAAAAATAAAATAAAATAAAATAAAAAAATTAAAAAAAAAAAAAGAATAGGGAAAGAAACTCGGAATTTCTCTCCCTGACTGTTCTTTTCTCCTTGGCATCTTCTACACCCTCTTTTTAAACTTTCTACTGCCATATTCTTGATCCTTAAAGTTCCTAACTTTAAACCCAACTCTCATCCTTTCTTCACCATGAATCTGTCCCCCCACCTGTTCTGCATCTCAATGAATATCATGACCCCACATCCATCCGATGATGAAGATCCTTGGATTGTACTTCTGTAATGCATCCTTTCCCACTCCACCTCATTCTTTACATACCAAGAGCTCCCTATCTGATCCCTCTGCCACCTTTCTATGATGATAGCATATGTGGGAAACTCCAGGCTACCTCTCTAGTCTTTTTTTTTTTTTTTTTTTTTGACAGGGAGAGTGGATAGTGAGAGAGAGACAGAGAGAAAGGTCTTCCTTTTTGCCGTTGGTTCACCCTCCAATGGCCGCTGTGGACGGCACATTGCGCTGATCCGAAGCCAGGAGCCAGGTGCTTCTCCTGGTCTCCCATGCGGGTGCAGGGCCCAAGGACTTGGGCCATCCTCCACTGCCTTCCCAGGCCATAGCAGAGAGCTGGCCTGGAAGAGGGGCAACCGGGATAGAATCCGGCGCCCCAACCGGGACTAGAACCCGGTGTGCTGGTGCCGCAAGGTGGAGGATTAGCCTGTTAAGCCATGGCGCTGGCCCCTCTCTAGTCTTATCTCTCATCCCTCCTCTCCCTGTGCTACATACTTGAAATTTCTTGACTGCAACACACTCTCACATCACCTTGTCCCAGTTGAATCTTCTGCTCCCTCACACTTCCTCACTTCCTTCACGCTTCTCATCCTTCAAAACTCAGCTTGCCGGCGCTGCGGCTCACTAGGCTAATCCTCTGCCTTGCGGCGCCGGCACACCGGGTTCTAGTCGGGGCACTGGATTCTGTCCCGGCTGCCCCTCTTCCAGGCCAGCTCTCTGCTGTGACCAGGGAGTGCAGTGGAGGATGGCCCAAGTGCTTGGGCCCTGCACCCCATGGGAGACCAGGAGAAGCACCTGGCTCCTGCCTTCGGATCAGCGCGGTGCGCCGGCCGCAGCGCGCCTACGGCGGCGGCCATTGGAGGGTGAACCAACGGCAAAAGGAAGACCTTTCTCTCTGTCTCTCTGTCACTGTCCACTCTGCCTGTCAAAAAATAAAAAAATAAATAAATAAAAAATAAATAAAAAAAATAAAAAACTCAGCTTAGAAGTCACTTTCAGTAGGGAATATCCCAAATTTACTTTAGGGCCCAAAGCTCCAGTCTGTCCATCCATAGTTGAGTATTTACATTCTACTGTAAATGCTGGTTTGATTGTTCATTAGACTGTGTGTAGTCCTTTAGGACATCCTATGTCTTTACTTCTATATCCATATCAGTTGGTCCATACTTTGCATGAAGCTGACATTCCAATAATGCATTCTGAGAACAAATGCTCTAGTCTTGATAAAGCCTTGTTGGAGAATCCCATATAGACTCTCTTCAACACACATACTTCTCTTTTTCCTTTCAGTTACCAGTCTTTAGGTTTTATAAATTTATCCAAGAACCAGCTTTTGCCTCTGTGGATCACTCAGTCACATCTGTATTTTGTATTTCATTTATTTTTGCTCCTATCTTTTCCTGCTTCCTTCTTCATTTGGGTTTGGCTTGCTACTCTTTGTAACTTAATGAGATGGATACTTGGCTTACTTTCTATCTTTCTTCTTTCCTAATAAGTGCATTTAATCCTAAAAATTTTCATTTAAACACCTCTTCAGCTGTTTTCTCTACATTGTGAAATGTTCTATTTTCATGATTGTGATTTCTTCTTGATATTCAGTTTATTTCTAAGTGTATTTACTAATTTCCAAACATATTATGGTTTTCTATTTATCATTTTGCCTTTTAATTTTGGTTAAATTGCAATGTGACTCAGATTGAGTCATTTGAAATTATCGAGACTTTTAAAAATTTATTTATTTGAAAGTCAGAGTTACACAAAGAGAGGAGAAGCAGAGAGAAAGAGAGAGGTCTTTCATCCACTAGTTCACTCCCCAAATGGCCATAGTGGCCAGAGCTGCACCAATCCAAAGCCAGGAGCCAGGAGCTTCTTCCGGGTCTCCCATGTGAGTGCAGGGGGCCAAGGACTTGGGCCATCCTCTACTACTTTCCCTGGCCATAGCAGAGAGCTGGATCAGAAGTGGAGCAGCCGTGTCTCAAACCAGCACCCATATGGGATGCCGGCACTTCAGGTTAGGGCATTAACCCACTGCGCCACAGTGCCGGCCCCAAGACTTGTTCTTTAGGCAGTATATGATCAAATTTTCTAAGTGTTCATGAGTGTTTAAAAATGCACAAATAGGCCGGTGCTGTAGAGCAGCAGGTTAAAGCCCCCATCTGCAGTGCCAGTATCCCATATGAGCACCGGTTTGAGTATAACATACTTTCTTTTATACCACTAGATCTATGTCCCTTTTATCGCCTGTCTTGTTCTCTTTAGGATAATTTTTTTTTCCATCAGTTTGAAAGTTACATATTCTTTTAATATTTGATTATTGATTACCCTAGAGGTTATGACATGCACCTCTCTCTCTCTGGGATCATTTTCCTTCTTTCTAAAGATACCATTTAATGGCTGGCATTGTGATGCAGCGGGTTAAGCCCCATGCTTGTGATGTCATTTCAGAGCTTCTTGGCTTCTGATCTGTCTCCTTGCTAATGGAAAGCAGTGGAAGATGGTCAAAATACTAGGATCCCTGCCACGCACACGGGAGACCTGGATGGAGTTTGTGCTCCTGGCTTTGGCCTGGCCCAGACCTAGCTGTTGTGTGGCTAACAGCTAACAGATCTCTTTCTTTGTCTGTCTCTCCCTCTCTCTGTTGCTCTGCCTTTCAAATAAAATCAATACATGTTTTAAAAAAAGGTTAAGATACCATTTAGTATTTCCTTTTGTACATATCTACTTGTGGTTAATTATCTTAGCTTTTGCTTGAGATTAGCAATTATTTTATTTAAATACATGTAAGTCTATTTTCTGTTTTCCACTTCACTACTAAAAATCAGTATTCTATTTTATATTTGCTCCTTTGAAGGTGACCCAATTTTTGCTCTGCTTTAAGATTTTTTTTCTTTGATTTCCTGTACTTTCACTATGATGTGTCTTGGTGGGATTTTAAGAATGTATCCTCCTCAGGCTTTGTTGGAGTTCTTGAATTTTTGATTCAGTATCTTGCGTACATTTTGGAACATCCTCAGTCACTATCTATCTCTTCAGAGATTGGTTCTGCCCCACCCTTTCTTTCCTTTCTGAAAATCCAATTGAAATGATGTTCAGATCTTCTCTTTGCATCCTGTCTGACTCTTCCTCTCTACAGTGCGTATTTCCCGTGTTCCTCTATTCTGTGTCCCAAGGGCAGGCACTTAAGGACCAAATGGACTGTTTTCTGTACTCTCATCTCAGTTGGTTTGGCCAGTGGGAGCATTGGTGGGAGATCAGAGTGTAGAAGAAGACTGAGGCTGTTCGTTCATTGCTACCAACACTTCCATGGCTTCTCCTCTACTGTGAAGTAACCTTGGCTGTATCCCTCTGTTGGAGCCTTGGGCCGCTCATGTGGCTTCTCTACAGGTCTATCCTATGATGGAATCTTCCAAAAGTTCACAGAAAATGCAAATTATAAAAAAAACAAACAAACAAACTATGGATTTCAAATTTTTGCACCGAAAATAAACTTACCTTTAAAATTCTTTTTTATATTTTTATTTTATTTGAAAGGCAGAGAAACAGAGACAGAGAAAGATCTTCTATCCCTCTGTTCACTCTTCAAATGCCTCCAACAGCTGAGGTTGGGTCAGGCTAAAGCCAGGAGACTGGGACTCAGTCTGGGTATCCTACATGGGTGACAGGAACTTAAGTCCTTGAACCATCACCTGCTGCCTCCCAGGGTGCATATTAACAGGAAGCAGAGGCAGAACTTAAACCCAGGTACTTTGACATGGGACGCATGAGACCCAAGAGGTGCTGCAATCAGTGCACCAAAAGCTCACCTTATAAACGTATAATTCAATTTTTCTGTAAATTGTGAGAGACAGAGAAAAAGGTCTTCCTTCTGTTGGTTCACTCCCCAAATGGCCACCACGGCCAGCACTATGCCAATCCGAAGCCAGGAGCCAGGTGCTTTCTCCTGGTCTTTCATGTGGGTGCATGGGCCCAAGCACTTGGGCCATCCTCCACTGCACTCCCAGGCCACAGCACAGAGCTGGACTGGAAGAGGAGCAACTGGGACTAGAACCCAGTGCCCATATGGGATGCTGGCGCCGCAGGCGGAGGATCAACCAAGTGAGCCACGGCACCTGCCCCTGTAAACTTTTTGAAACACTCTCATATGTTCTAGTACTTAGTTCTTCTTTGTCTATTCAGGCTTAGAGGTAGTAACAGATTCCACTGTTGTGACTCCAAGCATAAGTGTTTTCTCTGAGCACCACCCACACCTTTGTAAATAATCCTTTCATTAAATTTTTCTTAAATTTCTCAATTTGAGTTTGAAATATCTTTCCTTGCTAATATTCTTTCTTCTGTATTTCCCACCTTTTTGCTCTTCCATTCATTTATTTTTGGTAATTCCTTCTGACCCATCTTCTAGCTCACTAATTTTCTTTTCAGTTTTGCCTAATCTACAGAAAATCCTATTCACCAATTTCTTAGTTTTATTTATTTCATTTTTAAAAAGATTTTTTTTTTCGACAGGCAGAGTGGACAGTGAGAGAGAGACAGAGAAAAAGGTCTTCCTTTTTTGCCGTTGGTTCACCCTCCAATGGCCGCCGCGGTAGCGCGCTGCGGCCGGCACACCGCGCTGTTCCGATGGCAGGAGCCAGGTGCTTCTCCTGGTCTCCCATGGGGTGCAGGGCCCAAGGACTTGGACCATCCTCCACTGCACTCCCTGGCCACAGCAGAGAGCTGGCCTGGAAGAGGGGCAACCGGGACAGGATCGGTGCCCCGACCGGGACTAGAACCCAGTGTGCCGGCGCCGCAAGGCGGAGGATTAGCCTGTTGAGCCACGGCGCCGGCTTAAAAAAATTTATTTTTATTTTTATTTTTATTTTTTTTTGTTTTGACAGGCAGAGTGGACAGTGAGAGAGAGAGACAGAGAGAAAGGTCTTCTTTGCCGTTGGTTCACCCTCCAATGGCTGCTGTGGCCGGCACGCCACGCTGATCCGAAGCTAGGAGCCAGGTGCTTCTCCTTGTCTCCCATGGGGTGCAGGGCCCAAGCACTTGGGCCATCCTCCACTGCACTCCTGGGCCACAGCAGAGAAGTGGACTGGAAAAGGAGCAACTGGGACAGAATCCGGCGACTCGACCGGGACAAGAACCCAGTGTGCTGGCGCCACAGGCAGAGGATTAGCCTTTTGAGCCGTGGCGCTGGCCTATTTATTTATTTATTTATTTGAAAGTCAGAGTTACACAGAGAGAAGGAGAAGCAGAGAGAGAGAGAGAGAGAGGTCTTCCATCCGCTTGTTCACTACCCAGATGGCCACAATGGCCGGAGCTACGCTGATCCAAAGCCAGGAGCCAGGAGTTTCTTCTGGTTCTCCCATATGGGTGTAAGGGGCCAAGGACTTGGGCCATCTTCTAATGCTTTCCCAGGCCATAGCAGAGAGCTGGAATGGAAGTGGAGCATCTGGGACTCGAACTGGTGCCCATATGGGATGCTGGCACTGCAAGCGGTGGTTTTACCTGCTACACCACAGCCGTCGCTCATTTAATTTTTTAGTTCTAGAATTTCCAGTGATTCTTTCTAAAATCTGGTAATGACACCATATAATTTCATATTTTAGATTTAATTGCTTGCTTTTTCACAATCTGCATCCAGTAATTCTACTCTCTGGAAAACCAAAGATCTATCTCTTGTCTGTTTTTGTTTTCTTCTCTTTTCCAGTTTATTTGAAAGTAACATAAGCCCAAAGACAAACAGAGAACCTTCCCCAGCAGTCAACTCCCCAGATGCCCACAACCACCAGTGGTGGGACAGCCACAAAATTCATTTAGGTCTCCCACATGCGTAGCAGAGACCCACATAACTGAGTCATCACATACTACCTTGCACAGTGTGCATTAGCAGGAAGCTGGATCAGAGGTGGAGCCAGGATTAGAACCTAGGCACTCTGACAGGGGATGGTGGAAGCCCAAGTGGTGTCTGCACCTCTGGGGCAAATGCCCAACCCTCTGGCCTCTGCTGTTTGTGCTAGTTTCCATTCATGGAATCTTTGGCTCTTTGTGAACTTGACTGATGTTAGACACAGCGATTTTTTTTTTTTTTTTTTTTTTGGACAGGCAGAGTTAGACAGTGAGAGAGAAAGAGAGAGAAAGGTCTTCCTTTTCCATTGGTTCACCCACAAAATGGCCGCCACGATTGGTGCACTGCACCAATCTGAAGCCAGGAGCCAGGTGCTTCTTCCTGGTCTCCCATGCAGGTACAGGGCCCAAGCACTTGGGCCATCCTCCACTGCACTCCCGGGCCACAGCAGAGAGCTGGACTGGAAGAGGAGCAACTGGGACAGAACCGGCGCCCCAACCGGGACAAGAACCCGGTGTGCCAGTGCCGCAGGCAGAGGATTAGCCTAGTGAGCTGTGGTGCCGGCAGACACAGCGATTTTTAAAATATTTAGAAACATTGGTGGACATAGCTAATGTTTTTGTGCTTTCCTTTAGGGATAATTTACATTTGCTTCTGCCAGGTCACAGTACCAGCAACATGACAGAGGTATTACGACAGAACTTCACGTCATCAGCATGACAGTAAGCACAGTCTCATTTGGCCAAAGGTTCCCTTCTTCAAGTTCATCTTTTTGTCTAAAGAGGACTACTTTAGAGTCTCAAAACTAAACTTAGGATGATCCCTTTCCCTTGGCAGAACCTGGAGTTCTCCTCTTAAACTTTTTGCCTCTCCAATCACTCAAAACTGGTGTATAATATCTCCACTGCCTGCCTCGTAGCATTAGCAAATATCTCCTTTTACTCCAAATGTTGCATTCATCTCCCACATTCCAGTCTTCTCTCAAATTTTGACCCAGTAATTTTTCTTATTTAAATATTTATTTATTTATTTATTTGAAGGTCAGAGTTGGGAAGGAGAGGGAGGGAGGGAGGGAGCAACAAAAGGAGAGAGAAAGAGAAAGAGAGAGAGAGAGAGAGAGATTTACCTTCCATCCACTGGCCCACTCCCCAGATGGCTACAATGGCCAGGACTGGGACAGGCCAAAGCCAAGAGCCAGGAGCTTCTTCCAGGTCTCCCACATGGGTACAGGGGTTCAAATACTTGGGCCATCTTCTGTTGCTTCTCCCAGACCATTATCAGGAAGCTGGATTGGAAGTAGAGCAGCTGGAATTGGAAGTGATACCCATATGGGATGCCAGTGTTGCAGGCAGAGGCTTAACCTGCTATATTACAGCACAGGCCTTAAGCTCAGTGATTTTTCACTATCTTGTTAGTTCTTTGATGCTTTAAAAAAAAAAGATTTATTTATTTTATTTGAAAGTCAGATTTACAGAGAGAGAAGGAGAAGCAGAGAGAGAGAGAGGTCTTACATCCACTGTTTCACTCCCCAACTGGCCACAATGGCCAGAGGTGCACCGATCCAAAGCCATGAGCCAGGAACCTCTTCCGGATCTCCCATGTGGGTTCAGGGGCCCAAGGAATTGGGCCATCTTGTACTGCTTTCCCAGGCCATAGCAGAGAGCTGGGTGGGAAGTGGAGCAGCCAGGTCTTGATCCGGCGTCCATATGGGATGCCGGCACTGCAGGTGGCGGCCTTACCTGCCACGCCATGGCGCAGGCCCCTCTTTGATGGCTTTTTGAAAAGTTTTTTTTGTTTTGTTTTTTCCCTGAGCATTTTTGTTATCTTTGGAGCACCATCAATCTGATCTACCTGCTCTGTCATTACCATTAGGAGAAAAACACAATAATGCAACTGTTGCTAAAAGGAAATAGCTGGCTCAAGTAAAGATGTTTCAAGATAGGAAAGGTTTAATAGCTATTTGGAGATAGGGATAAAGCACAATGATAGGGACAGGAAGACAGTTTAAGCAGACTTTAAGGTCTCTCCAAAACAATTAAAGGAATATGATTGGTACAGCAGTTCGGATGCTGGTTGGGATACACACATCCCATATTGGCGTGCCTGGGTACGAGTCCCCGCTCTGCCTTCAATCTAGCTTTCTGCTAAAATGCACACTGTGGGAAGCAGCAGGTGGAGTCCCTGCAACCCACATGGGAGATCCAGATAGAGTTCTGGGTTCCTGGGTTTGGCCTGGCCCAGCCCTGGCTGTTGCAAGGATGTGGGGCACAAATCAGTTAATGAGTCTTCCACTCATTAACTTGATTCTCTTGGACTAGTTACTGACATGTGTTAACATCAGGGTTTTTGCCCATAAAATAAAGATCATTCTATCTATCCCCAAGAGTAAAATTTTCTTATAATGGGCTTAGTGCCATATTCCTTGTTTACATTGCACTAGCCACAGTTGCAAGTTTACATGTATTTTTATAACTGATTAATGTCTTAGTTCGCCATCAGAGTATAGTCTCCGAAGGGCAAATGAGTTTCTGTTTTCCTTCAATCCATCAGTATTTATTGCACACACACTATGCTAGGGATCCATACAACAATGAACAAGATAAATAAGGCAATCATTATCTTCCTAGAACTTGGGATGCCTTTAAGATACTAAATACTAAGTAGATATTTGTTGAAAGAAACCAACATAGTAAGTGCCAAATGCTAAAAATAAATGGTAAGAGGCTCTAGACAAACCATAGGTTAGCAGTAACTTTTTTTTGCAGTACTCTTTAGCAGATTAACAAGGGGACTCCAAAACGTTCATGAAAAGTGGAATTAAAAGACAAGGCAGGGCCGGTGCCGTGGCTCACTTGGTTAATCCTCTGCCTGCGGCGCCAGCATCCCATATGGGCACCAGGTTCCAGTCCCAGTTGCTCTTCTTCCCGTCCAGCTCTGTGCTGTGGCCTGGGAGGGCAGTGGAGGATGGCCCAAGCACTTGGGAGACCAGGAGGAAGCATCTGGCTCCTGGCTTCGGATCGGCACAGCGCTGGCTGTAGTGGCCATCTGGGGAGTGAACCAAAGGAAGGAAGACCTTCCTCTCTCTCTCTCCCTGTCTATAACTCTGTCAAATAAATAAAAAATAAAAATAAAAAAAAAAGACAAGGCAAATTTTCTGTGAACTTTCTGAAGTTCCTGGTATACAAACATGAGTGCATATAAAAAGATAAGCATGACTGGAGCAGCTCAGAGCTTTGTTTTGTCCACAACATGGTCCAGGACGTTGGTGAAGAATGGGAGATAGCTCTACTAGCTTTAGGAAAAATTAAATATCCAAATAATAAACTGAATCTTGAGAAAAATTATCATGTTCCTTCACCTAAATGTATCTGAAACATTATATTGTACTAAAGAAATATTCATTAACTAGTAAGTTACTTTAGGTAATTTTGAAACAAGAATCATAGGTTAAATGACAAAATTAAATATCCTGCATGTGAAAAGTGATGTCCTCTCTCCATTTTATTTTTCCCTATTATAAAAAAATAGAAGAATTGTTATGTTCAACCAAGTTATGGTAAATAACTTCAACCTTATTTTTTAAAAAGCCCTACATTTCCTAATTAACATTTTGCAACATTTGTTTCCAATAATAATTAATATTTTGCTTCACTTACTTTGGTAACCTATTGCCATGTTTGCTTTCTTGCTTTTCACTTAACCACTTGCAAGTAAAAATTCCAAACAGAATGGCACTACTATTCTAAGAGCAATCACATGTAAAGCTTAGCTGTTATGTCCCCTCAGCAATCTCTTTTTTAAAAGATTTATTTATTTATTGGAAAGGCAAAGTTAAAGAGAGGCAGAGATACAGAGACAGAGAGAGAGAGGTCTTCCATCCGCTGGCTCACTCCCCAGATGGCTGCAACAGCTGGAGCTGTGTTGATCAGAAGGTAGGAGCCAGGAGCTGCCCATATGGGATGTCGGCACTGCAAGCAGTGGCTTTATCCGCTATGCCACAGTGCTGGCCCCTTCAGTAATCTTTGTTCTAAAACTCTATTACTTTTCTTTTCCTTTTATTTTCAATCATACTGTTAGTTTTGGTTAGCATAATCCCTTCTTAAAAGTGTTCACAGGGGGCCAGCGTCGTGGCATAGTTGGTAAATTAGCCACCTTCGACACCAGCATCACATATGGGTGCTGGTTGAGGTCCTAGCTGCTCCACTTCCGATCCAGCTCCCTGCTAATGCACCTGGGAAAGCAGCGGAAGATGGTCCAAGTGCTTGGGGCCCTGCACCCATATGGGAGACAGGGAAGAAGCTCCTGGCTCCTGGCTCCATATTGGCGCAGCTCTGGCTGTTGCAGCCATCTGGAGAGTGAACCAGTATATGGAAGATTCTGTCTCTCTCTCTCTCTTTCTCTCTAACTCGGCCTTTCAAATAAATACATCTTTAAAAAAAGAAAAATGTGTCTACAGAAGATGGGAGAAGAGTGGCTGAGTGGGAAGACTCTGGGAAGAAATCTGAGATTTAGAGTAAATGTAGCCAATAATTAGCTGTGGGTCCCTAGTCAAATCCCTTAAGATCTTCTCCTATAAAAAAGGAGAGGATTGCGTTAGAAGATTTCTACGGAGCTTTTGAATTCTAAAACACTGTGACTGTGAAACCAACGTTGTAGCAGACAGAGCTGGATTTGGAATCAGGAGGACTGGATTTGAGCATAGCTCTGCCACACACCAGCTGTGTGAACACGGACAAGTCATTTAATCTCTCTAAGCCTCACAGAGATTTTCCTGCCAGACTTGGGAAGGATTAAGGGGGTTATTGTATGTCAGAATGCCTCCTTCGCCCTAAAAGAACTACCCAAATGTCAAGTATTATTTTAGAACGCCCAGGCTTCCTCCTTTGGAACTCGTTAGTCAATCAGAAAAAAGCAACCTTAAATAAGTCAGGCCTCATCAATTCAAGTTGCAAAACCAGGACATGCAAGTATACTTAATTGTGCATCCTACTCAGTTTACCGAATTTATGGTTTGGTTCTATAAATGCGTCTGCTTTGATGATTAACAACGCTGGCTAACGCTGTCGATAGGTACTCACTTGTACAGGCCGGTCCTCCTTAAGAAGATGGTCAGTGATCTCGGAATCCAAGTTTTGGGGGAAGGGAGGGGTGGGCGAAACCGTGCACACAGCCTCTGACAGAATTTAAAAACGGATGTTCTCAGTCAGGGAATAACTTCGTGTCGAACCTGCAGGTCCCCTGCGAAGGATGGCAGACCGGGGCCAACACGGAGAGTGGATTTTCCTGTTTTTCAAGCGAGCCAGGGCAACCCTAGAGCCAAGTGCGCTTGGGTGGGCTGCAGGCGGAACTGCCCGGGCCAGACAGCGGGACATGTCACCCAGGCCGGCCCTTCCTGTTCTTTGGGCTCCGTGGAGGCCTTTTGCGTGGAGCCGGGGACCCTAGCTCGTGCGTGCACACTGGCCACCTTTGTTTTCGATTACTCAGCAGGGCTGACCAAGCGTTTCCCTGGGAATGGTTCAGGGCGCGCACACGCCCCTTTGGGGCACGCGTGAACTTTGAACGCGGGGTAGTGCCCAACACCTCGTTCCGGCTCAAGACTCGAGACGCTGCAGGAAGATGCCTCGCCCGGCGGCGGGGAACGGCGGTGCGGCGGCCGTTGGCGCGGTTAGACGAGCCTGACCTCCCGGCCCACGCAAGAGGGTCGCAGCGCCCAGGTGGCCGCGGCCGAACGCGCCGGCCGCCCCTCCCCGCGCAGTGCGCACGCGCGCCCGTCATCCGGGTGCTGGCTGCGGCTGCAGGTTGCGCCGGGGTGGCGGACCGGGGGCGGGGCTAGCGGCTCATTGTGCGCAGCGCTGTGCGGCGCCGCCGGCCGCCGAGGCCCGGGTGGAAGTTGGCGCTGCTGCCGCCGCCCTGCAGCCCGCTCGCTACGCTCTCCTAAGATGGCTGCCGCCGCCGGTGCTGTGGCAGCCTCGGCCGCCTCAGGTCAGGCGGAAGGTAAAAAGATCACCGATCTGCGGGTCATCGATCTTAAGTCCGAGCTGAAGCGGCGGAACTTAGACATCACTGGCGTCAAGACGGTGCTCGTTTCCCGACTCAAGCAGGTGAGACCCGGCGTGGTCCGCGAGGGCGAGCCTAGGCCGCGTCTCGGCGCCCCGTCTCCGCCGCAGCCGCCCGGCCGCCCGCAGCCGCCGGGAGCCACGGGGCGGAGCGGCGAGGGGGTCCCGGGCGGCGGCCGCGCGCGCGCGCGCGTGTGTGTGTGTGTGCGCGCGCGCGTGTGCAGGGCGAGGACCCTGCCGCGGCGCCCCCGCCCCCGCGCGCTGGGCCGGGCCGGGCCGGGCCGGGCCTGGCTCGCCGGGGGCCCGCGAGCCGCCCGGGACCGACCGCCGCAGCCGAGCGCGTCCCCGCCTCCCCCGGGACGTCCCCGCCAGGCTGCGGAGGCTACGGCTGGCCGGCGCGGCCTCCCAAGGGCGGTCGTGGAGACCTGGGGGTCGCTGGGTCCCCAGCCGTGAGCCATGGTGAGCGCGTGCACTTCTTGGCCTCGGAGGGAATGGTTACTTCGGTGACTTCTGCGAAGTTACCGTTTAATTGTGCCCAACCGTTTTCTCCCCTTCTGGGGGAGGGGGACTGGTAGTGGGAGCTGATGGGTGGGTGAGAGAGAGGTTTTGTTTTCTACTGGGTTTTTAGTTTTTGCATCAGCGTAGTGATCTGCTTTTTCTGCCCTGGCTAGCTTTCTGGTTTATTTGAGTGAGCGTTGGAACAGTAGTAGAAGAGCAGTCAGTTTGCGTTATGGAAATTAGGAACACTCCTTAGTTATTTACTTCAGTAGCTAGCACCTTTTCCGCAGTAGAGCGTATTTAGATTTTTGTTCGGCATGACATTTAATTGTCAACTCGGTAGAATTTAAAGCTCCGTGTGATTTTGATACCTAACGATTTGTTACCCCTCCCCCCGAAAGTTTCTCTCTCGCGTAGTTTAATTGCCCTTTTTGTTTGTTTGTTTTTTTGAAGTCGGTTTATGAAATGACTGGCAATTCTAATGTCTTGAGGCTTGAGGTTTGCTAATTTTTTTTTCATTTCGTTTTTATAAAATAAGTTTAGATAGACTGTGTAGCATATTAACTTCTCTTTCTAATGTAGGCTATTGAAGAGGAAGGAGGCGATCCAGATAATATTGAATTAACTGTTTCAACTGATACTCCAAACAAGAAACCAACCAAAGGCAAAGGTTGTTACGAGTTATGAACATATTTTAAAATATATTTTGGTTATATAACTTGCCTCTGCTCTTGTGCCACTTGCCCTGTTTATATAGTGCTACTCTTTGCTATTTCCCTCTGGCACTCTGCCTTCTTGGGTCAAGGAAGAAAAGTTACTGTTGCCAGGCTCTGGAAAACTTGTAGCCCTTAAGATTTGGCTGAAGCAGACCAGAAAGTGAGAGCAGTTGTTTATTGCTTCTGAAAAAATTACAAAGTCAAGTTGCATAATGATACTTCATAGTGTGAAGACCTGAAAATACAGTTTAATACATGTCTCCCTTGCCCCACAATTGGCAGAGTATTGATGGAATTCCTACCGAATCTTTCACCTTGGCTCCTTGCTATTTTCTCTAGTATATTAAAAATCTATAACCTTTATGTTTCTTATTTTGTTTGACTTGGTGGACTTAATTTGTGTTTATGCCATCATACTTCTAATTTTCAGTGAAATTCAAAACTCACCAGTCACACTCATAAGGTAGGGGAAATCCATGATTGATTAGCTTTAAAAAAGAAAAAGTTAAGTTATAGGGATGGTAAACATTTTTACTTGATAACTTGTTAGCCAGGCCAGAGTGAATATTTCTAGGATGTGATGATTTCGTGACTAGCTAGAAATGGCTTAAAGCAAACCTTGTATTAATATAAATGGGATTTAGGTTTTTAAAAAACATCTGGTGAGTGAAATCTTGATTTGAATACTGGCAAATTGCTCTCTCTCCCTCTTTTATTGGGCCGTGGCCAAGGGTGGGCTTGATGTCTCTGGACCCTAGTACCTGTGTAGTTTCCATACAGAATATATCATAGACAACTGTGGCATTCTTTTGGTAATCTTTTTTTTTTTTTTTTTTTTTTGACAGGCAGAGTGGACAGTGAGAGAGAGACAGAGAGAAAGGTCTTCCTTTTGCCGTTGGTTCACCCTCCAATGGCCGCCGCGGTAGCGCGCTGCGGCCGGCGCACCGCGCTGTTCCGATGGCAGGAGCCAGGTGCTTCTCCTGGTCTCCCATGGGGTGCAGGACCCAAGCACTTGGGCCATCCTCCACTGCACTCCCTGGCCACAGCAGAGAGCTGGCCTGGAAGAGGGGCAACCGGGACAGGATCGGTGCCCCGACCGGGACTAGAACCCGGTGTGCCGGCGCCGCAAGGCGGAGGATTAGCCTGTTGAGCCACGGCGCCGGCTTGGTAATCTTTCTTTACCACGTTAAGTGATCCAGATGCCACTCCAGCCACCAAGTGATTGCAACCAGAATAATGTGATTGAGTGGCTTACTCTTGAAGGGAATATTACATTTTGATCTGAAGCACTGGGTATCCGGATTAAGCCAGTACTCTTCGCTGGCTGAGTCTTCAGTATGTATGGAAGGATATCAAAAATGGCTAAGAAGCACTCCTTGGTGAGAGGGGAATGGTGAGGCAGAGAAGATCTTTAGAAAAGTAACAAAGCTATCATGAAGGGCTGTAACTTTTACTGTAATTCTGACTCAGTGTATAACTTGGAGAGATTAATTTGTTTCACTTCTAGAGATAGTTCCCTGTTTTTAGAGATCCTTTTGTTTACAGACCAGAGGCTCTTTTGAAACAGGGAAGCATAAAAAATTCTGGAATAAGTATAACAGGAATTAACTGTGTTTCTCTTAGTAGTTTAAATTCATATCAGTAATTTGATAGATGCTGTTTTAATTATGGTTTTAATTTATTTCAGTTGACTTAATGATTTTAGCATTTAGAGTAAACTTCATTTGATTTTATTCAGCTCTAACCTTTTTAATTTCTTTATATCCCTTTTTCAGTTTCGATTAAGAATGTCATTTATCTTACCCTTAGAAATAGTTTGGGCTGGCACCGCAGCTCAATAGACTAATCCTCCGCCTTGCGGCGCCAGCACACCGGGTTCTAGTCCTGGTCGGGGCACCGGATTCTGTCCCGGTTGCCCCTCTTCCAGGCCAGCTCTCTGCTGTGGCCCGGGAGTGCAGTGGAGGATGGCCCAAGTGCTTGGGCCCTGCACCCGCATGGGAGACCAGGAGCAGCACCTGGCTGCTGGCTTCTGATCAGCGCAGTGCGCCAGCCGCGGCAGCCATTGGAGGGTGAACCAACGGCAAAAAAGAAGAACTTTCTGTCTCTCTCCTCTCACTGTCCACTCTACCTGTCAATACCTGTCAAAAAAAAAAAAAAAAAAAAGTTTGAACAATATAAAATTGTAAGGAACTTTTCAGTATATTTAAGTACATTAACTTTTTAAATATGGATTTCAGAGCTACTTGAAGATTATAACTCTGATGTTCTATGTCTTACGATCTTTAGTTAGAAGTTGTAATGTTTTATCATTTGTGAGTACTTCATGAACTTCGGTCTAGGACTTCCATTGTACATAGCTCTAGTCTTCAGTTCCCAGGATCACTGTCCTGAAAGTCCTGTGAATTACAAAGAATAGAATGTAAGCCCCCAACTCAGAACCTAGTTTATGTTAATTTGCTGTTAAAATGCTATGGGTAAGATTATTTTTAAATTAAGTTAAAATAATTTTTAGAAATCAAATTTGTATAAGGGAAAGTTGCTAACATGTTGATAATTAATGTAGCTTTAAAACCAAGGATATAAGAAGTTAACTGATGTTTTAATGTGATGTCAGTGTTTCAGTCTGCTTGCTGAATTACCCCCATTAAGTTCTTTTTGCCAAATATATATTAATTAGTGGTATTAACCTTGAACATAATTCCCTCTTGGTCATGTCACTTTTTCTTCAATGAGTCTGTTTCTTCTTTTGTAAACTTGGAAATTTTACTTGTTCATCCATAGGCTCTTTTAGCTCTGAAATTTAACAATTGTATATAGCTAGGAGTAAGAAGAAAATTGCTTTCTGTTCACCTTAGACAGATATACAAAGAAGAAACAGGGAAACTCATAGGCCCCCAAGCAATATATTTATTCTTCTGACCAATTATTAGAAAACAAAAGGGGCAAAGAAAGGGATTACTTAAAAGTAATCAGGTAGGGGCTACCTGTGGTGCTGTTACTTTGATTCTAGCTCCCTGCCTGGGAAAGCAGTGGAGGATGACGGAAGTGACTGGGCCCCTATACCCATGAGGGAGATCTGGAGGAAGCTCCTAACTTTGGACTGCCTGGCCTCAGCTTTTGGGGCTGTTTGGGGAGTGAACGAGTGGGTGGAAGATCTCTCTCTTAACTCTGACTTTCAAATAAATGAATCGGTAATGTGTGTATATATATGAGAGAAGCAGTTAGGTAGACCAGTAAGATATAAGATCACGGCTTGTCAGGAAAGTAATAATTCTTGTAATCTTAAAATAGCTAGTAAAAGTTAAATTTAAAAAAGCGGGGCTGGGGGTGGGGCGTCGTGATGTGGTAGGTAAAGCTGCTGCTACAACCTGGCATCCCGTATGGATCCTGGCTGCTCGACTTCTGATCCAGCTTCCTATAATTGCCTGGCTTAAAGCAGCAGAAAATAGCCCAAGTGCTTGGGCCCCTGCACACTTGAGGGAGACCCTGATGAAGCTTCTGGCTCCTGGCTTCAGCCTGGCTCAGCCCTGGTTTTTGTGGCCATCTGGGTTGTGAACCAGAGGGTGGAAGATCTCTCTTTCTGTCTTTCCCTTTCTCTGTAACTCTGTCAAACAGATAAAAAAGATCATTGAGAGAGAGAGGAGTGGGTGTTGTGGCCCCATGAGTTGAGGTACAGCTTGGGACTCCTGCATCCCTCTTTGGAGTGCCAGTTACAGTCCTAGCTATTCCAGGTCTGGTCCTGCATTTTTGCTGATGTATCCTGAGAGGCAGCAGATGATGGCTTACGTTCCTGGGTCTATGCACCTATGTGGGAAACACAGATGGAGCTTTGGCACCAGGCAACAGGCTCCTGGCTTCATCCTAACTCAGCTGTGGGTTTTATGGGCATTTGCAGAAGAGGAGGGGAATCATGGCATGATCAATTTCTGTCTGTCTCTCTGTCTCTACCTTTCAAGTAGATGGAGATAAATAAATAGAGACAAGCTCCATGGGTCTGGAAAAATCACTTAGGTGCAACATGCTTATTGTATAAATGTAAGGTAACTATTTTAACTGTTTTAAAATTATTGTGTTTAGACAGAGGAAAAAGAACTATATTCTCATAGAATTATTTTTTAAAGATGCAGTTATGAGCACCAACTTGCAATGAATGTTGATAATGTTATAGTGGGTACTTTATAAATTTGTTTACATAGTTAATATGGTACAATAATTTGTATTTTAGATTGCTTTTCCCTTCTGTGTTTTTTCACAGTCTTTCTGTTACGAAGTTGTTAATAAATAACCTAGACAAAAGCTTCGCCCATTGAGATTTAGTGTCATATTATTTGGGTGTGTGTTAAGAAAGTGGTTAGACTGGTAGAGCTAACTCATTACTTGTTTAAGAGATGATAGATTCAGTCCTTTGGTTCACCTAACAATGGCTTCTTTTCTTTGAGATTTTTAACCTTTTAAGGTCACCTCTAAACTTCAGCAAAAGTATTTAGTTAATAGGAAGTATTCAGAATTACGTTTAATAATACTGTACTTACTGATGTTGAGATTAATTTTGTAATCTCATCTAGGCTTTATATAGATTAAAACTCCTATATAAAAATTGATTTTTTTCCCTTATTGATACAAGTATTATTTGAGGTTACAGTTTTGACCAAACAGCTGATGTCTAATTTTTGTGGCAAATAATATATTTATAATTACACATTACTCTGTAAAGCTTTTTAAAGTTTATGTGTGAATCAAATAGGACAATATAGAAATCAGCCATATAAAGCACATTTTATATAATACACAATGACAGTGTAATACTCATTTTTGACTCCCCCTCCTTTTCAGATTGCAGTATGTTTAGCTGGTAAGGAGCTTGCTACTGAGAATTATGGTACTCTTGGGTATGGAATTGTGCTGGATATACCTTGAGTGCCCACCAGACTGAAAGCTCATTAGGGCCCGCAGGTGATCTTTTCTGTACCTCTTTCTTTGTGATGGCTGGTATACAGCATGGCACATTCTAGGTACTCATGAACGATGTGTTGAATGAATACTTAGGGCCATTTGTTGGCTTTCTTAATGACTGCTTTTTAAAAAGTCTCTTGGTGCCTGTTCTTTGTAGGAAGCTCATACATGGGGGGACTAAGAGTCTTTACTGTCTTCCAAACACTGTTTTTAAGTTGCTCTCTCAAGGGCACTAGTGACTTCTCCTTACATAATGATGGGTAAAGGGTATGCTTACTTGCAGAATACAGGAATCCTTGCTTAATGCTGTTATTCTCTACCAAGTTGTTGCTTTGTTGGAAGGTCTCCTATTCTTCATTGGAATATTGCCCAGCCTCGAGGTTGTAAATATCATTTTCTTCACAAGGCCAGCCTTTTTGTCTTAGCTGTTAAAACCTTCATTTGCCTTCACAGTTGTATTCAGTGGATAATGTTGATCACCAGAGCACTCCTGTCCTTTTTCAGCTATGAATCTTGTCAGACGTGGTGTGTGTCAGGGATCCTGGTGGGGTGTTAGGAAGAATTTTCTTATACAGTATTTTAAGATAGGATGCATCTTCCAAGTTGGTCATCTAGGTGTTCTCAATTAGTAGAAAACTCCAGGTTTCAGAAACTTGTCTTTTCAATGAGCCCAGGTAAAATAAAGTGTGAATTGTGCATGAATTGAAGGGAAAAAAAAGTCATCATTATTAGTTGCATCAGAAAAAAACTTTAACAAAGAGTTTGAACAGTGGTTTAGAGTTTAAGGGTAGAAATTATCAATTTATTTAATCAACTATTGACATTACAGTAAAAGGGCCTTAGTGTTGTGCAATTACAGGGGTTAACTGTTCATGTCATAAACTGTACAGTCTTGGCTGGCGCCGTGGCTTAACAGGCTAATCCTCCGCCTTGTGGCACCAGCACACCGGGTTCTAGTCCCGGTTGGGGCTCTGGATTCTATCCCGGTTGCCCCTCTTCCAGGCCAGCTCTCTGCTATGGCCTGGGAAGGCAGTGGAGGATGGCCCAAGTGCTTGGGCCCTGTACCCGCATGGGAGACCAGGAGAAGCACCTGGCTGCTGGCTTTGGATCAGCACAATGCGCCGGCCGCAGCGGCCATTGCAGGGTGAACCAGCGGCAAAAAGGAAGACCTTTCTCTCTGTCTCTCTCTCTCTCACTATCCACTCTGCCTGTCAAAAAAGAAAAAAAATAAAAATAAAAAAATAAACTCTACAGTCTGAGTAACCTCACACGGCAACCCTACTACCCTCGAATAGTAGTTTATATTCTGGTTTTACAGTATTGTTTTCCAACTGTTAAAGGGAAGATTTTCATTAGAAAATTTAGGTAATCCAGAAAAGTACAAAAAAGTGAAAATCATCCATATTCCCAACACTCTGAATTTGTCATAGGGAGCATTTTGTTGATAAGGTATGTAGCAATGTGTGTAGGAAGAGGTTTTTTAAAAAATAATAATAATTAATTTGAGAGGCAGAAAGAGACAAACAGCTAGAGTGGTGTCTCCAACACCTGAAGTCTGGAACTTAGTCTGGATCTCCCACATGGGTGGCAGAAGCTCAGCTGTGTGAGCTACCCCCTGCTGTCTCCCAGCGAGCCCATTAGCAGAAAGCTGCAACTTGAGTTGAAGCACAGCCAGGACTCTAACTCAGATGAGATTTATGCATCTCAAATGGTGCATTAACCACCGCACCAAATGCCCACCCCAGGACAAAAATATGATGTTTAAGGATTGCCCCCCTTCAACAACTAGAATAGGTTCACACTGTATGTGGTGTTGTTAAAAGAAGATGTGCAGATTTTTTCTAGTCTGGAAAATAACTTTGCTCCTGTAGTCCTCTCTTTCTAGCTTTAGCTACACTCAGTTATGTCAGTGGTTGGCAGTCAGCAATCTGCAGCAGAGTTATTTGAGTTTTTAAAATATAGATAGCAAGCTTTGTTCCCCTAGAGATTTGGGTTCTGTTGTTCTTTTGGGGACCCTGGGTATCAGTATTTTCTGGAAGCTGCCTGGGTGACTCTCATGTGCAGCAGGAGTTACTGGTGACTGCCCTAACGTTTAAATTTAGCATCATTTTCATTCATCTCTCTTTGCACTAATCAGTTTCCAACTAGTTTAATATACTTTAGTTTTTGATTCTCACAACAGTGCTAAGTTAAGCAGAAGTTCTTTTTATTGATAAAACAATTTTAATCTGTTTATTTATAAATGTGACCTCTTGTGAATCCAGTTAAGTTTTTGCTATTCTTTAAAATCTTACATGTGTATATGTTTGTATGCCAGAAATGTTTATTCTGGTTATATTTGGATGACGAATTAAGAGATGTTAAGAAAACAACAGTTTTTGTATTTTCCAAATTTATTATAATAGATGTGAATTTATTGCAATTTTTCAAAAATAAAAGTAACCTGTTAGATGACTGTTGTGTTTGAGTCAATGTCCAAGGCCTTTTAGAAAAATGAGTTCATTGCTAAAACACCAGTTTACCAGAAGAGAAGTTAAACACATGCGAGCAATCAACATAAGGCATAGCCGATGGTTATTTAAGATACTGTGTGCAGTTGGAGAGTGGCTGTTGCTAGAAACAGTAATGCTGTTCACTTTGGCGTACCCTCCGACTCTTCCCTCGTGTGCAGCAGAAAGCCCGTGACTCAACAGTTCGTGCATCTCATAGCAACGTCTGTGAATGTTCAAGGGGAGAAGTTACTCAGTCACGAAGTATTTTGGCAAAATTACTTTAAAATTTACTTGTTAAGAGAGTTTTGTTTATGGCTTGGAAGTGTTTCTCAAAAACGGAAACTGCAGGCCTTCGTAAGACTGACTTGCCTTTGGAGGAAGAAACCATCTTGTGATCAAAACCCACTATTCACTTTTCTGAAACACAAAGAGTTCTAAAAACTGAAAAGTTTTAAAACATTTGGTGGCCTAGGGAGGCTATTCGTAGATTTTTTTGAAGATTGTAGACTATTTGTAAATTGATCCCCTTTGATGTGATATGCATTGTATCATTGCACAAATATTTCTGCAATTGGTAGTGAGATACTATTTCAGAAGCTACTGAGGTAACTTTTAAAATAATTTTTACAAGATTTATTTATTTATTTATTTGAAAGGCAGAGTTACAGAGAGGCAGAGGCAGAGAGAGAGAGGTCCTCCTTCCACTGGTTCATTCCACAGATGGCTGCAACAGTGAGAGCTGGGCCTATCTGAAGCCAGGCGCCTGGAGCTTCTTCCTGGTCTCCCACGCGGGTCGAGGCAGGGCTCAAGGACTTGGGCCATCTTCTGTTGCTCTCCCGGGCCATAGCAGAGAGCTGGATGGGAAGTGGAGCAGCCCGGACTCAACCAGCACCTATATTGGCTGCCGGCACTTAGGTGGCTGCTTTACCCACCACAGCACAGTGCGGGCCCCTAACTTTTAAAAATTTATTTTTCAGATCATGTTTAATACTCAATTTATTTTTTGTTTTCGTTCCTCAAAGCATTGCAGTTTGGTGTCAGTCTGCATTAAGCTTTCAGTTAGCTACTTCCTCTTGGGCTTGCCACTACTTCCCTTTGACCAATTCACATTTCCATGGCACATGCCAGATTCCCTGAAGGACAAAACAAATGAATCTTGTTAGCTGATTGCGTAATTTGCTACGGGAGCAACAGCAGCACAGACTTAAATGGAACAGAGATGTGAATGGTTACTGACTGTACAAAAATGTGCCAATGGTAGTGTTGCTTGTTGGAATCTGAGGTTTTTTAAGTTTTTCTTTGTTTCTCATCTGACATTACAAAAGTTAGGGGCCTGTAAGATGTAGTTTGTGGCATCATTAACGTTAGGAATATGCAGTTGTTATTGGCAGGCTACAGTTGCATATGAAGCTAGTTTGACTGCCTTGTCCTAGTGGGGCCAAGTAGAAGTCCAGGCTTTGTTTACCACTAGCATCCGACCCAGGACTTACTCCGTTATCAGTCAGGAAATACAGAATGCTCCTGTCTGCTGATTTGTTGTATTGTAAGTTCTAGGCTGGTTGATATACACTACAGCCTTAAAAACGAGTTATATTTTATGTGAGGAGGGAAAATACATGAAGTCTTCCAAAAGTTCATGGAAAATGAGTGTTATGAGAAAATTTTGCATGGATTTAAAAATTTTTGTACTGAAATAAACTTATCTTTTCCATTTTTTTCCACAAACTTTTAGAAGTGTTTTTTTTTTTGTTTTTGTTTTTACACAGGAAGAAATCACAGTAGTTTCTACTTTAACATGTATAAAACAAGCCCAAAGTTACAACTAAAAGCATTAAAAAGTTAATGTAAAAGTTTGGTTTTCTGCAACACAATATCAGTATGCCACTCCAGGTTCATTTTTGTATATTTGAAATTCTTGGCCTCGTAGTCCTGAGTTTCTAAGCTGGTAATGTTTATTGTCTAATGCTTGTGTGTGTGTGTGTGTGTGTGTTGCAGGGAGGGTGTGGGGTGGCAGTGTATGGCTGTTCTGCAGGTTGTTTTTCAGTGGTGGGGGGTGGGGGGAAAGTTTGGTATTTTTAAAACTTATTTCTCCCAGAAAGTAACACCTTTAAGATTGATTTTGTTGTTGTTTACTTTCCTGTTAAAATATATTCATTTAAGAAGAAAAATTGAGCCAATCTAAAGAAAAAATGGTAGATTAAGTAGATAGGCAAAAATCCTGAAGCTGGCCTGTGAATGACTGAGGCTTGGGAAGCCCTGGACCAGAGGAACAAGAGATTAGAGGAAGATGCCTGCTTGCTGATTAATAGCCATTGGAACCCACTTCTGTGCAATCGGCTAGATCTGGCCAGTCTTGTCCTGCAGGGTTACAAGTTCACAGTCTTCAACTCACCTGGCATTTGTAGTGTTAGCCTTTCATCTTTGCTAGTCCCTGAAAAGCTGCATTCCAGTTAGAGGGATTTTAGGCATTAGGAAGCAAAGTGGAGAAAATTTGTCAGACTGGAGGAGTCCCAAAATATCAGGGTAGTCCTTTTTATTTCACGTGGAAAGGCAATGTTATGCTCCCTTAGGGTAAATATATGGTGTCAGGAGGTACCTAGAAGGAATAGTCTTCTGTGTTTTCTGTCCAGGAGTAACTGTTCAACCGGGGAACCATCCTAACCTAACTATGGTTGGAGGTCCGACAAGCCAGGCCATATAAGGGTACACCAAATGGAATTTAAAAACTTAAAAATTAAATTAAAAAATTTTGTAGTCTTTGTATAATATTTCTCCAAAAAATATTTTTTCTGTGAACTTTAAAAAAATATACGTGTTTATGTTCATCTGCTGAAAGGCAGAGCAGCAATCTGCTGGTTTACTCCCCAAATGCCTGCCACAGCCAGGGTTGGACTGGGCTGAAGCCAGGAGCTTGGGACTCCATCGGGGTCACCTACGTGGGTGGCAGGGGCCCAAGCACTGTCTAACAGGAAGGTTGATCAGAAACAGAGCAGCGTGGACTCTTACTCCTGTATGGCATGTGGGATCCCAAGCAGCCGAACCTCCTATGCCACAATGCCTGTCTCCTTTCATAGTAGGCATTTTCATTAACTTCTTGAAGACTCCACAAATCCATTATGCATGAATTTAAAAGTTTCTACACTAACATAAACTTGTCTTTTAATTCCATTTTCTACAAGATGTTTGAAGTACCTTGTAAACAAACTATCTCTCAAGCACACACAAGAAGCCCGTTACTGTTGGTGCCTCTGAGGCAGGGGAGCCAAGAGCTAATGGTCATTGGCAGAACTTTTTAAAATCGAATTTCTGCTTGTACCTTTTAGATTCTTTATGATACCTCTGTATTTTCTGTTCTAAAGTAAAAATTATTTTAAAATGTAAATTAAAATACCACAGGCTCATATATAAATGTTTGCTAAACCTTAATTCCACTTCTTTTAATATTTGCCGATTTCCCTCTAGTTTTATATATGCATATATTTGATTAAGTAGAGCTAGTTCTTTGTTAACCATTTCATATACACACACACACACATAATGTTTAGTGATCACATCAGGGAAATTGGCGTACGTGTCACTTCAGACATATATTATTTTCTTTGTGTTAGGAATTTTTTTTAATATTGTGGAACATTCTGTCTGAGTGTGATAGAAGAGTTTAATGAGCTCTTCTTCATCCAATACTATTTTCTTTTTCAGGAAAGGAATATTTTTACTTTTTTCTTTAAAAGATTAATAAATACTTTCTGATGAACAGGCTTTCTCAGTGGTTCTAATCTAGCCTTTAAGAACAGACTAGTCAGAGAGGCTTGTTCTCATTTTGTAAAATTTTCACATACAAACTAAATTTGGTAGCAAAGAGAGGGATAATGGTGATAACTATAAAATTAGAAGGATGTATACTTTTATCTGAAAGACCATAGTAAACCAAAACTTGTGTTTTCCCTAAAATAAAAACACCAACATTTTAAGTAGGAAATTCACGCCACGATATGTGCTGCACTTCATCACTCATTTGATTCTCTTGAGCCTTCATGTACTTCCAGGGTAAAAGGAAAATGTCCACCGTGTTTTCACGTCCCTACACAGACCCGGGTCTTGCTGTGCTTTTATCGCTTATTCATGGGAAGGATTTCACATTGGCAGTAGTTAAGACAGACAGGGGCTGGTGAGGAGACCGGGGAGAGAGAAGCACTGTAGCCTTCTTCAGGTACCCCAGCAGCTGATCCTCCCCACCTCCACCCCAGGCTTGAGCTCAATGGTCACACTGCCAGGGCCTGCTGCAGGGCTAGAGAAAAGCTCATAAGTTGGCCTCAGGGAGGAACATCTGTTCACATTTCAAAAGAAATGAAAAACATTTAAGTACAAACGTTCTAGCAGCTGTGTTTTACAGTCTTCTGATACATTATGGATTTTAAAGTAGGTTTTTGTGAACTAGACTGAAAATATAATAAATTTTTAGCACTGGCTGTGTGGAAAGCTTTTTTTTTAATGTGGAAAACGTTTTTAAAGTTCCAGCCACCAATTTGTAAAGTTTTCAAGATGAGATGGGCAGAGAAAGTCTCTAGGCTGTCTGGAAACTATTAGCAGTTTCTACTCCACAGCAATTTCTGCTTGCTTTAAATCAGTCATCATGTTAAGTGACCAGTGCTATTTATACTTAGGTTTTTGGACAAATAAAAGACTACTATTGAAGTAGTCACTGTACTTCAGGAATTTCTTATCTCCATGGGGAGGCAGGATGTACTTGAACAAAGTACAAGGCAATGTATAATTAAGTGATGAATGTATTGTAAGATGCAAATTAAAAGTATGAGAATTGTTATTTAAGAGTAAGCTTGTTGTGGAGAACTTAGCAAAGGCTTTGTGGGGATACAGGTCTTGAACCCAGCTATTAGGTGACTGGTTATATGTATATATGTTTATGGTTAGTACAATGCCATTGAAAGGTACTGCTGCTTCTGAGAAAATTGAAGAGACTTCAAGTGGTTTAAAGAAAATGTAGCATATTTGTCAAGTCAGTTAAGATGAGGGGTTGATATGTAGGATTATTTGCACAGTATATTTCCACACAAGCAGCATGCCATTGTTCATGAGGTTTTGTTGTTGATGTTGTTTGGGACAGCCAAGACCAGGTGGCTGGTTGATTAGCAGTTGGCATTAGTGGATTTGGGAGTGGAGAGATACTGCAGGGTAAACTGAATGTTATTTTGCTTTTAAGGAAATAAAATATTGATTGTTAACCCAATTTCCTTCTTCCACAGGTAAAAAACAGGAAGCAGATGAGTTGGGTGGAGATGCTTCTGTGGAAGATGATGCTTTTGTCAAGGTAAAATGTTAATTATTCAGGTTAAGACCTTTATGTGGAGATTAGCATTTTGCATGATGAATTTTCTGCATTTCATTTGAACAAGACCCTGAAGTATGTAAACTAATATTTAGTGATATTGTCAATCTCATTAACTCTCATAATTGAGAAACACAATTGCTTTTTATTTAGTTAAATGAAACAGGCCTTTGCTTAGAAATCTGAGGCATAGAATCCAGAGGAATAGTTAAAGGACAATTTAATATGTTAATTCGAGATCAAAAGAACACTGTGAAAGATACTGGTGATTTGTAATCTGTTTATTGCGTTTGGAGTTTGTACATAATATACAAAACTTAGATTAATGTAGACTTTAAAATGAAGAGAGAAAATTACTATTGTGTTGTTACTTGTTAAGAATCAAATTAAGAAATTTGTTTTGCTCCTTTAAAGATAATTAAGCCAGGTGTTTTTTTGGCTGAAAAGGAATGTGCTTCAAAATTTACCAGCCAGAAAAAGAATGTAACTTTAATTGGGTCTGTGACAATTCTATGTACAATAGAAATAGAAGCGTTATTTTAAATGGTAGTTGAAGTTTTTATTTGTTTTGTCTTCACTTTAATGAAAAGTGATCTACTTACTCATTGTTAGGTCTTAAGTATTGTGGTATTTACAGGAATTATTTAATGAGCACAGCTCCTCTTAAAATAATATACATTGATACCCACATATATTTGGTTTTTCTGTGCAGTTAGTCCATATTGTCATTATGTCTCTGGATATGTCTGTGTGCCCCACCATGAAGTCAGCTCATGTCCACTCAGCTGCTCTTTTCTCCTACCTCTTAACTTTTCCCTCTCTGCAGTCTACACACGGATCTTCCACAACACAACACACAGCACATACTTGGAGGCCAGGCTTGGAGAGAAAGAAGTATTTGGTTGAGGAGTCAACCCTGAAAGCATATAGTTTTAGGAAATATTTTTCCAAGAATCCATTCAAATCAATGATTCGCATGTCTAGAATCAGTCAGATTTTGTTTGACCCTTTGGGTGTTCTGTTACCCTTGTCCTGTTTTCTCCTATCAGTTTGTGCCTTTGCTGTTTTTACTTTCTTTTTTTTTTTTTTTTTTTTGATTATTTATTTACAGGCAGAGTGGATAGTGAGAGAGAGACAGAGAGAAAGGTCTTCCTTTTTGCCGTTGGTTCACCCTCCAATGGCCGCCGCGGCCGGCACATCGCGCTGATCTGAAGCCAGGAGCCAGGTGCTTCTCCTGGTCTCCCAGGACTTGGGCCATCCTCCACTGCCTTCCCGGGCCATAGCAGAGAGCTGGCCTGGAAGAGGGGCAACCGGGATAGAATCCGGCGCCCCGACTGGGATTAGAACCCGGTGTGCCGGCGCCGCAAGGCAGAGGATTAGCCTGTTAAGCCACGGCGCCGGCCTGTTTTTACTTTCTTCAGTTGTCTTCACTAGTCAATGTGTGATTAAGCAAAAGTTACCCAGAAGCTGGAAAACACTGGGACTTAGTAAAAAGTCCTTTAATTTTCAAATGTCTAACTTTCTTTCCATTTATAAAAATGTTAGTCATTTGAAATGTTATAAAGAGACAGATCTATTCAGAAAAATAATAGTACTATCTCTTACCTGTGCTCAAAATATGCCTTTGTGTTATTATCAAATGAACCCTGTGATAATGTCTAGAACAGCAAAGGAATTGGTTTTAAAAATCCTGCTTACATATATTTTCTGTTTATGTTTCTTTTTCCACTTTGGAAGTATCAGCATTTGTGATATATTGAACTGGAATTCAGTGAATATGTTTTCTTTGTCTCCCAGAATTGGTAATTTTGGAATTAAATGACAGTGGTGGGTAAATACCACTTATTGCCTAAATGTTTGAAGAGTATGGAAATTGCTTCTGTGGATAAGTGAGGAGAATGATTACACTGGCACTTGAGGGCAAGTGAAGTTCCCTCAGAGGCTTCTTTGCTCTTTTTTGCACTTCCTTTACCATCACGCAACCACCTAATTCCATTTTCAACTTCCACTCGTATTTTGACAAGGTTGGTCAAAGCAGAGATGTCCCACTACCTCAAGCACTCCACATTCCAAAACAGTCATGTGCCTTTTGTGCCTGCCTCCCTACAGAAATTTCTGGTCCTTCACTGCAATTCAGCTGTGTTAGTCCTGCCCCTGCCCTTTTCCCCTTTTAACCCAGAAATCTTTTGTTGGTTTTACTTTAGGAATAGGAACGGAGGAAGGGAATGCTTATTGCTTTTAGCCCTTTGTCTAGCCAAGCAGATTGCCGCTTTGTTAACACTGAAGAATCGTGTATCCATGAACTTTTAGGGGAATCGTGTAGCCATGAACTTTTAGGGTACACAGACCTTGTTAGGACAGATTGCAACGTACGTTCCCCTGTGGCACAGTGAGATATTTCAAAACAAATACATGTAAATTACTTAGTTGCATAGTTTTCAAGAACAGATGTTGATAAAGCAATTGAACATTCATTCCTTATTATGAAATAGAAATAAACTTTGTTTTGACATCTAAGACTTCCAGGGTCTTCCAGTTAAATCAAACTGTGGCATGTGGAGCAGTCAAATTATTTCTTTGAAGGCATATCATCTGGACAGCTCCTAGAATGTGGCTTGGTAAACATTTAAATAGCTTGACTTTAGAGCCACTCTTAACAGTGTGCACAGAACATCTCAATTAGTGTGCATTTCAATGTGAGAGATATTAAAATTCTTGGTTTAATGATCTTGGTATTAGACTCCTCTTTTTAAAGACACAGTTAATATGTAAGGTAAAATGGTTGAACTTTGACTTTGGGAATAATATCAAAATATGATCAAATTTCACACAGTTAGTTGTAAGTTACCAAAAAATGTTTGATGGATAGCCTACTACTTTGCCTCTGGTTGTACCAAATTTTCTTACCATTAAAAGGACTGTGAATTGGAGAATCAAGAGGCACATGAACAAGATGGAAATGATGAACTAAAGGACTCTGAAGAATTTGGTGAAAATGAAGAAGAAAATGTCCATTCCAAGGAGTTACTTTCTGCAGAAGAGAACAAGAGAGCTCATGAATTAATAGAGGCAGAAGCAATAGAAGATATAGAAAAAGAGGACATCGAAAGTCAGGTCTTTAGCCAGTTTTTTTTTTTTTTTTTTTTTTTTTTAAGATTTATTTATTTACTTGAAAGTCAGAGTTACACAGAGAGAGAAGGAGAGGCATACAGAGAGAGAGGTCTTCCATCCACTGGTTCACTCCCCAGTTAGCCACAACAGCCGGAGATGTGCCAATCCGAAGCCAGGAGCCAGAAGCCTCTTCTGGGTCTCCCATGCAGGGGCAGGGCCCAAGGATTTAGGCCATCCTCTACTACTTTCCCAGGCCATAGCAGAGAGCTGGATTGGAAGTGGAGCAGCTGGGACTTGAACCGGCACCCATATGGGATGCTGGCACTGCAGGTGGCGGCTTAACCTGCTACGCCACAGCGCCGGCCCTTTTAGCCAGTTTTTTAAACACATGACACCCATAAAATTAAGTTTTAAATAGTTAAAAAAAAAAAAAAGATTTTTTTTCCTGGTTCAGTTTGGAAATCTCAGGATATTTTTGAAGTATATTTTTAAAGTTACTTATAAATCACCCAGAATCTTACTACCTAAGGAAATCTTAAATTTTTTCTTACCTCACATAAATGTATATTTTTACACAGTTGTTATACTGGAAGCTGCGATTTATTCTAAATTCTATTTTCATATAACATGTCATAATGACTTCATAATCTGTGTGTTATACCTAATTTATTAGGCTGCTTTCCATTTGTCTGATAGCAACTCCTTTAATTTTGGACATTTAAGTTCTACCCTATTTTGAATGAGTGTATTAATTTCACTCAGACTTCGAAGCATTCCTTGACGGGAGGTTGTCTTTTCCCCTAGGCTATTTTAGAAGGTATGAAAAAGCTACTTTAATTTGCATTTCTTTGGTTATTATAAAAGGGTGGGGAAAATACGAATGAAAGTTTAATTTTTAAATTTTTTGATTTTTTAAAAGGTTAGTTTTAAAGCACATGGTTTTTGAAATTTTTCTTTAAAAAGCAAGCTGTCCTGCTTTGAAGGAGGTTATTACATCATAAGAAAACCAATGGTTCAGGGGAATCAGCGCTTGTTAGTATTTATGCTTCAAACACTTCCCCTTCTACCTAGCCTAATAAGTGAGGGGCTCAGGGAAGATTCCTCTAATTCTCTACTAACATGACTAATGTTTTATGTTGGCATAAAACATACAGTTTAAATTCTTAAGCGTTGATTTAGTACCTACACAGCCATAGACACTGTGCCCACAAAGCAGATATTATCAGGTATAAACATAAAAGCATTCTCATTTTACCCAGATACTTTGTAAAGCAAAGCTATTGTATACCCTTTTACTTAGGAAATTGAAGCTCAAGAAGGTGAAGATGATACCTTTCTAACAGCCCAAGTAAGTTTTCATTTGGTCCTATGAATCTGATATTGTGGGTGGAAGGGCTTTGAAAAGGAATCTTATTTTGATGTCATAATTTTGAATTCATAAAATTGCCTTAAATTTAATACTGGGTTATATATGTATGGTGTATACAAAATACTTAAAACTATTAGCAAATAGTTGAAATTATTATTGCCAATAAATAGCTGAAATTATTGTTGCTATAAAGATATTTGGAATTATTATGAGGTTTCTGCCATTTTCAGAATTAAAAATTACCCTTTCTGTAAAACATAACTCTGGTTAGCAATCTTATGAGAAATCTTATTCTCCCTTATTTTTTGTGTCACTTTGGTGTAAAACAAATAGTTTAAACACATTAATATCCTTTAATTCTGTGTTCTAGAAACTTATTCACTGTGTCCATATGGAAAACAACTGCACTTCATGATAAAATTTGGTTTTGTTATATGTGATATTTATAGTATATATCTTAACACCTGATTCTCAGATGCTCAGTTTCTGTAGTTTAAAAATATGCTTTGTCTCTTTTTATAACTATATTCAAGAACCCCTTATTCATGTACAACCTTTAAATGGCTTATTTTCCAATAGAAAGAGAGGTTTCCCTGGTTTGCTAGGCTTCAGAATAATGGTATAAGGTCTGTTATTTCCTCACTGGAATCTTTAGAGAGGCTTATATTTATGGACTGAATTGCCCCAGTGATGCCTTCTTTGCCCCTCTTGCCTGTGAAATGCACTCAGTTTTTATTGCAAGGGAAGAAACTTGTTTTTGACCATTTAGAATATTCAGAAAGGAAATGTTAGGGCTGTGATAGCAGTTAGGCCTGTCCAACATCCTATCCCTAAGTTCATTCATTCCTTAGTACTAAAGAATACATTAGGAAGATTGACCCTTAAATTGAATAAATAACCTTTCCAGATTACTGATTTGCAGATAGTTGGAATTAAACTCTTCATATCCTTGGGCAACTAGCTTTTTCAGTTGGATCAAGGGCTACTCCTATAGTCGTGCAAGCTATGAGTTGTGAAAATACTGGATCGAAGGATCTCTCATTTACAAAGTTGATTATTTAGGTATCTATTTATTTTTAAAGATTTATTTATTTTTTATTTATTTGAAAGGCAGAGTTACAGAGAAAGGAGGAGAAGAAAAAGAAAGAGAGAGATATCGTCATTTGCTGGTTTACTCCCCAAATGGACTCAGTGGCCAGGACTGGGCCAGGCCAAAGCCAGGAGCCCAGAGCTTCCTCTGGGTCTCCCATGTAGGTACAGAGGCCCTAGGAGTTGGGCCATCTTCTGCTGCTTTCCAGGTGCATTAGCAAGGAGCTGGATCAGAAGTGGAGCAGCTGAGTCTTGAACCAGCCCCCATATGGGATGCCAGTGTCGCAGGTGGAAGCTTAACCTTCTACGCCACAGTGCTGGCCCCAATAATAGGTTATTTATTGCAAACTTTCTTAACCAATAGAAATAAAGCATCTTAAAAAATGAATGGGAACATTTTCTCATTTCCCCACATTTTGGGGGCTAAAGATAGCCTTGCTGATAGTGAAAGAATATTTATTTCTCTTCAGAAGACAGGGAATTTAAAATTTCAGAGAAATTTCCTTTAAGTAAAGTGACCTTTTTCTCTTTCTAAATAATGTATGGTGGAACATCTAGAAATCTATAAATGATACCTCGGTTTCACCATGTGCTAATGATTGTAAACAGGCTTACAGAGTATGTTACTCTGAATATAGTAGTGCCATCACCCAGCTTCTGCTATTATCAACTCATAACCAGTCTTATTTCCCCTGTACCTCTGTCTCTTTCCCTTTCTGCATTATTTTGAATCAAATCCATCTGTGTTTTACTTGGAAAATTTCAGTATGTGCCACTAAAAGAGAACTCTTAACATCATTAAGTCAGTGTTTAAATGTTCTACTGTCTGTTATTTTTTTCCCTTTATAGGTATTGTTTGAATCCAAATAGAAATAAGATCTACATATTGTGACTGATTAAAGTGTTTATTAGCTCCTCAACCTTCCCCCACCAACACACACAAATACACGATTTTAATTCTTGAAAGAATTGAGTTGTTTATAGAGCAGGGTTTGCAGTGTTTCTTAAAGAGTTATCTTTGTCTTTGCTATGTCACAGCTATTCAGCTCTGCTTTTGTAGTGTGAAAGCAGCTGTAGACAATATGTAAATGAATGGGCATGGCTGTGTTTCTATAAATATTTACAAAAATGGGCATTTGGTATTGTTTGCCAACTCCTGCTATAGAGCTTCTAAAGTCTAGATTTTGCATCTAAAGTCTAGATATTCCTGTGGTGTCATTCCACAGATTCACTTATATACTGTTACTTTCTGTAAACTGGTAAGTCGGTTATAGGATCAAGGGGCTTACTGTCAGATTAAGATATCAGATCTCCCCCATCATAACACATACGTATTTTTTAGGTAGGATAGTATTCTTCCATTTGAATGCTATAATATCTGGTTGAGTATTTTTGTGTTGATTCTAGTCATTGATGAGCTTTACCCCATTAGGAGCTGCAAAATTTTGACATTCTAATCATATCATTTCTTCTTTATTTATTAGCTGGAGTATTTCTAGAAAGAGAAATTCTTCATCTACTATTTGTTTTCCCATTTACAGAGGAAAGCTAGGATGTATGTTTGATTCTTTTTTTTTTTTTTTTTTTTTTTTGACAGGCGAGTGGACAGTGAGAGAGAGAGACAGAAAGGTCTTCCTTTGCCGTTGGTTCACCCTCCAGTGGCCACTGCGGCCGGCGCACCACGCTGATCCAAAGCCAGGAGTCAGGTGCTTCTCCTGGTCTCCCATGTGGGTGCAGGGCCCAAGCACTTGGGCCATCCTCTACTGCACTCCCGGGCCACAGCAGAGAGCTGGCCTGGAAGAGGGGCAACCGGGACAGAATCTGGTGCCCCGAAGGGACGAGAACCTGGGGTGCCGGCACTGCAGGCGGAGGATTAGCTTATTGAGCTGTGGCACCAGCAGTATGTTTGATTCTTTAATTTTAGTTGCCAATTTTTAGAATAATGAGCTGGGGGCCGGCGCTGGAGCCCAATAGGCTAATCCTCCACCTTGCGGTGCCGGTACACCGGGTTCTAGTCCCGGTCGGGGCACCGGATTCTGTCCCGGTTGCCCTTCTTCCAGGCCAGCTCTCTGCTGTGGCCCGGGAGTGCAGTGGAGGATGGCCCAAGTGCTTGGGCCCTGCACCCACATGGGAGACCAGGAGAAGCACCTGGCTCCTGGCTTCGGCTCAGCGTGATGCGCCGGCCGCAGCAGTCATTGGAGGGTGAACCAATGGCAAAGGAAGACCTTTCTCTCTGTCTCTCTCTCTCTCACTGTCCACTCGCCTGTCAAAAAAAAAAAAAAAAGAAGAAGAAGAAGAAGAAGAATGAGCTGGTTCACTAGCATCTCTAAAAGTAACCAGTGAGTTTAAAATTTTTCCTTTCCCTTAGATTCATTCTGAACTCATGGATTTGACTATTTAATGTATTTTGGTTCATTGCTATTATCCTTGTTAATGATTAAATTGTCCCATATATGGCTAGTGAGAAAGCCTCTTCAAGTTGACTCTAAGTCCTTTTGACATGACCCCAGTGGTCTTTGAGTCTGCTTTCTGCTCTGTAAAGATGTTCCATGTCCTGCTGCAGACCTATAATTAACTGTTTTTTCCTTTTAGTGGTAAATGGTACTTCAGGACAACAATCTGGGTGGTAGGCGTGTTCACTATTACTGAATTATTTGTTGTTTCTAGTTCTTTTTAATGTATACTTCTAGAGAGTATATTGGAATGTTCTTTGTTTTGACTTTTTTTTTTTTTTTTTTTTGACAGGCAGAGTGGATAGTGAGAGAGAGAGACAGAGAGAAAGGTCTTCCTTTTTGCCGTTGGTTCACCCTCCAATGGCCGCTGCGGCCGGCACATCGTGCTGATCCGAAGCCAGGAGCCAGGTGCTTCTCCTGGTCTCCCATGCGGGTGCAGGGCCCAAGGACTTGAGCCATCCTCCACTGCCTTCCCGGGCCATAGCAGAGAGCTGGCCTGGAAGAGGGGCAACCGGGATAGAATCCGGCGCCCCGACCGGGACTAGAACCCGGTGTGCCGGCTCCGCAAGGCAGAGGATTAGCCTGTTAAGCCACGGCGCCGGCCTCTTTGTTTTGACTTTTAAGATAAAATTGATTTTTAGTTCATTTGGGTACTTTTTCAAGTTAATCATTTCCCTTATCTTAATTATTTCCCTATCTCACTACCAACACCAGCACCAATATGATTACTGAAAATATTTTTTCTCAGTTATGTTTGTCATAAGGATGTATGCCTCAAGGGATGAACAGATTACGTGTTTGAGATTAGTTGTGCTCTGTATGATTATTTCACCAACTAATACATACTTAGGTTGATTTGTTTTCGTGTATTTTCAACATTTAGGTATGGCTTTTAATGATAAAATCAGCAGGTCCTTGAGTCTGTAATTATTTCCAGATAAAAAGTTTTAAAAATCATCTAATTAAAATATTTTCATGGGGGCCAAGCTTTGTGGTGTGGTGAACTGAGCCCCACCTGCAGTGCCAGCACTGGTTTGAGTCCTGGCTGCCCTGCTTCTGATCCAGCTCTATGCTAGTGCCCCTGGGAAGGCAGTGGAATATGGCTCAAGTGCTTAGGTCCCCTGCCACCCATGTGGGATACCTAGATGTCCTGGCTTCGTGATCATTGGGGAGTGAATCAGTAATGGAAAATCTCTTTCTGTTTCTCCCTTTCTCTGTCTCCTCCGCCTCAACTCTGCCTTTCAAAATAAATAAGTAAGTAAATCTTATTAAAAAAAAAAAAAAAAAGAAAAGGAAAAAAAACAAGTGCTCAGGCTTTTACTTGAAGCTTCAATTTTTAAGCATTAGCTTCTAGGTAGTTTGCTATACTACATAGAATTTGGTCCATGTTCTGTTTTTCTTCAAAATTTTCTCCTAATGCTTTGATTCTTAGAAGTTCCTTCTAGTCTCAAGAACCTCTTCAATCTTCTCTTGTGACATTTATATTCTACTTTCCTTTGTATCTAACATTTCGTTAACCTGGGCATCTTCTTTTTTTTGTCATATAAAATGTATATACCTCTGAAAGCCAAAATTTACCACTGTCTTCTCCATAAAGCTTTCTCTAATTCCTGTCTCCTCTGGAGTGCTTTACTCATTACAGAGGACTTTTTGTACCCGTTATTTTAATCCCTGATATATCTTATATAGATCACATGTGATCTCTGTTACATAGGTAAAATTCATCTAGATAGATTACATACCAAAGAGTAGAACTGTTTCCGTGGTAAGGACAGGATAAACACATAGGAATTATTATGCCTACTGTAGTAGCATATTCACAAAAAAAAAAAAAAAATCACCCTAGCAAATGTTTTCTAAGTTCTTTTGTACTTATGTATATTTTATATATATAAAAATGAGCAGTTCTTTCAGTCTTTAGTTAAAGATAGCAGTGTCTTAACACTAAATTTACTCAGGAAATACATTTGACAAATATTTATTGAGTGCTGAAGTGGGCATTGTGGCACAGCAGGTTAAACCATACCAGAGTGCCAATTTGAGTCCTGGTTCTTCTGCTTCCTATCCAGCTTCCTGCTAATGAATTGTGTGCAGGCATCTGGGGAGTGAACCAGTAAATGGGAGATCTCTGTCTCTGTCACTCTGCCTTTAAAGTAGATGGAAATAATGAAATTTTAAAATATTAAAAATATTTGTTGTGCTTATTATGTGCTAGGAATTTTTTAAAATTCCCCATGTCATTTATATTGTCAGATAGCAGATGGTTTGTGATTTAAGCTTATTTTGAAAGTGTTATCTATTAAAATTTTTTTAATTTAAGAGGCAGAGAAAGAGAGGGAGAATTCTGTATCACTGGTTCCCTCTGCAAATGCCTATAGTGGCCAGGACCTAGCCAGACTGAAACCAGGATCTGGGAGGTCAGTTTAGGTTGGCTGTGTGGGTGGCAGAAACCCAATCATTTGAACCACTACTGTTACTTCTCTGGATTCCCATTAGAAGAAGCTGGAGTCGGGATCCTGAGCTGGGAATTGAATGTAGGCACTCTGATGTGGGACTGTGGGTATCTGAACCTCTGGGCTAAATACCTCCCCCAGGACACCTGCTGAACACATCGTTCACACCACAAGTCAGAGGAAAGGAGGTCTTTTATGTAATCCACACACGTACATATATTACAAGTTTGTAATGAACACTTGGTTGATTGAAAATTAGTCCCAGGTTTATCTGTATCTTGGCAGTCACTGATGTCCCTAAGATGAAATGAAAATAGAAGAACTTAAAAGAGTTTTTAGCGTTTGACTAAGGGTTGTACATTCCACTGCAGAGAACATGAGTGTTTGTCTCAAAGAGCAATTGTTTTATTTTCACGTCAAATATTTTTCCTAGATAAACTCAAGTGGTGACCTTAAAAGGATGCTTTACAGTAAATGTAAAGGGTGGTTTGCATTTAGTAAGTTACTGCTTTACAATATTTACTTATTTACTATATTATTCATTCTAGGAAAAATCTTTTTCAGTGGGTAGGAATTTTCAAATAAGTTGTGTATCATGTCTGTACATAATATATTTAGACAAAAATTTCGGTTGTTGTCTTTGTATTTCCTGCTTGGTTTGCTTATTGGAATGATTTTGGGGGCTTATTTAGGACTTTTTTGTGCTGTGTTTACTGCACAAACTGAACAGTAAGACAAATATGCACTTAAATGTGGTTCATCTTTCCTATAACCATCATTTATTGTTTATTTGAGAGGCAGTGAAACAGTGATCTCTTGTCTGCTGGTTTGCTCTCATATGGCTGAAATAGCCAAGGGGAGCTGGGAACTCAATCCAGGTCTTCCACATGGATGACAGGAACCTGATTACCTGAGTCACTGCTGGTGCCTCCCCAGGATCTGCATTAGCTGAAAACTGGAGTCGGAGATCCACCCAGGCACTTCCATATGGGATGCAGACCTGTTAACCAGTATCTTAACTAGTAGGCTAACGGCCTGCCACAGCCTTAGTTGTTTTTATGCTTCACCTCATTGTAATCAGTTTTGTTTACTAGAAGCTGGGTCAAGTCCTTTTTCCCTAGGGCATATAAGTATATGTAATTAGGCCAGTGTATCATTATGCAGAGAAACTTAGGTTATGAGAGCCCTCAGAAGACATGTTGAATTATTAAGAAAAATGTCTAAAAATTCATCCACAAAGTAAGGCAAACCCTAGCAGTTAATTTGGCAACTAGTAGCAACATTTTTAATTGGCAGGGAAAGTAACAAAAAAATGTTTTTTATCTGATACTCTTAAGTATACTCATAAAAATAGCAAATAATTTGGACATCTTTGCTTGAACTTATCAAGGTTGTAACTCTAAAAGAATAACTGGAAAATGATGTTTCATTGGTATCACAGGTAGATAAAGGAAAGTTAGGTTGCATTCTTCAAGTTCATTTGTTCTGCTTTTAACTATAAGCTTAGGTGTCCCAGCTTACTTTTCCCTTCAAAATAAATTACTGAATTAAAAGTTTAGAATAAAAGATTGATCCACAATTGGCACATGACTCATCCTCTCGTGCTGCTGCCACCTTACCACTCCATCCAAGCGAGTCCCTTTTTCTTTCTTTTCCAGACACTAGGTTAGAGATATAATGATTAAAAGTAAATTCCATACAACAAAAATTCTTTACAGTATAAATTAGCAGACTTGTAGAATAATTTGATTGACATTGCTATGAGTCAGTGATTAACTTTTTCTAGGCTATTTTACTATCTTAAGCTTGTGGCTTAGAATTCAAGTGTACTTTTCTTCATGTTGTTTTAGTGACTAAAATTATGAGTCATTCCCTTTTTGGGATACTTAATGTTAACAGGGTCAAAACATTTAAGATTATTTTTTACAAATATGATTGTTAGCCTTACCTAACTTTGAGCATGTATTAAATTTTTGACATTTTTACAGAACCCATGATTTTATATGAATCTAAAATTGTGTTACATGAGTCTAAAGTTGTGTTTAAACTGCCATTTAAACTTTCATTTCTCTTTCAATTTTGCTTTAAGTCTTCTTTGACTGCTCAGCTGGCACTCTAAGACAGTAGTTTTCAAAGTGTCCTCTCTGGACCAGCAGCGTGAGCATGACCTGGAAACTTGGTAGAGGTATACACTCTCAAGGCTCACTCCAGACATTCTGAACTAGACACACTGTGGCTGAGCCCCAGTAATCTGTTTTAACTGAGCCCTCCAGGGGACTCTGGTGAGAATCACTGCTCTATGGCTTATTTGGTAATGTCACACCAAGTTTCATACCACCTAACTTAAAGCAATCTACTTAAAATTATACTAAAAGTTAAAATATTCCTTAAAGTTTTTTTTTCTACTTTAGATTATAATACATATTACTTATCCTTTATGATTTGGGAAAATGTTTCTATCTTGGTGTGATTACTTAGTGATTTTTGCATTGTTTGCTTGGTAAAGAACCTTTGTGACATTGCTGTTTTCAAATTCACACATGCTTAATTTTCAATTAAGTGACAATAGCAGATATTTTAAAATTAAAAACACTGTTTTGAAAAAGGAATGAATTATTTCTTTATAACTATAACAAAAATATTTTTAATTGGCTAGCCACCCGCATATGTGTGATAGCTTTTAATTCATTTTAAACAGATAAAAATAATGAATGATTTGAAAGTGACAACTAGTCAGCTTTCTCACGTCTGAGATGCTTAAAAAGGATGTAGTCACTTGGTTGTTTTGTTTATTGTGCATTCAGAGTAATTAGGTCAGTCCTTTCATTGGCACTTCTTTGAGATGAGTTAGGTTTGGGTTCTATAACCTCGTTTTGAGTAAAAAAAAACTAAATAGGCTAGTTTGTTGGTCTAATTGACAGTTTGCCTGTTTCTTCTAGAATTGCATATACTAGACTTGTGCTGTAAATGGACTCTGGTTCTTATTGGAATATCCTATTTATTTGTTAGTGACAAGCATCCCTCATTAATATTAGTAAATTATCCATCAATTTAACGTAACTGATTTTGCACTACTACTAAAATCTGATTTTATGTGACTTTTTTTTTACATTTGATTATTCTTTGAATTTCAGGATGGTGAGGAAGAAGAAAATGAGAAAGGTATGTTTGATGCTAAGTAGAGCTTAAAAATTAGACATTTAGAAAAAAACTAAATTATGTGGAAATAAAGCATTCCTTATTTGAAATTTTATTTTTGAAATGACTTTATTTTCAAATTTATCAATTAGTGAATTGTTAACATTGATTTAATTATGATTGGTTTTAATTTTTTTGAACACTTAAAATATATTCTAATTTGATAGTACATATCAGTTACTGTAGTGTACAATGCCATTTTTAACTTAACACAGTTTTAATTTTGTCTTTAAAACAACTTCCAACATACGGTAAGTTGAGTACATCTTTAAGACTGACACTGCAGTAACTCATACGTGCTTATAGAGTCTCAGTACATAACTCATAATGAATCTTGCAACTAGTCCAAAAATGATGAATGACCGGGAAACTGACTTTTTTGCTGCTTAGAGAAACTTTCATAGTCTTCTGACAGTTTGAGCAGTTTAGAACTGTCTCATCCAATACAGTTACAGGCACAACACTAGTAATACATGTGGTCATTGTGAGGTTTTGGAAGAGTTGTTGGACAGAAGTTAAAGGATCCTACTTTGGACTAGAAAGGACATGGAGTAAGGTTCTAAGCAAGGCAGAATGAAAAACCTAGAAGCAATGATGAAGTAAAGCTTCTGACTGAAAATCTCACATGCCCGAAGCCTTTCCATTTCGGGGGAATGCAAGGCATCTGTGAAAATGGTAATTGCGGACTAACTGGACAGGATGAAGCCTGGGAAAACCAAGTTCCTGAATGCTACGGAGCAGGAGGAGCATCTTCGGAGCCTCCCATAGCAGTATTCCCTGCGATTCTGGACTACCCAGGAATTGAAGAGTGAAAAAGATGGGGCCCTGAACTACTTCGAAGACTGGTATCTTCAGACTGTGGCCTTTCAAGAAGTCACAGTGAGAGTTCTGAAGGTCACAAGGGTCAAACCAAGATGATCAGAACATTGAACAACACATCTGCATGCTTGTCACTATTGCTTGGAGGAAAAAATCTCTTCTATTGCCATTATAACCAGAAACGAAGAACTGGTATCTTCAGGATGGAACCATTTTCTCGCTATCACTGTTGTTGTTGGGTGTTTGTATATAGAGATCATTTTTTCCATGAAGAATAAGTGATCCTGGGTAAAGGATTGTTTATGTTAGTTAATACCCTTGTGTTTTTTTCCCTCTAACCTTCCATCAGTGCTAATAACTGGCTTTATATTTTCTAGGTCCTATTCTAGCTTATGAATATGAAATTGTTTAAACTTCTTGTTTTGCCATATTTATTCCTGTTAAATCCTCTTAGATATAGCAGGTTCTGGTGATGGTACACAAGAAGTATCTAAACCTCTTCCTTCAGAAGGGAACCTAGCTGAGGCTGATCACACAGCTCATGAAGAGATGGAAGCTAATGCGACTGTGAAAGAAGCTGAGGATGACAACATCTCGGTCACAATCCAGGCTGAAGATGCCATCACTCTGGATTTTGATGGTGATGACCTCCTAGAAACAGGTAAAAATGTGAAAATTACAGATTCCGAAGCAAGTAAGCCAAAAGATGGGCAGGACGCCATTGCACAGAGCCCGGAGAAGGAAAGCAAGGATTATGAGATGAATGCGAACCATAAAGATGGTAAGAAGGAAGACTGCGTGAAGGGTGATCCTGTCGAGAAGGAAGCCAGAGAAAGTTCTAAGAAAGCAGAATCTGGAGACAAAGAAAAGGATACTTTGAAGAAAGGGCCCTCGTCTACTGGGGCCTCTGGTCAAGCAAAGAGGTTTGTTTTTCTATGTCAGTTCTTTACGATACTGAATTCCAGCATTCAATAAGATCACTCTACATTAAGGGGGTGGCTTCAAGACCATGTACAGTAATTAGTGTCTTATGATCCTGCCTATAATATTTTTGATCGTCATAAGTTACTTTTAAAAAATATCAAGATCTTCATAATATGCAGTGTGTCCTACTGATTGCATTGTCGAATTGTCAGCATATATTTGGTTTTTTGGTTGTTTTTTGTTTTTTGTTTTTTTTTTTTTTCAAATTGACAATTTTTTTGTGTTTTATTTTTAAAAATCCTTGTGATGATGGTTAATGAACAACTATCAGTTCTAAGAACACAAAATGAAGTCAAGTCCCAGTCCTGAAATCTGGAGAAGATGGCCATATATCCACTGAATAAAAATGTCAGAAAATCTAGATCTTCAGGCATCTTGGGGAAAATCAGTGCAAGAATCCTGAGGGAATCACTTATTCAAATAACCTAATCTAGGCCTTTGGAATTGTTAATTTGTGTGACTAGTTTTAAATAATAGTCAATGTCAAGCTGTTCTATTTGTTTTGTTTTGTTTTTTGTTTTCAATTTTCTTCTGGTGATTTGCTTCTTTAGCTCCTCGAAGGAATCTAAAGACAGCAAGACATCATCTAAAGATGACAAAGGTAATGGATTTTTTCCCCCTATTTATTTTAATGGTAACAGCGCATTTTCATTAAAAAGTAATAGTTGCCTGGTGTTTCCTTTGACATTTAGTCCCTAAAAATCTTACTGATAGACTAAAAACATTGTTTGGTCTTTGTGTAACCCATGGAGTTAGTTTACAGCAAACTCTGATTGAAGCATTGTTCTTTACCTAGTTTGTAAGCTGATCTGAATATGTTAAAAACCAATTTGATAGGAAACACTTATGTATTGTGCTCTAAGCAACTGTACTGAATATTGATTGCTATTTCATTTGCTTACATTACAATTTTCAGAAGTGTTTTAATCTCGAGTTGCAGTGATTTGTATCCAACTGTTTCCCTGTTTTATCTAGTAGGAAATATGCTATAAATCATGTTTAAAAACAAATCCTTCTTTATATTGGGGCACACTTTTGTTAACATGGCCAGAACATTTTATTTTATTTTAATTCTGATGCTTCCTAGTTGGACTTATTTTGGGTTAATTGTTGTCTTCTATAAGAGGAAAGTCATTTAATTTCCAACTCTTCTAAGTGTAAAGGTGTACAATACTTGATTGCTCTCTGTATGGCATCCTTTAAGAAGTTTAGTGTTCTTTGTAAAATAGTACTTTTTCCCCTATTATTAAAATGTATCTTTTCTGTAATTAGTAAAGTACCTGGACCCTAATGTTACTGGTAACATCAAACAGATACACAAACTTCTCATTAACATTGCATAAAGTAAAACCCTCTGATGAATGCTCTTCTTAAGAACAGAAAATGATCAGCCATTAATACTTAAAATATTTGAGTGCATGTTATCTCCTTTCCCCCTAAGTCTATGTGGAGAGTTTTAACATTTATGTCATTTAGTTTTTTTAAAAGCAATGAAAATGTTACTGTTCTCTATGTGCAGTAACATGAGATTATGGAAATTGGTTCCTTTAATTGCTTATATACACTGTTTCTCTAAAAGTGGAAATAAATGAAAATTTCCCTTTTACCATGGCACAATTGAAGAAAAGCACTAAAGGGTGGATTGACTAGGCCTGTGTCCTAAGAGATGGTTCTTTAATTGTATGAAGCCTTCATGTATGCATTGAAATGGTACAAAAGTGACTCATATATACATTTACTTGTGTTCTACACGATTATGAGATCTCTGTTGTTAAGCTTGTAGTTATCTTATTTTAGAAGATTGTTTCTTATTGAATCAAGAATACTCCAGCTGCATATAATTCTCATTTTCTCTGATTCTTTCTCTAGAGAAAGAATGGTGGTTAGTCTTTGTACTTAATTTAAATCCTTGAGAACACTTTGTTCATAATTCTTGACAATAGTTTTTTCCTTGCTCTAACTTTTCCCTCTTCTCCTCCAGTTCTTAGGATGCAAATCCTACAATAGATGTGGCAATTAAGCAGTCTGTTCATTCTTGGAGGACTGCTTCCTAGTTGTGTGTATTTAGTAATTATAAACTACTAGAACAACAATAAAAATCTAAGACTTGCAACTAATATTTTTACCCACTTTGACTTTAAATTCATGGAATAGGAGGTGTCCAAATAGTTAAATTTGTTTCTTTACTAATTATGTTGTCTGTTATATTTGATTTTAATAATAACAGATTCAAAGGACTTTGATACCATAAAGTTATGCTATGAAAATTAAATGAAAGTATTTTATAGTTTTGAAGGGCTCTGTCCCTTATAATTTTGCAAAAGAAAATTTCTGATTAAGATACTTAAATGTCTGATATTAAATCTATCCTAGGAAGTACAAGTAGTACTAGTGGTAGCAGTGGAAGCTCAACTAAAAATATCTGGGTTAGTGGACTTTCTTCTAATACCAAAGCTGCTGATTTGAAGAACCTCTTTGGCAAGTATGGAAAGGTACATTCTTTTAACCGTTTTTTATCTATATTTCTAGTGTCTGCATTTGAAACAGATTGTACTTGAAATGGTGTTTTATAAACATTTTCTAATTTCTAGTATGTCTTAGGAGTGTTCAAGGCATAATTACTGACTTCTGTGGGAATGATAAAATTGAGTTAGGGATTAAATGATGTTTCATCATTCAGTTTTACTTTGAGCCATAGGGACCTTTGTATTCTAAATCTTAAACCCACTTACAACAGGAAACTGAGCTTTATTTACCATGATTTTTTTTTTAGCACCTGGCATGAGGTCTGGCACATTGCTGAGGCTGATTTCATCATCTTGAAAATAAAAGTCTACCATTAGGCAGTAGGCTATCATAACCAGGGGAAAAACTAATGTGTCCCCTGTTAGATTCTAGCCAGTATTAGAGAAAAAAAATGTAAAACTGGTAAAAGAAAAATGTGTGCATATATATATATATATATATGTAGATGGACATATCAATATATTTTTAATCAAAAATGTCATAAGTACTGTGAGGGAAGAATGCAGATTTTTAAGAGAGAATAGAGGCTTTGCTATGCTTGGCTTGTGAGGAAAATTTTTCTGGTATTTAAGGAGACACCTAAAGGAAGGGAAGTGGTAGTCAAAGAACACTAAATTAATAGCTATTGCATTTAACTGTGATTTGTCGGTATCTTTTGGGGCATTTACTGCTTTCTGTTATAGTTTTTCATGTATGTCAAATTTAATGTTCTCCTGTGTAAGCTCTTTGAGGGCAAGGACCATGTCCATTGTACTTTGTATGCACATGAAAGGCTTTAAATGTAATAGGCATAAAACTAATGACCAATATTGATAAGTCATTAATGAATCTTACAAAAATCTATAAAACAACAATAAAAATTGTTGATATTAGGAGGTTTTTTATCTGCTTAACTAGGAGAGTTACCTGAGTGTAAAGCAAGTTCTTGTAGATGTCAGGTAGAGAACACAGATATAGAACATTGTGAATTCTAGTCCTGTGGATCACTCATGATGTGTTTTTGTTCTGTTTTCAGTATTAGAGAAGTGAAAACAATATTTTAATGTTGACATTTATTAAACTTAATATTAGAGATTCTGTCCACTTAACAACAAGATTTTGAGCTTGTAAACTTTGGGGCAAATAAACATTTCGCAGGGTTAAGATGAAAACCCGTGGTTTCTAGCTGCCCCCACTGTGGAATTTATATTCCCTGTTTACCTCTTCCTGGCATTATGTCTTTATTCCTCTTTATTCAGCACTGGATTGTTCTCTGTCACTTTTCTCCTCATACTTCGATCCTTGCTTTGTTTCTCCCTCTTAATATCAATCTTACAGAGTTGAAGGCATTGGTCATTTTTATATTGATGCAGATTTCGAAAGCATATAGATGGAGAAGATTGTCTTTAAAGTTTTAGGGTTATTTTTAAGTGAGCTTTAAAACATACGACTGGTTCTCTTCTAATTTTTGAAGTGTAGGAAAATGTTAACACTCACTAGTATCTGGAAAATTATCTTTAATTTTTTCTCTAAGTGATTCAGGTTGGGCCAATGATAGGAAAATATTGGTGTAAATCCAGTTTCTTGCTCTCTTTAATTGTACCATTACTTCATTGATGTGATCAATTGATATTTGGGCTATATATGGGGGGTTATTAAACATAAATAACTAAAAAGAAAAGGTAGGTTAAATTGCTTTTTTGACACTTTAAGTTCTCTTGAATTTTTACTAAATATTTATGGAAAAGTAGATGTGATCACAAGAAGAAACCAAAGAATATATGTTTTAACTTTATCCTTTATCCTGAATTAATATATCCTGACTGTATCCTTTAAAGTGAATAGTCTTCAGTTCTGAAGCTTGGTCTACTTATAAATATGTGTCATTGTGAAGTTGTAAGACTTTTTAAAGTATCATCTCATTTTGTAGGTTCTAAGTGCAAAGGTAGTTACAAATGCTCGAAGTCCTGGGGCGAAGTGCTATGGCATTGTAACTATGTCTTCAAGCACGGAAGTGTCCAGGTGTATTGCACATCTGCATCGCACTGAGCTGCACGGACAGCTGATTTCTGTTGAAAAAGTAAGCTCACCGATCGGTTTATCAAAGGGAGATTACATTGGTGCATAGTAATTCTCAACTTAAAGATCTTCAGCATTGGCAGAAAGAGAAATAGGAATCGTTTTGAAAAGTGTATACATTTTTATTTTTTTTTACTTTTTTTAAGTTATAATTCTCTATTCCAAATTTTCTGTCATCAACTCACTTAGAATCATAAAATTGTGACTTTAAAACTCAGGGGTTTTTTTTGTTTGTTTTTGTTTTTTTCTGATTTAAAACTTTCAGGTAAAAGGTGATCCTTCTAAGAAAGAAATGAAGAAAGAAAATGATGAAAAGAGTAGTTCAAGAAGTTCTGGAGATAAAAAAAATATGAGTGACAGAAATAGCAAGTAAGGATTTTTTTTTTTAATGAGTAGATGGACTTTTTTGGTACATTAATGAAGTAGTTCTCATTCTGCTGTCTTTTCTGGAATGATACGGTAGGACACAAGCGTCTGTCAAAAAAGAAGAAAAAAGATCATCTGAGAAGTCTGAGAAAAAAGAAAGCAAGGACACTAAGAAAGTGGAAAGTAAAGATGAAAAGAATGATAACGGAGCAAGTGGCCCAACCTCGGAATCGATTAAAAAAAGTGAAGACAAGAAGCGAATAAGTATGTTTGCTCTATGTCTGTCTTCTCAGTCCCTTTCTTGTATGTTCTCTGTCTTAATTTTTACAGTGGAAGGGAAAACCTGAGGTTTTGATCAGATAAATATTTAAATTTTCTTATTAGACATTACTGTGGTAGAAAAGGAGCACTAAGTAAAATGGTCTTCTTTTTTACTCCTGTGAAACATTGGTGTTCTTCCAGCTAAGTCTCTAAATCTGGTTGACTTAAAATGGGTTCTTGATTAATAGTATTGAGTTAGGAACTTTTGGTATCACCGAACATATTAATGTCAACATACCAGACTAGTTGACAAACTTTTTGAGTTTAAATTCTCATGGAATCAGTAGGTTTTTTTTTTTTTTTTTTTTTAAATTTACATGTATCAGTTTGTGAATATCTGGCTACCTAGAGATTGAGCATTTTTATATATATTATTAATGAATTTTTTTAGACATTTGTTTATCTAAAGTTTTTTTTTTTTTAGGCTCAAAGAGTCCAGGACATATGGTAATATTAGATCAAACTAAAGGAGATCATTCTAGGCCATCAAGAAGAGGAAGATATGAGAAAGTAAGTCCCCAGGAGGCATGTTGTATACTGTTTCACCTGTCTCCAAAAGAACAGAATTCTCTGCCTCTGTAGACACTTTGCATACTGCCATGCTAGAAAATGTGCACAAAAGGAAATGCTGCTAGTTATTTGAGCTTCCTAAGTGGCTAACCAAATAAAACCCCAGATTATTTTAACCTTTCCACTCCCTCTTACAATTTTTTTCCTATAGATTCATGGAAGAAGCAAGGAAAAGGAGAGAGCTAGTCTAGATAAAAAAAGGGACAAAGACTATAGAAGGAAAGAGATCTTGCCTTTTGAAAAGATGAAGGAGCAAAGATTGAGAGAACATTTAGTGCGTTTTGAAAGGCTGCGGCGAGCAATGGAACTTCGAAGGTAAGAATGGTTACATTTTAAACAGTAGTTATAAGCTAGATTTTTGGAAATTGTATTCCCACAGGAGATGGTTTGCTACTTTAAAGTGTAATAAGATCTGATGATTTCTTAAATTTGCATAGCACTTTTCAGTTTACAAAGTACTTTTCCATCTGTTGTCTCCAACTCAGCAGTTCTGTAGGTTAGTTATGCCCATTTTACAATTGGAGAAAAAAATGGGGGCCCAGAGAGGCTAAATGACTCTTCCAATGCCACATGGCTAACGAGTGGCAGAGTCGGGACTCAGACCCAAGTCTTCTGACTCCAAGTCCAATGCTCTTTCCTCTACTCCAAAGATGCTGCCATAAAAAAAACTGACTATAAAGGAAAAATGATTTTGAGATTATTTCAAAGTAGGATACGCTGTTCAGACATGTACTATGTTGAAATTTTAACCACAAATTTAGCACAAATTCATTGTCTTTGGATTAGTGTTCAAGTGAAAGAATATTTGCCCTATGAGCCATATCGTACTCAGTCTATCCCAAATAAGCATTCTCTTTAAAACAATATAACATTTGGAAAACTGACATGTTTCTATTTTTAGTAGTGATGTTTCAGTTTATCAACTTATGGATGCTACTTAAAATAATCTTGTGAATGTGTTTTTATAATTTATTTTTCCAAATGTTAACCCGTCTTGTCCAGAGGATTTCATTCGTTCATTCACAGGAATATAGGAACTACCTGAGATAGCAACTTTGATAATACAGCAGTGGCCACACAGTTTTACTGAAAGGAAATAATCCTTGCATTTTCCCTCTTTTTAGTGAAATTGCAGTGTGCTTAGCTTTCTGTTTTATTTAGCTGACAACCAGTTGGAAAGAGAGTGAGAGTAGGGAGCTAATAGAACAATGATTTTCAAACTTTTCTTACCAATGCCCCATTCATATAAATAAAAAAAGTCATAATCCTTCTTTATTTTCCTGTAGTGAAATTGATGTATAATATACCTTCCTATATAGATAATTTCGAGTCAATATAATGTCCTAAATGTAATATAAAGGAGAAATAAGAGTTGATTTATACTAAAATATATATTCTAGATATAAATGCTTAGGCATCATTCTTCAAGAAGACTTAATGAATAGTCAGATGTTTGCACCCCAACTTAGCATCATTGAGAATGTGACAGATACTTGAACAGACAGATACTGGTATGTTGTATTGGTGAATCAAATACCAGTAGTGGTGTTGATATTATGATTTCTGAAGTGGTAAATAGCTCTTGGTAAAATTCTCAGAAAAGTATAATTTTTCCTTTATTTATGCAGTTACATTACTGGAAATTTTTAGTGTCTATAAAATGATAGCAAGGCAAACAAGCCTAGCATTTATTAAAAATGGAATTAAGTTCTAGGCTCAGATGTTACTTTTCAAAGGTTTTTTTGGTTGTTGTTTTTAATGACATCAGTGTCCATTGTGGCATTTGAAAGGTATAAGGGGTGTTGCATAGCTGTTGTTCTGTAGAACTATCCTGATCATTCCATGCATCATGAGATACTTAGAATCTTTATTGGTCCTTATCCACTAAATGTTAGTAGCAGCCCCATGGTTGTTAAGATCATTAAGAATACCCCACTGATTTCTGTGGAAGTACTGCTGACCCAAAAGAACCACTGGGTTGCTGGAGGAAGACCTACTGAGAGACAGAATTATACACTGCCTGAGAATGAGCAAATGACAGAACACTTTTAGAAGTCTAATACGATAACTTAATTCAGTTGGACAAACGATTGAACTACCTTTGACGCAAAAAAGCGTGTTACCTGGAGCCATATGTTAATGGGCCAGTGAACACTGAATAAGTGCCTTTTAGGGCATCATTTTGTCACATGTAGCACTTGGTATAATTAATGTTCTTGGTTATAATCCCGAGTCATTAAAATAAAGTATATGCCTTGTTTTAGGAGACAGAATATATAATAGACAATGGGAATTTTTCTATCAAAAAGAGTTGATAAAAGTTGTAGTTTTGTAAATTCATATATGTAGAATATTTCCTTTTAAACATGTTAATTAATGGGCTATTAATTATAGTGGGATTTTGATTTAAACAGGAATCATGTAAAAGGCAGTTCCTCTATATAAAATTTGACTGCTCAGCTGACAGTCTTATAAATAAGTAACAGTCTTGGAATCTGTTTAAAGTTTTATTTTGAGTTCTCTTTCCAATTACATTAAAACTACTTAGATTGAGTTAAGTTAAAATTGACAACCTCAAGGAAAAATTCAAATTCAAAAGCTATTCTCTTTCACACAGTCCTAGCATAATTTAAGTATTTCTAAATACTGATTTTTGGTAGACGAAGAGAGATTGCAGAAAGAGAGCGTCGAGAGCGAGAACGCATTAGAATAATTCGTGAACGGGAAGAACGGGAACGCTTACAGAGAGAGAGAGAGCGCCTAGAAATTGAAAGGCAAAAACTAGAGAGAGAGAGAATGGAACGCGAACGCTTGGAAAGGGAACGCATTCGTATTGAACAGGTGCAGTCAGAAAATCTTTTCATCTTAAATAACTCACCTTTTTCAAACCTTGTGATTTTGCCCTAAAATTTGCTTTACTTCTTGTAAAGCTTCTATGGAATGAGTTCAGCTAATGAGTGTTTAAGTGTCCCTGAAAGATAACAATGAATTAGGCACTAGTTAAAATCCGCTTAGTAATGATTTTGTTCTACATAATTGGTAATAACTCTAGCTCTGCAATATCATGGCAGCCTAATAGTCTGAGCATAGGACTATGAGTCCAGAGTAGTTGTAATCCAGGCTCTGTCACTATCCCAGTCTTAGAAGATAACAACTATTTCCTGACATATTACAGTGGGAATGATTTCCCAAGGCTGGAAGGAAATAATGCCTCTCTTTGCAGAATAAGATTTTAAGGCACTTAATCGCCATACATTACTAAGAACTCTGTGTCTGATTCCCTTTAGATGCTTTTGCATTATTCAAATGACTAAACTAAATCTGACCTTCCCAAACACTTGCTGGCTTTCACCACCCAAACCCTGTTACTTTAGTATTGTGGAACAATAGCCATAGCCTAGATTGTTGCAATCAAATATATGTATTTGTCCCAGGTGTGTGTTTTGCCTGGTGCTTGCCTGTGATGGTTTCTTATGATGGGGTTGAAACAGGCTTGCATATGTACTTACCTTCTGTTTCCGTCTTGCATTGGTTGGCTCTTCCTTCTGTGTTGTCTGAAGGAGCGTCGTAAGGAAGCTGAGCGGATTGCTCGGGAGCGAGAGGAGCTCAGAAGACAGCAGCAGCAGCTTCGTTATGAACAAGAAAAAAGGAATTCTTTGAAACGCCCACGTGATGTAGATCATAGGTAGTTGCTTAATTTCTTCCTTAACAGTTTACCTTGCTGTCTTATTTCCTGTACACCAAGTCCAGAGCATTAGAAAATACACATTTCTATCACTGGAGTCAAAGGTCACTATCAGTAGGGAGAGGAAGATTACAGTACAGGGGGTGTACCCAGTACATTATTGAGTTGGAACATTGTGCTCTTCTTTCATTCCCACTACCTACTCTTTAAAAAAAAAAAATTTATTTATTTATTTGAAAGGCAGAGTTACAGAGAGAAAGGGAGAAACATCTTCCATCTGCCAATTCACTCCCCAAATGGCTGCAACAGCCAGGACTAGGTCAGGCCGAAGCCAGGAACTTCAGGTGCGTCTCACGTGGGTACAGGGGCCCAAGCACTTGGGCCATCTTCCTCTGTTCCCAGGCACATTAGCAGGGAGGTGGGAAGTGGCAGCCAGGGCTCAAACCAGCACCCACATGGGATGTGGGTATTGCAAGTGGCAGCTTAATCTGCTGTGCCACAATGTTGGCCCCTCTTTTTCCCTTCGTTATGCCAAATGATTGACTAGAAATATATGGTTATGATAGACTTCAAGAATGGTTCTCAGGACTGGCGCTGTGGCGCTGCGGGTTAACGCTCTGGCCTGAAGCTCCAGCATCTCTTATGGGTGCCCATTTGAGACCCGGCTGCTCCACTTCCGATCCAGCACTCTGCTATGGCCTGGGAAAGCATAGAAGATGGCCCAAGTGCTTGGACCCCTGCACCCACGTGGGAGACCCAGAAGAAGCTCCTGGCTCCTGGCTTCAGATCGGCCCAGCTCCACCAGTTGTAGCCAATTGGGGAGTGAACCATCAGATGGAAGACCCCTCTCTCTCTCTCTCTGCCTCTCCTTTGTCTGTGTAACTCTGACTTTCAAATAAATAAATAAATCTTTAAAAAAAATGGTTCTCAAACTCAGACCTGTTTTGAAAAGGTAGTGCAGATAGTACAAAAATGAAAGCTTCTTAACAAATTTTAAAATGCAAATATATTCATTTAATTTTCTTAATATAAATTCTGAGAGATTGAGCTGACTGTGAAGAAATAGGTGAAGTAAATGAATTATGCATGGAACTTATCCCTTTAACCTTCACAAGGTTAAGGATAAATGAAAAGATTATGGGCTGCTGGTTAGAATTTTAGTCTAGAATAGTGTTAAGCATTTCATCTTGTCTGTCTTCTCCATTTAGTAATTTAGGCAGTTTTTCTCTCCTGTAAAGCCTCTCTAGCACTATATGACTTCACATAAGTTACAATAGTTAATTCTTTGCTACCTTATACTTCTAACTGAATATGTTGTCTTGAGTTTATAAGCCTTCTTGTGTCCACAGTCCTAACATGTGGTATGTATGACTCCAAGTAAGTGTTGTTTGGGTATTATAAAACTAATTTATATAAATGAGCAAATATTTCTCTTCAAGGCGAGATGATCCTTACTGGAGCGAGAATAAAAAGTTGTCTCTAGATACAGATGCCCGATTCGGCCATGGATCTGACTACTCTCGCCAACAGAACAGATTTAATGACTTTGACCATCGAGAGAGGGGCAGGTTTCCAGAGAGTTCATCAGTACAGTCTTCATCTTTTGAAAGGTAGGTGGATAAATCAAACATGGTTATATTTCATATCTGAGCCTTGCTGGTGAACACTTTGGTTCTGTGCTAAAATCTTAAAAACGGGCCGGCGCTGCGGCTCAATAGGCTAATCCTCTGCCTGTGGCGCCGGCATACCGGGTTCTAGTCCTGGTCGGGGCGCCAGATTCTGTCCCAGTTGCTCCTCTTCCAGTCCAGCTCTCTGCTGTGGCCCAGGAAGGCAGTGGAGGATGGCCCAAGTGCTTGGGCCCTGCACCCGCATGGGAGACCAGGAGAGGCACCTGGCTCCTGGCTTCATTCAGATCAGCGCGGTGCACTGGCCGCAGCAGCTATTGGGGGGTGAGCCAATGGAAAAGGGAGACCTTTCTCTCTGTGTCTCACTGTCCACTCTGCCTGTACCAAAAAAAAAAAAAAATCTTAAAATCAAAAACAAACTCAGGACCGGCGCCACGGCTCACTGGGCTAATCCTCCGCCTTGCGGCGCCGGCACACCGGATTCTAGTCCCGGTCGGGGCACCAATCCTGTCCCGGTTGCCCCTCTTCCAGGCCAGCTCTCTGCTGTGGCCAGGGAGTGCAGTGGAGGATGGCCCAAGTCCTTGGGCCCTGCACCCCATGGGAGACCAGGAGAGGCACCTGGCTCCTGCCATCGGATCAGCGCGGTGCGCCGGCCGCAGCATGTCTACCGCGGCGGCCATTTGAGGGTGAACCAACGGCAAAAGGAAGACCTTTCTCTCTGTCTCTCTCTCACTGTCCACTCTGCCTGTCAAAAAAATAAAAAAATAAAAATTAAAAAAAAAAACAGGACAGAATTCAGTGTTCAGAACAAATTATATATTATATGTTTGATTTTGGTTTTTGTTAATGAGAATGTGCCTCAGTATTCAAAATTAAATAGGCTACCATAATAAGGTTAAGTTGGTTGGCTTTTTCTTACCTTTAAAAGAATGGGAACATTGTTAGCTTTGAGTGTCCCTTCATTGCTAAATACAGTAAAACAATCTTCAGGTTGGTAATGACTTGACATTTATAGTTCAATTGAAAAGAAGATTGATTGAGGGGTGGTACTGACATCCCATATGGGTACCAGTTCGAGTCCCACCTACTCCACTTCCAATCCAGCTCCCTGCTAATGTGCCTGGGAAAGCAGCAGAGGATGGCCCAAGTGCTTAGGCCACTGCACCCCCAGGTGGGAGACCTGGAAGAAGCTCCTGGTTCTTGGCTTCAGCCTTGGCCCAACCTTGGTTGCTGTGGCCATTTGAGGAGTGAACCTACAGATGGAAGATCTTTCTCTTCTCTCTCTCACTGTAATTCTGACTTTCAAAGAAAATAAATATATTTTTAAAATTATTAATAATTGTAGCTTTCTTGGTGACTTTGCCTTAAGCTCACTTTTGTTTTTAAGATTTATATGTTTATTTGAGAGGCAGACTTACAGACAGGAGAGACGGAGAGAGGTCTTCCATCTGCTACTTTATTCCACAAATGGCTGCAACGACCAGAGCTGGGCTGGTTGGAGCCCAAGAGCCAGGAGTTTCTTTTGGTCCCTTATGTGGATGCCAGGGCCCAAGCCATTGGGCCATCTTCCACTGCTTTCCCAAGCCATTGGCAGAGAGCCGTATTGGAAGAGAAGCAGCAGGATATGAACCAGCACCTATTTGGGATGCCAACTCTATAGGCAGAGACTTAACCTACTATCTCACAGTGCCAGCCCCTGCCTTAAGTTCATTTTAAAGGAGGAGTAATCATTATAATGTTACGCCAACAAAGTTAGGAAGAATAAGACCAAGTAAATATTCTCAAGACCTGTGTTCTTTGTTTCTAATCAATAGGCGGGAACGCTTTGTTGGCCAAAGTGAAGGGAAAAAAGCACGACCTACGGCACGAAGAGAAGATCCAGGCTTTGAAAGGTATCCCAAAAATTTCAGTGATTCCCGAAGAAATGAACCTCCACCACCAAGGAATGAGCTTAGAGAAACAGATCGGCGAGAAGTCCGAGGGGACCGAGAAGACAGGAGAACAGTGATCATTCATGACAGGCCTGACCTGGCTCACCCTCGACATCCTCGGGAAGCAGGGCCCAACCCTTCCAGACCAACCTCCTGGAAAAGTGAAGGAGGCATGTCCGCTGATAAGCGTGAAACAAGGTGGTGTCTGTGTGCTTGTTAACGCTTCCATTGTGGCACATAAAAAAATGATAATCATAAAAAAAGGATACTTCAGTTTTGAGCTTACATGTTGTATTTTGCTTAACAGAGTTGAAAGACCAGAGCGATCCGGGAGAGAAGTCTCAGGACACAGTGTGAGAGGTGCCCCTCCTGGGAGTCGCAGTAATGCTTCAGGCTATGGAGGCCGAGAGGGAGACCGAGTGATCTCAGACCGGGGAAGTGGAGCACAGGTGAATGCAACTGTCAAGTCTTTAGAAATAGATTTCGAGTTCATGTGAGATATCATGTCCATACAGTATCACTTGGATGTGGCCCAGAGAGTTAGCCTGGAATGACTAAGAAACAAGTGGCTCGTAAAAGGTCTCACATTTCCTCATAGATTATCATCAGTAGTTGTATCTTCAGTAGTCCAAAGAAGTAGGATATTAGCCTTGAAATAAACTTCCTGCTGAAATCTGAGATTAGCTATAGTCGGTAAATGAACTTTCCTAGTGACTTTGGTTTAGCATCTTGTTAAGAAATTGAGGCTGTCAAAATGGGTGGGAAATCTTTACTTGATACTTGTGTTTCTATTTCACATTTTCCTTTTATTTATATTTCATGACATAGCTTAAAGTATAGAACTGAAATAAAACTTTTGCCTATTTTCTGTTCTCTTGATTCTCAAAGTGAGTGAGTGGAAACAGTAGCCTGTGAGTTGACAGCACAGATATACTTCTGTAAATTCCATGCTAATACCAATCCTGAAGTATGTGTGTTTGCATTGTGGTGCCTTGTTTTGCATTTGAGTACATATTAGTTTCCATAACAGCATTTTTTTTTTAAAATTATTTATTTGAAAGGCAGAGAAAACAAAAGATGAAAACTTCCATCTGCTGTTTCACTCCCCAAGTGCCCACAAAAGCCAGACCTGGGCCAAACTGATACTGGGAACTTGGAGTTCCATCCGGGTCTCCCAAGTGGGTAGCAGGAGCCCAAGTACTCAGGCCATCTTCCATTGCTTTGCCCAGGTGCATTAGTGGGGAGTTGAATCAGAAGTGGAGTACCAGGACTGGAACCGGTGCTTACATGGGATGCCAGCATCACAGGAGGAAGCTTAACCCACTGTGCCACAAAGCTGGTCCCCATAATAGCATTTTTGTTCGCATTTTTCAATCTCTTGGCATTTTATCTAATATTGCTATATACTTACACACTCTCCATTTCATCAGAGTATTTATAATGTAGATTTGGACCTGATGGCTAAGATAAGTTTGAACATCTCTAGCAAGTAGAAATGTTGATAGGTAAGTTCATTCAGCTGTTTGCTCTGAACAGAACTTCTTAGTGTACAATCAAGATACTCTGCCCTGCTTAGAGGAAACTTAAAGAAGTGTCATAGGCTAGCCCCCTGTTTTCAGATGTCCTTTTAGAAAAGATGTCCTGATAAAGGACACCTTATGTCCTCTCTTGAAAATTCTCCTTTTCATGTTAGTGTGAAAGTTGTTCCACTAGTATTAGCCTCTTCTGGGGACGTCCCTTCAACTCTATTGCCTGTAGGCCAAATATCAACTCTTGACTCTTCTCACCTCAGGTCTTAGTTCTGTGGCTTTTGTGTTTTTTTGTTCACCACTCTGTTCTTCATGTCATGTCATCATCATGTCATGTTCTACATTGTTATGTCTTCACTGTCACCTTGTAAGAGCCACAGCACTAATCTAGTACTAAATAAAGATTACTGCTGTTTTTCTGTGCATATTGTCCTGATTGGTTGATAATATACCCCACCCTGATCTGTCTTAAAGTTTTGACCTATGACTATGCCTTCTTATTTATATACATCCAGGTATTTAAAGTTCTTAAGGGTCAAAAAATGCTTGGCTTCTAGAAGGTGCAGCAATAGAAAATAAAGTGTTGAATCATTTCCCAATACTCTACCCTGAAGCTTGTAGCTTCTCACTATGAGATTGGTAGAAACTCTTCATATGCTTTTGCATTATTCATCCTTTTATTTTCTTAGACATCTTATTGATTTACTTCTGACATTAAAAGCACAGCAGTGTAAATAAATTGGCATGATATTGAAGGTGTCATGACTCCTTTTTCAATATGCTTTTCTTTAGCACTATCCTGAAGAACGACATGTAGTTGAACGCCATGGACGGGACACGAGTGGACCAAGAAAAGACTGGCATGGTCCACCTTCACAAGGGCCTGGCTATCATGATACAAGGCGAATGGGTGATGGCCGGGGAGGAGCAGGCATAATAACCCAGCATTCAAGGTAAATAGCTAGTCATTAAGATTTCTGCCAGCACACAACTCAACTTTTTATCCATTCCTTAAAGGTTGTTATGGTTTTTGAGGGATTAAACTGTGGCAGGTAAAAAACCTAGGTCTGCCCCAGCATTTCCCTATATCAACTCAAAAGCCTTGCCAATGGAGCCTATGCGGGGCAGCTGATCTTGATTTCTAACTTAATTGATTGGTTCTGGCAAGTAAATCTAGATGTAGGTGTGTGTGTGTATTGGAATCCAAACAGTAATATACATTAACCTCAAATTGTGATCCTCCTCTTCGCTACCTAGCAATTCTAAAACTCCTGAGAGAAAAAGAAGCTAGAAATGTGTTCTCTTTCCTTTTTTTCCAAGTAACTCTAGCAAAACTTTTGGACATTTGACCCAAAGGCATTTTATATGCTAAGAGACAAGCTTGATTCATTCTCTTAAACCCAGTGTCCACATTGGCACTTTAGTCACCAAATCTTCAACCTCTCCATTTCCCATTTCTCTCATTCACCTTAGAGGAGTTACTGACCTGCTCAAGTTTCACTATTCTGTCACTTCTGTCAAACTTCAGTGAGAGTTATACTTGTCATTACACAACCTCATCATTCTATTATTACTTGTTTGAAAGGCAGAGACAGAAATCTTCCATCTGCTGGTCCATTTCCTAAATGACCACAACAGCCTGGTCTGGATCGAAGCCAGGAACCTGGAACCCAATCCAAGTCTCCCACATGGGACCCAATTACTTGACCCAAGGTTGTGTATTAGCAAGCAGCTGGAATCTGAAGTGGAACCAGGACCTGAATCCAGGCATTCCATTCTGTCTTTGGGTTTTCAAGGCCACCAGTGACTTCTCTTAAAATACAGATTCCATTCTTTTCTCTCTTTTTTTAAAGATTTTATGTATTTATTTGAAAGTCAGATTTACACAGAGAGAGGAGAGGCAGAGAGAGAGGGGGAGAGAGAGATACAGAGAGAGAGAGGTCTTCTATCGGATGGTTCACTCCCCAAATGGCTGCAATGGCTGGAACTGCGCCGATCCAAAGCCAGGAGCCAGGAGCTTCTTCCGGGTCTCTCATGTGGGTGCAGGGGCCCAAGGACTTGGGCCATATTCCACTGCTTTCCCAGGCCATAGCAAAGAGAGGGATTAGAAGTGGAGAAGCCGGGACTTGAACCGGCACCCATATTGGATGTTGGCACTTCAGGCCAGGGCGTTAACCCACTGCGCCACAGTGCCAGCCCCTAAAGATGTATATTTATTTATTTGAAAGAGTTACAGTGAGAAGTAGAGACAGAGATGTCTTCCATCTGCTGGTTCACTTCCCAAATTGTCACAGTAAGCAGAGCTGAGCCAGTCCAAACCCAGGAACCAGGAGCTTATTCAGGGTCTCCCAGGTGGGTGCAGGGACCCAATCACCTGGGCCATCTTCCACTGCTTTCCCAGATGCATTAGCAGGGAGCTGGATTGGAAGAGGCGCAACCGGGACACAAACCAGCACCCATATGGGATGCCGGCAGCACTACAGGCTAGGGCTTTAACCTGCTGTGCCACAGCGCCAGCCACAGAGTCCATTATTTTCTAAGTTCTCATGCTCCTTGGTGGCTAAGCACTATTTCACACTGTTGCTTTTCTTTATTTTGAAGCAGCTTTCTGTGTTCTAAAGCATTATAATTTCCCTCTTCCTGATTTCCTTTGCTGCCCCTCTTTCAGATGATTGCATTTTTGACACTGCTCTTTATTTTTAGCTCCTTATCACCATTTCCATGTGAGTGCCTTGCTTGTTTCCATCAATTCAAGGTCCCAGGCAAATTCATTCCTTTCTTGTTGCCTCTAGCTTATTATTTTATTTTTAAAATTTGTCTATTTATTTGAAAGAATGACAGAAAGATATGTTCCATCTACCAGTTCACTCCCCGTATGCCAGTGACAGCTGAGGTTTGGACAGGCCGAAGCCAAGAGTCAGGAACCAGGAACTCCATCTAGTCTTCCATGTGGGTGTCAGTGACCCAAGTAGATGAGGCATCATTTGCTGCCTCCATGGTGCACATTAGCAGGAAGTTGGATAGGAAGCAGAGCTGTGAGTTGATTCCGGGTGTTCCAGTATAGGATCCTGGCATTTCAAGCAGGCAAACAGTGACCTGATCTGCTTTGCTACAGTACCACCCTCCAGCTTCTTATTTTTCCTTCTCTTAAAAAGTTTCATTTATTAAAAGGAAGAGAAAGAGAGAGGGGGGGTAGGAGGAGAGACAGAGCTCTGTCTGCTGGGTTACTCCCCGAATGCCCATAGCCACAGCCAGGAACTCCATCATCCAGATCTCCCACATGGCAGGAACCAGGTACCTGAGCTATCACCTGTTGGCTCCCATGCACATCAGGAGCAAGCTGGATTGAAGCAGAGGCAGGATTTGATCCCAGTAACTTCTGTATGCAATGCAAGTGTCCCTGGCAGCAGCTTAACCCATTGTACTACAATGCCCAACCCCCCCCACCCCCCAGCTTTTTTAAATTTGCAAATGCTACTTTCTATCTTATTCACCCCAGCTGGAAAAATATTGGTCTCATCATATTTATATTCATTACTAGGATAACGTTCTAAGTGTGGTTTGTTTTTTTAAATTGTTTCTAGGGCTATGGGCATTCAGTATAGTAGTTAAGATGTCCCTTGGGATGCCTACATCCCATATCCAAATGCCTGAGTTCACATTCCAGCTCAGCTCCTGTTTCGATTCCCACTAATGTGTATCTTGGGATGGCTAAATTAGTTGGGTGTCTGCCACTCATGTGGGAGACCTGGCTAAGCCCCAGTGGTTGTGAGCTTTCAGGGAGTAAACCAGAAGATGAGAGTGATACCCCTCTCTCCTTTCCTTCCTCCCACCCCTCTCTCCCCCTTTCAAATAAAAAATAATGTGTTTCTAGTAGCTATTGATTCTTCCTCATTTTTTATCAAATCTTCTCAAATTAGTCTTTTTTTTTTCCTGATACATTTACTCAAGTTCTTTCTAAATGCAATGATTGGAGTACCCACTCTTATACCATTTATTGGTTCTAAAACCACAAGCAGCTTCTCTTGGTCACAGAGTCTAGTCCAGACTCTCAGCCTGGGATTCAGCCCTTTCTGCAGCGTTTCATGTCCCACCTTTTTACAGGATGTTTTGGGGATGGATCCATTTTTTATGTGTTCCAAGTGTTTACTCTGTTGCATTATACATAAAAATTCCAGAAATACTTCTTGAATGACTTCCTGTAACTGGAGGTTCCCAAGCTTTAGCATATGCTAGAATTATCGAGAGGATTTGTTAAAACATAGATGCTGGGTCCTATCCCCAGAGGTTTGTGTTTTTGGTTTTTTTTTTTTTTTTTTTTTTTTTTTGACAGGCAAAGTGGACAGAGAGAGAGACAGAGAGAAAGGTCTTCCTTTTTGCCATTGGTTCACCCTCCAGTGGCCGCCGCGGCCGGCATGCTGTGGCCGGCGCACCGCGCGGATCCGAAGCCAGGAGCCAGGTGCCTAGCCCTGGTCTCCCATGAAGGTGCAGGGCCCAAGGACTTGGGCCATCCTCCTCTGCACTCCCAGGCCACAGCAGAGAGCTGGACTGGAAGAGGGGCAACCAGGTACCCCGACCGGGACTGGAACCTGCTATGCCAGCGCCGCAAGGCGGAGGATTAGCCTAATGAGCCACGGCACTGACCCTATCTCCAGAGTTTTTTAGGAGCTACAGTGGGGTTGAGAATTTGCATTTCTATTTCTAGTAAGCTCTTAGTTAGAGCTGATACTGCTGATCTGGGTCTACATGTTGAAATGTTTTGAGTAGTGGGCTTTGCTCCAACAGTGTTTACCTGTGTGACCTTGGACACATTTCTTAACCTGCATGTCTCAGTGTCTTCACAAAATGGGGTTAGTAATGGTACATACAGAACATTGCCTGATAAAAGTAAGTGATGCGTTCTGACATTTTTTTTTTCTTTTAAATCCTTTTCAGTAATGCATCCCCAATTAACAGAATTGTACAAATCAGTGGCAATTCCATGCCAAGAGGAAGTGGTTCTGGATTTAAGCCATTTAAGGGTGGACCTCCACGACGATTCTGAAAATCAGCTATCTGCCATGGTTTCAAGATAATTTATTGAAATCTCCTATAAACTTTACTTGACTACTTAAGAAGAGGACCTCTGGCTTGCTTGAGAATTCTGTCCTACTTTTTTTTTTTTCTTTTTAAAATTTAACTTGATTGCTTTTCTCAATTTTAGAGAAGATATTTAAATAGTTCTGTTGTAACTTTTAATAGTTTTGTGTACCATTCAACTTGTTTTCTTTCAGCACCGAGACACATTTGAAAAGATTGGAATTGAAGCCGTTTTGTTGACTGCTGTGTGAATATGCAGAGTAGCTTGCAGCTGTGTGGTAGTGGTTTAATTTGCAGCACTAGCTCTGTGGTGTCAGGCTCTAGAGATACTTCTTGTCACCAAGCATTTTCAGCCTCCATTTTGAAGGTTGTTTAAGCTTAAAAAGTCTGCCATCTAATTTTTAGAGAATAAGATTGTTCCTTGCATTTCTGAGTATTATGTAACCTATTTTTGCAGAAGGTACTGTTACATTAAGTGCATCTGTGTATCCTGGTTAAAAAAAAATGTAATCTTTTTTGAAATAAACCTTCATATTCTGTATAGTTGCTAAAGTGTTGAGAACCTTTTTAATTGTAAAATGAGAACCAGTTTTGAGTTTAGTATAGCAGCACACTTGTTCAGGTTTGCATGGTTTGAAACCAAATAGACTAATGAAACCTTGGCCATAAGGTTCATATCACGAGGTTCTTAGCCTGAGTTGTGCAGGTAAGTGCACTTTGAGGTAATCTGCACTGTGTGATGGATAAATTCCATCTCTGGGAATTGTGTGGGTATTAATGTTTCCATGTTCCCAACTATGTTGAGAAGTGGGAAAAACCCAGGTTCTAGATTGGTGAATCAGTGGGGTTTTGTAAATACTTGTATGTGAAAAGACATTGTTGTCTTTTTTTGTGAAAATAAACATCCACACCTGGAAGTGTATGTGTCTTTGTGTCCAGCTCCTTAGGTCTTAGACCACCAGCCTTTCAGGAGTTAAACCTAAAGTGATTGTGTAGAGTTATACAACATCTTTTGCTCTTTCTTCCTAGGGAAAAAGCTAGCTAGCTTTGACTCTTCACATTAGTATTTGGGCAGTATACTACTCCTGTGACTTTTTTTTTTCTAAGGCATCTTCCCTAGGAAAGACTGACAAGATAAATTCTCAACACCATCTCTTTCATGAACGCTTTCCATATCCCTTCTTATCAGTCAGTGATGAATAATCCAGAGGGCTTAGATGGTGAAGTCAGCAGTTTGGATGCATGTAAAATATGGGAGCACAGGGGTCACCCTGAAACCACTCCTTTGATATGAGAACCTGATAGAAGTTCTTGACAGCATTTGTTTGTCCCTGGGTGCGTATAGTCAGGCTGATGCAATGGCTCAGCTTTCTAAGTGCTACAGACAGCTAGGGTTCTGTGGTCTTTGGCCCTTTGAGAAACTGGCACTGTTTGAAATGCTTTGGATTTCATAGCCCTAGTTGCCATTCCCAGACCTAAAACTGTGGGAGGAGGTAGAATGTGTGTTAGGTCTGCTTCATTTCTCCATCCCCAACACCTTGGAGAATGGCATAGTAAAAGCCTCAGTATACGGTGGTGTGAACTCACTCTACCTTGACCCCTGCCTTCGTGACTTTGGGTCATTAGGTGACATCTCATTATTTCATGTTTCCTTATCTATAGAGTGGCACTGTACTTCTTAGAAGGGTTAATCTTACAGTTGCTAACATTGGCTAAGCCCTTTTTTTAAAATTTTTATTTATTTATTTGTTTGACAGGCAGAGTGGACAGTGAGAGAGAGAGAAAGGTCTTCCTTTGCCGTTGGTTCACCCTCCAATGGCCGCCGCGGCTGGTGCGCTGCGGCCGGCGCACCGCGCTGATCCGATGGCAGGAGCCAGGTGCTCATCCTGGTCTCCCATGGGGTGCAGGGCCCAAGCACTTGAGCCATCCTCCACTGCACTCCCTGGCCACAGCAGAGAGCTGGCCTGGAAGAGGGGCAGCCGGGACAGAACCGGCACCCCGACCGGGACTAGAACCCGGTGTGCCGGCGCTGCAAGGCAGAGGATTAGCCTAGTGAGCCATGGCGCCTGCCAAGCCCTTTATTTTTAACTGTATCTGCTTGCCTAAGAAAAATCCTTCTAGGCAATAGATAAAGTTATTTTGTTAACCATTTTTCAGATAGGGATTTGAGAAATAACCTCTTTCAAAGTAGATCTTGGATTTGGGCCAGTCTTTTCTACAATTGCATTAAGGGTACAACTTTTTTATTTTCATTTTTTTTAAGATTTATTTTAGGGGCCGGTGCTGTGGCACAGCAGGTTAAAGCCCTGGCCTGCAGCACTGACATTCCATATGAATGCTGGTTCGAGTCCCAGCTGCTCTACTTCTGATCCAGCTCTTTGCTATGGCCTGGGAAAGCAATGGAAGATGGCCCAAGTCCTTGGGCCCCTGCACCTGTGTGGGAGATCCAGAGGAAGCTCCTGGCTTCTGATCAGCTCAGCTCTGGGCATTGTAGCCATGTGGGGAGTGAACCAATGGATGGAAGACCTATCTTTCTCTGGCTCTACATCTCTGTAACTCTTTCAGATAAATAAAATAAATCTTAAAAGCAGATTTATTTTATTTATTTGAAAGGCAGAGTGGGAGGGAGGGAGGGGGGGAGAGAGAGAGAGAGAGAAGAGAGGATGAGAATCTTAAACCCGCTGGTTCACTCCCCAAATGGCCCAATGGCTGGGACTGGGGCCAGACCAAAGCCAGGAGCCAGGAGCTTCTTTCATCTCTGCCACAGGATGCAGGGGCCCAAGGACATCCTCTGCTGCTTTCCCAGGCCATTGTTAAGGAGATGGATCAAAAGAGACTGGAACCAGCACCCACAGGGGATGCTGGCATTGCAGGTGGCATCTTTACCTGCTGTGCCACAGCACTGACCCCACAGGGGTGCAGCCTTCTACAGACAATGTAGGTACTTTTTATTTTCCCTCAGGAGCTTTTGTATGCTTTTTCCAAGTTCAGAATGCCTGACAAAACCTTAAGTTTTGACTTAGAGGTTGAGAGTAGCCCTCAGTGTTCAGGGACAGCAGCTAGCAGGGATCTGGCTTGCTCTCAGCATCAGTTGTGAAAACCAGATTAAGACATTTATAAAGGAAGATGAGCTCCTCAAAGCCAAGAAAAAGGAAATTTTCCTACTCCCCATATGCTTGGTGAATAATTGAATTGCTGTATCATAATGTAGATGGTTCAGTGATTTAGAAGCAACAGACAGCCTACCAATGGATCAAGAAAATCAAGAGCTAGTCTTAGTTTGGGCAAAATGCTGAACTCAGAAAATACATATGACAAACATACTTGCAAAGAAGAGGACGGACACTGGCATTGTGGTGCAGCAGGTTAAGCTGTGGCCTGCAATGGCATCCCAAATGAGTGCCATTTCGAATCCTGGCTGCTCCACTTCATTTCCAGCTCCCTATTAATAGTCCTGGGAGAGTAGTGAAAGATGACCCAAGTGCTTGGGTCCCTGTCACCCATGTGGGACATCTGGATGGAGTTCTGGAGCTGCACCAATCTGAAGCCAGGAGCTTATTCCAGGTCTCCCACAGGGGTGCAGGGGCCCAAGGACTTGGATCATCTTCTGCTTCCCCAGGCCACAGCAGAGAGCTGGATGGGAACTGGAGCAGCCGGCACCCGTACAGGATAATGGCACTGCAGACAGCAGCTTTACCCACTGTGCCACAGCACCAACCCCAGGAATGCTAATTTCTATCATCCCAGTATAAGGGCATTGGCTGTTGAAGCTAGCACCCCATCTCCTGTAGAGTAAATCCAATTTTCCAGTGCCTGCTTGCCTGCTTTTCACATGTCCTACCTTGTGTCCCTTGCTGATAGTTATAGTCACATTGGCCTGTGTGTGTGTGTGTGTGTGTGTTGAACACAGCATAGTGTCTGGATCCCTTGAGGGGCACAGCTTGACTTTTTCTGGGAATACAGTGGTGCAGCAGTTTTAAGATGTAACCGAGGGGCCATCACTATGGTGTAGCAGGTAAAGCCACATCCTGTAGTGCCAGCATCCTATATAGGTGCCTGTTCAAGTCCTGGCTGCTCTACTTCCGATCCAGCTCTCTGCTATGGCCTGGGAAAGCAGCCAAAGATGAAAGAACATGGGCCCCTGACTCACGTGGGAGACCCAGAAGAAGCTCCTGGTTTTGGATCAGTCCAGCTCCAGCCATTGTGGCCATCTGGGGAGTGAACCAGCAGATGGAAAATTCTGTGTGTGTCTCTCTGCTTCTGCCTGTCTGTAACTCTGCCTTTCAAATAAATGGATATTTAAAGATTTATTTTTTTACATGAGAGTCAGAGTTACACATAGAGAGGAGAGGCAGAGAGATAGAGGTCTTCCATCCAATGGTTCATTCTCCAATTGGCCGCAACGGCACCAATCCGAAGCCAGGAGCTTCTTCTGGGTCTCCTACACAGGTGCAGGGGCCCAAGGACTTGGACCATCTTCCACTGCTTTCCCAGGCCATAGCAGAGAGCTGGATCAGAAGTGGAGCAGCCAGGACTAGAATCGGCGCCCACATGGGATGGTGGTGCTTCAGGCCAGGGCATTAACCCAGTGCACTACAGCATTGGCCCCAAATGGATAAATATTTAAAAAAAAAATTTTTTTTTAATGCAACTGACAAGGGTTTACATTGAGGACATATGGTAAACAGTAAGATGGAGACTTGAGGGCCAAAAGCTTCTTGCAAGCCACTACTTGGTACAATCACCAGTAAGAAATGCAATTGTTTAGGGACAGGCTGCCCAGACCATCAGGTCAAAGCTCAAGCCCCTAAGAGAAGTGCTTGCCTCAAACATGAACATTGAAGGCATCCTTGCTCCAGCTCTGTGCTCACTGAGCATATCATTTCCCATCTGAATTTGCCAACAGGGTTAGCCAACATGAGTATGAAATCTGCTCAGTTAAGTTTTCATCACTTTGCAAGACCAAGACCTTCTAAATTGCAAGCAATAACCAGTCACTGGATAGAAACTTTCTAGTGATACCTATCAAAATATACTCATACATTAGTTCACATTCTGCAAGGCAGTTGGGAGGCGGTATGGAGAGGGAATGGGTCAGATGGGTCAGATACAATGACAAGGGTGCATCTCTCAAGGATATAATGACTGTAAATTCTGAAGAACTGATATAATAAATTGCTTTTCTATAATATCCTAATATTTCTAAGATTATATTACCTATTAGCTGCTTTAATGACTTTATTCTTTTTTTTTTTTTTTTTGGACAGAGTGGACAGTGAGAGAGAGAGACAGAGAGAAAGGTCTTCCTTTTGCCGTTGGTTCATCCTCCAATGGCCGCCACGGTTGGCGCGCTGCGACCGGCGCACCGCGCTGATCCGATGGCAGGAGCCAGGGGCTTCTCCTGGTCTCCCATGCGGGTGCAGGACCCAAGCACTTGGGCCATCCTCCACTGCACTCCCTGGCCACAGCAGAGAGCTGGCCCGGAAGAGGGGCAACCGGGACAGAATCCGGTGCCCCGACCGGGACTAGAACCCGGTGTGCCGGCGCCGCAAGGCGGAGGATTAGCCTAGTGAGCCGCGGCGCCGGCCTAATGACTTTATTCTTGATGCATCTGCCAACCTTGGTCCCTCCTGTCCCTAGCTCTGACTGGAAAAGCAACCTGCCAGGGTCTGCTTCACCTGGTCTACATCTCCCCTGAACTAATCAAAGAACAATCCCAACTTAGACAAAACTGTATGAAAGGGAAACCCCACAAAGCTAGGACAACCTGCCGGGCTGTCCCGTCTAAAGACCAAAGGTTTCAGAATGCAGAGGAGTGTGGGCCAATTGTGCCATTTGCTAGCTTCACAAGTAGGGGCAAATTATCTCTATGTCCAGGACACTGGCTTGATTTGGCTTACCTGATAGGGCTAGTGTAAGGATCTAAATAGCAAAAATATGTATCAAATACTAGACAAATTCTCATTTTCTCTTACGCTAGCAAAGTCCTGTCATGCTACCTGGATTGAAGCCAAAAGAAAATGATCTTATTTGTAGAGGTTCAGTAGAGAGTTGCTGACCAGGCAAAATCAGAGGTCTGACTGGTTGAGTTCTCAAACCTGGACCCTACCCCCAGAGATGCGTGATGGAGATCACGCTTGTTTTCTTCCATAAAGATCCCCAAGACGATTTAAATGTGCATCCAGGATGGAGAATCACTGTAGAGATGCAGCTCAAACTAGGCAAGACCAGACAGAGCCAATTTTAAGAGCAGCTGGCAATTTTATGGGTAGTAGAATTTTCCTTGTCGTACTCCAACACATGTCATTTAGTTTTAGAAACTGCATGTTTTTGCCAGAGAGAAGTGATGTTCATTAGTAATACTTTCTGGATAAGTGATGATTAATTCCTTCATAAAGCTGAACCACCCAGCATGCAGGTGGGTAATCTCTGTATCAGCTTAAGAAACTTGTTTTGGGATGTTCTATTAATATTATGTAGATAAGCAATACTTTGTTTTAATTCTATTAAATGACCACCTTTAAAAGGCGTTTAAGGGAGTTATCAAGTTACCAAGGTTAAGAGATTGGATTGGGGCCTGTGCTGTGGTGCAGCGGGTTAACACCCTGGCCTTAAGTGCAGGCATCCCATATGGGCTCCGGTTCAAGACCCAGCTGCTCCACTTCCGATCCAGCTCTCTGCTATGGCCCGGGAAAGCAGTAGAGGATGGCTCAAGTCCTTGGGCCCCTGCACCTATATGGGAGACCCGGAAGAGGCTTCTGGTTCTTGCCTTCGGATGGGTGCAGCTCTGGCCGTTGCAGCCATCTGGGGAGTGAACCATCGGATGGAAGACCTCTCCTCTCTGTGTAACTCTGATTTTCAAATAAATAAATCTTTAAAAAAAGAGAGAGACTGGACCAAAGGCAGGCATTTGGCATAGCAGTTAAGACACCTTTTGGGACACCTGCATCCTTTATCAGAGTGCCTAGGTTTGAGTTGTGGCTATATAATTTTGGAGTTCACCATGTTGCTATGTATATGGAGTTCCTTCACTTGTTGCTGTGTAGTTTTCCATTTTGCAGATACACAGTTTTTTTGTGGACTCGTTTTACTGGTGGAAATTTGAGTTGTTGAAAGTTTGAGACAATTATGAATAAACTAGTATGAATGTGTATAAGTCTCTATGAACAATGTCATTTTATTTTTAAACAATGTTATGTTATTTTTCTCAGGTAAATAAGAGTGGAATTGCTGGGATATATATATATATATGTATATGTGTGTGTGTGTGTGTATATATATATATATATATATATGGTAGTATATATAATGTAAAATACTTTATTTCAAACTGAACACAAAAATTAACACAAAATGCACCCTAGACATAAATGTAGGGCCTAAAACCATGACACATCTAGAATAAAAGAAATCATAGTGACCTCAGATTTAAAATTTTGACTGGATATCAGAAATCTACTTGAAAACTTTCAGAAATATGGGTTTAGAAAAGGAGAAGACAAGGCAGGCTTTTGGTGCAGTGATTAAGTCGCCACTTGGGACACCTGCCTCCCATACTGGAGGCCACCCACGTGGGAGGCCCAGATTGAGTTCCAGGCTCCTGGCTTCGGCTTGGCCCAGCCCTGGCTGCTTGTAGGCATTTGGGGAGTGAACCAGTGAATGGAAGATTTCTGTCTCTCTGCAGACTTTCAAATAAATAAATAAAAAGGAGGGAGAACCAGGAACTTCATCATCCTGGTGTCCCACATAGGTCTCAGGGGCCCAAATACTTGGGCCATTTTTTGCGGCCTTCCCAAACACATTAGCAGGAAGCTGGATAAGAAGCAGAGCAGCTAGAACTTGAACCAATATGAGATGCCAGCGACACAAGTGGTGGCTTAACCCACTGCACAACATCGGCCTCTGAAGTTTTATTTTGTCCATGTTTTTCATCCGGGGCCATTCTGAGTCTAAGTTCATCTCAGCCTCTTGGTGGGAACGGCATTATAAAAGGATATAATAGAAAAATGTTTTTATAAGGCTTAAGTGGCCATCCTAATCTCCCAGGTGAAGGTTTCTCATTTAAAATTCTTGGCTTGCAGGCCAGCGCCGTGGCTCAACAGACTAATCCTCTGCCTTGCGGCGCCAGCACACCGGGTTCTAGTCCCGGTCGGGGCACCATATTCTGTCTCGGTTGCCCCTCTTCCAGGCCAGCTCTCTGCTGTGGCCAGGGAGTGCAGTGGAGGATGGCCCAAGTGCTTGGGCCCTGCACCCGCATGGAGATCAGGAGGAAGCACCTGGCTCCTGCCTTTGGATCAGCATGGTGCGCCGGTCGCAGCGCGCCAACCGTGGCGGCCACTGGAGGATGAACCAACGGCAAAAGGAAGACCTTTCTCTCTGTCTCTCTCTCTCACTGTCCACTCTGCCTGTCAAAAAAAAAAAAAAAATTCTTGGCTTGCTGCAGAAGAAAAAGTTATTTAGTTTTCTAATTTGGTATTAACCACCTGTTATAATTTATTCAGCATTTATTATATATATGGTACTTTAAATATGAATTACAATCTTCACAATAATTCTAAGAGGTAGAAATTATTTATTCCATTATAATGATGAGGATTTAGGTGTACATAAGTCCTATAAGGCTAGTGAGTAAAGAAATGGTTAATAGGCTTAATATTGAAGATTTCAATAGATGTGACAGAAAAAGTTGAGTCATCATTTGGACACATATCTGGTCTAGATTTGTCTTCTTCCAGATCTATTTGTGAGCTCAGGCTTCAACCTAGCTTTGAAATCTAAGCTCTAGGGGAAGGTGCTGTGGCCTGAAGCGACGGCATCCCATATAGGCACCGGTTCGAGACCTGGCTGCTCCACTTCCCATCCAGCTTTGGATCGGCACAGCTCAGGCCGTTGTGGCCAACTGGAGAGTGAACCTCTCTCTCTCTGCCTCTCCTCTCTCTGTGTAACTCTGACTTTCAAATAAATAAATAAAAAATCTTTAAAAAAAAATCTGAGCTCTGACAAACAATGGGGTAAATCATTGGATAACAGAAAATGAGGAAAGCAGGGCATATAACGAGAAAATGCTGCTTACTGTAGTTTTACTGAGACTGCTGTTTGTCAAACATTCTTCCATTCGCTCTAGGCACTTGCAGGATGATACCTAGGGAAAACCAGAGGGGACACAAACAATTAAGGGATTATATATCTATATAAATTTTATGCTGAAGGTGCAACCCAACTTGATTATCTTATTTATAAGATAGGTAAGCAATAACTACAAAATATAGATATCTTAAAAAAATTTCTGCATGTTTAAATAATTCAAGAACATGGTGAAAACAAAGAGAAAAAGGACAATCACCCGATATATGTTTTCTAGGCTTTCTAGAAAAACATAGATTTGTTCCTTTGGCCACTTACATGCAAATCTACAAGAAAGGTGATATTATGGACATCTGAGGAATGGGTACTGTTCAAAAAGGAATGCCTATGAATGCCACCACTGCAAACCTGGAAGAGCTGACAATGTTCCCCTAGCATGCTTTCAGCATCATTATAAACAAATAAGGGCCAGATTCTTACCAAGAGAATTAATATGCAAATGTGTTATGAGATCACTTCATGAAATGCATGAAGGAAAATAATCAGAAGAATCAAGCCAAAGAGAAAGGTACCTGGGCTCAGCTGCAACTCCAGACTGCTCCTCCCAGAGAAGCACATTTTGTGAGAACCAACTGAAAGGACCCCAGGCTGCTGAAAGCTATTCCCTAATAATTCATAGCATCATAGGTGTCAAAAAATAATTAGACATCTGCGCCATAAAAATCTTTCTCTTAATTGAGTAGAAGTATATCATCCTCTCCCCCACCCCCAAAAAAATTCCTCTAAAAATAGTTAAGTTCTTCCTGTCAATGGTCATGTGCTAAGAAAATCAAGATGAATGAGACCATATGATCTCTATCTTTAAAAGGTCCAGTCGGCCTGAAGTGCTACCAATGACAGAAGGTTGGCAAAATGCTATGCGGAATGATTAATTCTGCTCAGAGGGCTGGGAAGCCCAAGCAAGCTATCAGGTATTAGCTGGTTTGGACGTTAAACAGTTGGACAAAACTTTACATTAGAGTTGGCATCCTGGAATAAAGTGAAAGTGGTATCTTCTCAGGTTTTAGTCCTCTAAGACAAGACAGGTGTCAGATATAACAAATCTACCACTGGAATCAGGTTATATTATATGGTTTGTATTTGATTATTATATTTGTATTTGATTATTATATTGTTGTTGTTGTTGTTGTTTTCTGCCTCTTGGGGGGAAACAAAGTTGTATTTACCAAAAGTTGGTCCTAGTACTCTAAGAGCTATGTGAATGGGTCAACATGGCAGCTCCCACTATCCTCACCCTGTAAGAAGTAGTTTAATGAGATGATTATACATTGCAAAAACACTGTTTGGTCTAAATATCAAAGTTTATTGAAATAAAATATAATCTATAATAAAAAATACTACAGGTGTTATTCACTGGTTAACAGTTTTAAGTGTATTAACAAACATCCAACATTTTAATCCAACAATGACACTATCCTTATGGTACAATAACAAACATGAAATTAAATGTTGAGTAATACTGAATAACTGTTACAAATATTTTATACATTCCCATCTATGTTCAAAATGCCTTTTTAGGAACATCCTCCAAAAATGAAGCTTTTGAACTTGCTTAAGATACAGTTTTTAATTAGTTTTAGCATGATTAGCATTTAAAGCAATACATTTATTTCATAGAAATTCAGTTCAACCCTAAGCTGGGTAGGTGCTTTTAGGTGTCTGTTAATTTAAAAAAAAAAGGGGGGGGGGTCTTTCAATGATCTTTCCTTTTAATTTTTAGGGTTTATATTATTCCTTTTTAAATAGATTTTATTTATTTGGAAGGCAGAGAAAGATTGATCTTCCATCCACTGGTTCACTCCCTAACGGGATTGCAATGGCTGGGGCTGGGCCAGGCTGAAGTCAGAAGCATGGAGCAGCCTGGACTAGAACCAGCACTCATATGGTTTGGGCATCTTAGGCGGCGGCTTAACCTGTTTTGCCACAATGCTGGCCCCTATTATTCCTTCACTAGAAATGCAGCAGTCACAAAGCAAAAGAGATGCATTATTTCATAGGTAGACAGGATATTAAGACAAGAGGAAAAGAGTAGAAAAATGTAGGCACTCACACACAATCTATATATCTAAACTCTTTGAAAACTCAGTTGACCAATCTTGGTCTGGCACAGAGATCTATAACATATCATAGCAAATTCTTGACCCAATTAGTTCTGATAGTAAAGTGGAGGAAGAAAATGTTTCTTTTTCTTGCTAAGTTTCATGGTTACTTTTTGCAGCCATATACCATCCTAGTTGCTTTCCCCAAAACATGTGCCTCAGTACAATTATTGTGCAAAATTCAAGGAAAAAGATTTATATGCATTAGCTTTAGAAAATGACTTTCAGGGTACTTTCAAAGTTTCACAGGTAAAGCTTATCCCTTTTGCAGACTGCTGTGTAAAACTTATACATCAATCTTTATTATATCGTCCTATTTGTGACTTGTGGATATGTGAGAATCACCTTTTTATTGAAGAATACATAACCTTTTCACAAAAACCAATGGAGGCTTTTGAAAGCCTCATCTTTAAAAATCTGTAATGCTAAGATATCATATGTACCCTGAGGAGGGAAATGGTTATTTCATATTACTCATATGTGAAAAAGAACAATAACTGAAAAAATTGAGACATTTAAGACAGATCTTCAGAAAGTAAATAACAATCTTGGTCTGGAGACATTGCATTAGGTACAACTGCTTGTAGGGCATTTCAGTTACAAGCCCTTTGGACAGGCCACTGATTTGACAATTTAAGCGGCATTTCAGTTTTATGACTTTCTGTTTAAAGCTGGAAACAACTACAAAGGCCAAAGAAACCAGGATCACCTCCCAAAGAATTTTGCTTTGCTTTTTGCAGCCTCTTAATTTATGAGGGAGGTATCCCTATCTCTCAAAACAAGATATTACAATGTGGATCACCATTAGGGTTTTAAAGGTAACAGGGATAAATTGTTAAATGCTTTGAAGGAATCCTCAGAATACAGTTCAGACAAAATAGAATTATTGTAGAACAATGTTTTGTTTTGTTTTCTCTTTAAATCTACTGTAGTTCAAAGCCTAAGATTTCTATTTCTGCCATGTTATCTTAGTACCTAAAATGGGCTACCACTATGCCGTAAAACAATCTGTGTTAGTAGACAAATCTGTCTCTTCTTTTTTCAGGACAATAGGACAATGCTGAATTTGAGGCAACAGTTGAAGAATTTTACCCTGTTTTTCGAGTTTAATTTTCTTGAGATCAGAAAAGTGAAATTAGAAACTAGAATCTCTCATGTAAAAATATATATGCATATCACAATTTATTCAACTCTAACAGCAGAAACACTAGGATTCAGTAAGAGACATGCATGAATTAAAGTTTAGATCGATTTTCAAAAAGTTAAGCTTACCAGAGTCCTACAATTTTCCCCTCACACTCCATTATCTCTATTTTGCAATTTACTTAATCAGGAAGCCTTTGATTTTAAAATTTAGTTTAGAATCACCTGAGAAGAATAACCTCAATTTTTCATGTTTTCCCAATAGTCTCAGAAGAGTTGGACATTACTAACAAAAGACATTAACTTATCAGAGAAACTAAGAACTCTAAGATTCCAATGAGTTCCTTTACTATTTTCAGTCCCTTTCTGAAAAGAACTTAATGGCACATTATCAAACAATATTTTACACTAAAAAAAAAAAAAACCCACAAATAACTAAAATAGCCCTAAAATGAAAGTATTTGACAGATCTGAATGAATTTCACCTATGTAAAAAATTAACATATTAGTAACTTGATACCATTGTATTTTATTCCACAGTGGGGGAAAGTAATGAGAATCTCAATGTTTAGATCTGTAAAAGATATTGAAAAACACAGATTTTAAAATGCTTCTTATACTCTGTAAATACTCTTATTTTGACTCTACAGTCTATAGAAAAAAAAAAAAGCAACTGTAAAACACATTTTGGGAAGAGATGACACCATACCAAAGACAAGACAATTCTACAAATTTTGACAGTATTAACAAAACTGGGTTAAGATACATTATTCCATTGGGAAAAAAGTCTCACATTTACAAACAAAAAAAAAGTATAATATTAGTGATAGTTTATGTAATACTCTGTGCTTATACCATGCCCATTATTCAGGAGTGCAAAACACTTTTTTAAAAAAGCATTCTTCACACATTTAAAGAGCAAATTGAGGCACAGAAAGTTTGCTCAAGGCAAGATAAAACTGGATTCTTAAATACAAAATGATCCAGAACTTCACATATCCAGTTTATTAAAATACAAATTTTAGACTAATTTTAACACCACCATCTTAATTTATGAAATATAAGTTTTCAATTATATTTTAAGATGCATGACTAAGTATTGAGTGATGTGTCAAATCTATAAGCTTCCCATGTTTTAAAATCACAGGTACATTGAGAGGAAAGTTAACAAAATATAATACTTAAAAATTTTAAATAATCAAGATTCCTTGAAGACAGTTCTGAAAATTATCTCAATTCCCCCCTGCAGGATTTTACAGATATCTGTTTTGTATGCCAACATTAATATAGAGATCATAATTATTCTTTCCTTAAATATTTGCCTTCTAGTCCTTTTTCCTTTCAAGATCTCTTTTAGTGAACTGAGTTTGTGATTAATTGAAAATAAAATGCTAGTTACATTTTGTGCAAATATAAAAAAGATTGATGTTGAGTTCAGTCATATAAGTTCTCTCATATTAAGTTTTTTTAGCTAAGCAAGGATCAACAAGTATGAGGAAGAATTCAAAACAGAGTGTGAAGTAAGCAACAAATACTATCACATGAGACAATAAAAATGAGATACAATTATATTCCAAAACCTAATCCTACGCTATGCCTCATTCAACTACCTGACCTTGAAACATGGAAGACATTACTTTAGTTAAGCACACTGGACTGGTGTACAACCAACGCCAATTGTAGCTGGTTCAGAAAGCTAAGTGTGTACATGTATATTTGTGTGTGTATTCTTAAAATGGTGATTCTTACAACTGAGGTAAAGTTTCCAGATTCCTTTGAGAATTTAATAGAAGTCATGGAACCTTACTTCAGAAACATACACACAGACACAGCTACACACACACATACAATAAGTATTGTCAAATACTAGAATTCACAGCATTACTGATGCAATGTGATTAGACCTGAAGAAAATGTTCATACTGTTAATAAAGACAGGCTACTAACTCTAAGGAATAGTCTTTGAAAGTAAGAGGAAAGTGCAGTAATCATATCCATTCATTCATCTGCCTCTTTTGTTAATTCTAATGATGCTTTGATTGATACAAATGTGCCCCTAATCCAGCCTATAAAAATTAAAAAGAAAATGTTTAAATTCTAACTTCTGCTAGCTGTGTACATGTAACAGTTTTCATGTATTAAGAAAGAGTTTAACATATCACTTTTAAATTCCTATGTACACAATCAGCAATGAAATGCCTGAATACCTGTTTTGCTACCTTGAGCAAAATACAAGAAAATAAAGACACAATAGGTCTAAATTTTTTATAATCTTTAAGGATAGTAAAGTAGTATCTCTGAGAAGTTTGTTGGTTTTAACAGAACTGAACATTTAATTCCCCACCACAGTAATCAAAGTGAACATTTTATCATTATTACTCTTGGTATATTAAACTGAATTCCAGGAATGTAAGAAAGCCTGACTCAGAAATATTATTACATAGAAAAAGTCTGATTTAACAAACATTACATTTTTAAGGTTTTTCTTCTAAGTATACATTAACATCTACTTATCTGATAGCAGCACTGCTGGTTTTGAATGAGTTGGTTTTTTTTTTCCTTCCAGAGGGAATGCAGAATGGCAGTATTATCTTTGGAACAAATTAATAAGATAATAACAAATGACAGAAGAATAGTTTCTACACATGTATTCTTCAAGGGCAATAAATAGGTAAGAATATAATTATGGAAAAATATGCCTCAAATATGGTTCTTTGAATTTCTCAAATTTATTGTTTTGTTCTTATTAAAATATAATGCACTATTACTACTATCTGTTCTGGGAAAAACAAACCCTGAAGTTTGAGTTTCCTTCCTTAAACAAGAGAATATCAAGAGTAAACATGTATTAGGTCAACCTGTTTGAGTCAAAAGAGTTTCATAGTATATATGATTACTTTAACAACAGATGTCTATTCCAGGTTATAATCAAGAGACAGACCAAGTATTTTGCACCCAAATTGTATATCCCAAACAGGTTATCTGATGATTTATCATGCTACCATAGGAAATTTGAAGAAATAACAAATTTTGTAACATAAATAGACATGCAAATAGAAGGACATAAAACACACAGCTTAACCCTGGATTTCTCCCTTAGAATAATTCCTTCCATAAATAAGACTTTGCTTTTTACATATAGACTTATGCTATATCTGGTCTGGGATCATGAAGAAAGTTAATTACACAGTTTATAAAAGAAAGAAAAGCTCAACTACATCTTTATTTTAATTTTTTTTTTAGTCTTTTCTCTCTCCAAACCACAAGACAACATTCTCCAAGTGGATGCTCAGGTCAGGTTATGATGCTCTTAAATAAACAAATTTATTCAGGCTTGAAATATAAATCACACAACTACTTGCAGCAGCAATAGTCTTTTCAAAATTGACTAAAACAAACTTTTAAATATAAAGCATATAAAAAGGACTATTAAGGATAGTTTTCCAAAGTGTATCTAGAAAGACAGGAAAAATATTTGTTGCCTCATAATAAAGTTAAATAAATATTCCTTCTGAATCCTATAAACACTGTAAGATGCTTTGAGTTTATTTGGTTCCCATAAGTTAAAAAATATGATTGCTTTTACATAAATTCCTCCAAATTTTATCTACTCTCAAACATATTGATGTCTTCACTAGACTTGGAGATTATCTCATTCAGAAATGTGCTTTTTTGTTGGTTTTAATAACTACACTTAATTTTCTAGCAATAAACATGATTTAAAATTTAAGATTCAAGGTAATTTTAGAAAATGTAGACATCGAAGCATCTGCTTTTCTACACCCTTATATTTACAAGGCCTTGCATCCACTGTGGTTTGCTCCTTAAACTCACTGATCACATTATCAATAAACAGTAACTGTGGTCCAAGTTACCTATGCTGAAGATTTCAGAATTCTTCGAAATTTTACCACACTACAAAGTCATTAATATCTGATTTCACAGGTTATAAGTATTAGTGTTATGCAATTTTTTGCTCTTGGAAAAGAAATAAAAATCTTTGTTTTCTATCTAAATTATATCCAAGCTTCATTATCAGTTCTCAAGATAATATCTAAAATGTACATAACTAAAGAAAGGTAAAGCTGTTCAAGGGCTGAACTAGTCCAATATACAATAAGACTACTTATTCCTGCTATATTTTTGTCTTTTTTATTCTTTTTAAATCCCTATATTAAACCCCTGGTATCTCATTGATTAGATCATCATTATTATTGAAAAACTTCAGAAACTATTGTGCTAATATTTAGATTTCAGGAAGGAATCAGACTAAATCAATTACCTCCATTCGTTGTTAGAAGATAAAATAGCTTTCTAACTGATATGAGTTATGAATGTCACTATGACACAAAAATTTGCTGTGATTCACTTATTTGGCTACAAGTGCAGTATTTTTATGAATGAAAACACACAGCATTTCCAACTTGTAACATGAAACTCCAACTCATAAAGAGTGTATTGTGTGACTTGAAAAAGTTTGATTGTAACAAAGTAACAACCTTTCCCCTGAAAAACATGAACAAAATCCATTGGGAAATCAGGCACAAACGGTATTTATCGGTTTTTCTTCCTTTCTTCCTGTGGTTTTGTTTTCTCAAGACATATAGGTGGTTCCAACAGAATCCAACACTTGTTATAAAATGACACAGCTATTTTTTTCCTTTTCCTTTTCCTTTTCCTTTTCTTTTTCTTTTTCTTTCTCTTTTTCTCGAGGTTCCTTTCGTTTACGTTCAGCATTCCCAGATTGTCTTCCACTTGATGGAGAGGCTGGTACTACTTGGCCCTGCTTTTAGAAAAATACACAGGAAGAAATTACCCCCAAATATTCTAAGGTGCTCAGTCATAGTTATCTAGCAAGAAAACCCACAAAAGTGAAAGAAATCATTAATGGAAAAAGAAGCTACTGGTATACAGACATGTTGTACTACATAGTGTAATTGCCATTGCCATTATGAATAGATATAATTAATATAGCAAGTATTCAAAATAAATTGAATTTCAAAGAATAACACTTAAGATTATATTACCTTAACCCTCAACTTGTGTAGAATTTTAAAGAACGTGACACCTTTTTGTAAACTAATTCTTTAAAAGTTCATTAAATACCATAATTTTATTTTTGCTTTTCTAAAATATTTTAAATACAGAAAAGTATAAAAGAGAGTTCAGTGACCACACAGTTATAATAATTTTTAATATTTTACCATATTTCCTTCATATGTATATATTACATCCATATACATACATACATTTTTTGAAAGCAGAGTGGATATAGTAATATTACATAACATGGGACTCATGAAAAAGATCATAAAATGAGGACAAAAGGGTATATTATTATATAGAGGATATAACTCAGTGAAGATAACATTTGTAAATATCTGTAAACCAAATAATAAGGTATCCATACACATATATAAATTTCCACAGATCAGAGAAAACATACAGTATTTGTCTGTGTCTGGCTTATTTCTCTTAACATAATGGTCCCTAATACCATACATTTTGTTGCAAATGTCAGGATTTCATTCTGCTTTGTGGCTGAGTAATACCCCATTGTGTATATATACCACCTTTTCTTCATCCAGTCAACCAGATATGGTTGATTCCATATCTTTATTATTGTGAACAAGCTGCAATAAACATGGCAGTGCAGGTATCTTTTTCACATGCTGACTAAATTTCCTTTGGATATATTCCCCAAAATGGGACAACCATATGGTAGATCTGTTTTTAGTTTTTTGAGGAATCCCCATACTGTTTTCCATAATGGCTGTACTAATTTTGCAATAATGCAAGAAGTTTGTTTCCCTTTCCTTCACATTCTCGCTAGCATTTGCTATTTTTGGATTTTTTAAAAATAATTGCCATTGTAACTGGCATGAAATGATATCTCATTGTCATTTTTTTCTTGTATTTTCCTGATGGCTGGTGATACTGAGCATTTTCATCTATATGTTGGCCATCTGTATTTCTTCTTTTGGAAATTGTCTATTCAGATCCTTTGTTTCTTAATTGTTATGTTGTTGTTGAATTTCTTGAACTCCTTTTATTCTCAATATTAATTCTGGATACTAATCCTTTATTAGATGCACAGTTTGCAAATTATTTTTTCCCATTCTGTTTGTAGTCTCTTCACTCTGTTGATTGTTTCCTTTGCTGTGCAGAAGCTTCTTAGTGTGCTATAATCCCATTTGTCTATTTTTTGCTTTTATTGCCTGTGCTCTTGGGTCTTATCCAAAAAAAATCATTGCTTCTGCCAATGTCTTGGAATAAATAAAATGAATAAACAAATTTTAAAAACAAAAAAAAATTCTGATAACTGAGTGTGTAATAAGTGTATTCTGTAAAATAAGATAACTTTTTGAGAAAAAAGATAATCATAACATCGTAGGATTCAAGTATTAAGCTTGATGTAGCCAGTTTTTGAGCTAGAAAAAGAAATGTTATACTTATTTTAATGAGTAATTCTGTATCTTGTCTTATTAGACCTTAAAATCATTTTGTTTGCTTGTATATCCAAAATAAAAAGAACTTTTCTGGGATGACACAGTTAAACATAAAAGAAGGAGAATATTTTTCAGTTTGATGAAAAAGTGATTTTACATACAGAAACCCATCTAATAGTAATATTTTCAGTTGCTTATAACATTTAACTGGGGAAAGTGAGAACTGAAATGGTTCTGATCACTGCTGAATACATAGTACAGATCAGACATTGGGTTAAGTACTCATACTAGGTATTTGTTCTTCACTATAAACCTAAGAGTTATGGGGCCATGACTGTGGCATAGAAGGCTAAGCCTCAGCCTGCAATGCTGGCATCCCACGTGGGCACCAGTTCAAGTCCCAGCTGCTCCACTTCCAACCGAACTCTGTGCTAATGTGCCTGGGAAGGCAGCAGAAGATGGCTCAAGTGCATGGGCCCCTGCACCCATATGAGAAACCCATAAGTTCTGGCTCCTGGCTACAGCCTGGCCCAGCCCTGGCCACTGTGACCATTTGGGGAGTGAATCAGCAACTGGAAGATCTCTCTCTCTCTCTCTCCTTCTCTCTCTTCTCTCTGTATCTCTGCCTTTCAAATAAATAAATAAAATCTTCACCAAAAAAAATACACTAAGAGTTAAGTATTATCTTCCATTTTATAGATAAGGAAAATTAGTCTAAAAGAGGTAAAGGACTTTGTCCAAGGTATTCCAAATAGGAAAGAGAGACAGAAGAAGGAAATGCAAATCCACATTTCTCTGACTCCAAAGTCTACTCTTCTGGTAGAACTTCATATTGTTCTGTAGTTGAGAGAAATGACTTTGCTCAAATTGGTTTATTTCTTTTAAATTTTTTTTCTTATTTATTTATTTGAGAGGCAGAGAGACACAGGGAGAGAGAGCTCCCAACTTCTTCTGGTTCACTACCTAAATGCCTGCTATAGATGGGTTAGGCCAGGCCAGGGCCAAGAGCTAGAAACTCATCCCAAAAGGGTGGCAGAAAGCCAAGCACTTGTGGTATCAATTGCTGTTTCTTGGGGCCTGCATAGCAGGAAAGTGGAATCAGAAGCCATGACCAGGAATCAATCCAGGCACTCCAATATGGGATGTCTCAACTGGTAGGTCAAATGCTGACCCCAAATAGGTCTATTTTCTTTGAAGCATTTAAGAACTTAAAGTAAATTTGAAAAATGTTGCCATCAGAATTTTAGGAGAAATAAGATAGTCACAACTTAGGATACAAAACCCATAGGTTTCAAAATGCTAATAAAACAAAGAGTCAAGATATAATTTTAATTAATTTTTTTTTTTTTACTTCAAGCAGAAAGTTCTTTATTGCTAAAATAATCCTTATATTTAAGAATTGGGACACTGGGTTTTACCTGTGCCTGTGTAGAGGAGGAAGCAGCAGCAGCAGCTGCTGCTGCTTGTTCTTGTTCTTGATAGTATTGAGAAGCCCGCCTATCCTCTTCTTCTTGGAGTTTCTTTGCTAGTTCCAAATCACTGATTCCTTCTGGGATTTGTTCCCAATTGATCTCTTGGCTCTGCTGTTCTTGTTGCAGAGACAATGCCATAAGATAGTCCTAAGAAATTCAAACATAACCATCTTTAGCTATGAGATTTTACCTAAACATTAATGAGTACAATTGTAGATGCTGTAACTATAAAGCTACGAGAATGGGTTTTTAAAAAAGCACACTGGAGTTTAAATACTGAAGTGAAAAGTATTTTCCTAAGTCTTTCCTTTGGGAAGCTATGAACTTATTTCAGTGATGCTGTCATTGCTCTAAATATTTTTGGAATTCACTTTAAATTCTTTTTAGAAGCAGTATATAAGGTATTCACAAAAGCTTAAAAAAAGTTTCCTTGTTTACAAAAGAAACATGTGCCTGCAGAAAATGCAGAAAAACATAAATTAGAATGTTTAAGTCACCATAATATTACACAGAGCTAACTACTATTAACAATTAATACATATCCACTTAGAATTTGCCTACACTTACATATAAACTCAAACACATCTCCCATTCTCTGAAACTGCTGTAGTCTGTTTCCTTTTCCATTTACTGTCATAAAAGTTTTGTTTATAAAAACAGAATTTCCCAAGAATATTAACTGAATATTCTTCCAAAAGCTGCTTGTTAAAGCCAAGATAATAGTACATCATACAGTCATCCTCAATTACATAACAACTTTCTCCCTCCTCCCACATAAACACTCAGATAATCCTATGAGAAAAAAGTGGTACATTTTGGCAAAAAGTTCTATTATCTAAGTGTGTATTTATTAACATTTAAACACAGGCACTCAGACATGGCTACATGAAACTTGGTAACTCTAACCTCAAAATAAGAGAATTTTAAATAATTCAGAGGCCATATAAAAGTTCATTTCTGGGGCCAGCACTGTGGCATAGTAGGGCAAGCCTCTGGCTGCAGCAGTGGCATCCCATATAGGTGCTGGTTCAAGTCCCAGCTGCTCCATTTCTGATCCAGCTCCCTGCCAATGGCCTCGGAAAGCAATAGAAGATGGACCAAGGGCTTGGGCTCCTGCAGCCACATAAGAGACCTGGAAGAAGCTCCTGGTTCCTGGCTTCAGAATGGCCCAGCTCAGGCCATTACAACCATTTGGGGGCATGAATCAGCAGATGGAAGATCTCTCTGTCTATCTGTCTCTCTCTCTCTGTATTTCTGCCACTCAAATAATAAATCAATCTTGCCTGTGAAGACCTTATACACTGTATAGTATGACGATTGGCCTCAAAAATCTATCCTTCAAGTTTTTTTCTTCATTTCTTCAAGCCCTGGTCTTTACCGAGCCCAATGATTTATTTTATTTTTTATTTCCTACATTCCTTTAAAATTTATTTATTTTCATTTTATTTGAGAGATATAGTCAGACAGATATTCCATCTGTTGGTTCATTCCTCAAATGCATGCAATAACTAGGGCTAGGCCAAGTCAAACCAGGAACCCAGAACACAATTCAGGTTTTTTTATTTCTTTTTCTTTTTCTTTTTCTTTTTTTTTTTTTTTAAGATTTTATTTATTTATTTGAGAGGTAGAGTTACAGACAGTGACAGGGAGAGACAGAGAGAAAAGTCTTCATCTGCTGGTTCACTCCCCAAATGGCTGCAATGGCCGGAGCTGAGCTGATCTGAAGCCAGGAGCCAGGTGCTTCTTCCAGGTCTTCCAGCTGGGAGCAGGGGCCTAGCACCTGGGCCATCCTCCATTGCTTTCCCAGGCCTTTGCAGAGAGCTGATTTGGAAGAGGAGCAGCTGGTACTAGAACTGGTGTCCATATTGGATGCCTCCGTAGGCAAAGAATTAACCTACTCCGCCACAGTGCCAGCCCCTCAATTCAGGTCTTACACATGGGCGACAGTATTTGAACAATTGCCTCCCACAGTGACATCAGCAGGAAGCTGGATTGGATACAAGCTAGCCGGAACATGAACCAGCAACTCTGATATGAGATGTGGGTAACTTACTTGCTGTGCCATAAACCCACCCCATCTCACGACCTTAAATCCTACTCCTTCCTTTTTTCTTCCATAAACACTAATCTTGACATTTTACAATTAGATTACCATGACTATCTATTGTTACTTTGCCTTCATTCCCTTTGCTCCAGTATTTTTACATATATTGGTTAGGAAAATCCTATATACATTTTAAATAACATTTCAAAACAATACCCCTGAATAGATTCTGAAAGAAAATTAGTACACTATCACAGCTGTTTCTCAAAAAGTCGAGTCCTAGAAAGATCAGCATTCTTTTAAATCAAGTATTCATTAATATACTCATAGCTTGCTATTCAAATTGCTATTAAATAACTTAGTATAATAATAGTTGGTCAAATATCTACTTCTTCTGCTAGACTGTAGCATCTTTGAAAATGAGACTGATCTATTTTTGAATCCCAGAACTTAGTTACAGTGCCAGGAATACAACTGCTCATTTGCCAAAGGAACAATGTCTATGCACTTAAATTGTTACTGGCAAAATATGTGTCAGCTGTTTCCATTGCCATATTTTGGCTTCAGTCGGGGAAGAATATTACCATTATATTTTGAATAATAAGCACACCTGTGGCTCCAAGTCTGCTCAACTATGGCAAAAATTTCATTTGTCTCAGTCCTACATGACAGTTCTACCTGGTAGTGCAGTTCATGCTGTTAAGTATTGCTCTTGGTTATCTTGGAATATTGGATATTCTAAGGCTTAGAATATCCACCTACTTATCACTCAGTGCATGCTATCTTCTAAACTCTCTATTTTCTGATTAGGCAAAATATATCTCAAATGTGTGCTCCTCTCTCCCTCACAAGGCTAAGCCCTCATCACTGCTTTTTTTTTTTTTTTAATTATTTACTTGAAAAATCAGAATTACACAGAGAAGGAGAGGCAGAGAGAGAGAGAGTCTTCCATCCACTGGTTCACTCCTCAGTTGGCTGCAACAGCTGGAGCTTCACCGATCTGAAGCCAGGAGCCAGGAGCTTTGTCCAGGTCTCCGATGCGGGTGCAAGGGCCCAAGAACCTGGGCCATCTTCCACTGCTCGCCCAGGCAATAGCAGAGAGCTGGATCTCTCTGCTATGTGGAAAAGCCAGGATTCAAACTGGTGCTAGCACTGCAGGTGGCGGCTGTACCCATTACACCACAGCGCTGGTCCCCATCATCACTTCTTAGACTGCCAGTGTCCACTTATACTTATGTCCTTTCTGTTATGGTTTAGACATATTCATGTGTATCCCCCAAAGTTGATGTGTGAGATGGTTGGTTCTCAGTGTGGCAATGCTTGCAGGTTGGACTTTTTTTTTTTTTTTTTTTTACAGGCAGAGTGGATAGTGAGAGAGAGAAAGAGAGAGAGACGGAGAGAAAGGTCTTCCTTTTCTGTTGGTTCACCCCCCAAATGGGTGCTACAGCTGGCACGCTGTGGCTGTGATCTGAAGCCAGGAGCCAGGTGCTTCTCCTGGTCTCCCATGCGGGTGCAGGGCCCAAGGACCTGGGCCATCCTCCACTGCACTCCTGGGCCACAGCAGAGAGCTGGACTGGCAGAGGAGCAATGGGGACAGAATCCGGCGCCCCAACCGGGACTAGAACCCGGTGTGCCAGCGCTGCAGGCGGAGGATTAGCCTGTTGAGCCGTGGCGCCGGCCTGCAGGTTGGACTTTTAAGAGGTGGGGTCAAGTAGGAGGTCCTTATGTCAATTCAGGTACTCAGGGGACTGATACACTAGCCTCTTTGGTTTCCTGTTTAGAGATGTGATCTCTTCCTCCCATATGTCCTCCCACTGCTGTAATGCTTTGCACAGTTAGGCCTTCACCAGGGACCAAATCAACAGGGCTACTCAGTCACAGACTTTGAACTCTAAGACAAATAAACCTCTTTTCTTTATAAAGTTGGCCTACTTCAAGTATTTTGTTTCAGTAACTAAAAAAACCAGACTAGTACATTTGCTATGCATTCTTCACACAACAGTCATTTAAAACAGGTAAAGTAGATCATGTCATTTTCACGTTTAATATTCAGCATGGCTTTCCTACTACAATTAGAATAAAATCCAGGGGCCGGCACTATGATGCAGCAGGTTGCCACCTGCAGTGCTGGCATCTCATATGGATGCCAGTTTGAGTCCTAGCTGCTCCACTTCTGATCTAGCTCTGCTGTGGCCTGGGAAAGCAATGGAAGATGGCCCAAGTCCTTGGGCCCCTGCACCTGCATGGGAGACCCGGAAGAAGTTCTTGGTTCCTGGTTTTGGATAGGCGCAGCTCCGGCTGTTGTGGCCAATTGGGGGAGTGAACCAGTGGATTGAAGACCTCACTCTCTCTGCCTCTCCTTCTCTGTGTAACTCTTTCAGATAAATAAATAAAAATCTTAAAAAAAAAAAAAAAGAATAAAATCAAACTCCTTACCGTGACTTTCATAGTTCAGCACTATCTGGGCTTCTGAACCAAAGGATATACTTAAAATACATATAGAAGGACACTTACCCATTTAGGAAGCATCAGGGAAATTTCACAAGTATATTAATGAATGAATCTTTGATTCTAAAGTTTGGGTAACTGAATTTACATTTGAAAGGAATTACCATTTGGGGGCCAGCATTGTGGCATAATGAGTTAAGCAGTCACCTACAATGGTGTGGCTCTCATAGGGGTGCTGGTTCGAGAACTAGCTACTCCACTTCTGATTCAGATCCTTGTTAACGTGCCTGGGAAACAGGAGAAGATGGCCCAAATGCTTGGGTCCCTACATCCACATGGGAGACCAGGACAAAGCTCCTGGCTTCAATCTGGTCCAGCCCTGGCCATTGCGGCCATTTGGGGAGTGGACCAGGAGATGGAAGATCTTTCTGTTTACCTCTCTCTATATATAACTCTGCCTTTCAAATAAATATAGTAAGTTGTTTTAAAAAATGAAAAACAAAAAGAAATTACCATTTTAAACAAGATGAAGAAGACAAACCAAAATTACCTGGTCTATCTGATCTTGTTGTCCTTTGTATACTGTTTCAGGATCTGAAGGAGGCCGCAGATGAAATTCTGAGTCACAGAAATTCCCATCACCATCTACATTGTGCAGGCTTTCCCAAACAATTTTTTCTTCAGTAAGAAATCCCTGGTCAGTTACTAACAAATACAGTTGACCCTTAATAAGAAATAATAAAAGAAAAAGACAATTAAATTGATCAGAATTAGTTAATATACTATTAAAGGAAATTTTTGTCTATATATTTATAGTGTATTAATTATTCTCACTAGGTCTGCACAACATATACAATAGATGAAATGGATGTCTTATTTGTCCACATCAACCTTCTCTGAATGTAGTTTATAATTGTCACATTACAGCATTAGGAGAAATAGGGGCTCTCGGTATGTTCAATTAAGATTTGACTTAAAAACAGCACTATGGGGGCTGGCACTGTGGTGTAGCTACCACCTGCAGTGCTAGCATCCCACATGGGCTCTAGTTCAAGTCCCAGCTGCTGCACTTTATCCTGCCCTCTGTTATGGCCTGGGAAAGCAGTAGAAGATGGCCCAAGTCCTTGGGTCCCTGCACCCACGTGGGAGACCCAGAAGAAGCTCCTGGCTTCAGTTAGGTGCAGCTCTAGCCATTGTGGCCATCTGGAGAGTGAACCAGCAGATGGAAGACCTCTCTCTCTCTCTCTCTCTCCTTCCTCTCCTTCTTTCTCTCTGTAACTCTGCCTTTCAAATAAATAAATAAATAAATCTTTTTAAAAAATAAAAGAGGATGGAATTTGGACAGCAAATATATCCTAATTAGGGATTAAGAAGGAGAAATGATGGTAAAAGCAGAGCAATGAGAAAGCACAAAGTATGTGCAGGGATGGAGGATTATCAGTGAGAAGACAGATACCATTTTGGATGAAGCAGAGTGTTGATATGGGGGAACAGATCATATCTTTCATTTTTATTCTTTATGACTAGGTGTTACCGAATATTTTTGCTGTATTATAGACATGGTAAGAACAGTGTTCTATCATAGAAGTCTAATTAGAAGTTGATAAATTCCTGAAGTAGGTGACAGCTGTAAAAACTGAAGGGATCAATGCAAGAGAACAAAAAGGGTGATTCAGTAAGTTTTTTTTCCTTAGAACTATAAATGACACTATAAAAATTTTAAGTTACACTGATAATTGAAATAATAGCAAATAATATCATAAACATAAATCTTAATTCTCCTAATTTCCTTTAATCCATCATTCTTTAGAAGTCACCTTAGGGGCTGGTGCAGTGGCGTAGCAGGTAAAGCTGCAGTCTACAGTGCCGATATCCCATATGGGTGCCAGTTTGTGTCCCAGCTGCACGGTTTCCAATCCAGTACCCTGCTAAAGGCATGGAAAGCAGCAAGGATAGCCTAAGTGCTTGGGTCTCTGCCACTCACATGGGAGACTCAGATGAATATCTTGGCTCTTGGTTTTGGCCTACCCCAGTCCTGGCAACTACAGTCATCTGTGGAGTAAACCAGTGGATGGAAGATCTCTGTGCATTTCTCTCTCTCTAACTCTTTCAAATAAATAAATCTAAAAAAAAGGTCATCTTAGTTGTAATTCTGGGGTTTGTGGTTTTTTTTTCTTAGAAAATAGTAAATTCTTCTTAATGCAATAATCTGTGAAAAAGAAGTTGAGACTTAATAAAACAAAAATTGATCTGAAGTAACACTTTAATTGCTAATCATTCCATCTTAGAAAAGTATTTAATACATCTATTAAATGCTTCTTTGTAAATTTAATGAAAATAAAGAGCATAAACAGGAAAGAAAGTAGGTGTCCACGTGTAGCAAGAAGCTTAATATGACATTTTGGCAACATAAATTTCAATAATTTATCTAAGGGAAATCTTTAAAAAATTTTTTGTAATGATATTGATATGTCATGAAGATTACAAATAACATATTAAAGAAGCATTTAATAATTGCTTCCATAATTTGATGATTAAGATATACTATGCTAAAATCTTTTGTTGTGAGCAGATCAAAAGATAACTCTAAATCAAATTCCTTTGATTTAGAACAACAAATAGCTAGCTCTACATCATACCTTGTATTTGGTCATGGTGCTAAAATGATTATTTCGAAAGAACACACAAAGTTCTCCTTCTTGAACCGTTGAAGTTAATTCACATAATCCATGGTATGTCAGTTGGGTGGCTGTATTATTCAGAAACTGCTCAGCCACAAAGCCTATGGAAACAATGCATAATGATTAGATGGAAGAATACTTTCAAAATTAAAGAGTTATTTTCTATTTACACTCTGTTCTAAATATAGAGAACAGCCAGTCAGTATAAGATGTTTCCTACTCTTATATGATTACCTCAAAGATTCAACTCTAATTTTTCTGTAAAGATAAATATTCCCACCCTAAAAAAGTTATGTGAAATTCTTTTCACCAACAGATATATTTACTTAAACTTCACCTACTTCCAAAAATGACTTCAGAGAGCTTGCAATAAAAGGCACAGAAATAATACAATTAAAACTTATTAAAGCAGCCAGCGCCGTGGCTTAACAGGCTAATCCTCCGCCTTGCGGCACCGGCACACCGGGTTCTAGTCCCAGTTGGGGTGCCGGATTCTGTCCCGGTTGCTCCTCTTCAGGCCAGCTCTCTGCTATGGCCCGGGAGGGCAGTGGAGGATGGCCCAAGTGCTTGGTCCCTGCACCTGCATTGGAGACCAGGAGAAGCACCTGGCTCCTGGCTTCGGATCAGCATGATGCGCCGGCCGCAGCGGCCATTGGAGGGTGAACCAACAGCAAAAAGGAAGACCTTTCTTTCTGTCTCTCTCTCACTATCCACTCTGCCTGTCAAAAACAAAAATAAAAACAAAAACAAAAACTTATTAAAGCACATAAAAGGAGTTAACCACTTAAAAAGTGAGTAGGAGAGAAAGATATATATCAATAGCTACCTCCCCTATGGAGAGGTGCTCAGAAGTTAAAAGTATCCTTAACAAAAATTGGCATAAGATTTTAACAAACACCACAGATAATTCTCTAGTTGCAAATTATTCAATTTGTGGCTTAAAACTAAACACAGACATTAAGATTAAACAGAAAATGGTGGGATAATGATGCCATTTTTATTCTAATTTCTTCAAACATTACATTCATTATGTAGATACATCAAGTTCAGACAGAAATGATCTTTGGTTTTTGAAATAATACTTAAAATATAAAAAAGTTTTCTGGGGTTTAATTTAAAACATGTATGCAGAGTAGATTCTCATTAACTGTGGGTTAATATTTGCAAGTTAATCTACTGGCTAAAATTTATTAACAACCCCAGAATCAATATTCATAGCACTTTCATGATCCTTTTTTGACTATGTGAAGATTGGCCAAAAGTTTGAGTCACCTGAGTGAGATATACACAACCAACTGAGGTCAAACAGGACAACACTCTGCCTTTTTCCTTCAAATCTCATGCTAAATAAGTGTCCTTTCACGGTTTACTTAGTGCCACATTTTTTACACTTTTGTACTTAAAAAATTATCCTAGGCAATGGCAAAGTGCTAGCTAGTTTTCTTAGTGACAAATGCTCTGATATGTCTTCTGGAGAAAATACATTGTTAGATAAGCTTTGTTCACACCTGAGGTGTAGTGCTGCTCACTATGAGTTTAATGCCAATGAATCAACAATATATGTGAAAACAAGGTTATATATTGATTAGCTGATGAAAATGTCACCAGAGGCACACAAGAACCTAAACTCTGTATTTTCCTAGGAGCAATGGTTAATATTTCAGTATACACAACAACTATAAAGAACATAATGAGAATCAACTGTATAAATATTTTAAAAACCCATTTTTCTCTTTTTTCTCTTCCCTTCTGCTCCCCTCTTTTAGTAAGAAAGAAATGTCCTAGGAAATATAGGAGGAGGGGAGGGGAAGGGCCTCTTAAAAGGTTTTTGAGTTGAGAGGGACAGATGTAGGCTGTAAAGATCAATCTACGTAAGAAAATAATACCTCAACAAGAAATTGAAAAGAAACTTAGTAGGGCCAGAGGCAACTTGACAATGTAGGATTACTCAATGTCTTTTCCATTCTTTAGTGTCAAGCCATAGCATTTTAATCTGCAAAGTAGTTGTAAGAGTTAAAAATACATCACACCACTCCGAAGACCAAGGCAGGAGAGGGAGTGGGAAAATTATAAAGAGGGCTACAGAAAGGACAATTATAGCATACCTCTTGGATTTATAATGTAACTTTTGAGTTTATAAATTTAAAAATAAGAGCTCCCCTTTCCATTATTATTGTTGCTTTACTAAAGACTAAGTTACCTAGCAGAATGTATCGGTTATATACTAGAGCCTTTACTATTATGTAACATTTATTTGTTGATTTATTCACTTAGTAAAGATTTATATACTTATTTGAAAGAGTTACAGAGTTGGGGGAGGAGGGGGGGGAGGGAGGGAAGGAGGGAGAGAGAGAGAGAGAGAGAAATCTATCACTGCTTCACTCCCCAAAGGATCACAACAGGGGCTGGACCAGGCTGAAGCCAGGAGCCAGGAGATTCATCCAGGTCTCCTACAATGGTGGCAGGGGCCCAAGCTTTGGGGCATCTTCTGCTTTCTTAGCCACATTAGCAGGGAGCTGGATCACAAGTGGAGCAGCCTAGACTCGAACTGGCAATCATAGGGGATGCTAGCATTGTAGACGGAACCTTAACCCACTGGACCACAATGCTGGCCTCATATTATGTAACATTTAAGAAGTAAGTAATGGAGCTGGCACTGTGGTGTTGCCTGCAATGCCGGCACCCCATATAGGTACCAGTTCTAGTCCTGGCTGTTCCACTTCTGATCCAGCTCCTTGCTGGTATGCCTGAGAAAGCAATGGAGGATGACCCAATTGCTTGGGACCCTGCACCCTCATCCGAAACCTGGAAGAAGCTCCTTTCTCCTGGCTTTGGATCAGCCCAGCTGCACCCATTGCAGCCATTTGGGGAGTGAACCAATGGATCGAAGACCTCTCTCTCTCTCTCTCTCTCTCTCTCTCTCTCTCTCCCCATCCCTCTCCCCCCACCCCTTCATTCACTCTGCCTTTCAAATAAAATAAATAAACTTTAAAAAAAAATGTCTTGGGCAAGTCACTTACTCTTTCTGAACCTATGTCATGTTCTCTGAAAAGAAGTAACTAAGATCTTTTTAGTGTTCAATTTTTCAATTTCAGAATCACATGAGGCAGTACTGTCTGATGTCTTCACTGAGTTTCTGAATCTTTTTGAAAGAGATTTGCAGTGAGGATGTCTGTGAGTGAAGAGTGCATTTGGTGATGGATATTACAAACATCAGGGTTACTTCTCTGCACAAGTGTATTCCTTTTTTTTTTAAGACTTATTTATCAGAACCAGTGAAAGTGCTCTGGCACAGCAGGTAAAGCCGCCACCTCTGAAGTGCTGTCATGCCATATGGGTGCTGGTTTGAGTCCTGGCTGCTCCACTTCCAATCCAGCTCCCTGCTAATGCTCCTGGGAAAGCAGCAGAAGATAATTAAGTCACTGGGCCCCTATATCCATATGGGAGACCCAGAAGTTCCTGGCTCCTCACTTCGGATAGGCCAACTCTGCCTTTCAAATAAATAAATAATTTTTTTTTTTTTGACAGGCAGAGTTAGACAGTGAGAGAGAGAGACAGAGAGAAAGGTCTTCCTTTACTGTTGGTTCACCCCCAAGTGGCTGCTACAGCCGGCGTGTTGCACCAATCTGAAGCCAGGAGCCGGGTGCTTCCTCCTGGTCTCCCATGGGGTGCAGGGCCCAAGCACTTGGGTCATCCTCCACTGTACTCCCAGGCCACAGCAGAGAGCTGGATTGGAAGAGGAGCAACCAGGACAGAACCCGGCACCCCAACCGGGACTAGAACCCGGTGTAACGGTGCTGCAGGTGGAGGATTAGCCTAGTGAGCCACGGCACTGGCCATAAATTTTTTTTAAAAAATTAGCTTATGGGGCCAGTGCTGTGGCATAGCAGGTAAAGCTGCCACCTGCAGGGCTGACATCCCATATGGGTGCCAGTTCGAGACCCGGCTGCTCTACTTCTGATCCAGCTTTCTGCTATGGCCTAGGAAAGCAGTAGAAGATGGCCCAAGTCTTTCGGCTGGTGCACCTGTGTGGGAGACCTGGAAGAAGATCTTGGCTCCTGGCTTCAGAATGGTGCAACTCTGGTTGTTGCAGCCAATTGGGGAGTGAACCAACGGATGGAAGACCTCTCTCTCTCTCTCTCTCCTCTCTGTGTAACTCTTTCAAATAAAGTAAATAAATCTTTCTTTTTAAAAAATAAGCTTACCAAATCATTTTCCTCTTTAACTACAGAGTTGTTAGAGAACATAAAGATACCAAGTGCCATAAAGAAATTGAAATTAGAAGGGCACTAAAATTAGGTAAAAAGGAATACAAAGTGGACACATGAGAAAAGGAAACTTGTTTTATGTAAAAAAGTTTCTACTTTGTGGCTCTTCCTGAGATTTAAAACCAAATTTAAGTTGGGTCAGGTCTTAACATTGTCACTATGACAGATTCATCCAAATGATCTGATTTTCTTTTCAGTTTATTTATTTATTTATTTATTTGACAGGCAGAGTGGACAGTGAGAGAGAGACAGAGAGAAGGGTCTTCCTTTGCCGTTGGTTCACCCTCCAATGGCCAGCGCGGCTGGCGCGCTGCAGCCGGCGCACCGCGCTGATCTGATGGCAGGAGCCAGGTGCTCATCCTGGTCTCCCATGGGGTGCAGGGCCCAAGCACTTGGGCCATCCTCCACTGCACTCCCTGGCCACAGCAGAGAGCTGGCCTGGAAGAGGGGCAACCGGGACAGAATCCGGTGCCCCGACCGGGACTAGAACCCGGTGCGCTGGCGCCGCTAGGCGGAGGATTAGCCTGTTGAGCCACGGCGCTGGCCTCTTTTTAGTTTAATCTACCTTTAAGTTTCAAAAAAACCAGATATAGTGGGCTAGCACTATGGTGCAGCTGGTTAAGCTGCCACCTGTGACACTGGCATCCAATGAGTGCCAGTATAAGTCCTGGCTGCCCCACTTCTGATCCAGCTCTCCACTGATGCACCTGGGAAAGCAGCAAAAGAGGTATTTTGTGGTATAGCAGGTAAAGCTGCCACAGTTGGCACTGGGATCCCATATGGGTGTCAGTTCATGTTCCAGCTACTCCACTTCGATCCAGCTCCTGGCTAATGCTCTTGGAAAAGCAGTGCAGGATGGTCCAAGTTTTTGGGCCCCTGCACCTGCATGGGAGACCTGGAAGAAGCTCCTGGCTCCTGGCGCCGGAATGGCCCAGCCTCAACCATTGTAGCCATTTGGGGAGTTAACCAGCAGGTGGAAGACTTTTCTCTCTGTCCCTCCCTCTCTCTTTGTAACTCTGCCTTTCAAATAAATAAATAAATCTTTAAAACAAAATCAGATATAGTATATTAGTGTGGTTTTTCCACAAGAGGATAGATAAAATAGTTTTTTAAAAAGATTTATAGCGCCGGCGCCGTGGCTCAACAGGCTAATCCTCCGCCTTGCGGCGCCGGCACACCGGGTTCTAGTCCCGGTCGGGGCACCGATCCTGTCCCGGTTGCCCCTCTTCCAGGCCAGCTCTCTGCTGTGGCCAGGGAGTGCAGTGGAGGATAGCCCAAGTGTTTGGGCTCTGCACCCCATGGGAGACCAGGATAAGCACCTGGCTCCTGCCATCGGAACAGCGCGGTGCGCCGGCCGCAGCGCACTACCGCGGCGGCCATTGGAGGGTGAACCAACGGCAAAAGGAAGACCTTTCTCTCTGTCTCTCTCTCTCTCACTGTCCACTCTGCCTGTCAAAAATAAATTAAAAAAAAAAAAGATTTATATTTATTTATTTGAAAGGCACAGTTACAGACAAAGAGGGAGAAACAGAGAGGGAGAGATCTTCCATCTGCTGGCTTACTCCGCAAATGGCTGCAATGGCCAGAGCTAAGCCAGACTAAAGTCAGGAGCCAAGAGCCTCTTCAGGGTTTCCCACATGGGTAGAGAGGCCCAAGAACTCAGGGCATCTTCTGCTGCTTTCCAAGGTATATTAGCAGGGAGCTGGAACAGAAGCAGAACAACTTGGATTTAAACTGGCACCCATATATGATGCTGGTGTTGCAGGTGCGGCTTTATACACTATGCTACAACACTGGCTCCCCAAACAGGGTTTTTTCTAATATGAAAAATATTCAGAGTTTCCAAGATAGAGTCTCATATGACTTGATTCAAAAAGGTAGTGACATCCAAAAGAATAGTAAGTACACTATGTAGAAATAAAAATCTAATACTTTTCCTACAAGGTTTTAGTATCAAAAGAAAATGAATGTTATCTGAACAAAGCTGAAAGAATACCTAATCCCATTTGACTGTCAGCCAATCACATGTTTTCTCAAAAAAGAATGCTAATAAAAGTATTTCTGGACCAGTGCTGTGGCATAGCGGGTAAAACCTCTGCCTGCAGTGCCAGCATCCCATACGGGCGCCGGTTCAAGTCACAGCTGTTCTACTCCTGATCCAGCTCTCTGCTATGGCCTGGGAAAGCAGTAGAAGATGGCCCAAAAGCTTGGGCCCCTGCACCTGTGTGGGAGACCCAGAAGAAGGTCCTGGCTCCTGGCTTCAGATCTGTGCAGCTCTGGCCATTGTGGCCAACTGGGAAATGAACCAGTGGATGGAAGACCTGTCTCTCTCTCTCTCTCTCTTCCTCTGCTAACTCTGCCTTTTGAGTAAATAAATAAATTTTTAAAAAAAGATTTAAAAGATTTATTTATTTACTTGAAACTGAAATCAATTACTTGATTTAAGATTTAAAAGTTTCAAGATTCAAGTAATTAATTTCAGTTTCAGGTAAATAAATAAATCTTTTAAATCTTTTATTTTTATTTATTTTGACAGGCAGAGTGGACAGTGTGAGAGAGAGACAGAGAGAAAGGTCTTCCTTTGCCATTGGTTCACCCTCCAATGGCCGCCGCGGCCGGCGCCCTGCGGCCGGCGCACCGCGCTGATCTGATGGCAGGAGCCAGGTGCTCATCCTGGTCTCCCATGGGGTGCAGGGCCCAAGCACTTGGGCCATCCTCCACTGTACTACTCCCTGGCCACAGCAGAGAGCTGGCCTGGAAGAGGGGCAACCGGGAAAGAATCTGGTGCCCCAACTGGGACTAGAACCCAGTGTGCCGGCGCTGCAAGGCGGAAGATTAGCCTAGTGAGCTGCAGAGCTGGCCTAAATCTTTTTTTTAAAAGGTTTATTTGTTTACTTGAAAGGCAGAGTTAACAGAGAAAGAAGGAAAGGCAGAGAGAGAGGTCTTCCATCCACTGGTTCACTCCCCAATTGGCTGCAACGGCTGGAGCTGTGCTGATCTGAAGCCAGGAGCCAGGAGCTTCTTCTGGGTCTCCCAAGTGAGTGCAGGGACCCAAGGACTTGGGCCATCTTCTACTGCTTTCCCAGGCCACAGCAGAGAGCTGGATGAGAAGTGGAGCAGCCGGGACTCGAACTGGTGCCCATATGGGATACTGGCACTGCAAGCGATGGCTTTTACCCTCTACACCACAGCGCCGGCCCCATAAATAAATCTTTTTTAAAAAGTAATTATCATCTGGGACCAGAGCTCAATTTTTAATAAACATTTGAAATAAATGAGCTTTTTAATATTTTATTTATTCAAAAGGAAATCTACAGCTATAGGCCGAATAGAAAAAGAAACCAAATCACTTCAGTTGAACACTATACTCAAGAGAACCTGACAAAGAAAAATGATGGAGGAAAGTTAATTGCTATAACTAGGTTAAAATGTCCATTATGGCTTTTAATTTCCAATATGATTTCATAATGCCTATATAAGTAATTATTAGCATTGAATAATTATTTCAGACAGTATATATATTTGTAGCTTCCCATAAACAAAAAACTAGTTTAGCCTTTTAGCTGTACTGAATTCCACATACAATTATTCCTGAATACAGAAATTTGATATGCCGAATTTTATCATAAAATTTATGCATCAAAATTATCAATAAATATGTCAGATACATATTACCTGAAAATTATATAACACTTCAGAGAGTGAAACTTTCCACCTTTTATCAAGATGGTTTTCCTGAATTATCCATAAAGGCTGAGAACTTATCTAGAATGCTTGGGACCAGAAAGGTTTCAGATTTTAGAATTTTTGGGGGGCCGACGTCGCGGCTCACTAGCTAATCCTCCGCCTTGCGGCGCTAGCACAATGGGTTCTAGTCCCAGTCAGGGCACTGGATGCTGTCCCGATTGCCCCTCTTCCAGGCCAGCTCTCTGCTATGGCTCAGGAGTGCAGTGGAGGATGGCCCAAGTGCTTGGGTCCTTGCACCTGCATGGGAGACCAGGAGAAGCACCTGGCTCCTGTCATCGGATCACCGCGGTGCGCCAGCCGCAGTGCGCCAGCTGCGGCGGCCATTGGAGGGTGAACCAACGGCAAAGGAAGACCCTTCTCTCTCTCTCTCTCTCTCTCTCACTGTCCACTCTGCCTGTCAATAAATAAATAAATAAAAAGAATTTTTTGGGTTTCAGAGTATTTGCATATTCTCTACTGATTGAGCATCCCTATTCCAAAAACCTGAAATTCAGAACGTTCTGAAATTCAAACTTTTTTAAAGAGTTATTTACTGAAAGGCAGAGTTAGTGAGAAGGAGTAAGAGATCTTCCATCCACTGGTTCACTCCCCAGATGGCCCCAACAGCTGGGGTTGGCCAAGCAGGAAGCTAAGAGCCACAACTAGGAGCTTCTTCCATGTCTCCCATGCGAGTGGAGGGGCCAAAGGATTTGGGCCATCTTCCATTGCTTTCCCAGGCTCATTAGCAGGGATCTGGATCAGAAGTGGAGCAGCTGGAACTTGAATCAGCATCCATATGGGATGCTGGCATTACAGGTGGTGGCCTTACCCTCTATGCCACAACACCAGCACCAAATGCAATCCTTTTTGAGCATATGTCAGCATTCAAACATTTTAAACCTTTAAGCAGTTTGAATTTTGGATTTTCATATTAGGGATGTTCAACCTATATGACACAAATTAGCTATCCAAAGATTTTTGTGATTCTGAGGAATCAATGTGAGAGAAATAATAGTTGTAATGCTAAAGAAAAAGGAAATGGTGAGTGGGATTGATTTTTGTTGCTGTTCATTTTGTTAGCTAGTATATTATTAAGGCTTATCCTTGTTCCACGGTAGCTGAGCTTGGGAAAGATGCTGTCATATTTCCCTTAGCTGTTGCTGCTGCCTCCACTACTACTATTTGCTTTTTAAGACTTTTTTTATTTATTTGAAAAGCAGGATAACAGAGAGAGGGGGAGAGACGAAAGAGAAAGAGGAGGCTGGCACTGTGGCATAATGGGCTAAGCCTGCGCCTGTAACACCCGCATCCCATACAGGCACCAGTTTGTGTCCTGACCTCTCCACTTCGATCCAGCTCCCTGCTAATGGCCTGGGAAGGCAGCAGAGGATGGCCCAAGTGCTTGGGTTCCTGCACCCATTTGGGAAACCTGGAGGAAGCTCCTGGCTCCTGGCTTCAGATGGGCTCAGCTCTGGCCATTGGAACCATTTGCGGAGTGAACCAGTGGATGGAAGACCTTTCTCTCTGTCTCTCCCTTTCTATGTAATTCTGCCTTTCAAATAAATAAATCAAATCTTTAAAAAATATAAAAAAGAAAAAGAGAGAAATAAATTTTCCATCTGCTGGTCTTCACTCCCCAAATGGCTGCAACAGCCCAGGTTGAACAGGAAGAAGTCAGGAGACTGGAACTCCATCCAGGTGTCCCCTGTTAGTAGTAGGGGCCCAAGTACTTGGGCTGTCTTCCTCTAAGCTTTCCCAATAACACTAACAGGGAGCTGCATCAGAAGCAAAGCAGCTGGGAGTCAAACTGGCACTCCAATATGGGATGCCAACATTGAAGGTTACAGCTTAACCAGGCACACCACAACACCAGCACCTCCCATAGCTTCTTCCTTTATATATCTGTTTACTCATATTATTTCTTGGCTATTATTCTTTTTGTTACCACTTTCTGATTTCTTTCATTTCTCGATTACCATTGAATGACCTGACTATAGCAGTATATTGGCTACTACCATTAAAGCAGAATTCTACAGATAGCAATTTTTTCTATAGGCATTTTTTTTTTTAAAGAATATTTCTGGTAACAAGACCTTGGACAAGGAAAGCAAAGTTCTACTGAGTGGAAATTTGTTAACTAAGGAATAATAGTCTTTAAAAAACTTATTTATTTATTTATTTGAAAGATGGCATTACAGAGGCAGAGAGAAAGAGAGATAAAGAGATATCTTCATCCACTGGTTCACTCCCCAAATGGCTGCAACAACAGGAGATGGGCTGATCTGAAGCCAGGAGCCTGTCACTTCTTCCAGGTCTCTCACCTGGGTAGAGGGGCCCAAGGACTTGAGCCATCTTCCACTGCTTTCCCAAGCGATAGCAGAGAACTCGATTGGAAGTGGAGCAGACAGAACTCGAACGGGTGCCCATATGGTAGGCCAGCACTGCAGGCGGTGGCTTTACCTGCTATGCCACAGTGCCAGCCCTGAGGAATAATATTTTATAACAGCTTGTGTTGCTCCTTTCCCTCTGAAATTTAAACTTTACTGCCTTAAGTTGTTAATGAAAGAGTTGCCATACAAATTAATTACCAATGTCCCTATACGTTTATATGTTTATTGTAACTAAAAGACTAAGATAAATCTCAACTAAAATACTATGTATTTTGTTAATACTTGCTTCTTTTGCATAAATATGTTAAATGTCTTATAACTGAAAAATCAGTTGAGTTCTGGTGAATACGATATAGGATTCATGCATATGTTCTATATGCTCATATATTCTTAGTTATTTTTTAAACATGCTATTATAATCAGCTTTTATTATACCTCGTAAAAATACTTGTGTGTCTGAGGGAAAATGATGAAAGTTCATCCCTTGCTTCTAAGATTTCTCTTTCTTTTCTTTACCTTTCAAGGAAATGAGGATAGCAGCCCCAATATTTGTGTATATTTATGAAAAAATGAAGTGAGTGTTAGAGAAAGTCCATCAGAATGCATTTGGTCTTCAAATCTCCTTTTGCCATCATTAACTAGAACTCAGCTAAAAAAAACATTAAGCTGCTCTTGTGATGATGAATTTAGCAATTCCATTTAGTTAAGGATTGGGAAAACTAATGTTCAGAGGTATACTCTGATCCAGAATGGGGCTTTCCTATATTGTATTGTACTGAAACATAAGGCTGATGGCCATCCAACTAGGACACTTGAGCACTATACTACTCATCTCAGTCAACTGAAGTGTTCAGGATAACGTAGAAAGTCTTTTCAAGTACTCCTCCAAAGTAATCCTTTCTTAAAAGGGGAATTATGAGGGCTGACACTGTGATGTATGGGGTAAAGCTGCCGCCTCAGTGCTGGCATCCCATACAGGTGCTGGTTCAAATCTTAGCTGCTTTACTTCAGATCCAGCTCTGCTGTGGCCTAGGAAAGCAATGGAAGATGGCCCAGATTCTTGGGCCCCTGCACCCATGTGGGAGACATGGAAGAAGTTCCTGGCTCCTGGCTTTGAACTGGCACAGCTCTGGCCATTGTAGACATTTGGGGAGTAAACAAGTGGATGGAAGACCTCTCTCTCTCTGCCTTTCAAATAAATAAATAAATAAATAAATCTTTTTAAAAAAAATTTTTTTGACAGGCAGAATGGATAGTGAGAGAGAGAGAGACAGAGAGAAAGGTCTTCCTTTTTGCCGTTGGTTCACCCTCCAATGGCCGCTGCGGCCAGCGCATCTCGCTGATCCGAAGCCAGGAGCCAGGTGCTTCTCCTGGTCTCCCATGCCGGTGCAGGGCCCAAGAACTTGGGCCATCCTCCACTGCCTTCCTGGGCCACAGCAGAGAGCTGGCCTGGAAGAGGGGCAACCAGGATAGAATCCGGCACCCCAACCGGGACTAGAACCCGGTGTGCCGACGCCGCAAGGCGGAGGATTAGCCTGTTAAGCCACAGCGCTGGCCAATAAATAAATCTTAAAACAAACAGGGTAATTATGAGTAACCTCTGAGTAATTGGCCCTACAAAGGTAGCAAGTGGTTCCAAAGAAGATTTTTATAACTGAAGCCTGATTTTACAAGTGAAAAGGGTATCTTTATGAATCATATAATCTTTTAATTCCTACAAGGAGCATCACTGGTATTTTTTAGAAGTTATCCTGAAGAAATTTCAAAAATATTAAACTGTAAGACAAATTATTTTTCCAAGAATAAAAAAGCCAGGTAATAGCAGCACTCACCCACCTTCACTAACCAGCTCACTATTGTCTGACTGCTTACAAGAGATGATCTTCTCCACTAGTTGGTTGTAGCTGCAGTTACCAACAGCTTTTACAATGTCATCAATCTAGAAAACAAATGACTGTCTCACTAATCATGGTAAGGTTAGAAACAGGAACAAAAGAAATCCAAATCACTCTTTAGGGTTTTATTCTAATAAAATATTAAATATTAAGGTATTACTTATAAAAATCAGCATTAAAATCAACATCCAACAGTTTCCAGCTCAATATAACACATTATGAAAAATACTGCAGTTATATTTCAATTATGTGAAAAATGATGAAATGGAATTATTACATTTCATTTCTTAAGGTTGTAAAGATGTATTTCAGTGACTAAAATAAAATGTAAGTACTTCAGGAAGAAAGCTAAGAAAATTTCATTTTTTTTAAGCTAAGAAACAAATGTTTCACTAAAAATGCTAATTTATAGGATTAACAGAGTTCTTCTATTTTTAGTTCCTAGAAAAGTATAATAGAGATAGAGATAACTAATGTTATTTCCTAGAAGAAAGGTTAATACATGTTAAGCAGGGACAGTATTTATCTCATGATTCTTAGTTTTTGTCTTTAAAAGTACAGTAGTAAGGTAAATTCAAACATTAAAGCTATAGTAAAATAAAACTGAGCATCTCTATTCTCCCTCCGTTATACTCTGCTTTGACTACTGAAGAAAAGGAGGTTTCTGCTGCTTATACAACTTATTTTGCTTGTCTTCTCATCCCTAAAAATGTATTTCGATTTACTTATAAATCATTATAAATCTACTAATATGCTATACACAACAAAACAAAACGCCAATTAAATAATGATATAAATAAAAATAAGAGGGTTAATGCTTTCTACCTACATTTAAGTTATTATTTTGAATATGTATTCTTTGCATATCATGGTCTTAACATATGTCTTCACAAGTAATGGAGCAGTAGTGCTCAAACCTGGTGAGTTTGGTAAAAACATCTAAAGGAATTCCAGGCTCAAGTTGCTTCTCAGTTGTCTGTTTCCATTCTATTGTCCAGGTGATTCTCATGCAAAACAAAGTTTGAGAATCACTGCTCTAGACTATATGAAGGTACTTCAAAAAGTCTGCAGAAAATGGAAAAGTTTAGTTTGGTGCCAAAAAACTGAAATCCATATATGGTTTTTTCGTAATATATATTTATCATGAATTTTTGGAAGATCCCTCATAATTAATTTTCCTTGTTCCTGTAAAATTCAGTGATGGTAAAAGCCTTTTAACTCTGGCAACTGGGAATGATGGTTGGTTAAGAAGATCAGCTAACTGAAAACATCAATGCAGGAAGTTGTGGGAAATGTTAGACATATCCTAAATACATTACCTTAAAATACAAAAAGGTATGTATCCACCTGTCAGTTTTTTTATGTAGGGCCAAATAAGGCTTTTTCTTTGAGAGAGGGTCTTTGGGCTATGATTCTATAAAACTCACTTAAAAATATCCATTTATGCCTTCCAGTTTTGTTGTTTTTGTTTTTTGCTATGTAGAGAGAAACAAAGACAAAGACAGAAACACAGAGCGAGTTCTTTCATTCACTAGTTTATTCCCTAAATGTCCACAATGGTGAGGGGCTGAGGCCAGGAGCTGGGAACTCAAAAAAAGTCTCCTATGTTTGATGACAGGAATCTAATTACTTGGGCCATCACCACTGTCTCTCAGGGTCTGCATTAACAGGAACCTGGAGTGAAACCCAGGTTCTCTGACAGGAGACATGAGTGTCCTAACCAGCGTCTTACCTGCTTGGCCATCTTTCCCTTATCAACCTTCCACTTTTAATTTATTTGAAACAAGAACATAGACTCTTGAGGCCAGCACTGTGGTATAGTATGTTACACCTCCACCTGCAGCGCTGGTATCCCATGTGGGCAATGGAATTCCCGCTGCTCCACTTCTGACCCAACTCTCTGCTAATGTCCTGGGAAGGCAGCAGAAGATGGCCCAAGTGCTTGGGCCCCTGCACCCATGTGGATGAAGCTCCTGCTCCTTGGCTCCTGGCTTTGGTCTGGTCCAGCTCTGGCCATTGTAGCCATTTGGGGAGTGAACAAGAGGATGGAAGACCACTCTCCTCTGTCTTTCCCTTTCACTCTATAATTCTGCCTCTCAAATATAAGTAAATCTTAAAAAAAAAAAAAAAAAGAACATAGATTCTTAAACAATTTGAGGGAGCAGTCTCTATAGATACTCATTATTATCCTCAATATTTTACTGCTTACAGTATTTTTCTTTAGTGACCCAACTTCATCAAGTCTTTCCAAAGAATCTGAATTTTCAAGGAATCCACAAAATCATAACTAGAATAAATACAAAAATCAATATACAAATATCAGTATGTTTCTATAGATTAGCAATAACATTACCAATAAATGTTCATAGGCAGAATCTCTACATTAATATTTCACTCAATTTTTGAGGGTGCCTATTACATACTACATAGCAGATGCTTTTAGAGAAGCTTCAGATACAATAGTGAACAAAAGCATGTATGTTTTCATAAAACTTATATTCTACAGGTCAGTGTTATGGCACAGTGGATTAAGCCTCCACTTGCAAACACTGGCATCCCATATCAGAGCGCTGCTTTGAGTCCCAGTTGCGCCATTTCTGATCCAGCTCACTGCTAATGTGCCTAGGAAAGCAGCAGAAGAAGGCCCAAGCGCTTGGATCCTGCCATCATGTGGGAGAACTTGATGGGCCATGGCAGCCAGCTGGAGAGTGAATCAGCATATGGCAGATCTCTCTGTCTCTGTCACTATCTCTATTCCATTCAAATAAACAAAAAATAATTTTTTTTTTTTTTGACAGGGAGAGTGGATAGTTAGAGAGAGAGACAGAGAGAAAGGTCTTCCTTTTTGCCGCTGGTTCACCCTCTAATGGCCGCTGCGGCCGGCGCATCTCGCTGATCCGAAGCCAGGAGCCAGGTGCTTCTCCTGGTCTCCCATGCGGGTACAGGGCCCAAGCACTTGGGCCATCCTCCACTGCACTCCTGGGCCACAGCAGAGAGCTGGCCTGGAAGAGGGACAACCGGGATAGAACCCGGTGCCCCAACTGGGACTAGAACCTGGTGTGCCGGCGCCGCAAGGCAGAGGATTAGCCTGTTAAGCCACAGCGCCGGCCATAAAATCTTTTTTTAAAAGCTTACATTCTAGAGTAAAAACAAACAGTAAGCTAAATAAATGTGGTATACAACTGTTAGTTTTCATTGCAGTATAGCACAGATAAACCATAATAAACTTATTTATTTGTCTTTTGATTTTTTAGTTGTTTTCAGTTTCAGGCTATGGAAAATAATACTACTATAAACATTTTTGTACATTTATCCTCCTTCCACACATCAAAGATTAATCTATGGTTTGTGCCTTGTCAACTTGCTAAGTCTTTTTTTTTTTTTTTTTTTAAGGCTTTTTTTTTGACAGGCAGAGTTAGACAGTGAGAGAGAAAGAGAGAGAGAAAGGTCCTCCCTCCACTGGTTCACCCCCCAAATGGCTGCTACAGCCGGTGCACTGTGTGGATCCGAAGCCAGGAGCCAGGTGTTTCCTCCCGGTCTCCCATGCAGGTGCAGGACCCAAGGACCTGGGCCATCCTCCACTGCACTCCTGGGCCACAGCAGAGAGCTGGACTGGAAGAGGAGTAACCAGGACAGAATCTGGTGCCTCGACTGGGACTAGAACCCGGGGTGCCAGCACCACAGGCGGAGGATTAGCCTAGTAAGCCATGGTGCCAGCCTACTTCCTAAGTTTTGTTTTTTGTTGGTTTTTTTTTTTTGACAGGCAGAGTGGACAGTGAGAGAGAGAGAGAGAGAGAGAGAGAGAAAGGTCTTCCTTTTGCCGTTGGTTCACCCTCCAATGGCTGCTGCGGCTGGCGCGCTGCTGCCGGCGCACCGCGCTGATCCGAAGGCAGGAGCCAGGTGCTTCTCCTGTTCTCCCATGGGGTGCAGGGCCCAAGCACCTGGGCCATCCTCCACTGCATTCCCAGGCCATAGCAGAGAGCTGGCCTGGAAGAGGGGCAACTGGGACAGAATCCGGGGCCCCGACTGGGACTAGAATCTGGTGTGCTGGTGCCGCTAGGCGGAGGACTAGCCTATTGAGCCGCGGCGCCGGCCTTACCTGCTAAGTCTTAAAGTATGCTTATCCCCAACTTTACTAAATAAACCAACGTATTTCCCAAAGTAGATGGTCAATGTGCATTCTCACCAGCAGAGTGCTCATCAGTGTGGTGCACAATGCCAATGCTGAATGTTAGCCAGTGTGATGAGTGGCATCTCATTTTGATGTGATTTGTATTTCCCTGATGACTACTTTGTATGTTCATTGGTTATTTGGATATCTATTTTTGTTATGTACCTATTCAAATCATTGTTCCTTTTTTCCACTGGATTGGCTATCTTTTAAAAAATTATTCAATGGCGTATCAAAGTTTCCTTTATAGCTAATGGTTTTGATTCTTGTTTTAAAAATCCCTCTGTATTGGGGCCAGTGCTGTGACACAGAGGGTAAAGCTGCCACCTGCAACGCTGGCAACCCATATGGGTGCTGGTTTGAGATCCTGCTGCTACACTTGTGATCCAGTTCTCCGCTGTGGCCTGGAAGAAGTTACTGGCTCCTGGCTTAGGATCAGCCCAGCTCCAGTCACTGTGGCCACTTGGGGAGTGAACCAAAGAATGGAAGATCTCTCTCTCTCTCTCTCTCTCTGCCTCACTGTAACTCTGCCCTTCAATTAAATATATCTTTAAAAAAATATAAAAGAAAGAAAAGAAAGAAAGAAATCCTTCCTCATTATACGGTCAGGTACTTAATTTCAAACTTCTGCAGTTTTTAACTTCTGTAGTTTTAAATTTTACAGTTAAACTTGAATGTACACAGAATAAAATTTTATGACCTGAGTTGTAGAAAATAATTGCTTTTTTTCCTGTGTGGCTATCTAATTGTGTTAGCACCTTGTAGGGAAAGAACTATATTCCCACATTGCCTATAATATCTTACCTTATTTTCTGTCTCTCTAAGTATAGGCTTCTATTTGTTATTGATCTAATTTTTTTAAAGATTTTTTATTTATTTGAAAAGCAGAGTTACAGAAAAAAAGATGATGAGGAGGAGGAGGATAGAAAGACAGAAAGGGAGAGTAGTAGATAGATAATGAGAATCTTCCTTCCATTGGTTCACTCCCTAAACGGCCACAACAGTCATGGCTGAGCCAGGCTGAAATGGAATCTTAACCTTCTTCCAGCTCTCCCGAGGCTGCAGGGGCCCAACCCCTTCTGCTGTTTTTCCCAAACCATTAGCAGAGCTTAATTTTTTTTTTTAAAAGATTTTATTTATTTATCTGAGAGGTAGAGTTACAGACAATGAGAAGGAAAGACAGAGAGGGAGAGGTCTTCTATCTGCTGGTTCATTCCCCAAATTGCTGCAACTGCTGGGGCTGAGCTGATCTGAAGCCAAGAACCAGGAGCTTCTTCTGGGTCTCCCTCGTGGGTGCATGGGCCCAAGCACTTGGGCCATCCTCCACTGCTTTCCTAGGCCATAGCATAGAGCTGGGTCAGAAAAGGAGCAGCCGGGACTAGAATTGGGGACTATACAGGATGCCAGCACTGCAGGCGGAGGCTTAGCCCACTGTACCACAGCACCGGCCCCCAGAGAGCTGGATTGATCTAATTCCAAATCATGGTAGTTCAAAATATTTCTTGTTTGAAAGAGCAGACCCTCCCTACTTGCTCCACTTCAAGAATATCTTGGCTTTTATTCTTGGCCCTTTCCATTTCCACATAAAAATCAGGGAATCAACTTGTCACAGTCCACTACTGCTCCATACAAATCTGCTGAGATACGGTTTAGGATTGTATTGAAATTATAATTCACGTCTGAGAGAACTGACACCTTTAAAATTGTAGTCATGGGGGCTAGTGCTGTGCCGTAGCAGGTAAAATTGCCACCTGCAGTGCCAGCATCCCATATGGGCGCCGGTTCAAGTCTTGGCTGCTCCACTTTCGATCCAGCTCTTTGCTGTGGCCTGGGAAAGCAGTGAAAGATGGCTCAAGTACTTTGGGGCCCTACACCCATGTGGGAGATCCAGAAGAGGCTCCTGGCTCCTGGCTTCGCATTGGCCAAGTTTTGCATGATTTTAGTTATTGTACAATTCAAAATATACCCTAGCATCCAGCATTGTGGTATATTGGGTTAAGACATAGCTTATGATGACAGGATCCCACATTTCAGTGCCAGTATGAGTCCCACCTGTTCTGCTTCCAATCCAATTTCCTTCTAATGTGCCTGGGAAGGCAGAAGATAGCCCAAGTTCTTGGACCCTTGCCACGCATGTAGGAGACCAGGATGGAATTCTTGGCTTCTGGCTTTGACTAGGCCCAACTCTGGTTATTGCAATCATTTAGGGAATGAACCAGCAGATGGAAGACTTCTCTCTCTGGCACCCTCCCCTTCAAATAAACACACTTTAAAACATGCAAACTTAAGTTTCATTATGATTTTCTTGATCCAGTTTCTAAATTATTATTTTTCTATTGGTCAAATACTATTCCATTCTCTGTATATTTTAAATCCTTAGAAATTTGTCTTATGGCATAGTGTCAGATCAATTTTTATAAATTTCACACGTGTATGAAATGATTGTGCAGTCAGAGTTGTAAAAAAGAAGGGAAGACAGAAGTGCGTGATAAGAAGACATGATGATTAAACACAATGTGATACTCTGGATTCTGCAACAATATCAACAAAAACCCAAGCCGAAAAAAATCTGTGAAATCTGAATGAAGACTGTTATTAAGGTAATAATAATATACCAATATTCCATTTTATAGTTTTGATACATGTACCACGCTCAAGTGGGATGTTAACATTAGAGAACACAGGCTGTACAGTACAAGGGAATTCACTGCAATACCTTTATAATTTCCCTATAAATCTGCAATTATTCTAAAATAACAAGTTTATTAATTTTTAAAAAGCATGGTTTATCAGGTTTTCTTTTTTTGCTTCCTCTATTAGTTACAGGGAATGGTATATTAAAATCTGTCACTGTGGCAATCTATTTTTCTAATTTCATTCAATTTTTCTGATGTAGTTTGAGGTTACATTATTAGATACATACAAATTTTGTTTTTTATTGACAAAAAGTTATCTTTACCTATAGTACTTCTCTTGTGTCCAAGATATGAACAATCACAGCGTTTCTGTTCCGTGTGTTTCAAGGAGCCCACGAATTTTAAATGATTATATCTTCTTTGTAAATTAAATATTTTATCATTAGTAATGCTTTGACTTAAAGTTTATTTTTTCTTTTTTTTTTTTACAGGCAGAGTTAGAGAGAGAGAGAGAGAGAGAGACAGAGAGAAAGGTCTTCTTTCCATTGGTTCACCCCCCAAATGGCTGCCACGGCAATGAGAGAGGAAAGGGAAAATGATTAATTTCAATCAGTCAGTCAAGAAGAGCCTCTCTGACAAGATGATATTTGACCTAAGACCAGAATAATGAAGAACCAGAAGATCTGGAAGAATAATGTGTTAAGTTAGGAGGACAATATTCCACAGTGAGCAATCAGTAAGTATTAATACTGAAATAAGAATGAGCTTGACATGTCTGAAGAACAAAAAGGCAGCAGTGTTGCTAAAGAGTAAAAAAAAAAAAAAAAAAAAAGCATGAAAAGTACATGAGATGCAGTTGGACAGATAGGCAGAGTCTAAATCACACAGCATATAAAAAATTACAGTAAAGACTTTAAATATTATTTTAATTACATTGGAGACTTTCTAGGAAATAAAACAGAAGGAGTTATTTTCAAGATCATTCTGAGTGACAAGATAATTCAATAGGGAAAAAATAATATTTCTGGGGCCAGCACTGTGGCGCAGTGGGTAAAGCCCTTGCCTGCAGTGCTGGCATCCCATATGGGCGCTGGTTTGAGTCTTGGCTACTCCACTTCTTTTTTTTTGACAGGCAGAGTGGATAGCGAGAGAGAGAGAGAGAGAGACAGAAAGAAAGGCCTTCCTTGTGCTGTTGGTTCACCCTCCAATGGCCACCGCAGCCAGCGCACTGCACTGATCCAAAGGCAGGAGCCAGGTGCTTCTCCTGGTCTCCCATGGGGTGCAGGGCCCAAGGACTTGGGCCATCCTCCACTGCACTCCCTGGCCACAGCAGAGAGCTGGCCTGGAAGAGGGGCAACCGGGACAGTGTCCGGTGCCCCGACTGGGACTAGAACCCGGTGTGCCGGCACCCAAGGCGGAGGATTAGCCTAGTGAGCCATGCGCTGGCCAGCAACTCCACTTCTGATCCAACTTTCTGTCATGGAATGGGAAAGCAGTGGAAGATGGCCCGAGTCCTTGGGCCCCTGCACCCACATGGGAGACCTGGAAGAAGCTCCTGGCTCCTGCTTTCGATGGGTGCAACTCTGGCCATTGTGGCCATCTGGGGAGTTAACTAGCAGACAGAAAACCTCTCTTTCTCTCTCTGTAACTCTGCCTTTCAAATAAAATAAATAAATCTTTAAAAAAATAAAAAGGCCAAGAATTGGAATAGATAATTCATTAAAGAAGATATACATATGGCCAATAAGCACATGAAAAGATAAAACATCACTAATCATCAGAAAAATGTAAAAAAGCCGGCGCCGCGGCTCACTAGGCTAATCCTCCGCCTTGCGGCGCTGGCACACCAGGTTCTAGTCCCGGTCGGGGCACCGATCCTGTCCCGGTTGCCCCTCTTCCAGGCCAGCTCTCTGCTGTGGCCAGGGAGTGCAGTGGAGGATGGCCCAAGTCCTTGGGCCCTGCACCCCATGGGAGACCAGGATAAGCCCCTGGCTCCTGCCATCGGATCAGCGCGGTGCGCCGGCCACAGCGCGCCAACCGCGGTGGCCATTGGAGGGTGAACCAACGGCAAAAGGAAGACCTTTCTCTCTGTCTCTCTCTCACTGTCCACTCTGCCTGTCAAAAAAAAAAAAAACAAAAAACCACAAGGAGATATGAATCTACAATTATTAAGATTACTATAATCAAAACAACAGAAAATGGTAGGTACTAGTAAGGATGTAAAGAAATTAGGACCTTCACACACATACACACACACACATACACTGCTGGTGTTTATGTAAAATGGTACAGCCAGTTTGAAAAATATTACATAATTTCCTCAAAAGGTTAAACACAGTTTTCATATGACCCATCAATTCCACTCCTAGGAATATACCTAAGAGAAAGGGAAATATGTCACATTATTTTTAAAGAAATGATGAACTGACACATCACAGAATACAGATGAACCTTGAAACCAGCATGCTTAAGTGAAAGAAGTCAAACACAAAAGACTGCATTACTGTATGCTTCCATTTACATAAAACATAAAAAATAGCCAAATCTCTAGAAATATTAAGTAGGGTGGGAAGATTGGGAGGAATAGAGCAGTTTTGTTTGTTTCTTTTCAATGTTTACTTTTATTTATTTTCATCTACTTGAAAGGCAGGGTGACAGAGACAGACAGAGAGAGCCCATACTTGGGTTCATTTCCCAAATGCCCCTAACAGCCAGGGCTGGGCCAGGCCAAAGCCAGGAGCCTGGAAATCCATCCAGGTCCCCATACGCGTGATAGAGGTCCAAACATGTGAGCCATCATCTACTACTTCCCAGGATGCATTAGCAGAAAGCTGGATCAGTAAGGGAGGTTTTGGGACTGGAGCCAGCACTCTAATATGGCATGTGGGTATCCCAAAAGGCAGCTTAACCCATAGTGCCAAGATGTTCAGCTCACAGGATTCATTTTGGGGGTGATAAAAATGTTCTAAAATTCACTGAAGTGATAAGTACAAACTAAATACCACTAGAACAAGTGGACATCCATTGGCAAAACAAACAAAACAAACACAAAAACAAAACTGAAATCTATGCCTTTTACCTTTCACAAAATTAACTCAAAATGGATCATGGACTTAGTGTTAAACATCAACTATAGGAACAAAAAAGCATAAAAATAGTAAGAATATAGGGATCAGGGTTGTGGTGCAGCAGGTTAAGCCGCCATATGCAGTGCCAGCATCCTACGTGAGTGCTGGTTCAAGTCCCAGCTGTTCCACTTGTGATACAGCCCTCTGCCAATGTGCCTGGGAAAGCTGCAGAGAATAGGTCAAGTCCTTGGGCCCTGGCCATCCACATGGGAGACCCAGGTGAAGCTCCTAGCTCCCTGCTTCAGTTTGACCCAGTCCCAGCCATTGTGGTCATTTAGGGAACAAATCAGTAGATGGAAGATCTCTGTCTCCACATCTCTCTCTCTTTCCTCCCCCCTTCCCTCTGTAACTCTGTCCAAAAAAAAGAAAAAAAAAGGAAATCTCAAAAAAAATAGAGAGAGCTTGGTAGAATTTTTAGACTTAACACTAAAAGCATGAAGCACAAGGGAGAAATGATAAAATGGAGTCCATTAAAATTAAAAACCCTTTTAATCTCTAAAGATCTTCCAAAGATGATGAAAAACCCAGCTACATGGGCCAGTATTGTGGCATGGCAGGCTAAGCCATCACTTGCAATGTCAGCATGCCATATCAGAGACATAATGACAGTCCCAGCTGCTCTGCTTCCAATCCAGCTCCCTGCTAATGTGCCTGGGAAAGCAGCAGAAGCTGACCCATGTACTTGGGTCTCTACCAACCATTTGGGAGACCAGATGGAGTTCCAGCCTCCTGGTTTCAGCCCAGCCCAGCCTTGGCTCTTGTAGCCATTTTGGAGAATGAACCAGTGGATGGGAAATATCTATGTCACTCTGTCTTTCAAATAAATACATAAATAAAAAAAGGTTTTAAAAAGAACATGAAGAAGCTACAGATTGGGAGAAAATACTTGTAAAACCTATACCTGACAAAGAATTAGTATTTAGAATACATAAAAACTCAAAACTTAACTCTGAAGAACCAGCCTAAATAGACAATGGGCAAGAGACATGAAGAGACATTTTGCTGAAGAGGATATACATATGGGAAACAATCACATGGAATATATTTGACATCATTAGTCACTAAGAGATGTGTATATTAAAATTTCCTTAAAATATCATAATGTAACCATCACAATAGTTAAAATAAAAAAGTGTGACAATATCAAATGATGTCACAATGCAGAAAAACTAGATTACTAATACACTATTAGTGGAAATGTCAATTTTTGGCATAGACTTTCTTTTCTGATAAATAGCTTGATAGTTTCTTAAAAAAATACATGGTAATTGCAACCCTGGGCATTTAACCTCAAGAAATGAAAACAAAAACCTTTGCAGAGCTGTTTATAATAGCTTTATTCATAACAGCCATGAACTGAAAAAAAGACGACATGTTCTTTAAATGGTAAATTGATGAACCTGTGGTCTACCCAAATCATGGCATACTACTGAGTAACAGAAAGGAGCAAACTATTGATATATCCAATTACCAGGATGCTACAGAGACTTATGATAAGTAAAAAAACAGCCCATCACAGAAGATTATATTCTACATTACTTAACTTATACAATATTCTTGAAATAAAATTACAGAAGTAAAGAACAGATTACTTGCCAAGGATTTAAGGAGATGTACGGGTGGGAGAGAAGTAAGTGTGTCTAAAAAAGGCAGCAGGAGAGTTTCTTATGGTGATGGAAATGTCTATATCTTGGCTTTCTTTGTTAATGCCAATTTCCTGGTTTTAATATTTTACTAAAATTTTACGATATGTTACCCTTGGGAAAAACTGGGTAAATGGTCATATTTCTTACAACTGTATGTGAACCCATATTTACCCCCAAATAAAACGTTCATTTTAAAAAAGCAAATCTTTATCTTATACCATAAAAAATATGAATTTGAGAACTATTAGCTGGTTTAATTCCTTTCATTTTTCTTTTACAGTTCATAATTAAGAAACAATATTTTGAAATTTTTATTGTACTTTGTAATTTTAGAAACCATGTATATAAGCTACAATATTATTAAAAGAATACAGGCATAGTCATAAGACAGATCAATGGATTAGAGAAGACTCTAGCCTACATAAGACTCAGTATATGATAAAGGAAGTATTTCTTCCTTTTGCCCTTTCAGATGTATCCTCCACTGAACTTGGGAGGCTGACCTCTATGGACTGCAGCAACTGGAATTCTTACTCTCTAGTTAGATGGGTTTGGTCAATGGGAGCAACTGGAGAAAATCAGAGTGGAAGTCAGAGAACATTATCTTCACTCTGTCTTTGCTCGGCCACAGCTTGGTAGCAACCACATTCTTCTACTAAAGCCCACAGCTCCTGGCCAGTAACCCTATGATTTAGTAATTAATTGGTCTTGCTAAGTTCTGCTGACTAGTTCCTCTTCTTGACTCCTCAGAGTTAGGAAAGCAATCGTTTTTTGATATCGCTAATTCTAGAATGTTTACCATCCCTTGTTTGTTTCCCTAAACTGCCCACATCTTTGTAAATATTCTCTTCCTTTAACATTTCTCAGTTATTCTCCAGCGTGTTATCTACTTCTTGTAGGAAACTAATGTACTTGCCAGGAAGCACAATCTGGAATGCTACATGAGTAAACACCTAGGGTCACTATACTTAGAAACCTACAGTTAGAGTGATGGGAATATGGGGGTGCCTTTTTTTTTTTTTTTTTTTTTTTTTTTTTTTGGTAAATGTGGAGTGATGCAAAATATCTTCTCAAAGCCATACTTAGGCCGGCGCCATGGCTCAACAGGCTAATCCTCCGCCTTGCAGCGCCGGCACACCAAGTTCTAGTCCCGGTCAGGGCGCCAGATTCTGTCCCGGTTGCCCCTCTTCCAGGCCAGCTCTCTGCTGTGGCCAGGGAGTGCAGTGGAGGATGGCCCAAGTCCTTGGGCCCTGCACCCCATGGGAGACCAGGATAAGCACCTGGCTCCCGCCATTGGATCAGCGCGGTGCGCCGGCCGCAGCACGGTGGCCATTGGAGGGTGAACCAACGGCAAAGGAAGACCCTTCTCTCTGTCTGTCTCTCTCACTGTCCACTCTGCCTGTCAAAAAAAAAAAAAAAAAAAAAAAAAAAAAGCCATACTGAAAAGAATATGGCCTAGTCAAAAGGGAGGTCTGGCTTTTGTCCTAACTCTTGGGAAATAGCCTCTAATCCTTCAAGATTCCCCTAGAAATAGGGCTTGGTAATTCAAAGTGGGACTCTTGGACCTTACCTATGGTTTACACTAATGAGGTGAGCCCACTAGGGGAGGGAAGGGCAGAGACAGATTTCAACTACATGGACAATTAGCCAGTTAACCAATCGTTACCTACATAACGAAATTAAAAAAAAAAAAAAAAAATCTGAATACTGATGGTTGGGTGAGCTTTTAAGACTGGCAACATTCCCGACATAGTTTCACACATCAATTCCAAGAAGGTAACAAGTTAAGGACAACGGAATCTTTATATTTGGAACCTTCATAAGCTCTGCCCTGCAAATCTCTTTCTTTGACTAATTTTAGCCATATCTTTTCAGGATAATAAACCATAATGGTGAATACCCTAGGTTCCAGTGGGCTCTGTGAATCTTTGCAGCAAATGATTAAACATGAGGGTAGTTTGGGAATCTCTGAACTTGGAATTGGTATGAGAAATGAGGGTGGTCTTCTGTGGATTAAAACTCTGAATTTGGACTCTAGTTCCCTGCAGTTGAGTCAGAAGTCTTGGGAAGACTTGACAGTGCTCTTAGGCTCATAACTTGGCTAATTCTGGGTAAAAGCACAAAAATATAAATGTCCAAAAATATAAATGTAGATAGACAAATTAATAAATTTTTACTGCATTTGAGTTTATATAATTTAAATTCTTCTACTCACCTGAGGATCTACTAACCACCCGTGGTACAAAGGAATATCAAGAAGATCAAATACTATGCATTCCGGTGTATATTCAAATACTCGAACACCAGTAAATCGTACATTTACATCTAGGCCTGTCTGTAGTTTGTGCAAAATTGCCATAGCATCACTCATATTCTGAAAATACAAAGAGGAAAGATATATGTCAGAATGATCAAAACAAAAAAAAAATTTAAGTACAAACACAGTGATTTTTAATATTGTTTTATCCAATTTATTAATCGCTTCAACAGATTTTTTATTTATAAGTACCTATTAAGGGGACCGGCGCTGTGGCACAGCAGGTTAATGCCCTGGCCTGAAGTGCTGGCATCCCATGTGAGCGCCAGTTCTAGTCCCAGCTGCTCCTCTTCTGATCCAGCTCTCTGCTATGGCTTGGGAAAGCAGTAGAAGATGGCCCAAGTCCTTGGGCCCCTGCACCTGCATGGGAGACCTGGAAGAAGCTCCTAGCTCCTGGCTTCGGATTGGCGCAGCTCCAGCCATTGTGGCCAATTGGGGAGTGAACCAACAGATGGAAGACCTCTCTCTCTCTGCCTCTCCTCTATGTAACTCTTTCAAATATATAAATAAATCTTTAAAAAAAAAAGTACCTATTATGTACCAGGCATTAATATGAATTCCAACAATACAAGGGGACTTTAAAAAATTCAAGGATTTTTTTTCTAAAGATTTATCTGAAAGTCAGAGCAATAGAGAGAAAGAGAGACAGAAAGAGAGTGTCATCTTATATCAGCTGGTTCTCTCCCCAGAAGGCCACAATAGCCAAGGCTGGGCCAGACAGAAGCCAGGAACTTCATCTGGGTCTCCCACGTGGGTGCAGGGACCTAAACTTGCTGCATTCCCAGAAGCATTAGCAGAGAGCTGGATTGGAAGTGGAGCAGTTGGGACTTGAATCATTGCTTATATGGTATGCTAGTGTCACAGGGGGTGGTTTAACCCACTATTCCGCAATGCTGGCCCCAGGATGTGTGTGTGTGTGTGTGTTTTAGATTTGCTTATTTGAAAGGCAGAATTACAGAAAGTATACACACACACACAGAGAGAGAGAGAGAGAGAGAGAGAGAAAGAGAGAGAGAGAAAGCGAGAGATCCTCCATCCCTTGGTTTATTCCCCAAATGCCTGCAAGGACCAGGGCTGGGCCAGGCTGAAGCCAGGAGACTGAAACTCCATCTGGGTCTCCCACATGGGTGGCAGGGGCAGGGGCCCAAGCATTTTGACAATTCTCTGCCACCTTCTCAGGAGCATTAGCACTGAGCTAGATTAGAAGTGGAGCAGCCAGGACTCGAACTGGTATCCATACGGGATACCAGTGTTGCAGGCAGCAGCTTAATCTGCTGTGCCACAATGCCAGTCCCTTTTTTAATTTGTTTATTTGAGAGATAGAAAGAGAGAGACAGAAGAGGAGAGCTCCCACCCACTGGTTCACACTCCAAATGCCTACAGTGACTAGGAGGGTCAAAGTTGGGAGCCCAGAACTGGGAACTCAATCCAGGTCTCCTATGTGGGTGGCATGAATTTTTTTTTTTTTAATTTGACAGGCAGAGTTAGACAGTGAGAGAGACAGAGAGAAAGGTCTTCCTTCCATTGGTTCACCCCCAAATGGCCTACACGGCCAGCGTGCTGCACCAATCCGAAGCCAGGAGCCGGGTGCTTCCTCCTGGTCTTCCATGCGGGTGCAGGGGCCCAAGCACCTGGGCCATCCTCCACTGCCTTCCCGGGCCACAGCAGAGAGCTGGACTGGAAGAGGAGCAACCAGGACTAAAACGTGGCACCCATATGGGATGCTGGCGCCGCAGGCGGAGGATTAACCAAGTGAGCATGGAATTAATTACTTGAGCCAATGCGGCTGCCTCCCAGGGTATGCGTTACCAAGAAGTTGGAGCACAGAATCAAACTCAGGGGCTTCAATGTGTGACACAGGCGTCTGAATTGCTTGGCCAAATGCCTGCCCTATACATTATGTTTTAATTCCATTTTTCACAAACTTTTTTTGAAGCCCTTTGTGTAACAATGAATAAAACAAAGTTTCTGTTCCCATGCAACAAAAGTTCTACTGGAAAAAACAAAAATGTAAACACACAATATGGTGTTTTACTACAGCAAAATAATGTTGTACATAATGGAAGGAATAAAGGACCTACTTTAGAACAGGAAATCTAAAACCAAAAGTTTATCAAGTCAAAGAAAATGATCTTTCTCACTTCTGGGTATGGATCTAAAATAACTCAAAGAAGGATCTCAAAAAGATATTTGCAGACCCATGTTCATCGCACCTTTATAACACCCAAGACATGGAATCAGCCCAACTGTCCATTAACAAATGAATAAAGAAAATGTGGTACATATATACAATGCGATATTATTTAGCTTTAATACACAAGAAATCCTATCACATATTACAATATGGATGAATATCCTTGAGGATATTATGCTGAGTGAAACAAGCCAGTCACAAAAATACAAATGCTATGTGATTCCACTTATACATGATATCTAGAGTAGCCAAAATCATAACAGAAAGTACAAGGATGGTTTTCATGATCTTGTGGGAATGGGAAATGGAGGCCTACTGTTTGATGTGCACAGAATTTCAATTTTATTTTATTTTATTTTTTATATTTTTTCTTTTTCTTTTTCTTTAAACTTTTATTTAATGAATATAAATTTCCAATGTACAGCTTATGGATTACAATGGCTTCCCCCTCCCATAACTTCCCTCTCACCCGCAACCCTCCCCTCTCCCGCTCCCTCTCCCCTTCCATTTGCATCAAGATTCATTTTCAATTCTCTTTATATACAGAAGATCAATTTAGTATAAAGATTTCAACAGTTTGCACCCACATAGAAACACAAAGTGAAACATACTGTTGGAGTACTAGTTATAGCATTAAATCACAATGTACAGCACATTAAGGACAGAGATCCCACATGAGGAGCAAGTGCACCGTGACTCCTGTTGTTGACCCAACAAATTGACACTCTAGTTTATGGTGCCAGTAACCACCCTAGGCTGTCGTCATGAGTTGCCAAGGCTATGGAAGCCTTCCAAGTTTGCCGACTCTGATCATATTTAGACAAGGTCATAAAAGACAGGGTGAGGATAGTAACCAATGATCCTAAGAGTGGCCTTAACCAGGTTTGAACAATTATACAGCATTAAGTGGGGAAGAGGACCACCAGTACACACAGGTTGGGAGTAGAGCCATTGGTGGTAGAGTAGAGGTTATGATTACGAAGGAATGAGACCCAAGTGCCCTAGACAGGGTCTAGAACAAAGGACAGAGTCATTATTAGAGGAGCTAAGAAAGGTGCTGTCTAAGCTACAATTAAGTTTTCTGATTGAGAGGCAAATAGAACCTGATAGAAGGGGCTTGATAATAATCTGGTGGGCTTTAGGCCTTGTAAGTTCAGAGGCCCAGACCTATCTATCTCTTCACATGGGGTATATCCTAAGGGAGGTGTGAACCTCCTAGGGGAAGGCACTCTGTTGACTTTCATTACTTGGCTGGCCTGAGAATTTCAATTTTATAAGATAAAAATTTGCACAGATCCATTAAAAAACACTAAGAACATAGTTAACATGACAGAACTGTACATTTAAAAATGGCTAAGGGGAAAAAATTTAAATTGTGTGGGTTTTACCACAATCAAAAAATAGAAATGAGTGATTAATCCATGAAAGACATGGAAGAAACTTAGATTACTAAGTGAAAGAAGACAATCTGAAAAGGTTCCATACTATAAGATTCCAAACCACATTCTGGAAAAGGCAGAACTATGGAGACAGTAAAAAAACAAAATTAAACCAAAAAAAATCAGGGATTAGAAAGGAGGGATAAATAGGCAAGGCATGGAGGGTTTTTAAAACAAACTATTCTGCATAATATTGAAATGCTGGATATATGTCATTAAATACCTGTCTAAACCCAAAGAATATGCAATACAAACTGTGAACCCTAACATAAATTATGGACTTTGAGTGACTATGATATATGGCGTAGTTTCTCAATTCTCAATACAAGAGATGTATTACTCTGGTACAGGATGTTTACAGTAGGAGAGACTGTGCATGTGGGTTTAGGAGGCAGAAGAGGTATATGAAAAGTGTCTGTACTTTCTACACTTAGTTTTGCAGTGAATGCACTGGACTTAAAACTGCTAAGAAATTTTTTTAAGGATAGAAAAAGAAAGAGGGTAGTCTCTTGAAAAATAAAACCTGAATAGAGACCAAAACGAATACCAATTTTTTTCAATAAATGTGATCACATCGTCTGTAATGAGGACTAGTTTTTTTGTTTGTTTGTTTTTTGACAGGCAGAGTGGACAGTGAGAGAGAGAGAGACAAGAGAAAGATCTTCCTTTTGCCGTTGGTTCACCCTCCAATGGCCACTGCGGTCAGCGTGCTGCGGCAGGCGCATCACGCTGATCCGAAGGCAGGAGCCAGGTGCTTCTCCTGGTCTCCCATGAGGGTGCAGGGCCCAAGCACTTGGGCCATCCACCACTGCACTCCTGGGCCACAGCAGAGAGCTGGCCTGGAAGAGGAGCAACCAGGACAGAATACGGCGCTCCGACCGGGTCTAGAACCCAGGGTGCTGGCGCTGCAAGGCAGAGGATTAGCCTATTGAGCCGTGGCGCTGGCCATGAGGACTAGTTTAAAACATATTTTTCTAAACATTTTAACATATTAAATATGGACATAATTATAGAGGATATATCTGAATAAAAACAAATACATAAAATACAATAAACTGAAATCTCTTCTACCAATCAAGCACTATGCTAGACAATACAAATAGGAACAGTAGAATGAAGTCTAAGGGAGTGGCTTATAATAGGGTTAATATAAAATTAAGCTTCTTATATTATAACTAAGGACTCACTCTGAAATTAGAAAAAAGGCAAATTAAGGTCATAAAATCAAAGCTTTTACCAAATAACTTGTTAAATTTCATCCTAAGAGACTGAAGACTGCAAATTATTTAAGTGTTTTCAATTCATAAATAGAACAATTAAAACAGTATCACATTCTTAAATAGCATTTGACCTTTGTCAGCTTCACCTCTTCCTAACTTTTATATTACTCCAAAACAATATATTTCTTCAAGCTTTCTAAATTTTGAAACTTAGTTTACAAAATTTACCTTAAGAGTTTTTTTAATTTTTAAGATTTATTTATTTATTTGAAAGAGTTACAGGGAGAGAGAGAGAGAGAGAGAGAGAGAGAGAGAGAAAGAGAGAGAAAGAGATCTTTCATCCGCTGGTTTACTCCCCAGATAGCCACAAAGGCTAGAGCTAGTCCAGGCCGAAGCCAGGAGCATCTGCCAGGTCTCCCATGTAGGTGGCATGGTCCCAAGGACTTTGGTCATCGACCCAGGCTTTCCTAAAGCCATAGTAATGATGAATCTGATAAAATTTTTTTTTTTTTTTTTTTTTTTGGACAGGCAGAGTGGACAGTGAGAGAGAGAGACAGAGAGAAAGGTCTTCCTTTTGCCGTTGGTTCACCCTCCAATGGCCGTCGCGGTAGCGTGCTGCGGCCGGCGCACCGCGCTGTTCCGATGGCAGGAGCCAGGTGCTTCTCCTGGTCTCCCATGGGGTGCAGGACCCAAGAACTTGGGCCATCCTCCACTGCACTCCCTAGCCACAGCAGAGAGCTGGCCTGGAAGAGGGGCAACCGGGACAGGATCGGTGCCCCGACCGGGACTAGAACCCGGTGTGCCGGCGCCGCAAGGCGGAGGATTAGCCTAGTGAGCCGCGGCGCCGGCAAATCTGATAAAATATTAACAGTAATGAACAAGGTGGCATGTACCAATGCCATCTCACTAGTCCAAGTGATCAATTTCAGTTCACAACTGATCACACTGATAGGTCTAAGAGTCAAAGGGATCACACAAACAAGACTAGTGTCTGCTAATACTAACTGATAGAATCAAAAAGGGAAAAAACGATCCAACATGGGAAGCAGGATACACAGCAGACTCATAGAATGACAGATGTCCTAAATAGCACTCTGGCCTCAGAATCAGCCCTTAAGGCATTCGGATCTGGCTGAAGAGCCCATGAGAGTATTGTAGGCATGGAAAGCCAAGACACTCTGGGGGGGAAAAAAAAAAAAGAAGACCTAAATGAAAGATCTCTGCGAGTGAGATCCCAGTGGAAAGAACGGGGCCATCAAAGAAGGAGATACCTTTCTCTGAAGGGAGGAGAGAACTTCTACTTTGACTATGACCCTATCGGAATAAGATCAAAGTCAGCGAACCCTAAAGGCTTCTATAGCCTTGGCAACTCCTGACTAGAGCCTAGGGAGATTACTGACGCCATAAACAAGAGTGTTAAATTGTTAAATCAACAACAGGAGTCACTGTGTACTTATGTCTCATGTGGGATCTGTCCTTAATGTGTTGTCCAATGTGAAGTAATGCTATAACTAGTACTAAAGCAGTATTTTTACCCTTTGTGTTTCTGTGTGGGTGCAAATTGATGAAATCTTTACTTAGTATATACTCAATCGATCTTCTGTATATAAAGATAATTGAAAATGAAAAAAAAAACTTGGTGATAAATTGGAAATTGCATAGAAAATTAAACAATTTTTAAAAAATATCATGTAGGATCTCTGTCCTTAATGTGCTGTACATTGTTATTTAATGCTATAACTAGTACTCCAACAGTATTTTTTCACTTTGTGTTGCTATGTGGGGGCAAACTGTTGAAATCTTTACTAAATATATACTAAACTGATCTTCTGTATATAAAGAGAATTGAAAATGAATCTTGATGTGAATGGAAGGGGAGAGGGAGCGGGAAAGGGGAGGGTTGTGGGTGGGAGGGAAGTTATGGGGGGGGAGCCATTGTAATCCATAAGCTGTACTTTGGAAATTTATATTCATTAAATAAAAGTTAAAAAAACAGTAATGAATAAAGAATTATAGGATTATTATATTATCACCAATTTTTTGTTCTATTTTTGTTAAATCCCTAGTTGGTAATCAGTTCACTTTCTTTATAGTCAACATAATTTCTAGTGGCTTCTGGGCTTCTGCGTACAGCTTCATATATTCACTACATTATTACAGATTACTTAGTATTAAAATAACAATTAACACCATTTGATAATATACATAATGATTAACACTGATTTACAAAGGGCTAAAAAGGATATTTTGGTGCCAGTGCTGTGGCATAGTGGGTAAAGCCACCACCGGCAGTGCTGGCATCTCTTATGTGCACCAGTTTGAGTCCCAGCTGCTCCACTTCCGATCCAGCTCTCTGCTATGGCCTGGGAAAGCAGGCGAAGACGGCTTAAGTCCTTGGATCCCTGCACCCATGTGGGAGACCAGGAAGAAGCTCCTGGCTTCGGTCTGGACCAGCCATAGCCTTTGTGGCCATCTAGGGAGTAAACCAGCAGATGGAAGATCCACAGCGAAGGCCCCCTCTTTTTTTTTTTTTTTAATTAAAAAAAAATTTTTTTTTGACAGGCAGAGTGGACAGTGAGAGAGAGATAGAGAGAAAGGTCTTCCTTTTTGCCGTTGGTTCACCCTCCAATGGCTGCCGCGGTAGGCGCACTGCGGCCTGTGCACCGCGCTGATCCGATGGCAGGAGCCAGGTGCTTCTCCTGTTCTCCCATGGGGTGCAGGACCCAAGTACTTGGGCCATCCTCCACTGCACTCCCGGGCCACAGCAGAGAGCTGGCCTGGAAGAAGGGCAACCAGGACAGAATCCGGTGCCCCGACCAGGACTTGAACACGGTGTGCCGGTGCCGCAAGGCGGAGGATTAGCCTATTGAGCTGCGGCGCCGACCCTTGAGGTTTTATTTTTATTTATTTGAAAGGTAGAGCTAGAAAGAGGGGTCTTCCACCTGCTGGTTCACTCCCCAAATGGCCACCATGACTGCAGCTGTGCTGGTCCAAAGCCAGGAGTTAGGGGATTCTTCTGGGTCTCCCACGTGGGTAAAGGGTTCCAAGTACTTGGGCCATCCTCTCCTGCTTTCCAGGGACATTAGCATAGAGCTGGATGAGAAGTGAAGCAGCCAACATATGGCGCTGCAGGTGGCAGCTTTACCAAGTATGCCATAACACCAGTCCCATTACCTTTAATTTTGATGCTAGTGTATACCTAGCTATTGTGACAGAGCTTAAGGTAGCGTTAATTTAATTTTTTAAAAAATAAGAGTGTTAATTTTTTTTTTTTAAGATTTATTTATTGAAAGTCAGAGTTACACAGAGAAAGGAGAGGCAGAGAAAGAGAGAGAGAGAGAGGTCTTCCATCCGCTGGTTCACTCCCCAACTGGCCACAATGGCTGGAGCTGCGCCGATCCAAAGCCAGGAGCCAGGAACTTCTTCCAGGTCTCCTGTGCAGGTGCAGGGGCCCAAGGACTTGGTCCATCTTCTACTGCTTTCCCAAGCCACAGCAGAGAGCTAGATCAGAAGTGGAGCAGCCGGGTCTCAAACCAGCGCCCATACGTGATGCCGGCGCTTCAGGCCAGGGCGTTAACCCACTGCACCACAGTGCTGGCCCCAATTTAATTTTCTACAGGTATGAAGTAACATTCCTTTTTTGTATAACTTACATGAGATAAATTTTAGAAAGATTCAATGCAGAGCCAGTATCTTGCTAGCTAAAACTTCTTTACTAGATGCTGTAATGTAGAATGTACTTGCATTTTTCCAGTTTTACTTCATGCTATAATCTAACAGAAAAGCATAAGGTGTGTGTGTGTGTTCATAGCACATTTTTAAATGACTGAAAATGTTTCATTTTAAAATGTATTTTATACTTAAAATATTTCACTATGTTAAAAACATCTTTGGGAAGAGTTCTAAGAATTTAGCCACTACTTTAAAGGATTTAATAGCTCTCTTTCCATCTCTGTGACTCTGCTTTTCAAGTAAACAAACAAATCTTTAAAAAACCAAATAAAGGGGAGCCAACATTGTGGAGCAGTGGTGTCTCTCCTTTTCTCTTGGCCTTTCAATAAATAAATCTTTAAAGACAAAATTAAAGGGGCTGGTGCTGTGGCATAGTGAGTAAAACCGCCACCTGCAGTACCTGCATCCCATATGGGAGCTGGTTCGCTGCTCTACTGGGCACTCTACTTCCGATCCAGCTCTCTGCTATGGCCTGGAAAAGCGGTAGAAGATGGCCCAAGAACTTGGGTCCCTGCACTCATGTGGGAGACCCAGAAGAAGCTCTTGGTTCCTGGCTTTGGATTGGTGCAGCTCCAGCCAATGCGGCCAATTGGGGAGCGAACCAACAGATGGAAAACCTCTGCCTCTCCTTCTCTCTCTGTGTAACTCTTTCAAATAAATAAATAAATATTTTTTAAAAAGAGAGAAAATTAAAGGTAATGTAAATAATCATATCTTATAGTTTTAGTGCTTGTTTTAAATGCAGTGTACTTTTATTGCCTGCTATGTATAGAAGAAATTCAAGCAACGTTAGATATAATTTGTCTCGATTATGAAGTAGAACATTACTTCCAATCATTTTTCAAGCATCTAAATCAATGTAATGAAGTCATCCTAAGACTACAAGATGGACTTAAAGGAAACAAAATACTGACAACATCTGCAAACACTTGTTACACAGGATTCTTAGAATTCTATATATTCCAAGGTTAATATGAGGCTTAAACTAGCATTAGTAATTTCTAACTTTACATTTTAGTATTAATCAAAATAGCTTCATGGATTTCAGTAAGAAATTATATAAATTTGAAAAATAAATGATATAAACTGAAGCTTATTATTTTATACTTATAAAATATCCTTTGCTGGTTTTATATATTGGAGGTTGGCATGAGATTTCATTTGAAAAGAAGTTTCTATTTCTAAAGGTGTTTGGAAACCACTGCCTTAAGCTACCTATTTCCTCAACAAAATTTAAATGATTTACCAGAAACATTTGGCTTTAGCTACAGATTTCCTATCCTGCAATTTTATTAGGAATGGATTATCTGAGCATTCAAATTCAAGAAATTTTCTGGGGCCAGCACTGTGGTATAATCTGTTAAACACATCACTAAGTACATAGCACATGGAAGACCCAAAAGAAGCCTCTGGCTTCTGGCTTCAGCCTGGCCCAGCCCTGGCTGTTGTGGCTATTTGGGAAGTGAACTAGTGGATGAAGATCAATTGCTCTCTCTGTCTCTCCCTATCTCTCTGTAACAGTCTTTCAAAAAAATAAATCAATCTTTAAAAAAAAAAAAAAGAAATTTTCCAATACAGAATGAGTTTTATTTCATTTTTGTGAATTTGATACTAGTGAAACTATGTTAAGCATGTTCAGTACTTGCTCTGAAAGTAAATATGAAGGTACCAATGATGTCTATTTCATCCCTGGTTGATACCTCCTCCCCGTGTAAGAAAGTAATTCTTTCTTGCCTTCTATTGCTAATAACGGAAGAACACTGAAGAAAATGAAGTTCTGCTTCCTCCCTTCCAGCTCCAAAACTTTTGATCCTTATGAATTCTCCTATATTAAGAACAGGGTATCTAAAGAATATGCCGAGAAATGAAGGCATACTGACATGATGACAAAACAGAAGAATCTGTCCTAACGGCATATCCTGGAAATCTTTTGTCAATTTTCCGCTAAACATAACTTAATTATAAAATATAAATAAAATGAGAAAGATGAATCAATGACAAATGCAGTTGACACTAAATTTTTCAAGAAAAATGCCAGGCTATCATTTTATATAGATCTGTATAAAGATATCCATATATCATTCTATTTAGCATATATATTCATAAAAACACAAGGATCTGAAAACTATGGCCTGTAGGCCAAATCTAGCTTTGAGCTAAGAATGTTTTCTATATTTTTAAAGGGTTGAAAAGAAAGAAAACAAAGAATATGCAATAGATACTGACCATTTATAGCTTGAAAAGTGTAAAATATTTATTGATCACTTATAGGAAAAGTTGGCTTATCATTAATAGAAATCAAAGCATATATTCATTACAAAAATTATATTTTAACATAGCAAAAACTGTATTTATTACCTGTTCATAATTTAAACGTTGAATTTCTGAAATTTCTTTTGGCTTTGCATCAAGCATGTAATCTCCTGTAAAAAGAAATTGTGAAATGCCTTTTTGAAATATTACTTTTTCTAATTACAAAAGTAATAGGTTTTAATGATCAATTATTAAACACTGCAGTAGGTGACATATAAAGTTGATTCTCCCCATTCTACCAGAGAAAGTCAGTGTTTGCTATCCTCACATATTTTTCCATGTATATACTTTATAATGCTTTGAAAATTTATTTTATCTTTCATTATATAATCTGAGTACTTTTCCATGATACTACATACAAAATTCCCCAAAGTTGTGCCACATTTTATCACTATCAACAATATAACTGTTTTCCCATTACCTCATCAACAATGGATATTATCGGTTTCTAAATATTTGCAACTGTGAAGGTAAACAAAATTGTTTTTGCATTTATAAATCCCTCTCTCCTCCCTGCATATCTCTGCCTTTCTTGTTAAAGATTGATTTATTTATTTGAAAGGCAGAGTTGCACAACAGAGAGAGGGAAAGAGAGAAAGGTCTTCGATGTACTGGTTCACTCCTAAATGACTGCAATGGCTTGGGATGGGAAGGCCAAAGCCAGGAGCCCAAAACTTCATCTGGGTCTCCCATTTGGGTGGCAAGGACCCAAGTACTTGGGCCATCTTCTGCTTTTCCAGGCTCATTAACAGGGAGTCAAATCCAAAGCAGAGTAGCTGAGACTCTGACATGGGATGCCAATCCACTGTGCCACAATGTTGGGTCTGATTTTCTAATTCAAAAAATAGTTTGAAAGACTCCATCAAGTATTCTGTTAGATATCAAACTTTGATAGAAAAGAATTCCTATGGGGGCTGGTGTTTTAACAAAGCAAATTAAGCCACCACTTGCAACACTGGTATCTATATCCAAATATCAGTTGGAATCCTGGTTATTCTACTTTAGACAGGTTTCCTGCTAATACTACTGGGGACACAGTGGATGATAGCCCAAGTATTTGGCCTGCTTATGCCAAGAAGGAGTTCCTGGCTCCTGACTTCAGCCTGACCCAGCCCAGGTTGTTGCGGGTATTTGGGGAGTAAACCAGCAGATGGAGAAAATCTCTGATTCTCTTTGATATAAAATAAAAAATTAATAAAATATTAAAGAGAGCTATTTTGTTTAGCTTATCTAATCTTTGTAACTGTAATTAGACAAGACTATTTCAATCAAAAAGCATCTTTTTTATAAAAAAAGATTTATTTATTTATTTGAAGTCAGAGTTACAGAGAGAGGGGTAGAGATAGAGAGAGAGAGAGAAACCTCTGTCTGCTGGTTCACTTCCCAGATGGCTGCAATGGCTAGGAGTGAGCCATGCTGAAGCCAGGGGCCAGGAGCTTCATCCAGCTTCTTCCACATGGGTAGCAGGGTCCCAAACACTTGGGCCATCTTCCACTGCTTTTTCCCAGGCCATTAGCAGGGAACTGGATTGGAAATGGAGCAGCCGCAACTTGAACTGGCATCCATATGGGATGCTGGCATTGCAGGCGACAGCTTTACCCACTACACCACAACACAGGCCCCTTGAGAATCTACTAGGTGTTTAGCAATGGGTTAAAACAATATTAGGACATAAATGATGCTCTTATCAATATTCGGTTGGGCAATGAACATAAAAGAAACAGAGAAATAATAATGGTAAAGTATAACACATTGTGAAATGTAATAAATGCCTAAGTACCAAGTGATTCTAAAAAGAGACATGATACACTCTGTAGAGCTTAGAAATATCTTTTGGAGGGATAGATCTAAACTGGATTCAGAGAAATGGGCAGGACATGGAAAGGCAACTGGAGGAAAAATTTCTTTGAGGGAAAAAGAATGATAGAGAAAGAAATCTAAGAAAGATCATGTCATATGGACAGATTATAAGAAAATTTATACATAAGATTTATATTACAAAGTGCTAGGAAGTATGGCCCAATGAGTTAACTTGACTAGGTTATAAAAAACCTTAATGATGTGTGGAAAAATGGGCCGCTTGTAAAAGATCAATGAGATATTTACACTTATTTTTTTTTAAGCAGAGGAGTGAAGGATGAAATCAATAATTTAGGAAGAGCACACCTGTAATATAGGCTAACTTGGAGGTTCGAAGAATTTGTAGTAAATCAGGTTATGAAATATCACCACACAGAGAAGGGGAAAAAAATTCAAAGAAAGAATCCAAGACCTTGGTAGTAATAAAATATTCCAAACAAAAAGAAATCAAACAAAAATCCTGATAGCTACATTATGCAAAAAAATGGAAGAGAAGGTTTCATAGTAGTTAGCTTATCCCACACAAACATTTGGGAAAGAGACACAATCAACTCTAGACAAAATTAAATGCTTCAATATTGACCTCTTTTATGGCATATTTATTTGCAAAAGTTAATTATTTTTTAAAGGATCAGACAACATCACTATCCCAACAACTATTTTCCTTATTATACTATGTTAACATCATCAACATAACATTTTTGGATGCTTGAAGTTACAGTTTCAGTTAGTCTTGGGCTTTGTTACTTAATACTCATACCATTTCCTGCCTTCTGTCTGTACCTCTTCTCCACCTTATTGATTAGACCTCCTAACATTTCATAAGTGTCTCAGCTTGTCATGTTCATTTCTCTATGCCAAGTCCTTCAAGAAGCTATGTTGATGTTTGGCCCCATTTTTATATTCTAGTAACAGATATTTTCAAACTGTATCTCACTTACTCCTCCTCCTCTAAACTTTGCCAATCAAAATCCAGTCCATGGAGGTACCTCAGCCAGGTGTTAGGAAAGTAATTAATTATTTCTCTCTCTCTTTTTTTTTTTTTGACAGGCAGAGTGGACAATGAGAGAGAGAGAGAAAGGTCTTCCCTTACCGTTGGTTCACCCTCCAATGGCCGCCGTGGCCGGCGCGCTGCGGCCGGCACACTGTGCTGATCCGAAGCCAGGAGCCAGGTGCTTCTCCTGTTCTCCCATGGGGTGGCAGGGCCGGAGCACTTGGGCCAATCTCCACTGCACTCCCAGGCCACAGCAGAGAGCTGGCCTGGAAGAGGGGCAACCGGGACAGAATCCGGTGCCCCGACTGGGACTAGAACTTGGTGTGCCGGCGCCGCAAGGCGGAGGATTAGCCTAGTGAGCCACGGCGCCGGCCTAATTGTTTCTCTTAATGATCCTACTGCTCAGATATATCTCTGGTTCCTCCACAGAACTGAAATAATCTCAATAGGAGAAAAATCAACTAGCTCAGAAATTAAACAATTTGTTCTGACAGGATTGATCCTGAATAAAATTTACTTCTGGCCGAAAGGTCTTTAGAATCTTTGAGTCAGGGCTGGTACTGTGGGACAGTGGGTTAAGTGATGCTGCTTCCTGTTCTGGTAGCTTCTCTTCTGATTCAGCTCCCTGCTAATGCGCATGGAAAGCAGCAGCAGATGGCCCTAGTGCTTGATCCTCTGCCATCTACATGGGAGACTCAGATGGCATTCCAGGCTCCTGGTTTAGGCCTGGCCCAGCCCCAGCCATTGCAGCCATTTGGGAATTAAACCAACAGATGGAAGATAAATTTCTCTTTCTCTCTCTCCCCGTCTCTCTTTCCTCTTTCTCTGTAACTCTTTCAAATAAAATAAATAAATTTTAAAACAAGAATCTCTGTCCATACCACTCTTATAAACTTCTCCCCTACCTCCCATTAGGATCATATTACTTTAATGTTCCTCCTACTAACTAAGACCTCTCGCTCAGGACTCACAAACTTTTTTGGCTGCCCCAGATCTAGATATTTCTTCGCCAATTTTTCTTTTTTCCTAGTAAAATTCTCTATCTGATGTCCTGTTCCCTTAGGGCTTTGCTAAGTAAGAGTTGGGCAAATTTAATATGTCAAGATGTGAATTATTTCTTGCTGATGTTTTCATGGTATACATGCTTATGCAGCACATTGACTGCATTGTTGATACCACTAAATAACTTGCCCACAGTATACACACAGTAAATAATAAATTGATAATCAAAAGAAAAGCATTAGTAGTTGTAATAATAAAAAAAATTTTAAAGTAGTAATTATTTAATATATAATGTAAAAAACTCTTCTGGGCAGTAAATGGGGAAGAAGGATATACTTTTTTTTTTTTTTGACAGGCAGAGTGGACAGTGAGAGAGAGACAGAGAGACATATGGCCACCGCGTCTAGTCCCGGCTGCTCCCCTTCCAATCCAGCTCTCTGATATGGCCTGGGAGGGCAGTGGAGGATGGCCCAAGTGCTTGGGCCCCTTGCACCCACATGGGAGACCAGGAAGGGGCACCTGGCTCCTGGCTTCAGATTGGCACAGCTCCGGCTGTTGAGGCCATCTGGTGAGTGGACCACAGGAGGGAAGACCTTACTCTCTGTCTCTCTCTTTCACTGTCCCTCTACCTCTCAAATAAATAAATAAAATCTTTAAAAATTTTTTTCTATGTCCTTGAACTCATGGTCTGCCATCAGAAAAATCTCCTAGACATCCAGCTTCCCTGAATGTTCTCTTCACTTATTTAAATAAAATTTAGTTCCACCTTGATGTCTCTGCGGCCCTTTCAAGTGATAGCTTTTTTCTCTCTCATATTTCTTTACCAGGGAACTTGCAGGTAGAATAGGTATCTACTTATTCTTTACTGCCATTTTTCTCTCTTTTCTCTAAAACTCTTCAGTTTCAAAATTTGTACCACCAAGGGCCAGGGTTGGGGTGTAGTAGGGTAAGCCTCTGCCTGTGACTTCAAGCCCCAGCTGCTCCACTTCTGATCCAGTTCGCTGCTAGTGGCCTGGGAAAGCAGTGGAAGATGACCCAAGTGCTTAGGCCCCTGCACCCACATAGGAGACCTGGAGGAAGCTCCTGGCTCCTGGCTTCAGATTGGCTCAGCCGCAGCCATTGTGGCCATTTGGGGAGGGTGCCAGTGGATGGAAGATCTCTCAGTCTCTGTCTCTCCCTTTCTAACTCTGCCTTTCAAATAAAATAAATAAATCATTAAAAAAAAGAAAGAAAGAAAGAAATTTGTGCCATCAGATACTACCCATCTACCCACCCTATTGCAGTCACCTGACTTTCAGTTTAATATCCATTATTCCTAGCTCACTATCTCTCTCCAATACAAATCGTGTCTTATTTTTGGTAATTTCAATATTCACTGACATGGTCTTCCAATACCCTCACCTCTGTTTCTCGACCTCTTTCTTATCCAACAAAAATATTATAATTCTACATTATGTCAGAAACTCATCCTCCATGGTAATATAGCTTTGTCATTACCAGCCTCCAAAAGTTTTTTATCTCTATGAAGAATCAGCACTTATAATCCATTATTCCCATCAAAGTTTCCTTTAACATATTTATATCCTCATTTACTCCATATATAGCTTAAATTATGACCCATCATTATAATTCTCCATACACACCTTTAATACTCTAGGTCCTTCAACATATTCACCAGGCAAAAAACCTCAACTCTGATTAAATATTACTCTCCCATATTCAGGCCTGGACTCTAGACATACATAGCTAAATGTGACTGGAGAACTCATAGCACCATGCTGTCTGGTCTGACTAAGCTCAAAGGTAATATTAGAGAACCATACTACATCTTCCCAACCCATTATTTTCCCACTCTTCTAGACAATTACTTTATATGTTCCCACATATCTTCAACAACTCCTCTCCATCCTCACTATCAACTGATGACCTTATTTCCTACATCACTGAAAAAAAATTAAAAGCACTCAGAGGTCTTTTATAAGCTACAACCACAATAGCCCACCTACCTGCATCTACTTTGAAATCATTCTCTTCTCTCTTATCTCTTCTGTTACTATTGACAGACACTTTCACTGGTCTAAAGTACTTTTACTGGGAATGGGCAATGTGGCACAGCAGGTTAAGCCACTGCTTGTGACATCTGCATGCCATATCAGAATTCCTGGGTCTGAAAACTGCCTCTGCTTCAAATCCAGCTTCCTGCTAATGGGCATCCAGGGAGGCAGCAAACGACGGCTTTAATACTTGGATACCTACCATCTTAACGGGCAACTTAGACTGAGCTCTGGACTCCTGGCGTCTACCTGACCTAGCTTTGGCTGTTGTAGATATTTGGGGAGACAATTAGCAGATGGAAGATTTCTCTGTCTCAATTACTCTCTCTGTATGTCTGCCTTTTGAATAAAAAATTAAAAAAAAAAAAACTAGAGTACTTTTTTCAATTCATTTCCTCTGATTTTCTCTTTTTATTATATGGCCTTATTGAGATAGAACTCACATATAATATAATTCATCCATCTAAACTGTAAAATTCAATGTGTCTTCTTATAGTTATATTCATGGATTATAAAACTATCATGATTTAATTTTAGAATATTTTTATGTTTCCTTAGAGAATGCTAAGCAGTCAATCTCCAGCCCTAAGCAACCACCAATTGACTTTCTGTCTCTATAAATTTGTGTATTCTGGACACTTCATATAAATAGAATTGTTTAACATATATTCTTTCATGATCTGGCTTCTTCGACTTAGCATATTTTCAAGGTTCACTTAAGTTATAGTATGTATTATTACTTCATTGCTTTTTATGGTTCAATAATATTCTATTATTTGAATATATCACATTTGTTTACTGCTCACTTGATGACACACATCGGAGTTGTTCCCACTTTTTGCCTATTACAAATAATTCTGCTAACATACCTATATAAGTTTTTATATGCACATATTTTTTCACTTCTCTTTGGTAAATATCTCACTGAAATTTCAGGGTCATATGGTTAATTTTAATTTCTTTTTTTTTTTTAGGTTTATTTATTTATTTGAAAGACAGAGTTACACAGAGAGAAAAGAGACAGAGAGATCTTCCATCTGTTGTTTCACTCCCGAAGTGGCCACAACAGCCGAGGCTGGGCCAAGTCAAAGTCAGGAGCTTTGGCCAGCGCTGCGGCAGACTAGGTTAATCCTCCACCTGCGGCTCCAGCACCCCAGGTTCTAGACCCGGTTGGGGTGCTGGTCCTGTCCCAGTTGCTCCTCTTCCAGTCCAGCTTTCTGCTGGCCCAGGAAGGCAGTGGAGGATGGCCCAAGTGCTTGGGCCCTGCACCCACAAAGGAGACCAGGAGGAAGCATCTGGCTCCTGGCTTCAGAATGGCGCAGTGTGCCAGCCGTAGTAGCCATTTGGGGGGTGAACCAACGGAAGGAAGAGCTTTCTCTCTGTCTCTCTCTCTCTCTCTCTCTCTCTCTCACTGTCTAACTCTGTCTGTCAAAAAAAAATTTAAAAAAAAATCTAAGTCTCCTTAAAATGTAATTCTCTAGGATATTTAAAAAAAAAAAAAACAAAAAAAACAAAAAAAACCCAGGAGCTTCTTCTGAGTCTCCCACATGGTTGCAGGGGCCCAAGCTGTTGGGTCATCTTCTGCTGCTTTCCCAGGCACATTAGCAGGGAGCTGGAGCAGAAGTGGAGCAGCCAGGTCTCAAACCAGCATCCATATGGGATTCCAGCATCACAGATGGCAGCTTTACCTGTTACACCAAAATACCAGCCCTGTGTACACCTTCTTAAGAAAATGCAAAACTATTTTTCAAGGTGGTTGCCTTATATGAATTCGCTATGTATAAGGAGTTCCCTTTTTTATAGGTCACACCATGCATTTGTTAAGGTTATCAAATGTACTCCTAATGGAGAAATCATTGTTCAATCTTCAGTCTTCATCTCACTTGACCTATGAGGAGCATTTGGTTCTGCTAACTCTAACTCTTCCTTGAAACACTTTTTCATTTGTATTCTAGGAAATCTGGGTCTCCTGCTTCTCTTCTACCTGGCTGAGCATGCCTGTTATTTTCTTTCCCTCTTCTAATCGTGGTCAGGTCCTGAACTCAGGATACTCATCTTTTCCCTTCTCGATCCACATTCATTCCCTTAGTGGCATCACCTAGTCCACCTACCATATGTGTATCTTGCCTGTAAATGTGTTCAGTACTGGGGCTGGTGTTGTGGAGTAGAGGGTAAAGCTGCCAGCTGTGATGCCAGCATCCACAAAGGGTGCCGGTTTGAGTCCCAGCTGCTCCCCTTCTAATCCAGCTCCCTGCTAATGTGTCTGGGTAACCAGTGGAAAATGGTCCAAGTTCTTGGACCCCTGCCATCCATGTGGAAGACCAGAAGATCCTGGCCCAGCCCTGACTGTTACAGCCATTTGGGGAGTGAACCAGCAGATGGTAGATCTCTCTCACTCTCACTCTCCCTCTTTCTCTGTAACTCTGACTCTCAAATAAATAAATAAAACCTTAAAAAAAAAAAAAAAGTGTTCAGTACTAACATGTCCTGTCTAGCAGCCAGGAGCAACATATGGCTAAATTTAAATTCCTCAGTCACACCAGTTACATCTTAAGAGCTCAAGGGTTACATGTGGCTAGTGGCTACCAAACAGGACAGCACAGATACAGAAAATTTCTAACATCACAGAAAGGTATATTGTGCAGCTCTAGTTTGGACCTCTCCTCTGAACTCTAGATTTATATATCCAATTTCCATCCTGACATTGCCATGTAGATATCAAATAAACACCTCAAAATCAAAAATCATGATAGTCCACCCTAAATCTGCTCCTTCCATTTTTCCCCCTATTTTGATGATGGTAGCAGCATCCTTCCAGTTGTTCAAGCTGAAACCCATAGAATAATTCTTGACTCTACTCTTACTCCATATCCAACTGATGAGCAAATTTTGTCAACTCTGTACTGGAACCTGCGCACTTCTTTCACCTCCACTTCTCCTATCTTGTTTGAAGCCACTATCATCTTTATAATCCTTACTTCATCTTTAGCCCCTGTAAAATCTATTTTCAACTCTACAGCCAGAAGTCGTGTTCATGTTGGTCCTCTAATCAAAATCCCCTTAAGATTTGTTTAAAATTTATTTTTATTCAAGAGGCAGGCAGAGAGACAGAGACAGAGAGAAACAAAGAGAGCTCCCATTCACAGGCTCCCTCTCCAAATAGCTGAAATATCTGGAGCTAGGCCAGGATTAAGCCATGAACCAAGGACACAATCCAGGTTTCCCATGTGTGTGGCAGAAACCCAATCACTTGCCATTACTACTGCCTCCTGCCTCCTTCCTGCATTAGCAGGAAGTCAGAGTCAGGAGATCGAGCAGGACATTGCAGGATGTGAGCATCCTAACTGCCAGGCAAACTGTTTGCTCCCCAAATCCACAGCTCGATCATATCAAAAGTCAAAGTCTCTATAACAAAGTACAGGGCCCACTCCATTAACTCTGATCTCATCTCCTACTACCGCCCCTCTTCACACTCCTAGGCAATCATACTGGCTGCTCCTTAAAAGAACAAGGTATATTTCAGCCTTCTTCCTAAACTTTAACAGAAACAACCAAGTTCAGAAATCACCAAGAAGAGTGGGCATTTGTCCTAGTAGTTGATACACAAGTTAGGACACATGTCTCCTTGCAATGGTGTGATTGCTTCAGCTCCTGATTCCAGTTTCTTGCAGACCTTAGAGGCAGTAGCGATGGCTCAAGTAGTTGGGTTCTTGCCACTAACATGGGAGACCCAGACTGAGTGTCCAGCTCCAACCTTCAACCCTCTATCTGTTGAGGGTATCTGGGGAATGAACCAGTAGGTGGGAGCTCTGTGTGTATATGTGTGTCTCCCTGTCTGGCTGTTGAATGAATGAATCAATGAATACATAAATAAATATAAAAAAGGTAAAAGAATCACAATGTCTCTCTTACTCTCTGTAACGTTGCCTCTCTAATAAAGAAATAAATCTTGGCCGGCGCCGTGGCTCAACAGGCTAATCCTCCGCCTTGCGGCGCTGGCACACCGGGTTCTAGTCCTGGTCGGGGCACCGATCCTGTCCCGGTTGCCCCTCTTCCAGGCCAGCTCTCTGCTGTGGCCAGGGAGTGCAGTGGAGGATGGCCCAAGTGCTTGGGCCCTGCACCCCATGGGAGACCAGGAGAAGCACCTGGCTCCTGCCATCGGAACAGCGCGGTGCGCCGGCCGCAGCGCGCTACTGCGGCGGCCACTGGAGGGTGAACCAACAGCAAAAGGAAGACCTTTTTCTCTGTCTCTCTCTCACTGTCCACTCTGTCAAAAAAAAAAAAAAAAAAGAAAGAAAGAAATCTTTAAAAATATATATACTTTAAAAGCTAGAAGGATTTTTAAATGTTTTTACTACAAAGAAACAAATATTTGAGGAGATAGATATGTATGGCCTCATTTGAACATTACATGCTTTGTACATGTATAGAAATATTATATGGTACCCATAAATATGTACAATTTTTATGTGGCAGTTACTGCGGCACCAGCACCCCGGGTTCTAGTCCCGGTCAGGGTGCTGGATTCTGTCCCGGTTGCCCCTCTTCCAGTCCAGCTCTCTGCTGTGACCTGGGAATGCAGTGGAGGATGGCCCAAGTGCTTGGGCCCTGCACCCACATGGGAGACCAGGAGGAAGCACCTGGCTCCTGGCTTCAGATTGGCGCTGGCAAGCTAGCTGTGGCGGCCATTTGGGGGGTGAACCAACAGAAGGAAGACCTCTCCCTCCCTCTCTCTCTCTCTCTCTCTCTATAACTCTGCCTGGCAAAAAAAAAAAAAAAAAAAAAGAAATATTATATGGTACCCATAAATATGTACAATTTTTATGTGGCAGTTACTGTAAGAATCTTGTTATTCTGCCTTATAAATAAATGAAATAAATTTTTAAAAAAACTAAGATTATGGATTAAATTTTCCTATTTGGTAACAGTATAATATTAATAATATATCTAGAATGAATAATCTTACTTGCCAAACTCTAAAATACCATACCGTGATGTACAGCTGCCTGTTTTCTAATCAAGTTCATGTCAACACAACTGATCCACAAACTATTACTGGTCGGTTGTGAAATAAGCTTGGGAAAAAGTGCATTTCAATACACTGCATCCTTTATCAAGAAAATTTTGATATAAAAAAATTTCAAGTGAACTAAACACTATCCCGTACTAATATAAATATTTTACATCCTGGTAAAAGCTCTTATCTCACTGCAAATTGATAATATTTCATGGAGCCATGAATCATACTTTGGATAGCACTGCCCTAAATTATCTCCTTTGTCTTTAAGTCTGCCTCATTTTTTTTTTTAAAGATGTATTTATTTATTTGAAAGTCAGAGTTACACAGAGAGAAGGAGAGGCAGAGAGAGAGAGAGAGAAGAGAGAGAGAGAGAGGTCTTTCTTTTTTTTTTACTTTTTAACAGGCAGAGTGGACAGTGAGAGAGAGAGACAGAGAGAAAGGTCTTCCTTTTGCTGTTGGTTCACTCTCCAATGGCCGCCGCGGCCGGCGCGCTGCGCGGCCGGCGCACCACACTGATCCAAAGGCAGGAGCCAGTTGCTTATCCTGGTCTCCCATGGGGTGCAGGACCCAACCTGCTTGGGCCATCCTCCACTGTACTCCCTGGCCACAGCAGAGAGCTGGCCTGGAAGAGGGGCAACCAGGACAGAATCTGGCGCCCCGACCGGGACTAGAACCCGGTTGCCGGCGCCACTAGGTGGAGGATTAGCCTGTTGAGCCACGGCGCTGGCCGAAAGAGGTCTTTCAAACACTGGTTCACTCTCCAGTTGGCAATAACAGTCGGAGCTGCGCCGATCCGAAGCCAGGAGCCAGGAGCTTCTTCTGGGTCTCACGTGGGTGCAGGGGCCCAAGGACTTGGGCCATCTTCCGCTGCTTTCCCAAGCCATAGCAGAGAGCTGGATCGGAAGTAGAGCAGCAGGGTTGCGAACCAGTGCCCATACCTCATATTTTTTAATACCTTCTACATGCAATGTCAGAGTTTCTGTATCATCTCCCATTCTACAATTTATTAGAATTAATGTCTCTTAATTTTCTAGAGGTCACCTAGTCTCCTTATTTATAATAGAGAATTTTAATGCCTGTCAGAAAGGATACTTTAATATCCAAGAACAATAACGCTCATAAAAATGTTTAAATTGATTTAAAATTATAAATAAATTATATAATAGCATTTCAGAAAGATGAAACTGAGTAATACATATCAGTAATATATATCAGCTTTGAAAATTTGGTTTTCAGATAGGCATTTGATCCAGCAGTGAAGCCACAGGTTAGGATGCCTGTGTCCCACATTATATTACCTGGGTTCAATTCTTGGCCCTGGCTCCTGATTCTAGCTTTCTTCTAAGGTAGACCCTAGGAGGCAGCAGTGATGACTCAGGTAGTTGGGTCCCTGCCACCCATGGAGGAGAAGTGGATTTTTGTTTCCAGCTCCTAATTTCAGCCCCAGCCCAGCCCACTGTTGCAGTCATTTGGGGAGTGAACCTATATGTGGGAGCTATTTATCTGTCTCCCTGTGTTTCTGCCTCTCAAATGAATAAACAAATAAATATTATTAAAAGAAGAAAGTTTTGTTTTATTTTGAAAGAGATATAAAGTCATCCACTTTTCAACACTAACCTAAATATTCCATCAGCTGCTCAGCAGTTATGATTTCCATCATCGGTGGAAGTTTCACCTGAAAAACAAAGTATTATTTCTATAAAATCAAATGTTTTAGGTGACTGAAGTGTTTCCTACAATCAGAAACACAGTATTTAAGTGTATGTTTGTATCTACTGTATGTATACATTAAAATTCACACTTACTGTAATCTTGGTAACTAATCTGGATAAAATATAAGAAAGCCAATCCTATCACCAAAAAATTGAACGGGTGATATAAGATTTTATAGAGACATTGAGAAAACTGTTCAAAGTCAAATACTATATCTTTCACCACCCACCATAATTATTAGGCACCAAACATGTAACAGGACACCCATGGGGCAGCTTCATAGATGACAGGCTTGAACACAGTGCAATATCACATTACTCTGTCTAATCTGGTCATTTTTATTGTTGAATGGCTAAAATGAACACAGTATTAAAGATGAGTCATAAACTAAAAAATTCACCTGATTATATTTATAAGGTTTAAAAGCAGGCAGGGCTCCACACTTAGATGATAAAACCATAAAGAAAAGTAAGAAAATAGACACTATAAAAATCAGGATTATGATTATCCCTAGGGTTAAGAGAAAGCTTTCTAAATGGACAGAGGCATAGAATGGACTTCTGGGGCACTGGCAATACTGAGTTTCTTAACCTGTAATGGTAGTTCCACCAATGTTTTTCTTATAATAACTTGTTAAAATGCATATATCTGGTTTGAATAGCTTTCTGTATAGGTTATATTTCACAATAAAAAGGTTAAAAGTAACTACATATATCATAATTATATTTAAGCTAAAAATCCCAGAAAATCCATTAAAATTCAATAATTTTAAATATTTTAACTATTTAATATTTAAATATGACAGTCAATGACTTTAAATACTTTAACTGACATTCACGAGCATGCACTGTGGAATACTCACAGAACAGTAAAAAATATATAGGATAGAAACGCAAAGTAATTACTATATCAATAATAGGGGATAGCCACACAATTAAAATTCTTCAGGAACTATTTTATGTTCAACCAAGGAAGTCTTCTAAGTCAGCAATTTTTCCGACAATTTTCCCAAGCATTGAAAAAGGTGCTCTAGATGTTTACATTATCAAATGTGGTAATGACATACCACAATTTTTTTTTTGTTTTAATCAAGGAGTAAAATACAAATTTTAGAAAGACCCCTACAGAGGCCAGAGTTGTGGTGCAGCACAACTGAGACAGCAGTATCTCACGACTGCCAGTTCAAGTCCTAGATGCTCTACTTCTGATGCAGCATTCCTGCTAATGTGCCTGGGAAAGCAGATGACCACGCAAGTGCTTGGGTCCTTGCCATCCAGGTGGAAGACCCAAATGTAATTCCTGGCTCTTGGCTTCAACCTGGCCCAGCCCCAGCCATTATAGTCATTTGGGGAATGACCAGTGGATGGAAGATCTCTGTCTCTCCCTCTCTGTAACTCTGCCTTTCAAATAAATACATACATCGTTAAAAAAAAAAAAGAGAGATTCCTATAAAATTAAAGTTTGAGCTTTTCTGACAACATATATCACAGTTGGTGCTTACGATATGGTCATCTAGTAGACTTAATCACTCAGTTTGAACCAAGAGATGTCAGGAATGTTTTGGTCACTGCCTCATTCTAAATTATTTTTGTCTCTGACTTTTTAAATTTTAGTAGTTTTTAAGCAGTTTTAGATTTAAAGAAACATTGAGGAGAATGTACAGAATTTCCATTTAGGGCATATTTTAAAACAAATTCATTGACAAAATATTTTTGGAACATCGTAGCTTGTTTATTTATGTAATTTATGTATTGTCTTTGGCTTCTTTTGGTTCCAGTCCCAACTTCTCTGCTTCCAATCCAGCTTTCCTGCTAATACACCCAGGAAGGCAATGGATGATGACCCAAGGACTGGGTCCCTGGCCTTCAAGTGGGAGACCTAGATGGAATTCCAGGATTCTGGCTTTATCAAGGCTCAGTTTTGGCTGTTGCACGCATTTGAAGTATGAGCCAAAAAATAGAAGCTCGCTCTCTCTCTCGCTATCTCAGTGTGTGTATATGTGTGTGTGTGTGTGTGTTTCTCTCTGCCACTTTGCCTTTCAAGTAATTAAATAAATCTCTAAAAAATAAATTAAGGCTTATACATTCTCTGAATTGAGAAGGCTTCACTGCAGAAACGTATTCACTAGCAACTTTCATAAACAAGTAGCTAATCCTCTCCTTTGGTTAATAAAGTCAAAATAAGAAACCAAGGCACTAATAAGTATTAAGATATATATTTGGTTCTCTCTGTCTCTCTCTCTCTACTGTCCACTCTGCCTGTCAAAAAAAAAAAAAAAAGATATATATTTGGGATATACATTCTGTAATCCTAGATAGTTATATATAGATGTTTTCAGGATTTAATATCAAAATCTCCAAATAGCAAATGCCTACCATGTCTTCCTCCAAACATGTAAAACAAGAAATGACAACCTTTAGGCCGGCGCCGCGGCTCAGTAGGCTAATCTTCCGCCTTGCGGCGCCGGCACACCGGGTTCTAGTCCCGGTCGGGGCACCGATCCTGTCCCGGTTGCCCCTCTTCCAGGCCAGCTCTCTGCTGTGGCCAGGGAGTGCAGTGGAGGATGGCCCAAGTGCTTGGGCTCTGCACCCCATGGGAGACCAGGAGAAGCACCTGGCTCCTGCCATCGGAACAGCGCGGTGCGCCGGCCGCAGCGTGCTACCGCGGCGGCCATTGGAGGGTGAACCAACAGCAAAAGGAAGACCTTTCTCTCTGTCTCTCTCTCAATGTCCACTCTGCCTATCAAAAAGAAAAAAAAAAAAAAAAAGAAATGACAACCTTTATACACAAATATTTTTTAAAATAACATTCACAAGCATACTCAGTGGTATATTCATTTCTCGAATCTTATCCAGTAGAATATTATGGATATTCATTAAAACTATGGATAGTAGAAGAGTTAATTGGAGAGGAATGTTTACCTCAGACTTACACTTTGAAACTATCAACAGATCAATTATATATATATATATATATATTTTTTTTTAACTACAAAATGAAAATTTTCTGAAAGAATGATTTTTCTTTTGCGTTCCTAAACCACCACTGCCTTGAAAGCAAATGTCAAAGGTTTTGTTAATGGCTTGAGACTGAAACTCCTTTGTCTCTTTAGATTTTATTTAAAAAAAAAAAAAAAAAAAAAAAAAAACCAGGCTAATCCTCTGCCTTGCGGTGCCCACACACCGGGTTCTAGTCCCGGTTGTGGCACCGGATTCTATCCCGATTGCCCCTCTTCCAGGCCAGCTCTCTGCTATGGCCCAGGAAGGCAGTGGAGGATGGCCCAAGTTCTTGGGCCCTGCACCCGCATGGAGACCAGGAGAAGCACCTGGCTCCTGGCTTCGGATCAGCGAGACGCGCCGGCCACAGCGGCCATTGGAGGGTGAACCAAGGGCAAAAAGGAAGACCTTTCTCTCTGTCTCTCTCTCTCACTATCCACTCTGCCTGTCAAAAAAAAAACAAGTTGTGATGTTGTAGTACAGTAGGTTAAGCTGCTGCTTGTGACACTAGCAACCCATATCAGAGCACAGGTTTGAGTTCCAACTACTCTGTTTCTGATCCAGTTTCCAGCTAATGTGCCTGGTAAAGCAGTGCATTATGGCTCAAGTTCTTGGGTACCTGCTACCCATGTAGGAGACCAGGATGGAGTTTCTGTCACCTTACTTCAGCCCAGACCAGTCATAGCTGTTGCAGCCACTTGGAAAATCTCTCTCTGTCTCTCCCTCTCTCTTTTCCTCTTTCAAAAAAAAAAAAAAAAGACAAAAAAATCTTTTTTTTTTTTTTAAAGTTATGAGCCAGCGCCGTGGCTCAACAGGCTAATCCTCCGCCTTGCAGCACCGGCACACCGGGTTCTAGTTCCGGTCGGGGCACCGGATTCTGTCCCGGTTGCCCCTCTTCCAGGCCAGCTCTCTGCTATGGTCCGGGAGTGCAGTGGAGGATGGCCCAAGTGCTTGGGCCCTGCACCCCATGGAAGACCAGGAGAAGCACCTGGCTCCTGCCTTCGGATCAGCGCGGTGCGCCGGCCACAGCACGCCAGCCGCAGCACGCCAGCCGCAGCACGCCAGCCACAGTGGCCATTGAAGGGTGAACCAACGGCAAAAGGAAGACTTTTCTCTCTCTCTCTCTCTCTCTCTCTCACTGTCCACTCTGTCAAAAAATAAAAAAATAAATAAAAATAAAAATAAAGAAACCCATGTTTTTAAAAAAAGTTATGAGACAGCTGGCTGAGAATGCAGAATTAACAATTGTGGCAGTCTATCTGAATCTCTAAATTTTAAGCTATACAAGAAAAGGAATCAAGTATTACATAATTTAGTAAGGTTCTATAACATATTGTGTATAAACAAATACTTTAACATATACAAGGATAGTTCCTTAAGTAATCTAAATATTAAACTTCGGCAAAGCCTCTTAGCACATATGAATGCATAATTTTAAATTAATAAGGTCCAGGTAAAATGAAGCTTTTATTATCTTGGCAAATAACTGATGTCCTATTTTATAAATAAGATTTTATTTTTATTTTCTTTTTGTAAAGATTTATTTATTTATTTGAAAGTCCGGGTTACACAGAGAGAGAAAGAGAGGCAAAGACAGAGAGAGGTCTTCCATACCCTGGTTCACTCTCCAATTCGCTGCAACGGTCAGAGCTACGCCGATCTGAAGCAAGGAGCCAGGAGCTTCTTCTGGGTCTCCCACGCAGGTGTAGGGGACCAAGGACTTGGGCCATCTTCTACTGCTTTCCCAGGCCATAGCAGAGAGCTGGATCGGAAGTGGAGCAGCCAGGTCTTGAACCGGCGCCCATATGGGATGCCGGCACTGCAGGTGGCGGCTTAACCCGCTATGCCACAGCGCCAGCCCCTATAAATAAGATTTTATTATACTAGCTAGATTTCCTAAGTTATTTTTATAAGTACAAGAATATTTAAATTGGGGGCGGCACTGTGGGATAACAGGTAAAGCTGCTGTCTGCGGTGCCAGCATCCCGTGTGGGCGTTGGTTGGAGTCCCGGCTGCTCCTCTTCCAATCCAGCTCTCTACTACGGCCTGGGAAAACAGTAGAAGATGGCCCAAGTGCTTGGGTTTCTGCACCCAAATGGGACCCCTGGTTGTTTTTTGATCTAGCTTCCTGTTGATGTCCACCCTGGGAAGCAGCAAGTGATGCAACCTTGCCACCAACGCAGTAGACCAGGATTGAGTTCCTGGCCCCTGACTTTGATCTGACCCAGTCTAAGCTATTGCAGGCTAAGAGAATGGGAAATCTCTGTCTCTCTATGTTGCTCTGCTTTCAAATAAATAAAACATTTTTAAAAAGTTAATTTGCACGGGACCGGCGCCGTGGCTCACTTGGTTAATCCTCCGCCTGCAGCACTGGCATCCCATTTAGGTGCCGGGTTCTAGTCCCGGTTGCTCCTCTTCCAGTCGAGCTCTCTGCTGTGGCCCAGGAAGGCAGTGGAGGATGGCCTAAGTGCTTGGGCCCCTGCACCCACATGGGAGACCAGGAGGAAGCACCTGGCTCCTGGCTTCGGATCAGCGTAGCTCTGGCTGTAGCAGCCATCTTGGGGGTGAACCAACAGAAGGAAGACCTCTTTCTCTGTCTCTCTCTCTCACTAACTCTGTCAAATTAAAAAAAAAAAAAGTTAATTTGTTCAAAGTAGCAGAGCTGTGGGGTCGGTGCTGTGGCACAGCGGGTTAACACAACTAGCGCCGGCATCCCATATGGGCACCAGTTCCAGACTCGGCTGCTTCACTTCTGATCCAGCTCTCTGCTGTGGCCTGCGAAAGCAGTAGATGGCCCAAGTCCTTGGGCCCCTGCACCCTGCATGGGAGACCCGGAGGAAGCTCTTGGCTCCTGACTTTGGATCAGTGCAGCTCTGGCTGTTGTAGCCAGTTGTGGAGTGAACCATCGGATGAAAGACCTCCCTCTCTCTCTGCCTCTCCTCTCTCTGTAACTCTGACTTTCAAATAAATAAATTTTTTTTTTTTTTGGACAGGCGGAGTGGACAATAGAGGGAGACAGAGAGAAGGGTCTTCCTTTTTTTTTGCCATTGGTTCACCCTCCAATGGCCGCCGTGGTAGGCGCACCGCGCTGTTCCGATGGCAGGAGCCAGGTGCTTCTCCTGGTCTCCCATGGGGTGCAGGGCCCAAGCACCTGGGCCATCCTCCACTGCACTCCCTGGCCACAGCAGAGAGCTGGCCTGGAAGAGGGGCAACCGGGACAGGATCAGTGCCCCGACCGGGACTAGAACCCGGTGTGCCGGCGCCGCAAGGCAGAGGATTAGCCTACTGAGCCGCGGCGCCGGCCACAAATAAATAAATTTTTAAAAAAAGTAGCAGAGCTGTTATGCAAACTGAGATCTGATACCAAATCCTTTCTACTATGCCAGCATTTAGACCTCTAAAAACAGCAAAAACACTTCCATTTTATGAACTCTTATGTAAAACATCATCTGAAAAACATTTTAAATCAAGAATTGACAGAACTTTGAGATGACCTGATGAGAAAAGAATAATCAAAGTAAACTCTAAGACTCAGGATATTCATAAAATTGGAAGCCATACTATCAATAAAAATGGAAATTTGACAAATAAAAATGCGTTTGTAGAAGAAAATGTCTACTTTGTAACTGTGATGTTTACGTTTGATAATCACACAGGAATTTGAGTTGGAACTCAGAAAATAACATTTTAAATTTGTATATGAATTATTTGATTCCTGTACTGCAGTATACTTATGTATTATTTATGGTAAAATGGATCAACTAAGTAATAAAATTTCTTCTTAGCTTAAATTTCACTAATTTTGAACATGCAGTATGTATAGCTAGCATTAATACATTCACCATAAATACATAGAATTCATGATTTTTTAAACTGAAATTATAATTGTTCTCTTCAAGATATTACAAGTATTGTTAATGGAAACCAAAAGAAGAAATGTAGCTTTCCTCTTCTTTTTCTTTTTTTTAATTTTTATTTATTTATTATTTTATTTTTTGACAGGCAGAGTGGACAGTGAGAGAGAGACAGAGAAAGGTCTTCCTTTACCGTTGGTTTACCCTCTAATGGTCGCCGCGGCAGGCGTGCTGTGCGGCTGGCGCACCGCGCTGACCCGAAGGCAGGAGCCAGTTGCTTATCCTGGTCTCCCATGGGGTGCAGGACCCAACCTGCTTGGGCCATCCTCCACTGCACTCCCTGGCCACAGCAGAGAGCTGGCCTGGAAGAGGGGCAACCGGGACAGAATCCGGCGCCCCGACCGGGACTAGAACCTGGTGTGCTGGCACCGCAACGTGGAGGATTAGCCAATTGAGCCAAAGCGCCAGCCCTCCTCTTCTTTTTCAAAATAAAGATTCAGTAACTTAAGGACACTTCCAACATATCTCTAATTCTGCTTCCTGTAAATAATAACACACGTATTACAAGCTAGAATATGCCATGATTTATATTCTAATTTCTTATAATTGCTTATTACAAAAAGTAATTACTACACTTACATACCGAAATTCAGATTTTTAAATAAATCTATGTGGCTTTCTACTTACCATCAGTATGTAAAGATAGGAAAATTTGATGAGACAATCTCCAACTTGGAAAGGCTAATTTTAAGCGTTTTCACCATCAGGTTTTGTTTTTTTGTTTTTTTTTGACAGGCAGAGTGGACAGTGAGAGAGAGAGACAGAGAGAAAGGTCTTCCTTTTTGCCGTTGGTTCACCCTCCAATGGCCGCTGCGGCCGGCGCACCGCACTGATCTGAAGGCAGGAGCCAGGTGCTTCTCCTGGTCTCCCATGGGGTGCAGGGCCCAAGCACTTGGGCCATCCTCCACTGCCCTCCCAGGCCACAGCAGAGAGCTGGCCTAGAAGAGGGGCAACCGGGACAGAACTGGAGCGCCAGCGCCGCAGGCAGAGGGATTAGCCTATTGAGCCGCGGCGTCAGCCCTTTGCTATCAGTTTTTATTGTGATTGGACTCCATCCTCAGTGTTACACTGAGACCTATTTAAAACCATCAGAAAATGCAGATGTATTTACTTGAAAGTGTTTTACAGCAATGAAGAATGTTGCTACAGTGAGATCTACTAGTAAGATTTACTCAAAGAAGACATGTTCAGTTCAAATTTCACTACATGTGTATGTGTGTGTGTGTGTGTGTGTATATATATATATATATATATATTTTTTTTTTTAAGGCAAAGTATTTTTTAGGAGATAATGAGAGGCAGAGAGACAGAGAGAAAGCTCCCATCCAACAGTTCACTTTCCAAAGTCAAGACAGGAACTGAGAACTCAATCCAGGTCTATCACATGGGTGGCAGGAACCCAATCACTTGAGTCATCACCTGCTGCCTTCCCAAGACCTGCATTAGCAGGAAGCTGCAGTCAGGAACCAAAGCTGGGTATGGAATCCAGGTGTGAGATAGCTAGCCCAAATGCACATCTCAAGTATTTGTATTTATGAAGTTCAGTAAGCTGACCATGATGAAAAATCTACCCAAAGAAAAATTGGAACTTGTAAAATAACTGCTTGAAACATACATGAGGGCTGGCGCCACGGCTCACTAGGCTAATCCTCCGCCTGCAGCGCCAGCACCCCGGGTTCTAGTCCCGGATGGGGCGCTGGATTCTGTCCTGGTTGCTCTTCCAGTCCAGCTCTCTGCTGTGGCCAGTGGAGGATGGCCCAAGTGCTTGGGCCCCTGCACCTTCATGGGAGACCAGGAGGAAGCACCTGGCTCCCAGCTTCAGATCGGCGCGGTGCACCGGCCGCAGGGCACCAGCTGTAGCGGTCATTTGGGGGGGGGGTGAACCAACGGAAAGGAAAACCTTTCTCTTTGTCTCTCTCTAACTCTGCCTGTCTAAAAAAAAAAAAAAGAAAGAAAGAAAGATACATGGGAATAAGTAAGACAAGAGACCAGTTAGAAGGCTACTATGGCGATCCAGGTGAGAGATAAAGAAGGCCGGAACTAGGACAGTGGCAGGAGAGAAAGAAGATACTAATTATCAAAAAAATCCAAGAATGTACTTAATAAACTATGATGGAAAGGGCAGGTTTATTTATCACAGTACCCAAGAAAGGCTTTGAGATTAGAAATGTCAACAATGTCACAAGTCCTGGGATAAAACACAGGGTCTAAAAACAGAAAGTCCATATAAAGTTATGGGTTTGATCCAGGGAATCTTGAAGTCTATTTCCGTTTCTTTGACTTTATCATTAGGTCTCCCACGTGCTTTGCCTCCATTCTATTGTACACTAGGCTTACTGGTATCTTGAACTTTATAATCCCAATCAACTATCCCAACTGAAAGCTCTGGTTCTGGAGTGAGAGACAATCTTAACTTGGATAAGTTTTTTAAATTTTATGCTATGAGCCAGCATAGTGGCATAGTGGGTAAGACACCAGCATCCCATATGGCCAGCCATTTGAGTCCCAGATGTTCCACTTCTGATCAGCTGCCTGCTAATGTGCCTGGTAAAACAGCAGAAGATAGCCATAGTGTACTTGGGCCCCTCCACCCACGGGGGAGACCCAGAGGAAGCTCCTGGCTCCTGGCTTCAACCTGCCCCAACCTTGGCTATTGCAGCCATTTGGGAAGTGAACCAGCTGATAGAAGATCTCTCTCTTTCTCTCTCTCTCTCTCTCTCTCTCAGTAACTCTTTCAAATTAAAAAAAAAAGGAAAAAAATTCACACTATTCAACTTCTGTACCTGTAAAATAGGAACAATATCTTTAAAAAGATCTATTTATTTATTTGAAAGGCAGAGTTACAGAGAGGTGGAGGCAAAGAGAGAGAGAGAGATGGCCGGCGCCGTGGCTCACTAGGCTAATCCTCTGCCTGCGGCGCCGGCACCCCGGGTTCTAGTCCCGGTTGGGGCACCGGATTCTGTCCCGGTTGCTCCTCTTCCAGTCCAGCTCTCTGCTGTGGCCTGGGAGTGCAGTGGAGGATGGCCCAGATCCTTGGGCCCTGCACCCACATGGGAAACCAGGAGGAAGCACCTGGCTCCTGGCTTCAGATCTGCACAGCGCACCGGCTGTAGTGGCCATTTGGTGGTGAACCAATGGAAGGAAGACACCTCTCTCTCTCTCTCTAACTCTGCCTGTCAAAAAAAAAGAGAGAGAGAGAGAGAGAGAAGTCTTCCATCCGATAGTTCACTCCCCAGTTGACCGCAACAGCCAGAGCTGTGCCGATTCGAAACCAGGAGCCAGAAACTTATTCCAGGTCTCTCACGCGGGTGCAGGGGCCCAAGGACTTGGGCCATCTTCTAGTGCTTTCCTAGGCCATAACAGAGAGCTAGATTGGAAGTGGAGCAGCCAGGACTTGATCTGCCACCCATATGGGACGCCAACACTGTAGGCGGCAGCTTTACCCACTATGCCACAGCGCCAGCCCCAAGAAACAATATCTACACCAGGATTTCACAGAGTAGTTGAGAAAATTAAAAGAGAAAAGACATATAATGCATGTAAAATACTTATCATAGTATCTGGACACAAAAATAATTGAGTACTTACTCTTACCATTCAAAGCTCTATGATTCCTAGTACCTTCTCTGCCCAGATGTCCTTCACCTAGGACTCAACAGATAAGATTGGAAGTGGGAAGGTTTTTCACTGAAAGAACGCAAATCAAGAGAAGAAAAAACACATCCTATCAGTGATAGCACAGATCGGAGGGCAACTACACACTGACACTACTCATACTAACATCAGCCTTCATCTACGCCATCTTTCAAAATCCAGAAATACAACACCAGTTCTAATTCTTGGGAGGCACTGGTAATGAAAGACACTAAAATGTTAGTTAAATCATATGTGTAAACAAAACCTCACCGACCTGTGAAGGTTTTTAATCTCTTCTTACAGGATCTATATTTAAAAACAGAGTGGGCAGAGGCTAAGATGGAACCTTTGGCTCACCATCTGTTTTTTCTTTTTTATAAGTAATAAAAACATTTAGAAAGCCTCAAAAGAGTTTTGGACTTACTTTAGGAAACGACAACATGAGAAAATTTGTAACTGCAATGTTCCCATAAGTCACAGAAAAAATGAAAGCCTAGACCGAAGCAAGAAGTATCTGGGGGCTGGCGCTGAGGCGTAGCGGGTTAACGCCCTGGCCTGAAGCGCCGGCATCCCATATGGGCACCAGTTCTAGTTCCGGATGCTCCTCTTCTGATCCAGCTCTCTGCTATAGCCTGGGAAAGCAGAAGATGGCCCAAGTCCTTGGGCCCCTGTACCCACGTGGGAGTCCCAAAATAAGCTCTTGGCTTCGGAACAGTGCAGCTCCGGCCGTTGCAGCCAACTTTTGGGGAGTGAACCAGTGGATGGAAGACCTCTTTCTCGCTCTTTCTCTCTCTGCCTCTCCTTCTCTTTTCTGTGTAACTCTTTCAAATAAATAAATAAATATTTAAAAAAAAAAAAAGAAAAAAGAGAGAAGATGGCCCAAGTCCTTGGGTCCCTGTGCCCATGTGGAAGACCTGGAAGAAGCTCCTGGCTCCTGGCTTTAGATCACCACAGCTCTGGCCATTGTGGCCAACTGGGGAGTGAACCAGCAGATCGAAGACTTCGCTCTGTCTCTACCTCTCTCTGTAACTCTGTCTTTCAAATAAATGAAATAAATCTTAAAAAAAGAAGAGGAGGAGGAGGAGGTATCTGTGTAAAGGATACAAAAAAAAAAAAAAAAGAAAGAAAGAAAGAAACATCACCAAGGTGGGCAGGAGAACCAGAGCAAAAATTCTGCTGGCAAGAGGATCACCTTCAGGATGCTTCCTTTGCAGATGATAATGAGACTGAAGAAATGTCCATTTGAAGTCTGAATTTTCTGTTAATAGCCTTTTGGTCATTTTGCCATTGTGTTCATCATCTTCTTCATTCTAATTTATCAGGACTCTTTTTTTTAATTTTTAATTTTTTTTTTTTAAGGCAGAGTAGACAGTGAGAGAGAGAGACAGAGAGAAAGGTCTTCCTTTTCCATTGGTTCACCCCCCAATGGCCGCTGCAGCCAGCGCACCGCGCTGATCCGAAGCCCGGAGCCAGGTGCTTCTCCTGGTCTCCCATGCAGGTGCAGGGCCCAAGGAGTTGGGCTATCCTCCACTGCACTCCCGGGCCACAGCAGAGAGCTGGCCTAGAAGAGGGGCAACCGGGACAGAATCTGGCGCCCTGACCGGTGTGCTGGCACCGCAGGTGGAGGATTAGCCTATTGAGCCGCAGCGCCGGCTATCAGGGCTCTTTGTAACTTAAGACATTAGCAGGGCTTGGTACTATGGCGTAGTGGGTTAAGCCTCCGCCTATGACACTGGCATCCAATATGGGCACTGGTTCAAGTCCTGGCTGTTCCTCTTTCAATCCAGCTTCCTGCTTCTTTCCCACAACTCCCATCTTAGTAAAGATACAGATTAGGGCCGGCACCCTGGAGCAGCAGGATAATCCACTACCCCTGACACCAGCACCCATACCAGCACCAGTTCAAGTCTCTACAGCTCCACTTCCAATACAGCTGAAGGCTAATGTGCCTGGAAAAGCAGAAGATGGCCCAAGTATCTGGGTTCCTACTATCCCCTTGGGAGAACTGGAGAGAGATCCAGACTCCTGGCTTCAGCCTGGCCCATCTCCAGCCAATGCAGCCATTTAGGGAATGAACTCACAGATGGAAGATTTTTTTCTCTCCCTAATTCTGCCTTTCAAATAAACAAGATTTAAAAAAAAAAAAATACTGGTCAGGGGCCGGCACTGTGGTGTAGGGGGTAAAACTGCTGCCTGCAGTGCAGGCATCATATATGGATGCTGGTTCGAGACCTGGCTGCTCCACTTTCCCCGCTATGGCCTGGGAAAGCAGTGGAACATGGCTCAAGTCCTAGAGGCCAGAGGCCGGAGGGGGAAGGGACGGGGGAGGGGAGGGGAGGAGGGGGAGGGGGAGGGGGAGGATGGGGAGGAGAAGACATTAGTTCTTGGGGCCAGCGCTGTGGCATAGTGGGTTAAGCTGCCATCTGAGGCGCCAGCATCCCATATGGATGCCGGGTCGTGTCCTGGCTGCTCCTCTTCCAATCCAGCTCCCTGCTAGTGGTCTGAGAAAGCAGAAGATGGCCCAAGTCCTTGGGCCTCTGCAACCACACATGAGACCTGAAAGAAGCTCCTGGCTCCCGGCTTCAGCATGACCCAGCCATAGCTGTTATAGCCACTTGGGGAGTGAAGCAACAGATAGAAGATCTCTCTCCCTCTGTCTCTTCTCTCCCTCTGTAATTCTGACTTTCAAATAGACAAATCTTAAAAAAAAAAAAAAAAAAAAAAAAGGGCCGGCGCCGCGGCTCACTGGGCTAATCCTCTGCCTAGTGGCGCCAGCACACCGGGTTCTGGTCCCGGTCGGGGCACCAGATTCTGTCCCGGTTGCCCCTCTTCCAGGCCAGCTCTCTGCTGTGGCTAGGGGGTGCGGTGGAGGATGGCCCAAGTGCTTGGGCCCTGCATCCCATGGGAGACCAGGAGAGGCGCCTGGCTCCTGCCATCGGATCAGCGCGGTGCGCTGGCCGCAGCATGCTACCGCGGCGGCCATTGGAGGGTGAACCAACGGCAAAAGGAGGACCTTTCTCTCTGTCTCTCTCTCTCTCACTGTCCACTCTGCCTGTAAAAAAAAAAAAAAAATCTTATCTCTTATATCCTGGCAATTATTTCCCACAGTTTATAGTGTTTGCTTTGATTTCATTTATGATAGGTTTCTGTGTGTGTAGGCAGTGTCTTTTTGTTGTCCTTTTTAAAGATAATTTTAATTAATTTAGTTTACTTGAGAAATAGAAAGACACACAGGTGGAGGGAAAGCTCTCATCTGTTAGTTTACTCCCAAAATGCCCCCAACAGGCTAAGTTATGTCAGGGGAGTAGAAACTCAATCCTGGTCTCCCATGTGAGTGGCAGGAACTCAATTTTACCTGAGCCATTATTGCTGCCTCCCCGGGTCTACATTAGGAGGAAGCTGGAGTCATTAGCCAGAGCCAAGTACTGAATCCAGGTACTCCAATATGGGACACGAGCATCTTAACCGGCTGCTGCTGCTTCTTTAATTTATTAATTTATTTGAAAGTCAGAGTTACACAGAGAGGAGACAGAGAGAGAGATCGTCCATCTGTTAGTTCACTCCCAAAATGGCTGCAACAGCTGGGATGGGGCCAAGCTGAAGCCAGGAGCCAGGAGCCAGGAGCCAGGAGCCAGGTGCTTCTTCCAGGTCTCCTATGTGGGTGGCAGGGGCCCAAGCACTTAGGTCATCTGCTGCTGCTTTCCCAGGCTCATCAGCAGAGAGCTGAATCAGAAGAGGAGCAGCTGGGACTTGAACCAGAGCCCATATGGGATACCAGTATCACATAAGGCAGCTTAACCCAGTATATCACAGTGCCAGTCCTCTTAAGCTTCTTAACCACTATACCAAACACTTGGCCTCTGTTCTTTTATTTTTTACCTTAAATCTCTTTATGTTTTACAGAATCAAATATATAAGTCCTTATTTTGCAGTTTCTAGGTTTGATATTTACTGAAACCAGCTTAATATAAGGAATCTTGGGGCATGCATTTGGTGTAGCAGTTAAGATGCCACTTAGGGGCCAGAGTTGTGGCACAGAGGGTTAAGTGATATGGGCATCCCATATGGGCAGGACACCAGTTAGTGTCCCAGCTGCTCCACTACAGATCCAGCTCAACGCTAATGTGCCTGGTATAAGGAAACCACTGGAGAAAAACCAAAAACAAAAGAAAATTTATATACTAAAAGTTTTAAGGCATAATTTATCCACTGTTATTAACTAGCAATCTTTCTGTTTGTGTCTCAAATTCCTAGGCATAAACTCCACTGAGATCATAATTTCTTTAAAATGTAATGAACTTTTCTTATAAAATCTACCCTCCTCAATGTTTAACAACCTTTTTAATTACTGATGAATTCAATCATTATTCTGCCAAAATGGAAATGTAAGTTCTCAATTTCTATCTACCTCACCATCTTAACAGGAACTTCTCTATATAATCTTTGTCCCATTTCTTCTTAGCACTTCAGAAAGTGAGACTGCAGTTTCCTTTGAACTTTATCATTTATTCTGAGGATTCCATATTGTTCTGACTTTTCAGCAACCTTGTCCTTTTTTGGCAAATCTCTACTCCAACAGCTTCTTGAAGCTGATGCACTTGAATGCTGGTAACTAATACTTTTTTTTTTTTTTAAATATTCTCTCTCCTTGATTATCTTGACATTGTCCTATTTCTAATTCTCATTCTGCATTAATGCGTACCCTGGTTTCTCCTACACTCTCTCACCACCCTTCCTTTTAAACTTTTTTCCTCTGTGTTCTCTTTGTCCACTAGAGAATGGAATAAAGGAAGGAGTGGGGAAATAGAGGCACAATAGAGATGTTTCTGCTGGTATTTTATAATTCCTCAGATACACTGGGATGGAAAACAGTTGACAACTTTTCATTCCTTTCCTGAGATACACTGTGTGTTTCTCAGGGCATATTGAATTTCTAACTTAACATAACCAAACTCTGACATAGACTTTTCCATCTAAAATGATTCCCTTCCCATTCCCTCCCCTCCTTAGAAAGATGTATTTATTTGCAAGTCAGAGTTACAGAGAGAGGGAGAGAGACAGAGATAGAGATCGATCAATCTTCCATCTACTGGTTCACTTCATAAGTAACCACAATGGCCAGGGCAGAGCCAGGCTGAAGCCAGGAGCCAGGAGCTTCTTCCAGGTCTCCCACATGGGTGTCTGGTGCCCAAACACTTGGGCCACCTTCAGCTGCTTTTCCCAGGGAGAGAACCCAGCAGGGAGCTGGACTGGAAATGGAGCCAGGACATAAACAGGTGCCCGTATGGGACGCTGGTGGTGCAAGTGACGGTTTGACCTACTACGCCACAATGCTGGCCCCCGATCGTTTCCCCACTCTTGAAAAGCCCCATCAATCTCTATTATCTAGATTTGAAAAAATGATGTGATCTCCATTTATTATTCACAGCTAGATGAATTCAATAATGGGATTGCTACTTTATCCTTATCAAAGAGGAGTAGAACCAGAAGTTTGTCACGGTGGTTAAGTAAGCACTTGGGCAGCCACTTACTAAATCAGAGTGCCTGCAATTGACATCCGAACTCTAGCCTAGCCCAGACCTGAGGAGCGAACCAGCAGATGTACAATCCCTCTCCATCTTTCTTTTAAATAAAATGAAAATTTTTAAATTTTTAAATTGAATCTTTGAAAAAAGGAGGGAGAGGGAGGAGAGGCATGGGAGGGAAGACAAAGAATTCCCTGGGGCTGGCCCTGTGGCGTAGCAGGTAAAGCTGCTGCCTGCAGTGCCAGCATCCCATCTGGGTGCCAGTTTGAGTCCCAGCTGCTCCACTTCCAATCCAGCTCTCTGCCATGGCCTGGGAAAGCAGTGAAAGATGGCCCAAGTCCTTGGGCCCCTGCACCCATGTGGAAGATCCAGAAGAAGCTCCTGGCTCCTGGCTTCTGATCAACCCAGCTCCTGTCATTGCAGCCATTTAGGGAGTGAATCAGTGGAGGGAAGACCTCTCTCTCTGCCTCTGTCTCTCAATTAAATAAACAAATCTCAAAAAAAAAAAAAAAAAATTCCTTACCCCAAACAGCTATCCTCAGCAATTATTCCTGTTATACTCACCACAATCTTTTTTCTTTTTTTTTTTCTTTTTTAGAGAGGCAGAGACACAGCAAGACAAAATTCTCTTGTCTCAAATGTCCATAATGCCTGAGTCTGGGAAAGAAGTCCAGGTCTCCCACAGGAATGACAAGAACCCAATGACTTGAGCCATTACCACTGCCTCCCATGGTCTGCATTAGAAGGAAGCTGGAGTCAGGAGTTAGAGTTTGGTATAGAACCCAGGTACTCTGATATGGGATGTGGGCATTTTATTTATTTGTTTATTTATTTATTAAAAAGATGTATTTACTTGAATGACAGGGCAGTATTGGAGGACAGGAAGGAGAATGAGAGAGAGAGGAGAGAGAGATCAGATCAGTCATCCATTGGCTTACCCCACAAATGGCCGCAACAGCCAGGTCTGGGCCAGGCTGAACCCATGTGCCAGGAACCCTAACCTGGTCTCCCACATGGGTGGCAGAGACCCAAGCACTTGGACCATTCTCCACTGGTTTCCCAGGTGCATCAGCAGAAAGCAAGATCAGAAGCTGAACAGCTCGGACTAAAACCAGCACTCTGATATGGTATGCCAGCATTGAAAGCAGCTGTCCATCCTCTATATCATAACCAGCACCCATGGATGTGGGCATTTTAACCACTAGGCTAACCATCTGCTCCTAATCACTACAATCTTACCTCTAGCCGAGTCTCAAAGTAAAAGAGCACTTTCATTATGTCATTCACCTATCCAACAACTTATAATAGTTCTGTTATTAGCTATACCTAAACAGCTTAGTAATTGGTCCTCTGAAATCAGACAGCTACTTTCATACCCTATTTACTATTTTCCCCTACTCTCGAATTTCTTAAAATTTTTGTCTTCTGATTCCTTTACAGTCTTAAAAATCAGAGAACCCCAAAGAACTTTTATCTATGTGGGTTATAACTATTGTTTTTGTTTTTTACCATACTAGAACTTAAAGAAAATTTTATAACACAAGAATACACAGGCACACATTTTATTAATGTTCATCACACATCATGCAGCCCAGAGAACTTCACTGACACTTGTGAGAGAATGAGTGTGAAAAAGGCAACAACAACAACAAAAATCTTAATATTATGAAGATAGTTTGACCTCTAGAGCCCCTAGCTCACTTTGAGGATACTTCTCTACCTTGCTTCTGTTATCAGCCCTCCTTGTCAATCATTAATGATTACTGAGTTTTGTGTGCACCAATAGCCTGGAGGTGGAAAAAGATGAGAACAACAGATTTTCAAAACAACCTTCAAATTCATTAGCAAACCTCCTTATTCCCCATCTGACTCAACCTATCGATTTTATTTCCTGCTCTTACAATGCCCTTCCCCTCCTTCACTACATTTCAACCAAAGTTGGAGGTCCCAAAGGTAACAAACCATTTTCTGCTTCAGCTTCTTTGAAGAGCCTATTCCTTTTGCCCAGAAGGTGTTCAGACTCAGCTTGGAAGTTATCTCTTCTACCAAGCCTTCCCTTGACACATCTGACCCCCCACTACCTTTCTACATACTCCTATAGCACATTAGAGCTTCTCATACTACACTGTAATTATTATATGTCTGCCTCCTGACTGGTGAGCTACCATACACATCTTTGCATTCTGGTACCTCACTTAGTGGAAACCCAGATACCTGATCATTTACTTGAATTTGTCTTCCAAAGAGTCAGTTCAAAGCTCATCTATCCCCAGATACTTGAGATCACCGTACTTGTTTTTTTCTTCTTAACTTCTGCGGTACAATATGGAAATTAAGAAAGGAAAGTCTAAAGGAAACTAATAGTTATTGTTTCCTACAAAAAAGATTGGGGACTCTGGCCCATAGGACCAAGTGAAACTCCCTCAACAAGGACCCCTGTCAAATGGCTCTTCATCATCTTTTCAATCTTATTTTCTATTATTCTCCAATATAAACTGACATCTAAGAAACACACACAGAACATGCCCATTCTATTTTCATTCTTCTTGTTTACACACTTCTGTCTCCCAGGAATTCCACTTCCTTGTTATTTTAAATTCTCTTCCTTAAAAGTTTGATTCAATATGTACAGATTCCATGCTTTCTGGAACCAAACCAGACCAAAGGAAAAATTCCCACTTTACTTTGTGCATCTAATGCATTTCCAATTTTTTCATAGCCTAGTAGTTATTGTTTTTTTAAGAGTTTCAAGGAAATCAGTACTGAACCCCAGAGAGATTGAACGCTCTTTAAGATGGACTGTCTTCACTTAAAGCATTTGTGTGCAAAGGTTTCTAATCTTATTTCTTCTGCATCAGCCCTTGCTGGTAAACAGAAAATTAAGGAATGTAATAAATACTATTCCCTTTACTTGATTTTCTTAACTGGTCAGAATAATACATGTTATTTTTTCCTAGGGAACATTGTATCTATAGATAGAATTATTAATTTGAAAATAAAACAGGAGCTGTGATATGCATCTTTTTAGCAACTAAAATTGCAGGCTTAAATGAGATATTTCATTTACAGGTAACTCCCTGAGTCCTCAATATAATTACTTTTGAGAGTCCCTCCAATTATTGCTCCTTCACTCTCAATAATATTTTTTCTTATTTTAGTTGTTAACAGTTTTAGCTCCCTTTACACATTATGATGCATAGTTACTGGAAGTAACACCAAACAATATGAGTAGAGCCAAGAAATGAGGCAAAAAAATATCAGGCATGAAATGAAAAACATCAGCTTTGAAAACCAAGAAGTTAAGGTATTTACCCCCCTGATGAATGTTTTTCTTTAAATAAAATTTGTCTAAAGGGCCACATCTGCTCTATCACCATTCTCTTAAGTATCTACACCTTAATAGGGCATGCAATAGTTGGAAAACAGACTAAACATAACCATCAAAACTTACTGCATTACACCATGGATTGATGGTTATATCTGAAGTTCACTTTCGCCAATTTTTCCTTCTTTTGCATATGTGGTAAAGTCAGTAAGAAGGAAAAACGTGGGAAACAACCAAAAAATAATCAATCCAGTTAAGAACTGTGCAAAGAACCTGAACAGATAGTTTTCAAAAGAAATACAAATGGCCAACAGATAAATGAAAAAATGCTCACTACCACTAGTCATCATCAAAATGCAATCAAAACCACAGTAAGAAAGCACCTCACCCCTGTTGAACGGCCAATTATCAAAATGACAAAAAGCAGTAAGTGCTGAAAATGAGAGGAAGGGAATTCTTATGAACACAAATTAGTACAGCCATTATAGAAAACAGTATGGGAATTTCTTGAACTAGAAATAGAATTGTCATACAGCCCAGCAATCCCACTACTGTATATAAATCCAAAAACACGAAATCATAGTATCAGAGAGATACCCGCTCCACCATGTTTATTGCAGCAATAGCCAAAACATGGAATCAACCAAGATGTCCATCATCAGGTGAATGGATAAAGAAAACACGTTATATATGCGCAATGGAATACTATTAAGCCATTAAAAAGAATGGATTCTTGTCATTTGCAGCAAAATGGATGGAACTAAGGAGGCATCACGTTTAAGTCAGACACAGAAAGACAAATACCACATGCTCGCTCTCATGTGTGGGAGCAAAACAAAAAAAACAAAACCAAAAAAACAACCTGAAAATGAACACAGAATGTTGATTACTAGAGGCTATGAGGGATAAGATGGAAGTTTGTGTTAAAAATTAGGGAAAATTGGGTGTGGCTTATAGATGGTGACAAATACACTAATATGTTAATAATAGGGGAAGCCGGATGTGGAATACATGGGAAACCTTTGTAGAACTCTAAAATTTTTGCTTTGTAAATTTGAAACTATTCTGAAATGAAGTTATAAAAAATAAAATACAGTAGGATGCTCTAAGTCCTACTTGTTGGTAAGTGCAGTATACCATCCACAACTGAATGTGGTTGAAAGCAATTTATTCTGATATATGCAGGTATATGAGAATTAGCTTTCAACAAACGGATTTCAGGTAAGCTAAAAAGAGGACGGATGACTGAAGAAAGAAAAGGAGGAAGCCATCCGCGGACCTGCCGCAGCTCCCGTTCTCCCGCTCCCCACAAGCCATAGGAAGTAGAAAGCTGCAGAATGTACCTTCCAAGCCAGCAGCAAAACATTGAGGATAGCCAGCAAAGGGCAGGGTCCATTCTCGTTCTGCGTGATGATGGGTGTGTTCTCTTCCTTCCACTGGATCCACTTGATGTGATACACAGATTGTCCCGGGAAGCGCTCCTTGGAAGCCGCCAACACCTGAGCGTTCTCCTCCTCCTCCTCCTCCTCTCTGCACAGAGGGGCAGCCCCGGGCAACACTGCCGCGCCCTCCTCCTCCTCTGGGACCCTGTTCTCTGCTCCCTCTTCACTATTGAACTCGGAGCTACTGGGGAAAGAATGCAGGTTAGAGAACGACTCAAGGGAGTCCAGGCTCGGCGATTCCCCAGGAGGGCTCGGGTCGCTGCAACTGCTGCTGAGGCCGCCGGCACCGCTGGGCTCCTCGGCGCAGGCAGCCACCAGCTCTGCCTGGCAGGTGCCGGCGGGATCCGTGCGGGCGCCGGTGTCTCCGGCCGGACCCAACCCACGGCCCGCTCCGGCCTCCGCGGGCTCCGGGGAGACGGTCACCTTGTGCTGCCCTCCCATAGGCGCCTTCGCGGCAGCAGGGCTCTCCAAAGAGCTCTCCTTCAAGTCCAAACCAGGGACGGAGCTGCAAGGTTCGGGAACCTGAGGCGAGCCCGAGGGAGCCGGGTCTGGGAGGCTCCTCCCGGCGGCCGCCGCCCCCTGCCCATTCCCGCCGCCGCTCTCCGCCGCCCATACTCCAGGACCGTCCCCAGCGGCGAGCTCGGTCTCCTGTCGTCCCGCCGGCGGAGAACCCGTCTCTGGCGCTGGCCCAGCCGCCACCCCGTGTTCTAGCGGCTGCAGGCTCTCGGGGCCGCTCTCCATCCCCGGCCGCCCGCCCCTCGCTCTATAGAGACCGCGGCCGGCTCTCCTCAGCCAGCGCCTCCGACGCCATGACAGCGGCACTGGCAGCTACAGCGCCCTAGCGCGGCCTCGGCCCGGCACGTCACCCAGGAGGGCACAGGGAGCGCGCGCGCGCGCCGCCGCGTCCTGCGCCCGCCCGGGGCGTGCCTCCGCGTGACTGCTCTCCGCCGGGCGAAGGCGAATCACGAAGCAGCGACCCACGCGGCCCCGCCCCTCCCGCGCACCCGCAGGCCGGGCGTGGCGGGCGGGGGCCGGGGGCGTGGCCAGCGGGGCGCGCCCCCGCGGCCTCGGCTCCAGTAGGAAAACATCCTCTCTCCGTGCGGCCGGAAGTTGAACTGTGGGGCAGCCAGACCGCGCGCGGCTTCTTTAAAGGCAGGCGCGGTGGGCGGCGGACCGCGGAGCTTTGGGCCGTGCGGTCCGCGGAATAGCTTTGAGCTTGGAAATGGGAGGGTGGAGGTGGTGAGAGCATTTCCCTGACAGCCTCAGGAGCCTGGTTTCTCCAGCTTGTAATTCGGAAAATCGAAGTCGCTTCTTACGGGGTGCAGCTCTTACAGGCGGTGATCTGCTCGAAATGTTCGGATTACTGCACTGCATGAATTCTAGCCTCCCTCGATTTGGGCTGAGAAGCGCTGTGCTCCCCACCAGCTACTGGTGAGACGCTCGCCCTACAGGAGGCGTCAGTGCGGTTGTGGATGTTGGCTTGCGCAGCAAAAAAAAAAAAAAAAAAAAAAAAAAAAAATTGGGTAGTCTAGGCCAATAATAATAAAATAAATCAGCCTGTGTTTGAATTAGCCAAGTCTTCAAGTCTTTGCGGTTTTGTTAACTTGGCTTCACTTTGCATGGAGTGGGAAGCGCCTGGCCCTGAAAATGTGACTTTTTTCTAATTAAGAGTGACTTCTGTTAAACCAAGCAGTTTTCAAAGAGGACAGGCAGAAGAGGCTGGAAGTTTTATTGGGAATAAAGTGGATGTGGGTCTTATATTTCCTATTAAAAAATGTTTGAACGTTTTTATGTTCCGGGGACACAAAAATTAATGACTGATCTTCATACAGAATTACAAAGTAGCGATTCATACACTCATTTCACACATCTCTGTGTCAACCAAGTTGTTAGATACTGTAGCACTGTGGATGCCAAGATGGGTTGCAGAAATTTCACATCTTTATGGGGCTTACTGTCTGGTAGGTTCTTTTTTTTTTTTATTGCTATATTTCTAACGGTTGCTTGGTAAATATGTTTTCCTGAGAATATATGATGGAGCCCCTTCTCTCTTTTCAACATTGATATAATATTATGATATTTATCCAACTGTTGGAAAACAGGAAAATTGGAGAAAATAGTGGAAAGCTCCTGCAGAATGTTGAATTTAGGATTTTTGTGTGCCTTTCTTCTGTCTGTCAATCCACAGATAATAAATCTTGTTAAGCCTGAGTCTTTCCCTAAAGTATAATTGGAGATGTTAACAGATTTAGACATATGCCACAGGCAGGGGAGTGTATATGCTAGATTGAGCTGCTGTACGGTACTTAAGGGAATGAAATACAAATGAGAATACTACAGGTTTTAGAAAATTCAGAAGTTAGTATGATGCCTTAAGTGTAAAAAGATCTGGGAAGTTGTGTTACATGAACAAATTGAATGAATGAATCATTCATATTGAAACAGTGGAAGAGAAAGTCATGGAACGTGCTTCTCAAATAATGACTTCTCACCGGTTTTTTAAAACTCCTACTTGGATAGACCTGCACTTGCTTTGGTAGTTTTTATTGGCATATGTTTTAGATGCTAACAATTTATAACAAAGAAACAGAATGAATTTTTCTTTTCATATGTTGTCAAGAATTATATAAGATACACAGCTGTGAAAACGTGTAATAAAGTTGGTGAAAAATGTGTGTAGTTATTTTTATAAAAGAGGTAGGGGATATCATCAACAGATGATACCAGCAAATAATAAACAATAAATGTCTCATCCTTATGTTGTTTGTATGTATTTTTAGCCAAGCTGTGAGGTAAGGTAAATCCTTTTTAAGTTAAAAGATTCTTAATAAGGGGCTGGTGCTGTGGCATAGCAGGTGGCGCTGGTTCAAGTCCCAGCTGCTCCACTTCCGATCCAGCTCTCTGCTCTGGCCTGGGAAAGCAGTAGAAGATGGCCCAAGTGCTTGGACCTCTGCACCTGTGTGGGAGACCTGGAAGAAGCTCCTGGCTCTTGGCTTCGGATGGGCGCAGCTCCAGCCGTTGCAGCCAACTGAGGAGTTAACTGGTGGATGGAAGACCTCTCTCTCTCTCTCTCTGCCTCTCCTCTCTCTGTGTAACTCTTTCAAATAAAAATCTTAAAAAATTATTAATGAAAATTTAAAATTTAGTTTTCTAAGTTACATATGTAATAGTCTTAAAAGTTAAATAGTTAACAGAAAAACAAAGCTGATTCCTGTTCTGTAGGTCTCCCTTTCAACTCATAACTGTCCTTTTGCTCTTTATCCTCATATTTTATTTATTTTCCTTTTTAAAAAAAGATTTATTTGAAAGTCAGAGTTATACAGAGGGAGGGACATACATAGAGAGGTGTGCCACTCTCTGGTTCACTTCCTAAGTGGCCACAATGGGCAGAAGCCAAGAGCCAGGAGCTTCTTCCAGGTCTCCCACGTGGGTAGCAGGGACCCAAACACCTGGGCCATCTTCCATTGCTTTCCCAGGCTATTAGCAGGGAGCTGGATCAGAAGTAGAGCAACCAGGACACCAAGCAAGTATTTGGACCATCATTTGATGCTTTCCCAGGTACATTAGCAGAAAGCAGAGCAGCTGGGACTGGAACTAGCTCTCCAACATGGGATGCCAGCGTCACAAGCCATGGCTTAACTCATACCACAATGTTGGCCTCTATTTATTTTCATTTTATTTGAAAGAGAGATCTGGCTTTCCCATATGGTGGGAGGGACCCAAATACTTGAGCCACCACTGCAGCCTCCCAGGGTGTGCATTAGCAGGAAACTGGAATGGAGGGGAGCTGGGTAAGAACTCAAAAGGGGATGTAAGCAACCCAAGCTGTGTTTTTCTTCCTGCCTTCCTCCCTCCTGCCCTACCTCCTTCCCTCCCTCCCTTCCCTCCTTTTTAATGATTTATTTATTTATTTGAAAGGCAGAGTTAGGGAGAGACAAAGAGCTCTACTCTCTGCTGGATCACTCCCCAAATGGCCTCATTTGCTTCAGCTGGCCAGGTCACAGCCAGGCTCTTTGAACTCCATTCAGGTCTCTCAGAGTGTGGCAGGAGCTCAAGCTCTTGAGACATCTTCTGCTGCTTTCCCAGGCACATTAGCAGGGAGCTCATCAGAAGCAGAGCAGCTAGGACTTCACCACTCATATGGGATGCTGCATAGTGTTTAAAACACAGTTTGGGAGCCGGTGCTGTGGCGTAGCAGGTAAAGCAGCTGCCTGCAGTGCCAGCATCCCATATGGGCACCGGTTCAAATCCCAGCTGCTCCACTTCTGATCCAGCTCTCTGCTATGGCCTGGGAAAGCAGTGGAAGATGGCCATCTTTGGGCCCCTGCACCCATGTGGGAAACCCAGAAGAAGCTTCTGGCTTCAGATCAGCACAGGTCTGGCTGTTGCAGCCAATTAGTTAGTGAACCAATGGATGGAAGACCTCTTTCTCTCTCTGGAACTCCTTCTCTCTTTGTGTAACCCTGCCTCTCAAATTAATCAATAAATATTTAAACACACACACACACACACACACACTTTGGGGACTGGCATCGTGCAGCAGTGTGTCCAGCCACCACCTGTGATGCTGGCATCCCTTATGAGTGTCAGTTCAAGTCCCAGCTGTTCCACTTATGATCCAGCTCCCTGCTAATGTGCCTGGGAAAGCAGCAGAAGATGGCCCAAGTATTTGAGACCCTGCACCCATGTAGGAGACCCAGAAGAAGCTCCTGGCTCCTGGCTTCGGACTGGTCAAGCTCTGGCCATTGTGAACATTTGGGGAGTGAAACAGCAGACAGAAGACCTTTCTCTCTCTCTGCCTCTCCTTCTCTATAACTCTAACTTTCAAATAAATAAATCTAAAAAAAAATAGAAAACATTAATAAGAATTGAAAAAATAAAACATCCTTACAGAAATATTTTGCACCAGAACATAGTTTTAAACTCTGTTGTTACATGAACTTTTTGAAGTCCTGTGTATGCTCCAGAAAGTATATTGAGTTAGCATATAGTTACTGATGGTGGTAGAAAGTTGAATATGAGAGATGTGCATGTAAAACATTCTCTTTTATAGTACATAATCTTTTTGGGAAATAAGATATATTCACATGTAGGCACCTGCATTGTGGCACAGTAAGCTAAGCTGCCAACTGCAATGCTGGCATCACATGTAGGAGCACTGGTTTGAGTGCTGGCTGTTCCATTTCCAATTCAGCTTACTGCTAATGTGGCTTAGAAAGCAAACAGAAGATAGCCTAAGTATTTGGGCCGCTGCCTCCCACCCAGGAAACTCAGGTGGAGTTCCAGGCTCCTGGCTTCAGACTTTACTAGCTACAGCCTTTGCATCTATTTAGCAAGTGAACCAGAAGATAGAAGATATCTCTCTCTCTCCCCTACTTCCCTTCACCCACCACTCAACATTTCAAATAAACAAGTATTTAAAAAAGATATATTTACATGAAATGATCATTAAGAATAAAAGTCACTTAAAACCAAACACGTGATATAGCAAAAATGTTATAAAAATTTAGAAAAGGAAAAGTTAGTGTGAGATAAGGAGGAATAAGCTATATTCTCTTAATTAAACTCATACGTTAATTATTACTTCAGGCTTAAATGTCCAATAAATGTATCTGTAACCATCCAAGTGATTTTTTTCAGATTTTTCATAACTTTTGTGGCTACCATGACAGAAAACTTGGTGCCATCTTTGATTTTCACTGTAGTTTATTGATTATTATCTCATCTACCAATTCCTGCTGATCTCACACATCCACTTCCTTTATTCATTCCCTCTGCGGCCACCCACAAGTCCTTCTCTCCTTCCCACAGAGTGTAGCAGCATTCTAATTGTTGTCCAGCAGATGGTCTCTTCCTCAGCTTATCTTCCATAACCCTGTAACAGCTATAATTCAGATGTTTTGCTTTTATTATGTTTATGGTACTATTAAAAATTAATTAGGGCAGGCGCTTAGCATGGCAATTAAGTAACTACAATTTCATCTTCTTAGTAACGTGTACCCTGGGAAGCAGCAGGTGATGGCTCAAGTGGTGGGGCCTCTGCCACCAGGTGGGGGACCCAGATGGAACTCCTGGAGTTCTCGGCTCCTGGCTTCGACCTGGCTCAACCCTGGCTGTTGTGGGTATTTGCAAGAGTGAACCAGCAGATGGGAGATCTCTGTCTTTATTTGTTGCTCTGCTTTTAGATAAAAATAAAAATAAATCAATAAAAATAAAAAATAAATTTATATTGGCAGTTGTTTATTGTTAGCTGCATCAAAATTAGCTCTGAGCAGAAGATTTCACAGGCATAGAACACGGATACTTTTAGCCCTCTTTTAGCTTTCTATGGGAGATCTGTGAGGAAATCCTGAGTTAAAATGAACAGTTTCTGTAGAAGTCAAATTGCGCTGGCTCTGGCCTTCAACTGCTTGCACAAACTCCAGCCTCCTGCAAAGTACATCCCCAACTCAATTATTTCTGAGAGCCCCCATGAGGAGTTCCACACCTGTTCCGAATCCAATCCAATCCTATGATATTCCACCAGGTGATGCTCCCACTGCATGCTGCTTTACCAGATGCTCGTCTGTCCTGGTGGTGGAAAGACACGTGAAGGTACACGGAGGGAAACATTTCTTTTTTTATTGTAGCCCTAATATGCTCAGTGTTGATGAAACAGTTCTCAGCTTTAGTTATATGTTAACAGTCCTCTTAAAAAGAGGGACCTATATTTGGGTCTGGGTAGGAATAAATTTCAGAAATACATTGTATCACCTTCAATCACTCAGAGCCCCTAGACTCAAGCCAAAGGCTAATATTTTGTTCCTGGGACAAGTATATTATGCCAGCCTCTTTTTTTCCCTAAGGACTTCTCTCCTCAAAAAATACCCCTGCCGTGCCAGCACACTGGGTTGCCAGCTATCTGTCAACTCTAGTACAGTTGCTCTTGAAAATGTGGGTTTTGTGTTAGCAGAATCATCACCACCTGAGAACTTGTCAGAAAGAAAAATTCTCTAGCACTGTTCCAGACTGGGGGTAGACTCAGCAACTGTTTTACAAGACAAGCGGCTTTTGGCCGGCGCCGTGGCTCAACAGGCTAATCCTCCACCTTGCGGCGCCGGCACACCGGGTTCTAGTCCCGGTCGGGGCACCGATCCTGTCCCGGTTGCCCCTCTTCCAGGCCAGCTCTCTGCTGTGGCCAGGGAGTGCAGTGGAGGATGGCCCAAGTGCTTGGGCTCTGCACCCCATGGGAGACCAGGAGAAGCACCTGGCTCCTGCCATCGGAACAGCGTGGTGCGCCGGCCGCAGCGCGCTACCGCAGCGGCCATTGGAGGGTGAACCAACGGCAAAAGGAAGACCTTTCTCTCTGTCTCTCTCTCACTGTCCACTCTGCCTGTCAAAAAATTTAAAAAAAAAAAAAAAAACACATACACACAAGACAAGCGGCTTTTAATAAGACCTCCAGGTCATTTTGATTCCCAAGAAAAGTTGAGTTACTACTCTAACACTAGGGGAAATGATCCCTATCCATCCCCATGGCAACTAAACCTTAGGAAGAGACAGTGAAAATTCAAAATTCACCTTCTATAGGCAATGTTAGTTTTCATTTTTTTTTTTAAGATTTATATATTTATTTGAAAGTCAGCGTTACAAGGAGAAAAGGAGAGGCAGAGAGAGAGAGAGAGAGAGAGAGAGAGAGAGAGAGAGAGAGAGAGAAGTCTTCCAACTGCTGGTTCATTTCCTAATTGGCTGCAACGACGGAGCTGTGCTGATCCAAAGCCAGGAGCCAGGAGCCTCTTCTGGGTCTCCCACTCGGGTGCAGGGCCCAAGGACTTTCCTAGACCATAGCAGAGAGATGGATCGGAAGTGGAGCAGCTAGAACTAGAACCGGTGCTCATATAGGATGCTGGCACCTCAAGTGGTGGCTTTACTCACTATGCCACCACGCTGGCCCCAGTTTTCATTATTTTCCCAGGGCTCCACAATGTTCCAAAGTTAGTCTCTTGGCAATTTTTTTAAAACATATTTTCCTTTGAGGTGTGAATGTATGTATGTGTACGTGCTATGTCCATAGATAGAGCTACCTTCAAAGCTATGTATAACATATTCATCATCATGATCTCAAAATGTGTTTTTGTTGTCTTCCCCCTGTTAATATAAGTCTCTTAAAACCTTCAAGTAGTTTTGTCTTATTTTCCTCACAGTCAATAATTGCTATTTTTAAGGTTAAAATGTTTAATGTAAATAATTAATTTCACTTTCTTAATACAAAATTGAAGCATATTAATTTTAGAAAAATTAGGTCAGTGTTGTGGCATAGTGGGTAAAGCTGCTGCCTGCGACTCCTGCATCCCATATAGGTGCTGATTCAATGCCCAGCTGCTCCACTTCCCATCCAGTTACCTGCTAATGGCTGGGAAAGCAGTGAAGGATGGTCCAAGCGCTTGGGCCCCTGCACCCAAGTGGGAAATTTAGAAGCTCACGCCACCTGGCTTCAGCCTGGTCCAGCTCTAGCTGTTGTGGCCATTTGGGTAGTGGATCACTGCATGGAAGATCTCTCTCTCTCTCTCTCTCTCTCTCTCTCCTTCTCTCTGTAAACTGTGCCTTTCAAATAAATAAATAAATATTTAAGAGAAAAGAAAAATTAGAATGATACTCCTTAATAACGGTGTATTTTACAATTGAGGATATTTTAGGATAAAGGAAATATATTTCTATTGTTTTTTTGTTAAATATTTATTTATTTATTTGAAAAATAGAGTTATAAAGAACAAGGGAGAGACAGAAAGAGAGATCTTTCATTTTCTGGTTCACTCCCCAGATGGCTGCAATGGCTGGAACTGGACCAGGCCAAAGTCAGGAGCCTGGAACTCCATCCAAGTCTCCCATGTATCTGGAAGGGACCCAACTACTTGAACCATTGTGTGCTGCTAGCCTAGGCACATTAGCAGGAAACTGGATTGGAAATGGAGCAGCTGGCACTTGAACTGACGCTCATATAGGATGCTAGCGTCATAGGCAGCAACTTACCCTGCTCTGGGGCCCTATTATGTTATTTTTATATGTTGACACTGGCTCTACAAGAAACCTGGTCTCTTTATTTTCAGTGTGCCCTTCATATTTGTTTAGAACAGTTGTCAAACTTCAATATCATTAACTTTCATGTGGGAAGCCTATTAAAATGCATGTTCTGGACTCTGTCCTAGGAATTCTGGTTCAACAGAATTGGAGAAAAGCTCAGGAATATGTGTGGGGGGATTGGTATTTTTTTTAAAAAAAGATTTATTTATTTGAAAGGCAGAGTGACAGAGGAAGAGAGAGAGAGGGAGAGAGAAAGGCATTGATCTTCCATGCCCTGGTTCTCTATCCAAATGCCCACAAAGGCTGAGACTTGGTTGAGCTGAAACCAGGAGTCAGGACCTCCATCTGGGTCTGCCGCATGAGTAGCAGGGGCCAAGTGTTTGAGTCATCATCCTCAGTCTCCCAGGAGTACTAGCTGGGAAGCTGGATCAAAAGCAGTGGTAGGACTAGATCCTAGGCAGTCAAATGTGGAATGTGGATGGTCCAAAGTGGTGGCTTAACCTGTTGAGCCAAAATTCCTGCCCTAGAATCTGCAGTTTTGATAAGCACCTCAATTAACTCTAATGCAGGTGTTCCTCTGGCCACACCATTAAGAAACATTGATCTAGAATGGTATCAGATAACTACTTTACATATATAACTGCTGTGCATTGTTAATATGCATATAGGAAGAATTCTGACTCATTTGACTCAGAATAACAATAATCTACCTCCATAATTTTTTTAATATTTTATTTATTTATTTGAGAGGTAGAGTTACAGACAGTGAGAGGGAGAGACAGAGAGAAAGGTCTTCCCTCTGCTGGCTCACTCCCCAAATGGCCACAACAGCTGGAGCTGCGCCAATCCAAAGCCAGGAGCCAGGAGCTTCTTCCAGGTCTCCCACACAGGTGCAGAGGTCCAAGCACTTGGGCCATCTTCTACTGCTTTCCCAGGCCACAGCAGAGAGCTGGAATTGAAGAGGGGCAGCCAGGACTAGAACCGGTGCCCATATGGGATGCTGTCGCCGCAGGCAGAGGATTAACCTACTGTTTAACGGTGCCAGCCCCCTACCTCCATAATTATTTACTGAATAATTTACAATGCTTTAGGATAGAGGAGAAATTTTTAACAAATTTTTCTGGATTGGGATTTTTAAACTTTTTAAAAATTTATTTATTTGAAAGGCAGAGTTACAGAGGGAGAGATAGAGATAACTCTTCCAACAGCTGGTTCACTCCCCAAATGGCCTCAACAGCTAGGCTGAGCCAGGCTGTAGCCAGGAGCCAGGAACTTCAACTGGGTCTCCCAAGTGGGTGCCTGGGCCTAAGGTCTTGGGCCATCTTCTGCTACTTTCCAGTGCATTAGCAGGGAGCTACATTAGAAGTGGAGCAGCTGGGAGTTGAACCAGCACCCATATGGGATGTCAGCATCTCAGGCAGCTGCCTAACCTGTTACGCCACAACACTGGCCCTGAGAAAAGAATATTAAGCATGGTCCCATGGAGGCAGCCTAAAGTAGCAGAAAGAGTGATGAACGGAGACCATAGGACCTAGTCCTGCCATTGACTAATGTTATTAGCTCAGGTGGATCAATATACTTCTCTTCAGTTTTCATCTTTTGTAAAAGAACAAAACAAAACAGGCAAGGGGAAAGAATTAGCTTGAATGATTTTGCTATGTGGTTTTGTGACTAAATTGGGAACTTACAGCAGAGAATTTATATCCATAAAGAGCTCTTCAAATATAGTTACTGCCATGAAACTGATTACAATCTAGTAAGGAAAGTAAAACATAGGTAAGTACAAGCGAAATAAAAATACAACACCCAGGGGCCAGCGCTGTGGCATAGAGGGTAAAGCTGCCACCTGTGGTGCAAGCATCCCACATGGACGCTGGTTTGAGTCCGGCTGCCACACTTCCAATCCAGCTCTCTGCTGTGGCCTAGGAAAGCAGAAGAGGCCCAGGTCCTTGGGCCCCTGCACGCTTGTGAGAGACCCTGAAGAAGCCCCTGGCTCCTGGCTTTGGATCGGCACAGCTCCAACCATTGCAGCCAATTGGGGAGTGAACTAGCCGATAGAAGACATCTCTAGGTCGGCGCCGCGGCTCACTAAGCTAATCCTCCGCCTTGCGGCGCCGGCACACCGGGTTCTAGTCCCGGTCGGGGCACCGATCCTGTCCCGGTTGCCCCTCTTCCAGGCCAGCTCTCTGCTGTGGCCCGGAGTGCAGTGGAGGATGGCCCAGGTGCTTGGGCCCTGCACCCCATGGGAGACCAGGATAAGCACCTGGCTCCTGCCACCGGATCAGCGCGGTGCGCCGGCCGCAGTGCGCTACCGCGGCGGCCATTGGAGGGTGAACCAATGGCAAAGGAAGACCTTTCTCTCTGTCTCTCTCTCACTGTCCACTCTGCCTGTCAAAAATAAAAAAAAATAAAAAAAAAGAAGACATCTCTGCCTCTCCTCTTTCTGTATAACTCTTTCAAATCAATAAATAAATCTTAAAAAAAAAAAAAAAAAAAAGCTGTAGGTAGTGCCAAAGGGCTATCATGAAGTGCTTCCCAGAAAGATGAGAACTGAATAACCAAATCAGTATAAGATGAATCAGATCAGCTATTTGTAACAGTTTTCTTAGACCACTGAATTGTTTCAAGGGCTGAGAGAAGTAAAAGTAAGGCCTGGGAATCAACCAGTCTGAGTAAGTGAAAAAATTATGGCCTAATCAATTACATTATTCCTGAAGAACACATGTGATAATAGAAAGGGCGAGGTGGTCTTCATGGCTTCCACAGATGATTTCAAAGCCTTGGGGTATGTCATGGAGGGCTTTGATCATTTGTGGTGTGATGCCCCAAATGAGTGGACAGCCTGGTATCTGTTCCTTTGACAGATTCGATGCTGGCATAGTAAGCTCAGTAGGTGGATGAACTAGGCAGTAAATTCATTCAGTTGATTTCTTCTGCATTTATATCCTGCTTACAAAGCCATTTGCAATTATGATTTAGTTTCTCAGGTATGGATGATTTTTAAACAAGTGCATTGACTTGCTCACATGCATGTCTAACTTACAACATTATAAGGTGGTATTTAAAGGCCTCAGTACCGGCCGGCGCCGTGGCTCAACAGGCTAATCCTCCGCCTTGTGGCGCCGGCACACCGGGTTCTAGCCCTGGTCGGGGCGCCGGATTCTGTCCCGGTTGCCCCTCTTCCAGGCCAGCTCTCTGCTGTGGCCCGGGAAGGCAGTGGAGGATGGCCCAAGTGCTTGGGCCCTGCACCCCATGGGAGACCAGGAGAGGCTCCTGGCTTTGGACCAGCGAAATGCACCGGCCGCAGCGGCCATTGGAGGGTGAACCAACGGCAAAAAGGAGGACCTTTCTCTCTGTCTCTCTCTCTCACTATCCACTCTGCCTGTCAAAAAAAAAAAAAAAACACACCTAAGTACCTTGAGGGTTTGGCTCCCACGAATTAGTCCTTTTCTGTTGATGGATTCAGGTTGCACTGAGAAAAACCAGGCTTCTGGACCTTCAAAGAGGAAGCAGATACGGACCATAACAGAATAATTAGGATGTGCCTGATGTTTGAGTTTCCTCATCTGTTAAACGGCGTATAGTAACAACACTTCATAGCATTGATGCAAAGAGTAAATGTATATAAAGTGCTTGTCAAGGTAACTGTCACCGCTGAGGAATATTGTTTTGGGAATTTGAGAATTCTCATAGTAAGAGCAGAATAAATATTTTGGGGGGCTGGCTTTTGGTGCAGCAGTTAAGACATTTCTTGGGATGCCCACATCCTATATTCCAATGGTTGGTATACAGTCCTGGCTCTGCTTCTGATTGAGCTTTCTGCTAATGCAAACCATGGGAGGCATCAGGTGATGACTCAAGTGGTTGGGCCACTACCACTCATTTGGGACACCTGGATTGAATTCCTGGCTTCTAGCTTCACACTGGCCCAGCCCCAGTGAATAACTGGGGAGTGAATAACTGGATGAAGAGCTCTATCTCTGTTTCTGTCTCCAACACATGACTAATTGCAGAAAAATGATATAATTAGTGTTTTGGACTAAAATGTGATTAAGATTACTGAGACTAGAGTAGTCTAGGAAAAAACACTTGACTGTTTAGAACTTAATCTAGTCCTTAAAACAAGGGTCACAAACTAAAATACTAATGGGGATAATGCAGACTGGAGTGAGACTGGATGATCCCAGTCCAAAGAGGGCAGGAACCCAGGGCTGCCTGACTTTCCAGTTTTCAGGGAAAATCTGCAATCTTTGTTTTACCATGGCCAGCTCCCAGCTTTGAATACTGATGAATATTTAAGGAAAACAATTTCACTACAAGTAATACTACATATGTTGGAAGTCTAATTTGGTTTATGAGCTACCAGGTTGTGACCTGTTATTTAAAGGCTAGGTAATGCTGTATAAGCAGAACAGAAACAGTAGGGACAAAAAAGCCTGGAAGGAGAAAAGCTTAAGCAGCTTTTGAGGTTACCAGGTGTGAGTCATTTTGATTAGATGGAGTAGGAGTTTTATTTAAAGGAGAAGAACAAAACGGTTAGGAAAATGAGGGTTTTTGTTTTTTTTTTTTTTTTTTACCAATTTATTTAAAGAGTTACAGATGTAGAGGGAGAGACTAAAAGAGCTTCCACCTGCTGGTCCATTCCCTCAAAGCCCACAATGGCTGGGGATGGGCACATTGAAGCTAGGAACCAGAAACTCAAAACAGGTCTCCTCTGAGGGTGGCAGAGGCCCAACTACCAGAGTCACTGCTCTTGACCTGCAAGGTTCACACCAGTGGGAAGCTGCAGCCAGGAGTGGAACTAGGAGCCGGAGCTTGGGCCAGTCATTAAGTCCAGGTACTTTGATATGGAACAGTGGTGTCTTAACCCCTAGGCCAAACACCTGCCCCTAGACCTTGTTTTTATTAAAAAAAAAAAAAAAGTTTATTAACATTTATTTGAAAGGCAGAGTAACAGAGGGAGAGGAAGGGAGAGAGGGGGGTAGAGATATATCTTCTATCTGCAGGTTCATTCCCCAATGCCAGCATCAACAGGAGATAGGCCAGGCTGAAGCCAGGATGCCAGGGACTCCATGTGGGTGGCAGGAACCCAAGTATATAGGCCATTATGTGCTTCCTCCCAGGTGCATTAGCAGGAAGCACAGAGTAGCGGGGATTGGAACCAGCCCCTCAGATAGGTTGCTGCTATACTAATAGGCGGCTTAACCACAACACCTGTCCCCAAGACCCTATTTTTTAAACCCCTAAATATGTGATACATACCTGTTTTCAAGAGTTGGGGAAGGAGCATTGAACTGCTTGGGTTCAATCCACTCTGGCTCCGGATGACTCCAGTTTTCTGCTTATGAGGACTCTGGGAGACACAGCTGTGACTGGATGCCTGCCACCCATATGGGAGACCTGGACTGAATTCCTGCCTCCTGGTTTCAGCTCTGGGCCCAGCCCTGCTGTTATGGTGGGAGAAATTAGTAAAAAATGTTCAGAAGTTAAGAAGCCCAAACCACATCCTTAACAATATCTGTTCCTTTACATTTTTTTTAAAGATTTTATTTATTTGAGAGGTAGATTTACAGACAGTGAGAGGGAGAGACAGAAAGAGAATTTTCCTTCCATTGGTTCAGTCCCCAAATGGCCGCAACAGCTGGAGCTGCGCCAATCCGAAGCCAGGAGCCAGGAGATTCTCCCTGGTCTACCATGCGGGTGCAGGGGCCCACATGCTTGGGCCATCTTCTGCTTTCCCAGACCACAGCAGAGAGCTGGATTGGAAGAGCAGCAGCTGGGACTAGACCCCGTGCCCATAAGGGATGCTGACGCTGCAAGGCAGAGGAGTAACCTACTGCACCTTGGCGCTGGCCCCTCCTTTACATTTTAAAGGAAACTGACATTTATTACAGGCCTTTTTACTGCTTTAAGTTTAGATACTATATTTCACTATTCTTTTTATTTTTTGCAAAAGTGGATTTTGTAAGTGCTTTTCATCTATGATCCCTCTTTTACACAGAAGGTAAAACCCTAACAAAAGAGACTTAATTATTGAAGATGTCCTCTGAGCCTAGCTTCATAGAATATACAGGATAAATGGGAGAGGCATTCCTTCTGGAGGGAATAACCTGTGCAAAGGTGTTGAAGTGGGAAGTTGTATGTCTTTGGGAAGCTGGGTGCAGTAGAACAGCTGCATACCATAGTGATTAGCGCCAACATGCTCTGGAGACAGATTTAACTTGGGGTGTTGGCTCTGCCACCGACCAGCTTTCTGAATTTGCGTAAGTTATTGGAGTTCTTTAAGCTTCCATTTCCTTGTAACTCCCAGCTACTATTGTTATTTTTATGGTTCTCCTTGGTACTTTTACAAGATAAAATAAGGGGTCAGTGCTGTGGCATAGTAGGCTAAGCCTCCACCTAAATAAATAAATAAATAAATAACTTAAAAAAAGAAGAAGAGGGGCAGCCCTTTGGTGTAGCAGGTAAAGCTGCCACCTGCAGTGCCAGCATCCCATATGGGCACTGGCTCCACTTTCCATCCAACTCTCTGGTATGGCCTGCGAAATCAGTGGAAGATGGCCTAAGTCCTTGGGTCCCTGCACCCATGTGGGAGACTCAAGAAACTCCTGGCTCCTGGCTTTATATCAGCACAGCTCTGGCCTTTACAACCATTTAGGGAGTGAACCAGCGGATGGAACACCTCTCTGTCTCTCGGTCTCTGCCTCTGAAATAAATAATCTTTAAAAAAAAAAGAAGAAGAAGAAGACGAGGAAGAGGAAGAGGAAGAGGAAGAGGGCCAGCGCTGTGGCTCCCTTGGTTAATCCTCCGCCTGCGGTGCCGGCTCTAGTCCCGGTTGCTCCTCTTCCAGTCCAGTCTCTGCTGTGGCCTGGAAGGGCAGTGGAGGATGGCCCAAGTGATTGGGTCCCTGTACCCGCTTGAGTGACCAGGGGGAAGCACATGGCTGCTTGCTTTGGATCAGTGTAGCTCTGGCTGTAGCGGCCATTTGGGGAGTGAACCAATGGAAGGAAGACCTTTCTCTCTGTATCTCTCTCACTGTCTATAACTCTGTCAAATAAAAAAAAAAAAAAAAGAGGAAGAAGATAAAATCCAGAGTGTGGTGAAAGATGATACTGGCAGAGAAGACAATGATCAGGTCATGAAGGCCCTGTATTTAATCTTGGGGATAGAAGGATATATTTCTTGTTTTTTTAATTTTTTGTTTTTGTTTTTGTTTTAGGGAGTCATCATGAATCAGGATTTTTTTTTAAAGATTTATTTATTTATTTGAAAGACAGAGTTGCAGAGGCAGAGGGAGAGAAAGAGAGGTCTTCCACCCACTGGTTCACTCCCCAGTTGGCTGCAATGGCCTAGCTGTGCTGATCCAAAGCCAGGAGCCAGAAATTCCTCCAGGTCTCCCACGTGGGTGCAGTAGCCCAGTGATTTGGGCCATCTTCTACTGCTATCGCAGGCCATAGCAGAGAGCTAGATAGGAAGTGGAACAGCCGAGACTCAAACTGGCGCCCATATGGGATGCCAGCACTGTAGGCAGCTTTACCCGTTACACTGCAGTGTCAACCCCATTTCAGGACTTTTTTTTTGTTTTTTTTTTGTTTTTTTTTTTTGACAGGCAGAGTGGATAGTGAGAGAGAGAGACAGAGAGAAGGGTCTTCCTTTTTGCCGTTGGTTCACCCTCCAATGGCCGCCGCGGCCGGCACATCTCGCTGATCCAAAGCCAGGAGCCAGGTGCTTCTCCTGGTCTCCAATGCGGGTGCAGGGCCCAAGGACTTGGGCCATCCTCCACTGCCTTCCTGGGCCATAGCAGAGAGCTGGCCTGGAAGAGGGGCAACTGGGATAGAATCCGGCGCCCCGACCGGGACTAGAACCCGGTGTGCCGGCGCCACAAGGCGGAGGATTAGCCTGTTAAGCCATGGCGCCGGCCATTTCAGGACTTTTTTTAAAAATTATTTTATTTATTTGAATGGCAGAAAAAAACAGAGAGAAAGAGAGAGAGCAAAAGATCTTCCATCTGCTGGTTCACTCCTCAAATGGCTGCAATGGTCATGGTTGGGCCAGGATGAAGCCAGGAGCCAGGAGCTTCTTCCGGGTCTCCCACATGGGTGCCTCAAGTACTTTCCCAGGCATCTGCAGAAAGCTGAATTGGAATTGGAGCAGGCAGGAGTCAACTGGTGCCCATATGGGATGCCAGCGCTGCAGGCAGCGACATAACCTGCTGTGCTATGACTCTGGCTTCCATGGATAAATTTTTTAAAAAGACTAAATAGAGGCAATAATTCAGGGGATGGGTTTGTTAGGAATACCAGCGCCTGGGCTGTGCAGTAAAAGTAGGTAGAAGTGTTTCATACAATGGACATTAAAGGTGAATTGATAATCTACGATGGGAGAGTTTAAGTGACTGAATGAATTGATGGTAACTAAATGCCTGGTAATTGGGTGATATTCGGTAAACACATCAATAATGAGGTAATTAAGACTGCAAATAGGCCGGCGCCGCGGCTCACTAGGCTAATCCTCCGCCTTGCGGCGCCGGCACACTGGGTTCTAGTCCCAGTAGGGCACCGATCCTGTCCCGGTTGCCCCTCTTCCAGGCCAGCTCTCTGCTGTGGCCAGGGAGTGCAGTGGAGGATGGTCCAAGTGCTTGGGCCCTGCACCCCATGGGAGACCAAGAGAAGCACCTGGCTCCTGCCATCGGATCAGCGCGGTGCGCAGGCCGCAGCGCGGTACCGCGGCGGCAATTTGAGGGTGAACCAACGGCAAAAGGAAGACCTTTCTCTCTGTTTCTCTCTCACTGTCCACTCTGCCTGTCAAAAATAAAATAAAATAAAATAAAAAAGACTGCAAATAAAGTAATGTCCTAAATTTGTAATATTGGAATACCATATTGGTGCTAGCCTAAACAAGGAATTTAGTAGGAAAAAAAGGTTTGGGCAGGTTGATATAGGGGTTTGTTCAGCTGGTAACATGTTGAATTTGATGTGCTTGTATAACTTCAGGGAGGAGATGGCTAATGTCAGATATGTAATAATAATAGCATCTAGAATTTAACAGTGTGTGTGTGTGTGTTGTTTTTTTTTAATTTATTTGAAAGAGTTATAGAGAGAGGGGGAGAAGCAGAGAGAGAGAGAGAGAATCTTCCATCTGCTGGTTAACTCCTCAAATGGTCACAACAACCAGGGTTGGGCCAGGCTGAAGCCAGGAGCTGCTTCTGGGTCTCCTATATAGGTAGCAGGGGGCCAAGCACTTGGGTCATCCTCTGCTGCTTTCCCAGGCCACTAGCAGGGAGCTGGCCAGGAAGTGCAGTGGCCGGGACATGAACTGGTCCCTTTATGAGATGCAGGCACTGCAGATAGCGGTTAAACCTGCTGTGCCACAGGGCCTACCCCTATAGTGCTTATTTTGTGCCATGTGTTGGTCTCAATGTTTTATATTGTTTAAATTACTTAATCTTCACAACAACCTCTGAAGTAGGTGCTACTATTTTACCTATTGTAAAGGTTAGGAAACTCTGGCACAGGTGCCTTAACTTAGCCAAGGTCATATAGGCACGAAAGGGTGCAACTAGTACACAGGTCTGAGGCTTGGGACCCGGGTCCAGGAAAAGTACTGCCTATGTTCTGGGATTGCATAGAATTCAAAATAAGCTAGACCAAGGGCCTTTGTTTCCATAGAGTATATAATCTAGGGAATCACAGAATTTTGGAGGTCATAAAAATATTCGTGTAAGTGAAGAGTGAGAAGAAAGCCAAGGATAATTTTTTTTTTAAATTTATTTATTTGACAGGTAGAGCTATAAACAGTGAGAGAGATAGACAGAGAGAAAGGTCTTCCTTCCATTGGTTCACTCCCCAAATGGCCGCTATGGCTGGCGTTGCGCCGATCTGAAGCCAGGAGCCAGGTGCTTCTTCCTGTTCTCCCATGCGGGTGCAGGGGCCCAAACACTTGGGCCATCCTCCACTGCCCTCCTGGGCCACAGCAGAGACTGGACTGGAAGAGGAGCAACCGGGACTAGAACCCAGCGCCATATGGGATGCCGGCACTGCAGGCCAAGGATTAACCAAGTGAGTCACGGTGCCAGCAAGGATAAAATTCTAAGAAATACTAATGCCTAATGGATAAACAGAAGGAGAAAAAAATCCCAGGTAAGAGTTGTAGATAAAGGCACAGTTAAAGTGAGCAGGAAAACCAGGAGAAAGCAAGGTCTTGGGAAAATGCTGGAGGATGGCACTTTGAGGAATGACTTAATTATCTGAGAGGTTCAGCAATAGAAGGAGCGAAGATGTCCACTGGCATTGATACATCAGGCAGTTGTTTGACACTATAATGAAACACCTGAAACAAGCTACTTAGGAAGCAAAGAGAGATATATATTGGCTCACATTTTTGGGGGTTGAAGATTGGGTTGTCCCATTGGTTGGGTATCTGATGAAGGCATTGTTGCTGATAGAGTCCCAAGGTGGCTCAGAGCATCATATGGGAAGAGCGAGTGGATCCATGTCTCTTCTTGTAAAGCCACCATGGTTTGATCATGGGAGCCCCACTCTAAGAACCAACTCATATTTAATCACTTCCTCAAAGCCTCACCTTTAAACACCAAAATTGGGTTCAATTTCCACCCATTTAGTGTTATTAACATAAGATTTAAGGATGAAGCTCTTAGTACTTTTGGGAACACCCGAACTAGTATCCACATCATGGCAATAAATAACTGATCTTTGATGCCCCCAACAGGAATGAATGATGGAGGGGCTACAAATTGCAGTGTATTAAGTGAGATTTGGTAGCAGGACCAGAAATCAGGGAGATAGGAGTAAGGCAGAGGAGTTCAGAATCCTGCAGCAATTTAGGTCAGTGAAAATAACTGGGTGCATCAGAGTGACAGCAGAGGGGAGGGAAGGATTAAAGATACTAGCAAGTGGGCCGTGCCAGGGTGTAACGAATTAAGCTGCTGCTTTCTGCACTGGCATCCCATATGGGCACCAAATCTAGTCCTGGCTACTCCACTTCCAATACAGTTTCCTGCTAATGTGCCTGGGAAAGCAGTGGAAAATGGCCCTCATCCGTGGGACCTTGCATCCACGTGGGAAACTCAGATGAAGCTCCTTGCTTCAGCCTGGTCCAGCCCCAGCTGTTGTGGCTATTTAAGGAGTAAACCATTAGAGAGATGATTTCATTGTATCTGCCTCTCTCTGTAAATCTACCTTTCAGATAAAAATGAAAGTAATAAAAAGAGAGGGCTGGTGCTGTGGTGCAGCGGGTTAAAGCCCTGCCTGAAGTGCCGTCATCCCACATGGGCGCCGGTTCTAGTCCCAGCTGCTCCACTTCCAAACCAGCTCTCTGCTATGGCCTGGGAAAGCAATAGAAGATGGCCCAAGTGCTTGGGCCTCTGCACCTGTGTTGGATCCTGGCTTTGGATCGGCATAGCTCCGGTCATTGCGGCCATTGGGGAGTGAACAAACAGATGGAATGTATCTCTCTCTGTCTCTACCTCTCTCTGTAACTCTTTCAAATAAATAAAATAAATCTTTAAAAATAATATAAAGGCATTAATAAGATATTTAGGAAGAATATCAACATGACTTGGTGGCTGATTATGGATAGACATGGGCAGAAGAATCTAAGATGATTCCAGTTTTAATCCCAGGTTCCTATAAAATGGTGGTACCACTGCTAGAGAGAAGTTGTTCAATACACCACTGGACTTGGCATGCACATGAGTTATCCAGCAGGCAATTTAATAGGAGTTGGAAATTTAAAATGTAATAACTGAAGTGTTTACCAGGATTGGCCTTAAGTCTGTGCAGCAAGCATTTTCTTACAGTATTGCTTGTCTGATATACTATATATAGTTATCTGCTTGCTTGCTGAATTTCTCATCACTAAAACTTGAGGATAACTTTTATTAAACTGGCAGCATCAAAACTTTGTATAGTTGCTCAGGAAGTAATGCTATTAAAATAATTACTACTTTTGAATAGATGTTCAACTGTTCATGGAAGGACAATGATTTTTTACTTAACAAATAGCAATTATTATCTGACAGACAGGTATAATTGCGTTATACATTAACTAATTTGAATTTAATCATTGAAACAACCCCACAAGACAAATATTTCATGATTGTCATTTTTTTTTTTTATTTTAAGAGAAGTCTTTGGGCTAGTGCTGTGGCATCGCAGGTTATTAAGTCACCTCCTGCAATCCCAGCATCCCATATGGATGCTAGTTCAAGTCCCAGCTGCTCCTCTTCCTATCCAGCTCCATGCTAATGCTCCTGGGAAAGAAGTGGAAAATGGCCCAAGTGCTTGAGCCCTGCACCCACCTGGGAGATCTGGAAGACGCTCCTGGTTCTTGGCTTCAGTTTGGTCTAGCTCCAGCAGTTGTGGCCATTTGGGGAGTGAACCAGTGGATGCCATTCAAATAAAAAAAAAAAAATCCTAAAAAAAAAAAAAAAACCAAAATGAAGTCTTGATGTAAGAAAAGTGAAATAATTTGGCCAAAGTCACATTGCTTATAAAATGGTAGAGCTGGGAGTGAAATCCAGGCAGTCTGAGAAGTCTGTATGTGCAGACCTTATACTCTGACTTTTCATCAGTTTCTCATACATTTCTAAATGTCAATAATGAAGTAAGCTGATTTCAAATGGGCTGGCACTGTGGCGTAGGTTAAGCCTCTGCCTGAGATGCCAGCATACCATATGGGTACTGGTTCAAGTCCTGGCTGCTCCACTTCTGATCCAGCTCCCTGCTAATGTTCCTGGGAAAGCAGCAGGAGATGGCCCGTCTTTGGGCCCTTGCACCCATGTGGAAGACCAGGATGAAGCTCCTGGCTCCTGGCTTTGGCTTGGCCCAGCCCTGGCTGTTTTGACTTTTTAGGGAGGAACCAGCAGTTGGGAGACCTCTCTCTCCCTCTTTCTCTCTCTGCCTTTCAAATAAATAAATCTTAAGAGGAAAAAAAAAAAAGACTTTAAACAAAACAGTTGCCCATATTTGTAACACTGGAATATCATTCACTATGATGCTGGTATGTAATGTAATTTATCGTTTACAAATGAAAAGAAATACCATGTTTTAAAAAGATTTACTTATTTATTTGAAAGGTGTGCGTATGTGGGAGAGATTGTCCATCTGCTGGTTCTCTCCCAAAATGCCTGCAACAGCAGGGCTGAGTCAGGAGCCTGGGAACTCACTGTGGGACTCCCATATGGGTGGCAGGGACTTATCTAGAACCATCATCTGCTGCCTCTTGTGGTGTGTATTAGCAGGAAGCCGGAATCAGCAGCTGGGTGAGGACTGGAACTCAGGCACTCCAAAATGGGATGCAAGCATTCCAAGAGGCGTGTTAGCCACTGGGCCAAATGCCCACCCCAGAAATCTTAAACATAATTTTCTGTGATCATTTTGGTAACACAAAATTTGCTGTGGCTGGTGCTGTGGTACAGAGGGTTAATGCCCTGGCCTGAAGCGCTGGCATCCTGTATGGACGCCGGTTCGAGTCCTGGCTGCTCCACTTCCAATCCAGCTCTCTGCTATGGCCTGGGAAAGCAGTAGAAGTTGGCCCAAGTCCTTGGGCCCCTGCACCTGCGTGGGAGACCCAGAAGAAGCTCCTGGCTCCTGGCTTCAGATCAGCGCAGCTCTAGCCATTGTGGTCATCTGGGGAGTGAACCACCAGCAGATGGAAAACCTCTCTCTCTCTCTGCCTTTCCTCTCTGTGTAACTTTTTTTTTTTTTTTTGACAGGCAGAGTGGATAGTGAGAGAGAGAAAGGTCTTCCTTTTTGCCGTTGGTTCTCTGTGTAACTCTTTTAAATAAATAAATAAATCTTTAAAAAACAAAACCAAAATATACTTTTTGATTTTTTTTCTAGTTGAACTTCGAAAGTATCTTTGCGGCTAATCACTGGAATTATAAAAAATACCGTGCAACACTAAACCTGCCATAAGTTGGTCTGATAAGTAGAAAATAAAAACATGATTTGTGACAGTACCACAAGGTAACAGTAAAAAGAACAGGTAATATGCAATGTAATGTCTGCAGGTTGCTGTCCTCTAAGATTGAATATTTAAAGAAAGGAAAAATGGAAAAAAAATCAACATTCATGAGATTCTGTCATCCTGTGATGATTCTATACATCTCATTATAAATGAATGGATACTATTAATAACGGTGCCTTAGGGTATTTTTGAGCTCATTAATGTTGAGCAAAATTATAATTCATTTCTCAAACTGAAAATTAAAAAAAAAAACACTCTAGACTTGCGTTAATGTTAAATTGTATAAAACATCCAACGTAGAAGTAGGAATTCCAACTTAACATTGATATCGGCAGTATTAATACTTGTACGTCCTAACTCAGCCTACTTCAAGCAGGATGCCCAATAGATGCGGGGTATCTCATTAAACGGCACCGGAAAAGTTCTAGTTATTGAAACACGAGTTTAAAGGACCAAAGTGAGTTACCGAGAAACCAAATATGAGCTGCAAAGAAGTTGGGGTGAAGGCGAGGCGAGAGGGTTTATGCTTCACAGATGGGACAGAGAGAGGGGGAGAGAGGACATTTCCTGGGCCGGAGATTCAGGACCGTGTGCATCAGGCTGCACGCTTTCACAATGGCTGGGGCCTAGTCTGTGACGCGAATTTGTAAAGAGCTCGGAAAACTGCGCCTTGGACGTGGTGTTGTCTGTTCCTCCGGCTCCAAGGGTCCCTGCCTTCATGTATCACCGGTGCCGTCGCCGCTACGATGACTGCTGGTTGGCACTTTTGTTTACTCGCTAGCTATGGTGCACCAGGAGAACCCGATAAAGAAGAACCAAAAGCTCCGTTCTTTGTGAAGTTACCGAGTGGAAAGCGCTCCTCTTCCGCGCTCCGGGTCTAGCCCAGCGGACTGTCCTCAGCCGCGGCGAGACCGAGGGCAGCGCTACCGCCGCTCCAGGAGCGCTCCCGTCCGGGGGCGGGACCAGAGGAAACCCCGCCTCCCAAGCCCAATCCCAGCTCTCCGCCGGCGGACAGGAAGCGGCGGCGGTCCTAGCAGCCCGGGAACCGGCCCCCGCGCGCATGCGCACGCCTCTGGGGCGCCTGGGGGAGGGGGAGGGGCGGGCGGTAGGGGCGCGGCCCCGCGTGCCGGTTGGGTGCCCGCGCATCACGTGGCGAGGAAGGAGGCGGAGCCCCGGGGCCCCCGGGGAGGGGGCAGAGAAGAGGGAAGGAGCCAGGGAAGGAAAGCGGGGAAGGGAGGAAGGAAACGAACGAGGGGGAGGGAGGTCCCTGTTTTGGAGGAGCTGGGCGCGTTGCCGGCCCCTGAAGTGGAGCGAGAGGGTGGTGCTTCGCCGTTTCTCCTGCCGGGGGAGGTCCCGGCTTCCCGTGGAGGCTCCGGACCAAGCCCCTTCAGCTTCTCCCTCCGGATCGATGTGCTGCTATTAACCCGTGAGGAGGCGGCGGCAGCGGAAGATGGTGTTGCTGAGAGTGTTAATTCTGCTCCTCTCCTGGGCGGCGGGGCTGGGAGGTGAGGCACGACCCGGAGCGCCGGGGGCGCCGAGACCACAGCGGCCGCGCGGCGGAGCGATGGCCCGGCCGAGCGGAGCCCAGTCGCGCCGTGCCTGCCGCGGGCGCCTCAGTCAGCCCGGCCGGCCGGCGGCGCCACTCGGGCGCGCTGCGCTGCCCGCTCCCTATTGTCCCCCCGCGCCCCGACCGCGTTCCCTTCCGTGGCGGGCCGTGGAGACTCGGAGCCTCCCGTGAGGCCTTCCCCGCCCGGCCTCCCCCACCGCTCCGGCCGCGCGGGAGGCGGGAGTCGCCTCCGGGAAAAGCGAAGTGGGGAGATCCGGAGGCCAGGCGAGCGCTCAGCGCCCAGGCCGGCCGGGAGCTGCATCCTTCCAGCCCCGCCGGGCGGGCGCGGGCAGCGGCTGCGGGCTGGCGATCTTGGCCGCCGCCGTCCACCGCGCACCCTCCCGCGTCCTCCCCCAGCCCCTGCCCGGTGGCGGGTTCCGGAGCCCTCTCCGCCGCCGAGAACCGCCGCGCAGACTCGTGGGAAGTTGCGATGTTTGCGGCCGGGCTCGTGTATTGTTCTTTGCGGGCTGAGGCGATCCGGACCGGCTCGGTTCTGCGGAGGGGCCGCCCGCGGAGGGGCAGCGGGCATCTCCCGCTGCGGGGAGAAGGTGGCTTCGCACCGAGCGCCCGCGCGTTTGCAGAGGGTTCGCAGGAGGGTGTGTGTCCGTGGGGAGTGAAAACATTCTGTCGCCCTGGGGAAAGGCTTTGATAGGTAGCGGGGTGAGCGGTTTCGGCTTGTTCTGTGATCTGAAGGCGAGATGGGGTCGCTTAGAGGCGAAGGAGGGTCCCTGGGCGAGCCAGCTTGAGAGTTTTCTTAAACTCTCAGATGGGATAGACAAACAGCCGTCGTCAGTGGACTGTCAGAGCGGTGGCCCCCGCCTTACAAATTACAGTTAAATTGGCTAGAAGCATGTAATTTATTGCTGACTCGGGTTTGGAAACAGCAGTTTTTATTTCCACCGTGTCCTGGGATCTGCTGTTTTTTGTTCATGTGTAAAGTGGCTTATTCTAGGTGAGTGGTTTTGACTTACCCGGAAGTATACTTAAAGACATCAAAGTATGCTTAAAAGCATTGAATTAAAATTTTTTTCAGGGCTGCTTTGGATCGGCGGCTGTAGCCTCGTTTGATAATTGAGAAAGTATATGAGTGTTTCATGTAGTGTATTGTTTCTGCTCTTTTCTTCGTCGCGTTGACTTAGGACTGCAGGGCCAAGCATACTTCTATCCCGAGTCTCACTTAGTCTGCGTGTATGCTGTGCAGGCAGACTTCTGTTGCACTTTATAGCATTCGGTTGTTCCATAGACATTTTAGATGAAGAGCTGCCGGTGGATGTCTAGCTCTAAAAAGGATCATGTACTGGGGGCTTTCTCTGTAAGGTCCTTTTCTTGTAACATTTCTGTTTGTTCTAAGTGTGGCTTCCAGTAAATCACTTTTCTGCCCATTTTCACTTTTTGTGATTATAGATGAGGGTTGCCACTCTTCTCTGTGAAGTAATAAAAAGTAAGACAAATACATCAGGCTGCTGATGGGTCATAGTATATACATCTTTGCCTTTTTAAAAAATTTAAAGCAGTAAAAACCTGATGTTTGAAGTAAACTAACTGCATAATCTTTGCGGGTAAAGATCCTGATACAGAAATTTACTAATTCCAGAACTCTGCAGTCATTTATTGCATTAAACTGGCTGATTTTTTGGTGTTTCTGTTAAGCATAACTTTCTTAAAAGTACTTGGACTTTTTTGTTTGTTTTACAAGTAACATCAAGATTGTAGCATGAAGATATTATACTGTAATAGATACCATTTTCATCTGCTAATCTGAGCTGTTAAGTTTGTAAGATGTTTACATGATGATGATTTGTAGACCAGAGTACATTCAAATTAAATATATATTTGTTTTAGCAAATGTGAGAAATGAATATATTTGTATACATTAATAGTTGTAGAAATACAGATTTAACTTTAAAAATATCATTTTCAGATACTTAATGAAACTTTTAGTTTCCACTTTTCTAATTTGTTAATCATTGTTGTGTATAAATATTTTCATATTTTACATACACAGGGATGGGTGGTGGGGAGAGAGAATGAAAGACTTCAGAATCATAAAACTTAAACTTTCCTAATGCTGTCCATTTCTGGCACATGTCTCACCGGTTAAATTATATATAAAAATGCTTTTCTTTTTCATAACCATATTAGAAAATTATTGGAACTTTTCTGATTAGATACAGCCCTAGGAATTTTTATGCATGTGAGAATATATTTTTTAAGATTTATTTTATTTAATTAAAGACAGAGTTAGAGACAGAGAGAGAGAGATCTTCTATCCACTGGTTCACTCCCCAAATGGCTGCAATGGCCAGGGCTGGACAAGGCTGAAGCCAGGATCCAAGGAGCTTCATCCGGATCTCCCATGTGTGGGTACAGGACTCAAACACTTGGGCCATCTTCCTGCTTTCCCGGGCACAGGAGCAGGGAATTGGGTAGAAAGGGGAGCAGCCAAGACTCGAATCAAGCTTGAGAGTTCCGTGAGCACTGTTATTTTAAGGCCTCTTTCAGACCATCCCCTACAGTAACAGTATCTGCCATGTGTATGTGTGGGTTCTCCATTATGGGCTCAGTGGAATGGGCATGGAAGGCACTTCTCTGTTTTCTGGTGTGCTTTTAATAGCCCGTTTGAGACCTTCAAGGGTGTATATTATCTGATCAGTGGCTTAAGGAGCATTATTATGATATTTGTTATGTGACTGATACTGTTAGGAATTCCACTTTTCTTCCTTCCTTTCTTTCTTTTTTAAAGACTTATTTATTTGAAAAGCAGAGTTAGAGCATTATTTTCCGTCTGCTGGTTCAATCCCCAAATGGCCGCAATGGCCAGGCCAAAGCCAGGAGCCTGGAACTCCATCCTGGTTTCCCATGTCAGTGTCAGGGACCCAAGAACTTGTGCTATCTTCCCCTGCTTTCCCAGGTGGATTATCAGGGAGCTGCATTGGAAGTAGAGCAGCCAGACTTGAAGTGGCCCTCAGATGGGATGCCAGTGCTGCAGGCAGCAGCTTTACCCACTGTGCCACAGTGCCAGATCCCCCATTTCTCAACATTTATGAGAGAAGGGTAAGTTGAAGAAATTGAAGCTTGCAGAGATAATTTTTTCTACCATTATCCACGTGAAACTGTGAATTAGACTTTCAAACCCAAATCATTTTGATCTCAAAGCCTGTTTCTTTTTCTTTTTTCAACAAAGACCTATGTGTTTGTTTATTTAAAAGGCAGAGTGACAGAGAGGGAGAAAAGAGGAGGAAGTTCCTGTCCTCTGGTTCATGCTACAAATGGCCGTAACAGCCAAGGCTGGGCCAGGCCAAAGTCAGGAGCCAGGGACTCCATCCAGGTCTCCACTGTGGGTGGCAAGGACCCTAGGACTTGAGTCATTATCTGCTGCCTCCTGGGATGTGCATTAGCAAGAAGCTGGGTCAGAAACAGAGGCGGGACTCTCCTAGGCGCATCCAGTAGTGACATCCTAACTTCCTGTGCCACAATGCCAACTCTTTTTGTTACTTCATTGCATTACTTTGTAATGGTTAGAAAACTTTTGCTAACAATGGGATCCGCTCTTTTTGTTCATGTGTAAAGTGGCTTATTCTAGGTGAGTGCTTTTGACTTACCCGGATGTATACTTAAAGACATCAGAGTATGCTTAAAAGCATTGAATTAAATTTTTTTTCAGAGATGCTTTGGATCCGCGGCTGTAGCCTCATTTGATAATTGAGAAAATATATGCGTTTACTAGAATGACTGAATCTAAAGTACAGTCCTTGTGGAGTACCAAAAATGTGGTTTGTATGTGTGGAGAGGATTGAGAGCAGGGCAAGGGCAGTCATTGGCCATGGCTACTAACACAAAATTTCAGTGAGAGACCTATGTGACCACTAACTGGGGAGATAAATTGTAAATAGGAACAGCTGTGGATAGAGAAACACATGGAACTTCAAATCAGCCCTAAGCCTGAAAGAATAGGTGCAGATACTCTGAATTGATTTGCATTTGGTCTGCTTTTCAATGGGCAACTCCGTGTAACAAGCCTAGGTAAAGAACCCCAGAGTTCCTTTTTTTAAAATTAAAAAACATTTTTTTTTTTTTTTTTTAGGAACAATTGATTTATTTAATGATTGTTAATGATTCTTCCTAGCAGCTCTAAAAAGTCTGCTTGTTCTGACTAAAAATCCAGCAGTGGTAATTCTAACTAATCTAGCTGTCAATTTTCATCCTGGGAAAAAAGCAGCAGTGTCAAGGATAAGTGGAAAAACTGTAATAATCCTACCAGTTGGATTCCTGCAAGGGCAGCAGTGCGATGCTTTGCCTTGGTGCTGGTAGGGGTAGTCCTGACCCAGCTAGGTTGTAGGAGACCACAGTGCTGGGAAGTTTTTGGGGAATGTAGGCTCTCTGATCTGGGTGTACTCATTCTGAAGCTGCTGCAGTTCCAGCTGGATAGTGTGAGGCATGCAGCTCCATCATTGCTGTGTAGTCACCAGGGTTTATTGTGTGCTTGTGATTGGTGTTGTGTTGTGTGAGAAGAAAAGTAAAATAGCATTTAGTATGTCAGGGTAGACAAAATATGGATACAAAAATATAGTTTCAGTTACGTGTTGTACTTGCAGCTGAAATTAAGGTTTGTTAAACTGGAGGGCCATTCCACAGTTGGGAAGCTTTTTTAAGTAAGAGAATGGTTTCTAGTTCAGTAAGATGCTTGTAGGTTTACTAGCCTGGCATGGATACAACATGGCAGGAAAGAAGGAGAGATGCTAACTGGGTCTTGATAACCAGGACTGTCGTTATTTATGTAATAGGTCATGATTATTATGATGTAGAATATTACAAAATGTTGACTGGAACCTGTGTTAAGTTGGGCTATGATACAATAAGGGATACATGAGCTGCTTGATGAATTGGGTGATTGAGTCTTGGATTAGAGTAGTTGTTGTAGAATTAAGTGTAGAAATTATATGGAAGAAAACTGGAAAGGCTTGGCAAATGTTCAGTATGAATGAAACTAGCAAAATTTACTGAGGGCGCACAGTTGTATCTAGGTCTCAGAGGTCATTACATTGGAGAGCGTAATTTTATAAAACTTTGAAGAGCTGATTCTTTGATGTTGAAAATGTGTAAGAGTTTGAGTCTTGATAGAAGATTAGAGGTTGGGGTGGGTGTCATTTTCTGGGATTTAGTTTTAGTTGCATGCTGGTTCTTGGGGACTAGTTAAAACTTTGTATGGATTTTCAGTAATCTGTGACTAAATATGGGAAAGTGCTGTTCTAGATGGTGAGTGGAGGAAGTTTAGTGAATTTGGAATGAGGGGAAAATTAGATTTAAAGGTATACTAACAAGGATTTTTTTTTCTACCCCCTCTCCCCCTTTACGATTTATTTACGTTATTTGAAAGGCAGAGTTAAAGAGAGGAAGAGGCATAGAGAGAGAGGTCTTCCATTCGCTGGTTCGTTACCCAAATGGCCAAAACGACCTGAGCTGGGCTGATCCGAAGCCAGGAGCCTGGAGCTTTTTCTGGGCCTCCCACGCAGGTGCAGGGGCCCAAGCATTTGGGCCTTCTACTGCTTTCCCAGGCCACAGCAGAGAGCTGGATGGGAAGTGGAGCAGCCAGAACCCGAACCAGTGCCCATATGGGTTGCTGCCACTGCAGGTGGTGGCTTTACCGGCTATGCCACAGCACTGGCAAAACACCTCCCCCCTCTTTTTTCTAAAATAACTTTACGGCTGGCACTGTGGCATAGTGGGTAAAGCCACCGCCTGCAGTGCTGGCATCCCATATGCGCGCCAGTTCTAGTCCCAGCTGCTCCACTTCCAATCCAGCTCTCTGCTGTGGCCTAGGAAAGCAGTAGAAGATGGCCCTAGTCCTTGGGCTCTTGCACCCATGTGGGAGACCCGGAATAAACTCCTGGCTTCGGATCAGCCCAGCTCTGGCCATTGTGGCCAACTGGGGAGTGAACCATCGGATGGAAGACCTCTCTTTCTCTCTCTGCCTCTTCTCTCTCTCTGTAACTCTGACTTTCAAATACATAAGTAAATCTTTAAAAACAAATAAAGTAACTTTCCTTAAGTTGGTATTGGGTTCTTTGGTTCACCAATATGCTTGATACTATTGATATATGATTATGTGTAGTTTGCACATTTTTTTTTTTTGCACCGAATAAACTTCTTTTACTCCATTTCCACAAACTTTTTGAAGTACCCTCATATGCAAATTGTGAACTTTCTATTTCAGAGACAAACTCCGGAAAACAATGGGATTTTTGTACTTTAGCCAAATGTGTGTGTGATGTGTGAAGCAAAACTCTTTTTTCCTTTATCTTTGCTTGATACTCATGGTGGCAAGATGCAAAAACATGGACAAACATTTGAATCTTTGAACCTTGGATTTAGCTTTTAATAGAATACAGCTAGGATTGTATATTTATGAATTGATTGGTCATTAATTTGCCTTGTTTTCATTTCCTAAGAATTAAATGGAATACTTTGTAAAAGTGCTGAAGAGACTTTACAGTGCTAAACAAGTAGCATTAAATTATGTATTTCTAGGCCTATATATTTGGAGTCTTAGTTACAAAATACAAATTAATAAAATTTATTTATAAAAAATAATTTAAGATGCCTGCAGTGGTTTTATTCTTGACAGGTTGGAGCTGAGGCTAGGAACTCAATTCAGGTCTCTCATATAAGTGGCAAAAATGTAGCCTCTGGAGCTATCACCCTTGATCTTCAAGGGTCTACACTAGCAGGAAGCTGGGACCAGGAGCTGGGGCTGTTCTCCAAATGCAGGTACTCTTGTATGGAACACGGGCATTTAAACTGATACGCCCAGGATCCATCCCAATAAAGTTTATTTTTAGCAGTTGAAATATTAGAGCATCATTGTACACATTAGAAAAGCAAAATTTAAGAAAATTCTTAATTCCTTCTCCAACAGAATTTTATCACTTTTTAATATTAATAATTTAGTCTTTTAAAATGGTTGTTATGAACTTACATCATAGTAATTATACAGGATCCTTTCAAAAATTACAATGTGTATACTTTCAAAAATTACTGTGTAGTTAAAATGTATGCAAAGCAGATTCTGAGGTATTTGTAAGTAGTAAAGTTTAAATCTTATATTCTTGCTTATATTTTTTCTATCATTTAGATACTCTTTTTTTTATTTCAAGCTGCTTTATGATTAAGTAACTGACCAGTATTTTTAGTTTTTTTTTTTTTTTTTAAGATTTATTTATTTGAAAGGTGGAGTTAGAGAGGTGAAGGTAGAGGCAAAGAGAGATCTTCATCTGCTGTTTCACTCCCTAAATGGCTGCAGCAGCCAGAGCTGAGCTGATCTGGAGCCAGGAACTTCTTCCGGGTCTCCCACACAGGTGCAGGGACCCAAGCACTTGGGCCATCTTCTGCTGCTTTCCCAAGCCATAGCAGAGAGCTGGATCAGAATTGGAGTAGCCAAGTCTTGAACTAGCATCCATATGGGATGCCTGCACTGCAGGCAGCGACTTTACCCCCTACACCACAGCGCAGGCCCCTGACCAGTACTTTTTTTTTTTTTTTTAATCTTGTTTGTTTGAAAGGCGGAATTAGAGAAAAATCTTCCGTCTGTGAGTTCACTCCCTAAATGGCTGCAATGGCTGGAGATAGGCCAGGCTGAAGCCAGGAGTCTGGATCTCTCTCCAGTTCTCCCAAGGGGATAGTAGGAACCCAGATACTTGGGCCATCTTCTGCTGCTTTTCCAGGCACATTAGCCTTCAGCTGTATTGGAAGTGGAGCTGTAGAGACTTGAACTGGTGCTGGTATGGGTGCTGGTGTCAGGGGTAGTGGATTATCCTGCTGCTCCAGGGTGCCAGCCCTAATCTGTATCTTTACTAAGATGGGAGTTGTGGGAAAGAAGTAACTTTATTTTTAGTCTGGATGTTAAAGGACGCAGCACTGTGTCTAGCTCACATTAGGATTTATAATAAGTACATGTTTTTAAGACCACATAATTGTTAAATAAATTGCTTGGTCAGTGGACTGACTTTTTGGATACATGTTATTTAGCTATTTACTATATTCAACGGAGGTTGTATTCTAGTGAAGCAGCCTTGGTAGTACTGGCTGTCAGCTGGATTATGGAAATAGCCTCATTATAGGAAACTGAGTGTCATAATGGTTTTTGTTAAAGTTGGAATATTTCTGGTAAATTAGAAAGTGACCCCCCGGTTAGTACAGTAGATTATCAGAACTCCAAATGTATAACAAGTATTAGGTGTTTTGATCTAACATAGTGGAGAGGACACTTTTGTTGTCAGCTTTGGAAATGCGTTGTCATTCATGTTCTTACATTTTTTTTGGAAGTAAAAACTTGATAGAAACATTTTAAATTTTAAATTTTAAATTTAAATTTAAAATTTTAAATTTTCTTGATAACATAGAAAATTCAATTTTATTCACATAATAGCAAGAATCTTTTAGTGATTCTGGGATCTCTGGGAACAGTAGACTGTTTGGTTGGGAGGAGCCTTTTTTCTTTGGGTGCAGAGCAAAGCCCTAAATGGTTCTCAACTATGAGGCAGAGGCAGATGTTTTAGGGTGTGATAGGGAAGAAAGATGCAGTAATGAGTGAGAATGGATTTTGGCTAAAACTAAGGGTGTAGGATAGATGTATAGCAACATTGGGGTGGTGGCTGGAGCCCTTTTTTTTTTTTTCCTTTGGTGTGTGAATGTTGAGAGTGCTGTAGGTAGGTTGAAAATCAAATTTTGGGCTGGCGCTGTGGTGTAGTAGGTTAAGCTCCCATCTTTGGCAATGGCATCCCTTTTGGACACTGCTCCATTTGCAATCCAGCTCTCTGCTATGGCCTGGGAAAGCAGTGGAAGATGGCCCAAGTGCTTAAGCCCCTGCACCCACGTGTGAGACCTGGAAGAAGCTCTCAGCTTCTGGCTTTGGATTGGTGCTGGGTAGTGAACCAGCGGATCAAATACCTCTCTCTGTCTCTCCCTTTCCCTGTCTTTAACTCTGCCTCTCAAATATATAAATCTTGGGGGAAAAAATAAAGAAAATCAAATTTCTTATGTGGATTATGCCTGTACTTTTTTTAAAAATAAGATTTATTTATTTATTTGAAAGAGTTACAGGGAGAGAGAGAGGTTTTTCATCCTATGTATGGTTCACTCCCCAGTTGGCTGCAACGGCTGGAGCTGTGTTGATCCGAAGCCAGGGACCACCTGGGTGCTGGGGCCCAAGGACTTGGGCCATCTTCTGCTGCTTTCCCAGGCCGTAGCAGACGGCTGGATTGGAAGTGGAGCAGCCATATGGGATGCTGGTGCTTCAGGCCAGGGCGTTAACCCCTACGGCCCCGCCTGTACTTACTTGAAATTGGATAAAAGAGTTTCAGAACTGCATAGAAACCTAAACTGAATACACATTTCCATTTTTGGATTTTAAAATTTTATGTTAGTGGTAGAAGTTTAATAAATTCACCATTTTTTAATTAATTAAATATGTTATACTCTTTGTGACTTAGTTTACAGTTTGTAAAAGAGCTACATGTACTTCTGAGCTAAATAGCTTAGAAACTAGCTTATTTCAAAAACTAGGTGTGTCAAAATGTCTTTAATTGTAGACACACACCCTCTTATCTTGAACTTCCACTTGTAACTGTATAGTGTAGATATTTGTTTCTAGAAGATGATTTGACAGGATTCTAGTAAAGGAACTGGGTTAAATTTGAAGTTATGTTGTAGAAGTAGCTTATCCAAGAGTACATTAGGCGGGCGCCACAGCTCACTAGGCTAATCCTCCGCCTGCGGTGCCTGCACCCTGGGTTCTAGTCCTGGTTGGGGCATCAGATTCTGTCCCGGGTGCTCCTCTTCCAGTCCAGCTCTCTGCTGTGGCCCAGGAGGGCAGTGGAGGATGGCCCAGGTCCTTGGGCCCTGCACCCGCATGGGAGACCAGGAAAAGCACCTGGCTCCTGGCTTCGGATCAGTGCGGTGTGCCGGCTGCAGCGGCCATTTGGGGGTGAACCAACGGCAAAAAGGAAGACCTTTCTCTCTGTCTCTCTCTCTCACTGTCGAACTCTGCCTGTCAAAAAAAAAAAAAAAAAAAAAAGGAGTACATTAAAGGTTCTTAGGTAGATTGCTGAAAAATGGAAGGTAAGAGTTCCTGGAAGCCTACATGTTCTCATACTGGAGAACACTTCTGTATGATGTTCAGAGCTTCATGATCAGTGTATGCGAGATAAAGTGCACTGGTCAACATAGTATGATGCTTAAGATACAGTTGCTGACTCAAGTAGGAAAGATATATACTTTTATGTTGGGGGAAAACTAATTTTGAAATCATACAAGTGAAAAGTCTGTTGAAAACAACTTGATTACAAGTAATCTTTTTGAGGAATGGAACTGAGCCAGCCTTAGCTAATTCTTACACATCCTCTCATTTATTGTAATTGAGTTTTTCTGTAAATAGGAAGACTTGTAATGTCAAAATATTTTTGTAGATTTTCTTCTCCAGTTTTTAAGGTTGTAGAAGCAACTTTTTTGGGTATAGACAGGAAAAACTATTATTTTATGATACTGCTATCTCACACAGAGGATGATATTAACCTGCCATCAATAAGACACGTTCTGATTGTTGTTTTCCTCCTAATGTTAATGAAATTTTCATTCTGTTTTTTTTCCCCTTATTCTTGTATTTAATTTAGATTGAGAAATAAGATTGTTAAGTTTTAGATTCAAGGGTTGGGAAGAAAGCTTTTGCTTCTATTAAAAGGATTTCTGGTAGGTAAGAAGCTATCTAACCATGGAATATGGAAAGTAGTCATATAGCTAGGATTTATAAAGTACTTATTATATATTGAACACTGTTTTTGAAGCATTTTTTTCTATTAAGTATTAACACATTCCTCACAACATCTCTGTAAATCTTGTTATTCTAGTTTTATAAACGAGGGAGTAGGATCAGGGAGGACAACTTATCCAAGATCAGGAAAGTCACATCGTTACTAATTGGGGAGAAGCAAGGGTTTGAGTATAGTCAGCTTGGCTCTAGAGTTCCTGCTCTTCAACACTACTGTATCTCTAAGAAACACTGTATGTTTTAACAATTATTGTGTAGTGGAATTGTCATTCTTAGATCTTGCCTTTGCACATGGGTTGGCACATTTTGCCATCATAGTGTAGTTTAGGCTCTTTCTACAGTATTTGAGCTATTTGCCTTTTATTTCCTACTTCTAGAAAATTTTTTAAATTTTTAATTAGTTTTTGACAGATTCAATATGGTTTGTCGATACAATTCTAAGAACATAATGATATTCCCATCGTCTCTCTCCCTCTCTCCTTCCTTCCTCCTTTTCTCCCTCCCATCCACCTTTTTTTTTTTTTTTTTTTTTTTGACAGGCAGAGTGGACAGTAAGAGAGACAGAGAGAAAGGTCTTCCTTTGCCGTTGGTTCACCCTCCAGTGGCCGCCGCGGTAGGCGCGGTGCGGCCGGCGCACCGCGCTGATCCGGTGGCAGGAGCCAGGTGCTTCTCCTGGTCTCCCATGGGGTGCAGGGCCCAAGTACTTGGGCCATCCTCCACTGCACTCCCTGGCCACAGCAGAGAGCTGGCCTGGAAGAGGGGCAACCGGGACAGAATCTGGTGCCCCGACCGGGACTAGAACCCGGTGTGCTGGCGCTGCAAGGTGGAGGATTAGCCTAGTGAGCCGCGGCACCGGCCTCCCATCCACCTTTATTCTCAATTTCTTTTTTTAGTTTTTGAGATAACATTTTAAATTTATATTACAGTAAAAAGGCTTACTACTTCACCAAATAAGAAATTTAACAAATATAAAACAAAAAGACACTAGTTTAGTAGGAATATAGACAATGGCTAAAAACAGTAATTGAGGGGCTGGCGCCCTGGCTCACTTGGCTAATCCTCTGCCTGCAGCGCCGGCATCCCATATGGGCACAGAGTTCTAGTCCAGGTTGCTCCTCTTCCAGTCCAGCTCTCTGCTGTGGACCGGGAGGGCAGTGGAGGATGGCCCAGGTCCTTGGGCCCCTGCACCCACATGGGAGACCAGGAGGAAGCACCTGGTTCCTGGCTTCGGATCAGCTCAGCGCCTGCTGTAGCGGCCATTTGGGGGGTGAACCAAAGGAAGGAAGACCTTTCTCTCTGTCTCTCTCTCTCACTGTCTGTAACTCTACCTGTCAAATAAAAAAAAAACAACAACAATAATTGAGTGGAAAAATGACCATTTCACCCAAATACAGTAAATTTTAAAGCAATCATAGATCACTAAAACTATAGTAGTATAGCCTCCGGTGCTGTGGCACAGTGGGTTAAAGCACCAGCTTGCAGTGCCAGCATCCCATATGGTTGCTGGTTCGAGTCCAGGCTGCTCTGCCTGTGATCCAGCTCTCTGCTGTGGCCTGGGAAAGCAGTAGAAGATGGCCCAAGTCCTTGGGCCCTTATAACCATGTGGGAGACACAGAAGTAAAGCTCAGCTCTGGTTGTTATGGCCATTTGGGGGGTGAGCCAGTGGATGGAAGACCTCTCTCTCTCTCTGTAACTCTTGTCTTTCAAATAAATAAGAAATAAATCTTAAAAAAAAAAACAAAAACAACTATAGTAGTATAACATTCTTAACCGCTGGTTTGACAAAGGTATAAAACCAATTTTCACAAAACTATGTTTGTGACAATACTGATACACAGAAGCATTTCTTTCTTTTTGTAACTTTAGCTCCCACATATAAGGGAGAATGTGCAGTATTTGTCTTTCTGTGTCCCGTTGGTTTCCACCCAACATGATGTCCTCCAGTTGTGTCCATTTTGCTGCAAAGAACCATTTTCCCTTTAGTCAAGTCAAGTTCTTTACAGAGTTGTTTTTTTTTTTAATGTGAGAAAATGTTTACACTTGGGGGAAAAAGAGCACATTTCATACCATTATGTTCAATACTGTTTCAGTTTTGTCATAGGTAAATTTTCATCTACATTAATTTTAAAAGCTTGAGCACCAAATCTCTGGGGAGATGAAGGTAGATTATGTTTTGCCACGTTACTATACTTCTGTAATTAGGAAAAGTAATGTTTTAAAAGGCACATTACCTTTAGTAAATACCTGTGACCTGGTGACTTTGAGAAAAATTTCAGGAAATAATAATGTTCTCTAATCGTAAAGAGAGAGCGCCCTTCCAACCTTCAGTGGCAAGGAGGCCAAGTTATGTTTTTTCCTACTTCTCATAACTTGTTGGTCATTTTCCTACCACTCTTGCATGTGGGTGATTCTTAGTATTACTTACTTTTTTTCCACTGTTTTTTAAATTTATTTTTAAAATTATCTTTCTCCATCTCATAGATCCAATCAGTTTTTCTGCCAGTTTTACATATTGCATTTACTTGATGTACAGTGTTTATCTTTTCTAACTTTTTAATCTTGAAAATTTATATATTTTCTGAAAGATTAGACAAATGCATAGTACAACTAGCATTGTAGGCCTTTCACCTAAATCTATTAGTGGTTACCTTTTTATTTTTCTCTTTAGTAACTTATATTTTTCATCTTTTAAAAAGATTTATTTATATATTTGAAAGGTAGAGTTACAGAGAGAGAGAGAAATATCTTCCACTTGCTTTTCATTCCCCGAATGGCTACAGTGGCTGGGGCTGGGCCAGTCTGAAGCCAGGATCCTGGAACACCATCCCAGACTCCAGTATGGGTGGCAGGGTTCCAAGCATTTGGACCATCTTCTCTTGCCTTCCCATATGCATTAGCAGGGAGCTGGATCAGAAGCAGAGAAGTCAGGGCCCGAGCTAGCACTCTAGTGTAGGATAGTGGCATCACAAGTGGCAGCTTAGCCTGCTCTGTTGTAACACTAACCCCTAAATTAATTTGTTTCAAAGCCATCTAAAAGTAAGTTGAACCCCTAAATATTTCAGTATGCATCCATCTTCCAAGAGTAAGGACATTGGCCTATATAACCAAGAAGTGTGGGATGTTCAAATCTCCAGTGGTCTTGTAATTATTAGGCATCTTGTGAATTTATTGTTGCTTTGTGAGAGCTGTATTTCTAACAAGTAAATTAAGAACGAGAAAATCAAATGCTGTTGGTATGCTTTCTTTTCTGAGTAGGTAAAGTAATAAGAGAAAGAAAAGGATATTGACAGAATAACTGTTACAGCTGTTTTGTGTAGGCAGGAACAATGGAATGAAAACATAGCCTTGAGGCTATCACATCATGGGGCCTCTTCTGATAAAGATGTTAGTAAGAATGAGCCCAGCTCTAGAATATGTTAGGTAGGGCGAAAAATCAGTGACAGTCAAATGGAACATTACTTGACACAGATAAACAGCAATTATATAGAAACTTCCTTGATGGAAGCGCTCCTTTTCCACTGATGTCAGATTAGAAATATTTTATTGTATTCAAGGTTGAAAGTGTTTTAATTTCATCATTGTCAGGTAACACCTGTTCTCTATTGTTGAGGTCTTTATGTTAGAACTTCTTCAGAAAGTATTCTGTTCTTTATCAGGATAAAAGGAATTGAGATTAGCATCTTTTTTTTTTTTAAGGTTTATTTATTTGAAAGGCAGAGTTACAGAGGCAGAGGCTGAGAGAGAGAGAGAGAGAGAGAGAGAGAGAAAATCTTCCATCTGCTGGTTCACTCTCCAAATGGCCACAATGGCTGGAGTTGGTCTAATCCGAAGCCAGGAGCAGGGAGCTTCTTCTGAATCTCCCATGTGGGTATAAGGGCCCAAGGACTTGGGCCATCTTCTGCTGCTTTCACAGGCTATAGCAGAGAGCTGAATCTGAAGAGGAGCAGCTAGGACTCAAAATGATGCCCATATGGGATGCCAGCACTGCCGGTGGTGGCTTTTACCTGCTATACCACAGTGCTGGTCCCAAGATTGGCATCTTTTGAGTCCTTCCTGTTACTGTCTCTGTTCATTTTCTTTTCTTTTCTTTTTTTTTTTTTTCCCACAGGCAGAGTGGACAGTGAGAGAGAGACAGAGAGAAAGGTCTTCCTTTTTGCCGTTAGTTCACCCTCCAATGGCCGCCGCGGCCGGCGCATTGCGCTGATCCGAAGCTGGGAGCCAGGTGCTTCTCCTGGTCTCCCATGGGGTGCAGGGCCCAAGCACTTGGGCCATCCTCCACTGCACTCCCGGGCCACAGCAGAGAGCTGGACTGGAAGAGGGGCAACCGGGACTAGAACCCGGTGTGCCGGCGCTGCAAGGCAGAGGATTAGCCAATTGAGCCGTGGTGCCGGCCTCTGTTCATTTTCTTAAGAAAGAATTTTAGTTATTTTTTTCATTTTATTTGAAAGAGAGAATGGGAGAGAGAGACAGACAGACATTCTCTAAATGCCCAGAACAGCCAGTGCTGGGCCAGTATGGAAGCCAAGAGCCTAGAACTTAATCCAAGTCTTCTACATGGGTGTCAGGGACCCGAGTACTTGAGCCATCACCTGCTGCTTCCTGCAGTGCACATGAACAAGAAGCTGGATCAAAGTGGAAAAGCTAGGACTTGAACCAGGCACTTGCATTGCAGGCATCTCAAGTGGTGATTCAACTGCTCCCAGTTGTCTGGCCCCCTGTTGTTCATTTTGCTTTTCGTAGATAATATGAATATATCAAACAGTGATAAACACCTTCAGAGCTATGTTCAGGGCCGGCAGTATAACACTACTTTGTTTTTGTTCTTATTGTTAGACTAGTAGGCTGTTTCCTTTCATACAAATCTGTTTCAGTTTATTATGGGATACAAATCACATGTTAATTTAAATGGCAGAAAGCCCTTGGAAGTAATTTCTGTGCTTATACTTTGGTAGTTGCTTGTATCCTGGTTATCCCATCTTTGTATCACCTAGCCCAGATGTTCCCCTTGTCTCCTAAAGGCATGCTGGATACCTCTAGTTAAGTGTCTACGGGCATTCCAGACTTAGGATGCCCCAAATCAAACCTCTGCTTCCCCTCCTGTGTAACTTGTCACCTGTAGTCCTTCCCTTTTCAGGCCACAAAAGTTTCATTCTTCCTTTGCTCAGACCAGAAACCTTGAGTCATCCTTAATTCCTTTCTTATATTCATGCCCTGTGCAAGAAATCCTGCACAGCAGCAAGCCCTGTCAGCTCCTCCTTCAGAGAATATGTAGTATATGACGACTTATCACCAGCTCCACTGCTACCAGCAAACATCCGTCTCTCTTAGATTGCTGTCAGACCTGCTACCTGTTCTTCTTGCTTCTTGTCTCTTTCTAGTTTCTTTTCAACATAGTTGTCAGTATGATTCTATTCAGAAGTTATTTCCTTGGTTTAAAATTAATCATTGGCAAATAGAATACTTCTAAATGGTTAAACTGATGATGTTTATGTTGTGAATTGTACCGTAATGAGAAAAAAAAAATGATGGGGTGTACATTTGGCACAATTGGTGGGACGTGGCTTGGGATACCTGCATCCTGGATCCACGTGCCTGGGTTCAAGTCACAGCTCTTCTCCCAATTCCAGCTTTCTGCTGGTGCACACCCTGGGAGGCAGAAGGTGATGGCACCCATATGGGATACCTAGAGAGAATTCTTGAATCTTGATTTCAGCCTGGCCTACCCCCAGCTATTGCAGGCATTTGGGTAATGAATTAGTGGATAGGAAATTCTCTCTCTGTGTCTCTCTCTTCCTTAAAAAAAAAAAAAAAAAAAAAAAAAATCAGCAAAAAAAAAAAAAAAATTAAGTGGCTTGCATTGTGTAAAAGTAAAAGTCCTACAATGGTTTATAAGACTGCACACAATGCCTATCCCTATTCATTAATTCTTTTTAAAAAAATTTTATTTACTTTATATTTTTAAAATATTTATTTATTTGTTTGAAAGGTAGAGTTACACACACACAGAGAAGGAGAGACAGACAGAGAAAGAGATCTTCCATCCACTGGCTCATTCCTCAAGTGGCTGCAATAGCTAGGGCTGAGCCAGGCTAAAGCCAGGAGCTAGGAGCTTCTTCCAGATCTCCCATATAGGTGCAGGGGCCCATGCACTTGGGCCATCCTCTGCTGCTTTCCCAAGCATATTAGCAGGGAGCTGGATTAGAAGTAGAGCAGTTGAGACTCGAACTGGTGCCAGTATGGGATGTCAGTGTTGCAAGGCAAGGCTTTAACCCACTGAGCCACAGCACTGGCCCCATTATATTAATTCTGATGGCCATCATTTTTTGGAAGCACTTTTATAACTTTAATCAGCAATTAGTTTTCATCCAGGTTGACTGTAGGGTTTTGAAGTTGGTGATGAGTACATAGGTAACAAAGTATAGAGCTTGTTTGGCGATTCTTCAACCTCATTTGTTTTTTTGGAGAGTCTCCTGTGGATGTGGTATTAGATATTCCTTCTTCCTTTGGCCCAGGTATCACCATGCATATCTGGAGTCTCCTTCTGCTTTGTGGCAAATTTCCCATCACGTTGAGTACCTGAGGGGCACACTTTCTGAAGCCTGCTCCATGGATTCACTTAAGAGTGTTGATGGTGGCCAAAACTTCTTTGTGGCAGAATGACCCTTCTTCTCTCCACCCTTCTTTATGGGAGCCATCCTGCAGGGCCCAAGTCAGAAAAGAAGAGCCTTAGCCATCATTTAATGAATTCTTAGGTAGTGTGTAATATGCAGTATTATAAACACTTTATTTCTTAACTTATTTAATATATTTTATTTTATTTTATTTTTTTTAGGCATGGGTATTGCCATTTCACCTACTTTATTAATGGGAATACTGAGGCACAGGGAAGTAGGTAATTTACCCAAGGTCATTCAAGTAATATATGGCAAAGCTGGGATTCTAATCCATGAAATTTAGTACTAAAAAATAAAGATAATGCTTGCAAAACTATTGGAACATAAAGTAAGATGTGTTGGCCATATACTTCCCTTGGTTGTTGAAAAATTTAGATACAATGGTAATATGTTAGAAGTTTGTTCAGTAAATCATGAAAAATGCTGATGAAAACCACATGACTAATTGCTGAAACATATCTGAAACATGTTCATGGCATCAATAGAATTTCTTTATGTGGTCAATAGATTTTAAATAATTTTTATTTTTTTAAATCAGAGAGAGAGAGAGAGAGGAGAAAAGAGAACATTAGCGTGAGAGTGCACTCCCTTCTGCTGGTTGACTTCCCGGATGCCCACAGTGACTGGAGCTGCTCTTGGTGGAAACTCGGAGCCAAGAACTCAGTCCAAGTCTCCCACGTGGGTGACAATTGAGCCAGTCACTTGAACCATTATCACCTGATACTTCCCAGGGTTTGCATTAGGAGGAAGCTGGGATCAGGAAATGGAGCTGGGACTCAAACCCAGGCACTCTGATGCGGGATGCAGGCATCCTTCCTGCCAACTTACCTGCTAGGCCAAATGACTGCCCTGGTTTGTAAGTTAAAACATAATTGTATTTTATAAATGCTAGGCCTGTTAGAAATTCTGATACTTATTTAAATGAGTGTAATAGAATTGCATATTTTCAGATTGGCTTATGGCTCTTTTCTCAACAAATTAGAGTGGAAATTTCCAGGGCCGGCGCTGTGGCGTAGCGGGTAAAAGCCACCGTCTACAGTGCCGGCATCCCATATGGGTGCCGGTTCAAGATCCAGTTGCTCCAGCTCTCTGCTATTGCCTGGGAAAGCAGTGGAAGAAGGCCCAAGGCCTTGGTTCCCTGTACCTGCATGGGAGGCCTGGAGGAAGCTCCTGGCTCCTGGCTTCAGACTAGCTCAGCTCCTGCCATTGCAGCCAATTGAGGAGTGAACCAATGGATGGAAGACCTCTCTCTCTCTCTCACTGCCTTTCCTTCTCTGTGTAACTCTGACTTTCAAATAAATAAATAAATCTTAAAAAAAAAAAAAAGAGTGGAAATTTCCATGGAACATTGAATGGATTCATTATTTATATTAATATTTATTTGAAGCACCTGTTTTTGTGTTTGATCTGTTCTAGGTGCTATATCAGTGAACAAACCAAAGTTCTTTTTTTTTTTTTTTTTGCCAGGCAGAGACAGTGAGGGAGAGAGACAGAGGGAGAGTTATAGACAGTGAGAGAGAGAGAAAAAGGTCTTCCTTCCGTTGGTTCACTCCCCTAATGGCTGCTATGGTTGGTGCTGCGCTAATCCGAAGCCAGGAGCTGGGTACTTCCTCCCGGTCTCCCATGCGGGTGCAGGGACCCAAGCATTTGGACCATCCTCCACTGCCCTCCCGGGCCACAGCAGAGAGCTGGACTGGAAGAGGAGCAACCGGGACTAGTACCGGGTGCCCCAACCGGGACTAGAACCCGGGGTGCCAGTGCCGCAGGCGGAGGATTAGCCAAGTGAGCCACGGTGCTGGCCCAAACCAAAGTTCTTGTTCTGTTCTCACAGATCTTATATTCGGGGTTGGTGGAATATAGTTAGAAATTACATGGAGAAAAACAAAGAATATTAGAATGTGAATGACTGAGCCATGTGCTTTTAAATAGGGTGACCAGGGAAAGCTTTTGAAGGAATTGAATAGATATCCAAATGAAGGGTGACCATCAGCCCTGCTTTGGGGGAAGATGCTCCAGGCAGAGACAATAAAGATACTAATAGGGATGCAGCACAGAGTAAGGCAAAAGTGTTAGAAGATGAAATAAGAGAGATGGGAGTGGGGGATCCCTTTAAAATCCCTTTAAAGGTCAAGTGCAGCTGTGTAATCTGTGGTTAGGATTTTGAGTTGGGAAACCTTGGGATGGTTTTGAGCAGAACAGTGACATGTGACTTTCTTTGAACAGCCTTACTCTGGCTGCTGTGTAAAGAATAGACTGAAAGAGTGCAGGGGTGGAAGCAAAAGGAGGCCAGTCATTTATTTTGACTTTTGACTGTTTAGAACCTTTTGAACTTTGCTGTGTTTGACACATTTTCAGCCTTATGAGTTCCATCTCTCTGATTGAAATTTCCGGCCTTTCGTTTACAATTAGGACACTGGCGTGTGAACTAGTCTTAATGAACTAGGCACCTCTAATCAGAAGCATCACTGGAGACTTGGATTCTGAATTGAGCATAATTTTTGCTTACTGAACGCAGGGAACCCAGAACTCAATCCTGGTTTCTCATTGGGTTGGCAGGGACCTAAGTAGTTGAGCCATCATCTGCTGTATCCCTGGGTGTTCACTAGCAGAAAGCTGTAGTTGGAAGCCAACAAACCAGGTGTTCTGATTTGAGATGTGGGTGTCTCAAGCAGTATCTTAACTATTGTGTCAAATGACCTTCTTAAAAGAGCTTATATCCTTATTTTTTTTTTGCTTTTTATTTTTAAAAAATTTTAATTTTATTTATTTTACAATTTTTAATTAGTTTTTAAACATTCAATATGGTATGTTGATACCATAATGCTATTCCCTAATACAATAATGATATTCCCTCCCTCGCCCCACTTTTCTTTCCTCCACCCTCTTTTCTTCATCCTTCGAGAGCATATACATTTATGAACCTGGACTGCCAGAGTCTAGCAAGTAACAAGGAGCAGCACTAGAGTAGGTGATAAGGAATTGGAGTAGATAATTAGCTTGGAACTGGAAAATCATGAAGATCTCTAACAAGGGGAGATCAGGGATGAGTGGGTCTGAAGCCAAAGTCTGTTCCGATCAAGATGGGTGAACATTTAACATGTTTCCATTGACATTTGATGGCAGAGCTTTGTTCCATCCTAGTGTGGGCTCTTGACTGGTTGTTGAAGTATAGGAACAAACCTCAGTTGAGTAGGTCCAGACTCTGTATGTGGGAACAGGCAATTTTGTAGTGTCTGGCTGAGGTAAGTAGGGCAAAGGTTGGAAATTGGCCTGGGTTCCTGTAGAGTAAATTATGCCAATTTCAGTTACTAGCTGGGGAAATCAAGGGTATACGTATATATGTTTTGGTCTACAAAAAGTATATTCTTCTTTAGTATTTGTTTCATGTTTTCCCTCATCTTAAAGGTAGATGTCAAGTTAATTTTTGAGAGGTCTGCACTGTATGTGATGTATTTTGGTATTTTTTTTTCTTTTCATATTTTGTAGTTGTGTCAGAAACAGGAATGGCAATTTACCTTGCTTATATGATGAGTGTAGTAGAATTGTAGATTATCATGAAATCACTGAAACCAAAAACACCCCCTTGGCACAGTCTTCTGTTTGCTGTGTGACCTTAAGCTTGTTACATGTCCCTTAGACCTCAGTTTTCTGTAAAATCGAGTAATCATTTTTACGTTATAGACTTATAGTGTGGATTAAATGAAAAAAATGTATATTAGTGTGGAGTCTGGCAGAGCAAGTACTCACTAAGTTCTAATTGTTATTGTATCTAATTTATAATTATTGTTTAATTAAACATTTAATTAGAATATTTTTTGAATGTAACAAGCTGTCAGATATTAAATATATCTTATATATTAGAATGCTTTTTTTATTTTTTATTTTTTGACAGGCAGAGTGGATAGTGAGAGAGACAGAGAGAAAGGTCTTCCTTTGCCGTTGGTTCACCCTCCAATGGCCGCCGCAGCCGGTGCATTGCGCTGATCCGAGGGCAGGAGCCAGGTGCTTCTCCTGGTCTCCTATGTGGGTGCAGGGCCCAAGCACTTGGGCCATCCTCCACTGTACTCTCGGGCCACAGCAGAGAGCTGGACTGGAAGAGGGGCAACCGGGACAGAATCCAGCGCTCTGACCGGGACTAGAACCCTGTGTGCCTGCGCCGCAGGCGGAGGATTAGCCTAGTGAGCCGCGGCGCTGGCCTAGAATACTTTTAAAAACAAAATAGTTGTATGTAATTTTGGATTTTTAGTTTCTCCATTTAAAGATACGCAATATGAAATTACAAAAAACATTTTAAAGTGTCCTTTAGCTAGATTTGCATGTGAATTTTAAAATACTAGATTTCTAAAATGGCAGTGGGAAGAAACAGCCTTAGCATAATATTATGACTGTAGTATATGATGAAAAGCTAAAGATATTCTTATTAAAGTCAGGCACAAAGTAAAAATGCCCTTACTCATTAATATTCAGCATGGTTTGGTAGTTCTATTTAGTGTAATAAGTTTAAAAAATATATTAGGGGCTGGCACTGTGGTACAATGGGTTAAAGCCACAGCCTGCAGCACTGGCATCCCATATGGACACCGGTTCAAGTCCTGGCTGCTCTGCTTCTGATCCAGCTCTCTACTATGGCCTGGGAAAGCAGTAGAAGATGGCCCAAGTCCTTGGGCCCCTGTACCCATGTGGGAGACCCGGAAGAAGCTCCTGGTTCCTGGCTTAAGATCAGCTCAGCTCTGGCCACTGCAGTCATCTGTGGCGTGAACCAGCAGATTGAAGACCAATTTCTCTCTCAGTAACTCTTTCAAATAAATAAAATAAATCTTTAAAAAAAAAGATTATAGGGGCCGGCACCGTGGCTCACTTGGCTAATCCTCTGCCTGCGGTGCCGGCATCCGATATGGGCGCCGGATTCTAGTCCTGGTTCCTCCTCTTCCAGTCCAGCTCTCTGCAGTGGCTCAGGAGGGCAGCGGAGGATGGCCCAAGTGCTTGGGTCCCTGCACCTGCATGCGAGACCGGGAGGAAGCACCTGGCTCCTGGCTTCGGGCCAACGTAGCACTGGCCGTGGCGGCCATTTTGGGGTTGAACCAATGGAAGGAAGACCTTTCTCTCTCTCTCTCTCTCTCTCTCTCTCTCTCACTGTCTATAACTACCTATCTAAATAAAAAAAGAAAAAGAGGAACCACCAAACAGAAATTTAAAAAATGATTATAGATAGATGAATAAAATATTTAAAAATGGACAGTAGAACCAATAAGATGCCAGGAAACAAAATACAGACAATTTAACTGTTTTGCCTGAAGAGTTAAGGGGTTCTTGTGTTCCCTACAGAGGTTATTTTAGTTAGGGTTCTCAAAGAGGTACTTCAGAAAGTTGATGGAAAAATGGAATTAAAAGGAAAATTAATCTTCTGCATATCATTTTGGAATTTATGAATGGTTTCTTTCCTATTACGCATTGCCATGGACTTTCTGAAGAACCCTTCTATGAGGGAATTTATTTAGAGAATTGGCTCATGTGATTTTTTTTTAAGATTTATTTTATTGGGCTGGCGCCGTGGCTCAACAGGCTAATCCTCCACCTAGTGGTGCCGGCACACCAGGTTCTAGTCCTGGTCGGGGCGCTGGATTCTGTCCCGGTTGCCCCTCTTCCAGGCCAGCTCTCTGCTGTGGCCCGGGAAGGCAGTGGAGGATGGCCCGAGTGCTTGGGCCCTGCACCCCATGGAAGACCAGGAGAAGCACCTGGCTCCTGCCTTTGGATCAGCGCGGTGCACCGGCCGCAGTGCGCTGGCCGCGGTGGCCATTGGAGGGAGAACCAATGGCAAAGGAAGACCTTTCTCTCTGTCTCTCTCTCTTACTGTCCACTCTGCCTGTCAAAAATAAAAATAAATAAAAAAAGATTTATTATTTATGAAAGAGTTATACAGAGAGTGAAGAATAGGCAGAGAGGAAAGAGAGAGAGAGAGAGAGAGAGAGAGAGAGAGAGAGAGGTCCTCCATCTGCTGGTTCACTCCTCCAACTGCTGGAGCTGTGCTGATTCGAAGCCATACGCCAGGAGATTCTTTTGGGTCTCCCACATGGGTTCTGGGGCCCAAGGACTTGGGCCATCTTCCACTGCTTTCCTAGGCCATAGCAGAGAGCTGGATTGGAACTGGAGCAGCAGGGACTCGAACCCGTGCCCAAATGGGATGCCGGCACTGCAGGTGGTGGCTTATCTGCTATGCCACAGCGCTGGCCCTGGTTCATGTGATTTTGAAGGCTGCAAGCCCTACAATAAGCAAATATCGGCTGGAGAAACAGAGATGCTATCATCTGGCTCATTCCTTTTTTTGGAAAAAAAATTTTTTTGATTGATTTATATTAGAGGCAGAGAGAGAGAGGGAGGGAAAGAGAGAGAGAGAGAAGTCTTGCATTCACTGGTTCACTACCCAAATGGCCGTCATGGCCAGAGCTGGGCCGATTCGAAGCCAGGAGTCAGGAGCCTCTTCCAGGTCTCCCACATGGGTGCAGGGGCCCAAACACCTAGGTCATAACAGAAAGTTGGATCAGAAGAGGAGCAGCCAAGACCTGAACTGGTACCCATAAGGGATGTTGGCACTGCAGGCCGCAGCTCCACCTGCTACGCCACAGTGCTGCCCCGCCTTGCTGTTTTAAAAGATTTTTTTATTTATTTGTTTGTTTGTTTGTTTTATTTATTTCTGAGGCAGAGAGAGGGAGCGGGAGAGAGAGAGACGGAGGCTCTGGCTCATTCTAAGTCCAAAAATTTTAGATCCAGGGAGGTTGATGGTGGATGTGAATCTGAGACCAAAGAACAAAGATCCCAGGAGGCCACTGGAGTGTGTCCCACAGTCCACATGGCAGAGAGCCTGGTGTTCTTATGTCCAAGGACAGTAGAAGAGTATCAGCTCCAGGAGAGAGATTTTGCCTTTTCTTGCATTTTTATTCCGTCCAGGCCCCAGCTGATTGAATGCTGCCCTCCCACTTTGCTAGAATCAGTGTGAATCTTCCCCATTAAGTCTGTTGAATCACGTGTTAGACACCTCTGGAAACACACTCACAGACACACTCAGAGATAATGTTTTACCAGCTCTGTAGGTATTCCTTAATCTAGTCAACTCAGCACCCAAAATAAACCATGTAGAGGTCCGTAGAACTCAGGTTAATAGTCCTGGTATAGAAAAACAGGTGGGTTATAACTAGTCAGCACTAATACAACTATGTGCTCAAGTGTCTTTCCAGAAATTTGGTAAGTATAAATTACGGATATCATATTATTTTGTCCCTAAATACTTTAGAATGTATCTTAAAAAAATCAGGACCTTCTGCTGTGTTGTATGGAAAGAAAGTAGTAAGAATATTCTAGTGTTGTATGAAAGGAAAGTAGTAAGAATCCCTTAATGTCTCACAGTGGTTTCCATTTGTCCAGGATTGCTTCCAAATTTTGCTTTTTTTTCCCTTCTCAATTATTCTGTTTCTGTTTTGTTTCTTCCATTGGTATTGTTTTAATTTGTGTGTAGCATGTTATGTTCATGATTGTGTGAACTCTTCTGTGGATGTTCATTTTGCTCTGAAACAATACAGGTGACTTATTTTGTCCTGTGTCTGAAACCACAAACCATAGTTTGAAGGGCCAGTTATTTTGTGTTTTACTCATTTTTCTGTAGTCATGGGTCATGATCATGTACAGTCTTTTTGAAGCTTCCAGGTCTCTGTTCTCTTTTGAGGTGTTTTTTTTTTTTTTTTTTTTTTAAGGTTTATTTATTTGAAAGAGTTACAGAGAGAGGGAGAGAGAGAGAGAGAGAGAGCTTCCATCTGCTGATTCAGTCCCTAAATGGCTGCAGTGGCTGGTGCTTGGCCAGACAAGTGAGCAGCCAGGAGCTTCCTCTTGGCCTCTCACATGGGTAAAGGGGCCCAAGTACTTCGGCCATCTTCTGTTTCTTTCCCAGGCACATTGGAGCTTGATTGGAAGTGGAGTAGCTGGGAACCGAACCAGTGTAATATAGTATGCCTGCATCATAGGCGGCAGCTTCAACCCGCTATATCACAATGCCTTCCCCTCTTTTGAGGTTTTTGGAAAAGCACTCGTATGGCTTCTGAGAGTTAGGAGCAACATTAAGAGTCCAGGGAACTGTGCTTTTTCACGTTTTCATTAGAATATTCTGTTTATTTTCATGACTGCCTGTTTGAATGTTTTTATCATTGGATTATGCCTTGAGTTGCATTAGTTTAGTGACTCTTTTAGAAAAAAAAAAAAATCCTGATTTGTAGCCTTTTCCAATTTCAGTGTGTAGATTACCTCTGCTTCCCCTCCATCCTCCCATGACTGATTTCAAGCTACCAACACAGTGTCACTGAGCATGGATTTGGAAGGGAATTGGCACACATGAACTTGTGTCAGTGAGCCCAGCACGTATGATTATTTTCTTTTCCTATTTGGTTTCAGCTCTTGAGGGTTGATTTTTAATTTTTTTAATGGAAGAGTAAGCTTATTTTTATAAATTTGTTTTCACTCTTTCCTCTTTTGTTTGATTAAGTATTGAGGGGGAAGAAATTACTTAATACAGTTTTCAATGCATTATCTTTTTTTTTTTTTAAAGATTTATTTATTTATTTGAAAGTCAGAGTTACACAGAGAGAGGAGAGGTAGAGAGAGAAAGAGAGTGAGAAAGAGGTCTTCTATCCGTTGGTGCACTCCCCAATTGGCCACAATGGCCGGAGCTGCACCAATCAGAAGCCAGGAGCTTCTTCCGGGTTTCCCACGCTGGTTCAGGGGCCCAAGAACTTGGGCCATTTTCTGCTTTCCCAGGCCATAGCAGAAAGCTGGATCAGACGTGGAGCAGCTCGAGTCTCGAACCGGTGCCCATACGGAATGCCAGTGCTTCGGGCCAGGGCATTAACCCACTGTGCCACAGCGCTGGCCCCAGCAATGCATTATCTTAATGCCATTTTTTCATAATGGTGAGGTCATAAGTGCTGTTAAATTGTTTAGGCATAATAATACACACTAATAAGTCTTATATAGATGATGATTATGAGGTCAGATTCCTGGGTAACATTTTTAACTTTCCCAGTTAAACCTTGTGAATCATTCTATTTCAGCTATAAAGATTGAGAAAATTATTACTCAGGTTCTTTGGCAGTGAAAGTGAACAATATGTTGCTTTATAAAATTCCTTTGTGTGTGGGACAGAGAAAAGATGACTTTGTTTAATAACTTTCCTGGTAATGTCCACATAGTTGAGCTTTTGTCACATGTGCTGTACCAGAACAGCAGTAGTTATTGTTTTAAGTAATCAGAAGTGACAGAGTACATTATCTGAATTGTGACTTAAAAACTTGACTGTTTGGTTCTGCCAAAGAAGTGGAAGAAGAACACGCACGCCAAGTTTACCCTGTGGCTGTTCAGTCCACTTGAAAGAATTTCAGTTTAACTGTCCAATGAAAATTCTGCATTTTTAAAAAAGATTTATTTTATTTATTTGAAAGAGTTACAGAGTAGAGACAGAGAGAGGTCTTCCATCTTCTGGTTCACTCCCCAAATAATAGCAACGGCCAGAGCTGAGCTGATTAGGAGCCAGGAGCTTCTTCTGGGTCTCCCATGCAGGTGCAGGGGTCCAAGGACTTGGGCCATCTTCTACTGCCCTTCCAGGCCATAGCAGAGAGCTGGATCAGAAGTGGAGCAGCACTCGAACCTGTGCCCAGATGGGATGCTAGTGTAGCAGGCAGGGTCTTTAACCCACTGCACCATAACGCCAGCCCTACATTTGCTTTTCACAATGAAAGAAACTTCAAAAGTTCTAATTTTACAACTTCCTTATTCTTGGTTTCTTCTGATATTTTCTCTTATGTGACATACATTTTAGAGACCAAGTATAAATTTAAAAATATTTCTAGGGAACAGTGCTGTGGCATAGCAGGTAAAGCCACCACCTGCAGTGCTAGCATCCCATATGGGCATTTCTGATCTACCTCTCTGCTATGGCCTGGGAAAGCAGTAGAAGATGGCCAAGTCCTTGGGCCCCTGCATCTGCGTGGGAGACCTGGATGAAGCTCCTGGCTTTGGATTGGTGCAGCTCCAGCTGTTGTGGCTATCTGGGGAGTGAACCAGCATATGGAAGACCTCTCTCTCTCTCTCTCTCTCTCTCTCTCTCTCTGCCTCTGCCTCTCTGTACCTCTGCTAAATAAATCTTTAAATAAATAAATCTTTAAAAAAATATTTCTAAATAATATAGAAGGGGCTGCTGTTATGGCCTAGCTCATCCCATCTGAGCGCCAGATCAAGTCCTCGCTGCTCCACTTACCATTCAGCTCCCTGCTAATATTCCTAGAAAGACAGTGGAAGATGACCCAAGTGCTTGTGCTCTTGCCACCGTTGTAGAAGTACTGAATGGAGTTCCAGGCTCCTGGCTTCATCCTGGCTTCAGCCTTGGTTGTTGTGATAAATTAGGGAGTGAACAAGCCTGTGGATGGACTTTGTCTGTCTCTCTGTCTCTGACACTCTGCCTTTCAAATAAATAAAATAAGTATTTTTGTAAAAAAGAGCTTGGTGTAACATTTGATTCCATTATTTAGTCTTAAGTTTTAAAAGCTCTGTAGTAGTAGCTTTATTGTCTCATATACATTTGCTTCACTTTTTTTTTGTATTTGCAAAGATAGTTTTTTTGTTTTGTTTTGTTTTTGTTTTTTTTTAAGATTTATTTGAAAAGATTTATTTGAAAGGCAGAGTTAAAGAAAGAGGTCTTCCATACACTGGTTCTCTCCCCAAATGGCTGCCACAGCTGGAGCTGAGCTGATCCTAAACTAGGAGCCGGGAACATCTTACAGGTCTCCCATGTGGGTGTAGAGCCCAAGCATTTGAGCCATCCTCCGCTGCTTTCCCAGGCACATTAGCACGGAACTGGTTTGGAAGTAGAGCAACTGGAACTTGAACTGGTGCCCATGTGGGCTGCTGGCGCTACAGGCCTGGGCCACAGTGGTGGCAGCGGCCAGAGTTGGGTAGACAGGAGCCAAGAGCTCCTTCCAGGCTTCCCACATGGGTGTGGGGCATCAGGGGACTTGGGCCATCTTCCACTGCTTTCCCAGGCATATTAGCAGGGAGCTGGTTTGGAAGGGGAGCAGGTGTGACTTGAACCAGTGTCCATATGGGGTGTGGCACTGCAGACATAGGCTTAACTTGTACCACAGTGCTGGCCCGTAGTACTTGGGACTTTTAAAGCTCCAGAGACCTTGAGGTCTTCCGTCTTTGGCCTCACCTTATAAAATTAAAAAAATGAAGAGCAAGTTAAAGTAAACAACAGGGGATAATAAAGATCAAAGTAAAATCAACAAAATAGAAAAAATAGGGAATAAAAAAATCAAAGGAACTAAATGGTAGCCCTTTGAGAAGATCAATAAGATAAATTCCTAGCTGTCCTGATAAAAGCAAAGGAGCACAATTACAGCTTGTATGTATCAGGAAGGAGAGAGGTGACATAACTTGATTAAAAGATAGCAAAAATGCAATATGGCAATATTATGAGCAACTTTCTCTCCATAAATTCAACAGCTTGGGTGAAATGGGAAAATTCCTGCTGAAATTCATTCAAGGATAAATAAAGAGCTATCCAGTTTTTTTTTTTTTTTTTTATGAAATTGAAATTGTAGTTAATAAAAACCTTTTACACACACACACTCATACCCCACTCCAGGCCAAGATAGATTCACTGGCGAATTCCAGCATATATTCAAGGATAAGAAATACCAGTTTTACATAAATTTGTCCAGAAAATTGAAAAAGAGACAATATTCCTCAACATATTTTTTACTCTGATACTACAGCTTGGCAAAAGACTGCTTAAAAAATTCTTTACCAGTATTTCCTAAGAACACAGATAAAGATATTAAATAAAATCACAGCCAGTTGAATCCAACAATATGACTAGGTAGAGTTTGTATTAGTAGTATAAAGTTGGTTTAACTCCATTCAGTTAATTTACTATATTAATTAGCTTAAAAAAAAAAAAAAAAAACCTGTGTGGGCATCTTAATAAATGGAGAAAGAAGAGCTGGCATTTGGTGTAGTGGTTAAGTTACCACTTGGGACACATGCATCTCATAATGGAAAGCCTGTTTTGAATACTGGCTTCTTCATTTCCAACTAGCTTCCTGCTAATGCATACTCTTGGAGGCAGCAGATGATGGCTGTAGTACCTGGATACCTGGCACTCAAGTGGGAGACCTGGATGGAACTCTGGGCTTCTGTCTTCAGTCTAGACCAGACCCGATTGTTGGGAGTATTTGAGGGGTAAACCAGCAGATGGAAGATCTCTCTCTCTCTCACACTCTCTCTCACTCTCTCTCCCTCCCTCTCTGCATTCCAAATAAAATGAAAATAATTTTAAAAATAGAGAAGGAGCAGCTGAGAAAGACCAGCATCTGTTCTTGAGAGTTTTTATCAGCAAAATGTGAAAAAAGAAAACTTCTTCAACCTGATAAAGAACACTAAGAAATCTGCAGCTGTCACCCAAACTTTTGTCTGTGGTTGAAATTACAGTAAGTTAAAAAACATAAAATAATATTTGTGGAATATTCATAATATTATTACCTGCATTCGTGAGACAATTATTTCATACATACTGGAATAATCAAAGAATCATAGAATCATATTAAACCGAGAAGGAACCTTCCATGTGATACTGATTAAAACTGTTGTTCTGATTTTTATAGGTCAGTATGGAAATCCTTTAAATAAATACATCAGACATTATGAAGGATTATCTTACAGTGTGGATTCATTACACCAAAAACACCAGCGTGCCAAAAGAGCAGTCTCACATGAAGACCAGTTTTTACGTCTGGATTTCCATGCTCATGGGCGGTGAGTAAATTTGCTGCTGACTGTATCTGAAATTGTTATGTATTCATCTAATTTGAGAGAAGAAATTCTTACACTGAATATCCCTTCTCTAATGCAATGGTCCCCATTTGGAAAGTCAGCCTTCACAAGAATTTGATATATACATCACAGAATTTCTTTTTTCAAAGTGGATTATCATTTTATGTTTAATGTTAAGGAAATAGATTTAAATGTTTTTGGATTTATAAATCGGATCTATTATTTTATTTGAAGATACAAGGGGACTTCAGAAAGTTCATGGAAAGATGGAATTAAAAAATAAATGTACAAAAAAATTAGAAACTCATCCTTAGTTTTTTCAAAATACTGATTTTCAATTAATGCTTTAAAAAGCATGTTATTCATTAATTTACTTACTCAAGAAGCAGAGAGAGAGAGAGCATTCTAGTTACTGGTTCACTACCCAGATGCCTCCAGTGTTTGGGCCTGGGCCAGACTGATACTGGGGGCTGAGAACTCAGTCCAGCTCTCCTACATCGGGTGGCCAATATCAATTACCTGAGCCATTACCTACTGCCAGGTGTGCTTTTGCACAAAGCTGGAATTCTCAGTGTAAGCAGTGCTTGAACCCAGGTATTCTGATACGGGATGTGGGCATCTTAACTGCAGGAATGTATGCCCACTGCTTCTATGAAAGTTTTGAAGATCACTCATGAATCTTTTTTCTTTAAGATTAATTTATTTATTTGAAAGAGTTACACACAGAGAGAAGGATAGGCGGGGTGGGGGGGGGTCTTCCATCTGCTGGTTCACTCCCCAGTTGGCTGCAACTTCCAGAGGTGGGCTGATCTGAAGCCAGGAGCCAGGAGCTTCTTCCAGGTCTCCTATGTGGGTATAGGGGCCCAAGGACTTAAGCCACCTTCTGCTGCTTTTCCAGGCCATAGCAGAGCTAGATCAGAAGTGGAGCAGGCAGGACTTGAACCGGCGTTCATATGGGATGTCGGCACTGCAGGCAGTAGCTTTACCTACTATGCCACAGCACCAGCCCCCTCATGAATCTTTAAAGATGATTTTGTGTTCACGGTTTCTCATGTTTGCTATGTCAATACATATATTTTTTAGATTTATTTATTTATTTGAAAGAGTTAGAGAGAGGTCTTGAATCGCTGGTTCACTTCCCAAATGACTGCAATGGTCAGAGCCTTGGTGGATCTGAAGTCAGGAGCCTCGAGCTTCCTCCAGGTCTGCCACACCGGTTTAGGGGCCCAAGGAATTGAGCCATGTTCTGCTGCTTTCCAAGGCCATAGCGGAGAGGTGGATTGGAAGTGGAGTATCTGGGACTTGAACTGGTGCTTATATGGGATGCTAGCACTGCAGGCAGTGGCATTACCGGCTATGCCATAGTGCCGTCCTCTGTGGTCAATATTTCTTATCATCTGGTACCAGCAGAGAAGGTAACTAGTTGTGTGCCATTGGCTTTATTTTCCCATTAGTGTAGTTTTATCAGTTCTAAAATGACAGCTGGTAGAGAAATTACCATTCAGTTCTCAAACAAAATAGTTAAGGGATTAAAAAAAAGGGGAGCCAAAGGAAAGAGGTAAAAATCACATTTATTCAGTGCATATTGTGTTCTAGATGCTTTATCTGCATCTTCTCACTGAATCGTCTGAGTGCTCAGATAAGGTAAATATCATTTTGTATCTGAGGAAACAAAGGCTCAGGGAAATTACTTAATTTACACAGCCTAGGATTGAACCAGACCTCAATGACTCAAATACTCATAGTCTTCTATCTTTTTGCCTGTTAGAGGTCCTTAGACATAAAATATTTTGAGATTTTTTTTTTGTTAGAGACCTTTTTTTACCTGCTGTAATTAGTAGATCTGTTCCTTTTGTAGTTTTTCTCCTGACGTGGCCTTGATTAAGACCTCTTTTATTCACTTCCCAGTAGTCTTTCTGGCTTCCACTTTGTTTTCATTAAAGCTTATCTTTTCTGCTGTAAGATGACTCTTCCTAAATCTTCCATTAATGATTGTTCACCAGATTTCTTAATTTTTTTTTTTTTTTTTTGACAGGCAGAGTGGATAGAGAGAGAGAGACAAAGAGAAAGGTCTTCCTTTTTGCCGTTGGTTCACCCTCCAATGGCCGCTACGGCCAGCGCATCGTGCTGATCCGAAGCCAGGAGCCAGGTGCTTCTCCTGGTCTCCCATGCAGGTGCAGGGCCCAAGAACCTGGGCCATCCTCCACTGCCTTCCTGGGCCATAGCAGAGAGCTGGCCTGGAAGAGGGGCAACCGGGATAGAATCCGGCGCCCCAACCGGGACTAGAACCTGGTGTGCCGGCACCGCAAGGCAGAGGATTAGCCTGTTAAGCCACGGCGCCGGCCTCTTAATGTATTTTTTTAACTTCTTTTAAATATTTTTCTTTTCATTCCCTCCCTCCCTGCCTCCTTCCTTCCTCCCTCCCTCCCTCCCTCCCTCTCTCTTTCTCTCTCTCTCTCTCTCTCCTTCCCTCTCTCCCTCCCTCCCTCCCCCTTCCTCTCTCTCCACTCTCCAAGTGGCCTCAAGGGCCGGAGCTGGGCCAATCCGAAGCCAGGCGCCAGGAGCTTCTTCCAGGTCTCTTACGTGGGTGCAGGGGCCCAAGGACATGGGCCATCTTTTGCTGCTTTCCCAGGCTATAGCCGAGAGCTGGATCAGAAATGGAGCAGCCAGGACCTGAACCAGCACCCATTTGGGATGCCAGCATTAAGGGCGCATGATGGCTTTACCCACTATGTCACAGCACCTGTCCCCCTTTTTTTTTTTCTTAAGATTTATTTATTTATTTGACAGAGTTAGAGAGAGGAGAGACAGAAATCTTAGGGTTGCTTTAAATAGAAATCTGTTTAACTATATAATTGTGCTGTCTTTTTTAGAATTGATCTAATTTCAGATTTTTTCAATTATTATACTATGTGTACATTCACATTGTCTTAGAATTTGAACCTAAAAACGGGCATTATAGGGCTTGCGCTGTTGTATAGCAGGTAAAGCTGCTGCCTACAGTGCCAGCATCCAATATGAGTGCCAGCTTGAGACCCGGCTGTGCCACTTCCAATGCAGCTCTCTGCTATGGCCCGGGAAAGCAGTAGAAGATGGCCCAAGTACTTGAGCCCCTGCACATGCATGGGAGACCTGGAAGAAGCTCTAGGCTTCTGGCTTCGGATCAGCTTAGTTCCAGCTTTTGTGGCCATTAGGGAGTGAAGCAGTGGATAGAAGACCTCTCTCTCTCTCTCTCACTCGCTCGCTCTCTCTCTGCCTCTGCCTCTCTGTAATTCTGCCTTTCAGATAAGTAAATAATTCTTTTTTAAAAATGTGCATTATAATTACTTTCTAACATACTTGAAAGTGTGATTTGGGGACTGGTACTGTGATGTAGTGGGTGAAGCTGCTGCCTGAAGTTATGGGATCCCATGTGGGAGCCGATTCCAGTCTCAACAGCTCCACTTCCAATCTAACTCTCTGCTATGGCCTGGGAAAACAGTGAAAAATGACCCGAATGTTTGGGTCCCTGCACCCGCATGGGAGACCAGGAGGAAGCACATAGCTCCTGGCTTCAGATAGGCACAGCGCGCCGGCTGTAGCGGTCATTTGGGGGGTGAACCAATGGAAGGAAGACCTTTCTCTCTGTCTCTCTCTCTCACTCTCTAACTCTGCCTGTAAAAAAAAAAAAAAATGTTGTTTGACTGCTGGAAGTTCTGGTATTATTTTTTCCTTTCCTTAAAACGGGGCTATAGAATGACTGAAATTTTATAATTACTCATTTCCTGCTATAGAAAATCCCTCTTCTCCAGCATTAACAGATAATAGTTTTGGCACACTGTTGCTACTTTTTACAGGGTTTGTGTCTATCCAAATGATTGATTATTTGGTTAACAGTTTGTCATAATAATTTATATTCTTAAACATTTCTACTTGTATTTACATTTATTATGACTATAGATTTGGGGTGACTGTTGGCTGCAGTTGGCTGGAGCTCAGTCTATAAAATGTATAGAGTCTTATGCACTGTGACTACACTTGTCTATTTTTCATGCTTTTAAAAATAACATGTAGAGTTTGTTTCCCCTATTCACATAGAGGAGCTTTATCCCCTAGAATCAGATCAGTGTACTTTAATAAATTACAGAATGTGTTAAATACTATGTAGTTAACTTAGACATACAAAGAATATGCTTAAGAAGGATTCTGTGTAGATAATTATTATGTGATTCTGGGTCTGTGTACCTAAGCACATGATCAGAGTTCTTTCAAACTGGTTTCCAGGTTCCCTAAATAAGGAAGGATGTGTTACATCTCAAGTTTACACATGTTAAAGTTATGTCTCAATTCTTCCAGGCCCAAAGTTCACCCTTAGAATTCCTTGAAAAATTATTTCTCTTGAAATAAAGTTCAGAGTTGTTTGAAGATAAGTGTGTCATTTGAGCTAGTATTTCAGTTGTTGAGGAAAGATAGATGTTTTGAAAGATTCCAACCATGTTCATTAGATTGTTAAAATATTTTTGTGGTAGACACTGTGGTAAAATACATATACTGTACTGGGAAATTAAGAGTTAGTTTTCTAAATTTTATAAATTATTTCGCTTAAATATGTTCTGATAAATGGGATTGCCCAATAGCAGTATTGTATGGATTTCACTTACAGCACTAACTACATTTTATTTATAATTTTGTTTGCAAACAAATGTATATATCCTCTTTTGTGAACTTAAAGTGCAGCATGTGAGTCTTCTGTACCTTTTTTTATGTAGAGGTTGGTTGTTTAGAGTATATTGAGTGAGTGAATGAATGAATGAAGAAATAGAAAGGCAACAGAACATTTATAAGTATCGGGGGAATTATGTAACTGACACTTTTATTTAAGATTGTCTCTAATCATAGAGTTTAATCATAAAAAGTAAAATATCAATTGCTTATGGGATATTGAATTTGATGGATGATAAACTACACTAAAATGTTAGGGAATAGATTTTCAGTTTAAATATTGTGTACTCTGTATTATCTAGTTGTTTTTAATCACTAAGTAGTAGTTAGATTCATTGTATTGTAGGACACAGTTGTTTTTTTTTTATAATTCTAGAGGATTTATTTTCTTTCAACCTTCAAGTTCATGTGAAAGTATATGCTGTTCTAGGGACTGTTCATTGTGATTCTCTTCCCAGGTTCTTAGTGACATGGTATATCCTGCCATTCCTGGATTAACCATCATGTATGACTATTGTAGGCTTATGTGGGATCAATTTTCTAAATTTCATTAGGAACTTGGTTTACATAATTTTTTATAAAATGTGAGTTTGGTATTGTTTTAAATTTTGATTCTATATAATATAATGGAATATTACCTTAGTCATATTGATGTAGGTGAAAATTAGAATAAATATCTGATTTGGATTTATTCTGGGTTTTTAGTATAGCATGAGAAAAATTTCACTGCAAGATTGTATTGTAGTACTTTATTGTATAACAGTCATTATGTGGCTTATGTATATTTTAATGTATACTTCTTGCTGGCAACTGCCATTGAAGAGGAGCATAAGGGATCATTCTGCTTCTTAGTAGAACTTGTATGAATTTCTTGAAATACTGTTTCAAAGAGGTAATTTAAAAAGTTCAAAGAAGTATTTGAAAAGTATTATTTTAAAAAAGATAGTTATGATACAGTTTATATTTTTGGAAGGAAGTACATATACACTTCATATTGAACTATGTATTTTCCTTTTGCAAATATATGTATGTTTAAACTTTTTCATTCTTTATATCTTATTTCCCAGGTTTTGTACTTTTGGGCAGGCAAGTGTCATTTTCTGGTCCTCTCACCACTTGCTCACAGGCTTGTGTCTGATAGTTTATTTAGTAATGTAGCTTTAACATCATAGTGTTTATAGTTGATGACTTAAACAGTGAATGTGAGAAACAAGGTGTATGCCTCATGGAAAAGCCCACCTATTGTTTTCCGTAATTGTAAGGTTTCTTTCATACTAATATTGCTTGTGTAGTTGGGTCTTTTGTGAGATAATAACCCTAGCTCAAATTTAATACAAATTCACAGCTAACCTTTGTTTTTCTTTCTGTTCTTCAAGTACCTAAACCCCTGTAAGATTGTTGTACTGTTTCTTAAAGGTGCAACAGAGATGTATGTGAATGTTACATAAATGTTTATCTTATTTCATTATATCTAAAAATCCTTAATAGTAACTATATTGAATGAATATGTTTAGTTTATTAGTTTTACTATAATATGCATATTTGGATTGTTTTGTTAAAAATCAGTGAAACTTTATATAGTGTGATATTTTTAAACTGATAAACATCTCTAAGAACCCTTAATAATCACATATAGAGTTCTCTTTTACAATACTTTCTGAATACTCATTCTTTAGCTGGTTGTATCATTAGAGAAGAGGTCGTCTCTAATTTCTTAAAGCCTTTCTCTATTTCTGTGGGTTGACAAATGGTTTTGATACTTGTGTACAGGAATAAAGTTAAGTTGTGTATTCTCTGAAGTCTTAGTAAGCCCCCAAAGCAGTCTTCCATGTGTCTGAACCAACAAATTAAATATAAACACAAGGTCTAACAAATCAAGAATCTCAGTTATAATAGTATGCAACAAATAGTAATTTTTTGTAACAGTATTTATTGTCACTTTTGTTTAAGAGGGGATCAAATGCCAATTCAGTTAAATTGAATTTTAAAAAATCTTTTTTTATTTGAAAGGCACAGAGAGAGGGAGAGGGAGAGATCTATACCGTCTGCTGGTTCACTCCCCAAATGCCTATAACAGTTGGGGCTTGGCCAGGCTGAAGCTGGAAGCTGGGAACTCAGTGGAGTCTCCTGTATGGGTGGCAGGAACCCAAGTACATGAGCCCCCGCCTGTTGTCTCTCAGGGTGTGCATTAACATGAAGCTGGACTTGAGAATAAGGCCGGGACTAGAATCCAGGCACTTCAGTTTGAGTTGTGGGCATTCAAACAGCATCCTAATTGCAACATCAATTGCCTGCCCTTCAGTTAAATAGTTTTGGTCTCTGGATTGAATGAAAACTTTTTTGTGCATTTCCTTTAGTTCTCAGTTTATTTATGCATCAGGAGGTGTTTTTGTACTGTTGATTTCCCAGAATTTACTAAATCTACCTTCATATTTTATTTCAGTCCCTTCATTGTTTTATTAAGCAAGTAACATTTTCCAGGCACGCAGTATTCATTAGAAATAGAGTAGTTGAACAAGATAAGGTCCTTGGCCTTGGGGAAAACAAGTATTTGATCAGGACTAACAGCTGTGATAAATGTAGGAAAGGAGTGTTCTGAAGATTGCTATGGGATTATATATGGTGATTTCATCCTTTGTGGGGACCAGGGAAGGCCCTTCTTAGGAAATAGCATTGAAGTGGATCCTGAAGGATAGCTGAAGAAGTTGCTTAAGCAAAGAAAGGGAGGAAATGTGTTCTGGACAGAGGAAACAGCATGTGCAGGTACACTGAGAGGAAAAGTGGCATGTTCATGGAATTGAAGAGTTTCATATGACTGGTGCTTAAAATTGAGAGTGAGTGCTTACAAATGAGGCTGGAGATGTATGAGCCAGGTCTTAGAGAGTGTGTGCAGGTTATGGTGACAGGTGTTTGCTTAGCTGTGGAAGTTTTTTTTTTTTTTTAAAGATTTATTTATTTCTCTGAAAGGCAGAGTTACAGAGAGGCAGAGGCAGAGAGAGAGAGAGAGGTCTTCCATCTGCTGGTTCACTCCCCAGATGGCCACAACGGCTGGAGCTGTGTTGATCTGAAACCAGGAGCCAAGAGCTTCCCGTGGGTCTCCCATGAGGGTGTAGGGACCCAAGGACTTGGGCTATCCTCCACTGCTTTCCCAGGCCACAGCAGAGAGTTGGATCAGAAGTGGAACAGCCGGGATGGGACTCAAACCAGTGCCCATGTGGGGTGCTGGCCCTGCAGGTGGTGGCTCTGCCTGCCACACCACAGCTCTGGCCCTCAGCTGTGGAAGGTTTCTAATGATAACTATCTTCATGAAATTTAAAAAGGCCAACCTAGCTTCCAGTAAAGAATAATTTGGAAAATAGTGGGGCAAGATGCACCGGGACTAGTCAGGAAACTGTTGTACTGATGGGAGATTGTGTCTTATATTAAGTACTAGAGATGAGGAAGGAGAGTGAAGGGACTTGAGAGATGTTGGAAGGCAGAGTTGATTTGGCTTGGTTGATATGTAGTGAGGTATAAAGAAAAGAGGACAAGATTGTTTTCTGGTTTGAGCAATTCAGTGGCTACTGGGGCCATTTACTGGGATGGGGAATACTAGCGCACGCAGCTCTAAATGTTAGAAGAGCTCAGGAGAAAGCTTTGCTGAATGCCAGCATTTTAAGGATTAGGTGAAAGAGGGGAGCAGCAACTGGAGAGTGCTAAGAAGAAGAAATTTAGAGTATGTCTTAGAAAACAAGAAAAAGAGCTATCCGAGAGGGGACTGGTTTGTTGCTGCTGCTTGCTTTTGTTCTTCTGACTATTCCCAATATTCTTAGTCAATGTTACTTATCCTTTGAGTTTCTCTAATTCTCTTTGATGTTGCTATATGTAATTATTGAGTAATCTTCCAGATTTGGGTATATCATGGTCATGGATAAGGATAAAGAAATAACTTTGTTTTGTTTGAGTCTCTAGTGATTCCTGATAACAGCCAGTAGTATATTTTTAGGCTTTTGGTTACAGGAACATAATGGGCCAATCTTTGAGGAACCACCTCTACTAATTCTGTAGTGATTGATTACAAAGACCCTGTTACCTTTTAAATATAGCTTGGCTAATTTCTTTGTAACCATATGAATACAAATACATCTTATTTGTCCGTTGTCAAGTTGTTCTGATCATATATGTGACTCTCAACTTTTTTTTATGTTTTTAGTTTCACATATAGTTTACTCTCCCCTGTAAGAGTAAATTACAACCTTTCAGATTCTTTATCTTAAGAGATCTTAGAAGTTACTTTGTCCAGGCCAGCGCCACGGCTCACTAGGCTAATCCTCTGCCTGTGGCGCCGCACCCTGGGTTCTAGTCCCAGTTGGGGTGCTGGATTCTGTCCTAGTTGCTCCTCTTCCAGTCCAGCTCTCTGCTGTGGTCCGGGAGTGCAGTGGAGGATGGCTGAAGTGCTTGGGCCCTGCACCCGCATGGGAGACCTGGAGGAAGCACCTGGCTCCTGGCTTCGGATCGGCACAGGGCGCTGGCTGTAGCAGCCATTCGGGGGTGAACCAACGGAAGGAAGACCTTTCTGTCTCTCTCTCTCTCTCACTGTCTAACTCTACCTCTCAAAAAACAAAAAAAATTACTTTGTCCAGCTTAAAATTGGATGGGATTTCTGAGACAAGAATGTATTGCCAGTATTACCCACCCCCCCCCTTTAAGAGTTATTTATTTATTTATTTATTTGGAAAGCATTACAGAGAGAGGGAGAGAGGCAGAGAGATCTTCTATCTGCTAGTCCATTCCACAGATGGCTGATGCTGGGCCAAGCCAGGAGCCAGGAGCTTTATCTGAGTCTTCCACATAGGTGGCAGGGGCCCAAACACTTGGGTCATCTTCTGCTGCTTTTCCTAGGCCATTAGGTGGGAGCTGGATTGGAAGTGGAGCAGCCAGGACAGGAACCAGGGCCCATATGGGATGCTGGGATCCTAGGTGGCAGCTTTATCTTTTATACCACAAGGCCAGCCCCACTTCTCTTAAAAAAATAAAAAAAAAAAATAAAAAAGATTTATTTACTTGAAAGGGGGTAGGGAGGGAGAGATTTTGTTCCATCTGCTGGTTCATTCCCAAAATGGCTGCAATGACTTGGGCTGGGCTAGGCTGAAGCCAGGAGCCAGAATCTTCATCTGGGTCTCACACATGGGTGGCAGGGGCCTGAACACTTGGACCACCTTCTGCTGCCTTCCTGTGCACATTAGCTGGGAGCTGGAGCAGCTGAGACTTCAACCTGTGGTCATATGGGGTGTGGGCATTGCAGGCAGTGGTTTAACCACCTGTGTCACAATGCTGGCTTTCCAGTTTTACTAATTTGCTCTCTTTTCCAATTCTTTTTCTTTTTAATTAATTAATTAATTTGAAAGAGAGAGTTACAGTGAGGGGGAGAGAGAGAGAGATAAGTCTTCCATCCGCTGGTTTATTCCCCAAATGGCTGCAACAGCTGGATTGGGGTCGATTGGAAACCAGGAGCCAGGAGCTTTATCTCCCATGCAGGTGCAGGGGCCCAAGCACTTAGCTATCTTCTACTGCTTTCCTAGGCCATAGCAGAGATCTGGATCAGAAGTGGAGCAGCCGGGACTCGAACCTGGTGCCCAGATGGGATGCTGACATTGCAGGTGGGGACTTTACTCACTATCCCACAGCATGGCCCCTCCAATTCTTTTTTAAATAGATTATTCTTTTAGATTTAAACCCATTAATTATACTTTAAAAGTCATAACTTTATTCGAAAGGCAGAGTTATAGAGAGAGACGGAGACACAGAGAAAGAAATCTTCAATCTGCTGGTTCACTCCCTAGATGGCTGCAACACAAAGCTAGGAGCCAGGAGTTTCTTCCAGATCTCCCACATATGTGCAGGAGCCCTAGCACTAGGGCCATTTCCTGTTGCTTTCCCAAGCCATAGCAGAGAACTGAATCACAAGTGGAGCAGCTGGGTCTCCAACATTTGAGATGCCCATGTCACAGGCAACAGCTTTATCCACCATACTACAATGCTGGCCCCCCGAACTTTATTTTCTCTTTTAACAGGAAGATGTCTTGTATTTTGACATTCTGGAGGTCACCTCAATGGTTTGAACTTTCCTGATCTGAAGTTCAAGATGCTTTAGAGCATTTCAGATTTTCAGACTAGGATTATGCAGCTGGTAAAGGCCATGGGATATTCTAAAATATTAAAATTTCAGAAATACAAGACAATTCTAGTCCCACACATTTTGGCTAAGGGGTAATCAACCTGTATATCGTAAGATGGAGCTGTAGTTTGATGTGGTGGAACCAATGGTGTTTGGCTAAATTGAAGACCTCGGTTTATTTTCAAAGTCTGATTTTATTTGTGTGATTTTGGTAACATCAGCCTCCTTTCATTTGTGAAATTAGTAAATTTAGGTGATCTTTATGATTTTAGATATTTCATCTACGTTATATACCTGAATAATTGAAATCTTCCTCTAGTCTCAAATTGTCATTTTTTTCAGTGTCTTATGTACAGTATTTTACTTGCCAAATATTTTATTGCATAGTTGCATGAAGTTGAGAAATATTTACAGAAACCATTTTTTACCTCTTCAGTAGATAAATTTACTTCTTTATAATCATGTGTATAAAATTTGTAATCATGCTATCATGGCAGTTTCTTCCCATTAGCTCTCCTTTATATGAGAAACTCAGTGTTGTTCTATTTGTCTTTCTTACACAGGGTGAAGTTACTAATTGTGGTACATGTGTTAGTTTCACTTTTGTCTTCCTTGGGAACTTTTGTGGGTTCTTGCTTATGTATTTTTGCCTACTTGAAGCAAAGTTTATTTACCACAGGGCTATCAGTTAAGCCTGGAAGTGTGGGTGGTTGCTACAATTTCTGTGGAGGTTGCCGCTGGTACTGCCCAGTGTAGGTTGCATTGGCCTGCCTCTGCCCTTTTCTCCTCCTCAGGCTTGTTTTTCTAGTTTATCCTCCTCCCTCCGTTTTTAAATACTGAGTTTCTGTAAGATAACTTGAAAAAAAGACTTTATCCTCCCTAAATATAGTAGTAGAAGTAAACTAGGTAACTTTTCTGTAAATTTGATATTTGTCATCAGGCTTCCTGTCTGTATAGCCAAGGTACTTAAGTAGTTGAGGCTGTTTGACTTATTTTGGCTTCACTTCAGGGGATGTCCCTTTTTCTGTTGCTGTTTTCCTCTGAGAATCAGAGCTATACTATTTTTAATTAATATAGTAATTTTATACGAAAAGACAACTTTATATTTTAACTGTTCTGAGAAGAGAGGTTCGTCTTTATAGGAGGATGTAGAAGATACATGACCTTCCAGAAAACTTAGGGAATCTTACCCTAACATAATTTACCATGTTACTCCACAGCAGAGATGGTTCTAGTGCCTCTGCTGTTGGTTGTAGAATGCTTTTCTCGGGCCTGATGAAGGAGACCCAACTATAATTAATTGGTACAACTGCATATTCAGAGTGCTGAGACTGGGAATCAGTGTCTCTTTGGTGTATTTTTCCAAAGTATAGTTTGTTAACCAATATTGCACCCCCTGTAACTTCAATCCATTCTTATAACTTTACCATAATGTCACTGAGGAAAATCAAAAAAGAATTATAATGGAATGGCTGTAATCAAGGTGAGAGCCATTGACCTATAAAATCAATGCAGTGGGGGCTTGTGTTGTGGTGTAGCAAGTTAAATACCCATATGGGTGCCTGTTCGAGACCTGGCTGCTCCACTTCTGATCCAGTTCCCTGCTAATGCACCTGGGAAAGCAGCAGGAGATGGCTCAAGTGCTTGGGCCCCCTGAACCCATGTGGGAGACCTGGAACAAGCTCTGGGTTCCTGACTTCAGGCTCACCCAGCCTTGCCTATTGTGGCCATTTGGGGAGTGTACCAGCAGATGGAAGATCTGTCTCTTTCTCTTTCTCTATCCCTCCCACTCTCTTTGTCTCTGTCTCTCCTCCTTTGTAACTCTGCCTTTTGAATAAATAATAATAATAATAAATCAGTGCAGTAGTTAAATGTAAGAGTAGGAAAACATTCTTAGTGCAAATAATTTTTTTATATAGGACAGCTTGCTTTCTTCAAAGAAATCTAAAGTTTATCCTTGATGAAAGTTTAATATATAATAATAAAAAGAATTAACTTTGCTGAAAGAAGCATTGGCATAAAGGACAGAATTTAACCATAGACTTGGAAGTGACTCAAGCATTAATAAAGAGAATTTATTAAAGAAATAAAGGAAAATAAGATATTGTTGCAAAGCACAAATTACCAGTAACTGTCAAGTGAGGTAATATTTCCATTGTATATCTTACTTGATTTTAAAAGATGACTTGGGGTAGACTGATAATAATACATTAAGATTACAATACTCAGAATACTGTATTCGCTTGACTTTGTTCATCATATGCTTGACAGGCATTTATATGCAGCAACCAGATACTGGAATCTCAGTCCTAACTCTAGTCTTAAGATCTTGAGTCAGACCCTTTGATAAAAATGTTCATCATGCCTCTTTGCACTATTACTGTAAGGTTAAGAAACACTTTATATATATGCTTTGAAAAATATAAATCTCTATAACTTGGGGGCCCTTTCTTCAAAGTTTGGATTGACACATTATTGGTAAGGGCATAGCAGCTCATCAGAGGACTTTTCCGTTGGGTCAGTGCTGGTCTACAGTTAGTAAGCCAACAGTGGTCAACAGGGAGTTACCAACCAAAACTGGCACAGATTTTGCTGAAGGATGAGTGCAACAGGGCACAACATTGATAACTGAAATAATAAGTCTTAAAATCAGATACAGATCTTCTAGCTTTCTTGTTTCTTGAATTGTTATTTATTTATTTTAAGAAAAACAGACTGAGAAAGAGAGACAGAGAGATCTCTTATCTCTTGGTTTATTCCACAAATGCCCCTAACAGCCAGGGCTGGGCCAAGCTGAAGTCAGGATCCATCCCCAAGGCTTAGTATTTTTTTTTTTTTTAACTTATTTATTTTCAAGTCAGAGTTACAGAGAGAGGAGAGGCAGAGAGAGAGGTCTTCCATCGGCTGGTTCGCTCCCCAGTTGGCCACAACAGATGGAGCTGCGCCAATCTGAAGCCAGGAGCCAAGAGCTTCTTCTGGGTCTCCCACACAGGTGCAGGGGCTCAAGCACTTGGGCCATCTTCTATGCTTTCCCAGGCCATAGCAGAGAGCTGGATCGGAAGTGGAGCAGCTGAGACTCGAACTGGTACCCATATGGGATGCCGGCGCTTCAGGCCAGGACGTTAACCCACTGTGCCACAGCACCGGCCCTTTGAATTGTTATTCTATATCATTTGCATTTCAGTATAAATTTAGAGACTGGCTTTTTCAACTCAACATTATTTTCTTGAGGTTCATGGAGATTAGTTTGTTCCTTTTTATTACTGAGTTCTTCTGCATGGTATGAATGTATCATGGTTTATTAACTATTTGGATTTTTTAAAAAGTTGGAGATTTTTTTTTTTTTTTTTTGACAGGCAGAGTGGACAGTGAGAGAGAGAGACAGAGAGAAAGGTCTTCCTTTTGCCGTTGGTTCACCTGCGGCCGGCGCACCGCGCTGATCCGATGGCAGGAGCCAGGGGCTTGGGCTTATCCTGGTCTCCCATGCGGGTGCAGGGCCCAAGCACTTGGGCCCTCCTCCACTGCACTCCCTGGCCATAGCAGAGAGCTGGCCTGGAAGAGGGGCAACCGGCACAGAATCCGGTGCCCCGACCGGGACTAGAACCCGGTGTGCCGGCGCCGCAAGGCGGAGGATTAGCCTATTGAGCCCCGGCGCCGGCTGAAAAGTTGGAGATTTTTGCTATTTTTTTTCCACCAGATATTTAACTTTTATATCTGTTAGGCCCTTTTGAGAGCAAGTTGAAGCCAGAAGTGAGGAACTCCATCTGGGTCTTCCCCATGAGTGGCAGGAACAGAGGTAGCTGGGTCATATCTACTGCCTTCCAGGCACATTAATAGGAAGCTAAACTTTAGTAGAGAAGCCAGAACTTAAACTTGGTTCTCTGATATGAGATGGTGGGTGCCCTAAATGACTGCCTAACCTGTGCCACAACACTCACCCTTTGAGACTTGTTTTTAAGTTTTGTCTAAAGAAGTGTTTATTCTAGGACGGGTTTGTCTGTGCTGCTAAGGAATGGCCTCTCTGGGTTCTCTGTTAAATGTCAGATAAAGTCTACTTCTGTGCTTGATTGGAACTTAAAAAAAAAAAAAAGATTTATTTATTTATTTGAAAGGCAGATTTACAGAGAGGGTGTAGAGGGAGAAAGAGAAAGTCTTCCATCCACTGGTTCACTTCCCAAATGGTTGCAAGGACCGTAGCTGCGCCAATCTGAAGTCAGGATTCAGGATCTTCTTCTGAGTTTCCCATGTGGTTGCAGGAGCCCAAAGACTTGGGCCATTTTCTGCTGCTTTCCCAGGCCATAGCAGAGAGCAGGACCAGAAGTGAAGCAGCCTGTTCTCGAACCAGCGACCATATAGGATGCTGGCATTGCAGGTGTCGGCTTTACCCGCTATGCCACAGCGCCAGCCCCTTGATTGGAATTGAATGTTTCTCTATTCTTTGCAAGATGGAGCATGTGGTCAACTGACAGGTCCTGGACAGTTGTTCTTTGGCTTACCTTTATACATCTGTCTTGGTATTCAACCACAAAAAAAAAAAAAAAGGTAAATTCCAGTATAGATTTCTGAAGCAGCTTCTCATTGTTGCGTTGTCTTTTCTGATTTGTTGCCCACAAAATCTAGAGACCTCCTCTGTCTCTGCAACTCAGTGAGATGGCTGTGCTGTTCTTGGGTTTCTTCCTTCTTAAGTTCTAGTCTAGAAAGTTCCTGCAGGTAGGAAGCTGGAGCAATCATAGGGTTCACCTTGTTCAGTTTCTCTTGTTTTAGAGACCACAATCCTTCATCCTTCCCTGCTTATTGCCTGTTACTGTCTGAAACCAGTAGTTTCATACAAGTAATTGAAAAAGTGGATTTTTAGGATGATAAGATGGCTTCTCCACCATGGTTGGCAGCAAAAGTGTCTTTAAAAATTTCTTTATTTGAGAGATAGAGCTCTTTTTCATTGGTTCACTCCCCAGGTGTTCGCAACAGCTGTGATTGGGCCAGATCAATGCCTGGAGCCCAGAACTCAGTTCTGGTCTTCCATGTGGGTGGTAGGGATCGAAGTACTTGGCCTACTGCCACCAAGGCTATGCATCAGCAAGAATCTGGAGCTGGAGCTGGAGTTGGAACTCAGACGCTCTGATATGGCATGCAGAGTATTCTAAGTGGCTCCTTAACTGCTATGCCATATGCCTGCCTGACTTAAGATCTTTGATTTCATTATAAGTAAATGTTCTTTCATTAGCTTTGGAGTGTACGCTCGATCTACCATAATTTACTTAGCTAGTTCAGTTGTTCCTAATCATTTATTATTATAAACAGTATTGAAATGTATTATCTTTCTGGAGTGTTTTCCAGCAGTAAAAACTAATCCTTTGATTCTCTAGATACTAACTAGCTGCTAACAGTTCTGTTTAACTATCTGGAGTTAGTGTAGACTTCATAGCTTCAGAGCACAGCCCCACAAATCATCTCCCAGTTCAGACATCAGTCACAAGTCTGCAGCCACCCATACTTCTGACCAACACATTATAAACTGGGGAGTCCCATGACTACCTCCTAAGGTTAGATAATTTGCTGCAGTGACTCACAGAACTCAGGAAAATAGTTTACTTAGTCTAGCCAGTTTATTATAAATTTTGCAGCTTAGGAACAACCTACTGGAAGAGATGCATAGAACAAGGTATGTGGGGTAGGGCATAGATCTTCCATGCCCTCCCTGGGCTCACCACCCTCTCAGCACCTCTGTATATTATTATTATTTTTTAAAGATTTATTTATTTGAAAGGCAGAGTTACAGAGAGGCAAAAATAGAGAAAAGTCTTCCATCCGCTGGTTCACCCCCCAGATGTCTGCAACGGCAAGAGCTGGACCAATCTGAAACAAGGAGCCTGGAGCTTCCTCTGGGTTTCCCACGTGGGTCCAGGGACCCAGGGACTTGGGCCATCTTCTACTGCTTTCCTAGGTCATAGCTGAGAACTGGATTGGAAGAGGAGCAGCTGGGACTCTAACCGGCACCCATATGGGATGCCGGACTGCAGGTGGTGGCTTTACCCACTGCGCCACAGTGCTGACCCCAGCACCTCCATGTATTTACCAACTGTAGAAGCTCATAAAATCTCATTGTTTTAGAGTTGTTATCAAGTTTTATCTCCTGTATCTCTCCTTGTATCTGCCCCTTTTCTGTAGGGCTAATATTCTATTCTTTTTGTTGTTGTCGTTTTTTTTAACTTTTATTTAGTAAATATAAATTTCCAAAGTACAGCTTATGGATTACAATGGCTCACCCCCCCCCCCCATAACTTCCCTCCCGCCCGCAACCCTCCCAACTCCCGCTCCCTCTCCCATTCCATCCACATTAATCATTTGGACTTTCTGGTGCCCAGCTTTATCCTGAGGCTTTCTGTAGTCTTCTCCCTAAGTCACTTCATTAGCATGAACTTGGGTGTTACTGAAACTGACTCATTGTGAATAGGATGGTAGATCTATATTCAGATTTCTGAGGTATCTGCAAACTGATTTCCATAGTGGTATTAACAGTTTACATTCCCACCAACAGTGAATTAGGGTACCTTTTTCCCCCCACATCCTTTGTTGTTGATTTCTGCATGAAAGCCTTTCTAACTAGAGTGAGGTGGAACCTCATTGTGGTTTTGATTTACATTTCCCTGAGGGCTAGTGATCCTGAGCATCTTTTCATGTATTGGTTGGCCATTTGAATTTCTTCTTTTGAAAAATGTCTGTTTAAGTCTTTGGCTCATTTCTTAACTGGGCTGTTTGTTTTGTTGTTGTGGAGTTTCTTGATCTCTTTATATATTCTGGTTATTAATCCTTGATCAGTTGCATTGTTTGCAAATAATCTCTCCCATTCTGTTGGTTGCCTCTTCACTTTCAAGAGTGCTTCTTTTGCAGTACAGAAGGTTCTCAGTGTGACGTAATCCCTTCTGTTGATATTGACTTTGATTACCTGTGCTTCTGGGATCTTTTCCTAGTACTCTTTGCCTGTGCCAGTGTCTTGTAGGGCTTCCCCTCTGTTTGCTAATCATTTGATGATATCAGGTCGTAGATTTGGGTCTTTAATACATTTTGAATGGATTTTCGTGTAAGGTGTAAGGTAGGGGTCCTGTTTCATACTCCTGCATGTGGAAATCCAGTTTACTCAGCACCATTTGTTGAAGAGGCTGTCCTGGCTCCAGGGATTGGTTTTAGTTTCTTGGTCAAATATTAATTGGTTGTAGATGCCTGAATTGATTTCTGGTGTTTATTCTGTTCCATTGGTCATCTGTTTTTGTAACAGTACTAGGCTGTTTTGATTATAATTACCTTGTAGTATGTCTTGAAATCTGGTATTGTGATGCTTCCAGCTTTGTTTTTGTTGTATAATATTGCTTTAGCTATTCGAGGTCTTCTGTATTTCGATATGAATTTCAACATCGTTTTTTCTAGATCCGAGAAGAATGTCTTTGGTACTTTGATTGGTATTGCATTGAATCTTAAATTGCTTTCAGAAAATGGACATTTTGATGATATTGATTCCTCCAATTCCATGACATGAAAGGTTTTTCCAATATTTTGTTATCTCTTCTATTTCTTTAATGTTTTGTAATTCTCATCATAGAGATCTTTGACATTCTTGGTTAAATTCCAAGTTATTTGATTTTTTTTCTTGTAGCTATTGTGAATGGGATTGATCTTAGAAGTTCTTTTTCAGCCCTGGCATTGTCTGTGTATACAAAGGCTGTTGATTTTTGTGTATTGACTTTATATCCTGCTGCTTTACCAAACTCTTATATGAGTTCCAGTAGGCTCTTGGTTGAGTCTTTTGGATCCCCTATATATAGAATCTTATCACCTGCAAAAAGGGATAGTTTGACTCCTCACTCCCAACTGGAATCCCTTTGATTTCTTTTTCTTGTCTAATGGCTCTGGCTAAAACTTCCAGGACTATACCGAATAGCAATGGTAAAACCATCCTTGCCTGATTTCAGATCTCAGTGGGAATGCTTCCAACTTTTCCCCATTCAGTAGGATTCTGGCTGTGGGTTTGTCAAACTGCCTTGATTGTTTTGAGAAATTTTCCTTCTATACCCAGTTTGCTTATAGTTTTCGTCATGAAATGCTGTTGTATTTTATCAAATGCTTTCTCTGCATCTATTGAGATAATCATGTTTTTTGTTCTTCAGTTTGTTAATGTGATGTATCATATTGATTGATTTGTGCATGTTGAACCATCCTTGCATACCAGGAATAAATCCCACTTGGTCCAGATGAATGATTTTTCTGATGTGTTGTTAGATTCGATTGGTCAGAATTTTGTTGAGGTTTTTTGCATCTATGTTCATAAGGGAAATTGGTCTTTAGTTCTTTCTCTATTGTAACTTTTTTAGGTTTAGGAATTAAGGAGGTACTGGCTTCATATAAAGGATTTGGGAGGATTCCTTCCCTTTCAATTGTTTTGAATAACTTGAGAAGAATTGGAGTAAGTTATTCTTTAAATGTCTGATAGACTACATTCAGCAGTGAAGCCATCTGATCCTGGGCTTTTCTTTGTTGGGAGGGCCTTTATTACGGATTCAGTTTATTCTTGGCAATGGATCTGTTTAGATTTTCTGTGTCTTCATGGGTCAATTTAGGGGGTTGTATGCGTCCAGGAATCTATCCATTTCTAACAGGCTTCCCAGTTAGTTGGCATCCAGCTCTTTGTAGTAATTTTTCATGTTTCTTTTTTGTTTCTATGGTGTCTGTTGTTAGATTTTCTTTTTCATCTCTTATTTTATTGATTTGGGTCTTTCCTTTTTTTTTGGTTAGCAATGCCAGTGGTGTGTCAATTTTGCTTATTTTTTTTTTTTTAAAAAAAACCAGCTCTTCATTTTGCTGATCTTTTGTGTTTTTTTTTTTTTTGGTTTGAATTTTATTGATTTCTTATCTAACTTTAATTATTTCTTTTGTCCTACTAGTTTTGGGTTTGGTTTGCTGTAGTTTTTCTAGATCCTTGAGATGCATTGATAGCTCATTTATTTGGTGTCCTTAACACTGCTTTTACTGTATCCTGTAACTTTTGATATGTTGTGTTGTCGTCTTCATTTGTTTCCAGAAATTTTTTGATTTCTTCTGTGACCCACTGTTCATTCAGAAGCATGTTGTTCAGTCTCCCTAGAGATTCCTGAGTTGCTGATTTTCAGCTTCATTGCATTATGGTCTGAGAAAATGCATGCTATGATTTCAGTTTTTTTGAATTTGCTGAGATTTGTTTTTTGGCCTAGCATGTGGTGAATCCTAGATAAGGTTCCATGCTCAGGTGAGAAGAACGTGTATTCTGCAACTGTAGGATGAAAAGTTCTGTAAATATCTGTTAGGTCCATTTGGTCTATAGTGTTGACTGACTCTGCTGTTTCCTTGCTGATTTTCTGTCTGGTTGATCTGTCCATTGCTGAAAGTAGGGTATTGAAATCCCCCATTACTATTGTATATGAAGTTATGTTTCCCTTTAGATACCTTAACATTTCTTTTAAATAGCCAGTTGCCCTGTAATTAGGTGCATATACACTTATGATAGTCATATCTTCCTGTTGAACTCATCTCTTAATCATTATATAGTGTTGTTCTTTCTCTCTTTTAACAGTTTTTGTGTTAAAATCTATTTTGTCTGATATTAGGTTGGCTACACCAGCTCTTTTTTGGTTTCTGTTAACATAGAATATCTTTTTCCATCTTTTCACTTTCAGTCTGTGTGCATTTTTGTTGTTGAGATGCATTTCTTGTAGGCTGCAAATTGATGGATTTTCTTTTTCATCCATTCAGCCAGTCTGTGTCTTTTAACTGGAGAGTTGAGGCCATTTACATTCAAGGTGACTATTGATAAGTAACGACTTTGCCCTGCCATTTTCCCATAAATATTCCTAATTTTTTTTTGCAGTGGATTTCTTTTGTACTTTTACTGGGAAATGTTCTTTCTTTACCTTTTTTTTGTAGTGATGTACATCCCCAGTGTGCCAGGTACTGTGCTAATTAATGTCATTATAATCTTACTCCTTTTATAAGATAATTAGAATGTATTGTCTTCATTTCACAGACAGGAGTCCTGAGCTAGTAAATATTAGGCTTAAGAATTGATTCCAACCCTAGATTATTGTCGTATCTTAAAGATTAATGATGACTTTTGCTATTAATCTTTATTTAATTTCCCTTGAATGTTTCAATTTTTCTCTCTCTCTTATAAAGGACAGTTAAAATGATTATGATTTGAGCTAATAGCATGATGTTTTGGGACTCCCAGATTAAATTGAGGAAACTAGTATAATATGCAAAAACTGGAAGCCCCAAGGAAAAATAAAGCAGTTCAAAGGTTTCGTGTGTCTGTGAGTGTCTGTGTATGTGCGTGTGCATAAAAGAAAGAACATGCACACTTACCTGCATGTTAAAAATTTAATATTCATGCCTCTTTCCTGTGTGTTGTCTTCTTTAAAAAGTTTTATTTATTTGAAAGGAAGAGAATGAGAGAAAGATTGGTTTAGAGAGAGATATCTTTCATTTGCTGGTTCACTCCCTAAATGCCCACAACAGCCAGATCTGGGGATGTGCTGAAGCTGGAACCCCACAACTCAGTCTGGGTCAAGTACTTGCGCCCTTATCTGCTGCCTCTTAGGGTACCCATTAGCAGGAAGCTGGAATCAGAAGTGGAATTGAAATTGGAACTCAGGCACTGTGATATGCCATCAGATGTCCTAAGAAGTATCTTAACTGCTATAGCAATTGCCCACCCCACTGTGTATTATCATGAGTTGGGAAGTACAGGAAAATAGCAAAGCTGCACAATTGCTAGAGGAAAGACAGATAGAGATGAATAATAGTAAATAGGTCAGGAAGCTTGTCATTATCTCCAAATTCTTTTTACTGTAGGAATCAGACAGTAGGCATTTGTTTGTTTTTTTGTTTGTTTGTTTGTTTGTTTGTTTTTAAATTTTTGACAGGCAGAGTGGACAGTAGAGGGAGACAGAGAGAAAGGTCTTCCTTTTTTCCATTGGTTCACCCTCCAATGGCTGCCACGGTAGGCGTGCTGCAGCCGGCGCACCGCGCTGTTCTGATGGCAGGAGCCAGGTGCTTCTCCTGGTCTCCCATGGGGTGCAGGGCCCAAGAACTTGGGCCATCCTCCACTGCACTCCCTGGCCACAGCAGAGAGCTGGCCTGGAAGAGGGGCAACCGGGACAGGATCGGTGCCCCGACCGGGACTAGAACCTGGTGTGCCAGCGGCGCAAGGTGGAGGATTAGCCTACTGAGCCGCGGCGCCGGCAGGCATTTGTTTTTTAAATATAATCTAAATTACATAAAATTGAGTCATACCATACGTATTAGATTGGGTTTTAGAGTTGAATTTTTATAAGAAAGTCATCTTCAGTATGTTTCCCGAATAGACAAATTGAGTATCACAGTACATATTAAATAAAAAGAATTGTTTAAAATTTTGGATCCGTTTAATTTTAATTTTCTTCTCCCTCCCATCCTGTTTTATAGACATTTCAACCTGCGCATGAAGAGAGACACCTCCCTTTTCAGTGATGACTTTAAACTAGAAACATCAAATAAAGTACTTGATTATGATACCTCTCATATTTACACTGGACATATTTATGGTAAGTTGAACCTTTGCTGAACTCTTTGATTTTTTTTTCCTGCGTAAGGAAATAAATATTTTGAAGTACAAGCAAATATTTTGGAAAAAAATGGTATAAATCCTGAGGAGACTGAATGAATCCTGAAGGGTAATGGTCTTTGAAAAATGAAGTAATCTTTAGACCTTTCTTTACATGTATATTTAATAGTGAATTACACAATCTGGCTTCTCTCAGTGTCTTCAAATGGTAGAGTTTTAAAAAATTTTAACAGCTTCTACAATTTTCTGCAAGAAATGAGCAGTAACTTTCCTATGTTTCATGAGAAATCAGGAAGACTCTAAATGGAAACTGTAAAGGTAATTTTAAGAGACAAAAATAATGTGACAAAAGTCATTCATAGAAAAATCTTCTCAGGGCTTCCTTCCCTAGAATCTTTCTTGCTTTGGTTCACAATTCTAACAAATCTCTATACTGTATGAAAAAGAAACTGAGGGGTATGTGTGGCACACTTTTGCATTAGAAATTTACACCTGCCAGTGGTGTGGGGAGAACAGAAACAATTAGAAAATTTGTAAAAAAACTGAAATAAAATTAACATCTTCTGGGGGTATCGAGAGGGAAAATGTGCCATTGTGTTACAACTTTGCAAATTAATACTCAAGTATTAATCAGTTATCAAGGCAAAATCAAAATGTTTGAAATTTCATTTTTATATTTCAGAGAGATTCCCACTGAACATCGTAACATTATGAAAAATTAAATACTTAAAGAAATGGTCCTTATTTTTTAATTATGCAAGATAAATGAGGCATTTTTCATTTGGAGATTAAATCTAGTTATTAAATGAAAAGCTGTTCCCACTCTTAAACTTCATAACCAAAGAAAAGTGTTGTTAATGTCAGACACAGTATTTTATTTTATATATTCTTGTTTACTTATCTTGCTGGGCAAATAACTTAGTAGTCTTTGCCCTTTTTGCTAGGTGATGATCAAGACAACTGTAGATGAATTTGCAAATAAAAATGTTTCAGTATCAATGTCTTGGACTTTTAGCTTTGCTTCATGGTTAATTTGGAGCCAACTAATTAATTAATGTTAATCTACAACTTAGAAATTATGGAAAGCTTAATTTTTATTTTAATGAGAGACTTTTAACAGGTAATTGACCTTTTAAAACCTCCTCTCCCTAATTCTTTTCTCTATATATCATTTGATTTTGATGCTACTATTTTCTTTGTGATTACAATAAGAATAAAAAGAACTCCCTCCCTTTGTATTTTTTTTTTTGCTACAGAGGTATAATTGATGGGACAATATTACAAAACTTGGGCCTGTATCTTAAAATGGTACACTTTTGTTCAAATTGCTTATGAAATATTTGACAGTTTCCTATTTTAAAATTCATAAAACCTTATGGTGGCAAGGAAGCCAAAGACTTATGTATGGTATATCTGAGGGGAAAGAAGCTTTATTCTTATGGTAATTAAGGAAGTATTTTCAAAAGACACTTGGATTTATTAATTTTTAAAGAGTTATTTATTTGAAAGGCAGAGTTAGGGTCTGCTTGCCTTTTTCTGAGTTTAAGTAATTTAACATTTATTCATTGGGTGACTACTGTATACTTGGTAGGCACAGTACTAAGTGCTAGGAATATGATTGTCAATAAGACAATTTTTATTGTTGTGATTAATAATTATATTTGTTGTAATTACATACTATTTGCTATCCACATTTCAAATTTAGTCTGATATATTTTATGTGAAAATTATTTTCCCCAGTAAATTTTGTATTCAGGATATTTTTAAAGAATACATAAGAATGACTTTTAAAAGAAAATGGATTTAACATTCTTGTACAAATTAAATGTTCAAGAATTTATTTCTTTTATTAATAGGTGAAGAAGGAAGTTTTAGTCATGGGTCTGTTATTGATGGAAGATTTGAAGGATTCATCCAGACTCGTGGTGGCACATTTTATATTGAGCCTGCAGAGAGATATATTAAAGACCGAACTCTGCCATTTCACTCTGTCATTTATCATGAAGATGATATTAGTAAGTACTCAAATTTTACCAAGAGGCTTTTCCAAAAGGCATGTGACTAGTTAAAACTATGTGGAGATAAATGAAGCTGAGCTGTTTTATTTCCTAAGCTATAATCTGGTTAGAAAATAGTTTCACAAGCAAAATCTCAATTTAATGTAGGGTAGTACTACATAATGAAGCAATTTCCTTGTCAATTCATGCCATTTCTACTTTGATATGATACAACCAATCTATTCGAATTATGAGTCATCCAAATCTGATTGAACTGGAAATCCTATATTCTGTTACCAGCCATTTCTGTTTAATGCTGGTACCTTTGTAAGAGTGGCCTACTGAAGGTAGAAAATCATGTCTATCTTATATAAATTTCAGTGTGGATATTTGAGAAACATTTTAGATATTGTTAATTTCTGAATCCTTTGAGTATTTCTTTTTGGAATCTTGAAATAACGACTTGACCTCAGCTGGGTAAAACTCCAGGTTTAATATGGATTTTGTCCTCTGTCATGGTCTTAATATGTTGGTAATTTGTTGGGAGAGTTCTTTTTCCATGTTTTAAGAATAGAAAATGTATTTAGATTTCATCTTTTAATTCTGCCATTGTCTTTAAACCATTATTACCCAACCATAAAGCATGTGCCATTGATATATTCCTCTAAATTATTTGCCTCTTAAATGCACATATTTATTTTTGAGTGTAATTAGTCTCAGTTTTTGCCTGTTTTTCTAATTTGACAGTTCCTTCCTGGCTTCTCCCTTTTCTCCCTCTCTCTTTGTTTTTAATTTATTTGTTTACTTGAAAGACATTCGGGGAGTAGTGGGGGTGAGAGAAAGAGAGAGAGAGAAAGAAAGAGAAAAAACTTCCTTCTGCTGGCTACTCCCCAAATGACTGCAACAGCTGGGGCTAGGCCAGGCTGAAGCCAGGAGCAAGGAACTCTATCCAGGTGTCCCATGTGAGTGACAGGGGCCCAAGTACTTGAGCCATTTTCTGCCGCTTTCTCAGGTGCATTAGAAGGGGACTGGATCCAGAAGTGGAGTAACTGGGACTGGAACCAGTGTTTATATGGGATGCCAGTATCACAGGTGGTGGGTTAACCTGCTGTGCCACAGTGCCAGCCCCCATTCTCCTTTCTACAGATGGGACTTTATTGTCAGTAATTTCATTCTCACCCTTAGTGATATACTGGCAAGCTTTAACCATTTGACTTTTTGTTCCATCAGCTCTGACAGTTTCTATATTTCAGTCTTTCCAACTCCTTGTTATCTCTGATGCTGGATTACTATTGAAAATAGCATAATTATTCTAGGTAGGATGCATTTATGATTTTTGCTACTTGCCAAATTGTAAATTCATTAATGCTACTTTATTTTCACTCGTACCCATTTAACTCCTTTTCTATCTTTATCTCCTGGTATTTCAAACTTTACATTTATCTGTCTTCAAGCTTGAAGCTACAGTTCTTCCCAAGTAGAAACATGAATTCTACCACCTCCCTTTCTCTCTGCTGAGTTTTTATGTGCCTTGCTTTTATCTTGCTTTGTAATTTAATCTTTTTGCAGGTTTATCTAAACTATCAGGATGTGTATGTTCTCCAAATACAATTTCTGTTTCTTTTGCTCCTCTAATCTTGCAGGCATCATTTACCTGTGCAACAGAGTCTTCATAAATACGTAATGAAATCATGGAATATTTTCTGTAGAATGTTTTTTTTTCAAAATCAAATGACCTTTTGGGGAAGGAAGGCGAGGAGAAGAATAATTTCACAGTTTATCTTTTCCCTCTAATCATATTGTTAGCATACTTTTTTCCTTTGCTTTGCATTTCCCATCAGTGCCTTCAACTGTGTTTATTCTACTCGTTATGATTTCTATTACTGTGATTTCTCTCTTATCTAGTAATATGTAGTTTAAGCATGTACTCCATTTTCTTTCAGTTCTTTCTTGTAATATAACTGTATTTTCCTCATGTAGTAATTTCCAAAGCTTAATTTATGTCAGTCTTTCAAAGAAAAGTTAGCTTGGTGGATGAGTACATCAGATATAACTTAGTTTGCTATTCCTTTTGATGTTGAATTTTACCATTGATTCCAGTTTTTATTTTGTACTTGTTCAAGTAAATACATGTTTGTAGTAATGATTTTATTTTTTCACATTCTTTTTTTTTTTTTTAAAGATTTATTTATTTACTTCAAAGTCGGAGTTATACAGAGAGAGAAGGCAGAGAGAGAGAGAGAGAGAGAGAGAGAGAGAGAGAGGTCTTCCATCCTCTGGTTCACTCTCCATATGGCCGTAATGGTTGGAGCTGCACCAATCCGAAGCCAGGAGCTTCTTCTGGGTCTCCCACATGGGTCTCCCAAGGACTTGAGCCATATTCCACTGCTCTCGCAGGCCATAGCAGAGAGCTGGATTGGAAGTGGAGTAGCGGGGACTTGAACCAGCGCCCACATGGGATGCTGGCATTGTAGGCAGTGGCTTTACCTGCTATGCCACAGTGCCGGCCCCCACATTCTTTTTTATTATTAAATATATTTTCTGTGTGTTTTTTTTTAAGATTTATTTCTTTATTTGAAAGAGTTACAAAGAAGGAGAGGCAGAGGCAAAGAGAGAGAGAAAGGTCTTCCATCTGCTGTTTTACTCCTCAAATGGACAGGACTGGGCCAGGCTGAAGCCCTGAGCCAGGAGCTTCATCTGCATCTCCCACGTGGATGCAGGGGTCCAAGGACATGAGCCATTTTCTGTTGCTTTCCCTTGCACATTAGCAGGGAGCTAGATGGGAAGTATAGTAACTGGAGCTTGAACTTGTACCCATATGGGTTGCTGGTGCTACAGGCAGCGGCTTTACCCCACTCCACAGTGCCGGCCCTTGAATATTTTTTAATAGTGATATTTGAACTTAAAAGTAGTTTTTAAGGTGTGTTGGTTTGTAACTTGTCTAATAAGAGAAAATGTAGTAGTATGAGAGTGTAGGAAGGAAAAGAAATGGAGATTTTAATGTTTACAAATTTGACAATTACTTTTGAAAAACTATCTAAAAATCTGTCAGGTTAACCATGGCTTAAGAAAAGCAAATATTCATTTATTAACCTTTAGTTTCTGAATAGTTGCTATAGTCTAGATTCTAGCAAGGACTGGCAAACTTTTTCTGCAAAGGGGCAGATAGTAAATGTTTTGGGCATTGGGTACCACATGAGCTCTGTTGCAGCTACTCAAGTTTGCCATTGAAGTGCAAAAAAACCATTCATAAATGAATGATCTTTGTGGACAGGAATTCGAATTTCTGTGATTTTTCATATGAAACAAAATATGATTCTTTCGACTTTTTTCCAACTTCATGAAAATGTAAAAATCATCCTTTTTTGCATGCCAAACAAAAACAGATGACAGTACTTGCTTCTTTTGGAAGCTTTAGTTTACTCAACCCCCTTCTGGAGGATGCAGAGGTAAATTTAATTGGTCCTTTAACCTCCCTGTATAGAATACTGAAGATTCTAGAAGTAGCTGTAGCTGTGAGAGTAGTTATGATTGCCTAATGTGTACCTGACACGATATAAGGTTCTTTACTTTCATTATTGAATTTTTATTCACAATAAACTTTATGAAGTATAGGCATGCATAATATTTGTCCTCACTTGATAGGTGAGGAAGCAAAGGCTTTGAAAAAACTTCTGTCCCTTTTATTGAGTTTGATTCCTTCTTCATGTGCGCTTTTGCTTCATTTAGGCCAGACGGCTGTAAATTCTCATTGCTTTCATTGCAAAGATTTTTGAGACTTTCTGAAATCATGCATTTGCATCTGTTCCATCTGTTCTCTTCTTAATATATGTAGTAATAGATGTTCTATTTTGTAGCTAATAAAAAGGAAGAGGGTACCTATTAATGCATATTATTATTATTTGAATTTAATTTAAGAGCCAATAATTTATTTTCATAGCTAAAGTACTATGTGTGGTTGTTTATATCCCTGTGTGTGTGCATGATTGAATTTGATTTTCTTGCATATGTTTTCTTATCAGAAACAAATGGTAGGGGAGGCACACCAACCTTGGGTAGGGGTCTGATGAGAATTTGGTTACCCTCCTCTTGATGTTTTCGTATCTGTAGGCACAAAGGTATAAAACCACCATGGAAAATGGTAATACTGTTCTGGAGAACTTTGGAGTATGACTTAAGAGACTATCCCAGAACACAGAGACAGTTTTCTATGAAAATATTTTATAACTTCTAGGTGCTTTGACTGACAGATATAAATGGTAACTGTATGGAGTTAGCTTAAAATTCACGCTTGTTCAATTCTGTACTCAGGTAGTAAAAAGCATTCCCTCCTAGGATATAGAAGTCTGAACAGTTATGACAGAGTTAGAATATCGCTTCATCCTTTGGCCCTTAGCACAGTTTATTTTAAAGGAACTGAGAAAAACGCTTTCTTGTAAACTGTAATAGTAGTCTTATTGTGGAAAATTACTTTTAGGACTGTCTGACTATATGAATGCTTGGAATCATCAGTTGTAATTGTACTGCTTATCTGTTAGGCAAAGATCTAAGTAATTTTTTCCATGCTATACTTACATAGAAGTTCTTAACTCTGAATCAGAATATTTTAATTAAGTATATAAAGCTTTAGAATAAATATATGTGAGTTTATGCTTTTTATTTTAGGTTTATTATTTATTTAGCTTGCATTTGCCTCCTGATATAGTGGTGGGGCACCCCTGCCTTCAGCATATGTATCAGAGTTATAGATTTCTTGTTCTGAAGAACTGATAATGTTAAGCTTTTTGTTACTATTTCAAGCCTCATTGCTGTAGAAGCCTACTGATTTGCGGAAACTTCAGGATTGCTTCTTTTGTTAGTAAGGCTTTCAAGAACTCTCTGTCACTATTAGTGGGATGGAGAGAGAAAGGTAAGGAAGAGGGGAAAAAAGAATTGAGTTGGAAAGTATTGATAATAGGTAGTTCTGTTAATGTCCTCTTGAGATTGATGATATTATTCACAACACAAAATTCTGAAGACTGTCTTTAAAAGAGTTTTTGCCATACTTAGGTTTAGCCTGGAGCTTAAAATCTGCTTATTATTGAACTGTGATATAGTTGAAAGGGTTGAGTCATGGTGTGCTGTGATTGTTGGATAATTATTTCAATAGCACAGTGGTTTAAGATGACAGTTTTAAGGCCCTGTGACTTCAGAACTGCCACAGCATTGAAAAAATTGGTTAATCTCTCTATTATGGATTTAATTTACATGCTTTGCTTAGTGTTGATGTTAAATATTGAACTTCCAAGAGCGCAATATTTGAAATTATTTGAAAGAAATACAAAAACTTAGAGATATTATTGACTCTGAGTTTGCTTTTTCCTGAGTTAATCTCCAGGAGAATATATATTAATTTTCTCAAAGTACTTACAGACTCCAAAACAGAAAAGTTGAGAAGGTTCTGAGAAATAGTAGTCATTTTAAAAATAATATTTAGTCAGAATACAAAGAAGCCTAAAATCAGATAGAAAGAGGCATTAACAGGCTTTACTCTTTTTGGTCAGAATTTGGAAAAAATATGCCTGGCCTGTTCATATTTTTATTATTTAAAGATTTATTAATTTATTTGTAAGGCAGAACTGTAAAGAGGCAGAGGTAGAGATGGACACAGAGAGAGAGAGAGAGAGAGAGAGAGAGAGATCTTCCATCTGCTGGCTTACTCCCTAAATGGCTGCAGTGGTCAGAGTTGGGCTGATCTGAAGCCAGAAGCCAAGAACTTCCTCCAGGTCTCCCACCTGGGTGCGGGGGCACAAGCACTTGGGCCATCTTACACTGCTTTCCCAGGCTGCAGCAGAGAGCTAGATCAGAAGTGGAGTGGCCAGCATTTGACCAATGTCATATGAGATGCTGGCAATTCAGGCAGCATTTCTTCCCGCCATGCCACAGTTTGGGCCCCATAACCTGTTTATAATCAGAAACTTTGTATAAATAGAACTTGAGAAAATTTTAGATTAATAGGTTTTCTATTTGGTTACCAAATAGAAACCTAAACTAAAATAGTATTAAATATTACCTGTATGTGTATATTCATTTATATTTTTGATAAAATGTTTTAGTTATAAATGAAATATAACTTGTCATTTGATAAATACAAAATTATTTAAAAATAACAAAGCTTTTATGTTGTTAAGCAACTTTGAAATTCAGCCTGAAAAGTAGAATTATGTTTGGAAGTTTTGTGCTTTTTCTTCTCTCAGAACTATCCCTTCATGATTCTATTTTTCATAGTTGGAAGTATTTTACAAATAGATTGAATAAGAAATTTAGTTCATTTTACAATTTGGATATAATATGCATTATATTTTAAATATAATGTTCATACTTTTAGTCAGATATTTTGAGGATTTGGGAAAAGGTTAGTTTTTAGGCATTTGATTGAACTAGTTAGAAGAATGAGTCTGAAAGCTTTGACTTAAGACTTCATAGCCAATATCTGGGCGTTTTCTTTTAGGAGTGTTGTTTACTAGTCAATAAACTGTTCATGGAAATGGAATTGTTTGTAGTGAGCCAGAAGATTGATGTAGTGCTGAATTTAATTGGATTCTATATAATCTTAGTGTTTAGAAGGCACTGAAACACAATACTCTAAGTTTCAGGATCACGGAATTGAACCCTAAAGGGCTATATGTAAATCACTTGAGCAAAATAAGGTCATGATAAGGATCCATGTCTCCTGGCTTCCACTCTAATTCTTTTTTCTGTTATGTTCTAAGTTAGCATAGAGTAGTATAAAGGCTGTTGAAAGTCAAACGATTTACTGACAGTGAAGACAATTACATTGGGGCCAGCGCTGTCGTGCAGTGGGTTAACATCCTGGCCTGCAGTGCTGACATCCCATATGGGAGCCAGTTCGAGACCTGGCTACTCCACTTCCAATCCAGCTCTCTGCTATGGCCTGGGGAAGCAGTAGAAGATGGCCCAAGTGCTTGGTCCCCTGCACCTGCGTGGGAGACCTGGAAGAAGCTCCTGGCTCCTGGCTTCAGATTGATGCAGCTCCGCCGTTGCCGCCAACTGGGGTGTGAACCATCGGTTAGAAGACTTCTCTCTCTCTCCTCTCTCCCTCTGCCTGTCCTCTGTGTAACTCTGACTTTCGAATAAATAAATAAATCTTAAAAGCAATAAAATTTAAAAAAAGACAATTACAGTGAGGAGTAAGGGGAAAAAAGGAGAAAGCTAAGGCTTCTTTATTTTTTGTTATTATTGATTTTGCAGAAGGGTAGCCATAGTCACTGCTGACAAATAGACATTTATAAATAGTTATAGGAATTAGTTGTAGAAGAAACAAGCTTTTAGGAGAGTGTGCATATGTATGCCCTAAGGATAAGAGGAGCTATAAGTTGGTCTTTCTCACCTGCTATAGCATAATTGAGTGATTGATGTTTATACTGGTGACCGGGTGAGGGTGTCTGGCCAGGACTCTGGTATTTCAAAGAGCTACTTTGAAAAAGGCGTTGAGAGTGCCATGCCTGGCCCAGTTCCCTATCTCTGTTTCATGGGACATCTATGTTCTGAGTGCATTTGGAAAGGAGAACCATCTTCAGCTTCTTCCATTTTCAAAGGACACTCTCACTATGCTCTTGTACCTGCGCTCCTTCACTCTTCCAAAACAAACTGGTTGTGGAGGTTGGGGTGGGGGATTGGGGAAAATGTAGGTAACAAGATGTGGAGGTTGAGAAAGGGTACTGGGGACTCCTATCTACTAGAATTTGAAAGGGGAGAAACTTTGGAATCCTCTCCTCCTTTGAACTCATCTCTCCTAATCTCTGTCAGTTTCCATTAGTGAGTCTTTGTTGATGTTGGCAGCTTTGGGAATAAATGGCAAGTTTCACTGGTAAGGACTCCACCCCAAGTCACCCTCCAATAGTTGTTAGGCATTATCTATTTGTAGAGTCACTTTTTTTGATATTAAATTAAGAATAAAATAGGATTATTTATTTGGATTTGTTGATTTATTTAATACTAGTGAAAGATTATAGCCAATTTTGACTATAAGAGAATTATAGCCAAGGCTTTGGACCTTGTCAAGTTCTTAACTTGCCAGTCACATAGAGGGAGAAGTGCCCTATTGGGAGTAGTGAAGATAGGAAGGAGAAGTGGTTCTTTTGGACATGGAATCTGAACTGCAATATTCTTTCTCAATGGAGTGGATAATTGAGAGTAGAATTTTTTTTAGCCTGAGGTGGTATCACAGTGTATATGTATTACTTATATTTGTGTTTCCTACAACAAAACAAAAGCAAGAGGTTGGCATGCAGAGGAACGGGAAGAAAGGCAATAGATCTAAAGCTGAACTTTGTTTGAAATAGGCTGTATATTCCCCACCCATGACTCATTCTCTGTGAAAGAATATGCTGTTTGGCCTTTTCAGTGGAACTGCAGTGCATCCTATGATTTTGCATCTCAAAGAAGGCTCATTCATTCGTTGAACAAAGGCTTTTTCTAGAAATGAGGATTATATTGTCAGTAATTTTAGAGAGAAAAATGTCATTGTCCATTTTTATAGTTAATGTGACCAGGGAAAATAGGCCCTTTTAGAAGTTTTGAAAGTATATGGGGGAAATTTTATACTTGACCTCTTTTTTGTCTATTGAGAGAATTTTTTGCTGACAGAATTTGAAACATATATAAATACTGTTTTGTTGCTTTGGAGATTTTTTTTTACCCTCTAACTATTAAGCTTTCAGAAAGAATTTAAATATTTAAGTTGTGATATATAAATGCAACTTAAACAAAAAACACTCCCTTTGTTGTCTTTTTTTTTTGTAAAGTTAATAAGTTTATGGCCTAGCAGGTAAAGCTGCACTGGTTCTAGTCCTGGCTGTTCCACTTCCGATCCAGCTTTCTGCTATGGCCTGAGAGAGTAGTAAAAGATGACCCAAACCCTTGGGCCCCTGCACCTGTGTTGGAGAGCTAGAAGAAGCTCCAGGCTTCTGACTTCAGATTGTCCCTGCTCCGGTGATTGTGGCTATTAAAGGAATGAACCAGCAGATGGAAGACTTTTTCTCTCTCTCTCTGCCTTTGCCTCTCTGTAACTCTGCCTTTCAAGTAAATAAATAAAACTTAAAAAAAAAAAGTTTTTATTTAAGGGATTCCCTATGTTGTAATTCCTTCCACTGTCCATCAAAGTCATCTACTTAGTTATTTTAAATCCTCAAGCCCTTTAGAACAATCCATAATTTTTTTTTTAAGATTTATTTATTTATTGGAGAGGTATAGTTACAGAAAGAGAGGGAGAGACAGAGAGAAAGGTCTTGTATCTGCTGATTCGCTCCCCAAATAGCTGCAACTGCCAGAGCTGAGCTGATTGTGAGCCTGGAGCCAGGAGTTTCTAATGGATCTCCCACGTAGGTGCAGGGGCCCAAGGACTTGGGCCATCTTCTGCTGCTTTCCCAGGCCATAGCAAAGAGCTGGATTGAGAGGAGCAGCCAAGTTACAAGTGGACATCCATATGGGATGATGACAACAACTCCACTGCATTCACCTTCAGCAGTCTAGTGCTGCAGGTGGAGACTTAGCCTGCTATACCACAGCGCTGACCCCAAATCTATTTGTTTTTAAGCACTCTAATTCTTGATGTTTTTAATGTTTTAAAGTATAATGTATTGAATAAGTTAAATATTTGTATCTTTTAATTCCCTTATACATTCATAGCCAATAGTAAGAATATTTTAATGTTTTGGCAAAAGATTTAAAAGGTCACAAAACGATTGTAGTCCACCCCACACCCACCTCTCCCACTGAGTTTTTTTTTTTTTTTTTTTTTTAATTTTTTTTGACAGGCAGAGTGGACAGTGAGAGAGAGAGAGAGAGAGAGAAAGGTCTTCCTTTTGCCGTTGGTTCACCCTCCAATGGCCGCCGCGGTAGCGCGCTGCGGCCGGCGCACCGCGCTGATCCGATGGCAGGAGCCAGGTGCTTCTCCTGGTCTCCCATGGGGTGCAGGGCCCAAGTACTTGGGCCATCCTCCACTGCACTCCCTGGCCACAGCAGAGAGCTGGCCTGGAAGAGGGGCAACCGGGACAGGATCGGTGCCCCGACCGGGACTAGAACCCGGTGTGCCGGCGCCGCAAGGCGGAGGATTAGCCTAGTGAGCCGCGGCGCCGGCTCTCCCACTGAGTATTAAGATTGCTTTGCATAGTTTCAGCTTGCGTGGTCAGTTTTATGGTCTATACTATGGTGGCAAAGCGAGGATTGTCTGATATTAACTAGGTGAGTAAAATTGGGAATCAACTCTGGAAAACAGCTGCCAGTCCACGTTAATGAACTACTTGATGTTGCAGATTATAACTTGAATGAGAAGTCATCCTTCCCAGTTTTATTTAGCATAGTTTAGCTGCAGGGGTGGAAGAAAAGACTTGAATTTTAGTAAGATTTGCTTGAGAATTAATATAGGTTAGGACTAGATTGTTGAAGGTGAATGTAGTGGCGTTGTCATCATCATCATCATCATCATTATCATCATCACCAGAGCCAGCATAGCAGGTTAAGCATGTCCCATATGGGCACTGATTCAAATCCCAGCTGCTCCACTTCCAATCCAGATCCCTGCTGATGGCCTGGGAAAAGCAATAGCAGATGTCCCAAGTGCTTGGGCCCTTGCATCCACATGGGAGATCTGGAAGAAGCTCTGGGCTCCTGACTTTGGCCTGGCCTAGCCTTGATTGTGGCCATTTGAGGAGGGAACCAGTGGATGGAAGATCTCTCTCTTCTCTCCTGTTCTCTCTGTAACTCTGCCTTTCAAATTGTTTCCCCTGTTCTCTCTGTAACTCTGCCTTTCAAGTAAAAAATCTTAAAAGGATAATTGACAATGGTATTTTTAACTAAAAAAGGAGGAGAAGAATATCTAGTGATAGACAAAGAACCAGGTCGTAACATTGGAGAACTTCAGGATCTTAGTTCTGTTGAACAACTGTTGGAGTCTAGAAGGAATATGCAGAAAAGGTAAGTGGTGGCAAGTAGGATACTGGAAGTTGATATTATGAAAGGATTTGAGTTGTCAGTAATGACAGTTTCAAAAGTATAACCATGGAAATGATGAGCTGAATTAGGAAAAGATCATTGGAGAAAAGGTCTGAGTACATCAGAAGGATCATCAATATGAATGTTGGAATCACTAAGAATTATGATGAGGTGCTTTCAGAGAGACAGTGAGTCAGGATCTAAAAAGAAGGATATAGAAATAGTGGCATGGGGAGTAGCAGATGTTTGTAATAAGTTGGGACAGTCAGTAGTATAGTTTCATGACTGAAAAACTGGGCCTGGGCCGGCACTGTGGTGTAGTGGGTAAGACTGCTGCCTGCAGTGCCGGCATCCCATATTTGTGCTGGTTCGGTTCCCAGCTGTTCCACTTCCAATCCAATTCTCAGCTATAGCCTGGGAAAGCAGTGGAAGATGGCCCAAGTCATTGGGCCCCTGCATCCGTGTGGGAGACCTGGAGGCAGCTCTTGGCTCCTGGCTTTGGATCGGCACAGCTCTAGTCATTGGTGGCAATCTGGGGAGTGAACTAGTGGATGGAAGACCAATCTCTCTCTCCCTCTCCCTTTCTCTCTGTTCCTCTTACTCTGCTCTGCCTCTATGTAATTCTGCCCTTCAAATAAATAAATAAATAAATAAATCTTTAAAAGACAAAACAAAACTTGGCCATTATGAGAATAGTTCTAATAGTCTCGAGGCAGAAACGGCTAGGATAGCTGTATTTAGTGAAATGAGGGTTGGGAGAATGTCTTTTCAAGAAAAGGAAGAGTTTTTGGGTTTTGTTTGATTTTTTTTTTTTTTTTAAGATTTATTTTTGAAAGGCAGTGTTACAGAGAGGAGAGAGAGAGGGAGAGAGGAAAAGAGGGAGAGAAAGAGACATAGAGAGAAAATGAGAGAACCTTCCATTTGCTGGTTTACTCCTCAGATGACCACAATGGCCAGGGATGAGCCAGGCCAAATCCAGGAGCCTGAAGCTTCTTCCGAGTCTCCCACGTGGGTGCAGGGGCCCAAGGATTTGGACCGTCTTCTGCTGCATTGCCAGAACATTAGTAGGGAGATGGATCAGAAACCCAGCAACTGGGTCTTGAACTGGCACCCATATGGGATGCTGATGTTGCAGGTGGAGGCTTTACCTGCTTCACCACAGTACTGGACCCTGTTGATTTCTGTTGGAGGTAAAGAATGCTACAGAAGGATTCTCTTGACCCTCACCAGATGATGGACATGAGAAGGTGATTTTATGAAGGTAGATACTCTCAATTATAACCAAATGTAATCTACGTGGGCTGAGATAGGAGTGGGCAGTTTTATTTGTATATTTAGGGTCTTTTCACTGTGTATAGTGACAGTCTACTGGATGGTAGATGAGGAGATACCAATTAGACAATTCGGGAATCTTAATCATCTTACAAAAAAAAGGATTTTAAAAAGTCATTTATTTATTTATTTGAAGGGCAGAAAGAGACTGAGGCAGATGAGGGAGGTATCTTTCATCTGCCAGTTCTCTCCCACCTGCTGGTTTACTCCCCAAATGCCTGCAACATCTAGGGCTGGGCCAGACTGAAGCCAGGAGTCAAGAACCCAATTCATGTGTCAGTTGTCAGTGGTAGGGACCTAAGTACTTGGGCCATTACCTGCTGCCTCCCAGAGTAGGAAAACTAGATTTGAGAAGAGAGTAGGGACCCAATCCTAGGCACAACAGGGTCAGATATGGGTGTCCAAGTCATGTCTCGGTCACATTATCCAGGTGCCAAAAGCCTGCCCATAAAAACCTTAATCTTAATGCTCAAAAATCCAGCATCCATGTCAATGTTTTGACAACTGTGCAGATCACTCTTTAAAGATAAAATCCTGAACATCCTCATCCTGAATTTTGAAATTCCAAAAGATAATCCCTAAGGTCTAAAAATCTCAAAATTACATTCCCAAACGATTAAAATCCCAGAGATCAAAATTCTACAAGTGGAAACCCCCAAACCACAAATTGCAAAGAAGGCAGTGGGTTGGTGGAGTGGGGGGAAGGTTATCTAATGGACTGATACTCACAGTATAGTAATAATTCCTTAAGATAAAAGTGTTTAGACTCTGTGTTATCTAGATTCAGTATTATGCCTACTTAGAAAAATAAATACTTTTATCATTTTCAGACAGTTTTTTTTCAAGGAGTAATTACTGACTATAAGATTTTCAGTTTTAGGAAGCAGTAGGCTGTAAGCTCATTAGCAACCTAGTTATAGTCCACCACATAATGAATATGTCAAAACAATGCTTTTTGCTTCCATGTATAATTTAGTTCACTAATATACTTAAAGATAGGTCAGTTGCTATACTTGATTTTATTTAAATTTAAGAAATAACATTTATAGTGATCTGATCATAACAAATTGGGGTTTATCTTAATTTAGAGCATACTATGATATGTATTTTGAGTTTGCTTCTACATGGACCCTGAAGAGTTGCTATGAATTGTTTCTAGAAGAGAGAATCTTATAGCTTCCACATACCTGAACAATTTCATGTGCATGTCATTTAACTGAGTATTTTAGGAAATATAAGAAAAGAATAAAAATTGTCATCTTAAACAACCATACTCTCATTGTATTTAATGTGTTGCTAAAAGGGAAACCAAAAGAATATGCACATGGGACTTATGCAGAATCAAGTGTCCCTGGTACCCCAGTAAAATATAAAAAGCCCCCCAGATTAGTAAGACTAAACATATTGACTCTCTGTGGTTAGTGACCTGGGCTGTAATCCTGAATGTTGAAACACTGAAACTTGGAAAATCTTTAAAAGTGTAAAATCCCTAAGGTCAAAAACCTTGAAAGATAAAAATTTCTGAAAAAATTCTGGAAAAAATTTAAAAGTTTTTAAAAATACATTTATTTACACTTGAAAAGGAAATTTTTTGAGAAATGTATCAAAACATTTCAGAACACTTCATAAGCCGATCTACAAAGTAAAAAAGGCAATAAAAACGTATTTTCCATGTATAAACACTCCGGTATAGTGATGACAGTTGGTAAAACAGTTGTGAACAAACCATATTCATTTAAAAAAAATCAAAAAGAACACTGTGCAGTTGGGGATTGTGGCTTTGCCCTGGCTCAGCCCTGGCTGTTGAGGACGTCTGGGAAGAGAACCAGCAGATAGAAGATTCTTTCTCTCTCACCTTGCAAGTAAATAAATTTCTTTAAAATGAAAAAATGTCTATGACTATGATTGATTAATTGCATGCTCTCAGCATTATAACTGAAGTCAATTATTCTGTTTCTTAGGCCTTTGATAAGATCAGTCAAAAACTACAGTGAGTTACCATCGCACATGCAGTTGTCCTAAGAAGCTAGACCTTGAGAAATTTTTTTTTTTTTTTTTTTGGACAGGCAGAGTGGATAGTGAGAGAGAGAGAGACAGAGAGAAAGGTCTTCCTTTTTGCCGTTGGTTCACCCTCCAATGGCCGCCGCGGCCGGCACACTGCGCTGATCCGAAGCCAGGAGCCAGGTGCTTCTCCTGGTCTCCCATGCGGGTGCAGGGCCCAAGCACTTGGGCCATCCTCCACTGCCTTCCCGGGCCATAGCAAAGAGCTGGCCTGGAAGAGGGGCAACCGGGATAGAATCCGGTGCCCCAACTGGGACTAGAACCCGGTGTGCCGGCTCCGCAAGGCAGAGGATTAGCCTGTTAAGCCATGGCGCCGGTCAACCTTGAGAAATTTTTTCTGTCTCACATGCAGATGTACCAATGGGCATTTTTTGTCTCATTGAGGGCATATCAATGTTGTTATAAACGCACAGTATTTATACACAAAATCAACATGAAATAATGCACTTTTGAGTAGTGAGATTTGCAAGACAATGCACAAAACAAATTAGAAGTACCTAAAAGTCTTTTCATAATTTCATACTTCCAGAACTTGAAATGATGTGAGGATGAAATACACAGCATAGCAAAATTGTAAAAATAATGCTGATTATTTTAAATAGAAGAGGAGAAGAAAAACAACAGCAAAAAGTAGCCTGGTATTCAGGGGTAGGCATTTGGTGCTTTGGTTAAGTGATTGAGATACCACTTGGGCACCACATCAGAGTGCCTTGCTTTGGGTCTTTACTGTAAATAATAAGAAAATAACGATACTTTTTGGCAAAAGTTATTATCTCTGAAAGGTTGAGAACTAATTATTAAAGCAGTCAGAAAAGAAGACAATAAATACGAATACTATTAAAGTAATTCTGATATACTGTGCCAAGATTATTTTGGTATTGTAATAGGAAAAATTTGCCAAATGCTGTTGATGGTCAGATACAGAATGAATTTTTTTTTACTCTCTCATCATGAGTTTTCCACCATGAATTAAGGTAATGTCAATTGTAATACCAAACAGTTTGCAGATTCATTGGCAAAGTAACATTAAGAACTCATTTCTTATCATTTACTACTCTAGTGTGGTTATTCCTTATTAGGCAGCTTTTCTTCAAGAGGGGATTCAGGAGTCAAGGGTATTTTACTTTCTGCCTTTGTTATTCTGCTCCTGGGTGTCTTCTGTCAGCCATTCAAAAGCGGAAGGATGGTGGAGGGTCCTGGCTAGACACTACCCTCACTTTCCAACATTCTAGCAGCTAGACCTTGCTTATATTTCAGAGCTAACTGGGGAGGGAGGCTGGGAAATATATCTCGATTTGTGCTCTGGATTATGAGGAACTTGTTAGATCAATGACTACCCGACATTGCTTAACTGGTCATTCTAGTATGAGGGGCCATGGGGAAAGTATATATTTTGGTAAATAGACTATTCTGAACTACCCCTGTGCCAGCATATACTTTTTTCTTTTTTAAGTGTTTGATGATGGTGAGATATGAGGTATGGGAAACCAGCTATGCTAGACATTTAATGAATGCATATCCCAAAACTAGCTATGCATAATTGATTTAATCACAGGTTGGACTTTTTTTTTTAACGTTTGGAAATGGGGTTGTCTTTACATGCTCTTGTGTCTGCTCATGTCTGTGTAAGAGAGAGTTTTGGGTATGGAGATTATTGAGATGCTTCAGGAAAATGTTAAATTAGAACTATAGTTAAAAATAGCTATTGGAATATATAATTTAGTTCTGTAGATTTGCAACAAATGTTAATTTTTTTTTATTGAACTTAGTAAGGTAAACATTAAAATAGATTCTTATTAACTTAAATATTGAATCTATTCTAGGAAATCTAAATTTAAGTCAGAATGGTAGAGGAAAACTTAAGAACATAACATACTAATGGAATCATAATGTAATTGCTTATCACACTGGAACAGGAATTAAAATTTTGGAAAATATGTAAATTGATCTCTTTTTTCTCTGGTAAATTATTTTGTGTATCAGTATTCTGAGAGCATTTTCTATTTATTTGCCGAGTCATTGCCTGAGTCAGTGGCAGGGCTCATTATCATAACCATTGTTGTTTTGTAAAAAATAGATAAACCATTTTCTTATCCATGATTTAAGTGAAAACTAGCCAAAGAAACATGCTGCATTTTTAGGTCGTGGAGATTGGTCTTTCCAGTATTGGGGCAAAATAACACAAGGTGATTATATCAAACTATAAACTTGGCTGTATAAAATAGTTAAAACCACTATCAAAATTCCAAGTGCATTTTGAATTAGGCACTGAATACGGAGCTTTAGCATGTGTGCTCATGTGTGTACCCTTGTCTGTGAGTATTCCTATGTGCTTTTGCTTTTACTTGAAATGATTATTCTTAGTATGGAGAAACTTCATCAGTTGGTGATCCGGGAAAGCCAGGGTCTATTATGAATATGGCCAAGACTCATTTAACATTTTCAGATTAAAATTTGTAGCAGAAGGTGGCATTGTGGTACTTATACCCTAATCTACTAAAAAGGGTAAGAATTGAAAAATCTTGGCATATTACATAGTGAAACTTTCCAGGCTTTATGACAGAATTGTGTTAAATATACGTTGGATGATAACTATTTTCACTTTCCCAAAGCCAACCTTTGAAATGGCAAAACAGTAAATATAAGCTTTTTCTTTGCTCAGCACTTTAGTAATTTTAGGTTTGTACTTCAAAATAATTTGAACCTGTTTTACAGATGTTGCAGTATTACAGTCTTCACTTTATTTTGAAAATTTCAAACCAACAAAAAAAGTGTAAAGATTCATAAAATGGGGCTCGCATTGTGGCACAGCGGATTGAACCGCCACCTGTGATGTGTCCAATTTGAGTGGTTTGGGTCCTGGCTGCTACACTTCTGAACCTGCTCCCTGCTAATGTGCCTGGGAAAGCAGTGGGTCCCTGCCACTCACAAGGGAGACCCGGGTAGAGTACCAGGCTCCTGAGTTTAGCCTGACTTAGCCCCAGCCATTGTGGCCATTTAGGGAGAGAACCAGTGGATAGAAGATCTCTTTCTGTTTCTCTCCTCTGTAACTCTGCCTTTCTTTCTTTTTTCTTTTTTTTTTTTTAAAGATTTTTATTTATTTATTTGACAGGTAGAATTATAGACAGAGAGACAGAGAGACAGGTCTTCCCTCTGTTGGTTCACTCCCAGAATGGCCACAGCAGATGGAGCTGTGCAGATCCGAAGCCAGCAGCCAGGTGCCCCCTCCTGGTTTTCCACATGGGTGCAGGGACCCAACCAACCAGGCCATCCTCCACCATATTCCTAGGCCACAGCAGAGAGCTGGACCTGAAGAGGAGCAACCGGGACCAGAATGGCACCCATATGGGATGCCGGTGCTTCAGGCAGAGGATTAACCTAGTGTGCCATGACGCTGGCCCCTGGCTTTCAAATAAGTAAATAAATCTTTAAAAAAATTATAAAATGAACATGAATATTCCTTCTCTACATTTGCCAATTTTTAATATTTTTCTCCCTCCCATTCCTCATGTACCTTTTGGGGGAACTAGTTGAAAGTAAGTTACAGACATCATGAAACTTCATGAAATTTATGAATTATAAAAATTAATCTCATCCATACATTTTTATATAGCTATAATAATTCAATCCTAAATAATGATTATTAAATCAGAAATATCATTCAATGTAATCTATAAAAATTCTATAAAACCTGTACAATTTCTTCATTATCCTAAAAATACCTTTCCCCCATAAATTTGTCTCTTGTTTTTTAAATATTATTTATTTGAAAGGCAGAGTGACAGAGAGAAAAGGTAGTGGAGAAGAAAGAGAAAAAGAAAGATATCAGTCTTGCTTGTTCTGATTCACTCCCCAAATGTCTCCAGCAGGTGAGGTTGGGCCAGGCTGAAACCAGGAGGCATGACCGTATCCAAATCTCCCACATGGGTGGCAGAGGCACAAGTGCTTGGGCTATCATCCACTGTTTCCCAGGCATGTTAGCAGTGAACTGGATTGAAAGTGGAGTAGTTGGGACTTGAACCAGCATTTCAGTATGGAATGTGCGTATTCTGAGTGGTTTCTTAACCATGTGCCAGTCCATTTATCTCTTATAGTGTGTTTTTTTTACCAGGCTCCCCAACCCTCAGTTCTCGATTTTTTCTTTTTTAGATGACATTGCCTTTTTTCCCTTGTATGTAGGTCAGTGACATACAGAATATGTCCTTTATTCTCAGTATGCATGGTTGCTTATTCATTAGATTACATTAATTTATTTGGCAAGAATACCACATTAGGTGAAGCTGGACAGTCTTTACTGAATCATAACACAGGGGCAGGCACAAAATATCAGGTTATTTTGTTATTGGTAGCATTAAGCTTGGTCACTTGGTTAATGAAGTGAAAATCAGTATATTCCTTTGGTCTGTAGGTACCTTTTCCCCTTGTAAATATTAAGTACTCTGTGTGGTGATGCTTTCTGAGGTTATGAATATCTTCCTCTTTCACAACTTTGATCCAGTGGCTTTAGCATCCATTGATGATATTGCCTAAATCACTTTATACATGTGGGTTTGCAAAAATGATAGCTTAATTTGTCATTCCTTTAACATATATTGCTTGAATTTTACTGCTGTTAAAAGTCTTGACCTCTGATGAAAACTAATTTAGTTTAAATCACAACTATTAAGTCAGTTCCTGCTGGTTTAGATTTGAAGTGTAATATTTAACAAGCATTTCCAATAAAACAGTTAACTAGTGTCCACTTCAGATTCTGGATTTTCTTAAGAAACTACTTGGTAGTGTTTAGAATTATATTTCCTAGCTACTTGTAAGCACTTAGGGATTTTGACTGCTGCCTCTCATTCACAAGTCTTGGTATTTTATTTTGCCAGTTCCTTTAATTATGCTTAGTAGATTAGAAAATATAAAGGAGTACAAAAAAGTTTGTGGAAAATGGAATAAAGAGATAAACATAAAAATATAAACTTAATTTTTAAACAAAAGCCTCATCAAATTTTAGGGCAAGTGTTGTGGTGTAGTGGGTAAAGTTGCCACCTGCAACCCAGCATCTCATGTGGGTGCCAGTTTGAGTCCCAGCTGTTCCACTTCTGATCCAGCTCCCTACTGATGTGCCTGGGGAAGGAGCAGAAGATGGCCCAAGTGGTTGAGCCCCTGCACCCATATGGGAGACCTGGAAGGGGCTCCTGGCTTCAGCCCAGCCCTGGCAAAGGCAGCCATTTGGTGAATAAACCAGTGGACGGAAGATCTTTTTCTTTGTCTCTGTCACTCTAAAACTGTGCCTTTCAAATAAATAAATAAATAATTTTTGGAGGGAATTCCATTGAAAGCTTTTCTTGTCTGCAACTGATATGGACACATCAGTTTTGGCATCCATTGAGCAGAAAGTTTCCTTAACTTTACTTTTTGATCAGAATCGTGTAAACTGAACCACTTGGGATGTTTGTGGTATTGGCTGTTATTTCTGTTGTTAATTATTGCATGAACAAGATTAATTTTTGCTACATAAGTTGATGTATGATCATCTGCCATGGACTTTTATCTTCAATATCACATCCTTTTTTAAAAATTCCATTTGTAAACTGGTGATTTCTTTGGGTTATTGACCATGCAAAATTATGAGTGATTTCATCATTTTTCCAGCAAAGCTGTATCATTTATTTTATTTTTTTTAACAACAGATTTTCTTTTCTTTTTAAAATTTATTTATTTGCAAATTAGAGTTACACAGAGAGAGGAGAGGCAGAGAGAGAGAGAGAGAGAGAGGTCTTCCATCCGATGGTTCACTCCCCAATTGGCTGCAATGGCCGGAGCTGCACCTAGCCGAAGCCAGGAGCCAGGAGCTTCTTCCAGGATTCCCACGTGGCTGCAGGGGCCCAAGGACTTGGGCCATCTTCTCCTGCTTTCCCAGGCCATAGCAGAGAGCTGGATGGGAGGTGGAACAGCTGGGACTTGAACCAGTGCCCATATGGGATGCTGGCGCTTCAGGCCAGGGCGTTAACCCGCTGTGCCACAACGCCGGCCCCAAAGCTGTACCATAGATTAGATATTTGCACTTCAGTTTTTTTTTTTTCTTTTGAAGATTCATTTATTTATTTTAAAGGCAGAGTTACAGAAAGGAGCTGGAGAGGGAGAGAGCAAGTAAGCAAGCAGGTGTGCTTCCATCCCCTGGTTCACTCCCCAAATTGCCGCAACAGCCAGAGCTGGGCTGGCCTGCAGACAAAAGCCCAGAACTCGATCAGGGTTTCCCCTGTGGCTGGAAGGGTCCCAACCACTTGGACCATCTTCTGTGGTTTTCCCAGGCGCATTAGCAGGGAGCTGGATAGGGAAGTGGAACAGCTGGGATGCAAACCAGTGGTCTCACGGGATGCCAATATTGCAGGCAGTGGCTTAACAATGCTTGCCCCGTGTTGTTTCAGTTTTATCAGAATTTATGTTGCTCTGATAGGGGTTCTTTTTTTTTTTTTTTTTTTTTAATACAAATTTATTTATTTGAGAGGCAGAGTTACAGAGAGGGAGAGGGTTCACTGCCCAAATAGCCACAATGGCTGGAGCTGAGCCCATCTGAAACCAGGAGCCAGGAACTTCTTCCAGGTCTCCCATAGCAAGTGCATGGGCCCAAGCACTAGGGCCATCTTCTACTGCTTTCTCAGGTCATAACAGAGAGCTGGATCAGAAGTGGAGCAGCCAGGACTCGAACCTGCACCCATATGGGATGCTGACGTCGCAGGCAGAGGCTTAGCCCACTATGCCACAGCATGGGTTCCCGATAGAGGCTCTTTTTTTAAATTTAAATTTTATTTATTTTTTTGACAGGCAGAGTTAGACAGTGAGAGAGAGAAAGACAGAGAGAAAGGTCTTCCTTCTTCCGTTGGTTCACCCCCTAAGTGGCCGCTACGGCTGGCGCGTTGTGGCCGACATGCTGCACTGATCTGAAGCCAGGAGCCAAGTGCTTCCTCCTGGTCTCCCATGCAGGTCCAGGGCCCGAGGACCTGGGCCATCCTCCACTGCCTTCCTGGGCCACAGCAGAGAGCTGGACTGGAAGAGGAGCAACCAGGAAAGAATCTGGCGCCCCGACTGGGACTAGAACCTGGGGTGCCGGTGCCGCAGGTGGAGGATTAGCCTAATGAGCCATGGCTGCAGCCAGAGGCTCTTTTGAAACTGATGTTTTATTCTTAGTTCTTCAGACTAGATCTTTTTCAGACCTGTTGTAAGTTAGGGGGAATTTAATTTTGGGGCAAAATACTGAAATCCATGCTTTTTTTGTGTGTGTGATATGCATCTTCTGTGAATATTTTTGAAGACTCCCTCATATGCTCATGAACTAAGAAGAACCTTAACAAGAAAGGAATATATGGAACTTTGACAGAGTAGGATAAACTTATACGTGACTAAATTAGACAGTTATCTGGAAATAGAACCAATTTAGTTAAGGGTAAATTAATCATGGTTTAATTACAAAAGGAAAATAAATGATAAAAGTGACTATGTTTGTAAAACTTCACTTGAATTATACATTAAATAAACTCAAGCTCTTTTTTTTAAAAATTTTTATAAAGATTTATTTATTTATTTATTTGAAAGGGTGAGTTACAGAGAGCTAGAGAGAGGTCTTTTATCCACTGGCTCACTCCCCAGATGGCTGTGCCAGTCCAAAGCCGGGAGCCAGGAACAACTTCTGGGTCTCCCATGCGGGTGCAGGGGCCCAAGTACTTGGGCTATCTTCTACTGCTTTCCCAGGCCATAGCAGAGAGCTAGATCGGAAGAGAAGCAAGCCCGGTCTCCAATCAGTGCTCATGTGGGATGCTGGCACTGCAGGAGGTGGCTTTACCCCCTACGCCACAGCGCTGGCCTCTCAAGCTGTTTTACCAAGCAATGGAATATATTTCTAGTCCACTTTTCCTTGAGACCATTTGGTATTCATGTAAGGAATTCAAGCCAAATATTATATTGTTCTGCCTGTAGTTCAGGTTGAGGGGCCTTTGTACATTTGCAGCATAGGAAACTTAATGTGTCCAAAGAGAAAGTTATAAATTATAGAATGACATAAATTACAGTTTTAAGATGCTCTGTATCTTAAAAGTGGGAAAGGATGAGAAAGTTAAATGCAGGATAAAGAGTGATAATTGCCATTTTTCATAATTCACAAATCATTGATATGACAAAAAGCTAGAGACCAGTGATTTTTATTGAGAGAGAAGTTAGGAAGTGGCCAACTTTTAAAATGAACATGCATAGCAATAATGCCTTTCTGTTCAATGTTCAATAAACATTTATGACTTTTATTAATTATGAGTTAATTTATCATTTATAAGATAATTGATTATATTTAAATGTGTAACAGTAATGATATTTCTTCTTTGTTCTCTAGACTATCCACATAAATACGGTCCTCAGGGAGGCTGTGCAGATCATTCAGTATTTGAAAGAATGAAGAAGTACCAGATGACTGGTGTAGAGGAAGTAACACAGGTAAGGATTATAGCACTGGCTTACATTTAAGATATGGAAATGAAGTTGGGCAAAAATGTATGTTTTAGAATTTTGTAAGATTTATACTACTTTGGTAATATATATATATATACATTTTTATGTTCAAAGAATCCAGGAAACTTTTCAATAATAGAGAGGGGGAGCTAAGATTGAATGCAAGTATGTGTAACTTACAAAATATTATTACATGTCTAAAATTATACTCTGTGTTTCATTTTTCATCATAAAATAAAAAAATTGAATCTGAACTTGTGTTTTATATAAATGTAAGTATTTGCATTAATGTTAAAATTAGGGTTACCAACTTGCTATAATGTTCTTCAGTGTTCCCTGTTTTAATGATGAAAGTTCTATGTCTTTGGAAAAACCAAAATGGTTATTCACCCAAATACAAATCTCAGTGATTTTTGACATTTTAATTGCAAGAGGTTTTTTTTTTTTTTTCTTCCATTTGTCTTTTCTTCTTACTTTTGGCCTCTTTAAATCATAGGTGATGGGTTGTAGTTATTCAAAACATAAATTCACAGCAGGTGCTGTGGCATAGTAGGCTAAGCTTCCTCCTGCGGAGCTGGCATCCCATATGGGTGCCAGTTCGTAGTCCAGCTGCTCCTCTTCCAATCCTGCTCTCTGCTGTGGCCTGGGAAAGCAGTGGAAGATGGCCCAAGTGCTTGGGCCCCTGCACCAATATGGAAGACCCAGAGAAGCTCTTGGCTTTGGATCGGTCTAGCCCTAGCCATTGCAGCCATTTGGGGAGTGAACCAGTGGGTGGAACACCTTTGTCTATCTTTTCCTCTCTCTCTGTAACCCTGCCTTTCAAGTAAATAAATTAAATTGTTTAAAAAAATATTAAAAATAGCTTTAAAATGAGAAAGCATTTTTCTTTTATGATAAAATGTTTTTCATATGTTTTGTAAACCCTTTCTAAAAGTGGTATAGAAATGTTTTTTGAATTATTCAAATTTGTATTCAGATCTGTTTCTTAACATGCAAAATGGGATAAATAGTCTGTTTCAGATGAATTTTTGAGTATTAATTGAGACTTTATTCCTGCATTCATTAAACATGTATGTATTGATCTTCTATCATATGTAAGTGAATGATAGGTTCTAGGAATATGAAGGGATGTCAAAAAATTTGTGTAAAAATGGAATTCTATGCAAAATTTTCATGGATTCTTTGAAGTCCCCTTGTATGTGAAAATAAAGATGAAGGCTTGTTCTCAATTTATAGAGTAATTGGAGACACAAGAAACAATAAAGGATAGGAAGAGGTAGAAGAAAATTGAGCATAGGGTCATACTCTTCATACAAGAAAAGAATAGCTATCTTAGCCATGGAAGTATTTGAAGGTAATTATCAGAAAGTAAAAAAAGCAAATTAGTTTAGCCATGGGAAGATGGGAGGAATATTCCACACAGGAAGAACAATATATACAAAGAGCAAAGAAACAGAAAGATTAGTAAAGAATCTTTAACTTGGGGATAGGTCTATAATCTGGGAATCTAGTTAAAGGTTACTAAGTTGAGAAATAATAGTGGCTTGTACTAAGGTATTGACAATGTGGATATAGCGGATGAGACTATAGATTGCTAGACATGATAGAAAAGTTTAACAGAGTAGTTTGATGTAGCACTAACATACAGGAGTAGGCTGCATTTATGAATATCAGTAGTGTTCTACCAGAAATATAAAGAAAGAGATGACATGATGTATCACATGTTGCAGAATAAATGTAACAAAAGTTATTAAGACCTATATGAGGAAATCAGGAAACTTTCTAAGAAATACGAAAAAAGTTGCTTTTAAATAAATGGAAAAATATGTTAATGCAAAATAATACTTCATCTTACAAACATCCTATTAATTTTCTCCATATTGATTTGTAGATTCAATGCAAATCCAATACAAGTTACAACAGGATTATTCACAGTACTTCATAGATCTCTAAAATCTTATCCAGAAAAGTAAGGACTAGGAAGAAGGAGGGCCCATTTAAAGATGGTGAGCAAAAAAGGAGGAGTTGTTCTTGAAGGTATTGAGACTTATTATAGTAATTAGTAGTGTGATATTGTTAGCACAGGGATTATTTTAAAGGAATAATATTGGGTGCTTATGAGTAGATCTATACATGTATGAAACTTTGTTATATGATAGAGATGTAATCTCACATTAGGAAAAGTAGGGTCCATGAATAAATGGAGCCAGGAAAAATGCTTATTTATTTGGAAAAAAACTGAAGTTGGATCTCTATCATTAAATTTACCAGGTGGAATTTTTTAAAAAAGGTTTATTTATTTATTTGAAAGTCAGAGTTACATAGAGAGAGGAGAGGCAGAGCGAAAGGTCTTCCATCTGCTGGTTCACTCCTCAAATGGCTGCAATGGCTGGAGCTGTGCCGATCCAAAGCCAGGAGCCAGGAGCTTCTTCCGGGTCTCCCATGCAGGTGCAGGGGCCCAAGGACTTGGGCCATCTTCTACTGCTTTCCCAGGCCAAAGCAGAGAGTTGGATTGGAAGTGGAGCAGCCGGGACTCGAACTGGCACCCATATGGGATGCCAGCACTGCAGGCAGCTTTACTTGCTATACCACAGTGCTGGCCCCATCAGGTGGATTATTATTAAACATCTAACATGAAACCTTTGAAAATTTCTCTTTTCAGCTTTGCTAGAGTAATTGGTATCCCTCTAGACCTCATACAATAAATTACTAGAAAACTGAAGAAAATGCAGTATAAAAAACAAACATGGGAAAACAGACAGTGTAGGAGTAAGATCTTTGAAATGTAAGCTGTGCCTGCATAGGATGAGATTACACTAGAAAACTCCCAGATGAAGAAAAGATACTAGAGAGTTTATGAACTAGGTGAATACCAGAAATTACAGTTGGTATAGATCCCAAGGCATAATAGGAATAGCCAACTTAGCCTTCAAGTAAGGGCCACTCTAGATTTGCCCTAACCATGCAGAAAAACAAGCCTCAGTAAAGTCAAGGTGATTTTCAAATAAATTAGCTGGTTCTCAGAGGAAAAAAAAAAAAACAAAACAGCTCAGTAACACTGTTAAAGGAGGACACTGAATCCAGGTACTGTATATTTATTTTTTAAAGATTTATTTATTTATTTGAAAGAGTTACCGAGAGAGGGAAAGATCTTCCATCTTCTGGTTCATTCCTCAGATGACTACAGCAGCTGGGACTGGGCCTGGCCAAAGCCAGGAACTTCTTCTGGGTCTCCCACATGGATAGCAGGAGCCCAAGTACTTGGGTCATCTTCCGCTGCTTTTCCTAGGACATTAGCAGAGAGTTGGTTAGGAAGTGGAGCAGCCGGGACTCCAACCAGTGCCCATATGGGAGCTGGCGTCACAGGTGGTGGTTCTACCCACAGTACCGGTCCCCAGATACTGTATATTATAGAACACTGACAACATTTTACATTCAGAGAACATGACCATAGGACAAAAAACTGAAATTTCATTTATAGTCTGGAGAAAAACCACTCCAATTAAAACAGAGTTGTGAAATTACAGGCATTAGCAAACTAGGACTTTTAAATAAATATTATTGATAAGTTTGCAGAATTAAAGTCATGCACCCAAATAAGACAGAATAGAAGTCATTATAAAGAACCAAGTGAAACTTCCAGAATTGAAAAGTACATTATCTGAAGTGAAAAATTAAGTGGATATGCTAGAAACAGTTATTGCAGTTAATATGAAAAACTTGAATAAAGAACAATAAAAGATAGATCCACACACAGAGAGAAGATAATTGGAATCCAGAAATGGAAGAGATATAGAAAAAGGTATTTACAAATTAATACCTCAAAATATTTCAGATATGGGGGTTGGCGATGTGGCATACTAGGCTAAGCCTCCACCTGGGCACTGGCATCGCACATGGGCACAGGTTCATGTCTCAGCTACTCCTCTTCCGATCCTACTCTCTGCTATGGTCTGAGAAAGCAATAGAGGATGGCCCAAGTGCTTGGGCCCCTGCACCTATGTGGGAGACCTAGAAGAAGCTCCTGGCTACTGGCTTCACATCGGCCCAACACCAGCTGTTGTGGCCATTTGGGGAGTGAACCAGTGGATGAAAGACCTTTCTCTCTGTCTTTCCCTCTCTCTGTCTATAACTCTGCCTCTCAAATAAATAAATAAATAAATAAATAAAATCTTTTAAAATATTTCAGATATGAACAAAAAATTTCAATCTGTGGTCCAAAAGCTCAATGAAACTCAAGTGGGTGGTATAAACACAAAACCATATGCGGGTATACTATAATTAAGTTACTGGAAACAACTGAAAATGAGAAAATCATAAAGATAGCCAGAGAAGAGATTACTTGTTTTTAACAGGGAAGCAAGTGTTGTTAATCACTTCTTATTGTGCAAAACAAACCAGAGACATAGAATGGCATCTTAAAGTATTGAAGGAAAATTGACAAGCAAAGATCCTGTGCTCTGTGAAAATAATTTTCCTTTTTTAAAAAAAGATTTATTTATTTATTTGAAAGGCATAGTTACAGAGAGGCAGAGAGAGAGAGAGAGGGAATCTTCCATCCGCTGGTTCACTCCAAATGATCGCAACAGCTGGAGCTGGGCCACCCGAAGCAAAGAGCTTCTTCCGGGTCTCCCACGCAGGCGCAGGGGCCCAAAGACTTCGGCCATCTTCTATTGCTTTCCCAGGCCATAGTAGAGAACTGGATCAGAAGTGGATCAGCCAGGATTTGAACCTTGTAGGATTCTTGCCCTTGTGGGATTCTGGCACTGCAGGCAGCGGGTTTACTCACCATGCCACAGTGTCAGCCCTGAAAATAGTTTTCCAAACTGAGTGCAAATTAAAATTTTTTTAGATGAATAATGACAGAGAATTTGTTTCTAGCAGATGCACACTGTAAGAAAATGTTAAAGGTGTATCTTCAGATAGAAGGAGGATACCAAAGGATTTAAAAAACTTCTCTAAGAGATAATTACTTAAAACTAATAACAATATGTAATGAACTAAAAATTTATGATAGCACAAGGGACAAGAAAGGGAAGAATGGAAGTATATTGTGTATGTGTATATATACATATATATATTTGTACTTTTTAAAAACATTGTTTTATACTATATCTTTCACATATGATGTGATTTTTGCAAACCCTCAAGGCAGAGCCCAGTGAATTGTGGTCTGTGTACAAACTGGTATATTCTGTAAATAAAGCTGTAATGAAACCCAGCCACACTCATTCATCAGTGCATAGTCTGTTTACATTATAGTAGCAGAGTTGAATAATTGTGACACAGACTATGCAGTCTGAAGATCTGAATATTTGTTGTCAAGCTGTTTAAGAAGGTTTGTAGGAATGTCCTATGTCCTGGAGCAACCACCAAAAAAAAGAAGGGGAAGTGTTGTTAACAGGTCAATAAAGGATAAATGAAATAGCCAGTTAATCCAATGTAAAGTGGAATAGACTGAAACGAACAAAGGACAGATGATACAGATGAATAAATATCAAGATAGTAAGCTTAAATCTAACCAGATTGCTGATTGCATTAAGTACAGAGCCTAAACACATTAATTAAACAGCTTGGATGGTTAGAGTGATTAAGGAAGCATGACCCAGTCTGTCTAACAGAAATGGCAATTTAAGTGTAAAGACACAGTTTAAGAGTAAAAGGAGAGTAAAGCATATATATCATAAAAGCAGTAGTTAGAAGAATGTTAGGGCCGGCGCCGTGGCTTAACAGGCTAATCCTCCGCCTTGCAGCGCTGGCACACCAGGTTCTGGTCCTGGTCAGGGCGCCGAATTCTGTCCCGGCTGCCCCTCTTCCAGTCCAGCTCTCTGCTGTGGCCCAGGAGTACAGTGGAGGATGGCCCAAGTCCTTGGGCCCTGCACCCGCATGAGAGACCAGGATAAGCACCTGGCTCCTGGCTTTGGATCAGCGAGATGCGCTGGCCACAGCGGCCATTGGAGGGTGAACCAACGGCAAAAAGGAAGACCTTTCTCTCTGTCTCTCTCTCTCACTATCCACTCTGCCTGTCAAAAAAAAAAAAAAAAAAAAAAGAATGTTAGAATGATCACATTAATATTAAGAATATATTTTCATTATAAATTATCACTAGAGACAAAAAGGGACATTTCATAATGATAAAGTATCACTTTATCAAGAAGAAATATTGATTCTAAATGTTAGTTAATAGTGCAGTTAATAGAATTATGTAATGCATGAAGCAAAAACTGATAGGAGAAATGAAAAATATCACAGTGCATAGCTGGAAGTCACATTCATTTTCTTTATAAAAAATGTTCTTATTCTGCTTATATGAAAGAGAGACAAAGAGAGGGAGGCTGGGCAGTGGGAGCAGATATCTTCCATCTTATGGTTCACTCATTCCTCCAGTGCCTGCAGCAGCCAGGGCTGAGCCAAGCTAAAGCAAGGAGCTAGAAACTCAATCTAGGTTTCTCATGGAGGTGGCAGGGACTTGGCTATTTGAGCCATCATCTGCTACCTCCCAGAATATGCATTACCAAGCAGCTGGACTGGAGAGGGGCCAGGAATTGAACCCAGGCAGACTGATATGGAATGCCAAGCATCCCAAACTGCTGCTTAACCCCTGTGGCAAATGCCCATCCCCAGCCATACTCCTTCCCTCCCGTTCCTCCCCTCCTCCTTCTTGCCCCACTCCCTACCTACTTGAAAGGCAGAGTGACAGATTGAAAAAAGGAGGGACTTATCATCCTGGTTCATCCTCAGGAAAGCCAGGGCTGGGCAGGGCTTTAGCTGGGAGTCCAGAACTCCATCCAGATCTCCCATGTGAGTGGCAGAGTCCTAAGCAAGCACTTGGGCCATCATCTGCTGCCTTCCAAGCTGCTTTAGTAGGAAGCAGGAAGCTGGGTCAGAAGCAAACTAGCCAGGACTCAAACTGACTCTCTGATAAGGGATGCAACCATCCCAAGCAGTGGCTTAACCCACTGTGCCACAATACCTGCTCCCACACTCATTTCTTAGTAGACAAATTGGTAGATTGAAAGAGCAAGTGAGAATATACAACACTGAATACCACTGTCAAGCATTGTGACCTAATAGACATTTATGAAATTCTTCACTCAACAATGGTAAATTCTTTTCAAGTGCATGGGTAACATTTGCTAAACATGAAATAAGTCTTGATAAAGGATTGAAATGATACAAAATACTTAGATTTAAAGAGAATTCATTTGGAAATCATAACAAAAATTCCCACGTGTTTAGAAATTAATAATTCAGGCCGGCCCCTCGGCTCACTAGGCTAATCCTCCGCCTGCGGTGCCGGCACCCCGGGTTCTGGTCCTGGTCAGGGCGCCGAATTCTGTCCCGGCTGCCCCTCTTCCAGTCCAGCTCTCTGCTGTGGCCCAGGAGTACAGTGGAGGATGGCCCAAGTCCTTGGGCCCTGCACCCCATGGGAGACCAGGATAAGCACCTGGCTCCTGGCTTCGGATCAGCGCGGTGCTCCGGCCGCAGCGGCCATTGGAGGGTGAACCAATGGAAAAGGAAGACCTTTCTCTCTGTCTCTCTCTCTCACTGTCCACTCTGCCTGTCAAAAAAAAAAAAAAAAAGAAATTAATAATTCAGATTTGGAACCATTTTGAACAGACTGATAAAAAGGCCAGAGTGAAATTTGTGAGATTCTGCCATAGTGGTCTCAAAAGGGGATTTAAAACTTTAAGTGATCATATTAGAAAAGAACAATCTAGAAATCAACCAATAAGCATCCACTTTAAACAACTAGACTAGGAAGTAAAAATTAAACACTAAATAAATAGAAAGAATAAAGTAACAAGTAATATGAATATATGTCAGTGATCTATAAAATAAGCACAGAAAATCAGTGGGAAAGATCAGTGCAGTTGATAAACTTCTAGTTAGTATGAACAAGAACTAAAGAAAAACACAAAGGAATTAAGTTAAAAAGGGTTAATACTGTAGACATTAGAATTTTAAGTGTATTTTTAAAAAGATTTATTCATTTATTTATTTGAGAGGTAGAGTTACAGATAGACAGAGGGAGAGACAGACAGAAAGGTCTTCCTTCTCCTGGTTCACTTCCCAAGTGGCCACAATGGCCCTGAGCTGTGCTTATCTGAAGAACTTCTTCCGGATCTCCCACTTGAGCTCAGGGGCCTAAGCACTTGGACTGTCTTCTTCTGCTTTCCCAGGCCATCACGGAGAGCTGGATTGGAAGTGGAGTAGCTGGGACTGGATGCTGACACTGTAGGCCAGGGCTTTAACCTGCTACACCACAGCGCCGCCCCCTAAGTGCATATTTTGAGCACTTTAAGCCATTAAATTCAGTAATACTAGTTTAATGAGCAAATTCCTTTAAAGAACCATATTCAGAATAATAGTGCAAGCAATAATAGTCTGTGAGTATGTATGGATAATGTTAAATTGATATGTAATAATTTTCTATCAACTAAAAGCCCCAATATAATTAAGAAGGAATACTAATCATATAAAGCTCATAAAAAATTAAAACAGCACAGTTTTATAGGACCAGTTTGATATTCATACCAGATTAAGACATTACAGGAACCTAAACTGCAGTCCGGTATCTTTCATGAATATAGATGCATCTGTTTTTTAAATTTTTATTCATTAATTTTTATTTTATTAGAGTGGCAGAGAGAAAAAGACAGAGATGCAAAGAGGTGTTTTTCATCCATTGGTTCATTCCCTGAATGCCCACAATAGCCACAATTGGGCCAGGCTGAAGCCAGGAGTCTAGAATCTACTTCAGATTTCCCACGTAAGTGGTAGGAATTCACATTCTTAAACTACAACGTGCAGCTTCCCTGGAGGTTTGTTAGCTGAATAGGAAGTGGACAATCTAGGACTCAAACCCAGGCACACCAATATGGAATATGAATGCCCCAAATACCTGCCTTGATGCAACATTTCTTAGGCAAAAAAGTGGTAAGTGAATTCCAACAATATGTGAACAATGTAACACATTATAGGTAAATAGGATTTTATCAGAAATTGCAGATTGATTTTTAAAATCAATTTAATCTGACATCTTAACATAATAAAACAAGGAAACTCCCATGGTTATTTCAGTGGACTAGTGAAATCACATTTATCAAGTTTTATCACCTATCAGTTGGCAAACTAGAAGTAGACAGAAAACTCCTGTAACTGTTAAGAGCTTCTGTAAAAAACCCTATAGCTAACATAATACCTGGTAGTGGATTGAGACTTATCCTTTTCCCTGGAGACCAGGAAGAAAGTAAAGATGCAATTCTAACTTCTATTCAGCCTTGTACTCACAGTCCTACTCTGCACAATAAGGCGAGAAAAAGAAGTGAAAGACTTATGGTTTGTAAAGGAAGTTCACAGGTGACATAAAGAGTATATCTAGGGGCCAGTGCTATATTGTAGCTGGTAAAGCTGCTTCCTGCAGTGCAGACATCCCATATGGGCACTTGTTGGAGTTCTGACTGCTCCACTTCCAGTCCAGCTCTCTGCTATGGCCTGGGAGGGCAGTGGAAGATGGCTCAAGTCCTTGGGCCCCTGCACCTGCGTGGGAGATCCGGAGGAAGCTCCTAGCTCCTGGCTTCGGATCAGTGCAGCTCCGGCTGTTGCAGCCATCTGGGGAGTGAACCAGCAGATGGAAGATCTTTCCCTCTCTCTCTGCCTCTATCTCTCTGTAACTCATCCTTTCAAATAAAATAAATGAATTAAAAAAGAGTATATCTTTGGGTGGAGCCACAGCTCACTAGGCTAATCCTTTTCCTGCGGTGCTGGTACACCGGGTTCTAGTCCTTGTTGGGGCGTCGTTTCTGTCCCGGTTGCTCCTCTTCCAGTCCATCTCTCTGCTGTGGCCCGGGAGTGCAGTGGAGGATGGCCGAAGTGCTTGGGCCCTGCACCTGCATGGGAGACCAGGAGGAAGCACCTGGCTCCTGGCTCCTGGCTCCTGGCTCCTGGCTTCGAATCGGCATAGCGCCAGCTGTGGTGGCCATTTGGAGAGTGAACCAACGGAAGGAAGACCTTTGTCTCTGTCTCTCTCTCTGTCTATAACTCTACCTGTTTAAAAAAAAAAAAGTATATCTAGAAAATCCTAAAGTATCTGGAAAAAAGTTACTAGAATTAATAAGTAAATTTATCCTAGACTTAAGACACAAAGTCAGTATACAAAAACCAATTGCATTCTGTGCATTTGTAGTGAACATTTAGAACATGAAGTTTTAAAAAGTTATTTGAAAATAGCATCAAAAATATAGAATACTGAGAATAAATTTAACAAAATATGTGCAAAATGTGTACAGAAAAAACCACACAATGTTGCCAAGAAGAATTAAGATTATAAGTAAATTAAGAAAGATTAGAAATATAGTATATTCATGGTTGGAAGACTCCATATGTCCATCTCTGCAAATTATCATGTAATGTACTCTGCATTGAAAAAACTAGTGGGGATTTACCTATTAATTGAAAATCTGATTCTAAAAATTATAGTGAAATTTAAAGGATGTAGAAGGATCAAAGCAGTTTTTGAAAAAGAACAAAATTGAAAGACTTATGCTACCTGATTTTAAGAGTTATTACAAAGCTGCAGTAAATCAAAGTAGTGTAACCTTGATCTAAGGATAAACATATGGATCCATGGAGACAATGAAGTTCCTAAGTTTAGCTGATTTTTGTAATGGTCTCAAGGAAATTTAGAGGGGAAGAAAATAGTTTTTTGACAAATGATACTGGAATAGTTGGATAACCATATGAAAAAAAATTGAGCCTTACCTACACTTCAAACTTTACACAAAAGTTAACTATAAATATGTAATGGACTTATATGCTGCAAAGTTGTAGGAAAAAGGAGAAATTTTTGTAGTTGTAGGGTAGATAACATTTCTTAGAGCACAAAAATATTTATAAACTGAACTTCATCAAAATAAAAAACTTCAGTTCAAAAAGTACAGTTAAGAGAATGGGAAAACAGGCCATAGGCTGTGAGTCAAATGTCCAAAACACATCTATTTGGCCAGCACCGTGGCTCAACAGGCTAATCCTCCGCCTAGTGGCGCCGGCACACCGGGTTCTAGTCCCGGTTGGGACGCCGGATTCTGTCCCGGTTGCCCCTCTTCCAGGCCAGCTCTCTGCTGTGGCCCAGGAGTGCAGTGGAGGATGGCCCAAGTCCTTGGGTCCTGCACCACATAGGAGACCAGGATAAGCACCTGGCTCCTGCCTTTGGAACAGCGCGGTGCGCCGGCCGCAGTGCGCCAGCCGCGGCGGCCATTGGAGGGTGAACAAATGGCAAAAGGAAGACCTTTCTCTCTGCCTCTCTTTCTCACTAGCCACTCTGCCTGTCAAAAAGTAAAAAAAAACAAAAACAAAAACAAAAACAAAAAACAACAAAAAAACCAAAATGCATCTATTTGACAAAAGGTTTCTACTCAATATAAAAAGCTCCCATTAGTCAGTTTAAAAATATATGTATACCCCAATTAAAACATGGATAAACCGTTTGACTTTTCACAAATGAAAATATTAAAAAATATTTTGGATTCTGAAGTAAACATTTTGAATAAGGCAAAATCTTTCACTATAAAAAGATTGATATACTCATTATATGAAAATTAAAAGATACCTTAAAATGAAAATATTATAAACTTTTAGAAATATTCACGGTAAATAAAATTAATACAGAGTTATTTTTAAGAAAGAAGTACTCCTGCCCAGAACAGTTAATACAAACCAATCTGACTTCAAAATATAAATATTTAAAATATTAGTCTGTTTTATATACATTTATATGTTTATGTTTAGATGTATGTGTGTATATTTCATTAAATTTTTTTTTTCTTTTAAAACTTGAGAGACAGAGAGACACATGTAGAGACATACGGGCAGAGAGAGAGGCTTCATTCCTTAAGTTTCCTAAATGTGTGCAGTGACCAGAACTGGGCTGGGCTGAAGCCAGATGACAGTAATTTTTTTTAAAAAGATCCCAAATGTCTGCAAAGGTTGGAGCTGGGCCTATCTATCTAAAGACAGGATCCAGGAGCTTATTCCATGTCTCCCACACGGACACAGGGGCCCAAGCACTGAGGCCATTCTCCTCTACCCTGCTAGGTCATCAGCAGGGAGCTGGATTGGAAGTGGAGCAACCAGGACTCGAACTTGTGCCCACATGGGATGCCGATGCTGCAGTTGGATGCCCACCCCACTATGCCATAGCACTGGCCCCATATTCAATCAAGGTCTTTCACAAGTGTCAGAAACTCATTTTTTGTTTTTAAATAGGTGACTTCCTCTTAACAGATCTTTCCTACATGTCTTCTTTTTTTTGTATAGTTATTTATAATTCATTTGCAAGAGTGCCAGAGAGAGAAGGATAGCAGAGAAAGAGATCATCCATTTGCTGGTTCATTCCCCAAATGCCTACAATAATTAGCACTGGACCAGGTTGAGGCCAAGAGCCAAAGTACTTTGGCCATCTGTTACCTTCCAGGTGCATTAGCCGGAAGCTAGAGATTGGAACCAGAGGAACTAGCATTCAAGCTGGCACTCTAATATGGGATGCAGGTTACCCAAGAAGTGGCTTAGTCTGCTGCACCATGACTCCTGTTCTGAAACTCAATTTTTTGAGCAGTCACTGATGCCTTCTAGGATCTGCGTTAGCTGAAAGTGAGAATCAGAATTGAGAACTGGATGTTGAACCCAGATATTCTGATATGGGACAGAGGAGCCTGAATCACTAGGCTAAAGTTCCTCCCATGTCTGTATATCTGTTTAAATGCACTGTAAAGATTAACAAGGCCTAAAGAATTACTGGGCCAGCATCTTAGGAAAAAGTATATACCTAGAAAGATGAGCCTGGCATTTGGGGTTACCTTTTCTTCCCAGTTCCTTGGGAGGTGGCTTGGAGACAGAGAAGGCCATTAGAACTGTTCAGACTCATGAGACTAAGGATGACAGTATTGTATAGGGTTCCCAGTAAAACTTTAGGTTGGGATCTTGAAGGACTGTTACCCATAGGTAAGGATAAGTTAGAAAGTATGCAGCTTCTCACAGAAAGTTAAGCCCACACCACACCTCAGTTCCTGATTGGATGGATTGAAGTGATATAGGATTACTAGTGCAGCAAACCTAATTGCTTGCCATATGTGAAAGTAAATCTCTTGAGAAAGGTAGCATTTACTGGAGGATTCAGATTCTGTCTGTGGTTTTCTTTACACAGTTCGCCCTTGGTATCTGTTGGGTGTTGCTTCCAGGAATCCCTACAGATACCATAATCCTCAGATGCTCAAGTCCCTTATATAAAATGGTATAGTATTTGCATATAACCTGTGTATACCCTCCATTATAGTTTAATCATTTCTAGAAGACCTGTAATACCTAACACAGTGTCAATGCTATATAAATAATTGTTTTAATGTATTTTTAGAAAAAAACATTTTAGAAAAAAAATGTTTGTACATATTCTGTATAGGTACATTTTTTCATTGAATATTTTTGCTTTGAGAATGATTGAATCCTTTGATGCTGATTCCATGAATTTGGAGGCCCCACTGTACATTTTCTGGTACTCAGTTCAAAATAAGCAGAATATGAATAAAACAGCATGGTGGATGACCTGCACTCATGTGGGATACTGGTGTCGCAGGTGGCAGCTTAATCTGCTGTGCCACGATGCTGGCCCTGAACAATTCAACAGGCCAAAGATAAAGAACTTCAAGGTAGCTGGATGATGAAATGATCAGACACTAACTTGAATATGTTTAGATTTATAAAGACAAAATCTTAAATATCAGTAGAAAATAAAAATATGAGCAAAAGAATCTGATGGAATTTTAAACTTGAAAAATATATCGATCAGTCAATATGTGGATTTAGATCTGGATGGCATGCCATAAGAGAACAGAACAAACCTTTTAGAAACAGATGGATGGAAAATTCAAAAAGGAGCATAAAAGGACTAGATAATATATTAAAAATGTCTAATATAAATACATAATTGGTGTCCTCAAAGGAGAAAAATGGATAGTCAAATAAAGACAGATAATAGCTGTGAATTTTCCAAATATGACTGAGGGACATCAGAAAACAAATCCAGTAAGCATTGTAGTTAGGATAAAATATCACCATAATACATTATTAGAAAACTCTGAAAACTGATGATATAATCTTAAGAGCAATGGGTGCTTCTGTATATAAAGAGAATTGAAAGTGAATCTTGATGTGAATGGCAGGGGAGAGAGAGCGGGGGGTGGGAGGGAAGTTATGGGGGGGAAGCCATTGTAATCCATAAGCTGTACTTTGGAAATTATATTCATTAAATAAAAGTTAAAAAAAAAAAAAAGAGCAATGGGTGGCGGCCGACACTGGCATGGCAGGTAAAGCCACTGCTTGCAGTGCAGGCATCCCATAAGGGCACTGGTTCAAGTGCCAGCTGCTTCACTTCCAATCCAGCTCTCTGCTATGGCCTGGGAAAGCCATAGATGGTCCAAGTTCTTGGGCCCCTTCACCCACATGGGAGACCCGGAGGAAGCTCCTGGCTCCTGGCTTCGGATCCGTGCAGCTCAGGCCGTTGTGGCCATTTGGGGAGTGAACTAGTGAAAGGAAGACTTCCCTCCCTCTCCCTCTCCCTCTCTCTGTCTCTCTCTCTCTGCCTCTCTGTTAACTCTACCTTTCAAATAAATAAATCTTTAAAAAAAAAAATAGGTGGAAAAAATTTCACTCTACTTCAAAAAAGCAACAGTAAAAATGACAGCTCATTTTTCTTTGGAAAAGCTTGAAACCGAAGACAATGGAATGTGCCGAAGCAGTGTAACTACCATCCTAGGATGCTGTACTTAGTGAAAATCGGTGAAAGTAAAATCAGGATACTTCAAATTGAGAATATAACCAGAAGACCATGTTAAGAGGTTTAATTCTAGTGAAAAATTGTGGGCTTAGATGATGAACTTGTAGGTAAATGAGATTGGACTCATTTGAGGATGGACGATAAACCATGTATATGAGGGGGTTTTTCAAAAATTCATGAAAAATGCATATTATGAAAAAACTATGCATGGGTTTAAAATTTTTTTCCTCAAAATTTAAGAACAATTTTAAATGTCTTAATTCCATTTTTCTAGAAACTTTTTGAAGTACCCGCATATATCTGTATTTATGAATATATAATGGGAAATAAATTGAGAATCTGGTATTCAGTTCAAACCAACTAGCGTATGAATAAAACAGCATGATGGATAACCAGCACTCATATGGGATACTCACACTGCAGTAAAATACTTAACTAAAAAGTAAACAGAGGGGAATGGCTAGAATATTAAAAACCAAAAATCCAAAAGAAGTCAAGAAAAAGAAGAAAGAAAATATAGAAACAGGCAAAAGAAATGAAAATAAGTAATAAAAATGTAGTTTTAAACTGAAATATACCAGTAATTATATTAAAGGCACATGGATTTAATGTACCAATTAAGATAAGATCATCAGACTGGATTTAACAAAAACCAACAAAAATTGTTTGCTTTACAAAAGCCACCTCCAAAATACAAGGATATAGAAAAGTTGGAAGTAAAAGAGTACAAAACACAAAATTTGTGGGCGCAAATGAAAATTATATAGATTAATATCAAAGTAGATTTTAAGGTAAAGAGTGTTATGTTGAAACAGATATAATGATAAAAAGTTCAGTTCCCAGGATATTACAGCAATCTTAAATTTAAATGTCCTTAATTCCAAAACTTCAGAATATTTAGAACACAGTTGACAGATCAAAAAACTCTAGTAGAACACTCATATGATGGGAGATTTCAATCCACTATTCACAATCAGAAAATAATACCCAGTAAAGACGGGATGATCTAAACCACTTGACAAATAAACTTGACTACTATTATGTGCATTTCTCTAATTGAAAGAGTCTGTATTTCTTACTTAAGGTTGACTTCTTAAATTTAAAACCTTTTGTTAAAAAATATTTTTACATTAAAGCTTTTAATTTTTTTCTTATAGAGTAGAAAATCTTGGTATACGTGAGTACTGTCACTTTAATAGTAGCTAAGATTATGACTTTTGTATAGAATAATATGAGTATAAATATGCATATGAACTACATTATCAAAAATAATGTGCACTTGGAATGCTGTTCGATATTTGAATCATTTACAGACTCCACAAATTGCAACCTGGAAACCATCTCAATGAAAATCCTGATTAAAATATTATTAAAAAGAATACTTAGGGGATATTTCTCCCAAATGTGTTATTTAAGATGTAGTAATTAAGTTTTTCAGTAGTGTTGGTACTCATCTACAGTACAAAATTTTTAAAAAATAAATTTTTATGTTTAAGTTATATAATATCGTTATACATATGGATAGTAAAATGGTTACTGTAGTGAAGCAATTTAACATGTTCATCACCTCACATAATTACCCTTTTTTTGTGTGTGTGAAGCATGAGACAATATTTTAGTTTTGGATATATTTAAATGGAATTGTCAAATGAGAGGAAAGGCTTAAAATGTGAATGTAAATTTGGAATTGTGATAAAACTTAATTTGGGTTCTGTGTTACTTTGTCATCTAAAGGGTACTTTTAGATATTGACAAATGTTTGAGTGCTTGGATTCAGTAGCAGAGGTAACTCTGGAAAGAAATATTTGTAGTTATTTTCTTCTTCCTGGCAAGTCTCTGTTAAGTGATAACAATATAGTAAAGATAGTTTCTTACTTCAAAATTTATAACAATTTCTTATTTCCAAATTTCTATTCTGGTGGTGGAGTTGAGACAGCCATTGAACAAACAGTTCCCCAAATAAATATAAGGCTATAGTATGTAAGGGGCTTGGGTACATGATTCTGTGAAGTGCTATAATGGATGAATTGGCCATCCTGGACTCTGAAGGAAGACATTAATTAGATCTATGACAGGAGACAGGTGGTGTATTGGAAGATAGAAAAATGGCTTATGTAGCTATTCTATAGAGAACTAGAACTGAGTATTGTAGTACAGTTTCTTTGTTAAGTAATATGGAATGAAACAAAGCTGAATTGGTAAGTAGAAGCTGTGCAATGCTGATTTGGTGGAGCATATAAAGAATTTAGGGCTTTATCTTTAGAATAAAAGAAAGTCATTGAAGTATACTGTGCAGGTGGGTAACATTCAGACTTATATTTTGAAAAGATGGCTGTATTGATAATAGATTGAAGGCCACCATGGGTTGATTAAGTTGATCTTAACTGTGCTCTAAATAAGAAGTGTTGGTAGTGTGGGCTAGAGTAGTTGAGCTGGAGATAATAGTTAATTTACCTCAATTTGACAGGACCAGGTAGTAGATTGGGTAGTAGAGATGAGGTAGAAGATACCAAGATATTGGGATGGCATAGTGGTGTAGCAGGTTAAGCCTCTGCCTGCAATGCTAGCATCTCATATGGGTGCTGTTTTGAGCCTGGCTGCTCCACTTCCAATCCAGCTCCTTGCTAATGCCCCTGGGAAAGCAGCAGAAGATGACCAAAGTACTTGTGCCCCTGCACTTCATGCGGGTGACCCAAAAGAAGCTCTGGGCTTCTGGCTTGGCCATTTGGGGAGTAAACCAGAGGATGCAAGATCTCTGTCTCTCTCTTCATCCTCCCTCTGTAACTCTGCCTTTCAAATAAGTAAACATTAAATTTTAAAAAATAGAAGATACCAAGGTATTATAAATTATAAATTGCCATTAAGACTTGCTTTAGATTTAAATGAATACATATTAAGAAGTATGTTTGGAAGCAAATGTGGAGGAGTTGTTTGAATAAATAGTAAGTCAACTAAATGGAGAATATGAGACTGAAATAGTGTTTATGACATCAGAAATCTCTATGGTGCTACATAATAACACAGAGTATGAAATTGTTCCTATCCTTTAACTATGAAATTACAGTAGTGAAGCATACTAATGATCAGAAATGATTCTTTTTGATGTATAGACACCTCAAGAAGAACATGCTGCTAATGGTCCAGAACTCCTGAGGAAAAAACGTACAACTTCAGCAGAAAAAAATACTTGTCAGCTTTATATTCAGACTGATCATCTTTTTTTTAAATATTATGGAACACGAGAAGCTGTGATTGCCCAGGTATTTATACTTATGCAGTATTTTAACAGTTACCATATTGTTTTATTGTATCTATATTTTTCCTTCAAAATTAAAGTTAGTTTAATATATTTTTGGTATAAAAAGGTGTTTATATTTTCAGTTATGATGTGAAAAAATATAATTACACAGATAAAGACCAGTTAGGATATTTTACTGTTATTCGAAAGAGAGGACTAAGAAAATGATTCCTGGAGGAGATGATGAAACTGAAGCTTAGCGTTGAAAAGAGAGTTTAGTTATTTGTGATGTTCAGTATTTGTGATGTTAAAGGAGATAAGGAAAGAGGACTTGTTCGGAGCAGGAGCTTTGAACCCCTATTCTGTGCTTTCATTGTACTTAGCATATTTACATTCTCATTTGCACTTGTGTATTCTCAACCCTCATTAAAGTGTTCATGGTTTTTCAGGGTAGCCTTCAAAATGTTTAGTAGTGAGCATCCAGTGAGAGTTTAATGAATGCATTTTTGACTCAAAGGGTTTGAGTCTGAGAGGGTGGAGGTAGCACAAAGATAAATGATCAATTCATTTTGATAGTAGGGAGAAGCATATTTTTAGATATCTATAAAAGCCAGGGGATCACTCCCTTAGGGTACTGAAAATGTGGAACTGTAGCTTGAGGGATGATCAACTTTGGACTTTTTGCGTGAAATTAGAGGTCACAAAAGAGAGAGTTAATGTGGGGAGAGAGTGAAATGTAAAGAAACTGGGGGATATCTGTTTGTAGTCAGTAGGATGAGGAGGAAGAGAAGCTGGTGAGGAAAGACATGATAAAGAGGTAGGAGATTAAGTAACATTAGCCCAGGGATAAAAAAAAATTGCAAGACAAATGCATAGCTAATTGTGTCATAATGCAGGGATGTCGAAGAGAATGATCACAAGAAGTCGGTGATTTTTAGTTGCAGGAATGTTACTGATGAGGAATACATTGGCAGAGGCAGTGAGGATTTCAAGAAATGTGAAAATAACATGGAAATTATTAGAAATAACATGGACTATTTGGGGGGTAAAGGAGCCTCGGGAACACATGAGCAAGTTGGTCAGAAGAGGAAGACAATTCAGCAGAGAATCAATGTAAGAAAAAGAAGTTTTAATGTTTTTGAAGAAACACAACGTTCTTGAAGTTCCAGAAAGGGATAGGGTCAGGAATAAAGAAAAGTTACCCTTTGAGGAAGATGAAGATGAATAAAGATGGGTGATTTGAAGGTAAAGAGAGAGAGGGACATCAGGATACACCCCCAAGAAAGTATGAGGTGTAATTGTCTGGGGAACCAGGGCCGCTGAGATGGAGTAGAAATAGTGGGTACTGGCAAGAGTTTGCTAGGCCCAGCTAAAGTTAGCAGGAATTCATAATATACCCTGTTAGCATTTTTTATTATTGTTTATACAATTTCTTCAGAAATAGCTTTGAAAGTATGCTGGCACACACACATTTTCATGTTGATGGTAGCAAAGACTGCTGTGTGTGAGGTTGGGAAGGTTGTGTATAGAGTGGTTGAGAAGCCACAGAGTTCAGTTGGGAGTCAACAAGATAAACATGGTTTTTGTATTATAACACTACGCTTACCTGCTTTTAGGACTTAGTAAAATTGATTGTATCCTCTTTGTATTATTTCCTTCTTCTGCTCCACTACTAGAACAAAACCTCTATAAATTTTTAGAGACATCCTCTGTTTTGTTCACCAGTATACTTCCAGGACCTAAAACATGTGGGTAGTATATAGAATTTGGTCAGTAAAGTTTGTTACACATAGTAGTAGTGCAGCAATAGTAGGGCTATTCAGGGAATAACCAAGTGTCCTGATATTATCAGGGAAGTTTTTACAGAATATGTTTGAGCTGAGTCTGAAGTCTAAATAGGAAAAGATAATTTAGTCATAAGAAGCATGTAAAAAGGCATGGACATAGGACATTGTAGGATGAGTTGAGGAAACAAAAGTTTTTTTTTAATATGATTGAATTAAGAGTACGTGTGTGTTTTCCCAGAGAGGTATCTGGAAAAGATGGAAGCTCCCCTTTCAGCCCCAGCCCACTGATCTTTTTCATACTTCTTTTCAATGTGTGACGTAGACATTTTAAAATTGAATATTCTAGGACATGAGTAATTAGTAATTTTGGAAATGGGAATTCATGATCTTTTTCTATTTCAACATTGCTTCTAAAATGTTGTTCTTTTTATTTTTAAATCAATAGATATCCAGCCATGTAAAAGCGATTGATACAATTTACCAGACCACAGACTTCTCTGGGATTCGGAACATCAGTTTCATGGTGAAACGCATCAGAGTAAGGAAGCACAGTGGTTAAAAACATTAAAAAGTGGAACAATAAAGGCGATGTGTACAAGAAAAATGCTTGTTTGCTTACTCCCTATTTATGTATCAAAGAGTTTAAGTTGTGTCTACTGATGCAGTTTATCTTTATTCTTGGCCTTTTTGCCAAGTATACACAAGGATAGTTGGGTAATGATTTAGGAATAAGATTAATAATTGATAGAGCTTACAAACAGGAAGTTGACAAAATGCAGAACAGTATAATCTTCTTGAAAATTCACAGCTTGTTCTGACATACCGGGTTTTGAGGACTCCTTCAGGAAAGAAATGCATTTTGCCGGCGCCGTGGCTCAACAGGCTAATCCTCCGCCTTGCGGCGCCGGCACACCGGGTTCTAGTCCCGGTCGGGGCACCGATCCTGTCCCGGTTGCCCCTCTTCCAGGCCAGCTCTCTGCTGTGGCCAGGGAGTGCAGTGGAGGATGGCCCAAGTGTTTGGGCTCTGCACCCCATGGGAGACCAGGAGAAGCACCTGGCTCCTGCCATCGGATCAGCGCGGTGCGCCGGCCGCAGCGCGCTACCGCGGCGGCCATTAGAGGGTGAACCAACGGCAAAAGGAAGACCTTTCTCTCTGTCTCTCTCTCTCTCTCACTGTCCACTCTGCCTGTCAAAAAAAAAAAAAAAAAAAAAAAAAAAAAAAAAAGAAATGCATTTTTTCTAAATTAATTTGACCATGGAAACATCAATTGAGACTCCAAAAAAAACTGCAGAACATATTTTGAGAAATACTGATCCAGAGCCTCAGGGTTACTGCTTATTGATTTTAGTTACAAATTATAAATGAATGTTAAATTATTGACAAAATTAGACTTTCTCAAATATTTTTTGTATTTTAAAAACAAAAATATATAAATTTAAAATTTGAACTTAAAACTAGATATAGAAATATAGAGTACAGATATAAAAAATCCTTTGTCAAAGTATTTGCCACATTTTATACTGTTCTAATTTCCCTAAAATACAGTTGAGTAAATAAAATGTACCAGAAAGTTTTAACACATACATATATTTAATAACATTACTGAGGTGGTTTTTATTGTGATTTGTTTTAAGAACAAATAGGGTTTGTGGAGTTGCAATGCCATTGTTCATAATCAATTAGTTTTATGTATGCTGAGAGCATTATGTGCTCTTAAATGAACAAGCAGTATTGCTATTTAGTAGGCAAAGGAAGTAAGATACAAAGTGGAGAATACTGGGACACATTTTAGTGAAACACTTTTTTTTGAATAAAATGATTTGTATTATGAAGATATACAAGTATATAAGTGAATAATGTGACAGTTGGTTGTTTTCAGACCTTAGCTGAGATTAAAATTTTATTTTAAATCTATCTGTTGAAGATTACTTCTGACTCATTTAGTAATTTAAAGTTTCTGTTATGTCCACAAACATTTAAATATTAACCATCCCATTTTTTTTTTTTTTTAACATTTTTTGACAGGCAGAGTGGACAGTGAGAGAGAGAGACAGAGAGAAAGGTCTTCCTTTATTGTTGGTTCACCCTCCAATGGCCGCCACGGCCGGCGTGCTGTGGCCGGTGCACTGTGCTGATCCGAAGGCGGGAGCCAGGTGCTTCTCCTGGTCTCCCATGGGATGCAGGGCCCAAGCACTTGGGCCATCCTCCACTACACTCCCGGGCCACAGCAGAGGGCTGGCCTGGAAGAGGGACAACCGGGACAGAATCCGGCACCCCGACCGGGACTAGAACCCGGTGTGCCGGCGCCACTAGGCGGAAGATTAGCCTGTTGAGCCACGGCGCCGGCCAACCATCCCATTTTTAATGTAGATAACTAAAATTTAGATGCAGCTTCTGTTGGTAGTCAGTATTACAGAAATATCAGAATATTTCATTTCTGTTTTTACTGGTTAAAATATGCCTTTAAGCATGGGCTACTTATAATATATATATAATACTTGATTTTGTGTTAAATGACCATAACTGATTATTTTGGGTAATTTTTTTGATGATGACAATTTTTTTTTTGATAATTTTTTAAAAATTTTTTTTGATAGGCAGAGTGGACAGTGAGAGAGAGACAGAGAGAAAGGTCTTCCTTTGCCGTTGGTTCACCCTCCAATGGCTGCTGCGGCTGGCGCACCGCGCTGATCCGATGGCAGGAGCCAGGTGCTTCTCCTGGTCTCCCATGGGGTGCAGGGCCCAAACACTTGGGCCATCCTCCGCTGCACTCCCTGGCCATAGCAGAGAGCTGGCCTGGAAGAGGAGCAATCGGGACAGAATCCGGTGCCCTGACTGGGACTAGAACCCAGTGTGCCGGCGCCGCAAGGCGGAGGATTAGCCTAGTGAGCCGCGGCGCCGGCTTATTTTGGGTAATTTTTAATGGATAAACCAGATGTTCTGAAATCTACCCTTAGGCAATTGTCTTCAGAGGTGTTTTTGTCATCCTGCTTCTATAAATCTTCTTTGGTATGGATCATAAAAAGACCTGTAATTTTCATGTGTCAGCCATTGTATCACCTTTCCCTTACCACCAATGTTTCTAGTAGACTGTGGCTTGCCTTCCAGTAAAAGTCTTTGCTTTCATATGTATCCTTTTTTTTTTTTTTTTTAAAAAAGAAGATTTATTTATTTATTTGAAAGAGTTACACAGAGAGAGAAGGAGAGGCAGAGAGAGAGAGGTCTTCCATCCGCTGGTTCACTCCCTAGTTGGCTGCAGCTGCTGGAGCTGGGCTAATCCAAAGTCAGGAGCTTCTTCCGGGTCTCCCATGCAGGGGCCCAAGTACTTGGACCATCTTCTGCTGCTTTCCCAGGCCATAGAAGAGAGCTGGATCAGAAGTGGAGCAGCTGGGACTTGAACCAGCACCCATATGGATTGCTGGCACTGTAGGCGGCAGCTTTACCTGCTAAGCCACAGCACTGGCCCCTCATATGTATCTTTTTAAAACCTATGTCAAGTCTTATATGTAATTCCTTGGTTTACTTGGGGAAAGCCAAATTGTGCAGAAGACAGGTGCTGGTCTTTGAAAGGGGGCAGGCGCTAAAAATGCAAATTTTGATTTAGTAAAAATTTGGTGTTAGATTATGCTGGAGGAGCCTGCATCAGGATAATAGTAGCTAAGTATCAAAAGAAACATTCTGGAGAAACTGGAAATAGTAAGAGAAGTGAATTAAAAGCAGAAAGAAAACACAGTTCAGACCCACTCTGAGGTGAAAAAAACTGAATTTGAAGTGAATTGGACTTCACTTATGTGACTCTAGGCAAGCAAAAGCAAAGAAATGATTGATTTGTCTGCTGAACTGACTGTCTTGGGTTCAATATCTATTTTATATTCTAGCAATTTGCTAAAATATAGGCTTTTGTATCATTATATTTGTCACCTTCTATAGACGATTAATACTAAAGAAGACTCACTAAGGTGATTAAATTTGAGAAGACATACTTTATTAGCGTTTTTGAAAATAAAATTTATTCTTTCTTAAGTGTCCCATGTTCAGGTGTCCATGCTTGCTCAGATATTTACTGTCTACAAATTTTTTTTTTTTTTTAACCTATTTTGTTTGTTTGAAAGGCAGAGAGAGAGAGAGAGAGAGAAATAGATATATCTCACACATCTGCTGGTTCCTTCACATAATACTCACAACATCTGGGGCTGGGCCAGGCCAAACCAAAAGCCAAGAATTCAGTCTGGGTCTCCCACATAGGTAGTAGGAACCCAACCACTTGAGCAATCATGTGTTACCTCCCAAGGTCCACATTAGCAGGAAGCTGGAGTACAAAGCAGAGCCAAGAACTCAGGCACTGTGATATGTGGAACAAATGTCCATTTCCAACATCTTAAATTTTAATTCTCCTTCTCTGGCTGCCAGCCTGCTTGCTTACAACTTCCTTGTTTCCCTTCTGTCTTACTCTTTCCCTCCTTCCTTCCCTTCTTCCCTCCTTTCCTTTCTTTCTTCCTTCTTTTTCCTTCTTATTTTGGAGAGTAGGGTGGGAGAGGGCCTTCTATGAACAGATCAGAGATGGAGGCAGTGGGAAAACCCTGAGGCTCTTAATTAAGGCTTGAGTTGCCGTGAGCCCTGAGCATATATTATCTAGGTAGATGGAAAAGGAGGTGAGCAACGACTTGAATGAAGACCATGCTAATATTAAGTGCTTATTTTAAATATTGTTTTGGATTTTTAGATCAATACAACTGCTGATGAGAAGGACCCTACAAATCCTTTCCGTTTCCCAAATATTGGTGTGGAAAAATTTCTGGAATTGAATTCTGAGCAGAATCATGATGACTACTGTTTGGCCTATGTCTTCACAGACCGAGATTTTGATGATGGTGTTCTTGGTCTGGCTTGGGTTGGAGCACCTTCAGGTAATTTACCAGTGTCTTAATACTTGCAATAAAAAGCCATTTTCAGAGCAGATTGAAGTTTACAATGTATAGGGATAAAAATTATATCTGTACACTATCTTAATTTATATTACTTGAGTTAAGCAAGATTCATATGCATAATGTAAATGGCAAAGTAGATGAAACAGTTTTGTATTTTGAAATGAGTACAAGGAAATTTCTTGGCTTTTAGTACATAGAATAAATGAAGTAATTTTATGGCGGAAAATGTAGTACTTCTGAAATGAAAAGGAAAACTTATCTCATGGGCTGCATCTACCAGTGGGTTATTTTTGGATATTTGTCCATTATCATAATCTGTGCTGTTTTTTTTTTTTTTTTTTTTTTTTATTTTTTTTTGACAGGCAGAGTGGACAGTGAGAGAGAGAGAGACAGAGAGAAAGGTCTTCCTTTTTGCCGTTGGTTCACCCTCCCATGGCCGCCGCGGTAGCGCGCTGCGGCCGGCGCACCGCGCTGTTCCGATGGCAGGAGCCAGGTGCTTCTCCTGGTCTCCCATGGGGTGCAGAGCCCAAACACTTGGGCCATCCTCCACTGCACTCCCGGGCCACAGCAGAGAGCTGGCCTGGAAGAGGGGCAACCGGGACAGGATCGGTTCCCCGACCGGGACTAGAACCCGGTGTGCCGGCGCCGCAAGGCGGAGGATTAGCCTATTGAGCCACGGCGCCGGCCAATCTGTGCTGTTTTTGTGTTACTAGTATAGTCAGCAGATTGTACAGTTCACTTTCATATGATATTTCACATGATATATAACTTTTTACACTCTAAAATTTCTTTTCCCCTTGAATAGTTGAATAATTTTATCATAAAGTTTATTATCCCTCCTTTCTATTCATTAGTAAATACTATAAAACTCAGGGATTAATTTGATTTTTTGTCTATTATCCATTAATATAGAGGTTCTGAATCTCACATAAGTAATTTTCATACGGTGGTTCTGGATTAATGGCATCAGCTTCATTAGGAGCTTGTTAGAAATCTAAGTTCTTTGGACCCACTCAGGTCTTTTGAATCAGAAACTACAGATGTGAGGCCCTATAATCTTGTTTGAATAAGCCCTCCAGGTGATGCTGCTGCACAGTAAAGTGTGAGGACCACCACATTAGTTTTTCTGTTTGTAGAGCTTGCTCACAAAATGCCTCCTAGGCAGGTGAGTGGATGATCTTAACCTAAAAAATTGCTATCATTTTGTGTTTTCAGCTGTAGACTGTTGTTCATTAAGAATGTTTAGTCATGCAGGAGCTTGGTCAGATTTTTCTTAAATCTTGAGATGTCCTTATATTTATACATACTTTTTTTTTTTTTTAAAGATTTATTTATTTTATTTGAAAGGCAGTGTTAGAGAGAGAAAGGGATCTTCCATCCGCTGGTTCACTCCCTAGTTGGGCGCAGTGGCTGGAGCTGCCAATCCAAAGCCAAGAGCAAGAACTTCTGGGTCTCCCACGTGGGTGCAGGGGCCCCAGGACTTGGACCATCTTCTGCTACTTTCCCAGGCCATAGCAGAGAGCCGGATCGGAAGTGGAGCAGCTGGGTCTTAAACCTGTGCCCATATGGGATGCCAGTACGGCAGGCGGTGGCTTTGTCCACTAAGCCACAGCGCCGGCCCCTATACATACTGTTTAAGAGTGACGGAAAAATCCTGTGATAATTCTGAGGAGTACTGGTCAGGTATGCTGATGGGTGATCTTCTATTGGACTCTCTCTGTTGTTTTTCTCATTATTAGTGTGGGATTATGGGTTTTAGGGGACACTTAGTGTTTATGACTAGTTGTTTGGGCCACCATTTGTAATGCCAAATTTTGATGAAGTAGCAGTAGGCGAGTTCTGGACTGAAAACAGTTTTGTATTGTTGCCATTAGATTCTTCATACAGGCGAAGCAGCGTACTTCCTGTGCACTTCACGAGCAAAGATAGGGTGCTAAGCTACCAGAATGAAAGAATGTGACTCTTGTAGTCAACCTTCTAGCCTCAATTTTTTTCTCCCTGTTCAACTTTTTTTTTTCTTCCATATTATGCTCTCTCTCTTTTATTTCAGACATCAGGACTCTTTTCCTTTTTTTCTATGTTAATCCTCCTAACTTCATCTCTTAGAAACCTTTTTTTTCAGAGCTGTTGGGGAAGGGCTAAACTGGGATGGAAGAATAGAGGCCAGAGTGAGAAAGAGAAGAAGTCTTTGTTCCTTTGGCCTAACACTTCCTGGTGGAGGCTACCTGCCCCAAAATGACACTGATAGCTTTCATCATTTCCTGCCCTCACAGGCTGGACTGAATTTTATCTTTGACTTTATGCTTTTAAAAGGAATGTTATTTATTTGGTTTACATGATTATTTTAATAGCTGTATGAGATGTTGACATTGTTACCTTTATTTTATGTGTGAGAAAACTTCAGTTTAGAAACTTAGAGACCAACCTGCTTTCATACGACTTGAAGAAAAGTACCTGGAATCTGGAGCTTGTGACTCCAGATTCAGTGCCCTTGGTAGTTATTTTAGCATGAATTACTGTAACATGATAGCCTGCCTTTCTGAGAATTAGTTAAATGTTTCTTGCTGCTTAGTTGAGGGTGTATTTGTGTGTGTGTGTATTTAAAATCCATGTCCTTCTTTCATAAGACAGAGGGTTAAAACATAGAATTTTACTAGAATATTTAATATTATATTGGTTAATTGTCATGGCATAGTGGGAAGAGCAAAGACTGGAAGCTAGGAGAATGTGTTCTTGTCTGTTTTGTCCATAAATTCAGGTAAATAATTATTCCTTCAGCCTGTTTATTTTACATTATAATTTCTTCTGTCTTTGCCTTTCCTCTAAAAACTCAATATTTCTGCCTATAGATCTACGTAATGCTTGCTTTTATCTTGTTCTTTTAAAAATAGCTGTTCATAGCTATGAAGTAATCTATTATTGTTTCTTAATCTTTCATTTTTATTTGACCTAGTCTTTATTCATCCTTATTCTGGTGTGTTATTTGCTAAATTTAATTTAATTCTGATGATAATTCACTATTACGTTAAGGTTAAGGTTGGACTTGAATGTACTGATGGGAAGGATTTTGTTGTGAGATTGTTAAATTAATTCTCACAGAGTAGTTACTCAGATCATTAGCTTTAGTCCGCTTCAGTGATTGGGTTGAGCTGTGAAAAACCATAAGAGTTGAAATGTTTATATAGTAGATTTCTTATCTAAGAGTCTTTTGTATACTATTTTTTCATTTGTTCTTATTTAATACAACCTTTTTTTCCCCCAAAGATTTTTACTTATTTGAAAGAGTTACACAGAGAGACAGAGACAGAGAGATAGAGATCTTCCATCTGTTGGTTTACTCCCCAAATGGCCATGACGGCCAGGGCTGGACCAGACTGAAGCCAGGAGGCAGGAGCTTCATCTGGATCTCCTATATGGGTGGCAGGGGCCCAGTTACTTGGGACATCTTCTGCTGCTTTTCCCAGGCCATTAGTAGGGAGCTGGATTGGAATTGGACCAGCTGGGACTTGGACTGGCACCCACATAGGGTGCTGGCACTGCAGATGGTGGATTAGGTTTAACCCACTGTGCCCCAATACCAGCCCCATAAAATCTTATAGTTGAGTGCTACCTTGGGTTTCTTTAATGAGAAAGACAGCATCTCCTACACAACTCCATGATATGTAGAAACAGCCAGTTAACTGGACTGCCTTAAAGGTTTTGATTTAAAATTATAAGGGCTGGGGCCGGCGCTGTGGTGCAGCGGGTTAAAGCCCTGGCCTGAAGTGCTGGCATCCCATATGGGCGCTGGTTCTAGTCCCGGCTGCTCCTCTTCCGATCCAGTTCTCTGCTATGGCCTGGGATAGCAGTGGAAGATGGCCCATGTCCTTAGGCCCCTGCACCCACGTGGGAGTCCCGGAAGAAGATCTTGGCTCCTGGCTTCGGATCGGCACAGCTCCAGCCATTGCGGCCAACTGGGGAGTGAACCATTGGATAGAAGACCTCTCTCTCTGTCACTCTGTCTTTCAAATAAATAAAATAAATAAAATTAAAAAAAAAAAATTACAAGGGCCTAGAATAGAGCCATAAAAGAGAGCCCTCAAACAAAGTTGAGTCTTAAATATGAAACAGGAAACATTACTATAAAGTTTTCTTTTTAAAAAACAGCTCTATGGTAAGCAGGTAGCCTCTTATCTTTTGAAATATTAGCTCCTTAGTAAATTCTTAACTTGTATATCCTCTTCCCCTATTGCTGAACTGCTCTGATGCAACTCTTTTTTTTTTTTTTTAAAGATTTAATTATTTATTTGAAAGTCAGAGTTACACAGAGAGAGGAGAGGCAAATAGAGAGGTCTTCCATCTGATGGTTCACTCCCCAGATGGCCGCAATGGTTGGAGCTGTGCTGATCCGAAGCCGGGAGCCAGGAGCCATGAGCTTCTTCCGGGTCTCCCACGCGGGTGCAGGGGCCCAAGGACTTGGGGCATTTTCTACTGCTTTCCCAGGCCATAGCAAAGAGAGCTGGGTCGGAAGAGGAGCAGCCGGGACTAGAACCGGCACTCATATGGGATGCTGGCGCTTCAGGCCAGGACATTAACCTGCTGTGCCACAAGCATTGGCCCTTGACACAACTTTTTTAAGAGGCCATTTCTCTGACTTACCTAAGGTGTACCCTGCTCCTACATTATCCATATTTTTTTTTGTTTTTGTTTTTTTTGACAGGCAGAGTAGATAGTGAGAGAGAGAGAGAGAGAGAGAGAGAGAGAGAGAGGTCTTCCTTTTTGCCGTTGGTTCACCCTCCAATGGCTGCTGCGGACGGTGCATCTCGCTGATCCGAAGCTGGGAGCCAGGTGCTTCTCCTGGTCTCCCATGCGGGTGCAGGACCCAAGGACTTGGGCCATCCTCCATTGCCTTCCCGGGCCATAGCACAGAGCTGGCCTGGAAGAGGGGCAACCAGGATAGAATCCGGCACCCCAACCAGGACTAGAACCCGGTGTGCCGGTGCTGCAAGGCGGAGGATTAGCCTGTTAAGCCACGGCGCCGGCCCCATTTTTTTTTTAATGATTTATTTATTTGAAATTCAGAGTTACATACAGAGAGAGAAATCTTCCATCCACTGGTTCACCCCAAAATGGCCAGAATGATCATACTGAGCCAGGCCAAATCCAGGAGCCAGAAGCTTTATCCTGGTCTCCCACATGGGTGGCAGGGGCCCAGGGACTTGGGCCATCTTCTGTTGCTTTCCCTGGCACATAAGCAGGGCACTGGATCGGTACTGGAATATCTAGGACTTGAAACAGCACCCATATGGGATGCCATGCTGCAGGCGGCGGCGGCTTAAGCTGCTGCTCCACAGCACTGGCCACTGCATTATCCATCTTAATGCTATCAGTTAACTTTATGAACATAGTCACAGTGCTTCTAGGCTACTGAATGATGCTAGCTTTGGAATTCATTGCCATAGTTAGTCCTGAACCATTCAGTATTTCAGTGATCATTTGGAAAGAAATTTTTTGAGACGTTTTCTTTGGTAGAAAAGAGCCTCTTTTGGTTGTGTTGTATTGTTTTATTTTGTTTTTTTCAGTTTGAAAATTTTAGTTTGATTTTTATGTATTAGAATATGAAGGCATACAGAGCACAGTTGAACACAGGATTCTGAAGATAACTCAGATCTATTAAATTCTTAACCTGTGGTTTGAAAATCTAATTTCAAGGCTGAGAGAATTACATCATTAGAATATTGCAATAGAACTGTTGCTATTGGCATTGTGTCTAGGTCGGGATTATCCGTGGTCTGTGAACATCTCTGCTCCTTAGACTTGAATGCCAAAGGAATGCTCTCATACTTTTCCTAATAACCTCTCTGAGAATAGGACTACTGTCTGTAGTACTGTTGCAAATTATTGCTCAAATCAGTATTGGATGAGGGTACTTCAAAATATTCATGGAAAAATGGAACTAACAGATACTATGCATCTTCCTTGAACTTTCTGAGATGCTTCATCTGGTCAGCATGTTCCTTTTAATTTTAAGGCTCCTCACATCACATGCATTTATAAAATCTCAAAGTATTGTACTACTCTGGTATTTTGTCTAAAACTTTTTTGGGGATTGAGTCTGTTTTGAACTTTAGAAGAGATACTTTTTTTCTTTTAGCTTTCATACCATTCTTTAAATAGAAAAACATATTGTTTGTTCATTCAGTCATCCATCAGTAATTGTTTTGGACTTGAATTAAAAACACATTTTACTCTTTTCATTGTCATTCATAATGTTTCTTTTTATTTTAAACGATTTATTTATTTGAAAGTCAGAGTTACACAGAGAGAGGAGAGGCAGAGAGAGGGAGAGGGAGAAGGAGAGAGGTCTTCCATCTGATGGTATGCCGATCCAAAGTTAGGAGCCAGGAGCTTCTTCCGGGTCTCCCATGTGGGTGCAGGGGCCCAAGGACTTGGGCCATCTTCTTTTTTTTTTTTTTTTTTTTTAACTTTTATTTAATGAATATAAATTTCCAGTGTACAGCTTATGGATTACAATGGCTTCCCCCCCCCAATAACTTCCCTCCCACCCGCAACCCTCCCCTCTCCCGCTCCCTCTCCCCTTCCATTTGCATCAAGATTCATTTTCAATTCTCTTTATATACAGAAGATCAATTTAGTATAAAGATTTCAACAGTTTGCACCCACATAGAAACACAAAGTGAAACATACTGTTTGAGTACTAGTTATAGCATTAAATCACAATGTACAGCACATTAAGGACAGAGATCCCACATGAGGAGCAAGTGCACTGTGACTCCTGTTGTTGACCCAACAAATTGACACTCTAGTTTATGGCGCCAGTAACCATCCTAGGCTGTCGTCATGAGTTGCCAAGGCTATGGAAGCCTTCCAAGTTCACCGACTCTGATCATATTTAGACAAGGTCATAAAAGACAGAGTGAGGATAGTAACCAATGATCCTAAGAGTGACTTGGGCCATCTTCTACTGCTTTCCTAGTCCCTAGCAGAGAGCTGGATTGGAAGTGGAGCAGCCGGGTCTCGAATCAGTGCCCATATGGGATGCCAGCGCTTCAGGCCAGGGCATTAACCCACTGCTCCACAGCACTGGCCCCGGGCCCCATAGTACTACATACTACTGTATGTAGTAATATTTAAATTTTAAAATATATAGCAATTCCTGAGCTGCAGTTATGGTTTACATATGCGTATATATTATATCACTAATTGAGTTTCTAGCACATCCAAACTCACTAGTATTTGAAAAATTAAACCATAACTTTTAAAAACTAGATGCAGTACTTTATTGATTCTTATATTGGGTTAGACCAACGTAACCGTAAGCTATTCGTCTATAATAAAAATTAAGCTTTTGTATAAGCAACAGTCTTTAAGAACAAAAATAATTGTTCAAAAAATTAAGCAAGATGTAAATTACAAAGAGTAATATTTCTGAAGAGTACACTCAAATTTGCTTATGATCTTCCCTTAAATTAGCTATACCCTAGCAAAACAAAAAGGTATATGTTGTGAGAGTTGAAAAAATATTATCAGAATTTTAAAATACTCCCTTTCCCTCCCACCCTTCTGATAAAGATTTGCATCATGGAGTCTTCTGGGCTTAATTCAAGTTTGACAGTGCTGCACTGGACCAATTTGCATGTGATAAATCTTAACTAAGGCAGGATATTAATTTGCAGTTTTTAAGACTGTAATATGTGGATCATAATTACTACAGAGTATTTTTTCATACCTTTTCTAGTTTCTAGAGATGGTAATGATTGTAGGCCTTTGGACTCATTTCCAGAAACAAAATTAGTTTAAGGAAATTATTATTCATAAATCATTTGATGTTTTCCCTTTATTCAGTTTTCTATGTAGAAAAGGAAGTGCTGAGTTAAATCTACATGTTGCTCAATCTCTTAGTTTACTTTTTTTGTGAAGCATGTTATTTCAGTTTTCTAAATGATGAATTCAAATTTATTTTTTTGCTTTGTATTTTCTTACATTTATTAGGGACAGGGCAACAATTGCACTATAGTATCATACTATTTTTACAAATTGATTATTTTTTTTTTTAAATTTATTTATTTGAAAGGCAGAGTTACAGAGAGAAAAGGAGAGACAGAGAGAGAGGTCTTCTATCTGCTGGGTCACACAGTGGCTCTGAAGCCAGGGGCCAGGAGTTTCTTCCACATCTCTCACATGAGTGCTGGGGTCCAAGCACTTGGGGCATCTTCCACTGTTTCCCAGGCCATCAGCAGGGAGCTGGATTGGAATTGGAGCAGCTGGAACACGAGCTGGTACCCATATGGGATGCCATCACTGTAGGCAGTGGCTTAACCTATTTTGCCACAGTGCTGACCCCTACAAATTGATTTTGAATTGCCTTCTTTTACATACTCTATCAAGTATTATAAATATTACTTTTTAAAAATGATTTATTGACTTGGTTGTAGATTTGTCTATAAGACACTAATTTCAAATAATTTGATCAGTTATCCTAACACCTTAATCCAATTTATTGTATTTAAAAAAAAATCAAATAGAGCAACTTTTTAAATGTGAGTATAAGCCAATAAAGCTTCTCTGTAGAAGTCTTTAATAAAATTAAAAGAAAATGTGGTCTTCTCAGCGCAATGTATATAAAGGCATGGATTGTATATAAAGCATATGTATATAAAGGTTAAATTCTGATCCCTCTGTTATTCTTTTTTTTTTAAAATTAATTTATTTGAAAGACAGAGTTACAGAGAGGAGAGGCAGAGAGACAGAGATCTTCCATCCGCTGGGTCACTCTGCAGATGACTGCAATGGCCGGAGCTGTGCCTATCTGAAACCAGGAGCTTCTTTCAGGTTTCCCACACAGATGCAGAAGCCCAAGGACTTGAGCCATCTTCTACTGCATTGCCAAGCCATAGCAGAGGGCTGGATCAGAAGTAGCCAGGTCTCCAACTGGCACCCATATGGGATGCTGGCAACTGCAGGCTGTGACTTTACCCACTATGCCACAGTGCCAGCCCTATTATTCTTTTTGGAATTTCTTCTATTACTGCCTTTAATTGTGAAAGCACAGTCATTTTGATATTTAACTCTGACGTTTCTTTTTTTTTTTTTTTTTTTTGGACAGGCAGAGTGGACAGTGAGTGAGAGAGAGACAGAGAGTTAGAGAGAAAGGTCTTCCTTTGCCGTTGGTTCACCCTCCAATGGCCGCTGCGGCCGGCGCACAGTGCTGATTCGAAGGCAGGAGCCAGGTGCTTCTCCTGGTCTCCCATGGGGTGCAGGGCCCAAGGACTTGGGCCATCCTCCACTGCACTCCCAGGCCACAGCAGAGAGCTGGCCTGGAAGAGGGGCAACCGGGACAGAATCCGGCGCCCTGACTGGGACTAGAATCCGGGGTGCCGGCGCCATAGGCGCCGGCCTTGACGTTTCTATTAATGAAGAGATAAACTAAAATGATTTAATATGCTTAATGTGAGTAGAAATACACTTTTCTCTTAAATTTGAAAATATTCTCAGGACCTGGCGCTGTGGCGAAGTGGGTAAAGCCACCGCCTGCATCCCATATGGGCGCCAGTTCGAGTTCTGGCTGCTCCACTTCCAATCCAACTCTCTGATACGGCCTGGGAAAGCAGTCGATGATGGCCCAAGTCCTTGGGCCCATGCACCCCTGTGAGGGACCCAGAAAAAGCTCTGGGCTCCTAGTTTCGGATCAGTGCAACTCGGATCATTGCGGCCAATTGGGGAGCGAACCAGTGGATGGAAGACCTCTCTCGCTCTCTCTGGTTCTCCTTCTCTCTCTGTGTAACTGCCTTTCAAATAGTAAATAAATCTTTAAAAAAAATTCTCAAGGCACACTAGAATATCCTAATTTAATTTTTAAACTAATTTAAAAAATTAAAATCTGATGAGAAGTTGTAAGAATAGTATAGTGAACCCCTGAGTGATTAATCGTTTATTAATATTTGCCTCATTTGTTTTGTTTTCCTTCCTTCCCCCCTTGTTTCTTTCTTTATTTCCCCATCTCTTCTTCTTCTTCTTCTTCTTTTTTTTTTTTTTTTAACTCATCCAACATTTTCTTTTTTATAAATACAGTGAGTCTCAGGACAGTGAATCACATACTCAGGTGTGCCTTTGGTATTTGTAGAAGTGACTTTCTCACAATTTCCTTAGTTTCTTTAACTTTCATTTAACTTAAATTATAAATTTTCTTTCTAAAGTATGAAAAGGCATAGACTTTGACTCAGTGTAAATATTGATATATTCAAATTTAAAGGAAACTTAAATATTTGCTTTGCTAACTTCAGTGAGAGCAAAAATTTGAGTCCATTTTGGTGATAAAGAACATTTTATAAGAGCTGTAAATTAGTCAGTCCTGGAAGTTTCTTTATGGGTATTGTAAAAACTTTTATTTGGGAATATTTTATTATCTTGGACAAAAGAAACTTTTGAGAAGTTGGGTGTTCATTTGAATAACAATTGTGTTTTATATAAAATGTTTTAATTTAATGTAGATTTTTAGCATTAACTTTTTTTGGAGAGGGAAATAGGTGCCAATGTATCCTTTTTTTTTAATGTATCCTTTTTCACTTTGCTTTTGTTCTGAATTAGGAAGCTCTGGAGGAATATGTGAAAAAAGTAAACTCTATTCAGATGGTAAGAAGAAGTCCTTGAACACTGGAATTATCACTGTTCAGAACTATGGATCTCATGTACCCCCCAAAGTCTCTCACATTACTTTTGCTCATGAAGTGGGACATAACTTTGGATCTCCAGTAAGTGTTGCCTAATTATTGGGTTTCTTTTAATAAAAAGTTATTAGCCTAATTTTTATGTTGAGTGATTTTTGTTTACAGTGAAAACAAATATATGTGTCAATGTTTAGTTTTTATATGTCAGAAACACAGTAATATAATTGACTATATTGAAAAGGGAAGATCACATACCTGTGATTAAATAATATAACAATGCCAGAATTCTGTGAAGGTGAAGGATTTTGTGTGGCTTTTTCAGAAAAAAATATCTGTATCTCATAGCTCTACAACAGTGCCTGGGATATAATATACTCAGATACCTTTTTAATGAAAACCACTTTTCTTTTCTTTTTTTTTTTTTGACAGGCAGAGTGGATAGTGAGAGAGAGAGAAACAGAGAGAAAGGTCTTCCTTTGCCGTTGGTTCACCCTCCAATGGCTGCCACGGCCAGCGCACCACGCTGATCTGAAGCCAGGAGCCAGGTGCTTCTCCTGGTCTCCCTTGCAGGTGCAGGGCCCAAGCACTTGGGCCATCCTCCACTGCACTCCCGGGCCACAGCACAGAGCTGGCCTGGAAGAGGGGCAACTGGGACACAATCCGGTGCCCTGACTGGGACTAGAACCCAGTGTGCCGGCGCCGCAAGGCGGAGGGTTAGCCTGTTGAGCCACGGCACCGGCCCACTTTTCATTTTCTAAAGTGCATTTAAAATCTGGAAAATATAGAATTTTTTTTTTTCTGGGGCAGGGGGAGGACTTTGTTTCTGTTAAAGTATTACTGGGGATTTTCTTGACTTTTGCTTTTGTACTGTGGAATGGAGTTGATATTTTAAAATCTTTTATTAGGAAAGATTTTTCTTCTTCTTCTTTTTTTTTTTTTTTAAGATTTATTTATTACTTGAAAGGCAGAGTTACAAAGAGGCAGAGACAGAGAGAAAGGTTTTCCATATGCTGGTTCATTCCCCAACTGTGCTGATGCAAAGCCAGGAGCCATGAGCTTCTTCCATGTCTTTCACATGGGTGCAGGGGCCCAAGGGCTTGGGCCATCTTCTACTGCTTTCCCAGGCCATAGCAGAGAGCTGGATTGGAAGTGGAGCAGCCAGGACTCAAACCGCTGACCACATGGGATGCTGGCACTGCAGGCAGCGGCTTTACCTGCTATGCCACAGCACCAGCCACAGGAAAGATTTTTAACATACACAAAAGTGAAGGGAAAAAAACGTAATACAGTAAACTTTCATATGCCCATTATCCAGAACAGAAATCCGAAAACTTTATAAAGGGCCTATTAATAAACATTTTGGGTCAATATTTGGTCTCTGTTGGGTAATTGTTTTTACAGTCCTTTAAGTGTTGAAAAACAATTCTTATCATAGGCATTATAAAAACAAGCTGTGGGCTACAGTTTTATCAAACCCTGATTCAGAGTCAACAATGATCGAGATTGTGTCATATCTACTTGCTGTATCCCTTTTTTTGCTTTGCTAAGGATTTAAAGCAAATTCATCTATCCTTACATATTATTGTATGCATTTCTGAAAAAAAATTTTCTTAGATACCCAAATGTGATTATTACAGCTAGCAAAATTAATAACAGTCCTTGATATTATTTAATACTTATTCTGTTATATTGCCCCCCCCCCCCAAGATTTATTTTATTTATTTGAAAGCAGAGTTAGAGAGAGAGAGCGAGAGCTTTCATTCACTGGTTAATGGTTCATACCCCAAATGGCTGCAATGGCCAGGTTCAGCCAGAACAGAGCCAGCAGCTGGGAGCTTTATCCGGGTCTCCAATGGGGATGGCAGGAACATCACAGGCAGTGGCTTAACCTGTTATACCACATATCCTGTTACATCAGCCCCATATTGGTTTTTAAATGACCAAAAGGTTGATTGGACACAGAAGTATGATAGACTAAAGTATATTCTGTCTTTGTGATTTTGATAGAGCTTATTCAGGTAGCAAGTTTGGGAGAATTTCACTTAAAAACTGTATATCAATTCAAATACTTATAAAATTGGAAATTTTTGTGATTTTAAAAATAAGTTGTATACTTGAAGGTTAAAATCCCCTAATTTCTCTAAGTTTGTAAAATATAAGTGCCATTGGGACTGGCACTGTGGCATAGTGGGTAAAGCTGTTGCCTGCAGTGCTGGCAACTTATATGGGCACCAGTTCGAGTCCCAGATGCTCCACTTCTGATCCAGCTCTCTGCTAATGTGCCCAGAAAAGTAGCAGAGGATGGCCCAAGTCCTTGGGCCCCTGCACCTATGTTGGGGACCCAGAAGAAGCTCCTGGCTCCTGACTTCAGATTGGCTCAGCTCTGGCTATTTCAACCATTTGGGGAATGAGCCAGTGGACGGAAGACCTCTCTACATCTCTACCTCTCTCTGTAGTTCTGTCTTTCTAATAAATAAATCTTTTAAAAGTATATATTTTATATATTTATAATATATATATGAAAGTGCCATCTCACTAAGTTCTAAGTTTTTCCTCTTTTAAGTGCCAATCAGAAGTTAATAGTTATTATCAGTATTTCTGGGTAAATTATTTAAAATTGTTTACTGTCACTATCAACTTTTATTTATTTATTTATTTATATGATTTATACATTTATCTGAAAGGCAGAGTGACAGAGAACTAGAATTAGAGATATCTTCCATCCACTGGTTTACTCCCTAGCTGCCCTCAGTAGTTAGGGCTGAGTCAGGCCAAAGACAGGAGCCAAGAACTCCATCTGGGTTTCTCACATGGGGGGCAGTGATCCAACCATATAGGTATCATTGCTATGGGTCTTCATTAGCAGGAAGATGAAACTGGAAGCAGAGCTAGGACTCCAACCCAGGCACGCTGATGTAAGGTGAATGTATCCCAACTGCCATCTTAACTGCTAGGCCAAGTGCCTAGTGCCTCCTAGTGCTTTTGTGCCTCCTTGGATAATATTGAACGTTCTTAATACTTACTAAATTGAAAAATGGTGAGATAGTCTATGGTGACTTCAAGTATTATGTATTATTAGAATTTTTTTCCTCTTAAACTATACTATTGAGAATAATCTTAGTGCCCATACCTTACCGGAAGCCAAATTAAATTGTATCAAGTGAAAGCATGAAGCAAGATAATATTGGAGAACGGGACTGAGTTGTTAAATTCTGAATCCAGATTTAGGATAAAGGTAAGAGGTATTGGGAGGTATGATATTGGAGGCCGTTGCCTCAGATTGGAGGGTAAAAAATAAAAATAATTTAGATCAACTCCAGGGAAAAACATAATACCCAAGGGGAATGTAGAGTTGTTGGGTATTCAAAACAAGATTTTAGTTAAATAGAATGGTTATGCTAGAACCCAGTGTGTTTTCTTATGCTAGAACATGCTGTTTTTCACCCCTTCTAATGTGTTCCAAAGTGTTTGAGGAGCCTTGTGAGTTTGTTTTAATGCATATCTCTTGGGAGTCGGGGCTGCTGGAATCTTATAGTGTCTCAGCTCAGCCCTGGTCTCAGTGTTGGTTGTATTAAGTGTGATTATTTTGAAAAAATTCAGAGAGCTGTGCTTTGGTACTTTTCTATATGTACCTGACACATCAATAACATTTCTAATAGCAAAACCCACTTCTGTGCATATACACATAACTGTCTCCTATTCATTCTGCAAAGCTGTGTTTTTGGTTTTATTGCTTGATTTTTTTCTAATTTTCATTTTAAATAGGTCACCGTGTTTCTATCCCTAGCCAGCATTTTTACTTCTTTCTTATATACTGATGAATGAGTTAGCTGTCTTATATTCCTGTTCTGGATGTGCCTGGCCCCTTGTCAGTCTCTCTGTTTTCTTTCTTCTGTCTATCCCACTTTTGTTTTCTCTGAATTAGTCATAATATGTAATTCAGCATGTATTTTAAAGAATATTTAATAGTTTTAAAGTAGCTTATGTGATTGTTAATAGTTTTATAAATAGGTGGACTTATTTTTAATAGATTTTTATTAAAGTTTTTCTTTGATTCTGGCCCCTGCTTACAAAGCTATACATTGTTGTTATTAGACCTGTACTGATTTTCCCTCCCTTCTGAGGAGGAGCCCATGAAAAGAGAGAATTGTTCTCCTATTTTTAAGGTCCTTTCTAAAGGAGAGTCCACAAGCTTCCATTGTTCTTATAATGAGAAAATTACATTTAGTCAGATGGCCTGAAAACCTTCTTTTACTTCCTGTTTATATAACTCTATATTCTGTTTGACAGCATGATTCTGGAACAGAGTGCACACCAGGAGAATCTAAGAATTTAGGACAAAAAGAAAATGGCAATTACATCATGTATGCAAGAGCAACATCCGGCGATAAACTTAACAACAATAAATTCTCACTCTGTAGTATTAGAAATATAAGCCAAGTTCTTGAGAAGAAGAGAAACAACTGTTTTGTTGGTATGTATATTTTCCGTTTTATTATGAACATTTTTAAACATTCAGAAAACGTGAAAGAATTATACCTACCACGCATATTTCATAGTTAACATTTTCCTATTTTTATCAAATATTTTTATTCATTTATTTTTTATTTATTTGAAGGGCAGTGTTCCAGAAAGTGAGAGGGGGAGAGAGAGAGAGAGAGAGAGAGAGTTTTTCAGTCTGCTGGTTCACTCCCCAAAGGGCCGCAATGGCCGGGGCTGGGCCAGGCCAAAGCCAGGAGCCAGGGGCTTCATCCACAGCTCCCACATGGGCACAAGGGCCCAAGGAGTTGGGCCATCTTCCACTACTTTCCCAAGAGCATTAGCAGGAAACTGGATCAGAAGTGGAGCAGCCGGGACTCAAAACTGGCACCTATGTGGGATGCCAGCACTGCAGACACTGTGTAACTGTTATGCCACAATGCCAGCCCCTCAAATATTTATTTATTTATTTTTAAATATATACTTATTAGTTTGAAAGGCAGAGTTACACAGAATGAGGGAGAGGCAGAGAGAGAGGTCTTCATCTGCTGGTTCACTCCCCAGATGGCTGCAAAGGCTGGAGCTAGGCCACTCTGAGGGCAGGAGCCAGGAGCTTCTTCTAGGTCTCCCACATGAGTACAGGGGCCCAAGGACCTGGGTCATCTTCCACTGCTTTCCCAGGTGCATTAGCAAGGAGCTGGATCAGAGCTGGAGAAGCCGGGACAAGAACAAGCACCTTTATGGGATGCCAGCGCTAGAGGCAGAGCTTAACCCTCTAAGCCGCAGCACTGGCCCTGAGATACTTATTAATCTATCCATCCTTCATCTCATATTTTTTCTTGCTGCAATTTAAAATCAGTTGCAGGCATACTTGATCCCTAGGCATTGTAGTCTGTGCATCATTGACTAGACTTCAGTATTGTTCTTTTTAAGCATTTATTTATTGGTGGGAGGGGGTACAGGGAGGAGAAATAGAAGGAGAGATATCTCATCTACTGGTTCACTGCCCAAATGCCTGCAAAAATTGGCCTGGGACTAGGCTTTGCTGGGTCAAAGCAGAGAGGTCTCTCACATGCAGTGGTAGGAACACAACTACTTGAGCCATCACCAGCAACCTCTCAGAATCTGCATCAACAGGAAAGTGGAATCAGGAGCCAAGAGTCAAACCCAGGGACTCTGATGTGTAATGTGGGCATCTCAACCAGCATATTAACCCCTGGGCCAGATGCCCACCCCTGAAGTTATTTTGATGATTTTTATATAAGAAAAATGCATGTGTTATAAATGTACCATTTGGTGAGTTTTGACATACGTATTTGCCTGTATAAGCTAAGCAGCTTTCAAGATAGGGAACATCTTATTAACCTAGAAAATACCTTTATTCCCCCTTTTCAGCTAATCTCTGTCATCAGTTCACTTCTAGAGGCAACCCCTCTGTTTGATTTTATCATATATTTATTTTTAAAATTTCATGGGAATGGAATTAAACAGTTTGAACACTTTTGTTGAAAGTTGCTTTACATCAGCATAATAACTTGAGATTCATCTTTAGTGTTTTATTCCTTTTTTCTTGTTGAGTAGTATTTTTTTTTAAAGAGGGCACGTGTTCAGGAACAGGCTTTTTTTTTTTTTTTTTTTTTTTTTTGACAGGCAGAGTGGATAGTGAGAGAGAAAGAGAGAGAAAGGTCTTCCTTTTTGCCATTGGCTCACCCTCCAATGGCCGCTGCGGCCGGCGCACTGCAGTCAGCGCATTGTGCTGATCCGAAGCCAGGAGCCAGGTGCCTCTCCCGGCCTCCCATGCGGGTGCAGGGCCCAAGGAATTGGGCCATCCTCCACTGCCTTCCCGGGCCATAGCACAGAGCTGGCCTGGAAGAGGGGCAACCGGGATAGAATCTGGCGCCCCAACTGGACTAGAACCTGGTGTGCCGGCGCCGCAAGGCGGAGGATTAGCCTGTTGAGCCACGGCGCCGGCCTGTTGAGTAGTATTATGGTATATGAATGTTTTACAGGTTTTACATCCTCTCTCCCATTGATAACCACCTGGGCTTTTGAGTTTGTGCTACTATGAATAAGGCTGCTGTAAAATTATTTTTTCTTATTTTAATGAAAAAAGATAAATTTTTGCCATTTTAACCAATTTTAAGTGTATAATCCAGTGGTGTTAATTATACTCACAGTGTTGTAGAGCCGTCACAATTCATTTCCATATTGTTTCTCATCACCCCAAATCAAAATTCTATAACCATTAAGTAGTAGTTCCTGCTTTCTTCTCCCCTCAGCAATTAGTAATCTCTACTTTCTTTCTGTATGAATTAGCCTATTCTAGGTACCTCATTTAAGTGGGATCACAGTTGTTCTTTTATGTCTGGTTTATTTTGTGTAGCATATTTTTAAGGTGCATCCATGTTAAAGCATACATCAGAACTCTATTCCTTTTTATAGCTGAGTAATATTCTATTATGTGGATATATAGTAATATACATTTTGTTTTTCCATGGTTCTCTTATGCCTCACATGCGGTATTTACCATATTTAACCTGTGATGTTTAATATACTCTAAATATTCTTCCTTGTCTCATGTATTTTTGTGATCTTTGTCACAGGTTGTAAGTTATTTAAGGGTGAATATTAAGGCCTATTCACATTTGTTTGTATCAGTCAAAGTGGAATTTAACATACAAGCATTGAAGGAGAAATTTCTGAGAAAGTTTTCTAAATAAGTGTGACTTTTGTTTTCTTTTTTTTTTTTTTAAGACTTATTTATTTCTTTGAAAGTCAGAGTTACACAGAGAGAGGAGAGGTAGAGAGAGAGAGAGAGGTCTTCCATCTGATGGTTCACTCCCCAATTGGCTGCAACGGCCAGAGCTGCGCCCATCCGAAGTCAGGAGATAGGAGTCAGGAGTCAGGAGTCAGGAGCCTCCTCTGGGTCTCCTACTTGGGTGCAGGGGCCTAAGGACTTTGACCATCTTCCACTGCTTTCCCAGGCCATAGCAGAGAACTGGATTGGAAGTGGAGCAGCCAGGTCTTGAACTGGTGTCCATATGGGATGCCAGCATTTCAGGCCAGGGCGTTAACCCGCTGTGCCACAGCGCCTGCCCCGGCTTTTGTTTTCAACTGAAATTTTTATTGAGAAAGTTGTAGATCCACATTCATTTGTAAGAAATAGAAGATTCTGTGTTGCTTTCATACCCCTCCTCCACCAGTGGTAATACTATGCAAAACTATAGAACAATATATTTTTTTTTTCTTTTCTTTTCTTTTTTTTTTTTTTTTTTGACAGAGTGGATAGTGAGAGAGAGAGACAGAGATAGAACAATATTATAATGTAGGATATTGGCATTGATACATACAATCCACAGATCTTACTCTGCTTTTCCAGTTTTTCATGTTCTCATTTCTCTGTGTATATTTAATTGCATACATTCTTATCATATGTATATGTATCTGTATCCACAACTACAGCCACGATTCAAGATTGTTCTGTCAGCACAAAAGTCCCTCATTGTTGCCTCCCACCTTCCTGCTGTCCCTCCTCCACCCTACTAAACTGTTTCCCATTTCTGATTTTTTGTCATTTCAAAAGTGTTATATAAAGGGGATCATACAGAATATAATCTTCTGAGAGTCACTCAGCATAATTCCCTGCAGGTTCATCTACATTGTTTCTGTATCGATAGTTTGTTCCTCTTTGTTGCTAAATATTAGTTCCATGGTATATATGACCCATAATTTGTTTAACCATTCACCTATTAAAGGAGATCTATTCTATTTCCAGTGTTTGGTTGTTAGAAATAAAGGAACTGTAAATATTTATGTACAGGGTTTTTTAAAATCTAAACTTAAGTTTTTATTTCTTTGGGATAAGACTCCACAAATCTAGTAGATGGACCAGATAATAATTGCTTCTTTTGTTTAGTATGAAACTGCCAAACTGTGTTTCAACGTGCCTGTACTATTTTTACATTCTTACCAGTAATGTATGAATGATCCAGTTTTCTTTGTCTTCACCATCATTTAGTGTTTTCACTATTTTTTGTTTTAGTCATTCTGATAGGTATGTAGTATATCTTATGTTTTTTTCTCCCAAAGATTTATTTATTTGTTTGAAAGTCAGATTGAGAGAAAGAGAGAGAGAGAGAGAGAGACTGAGAGAAAGAAAGAGAGAGAAAGAGATTGTCCATCCACTGGTTCACTCCCTACACGGCCACAACAGCCAGACGCCAGGAGCCAGGAGCTTCTTCCAGATCTCCCATGTGGGTAGTAGCAGGGGCCCAAGCACCTGAGCCATCTTTCTTTGCTTTCCCAGACTATTCGCAAGGAAGTGGATCAGAAGTGGAACAGCCAGGACACGAACCTGGGCCCATATGAGTTGGCATTGCAGGCAGTGGCTTTACATGCTACGCCATAACACCAACTCCTATTTTATGGTTTTAATTGGCACTTCTCTGATAACTACTGATGTTGGACATCTTTTCTTATGCTTGTTTTCCATCTGTATATTTTCTTTTGTATTTATTGTTTTTAAAATATTTATTTGGAAAGCAGAGTTAGTAAGAGACAGAGAATGAGACACCAAGATCGCAATCTTCTGTCTGCTGGCTCATTCCCCAAATGTGTACAACTGCTGGGCCTGGGCCAGCTTGACGCCAGGAGCTAGGAACTCCTTCTGGGTCTCCCATTTGGATGGTATGGATCATCCCTTGCCTCCCAAGTACATTAACAGGAACCTGGATTGGAAGTGTGGAGTAGCCAGGACTCTAAACAAGCCCTAGTTGAATCCACTGTGCCAGAAGCTGCCCACCATCTCTGTATTTTCTTTGGCTCAATGTCTGTTCATGTTTTCTGGTTTTTCCTGATGGGTTTTTTTGTTGAGTCAAAGATTCTTAATACAGTCTAGATATTAGTTGTCTGTCAGGTACTGGTTTACAAATATTTCCTTTCAGTCTGTAACTTCTCTTTTCACCCTTTTCACAATCTTTGGATTTTTCTTCTAAAGTTTGCCTTTTCTTTTAAAGGCACAGATTGAAATAGCATTGGCCGGCGCCGTGGCTTAACAGGCTAATCCTCCACCTTGCGGCACCGGCATACCGGGTTTTAGTCCTGGTCAGGGCGCCGGATTCTATCCCGGTTGCCCCTCTTCCAGGCCAGCTCTGTGCTGTTGCCCGGGAGTGCAGTGGAGGATGGCCCAAGTGCTTGGGCCCTGCACCCCATGGGAGACCAGGAGAAGCACCTGGCTCCTGCCCTGGGATCAGCGCGGTGTGCCGGCCGCGGCAGCCATTGGAGGGTGAACCAATGGCAAAGGAAGACCTTTCTCTCTCTCTCTCTCACTGTCCACTCTGCCTGTCAAAAAAAGAAAGAAAGAAAGAAAGAAAAGAAATAGCATTGATGTTATTTTTGTTATTATTGTCATTGTCAGGGATAGTTTTTCTAATACTTCCCAAGTTCTTTGCTATAATACCTACAGAGCAATATGCTCATTTTTAAAGGTCAGCATCAGTCAGGAAATGTGCTCTGACTACATGGCTTACAAATAAAGTATCTATAAACTATGGAGTGCTATATTGATTCTTTATTTGTAAACTCTGTTTTCACAGTAAATTTTCTGATTGAAGTTAACCTTTAAAAATGAGCATATTATGGGGAAGGAAATTTATTTCTTGAATTATAAATAAATGTGCATCTTGAGATTTTGGCATTTCAACAGTACTTTTTGTGTATTTAAGCTGTTAAGAAATAGGTAGTTTGAAGTAATCATGTATGAGATGAAAATGAGTAGTAAATATTGCAGTAAGAATTTTCTGTCATTTCTCCTTTTATCCTAATTTGTATGTCACTTGAATTATGAAATGATTGCTAGAGCTTTAAATCATTATTATTTACTTAATACATACATATATGCACATGCTGTTTCTAGTTTTAGGAAACATAAGAGATGGAATAAAATGAAACCAGGATTGTTGGATTGTTCATTGATCTCTGAGCTTTTCTTTAATAGTTATGAATAAGGACAAGAAAAAGCCTTCTGGATTTAAAACTAATCCTTCTGAAATATTTTTGATTGAGATGTGTTCCCTTCTACTTACTGAGTTCTCAGTTTACAACCTGTGCTGTGACTCTTTTCCACACTGATTTGGTATAGTAGAAAAAAAAGTCATCTGATTTTAAACATAGGAGACCTTGAGTTTAATTTGTGGTTTTCTCCACTCTGGGATATGTGGTCTCAAAGAAGTCACAAATCCCTGGAAGTTTGTTTTCTTTTCTAGAAAATGAAGGCATTTGATTTTTCTTATTCCCAGTAGATGCTAAAGGCCTGTGGTTTTGCTATTATTGTTTATTTACAAAGAGTAGTATTCCTATTCCAATTTTAAACTCCATTGCTGGAAATCAAAGAAAACAATTGAAGGAATTTTCTAAAATTATTCACTGGGTCTAAAGCTGCTATATAACCTTGTTAATCAACCAAAATCTGGCCTAGTACTGTTATGCTCTTAGGAATACAAAAGGTACATATTATGCTCTTAGGAATACAAATGGTATAAATAGTAGACGTTTTCTTCCATTAAGGAGCTTGGTCTAGCTGAGGAGCAAAACTAATGTACATTTTAAAAAAAATAGCTTATTGGCTGATTACAACCAGCCATATATAAAGTGGACCATTACATAAGACAAAATTACCCAGCTTCTTTAACAAATAAATAATGTAAAAAGAAAAAGAGGATGAGGAATTTTTTTTATATATTGAAAGAACTTAAGAGCTATGTCAACCAAAAGCTGGGATAGGTTGGATTATGGAAAACCATGTTTGGAACCAAGTTCAAAACAACAAATTACCTCTTTCCCTCTCTCTCTCTCTCTCTAACTCTGCCTTTCAAATGAATAAAATAAATCTTTATTTATTTTATTTTATTTTTTTTTTATTTTTATTTTTTATTTTTAACAGGCAGAGTGGACAGTAGAGGGAGACAGAGAGAAAGGTCCTCCCTTTTGCCGTTGGTTCACCCTCCAATGGCCGCCGCGGTAGGCGCGCTGCGGCGGGCGCACCGCGCCGTTCCGATGGCAGGAGCCAGGTGCTTCTCCTGGTCTCCCATGGGGTGCAGGGCCCAAGCACTTGGGCCATCCTCCACTGCACTCCCTGGCCACAGCAGAGAGTTGGCCTGGAAGAGGGGCAACCGGGACAGGATCGGTGCCCCGACCGGGACTAGAACCCGGTGTGCTGGCGCCGCAAGGCGGAGGATTAGCCTGTTAAGCCACGGCGCCGGCCTAAAATAAATCTTTAAAAACAAACAAATGAGGGCCGCTGCTGTGGCATAGTGGGTAAAACCGCCGCCTAAAGTGCCAGCATCCCATATGGGCGCTGGTTCGAGTCCCGGCTGCTCCTCTTCTGATCCAGCTCTCTGCTATGGCTTGGGAAAGCAGTAGAAGATGGCCCAAGTCCTTGGGCCCCTGCACCCACGAGGGCGACCTGGAAGAAGCTCCTGGCTCCTGGCTCCTGGCTCCGAATTGGCACAGCTCTGGCCATTGCGGCCAATTGCGGAGTGAACCAGCGAATGGAAGACCTCGCTCTCGCTCTCGCTCTTCTTCTCTCTATGTAACTCTGACTTTCAAGTAAATAAATAAATCTTAAAAAAAAAAAAAAAAAAAGAAAGCCCAACAAATTATAGACAGTTGAGGAAAATGGAACATGGATTGACTATTAAGCATATTTTTTTTAGATTGGATAATAGTATTATAGTTAGGTTTAGAAAAAAAAAATCTTTTAGAGATGCATCGTGAAGTGTTTAGAGGAATAATAATATGTCATGTGGAGTTGTTATCCAGAACGGTCAGCATTGTGGTCAGCAGATACTTGTGATGCCAGCATCCTGTATTGGAGTGTTGGTTCAGTCTCAGCTGCTGAGCTTCTGATCCAGCTCTCTAATAATGGACCTGGAAAAGCAGTGGAAGATGGCCAAAGTTCTTGGGGTGTTGCTACCCACATGAGTAACCCTGATGGACTTCCTGGCTTCTGGCTTTAGCCTTGCCCAGCCTGGTCCATTGCTGCCTTTTGGGGAGTGAACCAGCATATGAAAATGGATCTCTCCTTCTCTGCCTTTCTAATAATTAAACAAAAATAAATCTTAATGTAGGATTTACTATATGATCATTAAGTACAATGAAAATAGATCTTTGTAAAATTAAGAGTGGGAGAGGGAGGAGGAAGTAGAGTTGGAGCGTGGGCGGGAGGGAGGGAGGGTAGGGTAGGAAGTCTCACTATGTTCCTAAATCTTTATAATATACATGAAGTTTGTATGACTTAAGTAAAATTTTAAAAAATCTTAAAAGTTACTCCATTACAAAAGTTGTGGGAGTAAATAAAAGAACAACACCTTATTGTCGAGAGTTGTTAAAGTTAACTGCTTGGTACCTGTTATTTCATTGTGCCTAATCTTTTAAACTTTTATTTGTGCATGATGTTTTCATAACAAGTTTATTTTATTTATTTATTTTTGGTTAACGAAGAATATAATTTGCATTTGTGTGACATGCCATGTATAGTCATTATTCCTTAAAAGCTCAGTGTGCCATGGCCTAAATAACAAGTTCCCACTTTTAGAAGGGACCTTAGGAAGAACTATCAAATCCCCTCATTATGTAGATTAAGAAAATGAGACTCCTAAAAGGGAAATAATTTTGCTGAAGGTCACATTGATAGTTAATAGTGGAACCCTCCTTAGGTCATCTGATTCCTAGTTTGTTCTACTTTTCTTATCAAAGTTTTTTTTTCTCCCTTCATAATGAAGCGCCAAAGAATTTGTGAATTTTAATAAAATGAATGTTTATTTTCCTTAGAATCTGGCCAACCTATATGTGGAAATGGAATGGTGGAACAAGGTGAAGAATGTGATTGTGGCTATAGTGACCAGTGTAAAGATGAATGCTGCTTTGATGCAAACCAACCGGAGGGGAAAAAATGCAAGCTGAAGCCTGGAAAACAATGCAGGTACCTTGCTAATTCTAGTAATGTTAATGTGCCAGTGATGTCACCTGAAAGTAATTATGACAGAGTCAAAACTTACATTGAGATGCGTGTGATTCTGAAACTTTATTTGTTGTTATGTTTTATTTATTTTTCTGAAATAGCATTGATCAGTGCTCTGTATTGTCAGTTTGAACTACTTGCAATTTGTGTGGTGTTAAAAAAAGGACATAGGGGGAATGTACAATAAAAATGAGAATCTGTTCCTAACTTTAAAGATGCGAGTGTCTTCCATATTTTTACAATTTTTATTTATTTAATTTATTTGAGAGGTAGAGAGACAGAGAGAGCTTTCATCTGCTGGTTCACTTCCCAGGTCCACAAACTGCCAGGTCTGGACTAGGCCAAAAACAGGAAATGGAAGCTCCATCTCGGTCTCCTATGTGGGTGGCAAAAACCCAGCCACTTGAGCCATCACCTGCTGCCTTCCAGAGTACGAAATTAGCAGAAAGCTGGCTGGCATCAGGTGTGGAGCCAGGACTTGAACCAGGCATTCTGATACAGGACCATCATCTTAACCTGTAGGCCAAATGGCTGCCTGCTTTCATATTTTTAGAATCTTAAAGTGTTTATTTAGGCAAATAGAATCTATATACTTTTGTAACTGTGTCATATAATGATTTTGTTAGATTACTTTGGCAGTGGTAGATATAAGCAAAAGAATATTGTTTGTCCAATACTTTTTAAATGGCTGTCTTATTAGTTTGATTTCAGCATAAAAATATGAGAAATGCTGCTAAGTTGACTAATGTGTAATGTAACGATGAAAAACACTGATAAATTGTATAACTATTAAGTCAATTTTTATTATATTCTTTCACTAAAGGCAAATAGAATGAAAATGTTGAATATTTTTTTACTCAGTCCCCAAATATGAATTTATTTACAAATATTTTGACTCCTTAAGCTATTTAGACTTAATCACACATTACACGTGAGATAATTTAACATAATACAATTGTGCCTTTTTACACTAGTGCTAATTAAATGTTTTAATCAAAGCAAATACCAGATTAAATACTGCGGTAAATCTCCATGACTTCATTTAGGGAAGAAGTGATTACTTGTAAAGTTAAAAAAAAAAAAAAAAAAAAACTGAAAGAAAAAAATGATGAATATTGTATGCTTTGACTGAGAAACAAGACATTTAATAACTTTTCTACACTTACTATAATGTTTAAATTTAGTTAACTCATATCACTTCTTGGCCTTTTGGCTAAGATCAAGTGTAGTTAGCAATTATTTCAACATATGAAATTGTGTATCAATAAAATACTTAGCATTTAAAAGATAAGATTTATGATTTAGAAATTAGGGCCATATTCAAGGAGCTAGAAAGTACCCACCGTTTACTTTGTTTAACAACAATGTTTTTTCTAGTCCAAGTCAAGGCCCCTGCTGTACAGCGCAGTGTGCATTCAAGTCAAAATCTGAGAAATGTCGGGATGATTCAGACTGTGCAAGAGAAGGAATTTGTAATGGCTTCACAGCTCTCTGCCCAGCGTCTGACCCTAAACCAAACTTTACAGACTGTAACAGGCAAACACAAGTGTGCATTAATGGGGTAAGGATTAGATTTTAGATGTCTTTTATTTTATAAAGTCTACTCTTTCAGAATAATTGTTGATACTTAAAACTACATAAAGAAATTAATCTTGGTCTTTTGTTTCAATAATATCCCTGTCTGTTCCCCACACATCCATGAATGTATGAATGACACAAGTGCCTGGTGGCTTTCAATTAATTACTGACTTTTTTCATCTTTCCAACTACATGTGTTCAATATATATTCTCTAGAGCAATACAACTCTAGTGTATTGTACAGCTCTATTCTATCTAGTGATACAACTAGACAAGTGACTGTCTATGCTGCTTTTAAGTTTTTAAAATATTTCAATAGCCTAAATAAAATAACTTTTTTCATTTTCTATTAATGTGAAGTCTTTCAAGCTTTCATAGATAAATACCATTTATCTATGAAATAGATATGTACCATTCTGTACATGAAGAAAATTTCATTTTCTCTGCTTATAAAAGAGCCATAATAACTAGTATAACTACTCTTTCTCTACTTTAGTGTTCTTAGTTGCTATCTGCTTTCACTTATTCTTGTTCAAATGTAAGTATAGGATCCAGTTCTGATATTCATCTCTTTATTTTTTGTTTGTATTTCCACTTAATTTTTCTGATATTGGAAGCTTGCATCTGCCTATATAGTACTATGAATAAGGGGTTTAACCATATAAAGGTTACTTTGTCTTTCATTCCAGCAATGTGCAGGCTCTATCTGTGAGAAATATGGCTTGGAAGAGTGTACCTGTGCCAGTTCTGATGGCAAGGATGACAAGGAATTGTGCCATGTCTGCTGTATGAAGAAAAGTAAGGCTCTTACAATACAAGAATATAAAATCTGCTTCAAAAACCATGATTTGCTCCTAAATTTTAAGTCTTAAACTCTGACATACAGTTTGGACAGATAGTTTCTGGCTAAATCTATCCTCTTGAGAAAATTATTAATGTGTCTTTAGCATTTTTAATAATTATTAATTTTAGCATTATTAATAATTATTAATTGTATCTTTAGCATTATGGTACCTGCATGTTTTAAAAATGATAACTAGATCAAACATTGCCAGCTTTATGACAGTAATTTATATAAACACTATTAGGGTGTTTGTTTTAAAGCCATTGTAGGTGTTGAGTCAAGGTTTGTCGATTGTTTATATATTGTAGCATTTAAGGTGAATCACTAATGGTGTTACCCAGTCTAACTAGTACAGAACTGCATAATGTGTCTTGATAATGATTTTAGGCAGTTTCTTCTTTCCTCCTCTTTTCCAACTGGCCTATTAGGAAATATGATCTTCAACTTAACGTTTGACACTTCTTTTCCAGTGGAGCCATCAACTTGTGCCAGTACAGGGTCTGTGCAGTGGAGCAAGCAGTTCAGTGGTCAGACCATCACCCTGCAACCTGGATCCCCTTGCAATGATTTTAGAGGCTACTGTGATGTTTTCATGCGATGCAGATTAGTAGATGCTGATGGTCCTTTAGCTAGGCTTAAAAAAGCAATTTTTAGTCCGGAACTTTATGAAAATATTGCTGAATGGATTGTGGTAAGTATAGTTTTTATTTATAAAGAAACAGTTAAATGCTTTGATTTTAATTTTACTTGACCAGAGGTCCCTAATGTTGTGAGAAAAAAAAAATCACTTCTTGTTTTTACTATATTTATTTTATCTTAAGGCTTACATTTTAAATATCAGTGATTATTAATTCCCTCTGAAATGATAAGAATTTCCACCTGAGTATTATTCACAAATTGATTAGTAGATAATGGGAGTAATTTTGTTTTACTCCACTCTAGTTTATTTCCTGGATGGATTACTTCATGTTGGTCTATATAATTAGAACAGTTACATGAAACTCTTTCTTCAAGCTGTCTTGGAAAGCCCTGCTTGCTTTTTATATTTCTCCCTTGTTTCAGTATGATAGATAGCCAGCTGTGGGTTCTACTTTGCTGAACAGGAGAGATAAAAGAGAAATTGGTGATTTTTATGAAGGTTTTTTTCTGATCTTTCAGTATAATTTCTGGGTCTTCATCTTGAATGATACAGGAAATGTTCAACAGGGTAAGATGAGATACAGAGCCTTTTGCAGATCTGTTAATAATTATGGATATCCATCCAACATCAATCTACTGAACAGTATTATTTTTAAGTCCACATTGCTCCAAGTTGAACAGATATTGAATTATCTGAAATAGTCTTAACAATTTGCTGGGAACAACTGTCTCAATGTACTTAAGTGAGTGTATTAAAATATCCATAAGAAACTTGCAAATGATGTGTTTGAGAATGTGCTGGTGTGATGTCCCTGAACTGAATGTAGTTTGCTGTGGAAATTGACTCAGAACTCAGATACTCAGCTTTCCTAAATTGTTTCTTGTGTGTGTGTGTGTGTGTGTGTGTTCATTTGGTAGTAAGGATGCCTTAAAAGCACACAAGATGTTGTCTGAGTGGATGGCAGCCTTTTTTGGTGCTCTAATAACATAGTATAATAAAAATTTTATAGTTATTTCTAGCACGATTTTTATTATCCATAGAAAGAATAATACTTTGCATGTTAGAATATGTGACTTTTAGGCTGGCACTGTGGCTCACTTGGCTAATCCTCCGCCTGCGGTGCCCCCACTCCTGGGGTTCTAGTCCCAGTTGGGGCACCGGCTACTAGTCCCAGTTGCTCCTCTTCCAGTCCAGCTCTCTGCTGTGGCCCTGGAAGGCAGTGGAGGATGGCCCAAGTGCTTGGGCCCCTGCACCCACATGGGAGACCGGGAGGAAGCACCCGGCTCCTGGCTTCGGATCAGCGTAGCGCCAGCTGTGGCGGCCATTGAGGGAGTGAACCAACAGAAGGAAGACCTTTCTGTCTGTCTCTTTCACTGTCTATAACTCTACCTGTCAAATAAAAAAATTTTAAAAAAAAGAATATGTGACTTTTAGATAATATAAAAGACTATGAAGTAGGAGAATTGTTGAGATTGGATTTAGGAGACCAAATTTCAAATCAAATAATTGGACAGTTATCTTAAGTCTCCTTAAAACTGATATGCTACTCATTTTTGTGCTCAGTTGGTTGTTGCATAATAGATGTTCAGTGAATATTTGTTAAGCCAAGGTGCTTTCTGGCACCATGGTGAGGTGGAATGAGCACAGACTTGGAGCCACATGAGAATTCAGGTCATCTTTTTGGCATTTGTCGAATCTGTGACTTCAAGCAATTCACCTTTTTGGCTTCTTATTTCTGTATTTTCTTTCCTACAGATTTTATTGATTTGAAAGGGAGAGAGGGGGTAGGGAGATATCTTCCATTTCCAGTTTACTCCCCAAATGGCCAAAATGCGTAGGGCTGTGCCAGGCCAAAGCCAAGAGCCAGGAACTCTCCTGGGTCTCCCACATGGGTGTCACAGGACTGCTGCTTTCCCAGGTGCATTAGCAAGGGGCTGGATTGAAAACAGAGAATCTGGGAGTCCAGCTGGCAGTCCAGTATGGCATGGTGGCATCACACATGGCAGCTTTTCCCAGCTTTACCCCAGCCACAACGCTGGCCCCTTCTACTTTCAACTCAGATCCATGTTTTTTTCCTTCCTCTTTCTGGTTATCTTTTATAGGTTGAAATTTGATTACTTGTTTACTGTAGAGGACAATTTGTACTGAAAAAGAAATCTGTTAATGAGAGTCTCAAGAGTTTCAGTCTATTGAATATATGTGTATTAGATATTTTTGATTTTCTAGGTATAAATCCTACCATCCGAATATGGTATTTTTTCACTTTTCTCTATTTTCATTGACTCATGAAATTGTTTAGACTTTCGAAAGTTCATTTGTTCTTAATAATTTAGAAATATTTAATAGACATGATCTTTTGACTATTTAAAATCTTTTCTGTTTTATATTTGAAGATTTAGTGAAATACTAATTTCATTGAAGTAGCAACATGAACATGAAGTCTTGCTTTTTTTTTTTTGCTCTGAAACTGATTAATCATGTGCTTTTAGAATTTGAGTGTAGACTAGCACATGGCTTTTATCGTGTATCATTGACATCGTTTGCCACTTGTTTGAGTAGAACAGCCCATGGTGCTTGAAGAGTACCACTAGGCTGCTGATGCATTTGTGGACATTAACCAGATTAGGCAGTAAGATAACAGACATCTCGTTCTTCAAAATCTATTTGTCTCATTTGATTATGTGCAGAGTTCACTTGCATAGGAGAGTTTATTATGTTGATAGCCTGTGGTTTGGCCTTGCATCATGTCAGGCAGTATCTTTTAGTAGGATGCTGAGGTGTACGAAGCTGTGAAAGAGGTGGTTCACTGACTCTGCTTCCCAGTGGTGTGTGCCTAGTAGCATTTTGTCTGTGGCACACTACCCTGCCTTTTCTCCTCATATGGGGCAGAGTAGGAAGAACCCTCACAGTTTGGTGCTTCATGCCATGGATTACTGACTGGGACTGGTGTCATGGAAATGATACTTTGTTTTCTGTGGAAGAGTTATATTTTACAACCCTTGTTGTTGTTTTTTTTTTTTTTATTTAAAGATTTGTTTATTTATTTGAAAGTCAAAATTACAGAGAAGGAGAGACAGAAAGAGAGATCTTCTATCCACTAGTTCACTCCCCAGGTGGCTACAACAGCCAGGACTGGGCCAGGCTGAAGCCAAGAGCCAGGAGCTTCATCTGGGTCTCCCACCTGGGTGCAGGGACCCAAGCACTTGGATCATTTTCCCTGCTTTCTCAGGCACATTAACAGGGCGCTGGATTAGAAGTGGAGCAACCGGGACTTAAACCAGAACCAATATGGATTGCTGGCACTGCAGGTGGTGGCTTAACCTGTTATGCCACAGTGCTGGCCCCAACAATCTTGTTTACATGTTTTCAAAAGTACATTGATTGTATTTGCTGACTGGTTGCTGCATGTCTGACTGTGAGATAATGATAGGCATCCTTTGACTTTATCAAGGAATCATCTAATTCTTGAAAAGTTTGAGGGCATTCACCACTAAATCTGTTGAGACCTTGTATAGTGATCTCCTTTTCTTTAAATGGAGGGCACTTATAATTCTTTTTCAGTTTTTTTCATAGTTGATGTGTTCTGATTTTGCTATGTCTTTTCCTCCATTGTAGAAAACTGTCTTTTACCTTGATTTTTGTCCCTCATATTTATTGTGTTTCTTCCTTCCTTAACTGCCTACTATTTTGTATTTTCAGATTTTTCAGGATGTTGTCTTTTTAATTGTCATTTTGACAAGTCAACACTTTCTCATTTTTAAATTAATTTCCGCTCTCATTTTGCTCTAATTTTATGAATCTAATCATAAAAGTTAAGTATCTTGTATTCTTTATGAATGAAAGATTTAGAACAGTGTTTCCCAAATGCTTCATAAAATCCTAATTTCATGAGCTGCTCTGTGGGTTTGATGTTCAAGTGAATCTGGAAAACACTGCTTACTGTAGTCACCTCTTAAAAGTTTGTGAGAAATCCTGTAAGAAATGAATCTTTGTAACCTCGTTTTTCTAACTTAACTGACCTCAGAAACCCTTATTTCATAGAAGGCTTATGAAAATCTTAACTATTTTTAGAAATCATTGGGTAAACATTGATTAAGAGCAGTAGTTCTTCATCCTGGTTGTACATGAGAATCACCTCAGGGCTTAGACCAATTAAATCAGTTAAAAGAATCTGTTGGGATGGGGCTTACTCTCTGTGTCTTTTAAAATGTCTCTAATGTTGGTGAAGAGCTAGGTTGAGAACCATTCATCTTGAACAGGGATTAGCAAAGTATGGCCTCTGGGCCCATATTTATTTTTGCTTGGCTCACAAGCTAAGAATGGTTTTTACACTAATTTAAAATAATTGAGGGGCCAGTGCTGTGGCTCACTTGGTTAATCCTCCCTGCTGTGGCCTGGGAGGGCAGTGGAGGATGACCTGAGTGCTTGGGACCCTGCACCTGCATGGGAGACCAAGAGGAAGCACCTGGCTCCTGGCTCCTGGTTCCTGGCTTTGGATCGGCGCAGTGCCGGCCGTGGCAGCCATTTGGGGAGTGAACCAACAGAAGGAAGACCTTTCTCTCTGTCTCTCTGTCTCTCTCTGTCTCTCTCTCTCTCTCTCTCTCTCATTGTCTATAACTCTGTCAAAAAAAAATAATTGAAAAAATTTAAGTCATCAAGATAACATCCTTTTGAAACTTACATGAAATTCAAATTTCATTGCTCATAAAATAACATCTTATTGGAACACGGCCATGCTTATTCATTTATATATAGTCTAACTGCTTTTGCACTTTGAATAGTTGCAACAGAGACTGGCTGCGCAAAACCTCACATCTTTATCTGGGCTTTTATAAGAAATATTTGCCAACCCCTGGTCTAGAACAGTAACCTCAAGGTGTAGTCCATTGACCAGCAGCATTAGTATCACCTAGGAACTTAATGAAATGCAAATTCTCAACCCTCATTTCAGATCCTCTGAATCAGTAGATGATGGTACATGGGAATCATTTTTCCCCCAGACTCTACAATGCAATGAATCCTTTTTAAAAGCCTTATAATAGAAAGTTTTTATTTTGTCATCTTTTTGAACACCTTCACCTTTTTAATTTTCAAATTTTATTTATTTCACAGAGAAACAGAGCTCTCCCATCTGTTGGTTCACTCTAAATGCTAGCAACAGTCAGGGCTGGGCCAGGCTGAAGCCAGTAGCCGGGAACTTAGTTCAGTACTGCCATGTAGGTGGCAGGGACCCAGCTACTTGAACCATCACCTGCTGCCTCCCACAGTACACATTATTAGAAAGCAGAAGTCGGGGTCCAGCGCCATGGTGCACTAGGCTAATCCTCCGCCTGCAGCTCCGGCATCCCATATGGGCATGGTTCTGGTCCGGTTGCTCCTCTTCCAGTCCAGCTCTCTGCTGCAGCCTGGGATAGCAGTAGCGGATGGCCCAAGTCCTTGGGCCCCTGCACCCGTATGGGAGACCAGGAAGAGGCTTCTGGCTCCTGGCTTTGGATCAGCGCAGCTCTGGCCGTTGCGGCCATTTGAAGAGTTAACCAACAGAAGGAAGACCTTTCTCTCTGTCTCTCCCTCTCACTGCCTGTAACTCTACCAATCAATAAATAAAATCTTAAAAAAAAAAAAAAATGCAGAAGTCAAGAGCCAAGCCAGAACTTGAACCTAGGCACTCTGATATGAGTTGCAGGCGTCCCAAGCAGTGTCTTAACCTCTGTGCCAAATGCCCTCCCTTACTTTGCCTTCTTTCTTTGTTGGAAATGGAAGGTGGTTGTCAGCCCCTAGAGTCCTTACTTCCTTGCCTGATAGAATAAGCCACTTCTGAAGCATTAACAACGAAGATGCAGTATTATCCTAGGTCCTAGCATATGGTAAGGATGTAATATATATTTGCTAGATGAATGAAGCATTTATTTTCTTTTAAGATTTATTTATCTATTTGAAACTCAGAGTTACAGAAAGGGAGAATCAGAGAGAGGGAGAGAGACAGATCTTCCATCTGCTGATTCACTCCCCAGGAGCCAGGAGTGAGGCAGATTTCTTAATTGTTGTATTTTATATGAAAAAGAATGAAAATTGTGCATATTGCCTTAACTTTGAAGCTACGAAGTTTTCATGTTCCTATCTGTGTATTTTATCCTGAGCCCAAAGAAACCAAAAGTTTAGTAGCCAGTTGCTTTCTGTTTGACAAATTGCTGCTGATGCTGCTGATGGTGGAGGTTTGAAGGATAGAAGAATGTTTAATCACAGTCCAGGTTACAATATCTTTTGGAGAAAGGAAGTTTTCTCCAGCTGCACAGATGGCATAGTCAGTATCATCACAGGAGCTGTAGGCCGCATAAGGTTTTGTGACCCACAGGACGTTCACAGTGCATTGGCTGGGTGTGAAAATTGTTAAACACTGGAGTATACACAGAAAGGATAATATAGTTGACATTTTCTGGAGATCTTTAAAAAAATAGATTATCTTTTTAGTCTGAATAGACTCGAATGCTTGTCTGACCCTCCCCCCAACATACTTTTTTTTATTATGTTTTATCATTTTGTTGTCTTATAGGCCCCTTTTGTTTGTTTAGATTATTAAATTAAACACTTGGAATTAATACTTAATAAATTAGTAAATCTTAACCATTTACAATGGCATTGGCTATATGTAAATGACTGTGTTGGACAACATCTGTATCTATGTATAATTGTTTTGTCATTGCCAATTTAACTTGTTAACTTCTAGGCTATGTTTTAAACTTTGGAATATCTTCTCTTTGTCTTCTAAGTTTCATATAACTTTTGTGTGTGACAGGTACGAGGCTGGCACAGTTTATACTGATTAAATGCTTCTTGAATGAATGATATGATAGATATGTTTTAGACTGAGACAAATTGTGATCTTTTCTTTTGAGATGAAACATATATTTTGCATTTACTAGGCTGGTTGATATTCTTTCCCCTGATTTTATAGTATATGTGGAAGAAAAAATATATAATTTAGCATTTCACACACTCATAATTCTCTTTTAAAGGGGAGCATTTAAAAAAAAAAAAAAAAAACCTCTAACAAAGTGGTGGCCATGCTTTCTAATACTCTCAAGTGTACTATTATTTTGTTTAGTTTTTCTTGCTCTTTTCTGTCCACTGGCATATTTCATTTCTCCAGATACTAAATTCTAAAAAGCTACTATAATTGTCACTGAAACATCTCAAACTTTGGGCTCTTGAGGTACATAGATACTTGGAGAAATTAGAGGAAGGCCAGCAATACTGTGCTGGAAGGCACTGGATGTGCTCAAGGCTTGAATGCTGAATTTTAGTATCTTTTGATCTGAACTGAGACTAGGTCTTTGTTACCTTTGTTTTCTGTAGTTTTAACTTCTATTAAATCCAGACTTTCTCTGTTCAGTCTACTGCTCTTACTGCCATACAACTTGCATTTTCCTTATTTCAGACTATATAAATACTGAAAAACTGACTTTAGAGGTACCAAAAACACAGTAATGTATGTCCTATCTCTGTTGTAAGAGCCTTGCTGTTAGACAATCTAGAAATATAACAAATGAGCAATTAGAAATATTTCAAGGTAAGTATAGAATAAATGATTCACCTGTAATGATTTGTCTAATGACTTTTTTTTTTTTTTTTTTTAATGATAGACTAGCTACTAGGTGGGAAAATACAGATTCAAAGAGCTCAGTTTCCAATTTGAGATAGAGAAGACACATAGAAGGTACCTAGAAAGTGTTTTCAGTCCCGTATGCTGTTCTTACAAAGCAGGAGAAGCTAGTGGGGTAGGCCTCTTTTAAGAGGGCGATACTAGAACAAGAGGGCATAGAGATATTTATGGAAAGACTGTGGAACTCTTCTAATTTCAGAGACTTTTGAGAAAACAGATTTAATTATAAATCACTTAAAGTTTTTTTTTTTTAATTCAAATACATTCACACATACACGAACTTATGCATACATATATATACCTATATCTCTTTCCTTTTTCCATTCTCTCCCCTTTCTGGACAGTTCTTTTCTAAATGCCTTTAGTTGAGGCCAAATGTAGTAAATGTCCTTACCAGGTTGAGGGGTTGAAAGTGGCATAGACCACCAGAGTAGGGATGAGATGGGTGCCCTGCAGAGGGGTGACTGGCTTGGGATGCCACAGTGCAGGTAGGGTAAGGAGGGTGGGACTAAAAGTATCAAAGCTACTTTTAGCATTAGCTTATTCCAGGGAAGGCTTAGCAAAAGAACAAGAAGAATCTGAAACTTGTTGCTCCAGAAAGTACGAAAGTACTCAAAGTACTCAAAGGATGGTGAAGACATGTCCCAAAGACACAATGATAACAATGAATTGTAAGTCTTTTGTATAAAATAGGAAACCAGGAGAGAATAAATAAATATATAAATTGAAAGTCTGATGAAGGACAGGATAATTACTTAGTTCCAAATTGCATCCCTACAAAATACTTACTTATCGCAAAAGTCTGGTGAAGTTTGGCGAATAATACCTTGATTAAGTGAACAAGTTAATATCACCAGTAATGAAGTCAAAAGTCATGTGTCACCTGATAGAATGCAGTGAGAACACAGCATCGTTTCTATGATATTCTTATCAAAGATTTTTGACTTGAATCTAAAGAAGTATCAGAGAAACTCAAATTGAGTGATAGCCCTATATAAAAAAAAAAGTATGTCATAATCTTCAAAGGTATAAAGGTCATAAAAGCCAAGGAAAGACATGCAACCTTTCTAAATGGAAAGACACAAAAGAAATGTGGCAGCTGAATGCAGTATGTGACTCTAAACTGGAAGGTATTGGGACAAATACATGGTAGTAATATATCAGTGCTAGTTTACTGATTTTGATGGTTGTGTTCTAGTTCTCTAAGAAAATACTCTGTTGTAGAAATTATATGCCAGAATGTTTAGGAGTGACAGCATAGTGCTAGCAACTTACTCTCAAGTCGTTTTAAATTTTAAAAAGTTCTTTATTTTGTTGTACTTGCAGTTTCTCCGTAAGTTTGAGATTCTTTGAAAATAAAGCAAATTCCAAAAAAGGGGGTTTGGAAATCCCTTATGGACACACAGAAAAGGAATATTTTATCATACCATGCAATTTTAACATCTATTACTTTAATTACATCATTGCTGCTGGATAAAGTGAATAAGAAATTTGTTACAAAATCCTAAATACAGAAAATTTTCTTAAACAGAATTTTGTTGGAAATGATTAGCAGTGACTACATATATATTAAAATAATCTGTGTTATGCCAGTGTATATATTTATGGTTTTTAAAGTTATAAATATTTCGTATGATGTTTATTAGTGCATGCGGTCTTAAAACAAACTTTGAATGTTTGGATTCGCAAAAATAGACTTCAAACTTCTTAAGAATAAATAAAATTTTTCTGCCAATAAGATCATACCAGTAATTTTGAAGATTTTTTTTTTGGTTTGGCTCAATTTAATACAGTGTAAATGAGAAGTGAAGTTATTGGTTCCTCCTTAGACTGGATAGTTTTTGCTTGCTGCTACAATCTGTATATCCTTCCACTTTTCATATTAAAAGAGGCAGTTAACCTATAAATGAGTGAACGAGTGAAAAGAAAAATACTGTGATATAGTTTATAAGATGAAAACTAAGATATATAAAAGTTACTTCATAACAGTAGTTCGTGTCTCAAATTCCAAGTGAAATAGAGGAAGAGGAAATAGGGGTTTCAAAAGGGATAGAATTTCAGTCTTAACTATGATAGTAAGATAATAGCTTAGGCTATTAAGGTAATAGCTTAGGCTAATGAGTATTTTTTTTTTTTGACAAGCAGAGTGGACAGTGAGAGAGAGGCAGGGAGAAAGGTCTTCCTTTACCGTTGGTTCACCCTCCAATGGCCGCCGCGGCCGGAGCACCGCGCTGATCTGAAGCCAGGAGCCAGGTGCTTCTCCTTGTCTCCCATGCGGGTGCAGGGCCCAAGCACTTGGGCCATCCTCCACTGGCTTCCTGGGCCACAGCAGAGAGCTGGCCTGGAAGAGGGGCAACCGGGACAGAATCCGGCGCTGTGACCGGGGCTAGAACCCGGTGTGCTGGCGCAGCAGGTGGAGGATTAGCCTATTGAGCCATGGCGCTGGCCGCTAATGAGTATTTTAAAAATCTGTCTGTCATGTAGCAGATAGGGATGCCACCTGCAGTGCCAGCATCCCATTTGGGCGCCGGTTCAAGTCCTGGCTGCCTCACTTCCCATCTAGCTCTCTGCTATGGCCTAGGAAGCAGTGGAAGATGGCCCAAGTCCTTTGGCCCCTGGACCCACATGGGAGACCTGGCAGAAGCTCCTGGCTACTGGCTTTGAATCCACACAGCTCCAGCTGTTTGTGGCCATCTGGGGAGTGAACCACCAAATGGAAGGCACCCCCCCCCCCTCTCTCTCTCTGCCTCTGCCTCTCTGTAACTCTGTCTTTCAAATAAATAAATATTTTTTTAAAAAAGATATCCACTAGTAGAGTTTAAAGCAAAGTATATACCTTATAAGCCTTGGAGAATATAAAAGCAAAACAAAAAGAATAGTCTATACGATGCATAAAACAAAGGAAGTAATCAAACCAGAAAATATTTAATAAAATGGAAAAATACAGAATAAGCTGTATACAAGATGACTTTAATTTTGCATGTATATGTATGTGTGTATGACAAACATAGTTATATACAGGAAAAACACTGAAAGGAAAATAATATTGAGTGGCTTCCTCTAGGAGGTGAAATTATGGATGATTTCTGTTTTAACCTTTGTACTTTCTTTTATTAAGAAAATTAATTTATATGTGCATCTATATGATAAGTGATGTATATATACATATAGCTCCCAAATGACAAATGTTCTTTAAAAATTATAGTGTGCTGTGTAATATGTTCTTATCTGTATTTTATGTAGTATAAAATATTCTAAAATATTTTATAGTTTTTACAGTGGAAAAATCCGTTTATTTCCAGGCTCATTGGTGGGCAGTGTTGCTTATGGGGATTGCCCTGATCATGTTAATGGCTGGATTTATTAAGATATGCAGTGTTCACACTCCAAGTAGTAATCCAAAGTTGCCTCCTCCTAAACCACTTCCAGGTAAGACTATCTGAGTGAGGTATATGTTTTATAACTCATAACTAGTTAGCAGGTAGAACTGAATTGTACTTGAGTTTTTAGTAACTAATACAGTGCTTTTTGTCCTTGAGAATGGGGTTACTGAATGAATGATTCAGTTTGTGTTTAAGTATGCTTTTTTATCAATACTCTATAGTATTGTACTACAGTATTTAGTGCTAATTTATTCTGAGTGTCTAATAATAATGTATTTAGGGGCAGTTGTTTGGTACAGTGGTTAAGATACTTTTTTGGGACATTCTTAATCCATATCAGAGAGCCAGGGTTTGACTCCTGTCTCCACTTTGTGTTCCAACTTCTTACTAATATGTACCCTGGGATGCAGTGGTGATGATCCAGGTATGTGGGTTCCTGTCACCTGCATGGGAGACCAGATAAACTTCTTACCTCCTGACTTTGGCCTCATCCAGTTTTGGCTATTATGGGTATTTGGGAAGTAAATCAGCACTTTGTTTGCCTTTCAAATAATAGATAGATAAAAAAATTTAAAAATATGTATTTAGAACTAAGAAATTTGATTTTTTTCTTGGTACTTGTTTTCTTGTTTTTGTTTCATAATCTAATATTGTCTCATTTTTACTGTGATAATTAAGCTTTTTAAAGTTATTGGTCTTTCTGTTCTTATAATTTTGCTTCTGTATTGCTTTTTAAAAAATTTAACTGATATATAAAAATTGCACACATTTATAGTGTGGTGTTTAAATACATGTATATATTCTATAATACTCAAATCTGAGTAAAGGTATTTGTTTTAACATTTATCTTTTTTTTTTCAAGATTTATTTATTTATTTCAGAGATAGAATTACAGAGACAGAGACAGAGAGAGGTCCTCCATCTGGTGGCTCACTCCCCAAATGGCTGCAACAGCCGAGCTGGGCCAATCCAAAGCCAGGAGCCAGGAGCTTCCATGTCTTCCATGTGGTTGCAGGGACCCAAGTAATTGGGCCATCTTCTACTGCTTTCCCAGGCCATAGCAGAGAGCTGGATCAGAAGAGGAGCAGTCAGGATTTGAATCGGTGCCCATATGGAATGCAGGCATCTCAGGTGGCGGCTTTACCTGCTACACATAGCACCGGCCCCTGTCATTTCTTTATTGTGAAAACATTTAAAGTTCTTTCCTGCAGCTTTTTAAAAAATTATTTATTTTATACAGGTTTATTTTATTTATTTGGAAGACAGACTTACAGGGAGAGAGATCTTTTATCTGTTGGTTCATTCCCCAAATGGCCACAACAGTTGGGGCTGGGCTGTGCTGAAGCCAGGAGCCGGAAACTCCATCTATGTCTCTTACATGGATGGCAGAGGCCCAAGTAATTAGGCCATCTTCTTTTGCTTTCCTAGGCATGTTAGTAGGGAGCTGGACCAGAAGTGGACCAGCTGGCACTTGAACCAATACTTGTATGTAATGCCAGCCTTGCAGGTGGTGGCTTAATCTGCTCTGCTGCAATGCCAGCCCCAGCTTTTCTTTGTGGATGCAGTTCGTAATCATCCATAGTCATCTTCCTGTATAAAGAGCACCTGAATGCCTTTTGCCTCTCTAACTATAACTTAGTATCATTAATCAGCCCCCAACCCCGACTCATAATCACCATTCTACTTTTAATTTCTATTAAGATCAACTTGTTTAAATTCCATGGATTATGTGGTACTTGTCTTCCTGTGACAAGCTGATTTCACTTAACATAGATACTTCCCTATCCTTCCCTGCTGGATCTCACTCCTTTTTAGATCTCAGTACTGTTTCATTGTGTATATGTACCTTTATTCACTCATCAGTTGATGGCCACTTAGGTTGTTTCCACACCTTGGCTGTTTGTGAATAGTGCTGCAGTAAATGTGGAAGTGCTTATCATATATCTCTTTGACGTACTATTTCTTTCCTTTGGATATATACCCAGTACTGGGATTGCTGGTTCATATGTTAGTTGTATTTTTTAAGGAATCTGCATATTGTTTCCCACAATGGCTGCACTAATTTGCATTCCCATCAAAAGCATAAAGGAGTTTCTTTTCCTTCCTCTCTTCCTCTCTTGGATGGGGATGGAGCAGAGGAGGAAACAGGTAGTAAGAGAATTGACTGGTTCACTCCCCAAATGCTTGCCCAAGCACCAGGGCTGGGCTGAGGCCTTGAACTCTATCAGGTCTGCCAGGCAAGTGATAGAAACCTAATCACTGGAGTCAGGAGCCGGAATCCAGTATTGAACCCAGGTATTCAGACATAGGATTTGGGCATCTTAAACACGGCTTCCTCGTTGTGGTTTCGAATTTGAATTTCCCATCTCTGTTACTGTTTTCATTGTGCTCTTGAAGTATTTTCTGGCACATAAGGTTATTTTCCCCATGGGTGATGGCTTATGGAAACAGAAAGATCCCTATCTGTAGGAGAGTCTTAGGATAGAGGCTGCATTCATCAAGTGACTGCAGTCAAGTATTTTTTTTTTTATTTTATTTAAAGATTCATTCATTTATTTGAAAGGTAGCGTTACAGAGAGGCAGAGGCAGAGAGAGAGAGAGATCTTTCATCCACTAGTTCAGTACCCAAATGGCTGCAACAGCCAGAGCTGGACCGATCTGAAGACAGGAGCTTCTTCCAGGTCTCCCACGTGGGTGCAGGAGCCAATGGACTTGGGCCATCTTACACTGCTTTCCCAGGCCATTAGCAGAGAGCTGGATTGGATGTGGAGCAGCTGGGACTGCAACCACTGCCCACATGGGATGCTGGTGCCACAGGCGGCATCTATACCGGCTATGCCACAGCACTGGCCCCTCAAGTATTCCTTATCCTTGAGAGCAACTCAGTTTTCCTCTCCACTCTAGCTCTTGAGGAGACAGCATTAGAGGAACTCTTTAGAGTAAACTCTGGACATTTGGAGAAGGGTAGAAGGCAGCTGTTCCAGATTATTTGATCCTCATCTTTTGATGTCTCCCCGTTTCCCTGTCTTTGTGGCTTTTGTGCTGCCCACAGGCTACTTTATCACAGCAGGTGTGGGATCAGACCCTGTCCCAAGGCCATGGCAGGGGACAGCCAAAACTAAATGACAGCAATTTTCTCTGCTACTTCCTCCGACAAATTTCTCATGAAGCGTGCTGCCTCAGGCCAAGTTCACTACCATATACCAAGTAATTCAAAACTAGATATGTTCTCTGATTTTCTCCATGTTCCTCCACTTCTCTTATGTTATCCATTTTGGAACAAGAGAGCCCACTAATCAGGCTAGGATGGTATCTCAGTGTGAATCAGAGATATTTGATTTTGTTGTCATTGCTTTTCTGAAATTCACGATGTTATTAGTGCTGTTGACTTTTTGTTATTTTTTAAGAAGGTTTCTAAGAGCTATATGACATTTTAAAGATACTGTTGTCAATGTGGTCTTGTTTAATAAAAGTGTTTTACTTGTGTATTGATTTCATTTAAAGTAATCAGCAACTTGAACAACTAGCTACCCTTTACTGAACACTTCCAAAAAGTGCCAAGCACATTTACCTGAATTCTGTACTCTTCACAACAGACTGTATGGGCTCTCAGGCTTGTTTTATACACCAGGCATCTCAGTGTCTTACACTGGAAGTCTTTTTTTCGGACACTTCTCTCTTTAGCTCTGTTCTCAAAATCTGTGATACTGATGAGGTGAGCATGTCTAATGCTTGTGGTTAATAGGCATTTGAAATGTGGCTAGTCTTGATTGAGATGTGCTAAGTTTCAGACTTAGAGGACATTATAAAAGAAATATTTTGTTAATTTTTTGTTTATTACATGTCAGGTAAATGAAATGGATGTTAAAATTACTTTGCTACTTTCTTATTTACCTTTTTTTGGTGGTTTTGGCTGTGTATGTGGCTCATATTATATTTCTGTTGGTCAACACTGATTTAGAACCTTTCTTATTGCAATAGCAGAATTTTTTTTAAAACGATTGAAAAGCTCACGTTGAATCAATTACATTTTTGTTTGTGACTCACAGGCACTTTAAAGAGGAGGAGACCTCCACAGCCCATTCAGCAGCCCCAGCGTCAGAGGCCCCGGGAGAGTTACCAGATGGGACACATGAGACGTTAACTGCAGCTTTTGCCTTGGTTCTTCCTAGTGCCTACAATGGGAAAACTTCACTCCAAAGAGAAACCTATTAAGTCATCATCTCCAAACTAAACCCTCACAAATAACAGTTGAAGAGAAAATGGCAAGAGATCATGTCCTCAGACCAGGTGGAATTCCTTAAATTTGAAAGCCTGAAAATTCCAATTTGGGGGAGGGGGTGGGAAAGGAACCCAATTTTCTTATGGACAGATATTTTTAACCTAATGGCACAAAGTCTTAGAATATTATTATGTGCCCTGTGTTCCCTGTTCTTCGTTGCTGCATTTTCTTCACTTGCAGTCAAACTTGGCTCTCGATCAACTTTTATCACAAATTGAAATATATTTTTTTCAACTGCCAGTCAAGGGTAGGAGGCTCGACCACCTCAACATTGGAGACATCACTTGCCAATGTACATACCTTGTTATATGCAGACATGTATTTCTTACGTACACTGTACTTCTGTGTGCAATTGTAAACAGAAATTGCAATATGGATGTTTCTTTGTATTATAAAAATTTTCCGCTCTTAATGAAAAATTACTGTTTAATTGACATACTCAGGATAACAGAGAATGGTGGTATTCAGTGGTCCAGGATTCTGTAATGCTTTCCACAGGCAGTTTTGAAATGAGAATCAATTTACCTTTTTCTTCTGATGGAGTTTGTTCATACTTATTTTCCCTTTATCAGATGGCTGCTGTGAGCACGCGTGGTGATGCTGAAGACCACTGTGCAGTGCTGTGTTAACTGGACACGAGCACCGTGCCACTGCAGAGTAGTTCCTTATGTGAATGTCTGATTCTGCTTACGTATTGTAAACTGTCTAATTCAATTCCATTTTTTTAATTGATAGGTGAAATTTTATTCATACTTTCATAGAAATTATGTCAGTGAAATGATTCTTTTTATTTGTAGCCTACTTATTTGTGTTTTTCCATATATCTAAAGAATGCTAATTATGTTTTTTGTCTGATATGGAAAAGGAAAACTGTCTTCATCAAAAATATTTGAACAGTTTTTTCAGCATATCATCACTGATCATTGGTAACCACTAAAGATAAGTAATTTCCTCAGCTAGTAGTTGAAATTGTAGATAGGTCTTCTGATATTTTTTTCCCTAAAATATTTTAACAGTAATGAAGGTGAAACAGCACAATGTCCCATTCCAAATTTATTTTTTAAGCAGATGTAAATAATTGGCATTTCAAGAAAGAGAAAGCAAAAGCATTTAATGTATTAACAGGCTTATATGCTATGCAGGAAATAGAAGGGGGCATTACAAAAAATTTTAAGCTTGTGACATATTTATTGCTTCTGTTTTCCGACTACATCACTTAAATTAGAAATAAACAGCTATGATTTTCCTGGCTTCACGTAGGAAGCAAAATTTAGGGAAGGTTGAAATGATTTCTGTGTTTTGGCTTTTTTTTTTTTTTTCTCCTTTTTTCTTAAGAGTATAAGGTTTACACAATCATTCTCATAATGTGACGCAAGCCAGCAAGGCCAAAAATGCTAGAGAAAATAATGGGATCTCTTCCTTGTAAACTTGTACAGTATGTGGTGACTTTTTTCAAAATACAGCTTTTTGTACATGATTTAGAGAAAAATTTTGTACATGAAACCCCAGATAGACTATAAATAATTCTAAACAAACAAGTAGGTAGATATGTATGAAATTGCTTTTAAATCATTTAAATGCCTTTGTTTTTGGACTGTGCAAAGGTTGGAAGTGGGTTTGCATTTCTAAAATGGTGACTTTTATTCTGCAAGAGTTCTTAGTAACTTCTTGAGTGTGGTAGACTTTGGAACATGTAAATTTTTTGCTTGTAATGTTATCCTGTGGTAGGGTTTGGCAGGTGTACACTGCCGTATTTTATTTTGAGTCTAAGTTAAATGTTTTCTGAAAAGAGATATGTGCACTGAACTCTTTCCACTGCAAATCAAGATGTGGTAAAACAAAAGGATCAAGACAAATGAGATCTAATACTACTGTCAGTTTCATGTCCACTGTGTTTTATACAGTATCTTTTTTGTTCACTTTGGAAATTTTTACTAAAAATTGCAAAAAATAAAGTATTGTGCAAAGATGTAAGGTTTTTTGAAACTTGAAATGCATTAATAAATAGACTTGATGAAATCAACTTGAAGGTTCTATACTCTTTGAACTCTGAGAACTATCAAAGGAAGCTTCTCACAAGGCAGCTTTTCCTTTCTAAATGAAAGAGTTTGTTGAGCAGAAAGAGTATTGTCTCTTCCCATACAAGTATAGTTATCTTAACTCCTAGTCTGGAGTACATGTAGAAAATTTCCAATTAGATTTTATGTGTGTGTGTACACACAATGGACATTTTAATATAATTAACTGTTGGTGTTGTTTTTCTAATATCCAGTGCTTGTCTTGGAAGAGCTGAATCATTTTGTGGTCTTGTTTATATGTGTTTTTCAAAGTTCTGAATGCTACTTATTTATCATGATAGTCTTTCATGATAAGTATATGGGTGTTTTAAACTTTCAAACTAGAGTTTTTCTGTTTTGTCAAATTTATAGAAAATGCGATGAGAACTGACATTTAGTGTTATCTCAGAAAGGAATTGTCAGCCTGCAGTCGTGCCCTGCACAGAGTGATCTGTGCTCAGTTTTTCTTTTTTTCAAGTGAGACTAGCTATAAATAAGTCATATCTGTCAAATAAGTAAATATGCAGTACTTTTACAATAGAGATACTTTGTTAATTTAGGAACATCAAAATATTTATTATGTTTAGTTATCCCTAAAATCAATATTAACTCAGATAACTACAAGCTTGGCATTTTTACTTGTAATCGCTTAAATTTTATATAATTTTCTTGAAGAGTAGCAATTTCATAAATTCAGGCACCAACTCAAAACCAAAATCAACAGTAACATGAACTATTGCAAATTCTCTACTTAGTGTTCCCCATAGTGTCAGATAATATGCAGTTTGGACAAGGACTTACTTAAGAAAAAGGCAGTTTTATAAGATCAGTCTTGTTTTCTGAGGTATTTTCAATACTTTGTGGTGCTTTGGTTACTCCGTTATTGTCCTGTTCACAGACTAGTGAAAACAAGATTTGCTCAAACTGAGAAAACTGCTGTACTCTCTAAATTTTTTTTTTTTTATTTTTTTTTATTAGAGCCCACTGCCATCTTCTGATTCACTCCCAGATAGCCTCAAAGGCTTGGGCTGGGCCAGGCTGAAGTCAGGAGCCGAGAACTTAATCAAGGTCTTCCATGTGGGTAGCAAGAACCCGATTACTTAAGTCATCACCACTCCCTCCCAGGTTCTGTATTAGTGGGAATTTGGAGTGAGGAATCTGAGCCAATGCTTAAACCAAGCACTCCAGTTTGTAATGTGGGCATCCCAACTGGTGTCTTAAGCACTAGACCAAATGCCTGCCGCACATTATACTCGTAAGGCTTTGTTTGTAGTCTGTATATTTCAAGATGTAGTGATTATTCTTTCTGGTAAGATGGTATTGGTGTCCTTGGCACCTGTGAATCCGTGAGTGCTTTCACTTGAGAAGACCTCTAGTTTCTCATTTCTAATCAAAGGTATCAGCATCGGTATAGTAAATCCATTATCAACTTGGACCGCCCATCCTCACAGGTGCAAGAGGAAAGAATCCATTACCCAAATTTCAAGGGTCAAGAGTTCCCAAAATTAGGGAACAATTTAGATGTAGTTTTAAAGGAACTGCCAAGGACAGTTAATATTCAGAGAAGTCATTAAAGTTGTAAGAAATTTTAGTATCTTCCAAACCATTTTTGACTTCCAAGAAACTAGAAAGGAAGTCAATTTTCTCCACAGAAAAGCAGCTTCAGTTTTAGCATCTCTCATTTTAAATTCTTGATTGAAGACAACTTCTGTTTGATTTATTTATCCTATTCACTGCCACTTTAGTTTTTGCAACTGAATCCCACCTGTTTATATGGTTAGAATGTGAAAGTTGAGCCCTTGTGTTCTACATTGCTGTATTGTTTGGTGTATCCTAGTTATATTCATATATGCACTGTTTTCAGTAGAAATTCATATTTCATAATTGATAAGGTTTTCAGAGTGTCTGTTCTCTCCTATACAAAAATCAACAGAATGCTAGGTTAAAGCAGATTGTTGAGCAAAATATTTATTCTCTTCCTGTTCTTTCGTGAAATCCTCACTAAAATGACAGTGATAATCCAAGAAGGACAAGGTGAAATGAAGAGATATGAACAAGAACAAAAGTTTGGAAACTACAAAGCAGATGAAGGAGTAGTGTCTGACTTGACAGACCCAGGAAAGCCAGATCCTAAACCAGCAGTGGAAACACAGAGAATGTTCTGGTATGCACTGTTAAGATCTGGGGACATAGCCTTCAAGACTTTATCTATGCATACAACTAAAAAGCATAATACGCACACTTTTGTAACTTTGTTATTTAATGATACACTGGTGTTGTATCTATATAACTTTAATGACTGTAAAGACTATGTTCTAGGGATGTATTGTATGTTTTTAAACCAGTTTTCTATTATTTGGATATTTAGGTTTCCGATTGTTCATTATTTTAAACAATCCTGTAAGGAAATCCTAAGACTAATAATAATAAAATACATCCCTAACATGGAATTGCCAGATTGAAGGCTTTTTAAAAGTCATTGATAAAAATTATGATACTGTCTTCCAGGTGATAGATGTGCAAGTTATACTCTTACCATTAGCATGTAAGTTTTTAAAATCTGAGAGGCCCATGCTTAAAAATCCATGTGTATGCTACAACATGAACTTACTAGAAATAGTAGAAGACCCCTCTTTAATTGAATTGGTTAGATCTGGACTTAATTCAGAGATCAAATTTAATGCCTCAGTTATGGTCTCTAAATATAATTTTCTTCAAAGGAACCAGACTGCCTTGGATAAATGGACTGATTCCAGGTATACAGACAGAAATGGATGAGACAATCCTAGAAAGCTCTCATAATCAGTGTTCTGTCAAAAAAATTCAGGAGGCGCCTTCAAGGTCAAAGCTGAGATACTTTTAGCATCTGTTAGGATGACATGTGCAGAAGATCAAAACTCATTGTGTTGAACTCTGAGTTGATGATCATGTACAGGATCATAGTTACATTTGGAAAAAAATTCTAAAGATTCAAGTTAAAGTAAAGTGAGAGAGTTAAGGTGTTACTATATTGTCCCCCACTGGCAAATGGCTCTAGGCAGTCATCAGCAGTGACTGCTCACCTCACAAATGGATTGTAGACAGATTTTGGGTCTCCTGATGGAAGTATCTCTGCCATCTATAAGGCAGTCCTGCCAACAGTCAATTTTGGTCCTGTTCAACATGGGAAGCGGGATACACAGGCTTCCAAATCCAACCACCACTTAACCAGAGGTACAGGGGACAGAGAAACAAGTGAAGCCATGAGGGATTTGATCGACAAAATCCAGACCCAGGAAAATCACAGTCCAAATGATCCTGGTTCTTCAAAAACATAAAGTGCAAGGGAAACAGAAAAAAATGGATTCAAAGAGACTTAGGAAATACATCTAGGAAGACAATTTATAGACTTTCTTGATCCTTACCCTGATTTGTACAAACTTAAAAAAAGATCATTTAGTGTCTTGGAAATTGACTGGATTTTTTACGGTACTCAGGAAATTTAGTTATTTAGGTGTGATAATGGTGCCAAGGTTGCATTTTTTAAAAGGAGCTCCTGTCTTTCAGATATGCATGCTGAAATATTTAAACACAGAATGATACCATGTCTAATGTATACTTAAAAATAACTGAGTTGGACTTGGGCTTGTGGGTGGGGCTATAGCTGAGTCAAGATCAGCTGTGAGTTGGTAATTGTTGAAACTGGGTGATGGGTACTCGGGGATCCATTATCCTATTTTCTCTCCCTGTGTTTGTATTTGAAATTGTCCTTGAAAGTGTTTAAATGTGAATTGAACTCATAGAGTACTTTATTCATGACTATTTTTATTTTAGTAGTAATTTGTGATAACCCATATTCATAATAAATTTTTATAATTTTTTAGTGAAATTGATCTTGAGCCAGTCAAGCTCATATAATTAATTATATTCTGCTCCAGTTAGAACGAATGATTAATTGATTTCGACTGGTAGGGTAAACCCTTGAAGCTTTCAGTCATTCAGCAATCTTAGCAAGTGGGCCATTAGATCCCTCCTTGGTCTCTAAGTTTTGCAGGGCTTGCTAGCTAATTAAGAAGAATATATTCTGCTGAACATGTCAGGGACTGTGAGCAGATTATCCACATTAAGCCTATGTGTCCCACATTGGAATAAGTGTTAAATAGCTCAGTATAGTAAACTAGATTTTTCTACCTTTTCTTGTTTAAATGAAAATAATCCTCAGAGGTGGAAATGTATCTTTTAAAAAAGATACCCCCAGATTGGTTCTTAGTGTAAAGAAATTTGAATAATTTGGTATAGTGTAGGTTTCCTTCTATTAAAAAAGTACTTACATCAGTTTTAGCTCATTTTTCTAAAAATGAAGACTATTTGATAATAATTAAATGATTATAGTCATTCTATATGTATGTTTTATTACTTTCTCCTCCTACCTTTTGGGCATGGACATTAGCCTTCATATTTCTAGGCACAAAAGATTAGTTGTTATATTAGTTGTGATTGATTTCTCATGGTTTAGTTTTGTGATTAATTTTTGTTTTTCAGAAGTGCTGTGAATAGCATCTCTGATTAGGTGAACTGACCTGCTAACCACTTTTTCCCTTCTCAGCTGAAATGATGTCAGAGGCATGTTGGGATTTCTTTGGCTCTTACTCATTTGCTGGCATACGTGGACCAGTTACCTGAGCCATTCATTGGACAGGTATTTCTGAAGCACTGGGCTGGGCCAGGGCCTCTGCCAGAGGATAAGAATGCAGCAGTGACATTAACAACATCCCTGCCCCGGTGAAGTTTATTGTGATACAGATATTAATCAGGTAACCATGTGACTAAATGTGTAGGTCCAGGTCTTTGGTGAGCCAAGCAATGATAATGCAGATTTAGGACTGTGGGAGGGGATGGGGACCAGTCAGGAAGCTGAAGGAATGCTTTCCTGTGAAAGTAAAGCTTGAGCCAAAATGTGAACCAGAAAGAGAGGTTGAATATGGTTTTTAAAAAATAATGTTGGTTATTTATATTCTGGGCATGGAGCAGATTTTTCTTTGGGGAGAGAGAGTGATTAATTGTAAGCCTAGCTATCTAGATTTCTGTCTTTATTTTTAAATTTTTTATTTTATTTGAAAGGCAAAGAGACAGAGTCTCCATCTGGCATTTACTTTCCAAATACTCACGCAATACTTAGGCCTAAGCTGTGAGCCTGGAACTGCAACTTTGTCTCCCAGGGTGCACATTAGCAAGAAGCTGCATTGGAAGTGGAGTAGCCGGGACACAAACCAGACACTTTGATATGGGATGTGAGCACCTCAATTGGCAACCTGACTGCTGTACCACACTCTCTTGGGGAGAGCTTGTTGTCTGGTGAGGGTTGGAAACCAGAAGTAGTAGTCCAGGAATTTCTGTTGGAAACTATACAAAAACAGGGTGCCTCAGAAACTCAGAAGAGGTATGTATTGAGTATGGTAGCTAGTGAAAAGAAACCAAGATGACTTCCCAGAGGAGATATGTTGGAGTGTTTTGGAGTCTTGGGAGATGTTTGCTCTAACTTGTCCTAACACTGTCTCAGAATTTAGAAATGATGACACTGTAGGGCAGTTCCTTGACTGCTTCATGTGGTGTCATACTTCCTGCTGCTTGGTGTGCTCATTTCTTTACTGGGATTGCCCTTCCCTCTTGGTTCTATAGGACTGCACTTAATTTTCATGAAAAAAAAATTTTTTTTTTCTTTTTTGGGATTTACTTATTTTGAAAGTCAAAGTTGCAGGGAGAGAGGACGAGATAAAAGAGTGAGCTTCCATCTGCTGCTTCACTCCCCAGATGTCTGCAACAGACAGCACTAGGCCAAGCCAAAGCCAAGAGTCAGGAGCTTCATCCAGGTGTCCCATGTGGCAGGGGCCCAAGCACTTGAGCCATCTTTGTTTGCTTTTCCCATGCCATTAGCCAGGAGTTGGATCAGAAGTGGAGCAGCTGGGACATAAACTGATGCCCATGTGGGATGCTGGCTTTGCAGGTGGTAACTTCACCTGCTAGGCCACAACACCAGCCCCTTAATTTTCATTTTTTATTTGAGAGGCAGATGCATGTATGCGTACACACACAGATACCTTCCCTCTGCTGGTTAACCCCCCAAACATCCACACCAGATAAGACTGGGCTAGGCTGAAGCCTGGGGCCTGGAAGTCAATTTGGGTCTCCCACATGGGTGGCAAGGACCCAGGTACTTAAGCCAACGGACAAGGTGTGCATTAATAGGAAGCTGGATCCAAAGTGGAAGAGCTGGGGCTTGAACCATGTACTCTAATATGGATGTGAGCCTCCCAACTGGCGACTTAACTGTTGCATCAAGTGCCCCCGACCCAATTTTTAACATTTTAGTGAAGGATGTGTGCTTAATAAACAAGGCAATGAGTGAAGCTGACTTCACAAGATGAGCACAATAGTCTCATTACAGCACATTACCAGCAGCTGTATGTCTAACTTTTAACCTCTCATTGCTGTGGATTCGTTCTGAGAGGAGGAGCGAGGTGGGGCAAGAGGTGCGGAGTCACCACATAGACACCGGGAGTTGGGTGCAAGTGGGCCAGAGGCAAGCAGCTCACAGGCTTATTTATTTCAGTTGGTGCAGCAGCATATATAGCTGAGGCAGCCAATCTGGTCAAGGAGCGGTTTATGCCCTAACCAATCACAGCCTGTTGCCAGGCAGGCTCTGTTGCCGGGTGGGTTTGGAAGCCATTCCTGAGTGACGCTCACTTGCCAGTGGCCATCTTGGCATGGCCTTCTCATTCCACCACATTCAGATTCGAAATCCTTTGCCAATACAACCTTTTCTCTCTTCTGGAGAGAAATTTTCTTTGAAAATCTAATATGCACTATATTTATAGGATATAAAAAATGCCCACCATGTTTTGTTCAAGTGGAAAGGCAGAGCTTAGCTTTGGGGCATTTAAGTTAGAAATGCTGATTTGGAGGTTTGCTGCAGGAAAATTCTGTTTATAAAATGTTTAAGTGCCACCTTCCATGATGAAATAGTCAAATACTAAAGACTATAGGTGATACAGCTAAAGAAAATAGTTATCTACATATACAAAGCAGCTTAGGGCCTCCCCATTTAACTTCTGATTCAAGCTTTCTGAATCCATTTCTTCTGCATTTCCCATTTTCCTTTGGAATACTGTTAAAAAAAAAAGTAGGTTTGAAACAAATCTTTGTAAAAGAAAAAGTTGGGGGCTGGCATTGTGGCTCAGTGAGTTAATAAGCTGCATGCTATGCCAGCATCTCATATCAGAGCACTATTTCAAGTCCCTGCTACTCCACCTTTTATCCTGCTTCCTGATAATATGCCTGGGAAAGCAGGGGGAAATGGTACAGCTATTCAGTCCCCTGCCTCCCATCTGGGTGGAAATCTTGGCTCCTGGCTTCAGCCTGGCCCAGCCCCATTGCAGTCATTTGGGGAGTGAATCAGCAGATGGAAAATCAATTCTCTCTCTCTCCCTCCCTCTCCCTCTCCCTCTCCCTCTCCCTCTCCCTCTCCCTCTCTCTTCATCTCTCCTTGTCTCTCTAGCTCTGCCCTTCAAACAAATCTTTAAAAAGGTGGAACAGATATGGATTCCAGAGTCAAGTGGAAATGGTGAGTTAAAAGACAGATTTTAGTTGGTTTTATTTTTACTTATTAATTTTCTTAAATGAAGTACTTAGAACCTCTGCTGTGTCTCTCATACATCTGTAGGACATTCTAAATGGATATATTAAAAGCTGTTACTTCTGAGCATTGGGATTAAGGATCTTGGGAGGGCAAGAGGATTTTTATTGTTTATACCTTTCCATGATACTTGAATTTTTTATGAGCTCACACTATGTGAGTTTTATGAGCCTCATACTGACTGTAATGTGTAAAAACATCTTATAGAATGCAGAACTCTCAAACTAGTTAAGTGTTTTCCCCCCAAAAGAACCTGCGTTCTGCAAAGCAAACACATTATGTCTGCCTGGGTAGCCAGTAGTCTGCTGTGTCCTTGACCATGGCCAGATCGTCTACCTAAGGAATTCCTACTGGCCTCAGAGTTTTCTGTTAGGACTCTTGGTACCCACAAACGATGGGCAGCAGAGATTCTGAGGACAACCCCTTAGCCTGCACCCTGCTTTATAAGAACTCTGCATTTTATGGTGCTTATCAAAACTGCTTGAGGGGTGGATGTTTAGTGTTCAGTTAAGATGTTGCCACTTGGGATGCATGCATCCCATATCAGAGCTCTTGGGTTCAAGCTCGGCTTCTGCTTCTGCTTCTGCTTAGCTTCCTGCTAACGCACACCCTGGGAACCTGGGTCCCTGCTGCTCATGTGGGAGACCTAGATTGAGTTTCTAGCTCCTGACTTCCAGCCCTGGCTCAACCTAAGCCATCATAAGCATTTGGGAAGTGAACCAGTGGATGGGAGCAGTGAAATTTTAAAAACCCTGCTAGGTACAATGATTTCCAACTAGTTTGCTCTTTTACCCCATACTTAAAAATCTTGAATATGCACTCCTTAGAGGTATGTATTTATAAATAAAATGGAGATAGTATTACACTATGACTATGCATGTTTTGAAATATGCAAAAATTTTCAGAGATGAGATAAAAACTAATGGAAGATAGGTTTCCTCCTACAAGCCAATGGATCATTTTGCCCACATCCTGATGTGTACACAACCCACTCTGTAAGCCTCTGGCTTTAGAATCTACATGAATTGCAAACCAAAGAGCTGTCCTCTTCTTGCACTCCTGGGTAAATATACTTCTCAGTGGGAAACTGCAACTGTCGAAAAGTGCAGGCACCTCCGGGTAATTCACTCTAAGGAAGTCCAAGATAAGTAAGTGGGAAGAAAAAAAAAAGCATTAATACATGTGTGTGCGCTGATTTCTTGTGTAAAACTTTTTTACATTTGTAAAAATATTTAATTTATGCATAAAAATTGTCTATATGGCTACATTAAAAGCTGTTATTTCTCAGCACTAGGATTAAGGGTTTTGGATAAGGAAGAGGATTTTTATTGTTTATTTTATACCCTTCCATCACTGGATTTTTAATGAACTGATTCTTTTTGTGATAAATAAATTTTAAAATCACTAAATGTGTTATCAACTGTGCTACAATGCATTGTCAATATTGATTGTTGAAGTTGGGTGATGGGTACATTTGGTTTCACTATATTCTCTACTTTTATGTGTATTTGAATATTTCCATAATAAAAAAATTAAAAATAAATGCATTGCAAAGGAGTCTGTAGAAATACACCACATAGTTATTATTTTGGGAGTGAGAGGAGTAGAATTTGAGATATTTGGAGAGTAGAACTTCAGATGGCTTCTTGAACCTCAGATATTCTGTGAGTCTGTGTTGCTTATAAGATGGGAAACCATTTAGCCACACACACATGCCACAGGGACCTCATTGCAGAGTCATGCATAGACTGGAGTGTGAGATATTTGATTTCCTGGACACCTCTTAGTTCCTAAAGGAGTACCGAAAAATGAATGTGCAGGCCAAGAGTGTTTGATGTGTGAGGCTCATCTGTTCCATATTAAGATCTTGAGGCTTGGTTTTATAAAGGGATTCTTGAGCTTGTTATATAAGAAAACAAAGATGACACTCCAGGGCGTAGCTAAGAACCCAGCAGCATCAGAGAGGCACAGCCAGTGGTCTCCCGTGAACCATGGGGACTTTTATCCAGTTACCAGGCTCCATCCCATGAACAGACAGAATTTTAGAGTTGAGTACCTAATTATAGCTCTCATATGGGGTCTAAAGGAGTTAATATGTAGAGGATGTTTTCTGTTGCTGACAGGGATGCTTGGCCACATTCATAGTCTATAACTGTATGATCTGGTAAAAGCTAAGTGCTAGGCACCTTATCAGAAGTGAAAATACTAGTAGTAGCCACTCACAGGACTGTGATGAGGGTTACATGTGACTGTAAGGCCCTTTGCTTACAGTGAGCACTCAAATGCCACTTTTTTTTTTTTTTTTTTTTTTGAGAAACTGCTTACTGAACTGGGAACATTGAGCTTCTGAGTGAGCAGGTGTTCCCTGATTTCAAGCATTTTCATCTCAAATAGCCATGTAGTTAGGGATGATTAGGCTGTGGTTAATCTTATCACCCTTGCCAGGTTTATGAAACATCACATAACCCAGTTCTGGCCAGTAAGATAGGCGAGGGTGTCGACTGGGTGATTTCTCCTTTTCTTTCTCTGGTTGTTCTCATGAGCTGCCTGGAACTGTAGCTGCCAACTTGGAAACAGCCTGAGGATGAAGCCAGCATTCAGGATGGCAGCGCAGAGGAAAGGGAAAAATCTGCGTCTCGATGGCATGACTGAGCCGCCGAATCCAGTGCCCCGGAGCCCACCCAACCTTGGAACTTCCTTCTGTTTGATTTAGCTTCCAAGCACATCATAATTGATGGAGCCTGCACCGCAGAGGATTTGAGGTCCAGGTGTTGGTATTATCCAGTCACATTTATTGAGCGCTTTGGAATGCAAACACACTAAAGTCAGGAAGTTCTGAGACACGAGGAACAAGGGGATCTGGAAAGAGAGCAGCTTGAAGACTCACTGCCTCTCTTCTGGCAGTGGAACCCACTTGCCTCTCTAGGAAAGCAGCTGCTGGGGTCTCCAGGAGGCAGAGCAGGCCTGGGATGTGGGAGGGGCTTCAGGCTCTGGCAGGTCTTGCCTGGGAGCTGGGACAAGACTCCCAGAGCTGCTGAGGGAGGAACCGGGGCTGGGCAGTTCCTTTCTAGAGGCTCAGTCTTTCTGGTTGCAGAGGACCTAACCATGTGGGATGAGAGTTGCCTCCACCACTGTGTGTGGAGAGAGGTGAGGACACTAGGAGGGGAGAAGAGGGGCTTCCTTCTAGTGCCTCCCCAGAGGACTAGCAACTTACCCACTAAGCTTGGGCCTAGGAAGGCCAAAACCACTGTTCTCTCTCCTGCTGTGGAAGTGCTGCCACGTGACACTCTGGTACCTGCAGCAGAGAGTCCTAGTGAGCAAAGGACAAGAGACTTCCTAACGGGGCCCAGCCACTGGGGAGAGGAATCACAAGCAGAACCCGCGGCACAGAAATAGCTGCTGGCATAGATAACTTGGACTAGGAAAAAAAAAAAAATTAAATGCAGCATACACACCCAAAACTGATTTTCTGAGACCAAAAAAGGATGATTTTGAACTGAAATTTCAAGGGATGAATTGAAGGAGAAAGTGGTCTATATTATTGTCTGAATTAGTGCCAGAAAAAAATGACGAAGAGATGGAAACCAGGAGATGGAAATGCTGAAGAGAGAGCAAGGGATCTGACAGAAGAGGTGATTGAAGATGGCAGAAACGTCTCTGCAGTGAAGAGGACTTGCAGCTCACAGAGCTCCTGGAAGGATTGCTGATGAAAAGACACAGTCCTAGGCGCCATACGCCTCTGAGCAGTAAGAATAGAGAACCCCCCACACCAGAGAAGAACAAGTTGTACCTCAACGAGGAAATCATGCAGTTGTTGGCCTGCTTACCCACACGCTAGACGCTGCAGAGTGGAAAACTGCCACACCTGAGAGTCCAGCGCCATCTGGACCTGACCTAGGGAGACCTGCCGCGTGCCCCTCCCATGTTCACTAAGTCCTGTAGAAGCACCCAGTACGTCCCCAGTTCCTCCTTCTTGGCAATCATATACAGTCTTCAGAAGAGTAGGGAAAGGCCGGGAGAATGTGAAATCCTAGAGCAGTAGTGCAGGGTGAGTAGTGAAAAAGATTAGAATGTAGTGCAGCCCCTCAGTAACTCCGAGGCCAGAGATGCTTGTCCCTCTGACTGTAGATGTTGCTGCATCCTCTCCTCTGGGAAAGTCTACTCTCTGCCTGAGTTGATCCACATCACCATCTGCCTTAACAACTTTTCTAAAAACAGTTTCCTACTAAAAATAATAAGCAGATCTGGGCATGGGAGTGGTGGGAAGGAGGGAAATGTTCCCAAGTTCTCATCTGGGAAGTGGTTGTGCAACTGGAGGAGAAAGTCAAAGTATTCTGAAGTTAGGGGTGAGGCATGGAAGTGCTTCGGTGAGAGAAATATGGGTCTGGTTTTCATAATGGGAAAAAATATATGATTATGAGCACTAAGAAAAGAAAAGTAGCTGGACATAGCTGGGAAATCTGTAAGAGAAGTCATTTAACAATAGGGAAAGGGAAATAATATCAGTTTGCTCAATCTACAAAGCTAAAGACAAGTAAAAGGAGGAGATAATTAGCGGAGTAGCCAAATAATAAACATGATCGTAGGAGGAGTTCAGTCATTACACTAAATGTGAATGGGGTAGATTTTCATTACAAAAGTCAGAAACACTTAGATTGAGTTAAATAAAATAAGCCAGTTATATTCTATATAGAAGAAACATATTTAAATGAAAATTTTAAAGAAAATATTAAAAAGTTGACAATAAAGGGATGGATGAAGATAGCAAGGACATAATAAAAATAAAATAGGAATAACAAAATTAATTGTCTTTTAACAGGGAGGGATTTAAGAATAAAAGTACTTGGGGGCTAGAGCCGTGGCACACTGGGTTAATTCTCCGCCTGCAGTGCCGGCATCCCATATGGGCGCTAGTTCTAGTCCCGGTTGCTCCTCTTCCAGTCCAGCTCTCTGCTGTGGCCCAGGAAAGCAGTGGAGGATGGCCCAAGTGCTTGGGCCCCTGCACCCGCGTGGGAGACCAGGAAGAGGCACCTGGCTTCTGGCTTTGGATCGGCGTAGCTCTGGCTGTTGCAGCCATTTGGAGGTGAACCATCGGATTGAAGACCTTTCTGTCTCTCTCTCACTGCCTGTAACTCTACCTGTCAAATAAATAAATAAAAAATATTTTTAAAAAAGTACTAAAAGGGGGGTAGCACATAAAAATATAAGCTACATTTTATGAAGTAGAATTATTAACAAAATGTATGTCCAACAGTAATGCAAAGTTGATAAAATTTCAAAACTTTTTCAGAATCAAATGTAATACAAAAATATAGAGGACTGATATTATCAGTATATTCACGTTAACTGATATGTATAAAGGGCTTTCAAAAAGTTCATAGGAAAAGTGAAATTATAGGGGCCGGTGCCATGGCTCATTTGGTTAATCCTCCGCCTGCGACGCTGGCATCCCATATGGGCACCAGGTTCTAGTCCCGGTTGCTCCTCTTCCAGTCCAGCTCTCTGCTCTGGCCCGGGAAGCCAGCGGGGGATGGCCCAAGTGCTTGGGCCCTGCACCCGCATGGGAGACCAGGAAGAAGCACCTGCCTCCTGGCTTTGGATGGGCACAGCGCTGGCTGTGGCAGCCATTTGGTGAGTGAACCAATGGAAGGAAGACCTTTCTCTCTGTCTCACTGTCCATAACTCTACCAAATAAAATAAAATAAAATAAATGAAATGAAATGAAATTATAATCAAATAAAAAATTAAATCAAGATTAAAATTAAAATCAAATAAAAAATAAAAAAATGAAATTATAAACTATGTCTCAGCATGAGCTCCATTGAGTTCAAGATGCTTATATAAATGATGACACCAAATGTTTAGTCCATCCCGAACAAACTGAAGGCCTGAGATTTTAACCATGTCAGCACAGTCTTTTTTAATACTACTAACTAAAGAAGAATGGGTGCCCTGTAAAGACTTTTTTAAGATTAGGAAGCAAAAAGAAGTCAGAAGGAGCCAATCAGGAGACTGAAATGTGGATGCCTAATGATTTCCCATTGAAACATTTGCAAAATGTCCCTGGCTTGATGAGAAGAATGAGTAGGAGTATCATCATGTTGGAGAAGGACTCTGATGAAGCTTTGCTAGGTGTTTTTCTACTAAAGTGTTGACTGGTTTTCTCAAAACACCCTCCTGATAAGCAGATGTTAGCTTTCTTTGACGCTCCAGAAAGTCAACTAGGAAACTGCCTTGAATATCCCCCCAAATCAATTGCCGTGATTTTTGGTTTTGACTTGGATGCTTTTGGTTTGACTGGATCACTTCCATCTCTTGGTAGCCATTGCTTTGATGGTAGTTTTTCTTTAGGATCATACTGGAAAAGTACTCATTGCTTTTCTATGGAAAGAACAAAGTAAACCAGAAGAAAATATGAAGAAAGAATTAATATAAACAGAACTGGGACTATGAGAAGGCAAGCAAGGTGCCTAAAGCACAAAATTCAAGAAAACAAACTTCAGACACCTCAGTTTTTTTTTTCTAGAGATTTATTTATTTTTTATTTGAAATGCAAAGTTACAGAGAGAGAGGTCCTCCATCTGCTGGTTCACTCCCCAAATGGCCACAACAGCCAGTACTGGGCCTAAAGCCAGGAGCTTCTTCCAGATCTCCCACCTGCGTGCAGGGGCCCAAACACCGGAGCCATCCTCCACTGCTTTCCCAGGAGTGTTAGCAGGGAGCTGGATTGAAAGTAGAGCAGCCGGGACTCAAACTGGTGCCCATATGGGATGCTGGCTTCGAAGGCAGCAGGTTAACCCGCTACACCACGGTGTTGGCCCCTGCAACTCACTTTTTTTTTTTTTTTTTTTTTGACAGGCAGAGTGGACAGAGAGAAAGGTCTTCCCTTTTCCCTTTTTTTTTTTTTTTTTTTTTGACAGGCACAGAGTAGACAGTGAAAGAGAAAGAGAGAAAGGAGCACCTCACTCCCTCACTCTTAAGGAAGCACTTGCTCTCATGGCCACTCAGTGATGGCGTCACTTGCATGATCTTGCCTCCTTGGATTTTGCCTTACCCTAGTCCTGGCCCTGACTAAAAAAAAGTAAAACCTTTCCTCTTGGAGAGAAAAAAAAATCATTGTCTTGTGCGTAAAAAAGAGAAAACAAAATTAAACCCACAATAATCTGCATATAATTTGTACTTTTTTTGATCTTTTTATTTTGGCACTTTTAGTCCAGTCTAGGAGAGAGAAGAGTCAAATAAGGCCTTATAAAAATTAAATAAAAATATCTACTCTTAGAAGGTCATTTTTCAGAGGTGGGCATTTGGTGCAGTGGTTAAGGCACTGGGGTCTGAGACATGGGTTCGAGATCTGACTGCACTGCACGTTTCAGCTGCTTGCTAAAGCGTACCTTGGGAAACAGCAGGTGGGAGTTCAAGTTCTTGGGTCCCTGCCCCCCAACCTGGGAGACTCACTTGATTGAGTTCCTTTCTCCTGGCTTTGGCCAGGCCTAGTCCTGGCTGTTGCAAGAATTTAGGGAGTGAACCAGCAGAGGGAAGATCTCTCTTTGTTTCTCTGCCTTTCACCAATAAATACAAATAAATTTATTTAATTTTATGTAAAGCCTTTTTTTAAAGCACATTGGATCCCTTACCTTGCTTTCCATCCGTAAATCGATGCCTCTTTATGTCATTGTATGTGACTGTTAAAAAATAGAAACTATAATAAGATTATTTTTACATCTAATTTAATTTAGAATTTCAGGGTACACGGTAAAACACACCACCACCACCACCACATGGGCTACACATTGATTGTCAGTCACATAGGATATGAATCCACCAGTTACTCAGATATGAAACAAACTTAGACTTATTTCAAATGCACTTTCTAAAAGGAAGACATTTAAACCTATGCTTACGATTAGGAATGAGAAGCATTATCATTCTCCAACATAGATTCTCTTGACAGTAAACTGAACTACTTAAATTTACACTATTCTTTCCTTTAGTGGATTTGGAGGGGATTTAAAAATTTCATAAAAATTGAATTATAAGTTTACCTTGATGCAAAAAATTTTGAGACCCAGGCATAGCTTTTTCATGATACATGTTTTCCAAGTATCCATGTATGCATGGATTTCAAAATTTTTTTTAAAAAAATTTATTTATTAAAATTCACAGTTTGAGAGATCTTATATCTGCTGGTTCACTCCCCAGATGAACTCAATGGCCAGTGCTGAGCCAAGCTAAAGCCAGAAGCTAGGAGCTTTATCCAGGTCTCCCATATGGGTAACAGGGGCCCCAACACTTGGACCATCCTTAGCTACTTTTCCCAGGCCATTAGCAGGGAGCTGGTTGGGAAGTGGAGTAGCCAGGACATGAACAGGCACCCATATGGGATGCTGATGACACAGGTGGTGCCTTAACCGTTACCCCATAATGCCAGCCCAAGGGTTTAAAATTTTTTTGCACCAAAATAAACTTATCTTTTAATTCTAAGTACCCTTAGATCTAAATTTAATGTTGGCAAAAGCACTGCTTAGCGTTCCTGTAGCCTCATCTTATTTTCCATGATAAAGATGTGCGTTTGCTTCAACTATCTCAAGAAGAATTACTAGAATTGCAGAATTTAGTTTGAACTTTTTATATTCTTCGATGTTATGCCTTTACTTACTCATTATTAGGCTCATATAAACCTTGTGCCTCTTTTGCTTAAGGATATCTCACAAAAAATTTTAATAAATAAGTAATGAACAAGTAAAAGCTGAAAAATCGAAGAATCTTACATGCAAAAGCACAAGAACCAGATGGTTTCACAGCTGAGTTTTTCTCTAATTACAAAAATTAAAATACCATAATATTATCTAAAGTATTCAAGGCCATAGATAAAAGCTGTGGAATATCAAGACATGAAACTGATGGCAAAAAAAGAAAGGAAAGAAAGAAAGAAACTGATAGCACAAAAAGGTGTGGATCAATGTCACGTATGACAATAGAGACAAAATCTTACATTGAAGCAATAAAGTCCAGCGTGTTATGAAGAAATGTATCATAGCCAGGGGCGATTTGTTCCAAGAATGCAAGCATGGGTCACTATCAGGAAATACATCAATGCAGTGTATTTCATGAATTAAAGAAGCAAAGTCATGTATTTCTGAGGCATTTCCTAAATTTCAACTGCCATGTCTAATAGAAGAATAGAAGAAAAGTACTTAAACAAAATAAGGTGTATTAATCCTATATGGGTGCCAATTCAAGTCCCAACTGCTCTACTTCCAATTCAGCTTCCTGCTAATGTGCCTGGGAAAGCAGTGGAAAATGGCCCAAGTCCTTGGGCCTCTGTACCCTCATGGGAGACCTGGAGGAGGCTTCTGGCTCCTAGCTTCAGATGGGCCCAGTTCTGGCCATTGTAGCCTTCTGGGGAGTGAGCCATAAGATGGAAGATCTCTCTCCCTCTGGGTCTCCCTCTCTCTCTGTAACCCTGTCTTTTAAATAAATAAATAAATAAATCTTTAAAAAATAATTAACATTGTGTTGGAACTTCTGAAAAACCAGCAAAGTAAAAAAAAGTGAAACAATCAGTATATATTGTGGTTTTTGGTGATGTTATTGTACACCCCGAGATTCCAGTAACAACAGTAACAGCAGAATAAATAGGAGTGGGCGTTTAGCTTAGAGATTAAAATGCCTGTCTCACATTCAAGTGCCTGGGTTCAGTTCCTGGCTCTGGGTCCTGATTCTAGATTCCTGCCAATGTATATCTGGGAAGTAGCAGTGATGGTTCAAGTAATTGGGTTCCTGCCACCCTGGCTCCTGGCTCTGGCCTGGTTCCTGGCCTCAGCCCAGTCACAGCCATTGTAGGCATTTGGGGAGTATATTAGTGATTAGAAGCTCTGTCTCTCAAACGAATAATTTTAAAAACCCAAATAGAATAATAAGATAGCTTGATAAAGTCAACAAATACAGAATAAACAAAACCAGAAATCTCTTCTATATACCAGTAATATGCCCCAGGAAGTTGAAATGGAATGAATGATTCCACTAACAATAATGAAAAATAATTAGAATACTTGGGAGTAAATGGAAAAAATTTTAAAACTATAAAATCTTAATGAAGAACATGAAATAAGATCTGAGGAAGCAGAAAGCAAGTGATGTTCCTAGATAAGAAGTTTGCATGTAATAAAAAGGCCAACTCTCTCCGTACCTGTAAGTGTACTTCAAACAGTGGATGACAATTCATGTTACACTCTAAATAATAAAATTTCCGCAAGAAGTCTTGTGGGCAAAAAAAAAAAAAAAAAAAAAAAAAACTTACTGGAAAGGTGGAGTTACAAACTGATCAAAAAAAGGCAAATATTTTAAAAGAAAATGGGATTTGGCAGGCGCCGCGGCTCACTCGGCTAATCCTCCCCTGTGGCACCGGCACCTGGGTTCTAGTCCCGGTCGGGGCGCTGGATTCTGTCCCGGTTGCTCCTCTTCCAGTCCAGCTCTCTACTGTGGCCCAGGAGTACAGTGGAAGATGGCCCAAGTGCTTGGGCCCTGCACCCGCATGGGAGACCAGGAGAAACACCTGGCTCCTGGCTTCGGATCGGTGCAGCACGCTGGCCACAGCACACCGGCTGTAGCGGCCATTTGGGGGGTGAACCAACGGATTGAAGACCTTTCTCTCTGTCTCTCTCACTGTCTAACTCTGCCTGTCAAAAAAAAAAAAAAAAAAAAAAAAAAAAAAAAAGAGAGAGAGAGAGATTTGAACAGTTTGCAGTAAAGCAATTCTAATAAACATGAAAATATTCCAAAACAGTAATAGGTAGGAAAATATCAAGTAACACTGCGGCCATCACTTACACCCTTCATACTGGCAAAGACAAAAATGAGCAATAAATATTTCAGCCTTGGACAGAGGTAGGAAACAGATAACAGCTACTCATAGAAATCAAACTGTTGTACTGTTTAGGGAAGCAATATGACCACATCTATGAGATGAAAGAATAAGTATCATTTCACCCAATGATTCTACCTCTACAAATGTCTCCCACACACGGGTATATTTAATATACATATTAGGATGTTGAATGAAACACTTTTTTCCCCACAGGGACAGAAAACTGGAGCAAAGAGAAGGCACATCAGTGTGAGACTGGATACACCAAGATACCTCTACAAAGAGGAATACTATGCAGTCAGCAAAAATAATGAGAGCCACCCCAGCTGACCCAGAAATACTTTAGGTAGTACTGTGGGATACAAGAAGATCCATCCTTCCTTCCTTCCTTCCTTCCTTCCTTCCTTCCTTCCTTCCTTCCTTCCTTCCTTCCTTCCTTCCTTCCTTTCTTTCTTGACAGACGGAGTGGACAGTGAGAGAGAGACAGAGAGAAAGGTCTTCCTTTGCTGTTGGTTCACCCTCCAATGCCCGCCGCGGCCAGCGCACTGCAGCCGGTGCACCACGCTGATCCGATGGCAGGAGCCAGGTGCTTCTGGTCTCCCATGGGGTGCAGGGCCCAAGCACTTGGGCCATCCTCCACTGCACTCCCAGGCCACAGCAGAGAGCTGGCCTGGAAGAGGGGCAACCAGGACAGAATCCGGCACCCCGACTGGGACTAGAACCCGGTGTGCCGGCGCCGCAAGGCGGAGGATTAGCCTGTTGAGCCACGGCGCCGGCCAGAAGATGCTTTCTGACAAGAATGTGTAACATTATTTCATGTTTACAAAACAGTGATGACTTCCTTCTGAGAGCATGTCTAGATGAAGGTACTTCAAAAAGTTCACAGAAAAATGGAATTAGATTTTTTTCTTGAGTGAAAAGTTAAAATCTGTGTGTTGTTTTTTCAGAATGTGCATTTTCCATGACATTTTTTTGAAGACCTGCAGTATATTAGAGGCCAAAGCGAAGGAAGCACTTCAAAGCTACACTTCCAGTTGTTAACAGGGAGACGGGACCACCCAAGGAAAAGGAAAAGGAAGCAGACTGCAGCATCCCCACTGGCACGTATAATTCTGTTCGTGTAAGCTGTTTTGTTTATACGCATGAAGGAATTGAAAATAAGTTTTCATGTCTGCTGATTCATAGAGATACTAATAATGTATCATTAACTTAAAGAACAAGAATTTGCAGTCACCTGCAGCAGATGCAGCTCAGCTTACCTCCTGATAAACACATTCTGAGTTGAAAATACTGTTAAGTTGGAAATACACTTAAACCACAGGAACCTCAGAAAATTAGTGGATGGGAGAGGGTGTTTAGCGTAGCAGTTAATATGCCTGCATCCCACATCAGTCTCAGTGTCCCTGGGTTCAACTTCCAGCTCTGGCTCTTCACTCCAGCTTCCTGCCAATGCAGTAGTGATGGTTCAGTAGTTGGGTTCCTGCCACACCTACGCACCCAGGAGACCTGGTTTGAGTTTCTGGCTCCTGGCTCCGGCCCTTGTCCAGTCTTGGCCCTTGTGGGCATTTGGGGGAGTGAACCAGAGGATGCAAGCTATAATTCTGTCTCTATATCTTTTTGCCTCCTACATGTTCATGGAAAAGGAATTAAAAGATAAATCTATTTGGGTGCAAAAGATTCTGAAATCCATGCATATGACTGGTCTTGCAAGAGTTCATGGAAAATACATATTTCTGAAAAAACTGCAGAAGATGGCAAGACAGTATCACACTATAAGTGTATCGTATCACAGAGTTAACCCCAGAAAAGATCAAAATTGAAAATTCGAAGTACAGTTTCTACTGAATGCATATCGCTGTCACACCCCTGGGAAGTGAAAGAATCACACAGTCTGACTATGAGAAGCGGAAGACCATCTGCACTGTAAGTCTGTCTACTTTGATGGGAATAACAAGCACAGCAAAGCCTGAGTGTGTGCAGATGCTTGTAGTTGTGGAAGGATTTCGGCCCCAAGCCTGTCACCCTTTCCTCCTTCAGGCCGCTGGGGTGGAGGAGGTGATGGATGCAGGGAGATGACCAGCTTGCTCTTTACCCATCTTTGCATGGTTAGGCTTTTGCAAGACATCTCCAACATGAGACATTTAAAATAATCACGAGAGCAACAGCTGAGAACACACTCCAGCTTTGGTCTTCACGGAGCCGATGGCATACAGACTGTCTTCAGACATTTGAAGCAGTTCATTTGCTCTCTGCGGCTTTCCAGGGAGGAATGCCGGGGGCCTGTGTGTGTGTGTGTGTGTGGCAAATGGGGCCCTCCCTTCACTGGAGCTGCTGTGTCACAGGTGTGATACCGGGGAGGCAGGGGTTGGACTAGATCAGTATTGCCCCAACTTTACTGGTGAGAAAAATTATTCAGTCTGCTTGTCCTCCACCTGCTGAGTTAGAATCTCCAGGGGAGGGATTGGTGCCCAGGTGATTCACGCCACTAGGGAAGGCTGGGAAACACGGGTCTACTTTTCTGCTAATCAGTGCGGCCCGCGGACCAGCAGCAAGAGCATCACTCAGGAACTTGTTGGAGGAGCAGGATCTTGGACCCCCTCCTGGAACTACAGGGCCAGAGATGAGCAAGGTCCCTGGGCACAGTCCAGTTTGAGAGGCCCTGCTGTGGGCAGCTCTCATGATTGTTCTCTGATTCTTCACTTATTTGGTAGACAGGTAGCTCTGAGACTGAGAAGTGGAAATTTAATCAAGGAATGCTAGGGTTTCTGATGAAAGGGTTGAGAGCGATGCTGAGCCGGGATAAGAGGAGTCCGGCCGGGGAAGGGATGAGAATGTCCTTGAGGAAGGGGGGAAGGCAGTGCTGGCAGCAGCCCTGCTTTGTTTCTGAACTGAACGAGGAAGCAGTGAGCTCGTTCTCTTCTTGGTCAGGTGCAGTAGTTGGAGCTTATTGAATCAAGAAAGGAAACATTCCTATAAAAAGATGACTATCACTTATTAATTCAACAAGCGTTCCCAGGATGCCAGCTCTGTGCCAGGTGAAGGGCAGGACACCAGGGATAAAGTCCTGAACAGTGACTCTCCCTGGCTTCACCAAGGCTCAACTCCAGCGGTGGGAGGGTGGGGGAGATAGGTGTTCAATAAGCAGTTCTACAAATCAGAGCTAGGACCAGGCACTTACCTTGGGCACACAATGTAAGTGGCTCCAGGGGCCAGCACTGTGATGTAGCCGGTAAAACTGCCGCCTGCAGTACCGGCATCCCATATGGGCACTGGTTTGAGTCCTGGCTGCTACACTTCTGATCCAGTCCTCTATCATGGTCTGGGAAAGCAGTAAAAGATGGCTCAAGTGCTTGGGAGACCTGGTAACCCACCTCTGGCTGTTGCGACCATTTGGGTAGTGAACCAGCAGATGGAAGATCTCTCTCTGCCTCTGCCTCTCTGTAATTCTGCGTTTCAAATAAATAAATAAATCATTAAAAAATTAAGGGGTTCTAAAAACTTGGTTATCAAGATAAATAATAAAGATTTATTTATTTTGTTTGAAAGGCAGAGCAACAGAGAGAGGTGGGGGCAGGGCAGAATGAGTGAGGTCCCATCCTCTGGTTCACTACCCAAATGGCTGCAAGAGCCAGGTCTGGGCCATTCCAAAGCTAGAACCCAGGAACTCCATCTGGGTCTCACACATTGGGTAGCAGGGGCCTAAGCACTTGAGCCATCACCTGCTGCTTACCAGGCACATCAGCAGGGAACTGGATAAGAAGCAGAGCAGCAGGGCCTCGAACTGATCCAGGATGTCAGCATTGCAAGTGGCGGCTTAACCTGTTGCACTATGTTGCTGGCTCCAATACAAATAGTTCAGTGCAATATATTAAAAAAGCAAAATTCTTTTTAAGATTTTATTTATTTGAGAGGTAGAGTTACAAAGAGAGAGAGAGGGGGGTCTTCTACCCACTGATTCACTCCCCAGATGGCTGAATCTGGGCCAATCCGAAGCCAGGAGTCAAGAGCTTCCTCTGGGTCTTCCACAAGAGTACAGGAGCCTGAGCACCTGGGCCATCTACTGCTTTCCCAGGCCATAGCAGAGAAGTGGATTGGAAGAGGAGCAGCCAGGACTCAAACCAGTGCCCTTATGGGATGCTGGCAATGCAAGGTGGAGCCTTAGCCAACTATGCTGCAACACTGGCCCCCAAATCAAAAGTCTGTGATGAATAGAATAACAAAATCTTATATGAAGATGGAGCAGAATGACTGATTTTTCTTTTTGCTTCAGGCTCCAGTATGGCTGTGTGTGGCATGGTCCCCAAGCACTTTACCAGAAGAATGAAAGTGTGTTCAGACTCTGGATAGCAAGAGGAGCTGTCATAAGCTTGGATAGGGTGGGGCGATTGTTAAATGACCCCAGAAGCGGTAACACCTGGATTGGAACAGGGAGCTTGCAAGGGAGCTGAGTGGATTAAGTTGCTGGCCTTTTCCCAAAGGGTGTTGGGAAACTATTGGGAACACTTTAAGCAGCAAAATGATTTTTTTTTTTTGCCTTTGAAGATCCCTCTGGCTGTTGTGATGGGTGGGTTGAAAGGGAACAGTGGTTCCAGGCCTAGAAATTGGAGATTTGTAGCTCACATCCAGGGAAGAGAGAAAGTGGTGGCCTGGGCAAGCAGGATGAAGAGACACAAACACATTTAAGAAATAAGAGTAGAATTTGGGGCGAGTGGTGTAGGACACTGGAGTCCCACATAGCAGTGCGGGGTTCCAGTCCTGGCTCCACTTTCTGCTAATGGGAACATTGGGAAGCACCAGGTGATGGCTCAAATCATTAGCTCTCTGCTGCCCAGCAGGGGGCCGGGCCAGGGTTGCGGGGAGGAGAACCAGATTGAGTTCTGGGCTCCTGGTTTAGGTCTGGTCCAGCCTTTGGAAGAGTGACTTAGCAGATGGGAAATCTCTCTGTCTCTCTCTATTTCTGCCTTTAAAATAAATAAAATAAATATGAAATATTTTTGAAACTATGAAAAAAGAAGAGTAGACTCTGCTGGGCTTGGTGATTGTTTTTTATTGAGGGGATCAAGGGAAAAGAAACCTTATAGACATCCCCCATCCTCATACACACCCTGGTGTCTGGGCTCAGCAACTGGGTGGCTGTTGATGACATTCACTGAGACACAGGACAGGTGTATGGGGAAGACCAGGCAAGGGGCCATCAGAGGTTGGTTTGGGACATTCTGGGTCTGTGAGACAGCATGGAAGAGCTGTTGCATGGGCAGATGATATAGGGGTGTGCACTGGAGCAAGAGTGTGGGCACGGTTGGCCATGGTCCTGAATAAAACCACCACCGTGGGTGAGGTTGCCTCAAGAGTGCACCGAGGGAGAAGGGAAGGGGACCTGGGCCCCGCAGAGCACTCTTCCTGGACAGCTGAGTGAGGGCGAGGAGCAGCCAGGAAACTGGGTGGTGGCGGAGAGGGGGCTGGGCGTGTTGCAAGTGAGATCTCAAAGGCTGTGCTAAGCACCTGCTCTGGGCTCTGTCTTGGTTTCGTCTTCTTCCTTTTGCTCTGCTGTTTAGCTCTCATCCACTGACTTTGCCTCTGCGGGGGGGGGGGAAGGGGGGAGTGGGCATGGCACTGGGCAGCTTTGCCGCCCCTTAGAGGCAAGTGTCTCTCCATCAAAACCGTTGTGACGCCGGCAGCCCACATGACTCAACATGGACGCTGCAGACACTGAACTCGCCGTGGAGGAGTGTGCCCTCATCACGATGTGGAACCAGGGCTTGGTTCCTTCCCTCGGACTTGCTCAGCACAAAGAGCGTGGCTGCAGTGCCACCCTTGCTCCGTGTCTTCCCTCATTCTCCTTACAAGGAGACCAGCACAGACAGATTGTGCCTTAAAAGCAGGATGCCAGTGTTCTTCCTGAGTGGGCTCACAAATGCAGATCCTTTGGAGCGAGGTGCGTAGAATCAGTGCACCAGCCAGCATTTTGCATGTGCAACGAACAGATGTGGCTGCATTATTCAGTTTCCCCCTTTGCCTTTCTCCCTGAAGGTACTTCAGAAAATGTGATGTCGACGAATGCATCTCCCCGAGTGAAAAGAATCCAACAGGAGCAACCAGATTTGGACAGGCCAAGAGGAGTCTCAGATGTTCCCGTTAGCCACTTGTCCGTCACGTGGTTGCTTATGGAATCCTCTGTCCCAAAGGTCTTCGTGTTTGGTATGACTAAAAGGTTTTCTTACTAAAGAAAAAATAATCTCTGTTCCCAGGAATAGTATATTAATATTGAAACATATCAACTTGTGGTAGAAATGTTTGCTTAACTCTTAACTCTCCTTTTCCTTTTCAGGTTGTGAAAAGTGACTTTCCTACCTAACATGCACAAATGACACGTCCAATTCTAGGATGGTTATAAGGTGAGCATCTGTGTGGCTGCCTCCCAGGAGTGAGAAGTCCAGCGTCACTGGCCTCCGCACTCTGGTGCGACCTTTCTCCTTCCTAACATGACCACGGCCTCACTCCCATGGCTGTGACTCTACTGCTTGTTCTTGCAGCTCCAACAATGAGTTGAGTTAGAGGATAGTGAGCTAGGCAAGGGTACTTCAAAAAGTTCATGGAATTAAAAGAGAATGCTTATTTTAGTGAAAAAAAAAATCGGAAGTCTCTGCACATGAGAAGACTTCAAAAAGTTCACTGAAGCCTGGGCATTTGGTGCAACAGTTAAGATGCAACTTGGGGGGGGCCGGCGCTGTGGCATAGCAGGTAAAGCCCCTGCCTGCAGTGCCAGCATCCCATGTGGGCACTGGTTTGAGTCCTGGCTGCTCCACTTCTGATCCAGTTCCTTGCTAATGTGCCTGGAAAAGCAGCAGAAGATGATTCAAGTCTTGGACCCCTGCACCCATGTGAGAAACTTGGAAGAGGCTCCTGGCTTCAGACTGGCCCAGGCCTGGCTGTTGTGGCTGTTTGGGGAGTGAGCCAGGGGACAAAGATAACTCCTTTTCTTTAACTCTGCCTTTCAAATACATAAAATAAATCTTAAAAAAAAAGCTGCATCTTGGGGCATCTGCATCCCATATTAGAGTGTCTAAGATTTGAGTCCTGAATCTGCTTCTGAGTCCAGCTTGCTAATGGGCACCCTGAGACGCAGCGGGTGATGGATCAAGGGGGTCCCTGCCCTCATGTGGGAGATTTGAGTTGACATCCCGGTTCCTGGCTTTGGCCTGGCCCAGCTGCATCTGCTGTGGACATTTGGGGGTGAGTCAGCAGATGTTCAGAGATCTCTGACTGCCTCTCTCTCTCTCTGCCTTTCAAATAGGAGAAATACATAAATAAAACATTTTTTAAAAGTTCCAGGAAAATGCATGTTTTGAAAAAACTATGCATGGATTTCAATTTTTTTCCATCAAAAGAGACTGATTTTTTATTCCATTTTTCCTTGAATGTCTTGAAGTACCCTTGTATATATTTATCGTGTCTTTGTACAAATGCAAAATCTGTGAGTGACTCCTTAAATTTTGCACCGTTGCTGCCTTAGGCTGTCCACAGCCCTGTTCTCTTTGTGTGTGTAGCCTGGATTTATTTTTTTCATTGCTGCAAAACATTCCATTAGTAAGAACGTGCCGTTGTTTACGTGTGCATTGTACTGGCAGACATTGGGCTCTTTCCAGTTATGAGGGTTTCAAGGCTCATTTAGGCATTCTTACACATGTCTCCAGGTATACAGATTCACAGACTAGGTAGGATATATAGCAAAGAAGGTTTTCCTGTTGTTTTTTAAAAGTGATATTTGAAATCCCTTCTGTATAGTTAGTGATAAAACATGCTAATCCAATACAAACATGACTTGCTTGTAAACCTTAATATTTTAGACATAATGGAAAATGTTGTTCATTTTGATATCTATCAATTCTGCACACATACATCCTTTCTCTAGAAGTGGGGTCAGATATTTTTGCAGGAAAGATTTAGCATTCAGGGTAGAATGCTTTATTTATTTATATATATATATTTAAAAAAAATTTTTTTTGACAGGCAGAGTGGACAGTGAGAGAGAGACAGAGAGAAAGGTCTTCCTTTTGCCGTTGGTTCACGCTCCAATGGCCGCCGCGGTAGGCGCGCTGCGGCCGGCGCACCGCGATGATCTGATGGCGGGAGCCAGGTGCTTCTCCTGGTCTCCCATGGGGTGCAGGGCCCAAGCATTGGGCCATCCTCCACTGCACTCCCTGGCCACAGCAGAGAGCTGGCCTGGAAGAGGGGCAACCGGGACAGAATCCGGTGCCCCGACCGGGACTAGAACCCGGTGTGCCAGTGCCACAAGGTGGAGGATTAGCCTGTTAAGCTACGGCGCTGGCCATAACTCTAACTTTCAAATAAAAATAAATCTTTAAAAATATGGGCCAGTGCCGTGGCTCAACAGGCTAATCCTCTGCCTTGCGGCGCCGGCACACCGGGTTCTAGTCCCAGTTGGGGCGCCGGATTCTATCCCGGTTGCCCCTCTTCCAGGCCAGCTCTCTGCTATGGCCCGGGAAGGCAGTGGAGGATGGCCCAAGTGCTTGGGCCCTGCACCCGCATGGGAGACCAGGAGAAGCACCTGGCTCCTGGCTTCGGATCAGCACGGTGCGCCGGCCACAGTGGTGAACCAACGGCAAAAAAAGAAGACCTTTCTCTCTGTCTCTCTCACTATCCACTCTGCCTGTCAAAAAAAAAAAAAAAAAAAAAAAAAAAAAGAGTTATACCAAGAAGGGAGAGGCAGAGAGAGGTCTCCATCCACTGGTTCACTCCCCAATTGGCCGCAACGGCTGGAGCTGCACTGATCCGAAGCTAGGAGCCAGGAACTTCTTCCAGGTCTCCTATGTGGGTGCAGGAGCCCAAGCACTCAGGCTTCCTTCTACTGCTTTCCCAGGCCATAGCAGAATGCTGGATCAGAAGCGGAGCAGCCAGGACTAGAACCGGCACCCAGATGGGATGCCGGCACTACAGGTGGTTTTAACTGCTGCGCCACAGCGTCAGCCCCAGAATGCTTTATTTTGAAATGTTGACTTACCTATTCTTCCCATCCCCTCAAAATACACCCTTTAGCTTTTTTTTTTTTTTTTTAAGATTTATTTATTTGAAAAGAGGAGTTACAGAAAGGGAGGGCCAGAAACAGAGAGGGAGAAGTCTTCTCTCTGCTTATTCAGTTCCCTAATGGCTGCAAAGGCCAGAACTGGGCTAGACTGAAGCCATGAGCCAGGAACTTCATCTGGGTCTCCCACGTGGGTTTTTGGGGACCAAGCATTTGTGCCATCTTCTGCTGTTTCCCAGGCACATTAGCAGGGAGCTGGATCAGAAGTGGAGCAGCTGGGACTCGAATTGGTGCCCATATGGGATCCTGGCACTGCAGGCAACACTTAACCTGCTATGCCACAGCACCGGCCCCCATTCTTTAGTTTTATGGATCCTTCAAAGAGAAATAAAACTGAATCATCAAAGAATTGTTTTAAAAAATTATTTATTTGAGAGGGAGGTGTGTGTGTGTGTGTGTGTGTGTGTGTGAGAGAGAGAGAGAGAGAGAGAGAGAGAGAGTTTCCATTTACTGGTTCACTCCCCAAAAGTCCACAACAGCTAGGGCTGGGCCAGACCAAAGTCAGAAGATAAGACACTCAATCTGGATCCCTCACATGGGTGGCAGAGACCCAAGTACCTGAGTCATCCCCTGCTGCCTCCCAGGGTGTGCATTTGTGGGAAACAGAGTCACAACTCAAACCTAGGCATTCTGATGTGGAATACACGCATCCCGAGTGGTGTCTTGATCATTATGTCCCGCCCCAAAAGATAATTTTAAACACCTTAGGCAGAGGCAGACTTCTCTTCAGGAAGAAGAGAAGTTTCTTTGTTTTGCAAGCCCTGGTTCACCCTGCTGTAGTGAAGGGAGTGTGGATTATGAGTTGTACGTAGCTCAATCTCTGTGCATCTCAGGTTAGGTTGTCGAATGTGCACAGTATGCTGCTCCTTTCTGAGCTACTTGAAACACATATCCAATTCATGCCCAGAGCTAGGATCTGCTTCTGTCATGTGCTCTGTGCTGGAATGTATCGGTGAACACCATTATTTCATTGTTAGAACAGTCTGAGATTCAATATCTGTGGCTCAGTCAGTTAAGGCTGCTCTAGCAACTTAGCATAGAATGGGTGGTTTGAACAACAAAAATGTATTTCTTCTAGTTCTGGAGGCTGCGACATCAAAATCAAGGTTTTGGCAGATCTGGTGTCTGGTGACAGCTCGCTTCCTGGATTGCTGATGGCCACTTCCTGTGTAGACCACGCAGCAGAGGGAGGAAAGCTCTGGGCTCTTTCTCCCTCCATGAGGGCACTAATCCCAATCTGAAGGGCTCCTCTCTCATGATCTAACCATTCCAGAAGGCCCTCCCTCTGTAAGTTAGATTTCAGTTTATGAATTTTAGCAGGACATAAACATTCAGTCCAAAGCAAACTCTTTGAGCTATTTAGATTTTTCCATTATCTTTGGTGCTAACATTAGTAAAAGAGAATTGCATTTCTTTAATTAGTAACTTAGTTATTAAAATTACCAACTGTGTGACTTTCGTTGTTATCATGGGTAGTTTTAGCAGAATTCTACTTCTATGTATTTGCTCACTGAAATATATAATTTGTATGATTAAAATTATTAGAATTCGACTTTTGGTAAGCTGTATTGTTTTCAGGAAAATGTACTTTGGGACACATAACTGGTGATTAATTAGAATTCTGCTTTGAAGCACTAGTTAGGTAACAAATATCTTTTCAGCATGGTTTAAAAACTGACTAGGATAGGGGCTGGTACTGTGGCGTGGTGGGTAAAGCCGCCACCTGCAGTGCTGTTATCCCATATAGGCGCCAGTTCGAGTCCTGGCTGCTCCAATTCTGATTCAGCTCTCTGCTATGGCCTGGGAAAGCAGTGGAAGATGGCCCAAGTGCTTGGGCCTCCGCACCCACATGGGAGACCTGAAAGAAGCTCCTGGCTCCTGGCATTGGATTGGCACAGCTCCAGCTGTTGCAGCCATCTGGGGAGTGAACCAGCAGATGGAAGACTCTCTCTCTCTCTCTCTCTCTCTCTCTCTCTCTCTCCCTCCCTCCCTCCCTCTTTCTCTCTGTGCCTCTGCCTCTCTGTAACTCTGCCATTCAAATGAACAAATAAATAAATCATTAAAAAATGACTAGGATGAATTAGTGAGAGAATATGGGAAATTTTCATTTTAAAGATTTATTCACTTACTTGAAAGGTAGAGGTAGAGGTGGAGGTGGAGGTGGAGGTGGAGATAGAGGTAGAGGTAGGGGGAGAGAGAGGAGGGATGGAGAGAAACAGAGAAAGAAGTCTTCCATCTGCTGGTTCACTACCCAAATGACCTCCATGGCTACGGATAGACCAAGTCAGAGCCAGGAACCAAGAACTCATCCAGGTCTCCCACAAGAATGGCAGGGCCCAAGTATTTGGATCGCCTTCTGCATTTCCAGGTTTATTAGCAGGGAACAGTTTAGGAAGTGGAGCATCTGGGACCGAACTGGTACTCACATGGATACTGGGGTTGCAGGTGGTGGCTTAACCCACTATGCCACAATATGGGCCCTGGGATTATGAGAAATTTGACTTCATTGTAAAGGACATTGTGAATCAAAACAGCATGTATAAATGATTCTTACATGTGTAGCTAATTGTACATATTAACATTTGATCCGACCGAGAAATTTTTAGTTGTACTAACACTTGAAAATAGTGATATCCTGCCGGCGCCGTGGCTCAACAGGCTAATCCTCCGCCTTGCGGCGCCGGCACACCGGGTTCTAGTCCCGGTCGGGGCACCGATCCTGTCCCGGTTGCCCCTCTTCCAGGCCAGCTCTCTGCTGTGGCCAGGGAGTGCAGTGGAGGATGGCCCAAGTGTTTGGGCTCTGCACCCCATGGGAGACCAGGATAAGTACCTGGCTCCTGCCATCGGAACAGCGCGGTGCGCCGGCCGCAGCGCGCTACCGCGGCGGCCATTGGAGGGTGAACCAACGGCAAAGGAAGACCTTTCTCTCTGTTTCTCTCTCTCTCACTGTCCACTCTGCCTGTCAAAAAAAAAATAAAAAAAAATAAAAAAAAAAAAAAAAAAGAAAATAGTGATATCATATATTTTTGAAGCGCTTCGTTTCTAATAGTGAAACATACCCCCATGTAAATCTAAATTTTACTTATATTATGCTATATATTATAATACTATATATTATATTATAATAAAATATTGTTTATATAATTTTTGTTTCCCAAGAAGGCAACCATCCCACAGAAGGAATAAATGAATTTTTATTTATTCTTTACACTGAGTCTTCAGCAAAACTCATTTGATCTTTGGCTTCAATTTTTTTGGGTTTACTTCACATCTCACGAAGTTTTTCTCCTGGGTCGGATGAAGTTGCAGATCATCCATGTTTTCCGAGCAAAATGTCATTCTGAAGAGAAGACGTAAAACAAACACAGCATTAAGTTTTAGATGGGCCTCGCTGGAGCAGTTCATCCTCTATCAGATACTGTTCAATATAAGTCATGCATGTGATACATGTTTTTACATTAGAATCTTATGTTGTGCAAATATTTCTATAATTTCAGAGAAAAACAAAAGGAATCAGAGAGAGCAGTCAGTAGGAGGCTTCCTGGGGCTCTGCGCTGGGAGGGTTTGGAGCTGCAAGGAGGCAAAGCTGGGGGCAGCCTCCTTTGTTCTCCCTCAGAATGGCTCATCAAAGACTTGAGGGTGACTGTAGTTCCTTTCACTGCATTGCTCTGGCTCCAGGGCACACATTTGAGGCTCCTCAAATCTTCCTCGCTAGGCTGCTTAGCTCCCAGCTGGCCTTCTTTGGACATGCTCCAATTAGTCAATGCCATTCCTAAAGGTCCCTGGCAAGTGGCCACTGTCATCAGCTCTGCCCGGCTCAGTCCTGTGAGCCCTGCCCCTGGCCTGTGTGGGGTGCTGCTGCTGGTCCATTTCTGTGTGACCTGGGACTCTCTGGAAAACCAGCTGCTGGACTACTTGGGCCTTTAGCTTGCCAGTTTAAGCTTTCAAAATATTTTTAAAGGTTTTTTTTTTTTTTTAATTTTATTAGAGAGAGAGAGAGAGAGAGAGAGAGAGAATGATTATGTCATATCCCCTGATTCACTCCCTAAATGTGTAGGAAATGGGAACTCAATCTGGGTCTCCCTTGTAGGTGACCGGGACCCAAGTACTTAAGCAGTCACTTGCTGCCTCCCAGGATCTTCATTAGCATGGAGCAGAATTGAAAGTGGAGCCAGGACTCAAACCCAGGCACTTCATTATGGGAGGCAGATGTTCCAAGCAGAGCAGTGACTTACACTGTACCGAATACCCTCCCCCATTTTATGTTATTAACTTTGTATCTGGAAACACACACACACAGACACACAGACACACACACACAAAGTACATGAGCAGTCACAGAGAATTCCAGCTATGGTTTCTTTCTTTGCATTATACCCAAGTTCGAGTCTTTACTAAATCAGATTTGTAGATTTAAAAAGTGAAAAGAGCAATTGATGAACATACTCTTGGAAAAGTCAAATGATACAGAGACCCATGAAGCCAAATATGAAAGACATCTCTCCCTTCTCCACTTTCAGGGTTTGTTTTTTCTTTCTTGACCCATTTCTGGGCATTTGCAAATACAGCAGTGTTTATACACAGCTATGGAGATTCTTTTAAATAGAAGTGGGGTTATTCTGTATGTATTTTCCTTCAATTTTTCCTTGTCACCAAAATAATGTACTTGGAGAACTGTTCATGTCAGCACGCAGAGGTGTATTTCATTCTTTCTCACCTGGTGCATGACATCTCCTTGTATGGAGAGACCTCAACACACTTAGCATTTTCTTATTGAAGGACATGAAGATTTTCCCACTAGTTTACTATTTACCGTTAGCAGCACAACAGGCATTTCTGTACATATATATTCTTTGTGCACATTTTGAGTATGTGCATAGATACTCTTGAAATGTTACCAACACTTAGAAGGCAAATTCTGGCCGGCGCCGCGGCTCACTAGGCTAATCCTCCGCCTTGCGGCGCCGGCACACCGGGTTCTAGTCCCGGTCGGGGCACCGGATTCTGTCCCGGTTGCCCCTCTTCCAGGCCAGCTCTCTGCTGTGGCCAGGGAGTGCAGTGGAGGATGGCCCAAGTGCTTGGGCCCTGCACTCCATGGGAGACCAGGAGAAGCACCTGGCTCCTGCCATCGGATCAGCGTGATGCGCCGGCCGCAGCGGCCATTGGAGGGTGAACCAATGGCAAAAAAGGAAGACCTTTCTCTCTGTCTCTCTCTCTCACTATCCACTCTGCCTGTCCAAAAAAAAAAAAAAAAAAAATATATATATATATATATATATATATATTGCTAGTGGAAGCTCCATGAAGCCAAGGATGCTGCTCTATTCACTGCCATCTCTCTGGTGCCACAACAGTGCCTGGCATAAGCACCTACAGAAGCACTCCCTGTGTTAGCTGTTGAATGCAATTCCCCAGCAAAAATATCTATGACTTAAACCTCGACTGATGATATTTGAGAGCTCCCATTTCTCCACACCCTTACCAAGTCTGGATGTTATCTGTCTTTTAATTTCTGCCAAACTAATGGGAGGCCAATGATAACTTTATTGAGTCTCATTTTGTGTTCATATGATTCTGGTGGAAACTGAACATCTTTTCATTATGTTTAGCCACTTATGTTTTGCTCAAGGGCCAATATTTCCTGTCCTTTATCTTTACCCCACCACACAAGCTTGCTCATCCCTGACTGTGCCTTTAGGGGAAGAAAATTACCTCCACTGAGTTCCTCCCTTGGAGGTATAGGGCAAGTTACTTAACCCACCCCCACCCCCTACTCCTTGCACCTAGCAGGGAAAATAAGGGTATATATAGTGTTTAATACTTGCATCCTGGCTCTGAGATTTTGGTTTGTAAAAAGCACTAAAAAAACTGGTGCCTGTTATTAGTCTCATGAGATACACATTATGATTCCTATTTATTATTAAATAACTGAGGCTCAAAGAGCTGATATTCTCCTCGATTTAGGGGGTGGGGGAGCGAGAAGTGGGGGGGAGAGAGAGAGAGAGAGAGAGAGGATGAATCTCCCATCTGCTGGTTCCCTCCCCAAATGCCTGCAGTGGCTGGGGCCAGAACCCAAACCAGGAACTGGGAATTCTATCCAGGTCTCCCACACGGATGGCAGGAACCCAACTACTTGAGCCATCACCATTGCCTCCCAGGATCTGCATTTGCAGGAAGCTGAAATCAGGCACTGAAGCCAGGGATCAAGCCCAGTACTCCGATCTGGGATGCAGATGTCTCCCTGGTAGGCTAAATGCCTATCCCTGAAGTTATTCTTTGAGGTTACACAGGTGGTAAACAGTGAAGTCATGTTGCTTTACTTGCTGCCTGCCTCCCTAGGAATGTCTCTTGGCCTTCTTAAGGCCTGTTGCAGCATAGCCCCAACAGCGCCAACCTGAACTGTCTTCGTTCCTACACTTCCTAGACTGTGTGATGCTAGACTCCTGCAGGTGTGGTCCATGGACCCGCAGCAACAGCATCACCTGGGAGCTTGTCTGAAATGCAGAATCTCGGGCCCCACCCCAGACATCCCAAGACAGAACCTGCATTTTTGTGTGACTCCCAGATATTTGTGTGCACATTAAATCTGAGAAGTCCTGGGGGTGGAACACACCATTAGTACACTTCATTTGTCTTTTTTTTTTTTTTTTTTTTTGACAGGCAGAGTGGACAGTAGAGAGAGAGAGACAGAGAGAAAGGTCTTCCTTTGCCGTTGGTTCACCCTCCAATGGCCGCCGTGGCCAGCGTGCCACACTGATCCAAAAGCAGGAGCCAGGTGCTTCTCCTGGTCTCCCATGGTGTGCAGGGCCCAAGCACTTGGGCTATCCTCCACTGCACTCCCGGGCCATAGCAGAGAGCTGGCCTGGAAGAGGGGCAACCGGGACAGAATCCGGCACCCCGACCGGGACTAGAACCCAGTGTGCCGGCGCCGCAGGCAGAGGATTAGCCTAGTGAGCCGCGGCGCTGGCCCTTCATTTTTCTTATTTTTCTAATCAGGTCTTTTCCTGCCAAGAGCCACAATATGGTATTTTTTTTTCTCCTTTTTTTTTAATCCCTCAATGTTACCTGGTATGTATAGACAATAGGAGGCAGCTCAACTACTTGTGTCTCTGCCACCCATGTGGGAGACCACAGTAGAGTTCCAGGCTCCTGGCTTCTGCTTGGCCCAGTTTTGGCTGTTGTGGGAATCTGGGGAATGAACCAATGGATGGAAGATCTCTCTCTCTCTCTGCCTTTTGAGTAGATAAAAATAAATAACCATTTAAAAATATAAATCTCATTGCATCTTCACCCTCATCCTTTTTAGTGTGTACTTCCTACAGCCCTGAGTATGATGTATACATATATATTAACGTCCAGCACTGTAACTGCTAGGTTAGACCATGAAAAGTCAGGTTAATGGGGCCAAAACTAATAGCAGAAGTAACTGTTGGAAACAGTACCCAGGCAACAAAAGGGCAATAGATCAGACAAACCCAAGGCAGTTATTAGTGGGGCTTGGACAGTTATTAGTGATGTCCCCGAGCCATGTAACGTCTGTGAGCCTCAGGCCCCTCAGCTGCACAGCCCATAGTACCCATTTCAGAGACACAGAGAAGGCTTGGGGAGAATAACGCTAAGGAGCACCTAGTTCAGAGGCCAATGTGTTGTGGGAACCCTTTAGGTATCCTTCTCTCCCCTTTCTTCTTTCTTCCTTCCGTGCCGTGTTGTGTGGGTGTGCACCGTGGAGAAGACAGTGTTGTGTTTTCTATCACTTTGCAAGTCAAGTGACAAAGAACTGTCATAGTGAGCAATGGCCCCCACTGAGGAATTACTCTCTGGCTAAGAGGATGCCGGGAGGGAGGTGCTCAGAAGTGGTGCTGTTCCCAGCGACCCAGAAGTCAGGCAAGAGTAGCTACATGTGTAAGAGGAGAGAAGCAGTTTAATTTTCTCAGATTGATCGTGTGGAGAAATCTGTTGGCTGGCTGCAGAGTATGTGCTTGGTAATTGCCAGGATTTTGCATCCCAGGGAGATAAAATCTCAGAGAGTGGTTGTATAAGAGACCTAGGGGGGCATAAATCTGCCATGGGCTGGCTTCTGGCAGCAAAACCCAAAGGGCACAGGAGTACAGTTCAGAGGTACTCTGGCTTTACTGAGGATGAGCCAAAGAGAGACATGGGTTTCCCAGCATAGAAGGTTTCCTTGAATACAGAAGGGTGGAGATGGAAAGGGCCTGGGAAGCAGAGAATTTGCAAATCACCAAGAACTACAGAGAAATGTGGTTGCCATGGTAAGACGTGCTGGGCATCCCTCCCCTCTGCTGAGAAATCCTAGGGCCAGCGGGGCCCTCCTTCCTCTTAACTCCCTGCTCCCCACTCTCAGCCTTCTTGCCCCAGGCACTTTGGGGCCAGGGTAGAGGATCAGTCACACAGAGCAGCATTTCTTCACTTCATCTTAGCCAAAAGGCCGAGAAGCGATAGCAGCATTTCTTAAGAGTAGTCCAGTGGTTGGCTGGCACCGCGGCGCAATAGGCTAATCCTCCGCCTGCGGCGCCAGTACCCCAGGTTCTAGTCCCGGTTGGGGCGCTGGTTCTGCCCGGGTGCCCCTCTTCCAGGCCAGCTCTCTGCTGTGGCCTGGGAGTGCAGTGGAGGATGGCCCAGGTGCTTGGGCCCTGCACCCGCATGGGAGACCAGGAGAAGCACCTGGCTCCTGGCTTCAGATCAGCGTGGTGCGCAGGCCGCAGGGTGCCGGCTGCAGCGCGCCGGCCACAGCGGCCATTGGAGGGTGAACCAACAGTAAAGGAAGACCTTTCTCTCTGTCTCTCTCTCTCTCACTGTCCACTCTGCCTGTCAAAAAAATAAAAATAAAAAATAAGGAGTAGTCCAGTGGTCCACATCTAAATTTCTTACAGCCGTTAGCAAAGAACATGCATCTGGGGACCCTTCCCAAGACCATGCTGAGTCACAAGCTTTGCAGGTGGGTCCAGGAATTCTGCATGTTTTATAAGCCCCCTGGTGACCATTTAGCATCTAAGATTGGAAAGGCACCACCCCAGGGAGAGGCAAATCGACAGTTTTGAGGTTGTGATGTATTCAATGCATTTCTCTGGGTAAACAATGAAAAAGAAATAGTGCAACTACAGTAAGCGCCGACATCACCAGGTGGCTCAATTGCACTCTTAAGTTTGACTGATAGGCAGGTAGCTGTGAACCATGGGCAGTGGGAGGGACTGGATGGGGATGCAGAAGACCTGGGTGCAAATCCTGTTCCAACACCTGCAGCCACGTGAACTTGCAAAGGGAACTTCACCTTTCTGAGCATCTATGCTCCATCAACAGGACACCATAACATCTACTTCCCATGACAAGTGAGGGTAATAAGTTATGAAGCTGCCTGGTACACACAGATGCTTAATATGAGAATACTTTGGAAAGTTCATGGAAACTTGAATCCAAAGATTATTTTGGTTAAATAAATTTTTGAAATTCATACATGTGAGGGAGTCTTGGAAAGTCCACAAAAAGTTGTGGTTGGAGTTGTGGCACAGAGGGTTAAGCTGCCATTTGTGATACTGGCATCACATATTGAAGCACCGGTTTGAGTCCTGGCTGCTCCATTTCTTTTTTTTTTGACAGGCAGAGTGGACAGTGAGAGAGAGAGACAGAGAGAAAGGTCTTCCTTTGCCGTTGGTTCACCCTCTAATGGCCGCCGCGGTAGCGCGCTGCGGCCGGCGCACCGCGCTGTTCCGATGGCAGGAGCCAGGTGCTTCTCCTGGTCTCCCATGGGGTGCAGAGCCCAAACACTTGGGCCATCCTCCACTGCACTCCCTGGCCACAGCAGAGAGCTGGCCTGGAAGAGGGGCAACCGGGACAGGATCGGTGCCCCGACCGGGACTAGAACCCGGTGTGCCGGCGCCGCAAGGCGGAGGATTAGCCTGTTGAGCCACGGCGCCGGCCTGCTCCATTTCTGATCCTGCTCCCTGCTGATGTGCCTGGGAAAGCTGCAGAAAATGGCCCAAGTCCTTGGGCCCCTTTTGCCCATGTAGGAGACCCCGACAGAGTTCCTGGCTCCTAGATTCAGCCTGGCCCAGCCAGAGCCATTGCAGCCATTTAGGGAGTGAACCAGCAGATGGAAGATCTCTCTCTGTGTCTCTTCCTCTTTATTTGTCACTCTGCATTTTGAATAAATAAACAAATCTTTTAAGAAAGGTTCACAAGAAGTGCATATTATGAAAAAAAAAAAAAACCTTTGCATGAATTTCAAAATCTTTTTGCACCAGAACAAACTACTCTTTTAGTCCCATGTTCCCATGAACTGTTTGCAGTACTCTCATTGATGTTGGAGGGAGGGTGGTTCCACCATCACCTTTGCTGGGTTTCTCCGGCTTTGACTCTGATGGTCTTCAGAAAGAGGCCCGAGTAGCGGGGCTTTATGCCCCAGGGGATGATGGTCTGCACTGTATTCCAGACGTTGGCCCACACCGCGCTGTTTTCCCACTTGAACTTGATCACCATCAGCTCGCCGATATCCAAATCCAGCGTGATCAGAAAGGAATAGGTCTTATTACTAGTAATTCCCTCGCCCCTTGAAAACACGAAGGAAAACAGGAACCATCAGCTGAGTCTGAAAAGCAAAGTGGCGTTGACGCACATTCAAAATGTGTGACGTGTGCTGGGATTTGTGGCTGCATTTCCCAAACTGGTGATCCGTGGACTATTAAAAGAGACCGTGGACTATTAAAAGAGATACTAAGAGGTGTGCCGGGTGAACAGGGCTTTCCCGGCAGTAACACAGGGTAGATCACTGTTTTCTGTGTGAGCATATTGAGAAGTCTCCTGCTATCAACCATCAGAAAAACCTTCCAGGAGATGCTGGGCTTCAGCAGTGGCTCCTGGATGGTTCAGTTCTCATAGGTTTGATTCATGCACACTTTTCTCTCCTAGATAATGCTCCCCCTCCCCGTCATGCAGAAGCAGAAGCTTCTATTAAAACAACAAAGCCTAACAATACTAGCAAAACCACCCAGGAAACGCAGGACCCCATTTAGAGCAAGATTTAAATGCAAGCTCTGAGGTATCATTATCAGCTTTACTCACTAATCTCTAAGACATTAAAATCTCCCAACATTGACAGAGCAGCTAGAAGCCCTTGCCACTACTGGGAATGATCCCCTGGAGAGAGATTTTAGCAGGTGCAGAGGTAGTACTAGATTTAGAGCAAGGAAGTGGGCGGAGGGCTCCCTGGCATGGCTCATCACAGCTCTTCCTGCAGTGTGAAGAGTCATGGAGCGACCCACCCTCTCAGCTGGACTGCGGGCATCATAAGGATAGGGTCCCCTCTGCCACATTCTCCATGGACAATCGAGCAATACTTGCTGAATGTCTGAAGCAGGGTGACAAGCAGAGATCTGAAGCTGGGGGCAGTCTTCAGGAGGAAGCAAGCTATGGACTGCCCTTGGGGTGGGCGAAGGACTGGTGTCACTTCCCACAGGAGTCAGTGCTGAGGGCCAAGATGTGGGGAAAGAGCCAGTGAAGCTGGGGGTGTCTGAGAGAGAGAGAGTGAGGCATTGTGAGGCCACTGCTGGGGTATGGAACAGGTGTGTAACGGGGGAAGGACAGATAGGGTGGGCTGGCACTGCAGGCTGAGATTGGAGATCTGTGCCAAGTTGAGTGGTAAAACCCAGTTTTATTTTTGGGTTATGGTTTTTAGAACCCATGGGTAAGGAACTCAGGGTCTTCTTGGGAACCTGCTCTGCCCCTCACCTGTCCACCTTGCTCGGATCTTCTTCCTACAAGGCAGAGCCTGATGGGGCTGCCTCTGGCTTCCCTCTGCTCAGCCCTGCCTTTACCCTGGTGCACTGCACATGCTGGCTGCTGTAGGCGGAACTCAGCAAGGCTGAGGGCTGCAAGGGGCGGGGCTTGGGTGCATGTCCTATTTGATGGGCTGTTTGGGGCAGCCATAAGGGGATGTGAAAGGTAACTTGAGTCTGGTCTGAGCCATCTCGACTCTGAGAGAAATAAGAGTGTGAGCACCACAGGCAGGGTCCACACTTCATACTCACAGAGTGATGGGGATTTTCTGCATTTCCTCTTTTGTTCCGAGAAGTGACATGGTAAAAGTTGGTTCCAGTGGCTTCTCAATTTGATTGATGAACTGAATCTTGAACTGGTAATGATAAACTGGGGTGTGTGGGAGGAGAGAATATTTAAGTAGGAATTTTAAAATGAAAATGTCATACTTAAAAATATTAAAAATACAGAGGAAAAACTTGGATGTACATATACCAAAATGTTAACAATGTCCCCACCCCAAACTCCTGAGTGATGGGATTATAATGCTTTTTCTCTTCTTTCTCCTCTATTTCCTAAATGTCTATACAGGACTTAGATTATATTTCTGATACAATAATGGTAAGTAGTACTCAACAAAAGTTGGCAGAAAAGGAGAGCAGTAAGAATCCCTAGATGTGTGTCCTATTGGAATATTTCATGCGTTTGGCCAGGGTCCCCTTTCATCAGCCAAAGGATTTATGCCACTTAACTCTTCTGCCTCTGTCTGCTGGGGCCAGTTTCAGGATGGGGCAGAGCTCCAGCTAAGAAATACATGTCCTAGTGGACACATCTCTACATTCTGGAGCGATTTCTGGCAACAAGTTCTGTGCTTCCCTAAGCACATTTCCCATGGAAGTAAGATAACACTAGCTCTAGAACTTGTGTCCAGAAGTTTTCAGTTTTATCAAAAGTCCAGAATATCCTTCTACTGAGTTGTCTGGAATAAGGTAATTTATTTTATTCTTCTTTACTTAAACATAAGCTGTATTTAATTAATAAAAGCAAAATGCTTACTCGTGGATGAGCCTTGTTAAATGCCTTACATGGCAACATCTCATTTCCTCATCCTAACAACCCTGTGACATAGGTATTGCTTTGATAATCCCTAATTTGTGAATAGGAAATCTGAAGATTGACCAGGTGAATGACTTGCTCAAGGTCACAGTGCAGACTGTTTTCTTAGCCTCTCTCAGCCTATCACAGGGGCTCTGAGATGGCATTGTTGGACCACCTCATCCCCAAATGTCTTATTGCTGCTTGGACTTCCTTTTCTAAGTGTTGACAGTATTCTAGCACCAAGATCACCACAAATTTGATATGGTGTATCAATCCCATTCAATTGGTAGTGACCGCCTAGAGCCAATGGTGACATGGATTCTGAGACCATGGGTAGGCTCTTAGGAAGATGGGTGTCTGCCTTGGGCAAAGAACAGGGGATTGATAGTATGCTTGCCATGCATTTGTCTTTTCTGTTCTAGATAGTGATTAATGCACTAATCCTAATATGGTGCCTTACTTATGGTAGATACTAGTAGACTTTTGTGGGATGAGTGAACTGTCAGTTGGCTTGGGAGTGATGTATCAGGATGTGGAGTAACACCTAGCAAGGTGGAAATTCTGAGAATTTAAGACCTGAGTTTCCAGCTTTGTGGTAGGAGAATTCTTACTGGGAAACTTCAATCATGTTAAGTAGACCACTTGACCATCCATCCCTCACATCCAGCCTATGTAAATTTATCATCTTCACCCATCAATTCCCAAGTGGCACCATTTCCCTGGAGGTTGATAGCTACACAACAAACTAGCAGCGGCTATTATGAGTGGTGTCTTCTCTAATGCCAGCTTCTGTCCTGGGGTTCCAGATTATTTACATGAGCCCATCCTTTGGCATAAGCCAGTCTTCCCATTTGGATTTTGTGGTGTGTGTGCTCATATGTGTGGGGATGATATCTTTTGCGCTTACTTAAGGGGTTGGCTCTGAAGTACGGAATGTTTATTTCTGCTCACAATAAGAACTAAACACTGAGATTTGGTTTGCAGGCTGAGTTTCCACATTAGGTAAGAGGTAACTTGGGTAGTGTCTGGCATCCAGTCTCCTGTTCGTAATAGGTGCTCAAATCCTCAAGCATAGAATGAAGTATCCGATGCCCTCAGGACAATGAGAAAGGCTGTGGGTGAGAAATAAGAAAAGGGCTATGGGTCTAAATCTCAGGAAGTGTCCCAAAGCCTTGGGCAGAGCAGTGGAGAGAGGGACTCTGGCCTGGTTTGCCAGGAGCTTCTGGAGGGGTCTTAATGTTATTTGGGGGTTTGCTATGTGAATTCTGTGACAAGTGAATTCTATACATTGAATTGAAGCAAAAAGGAAAGATTCCTCCAAAGACACAGGCTAGACTCAACAGGGTGGGAGCAGGCACGGTGTGGACAGAACACGTTGGGAGGACTGGCCCCGGTTAACCTCTGCAGGAGGGGCAGAGTACTCAGCCAACACTCATAGCAACCAATTTCCACTTATTTGAGAGCAGAGAGAGAGAGAGAAATGTTCCATCTACTTGTTCACTCCCCAGATGCCTGCAACAGCCATGGATGGGCCAAGCCAAAGCCAGGAGCCAGGAACACCATCCACATAGGTGGAAGGGACCCAAGTACTTGAGCCATTACCTGCCGCCTTCCAGGCACATTAGCAGGAGGTCGGATCAGAAGGGGTAAGACTTGACCCAGCCACTCCAAGATAGGATCCGGGCATTCCCCAGGGGTATCTTAACTGCCGCAAAATCAACTTTAAATTCAGTTGAATGTGACATGCATTAGTATTTGGAAGTCTACTGTGTGCTTAGCCCAGTGCCAAACACTGCAGGAGATGAATAAGATAAAGTGTATAATTGATGGTATGCATGATAATGACAATGGTTAATTTCATTTTGTTTTCTACCAAGTGGTTTGCATCTGTTATCCCATTTAAACCTCACAACAAATGATACTATTTTTCTCTCATTTTAAAGAGGAAACTGAAGCAGAGAGAGGAGAGTGGTTTCAGTGACTTTCCCAGGCTCACACAGCCAGGGAACAGCATGGCTAAGACGTAAGCCCAGGCAGCCTGGCTGCAGACCCTGACCTTCTGAACGTTTATACCTGGGACCAAAAACTTTATATGCCCTAAGGAAAGACTTGAAATGTGGAAGGGGATTTAAGTTCAAAATGCTCACAATTGTTTAGTTATAAATAAACCAGAGGGGGAAGGCATTTGGTACAGCAGTTAAGATGCCACCGGGGATGCCCGCACACCATCCTGGAGCCTTGGGTTGTAAGCACAGTTCTGTTTCTAATTCCAGCTTCCTGCTATTGTGCACCCTGGGAGGCAGCAGTGGTGACTCAAGGACTCGGGTCCCTGCCATTCACATGGAAGGCTCAGATTTAGTTTCAGGCTCCTGCCTTTAGCTAGCCCAGCCTTGGCTGTTCTGGGCATTTAGGGAGGGGATCAGCAGACGGAAGATTCCTATCTGTCTGTCTCTCTGCCTTTCAGATAAAATGAGAATCAAAACAAACAGCAAAAACTCAGAAACATCCTAAATACTCGTAATAGAGGAATGACTATAGACTAATAATGATAATTAGGATAACTACCATTTAATTCTTTACTATGTCCTAGACACCAAGCTAATTGTTTCATATAATTGTCTCATTTCTCTTTACAACAACTTTATAAGATGCGTACTTAATCTGTACTCCCTCATCAATTCCCAAATGAAGAATCTGAGGCTCAGAAAAAATTAAGTCCCTTGCCCATTTTCATGTGGCTAATCACTGGTGAAGCTGCAATTAGAAGTTCGTCCACTGATTCTGAGTCATATTCCCAACCATGTGATTTACTCTTATGAAGCCATTAAGTTATTGTTGGAAGGCCTTCGATGTTGATAGAAAAAAGAAAACAAAAACAAAATCCTAGGATATTAAATTATATAGTATATGAGTATATTATATCATAGTATGAGGCCAACTGTATGAAATGGAATGTATGGCAGTAGGGGAATTTTTGGAAAATATTAACCGTACTGCTTTGGTTTGCATGTGGTGTGTACCCCTGGTGGTTTACATCCTGGAAGCTTGGTTCTCAGGGTGCTGATGCTGGGAGGTGGTGCAACCTCTAGTGGGTGGGACCTAGTGGGTCAGTGAGGGTGCTGCCCTCAAAGGGAATCATGCTGGGCTCACACAGAGACTTAGTTCTTGCTAGAGTGGGTTGTTAGAAACTGAGGCCACCCCACCCACTTGGCCCCTTCTGCATTGTAGCCATTTCCCTTCCTGTTTTCTCTGCCACCCAGGGAACCTCAACAGAGGTCAATACAAGGAGCCGACTGATCTTACACTTTAAGCTTCCCAAACTGTGAGCTGAATAAACCTCTCTTCCATATAGAGTACCCAGCATCAAATATTTTGTTAAAGTAACAGAAAACTGACTAATATGAGGATACATAAAAAAGTATGGAATTAAAAGTCTATTTTAGTGCAAAAAATGTTGGAATCTGTGCATATGAAGGATCTTCAAAAAGTTCATGAAACATGTATTATAAGAAAAGTATACATGGATTCCAAAATTTTTTTGCACCAAAAAAACTTATTTTTAATTAATTCCACATTCTATAAACTTTTGAAGTATTCTTGTACAGATTCTTTTCCTGGGAGAGGCGATTTCTATTTCCCTTCTGCAAATTCCATGTTTTCTACAGTAAGCAAATGTTCTAATTAGAATCTTACTGGAAGAAGAAAGAGCTTTAAAAAGTATTTTAAAAGAAAACAAAAAGAAGCAGGCACTGTGGCCCAGGGGACGCTTGCTGGCAGGTCCCTCCTGCCTTGTCTCACAGGCGTCCCTGCCTGTGTCTTACCTCCCTGAAGGCAGCCTTGTGCTTAAGAGCATAGCACTCCCAGGCAGCCAAGGAGCACTTAAAGGGCTTTTGTGTGAAGAGCCACATGGGATGAACACATGCTGCATCAAAGACCCTAACTGAATAGGAAGAATGACAAAACAACTTTTGTTCGTTCAGATTCTCCTCTGGGGTTGGGCGTTTGGTGCATGGTTAAGATGCTGCTTGGCATGCACATACGCAGTCCTGGAGTCCCAGCTTCACTTCTGAGTCCAGCCTCCTGCTAATATACACTTTGTGAGGCAGCAGGTGATGGCTCAAGTAGTTGGATCTCTGTCACCCATGTGGGAGACCCGGATGGGGTTCTAGGTTCCTGGCTTTGGCCTGACCCAATCCCAGCTGTTGAAGGCATCTGGGGAGTGAACCAGCAGGTGAAAGATCTCTCTCTGTATCTGTCTCTGTGACTTTCAAATAAAATGAAAATAAATGAATAAATAAAATGTTTTAAAAAGATCCTGCTGTGCCTCAAGCTGCATATGAAGCAGTCCTCATGTGATGAGACATGCTGGGTAGTCTCCACTTGCTACATCTGCCTGTGATGTCCTATCCACTCTGCCCTTCTCCACTCAGTTCTGAGCCTTGGCTTTTTTATTTTTAAGATTTATTTATTTTTTATGAAAGAGAGAGAGAGAAAGAGAAAGCAAAGACAGAGAGAGGGAGCTCCTCCATCCACTGGTTTACTCCCCAGATGGCCCCGATGGCCAGGGCTGGGCAGGCTGAAACCATGGGTCTCCCATGTGGGTGGGCAGGAGCCCAAATACCTGGGCCATCTTTTCTGCTGCTTTTCACAGGCCGTGAGCAGCGAGTTGGATTAGAAGTAGAGCAGTGGGGACGTGAACCCGTGCCCAAATGGGATGCTGGTGTTGCAGGTGGCAGCTTTACCCACTGCACCACACTCCTGACCTCAACCTCTTATGAATCTCAATGTGTCATTAGAACATTCAGCAGAATTAGTCTCCACCCCTTGACTCCCACCCCTCCGTCTGACAGTTGCTATGTGCTAGCCGTCGGATTCAGGGGCAGCCACAGCTGTTTTCTTCACATGGCCCACCCTTCAGGTAAGGAGTATCCCTCCCTCCCCTTCTGGCCCAGGCAAGGGATGTCTGGTGTTCTGCTGAGCCCTAGACTGAGCAGGTGCTAATTATCCTGGTGAGTCACAGATAGGGAGGCAGATGTTTGGAGACCTGAGTTACCCAGGTAGCTGGAAGTGAGGCAGGATTTGAACCCAGGTGTCCAATTCCCAAAGACCCCGTGCCTCCTGGTGCTTTGGTTTGGCAACTGGATCTGCTCTTTGACAGCCAACAGCCAACTCTCAGCCCCTGAAGAGAAGCTGCAATCAAAACCCATTTCCAGTGCAGTCACCAAGTTTACAAAACACCTGCCGGCTCCAACCCACAGACATCCACGCAGGACCATCAGTGCCGTGGAGTGCTGCCTCCTGCCTCGTGAATGGCCAGCCCCTGCCTGGGGATAAATGTTTTGTGTCCCTGTATAGGAGATGCATTTTGTCCCTTTTCTTAAATTGTGAGTAGAGGATGCATTTCCACGTCTGAGAGGCTATGATTCTGAGGTTCCATGATTGTGGAGGAAGGGGATTGTGTATAACCAGGGAATCAACTTTAGATGAGAGCAATGGCCCCTTTAGTCTGCACATCCTATGAATGAGAATGACCTGCTCACTGCCCCTCTACCATGTCTCCCTGGGGTGTGACCTCTGCAGGAGATCCGAGCACGTCCATGTTGGCAAGACTGTTCCTGAAGAACTCCGTGTCTGCGTAGGGAATCCTGCAGGATTGCACTAGGAACTTTTTTCAGAGAACTCTTGGTATAAAATTAATTTTTGAAATATGAAAAGGCCTTTCAAACTGAGAACTAATTATTTATTCTTCCTTAGATTTCTGTAGGTGGTTTTCTTAAAAAGACAATTTGCCTACCCCTGCCCCCACCCCAAGACAATGATGCTATCACAAAGATTAAGGAAAGGTGTGTGAGTGATTTTGCTCACTTTACCTTATGACATGTTTAATAAGGATGTTAAAAATGATTTTGGGAAAGGCTTTTGATCTGGTGACTGCAAGGAGATGAGTACAACATATTCCCAAGTTCTGGCACTCAAATTATTTCAGGTCTACAAGATGAAAGAGTCCTTTGACCCTGAATGAGAGCAGGCAAGCTCTGTATAGAGCAGAAATAGGGGCCTTTGGAGAGGAGACCCTGGATTCTGACTCCAGGTGGAACCTGCAGTGACATTTCATAAAGAAAAACTTGTGTTTCTTTTCATAAGGCAGACAGTGTAAGCATCAGGTTGTGGAATTTATGAAAAGAGAATATGTTGTTTCTTTCTTGTTTTTTTTTTTTTTTCTTCTTGTCTTATGGAAAAAATGATTCTGAATCCTTTATATATTGGCTCTGGGAGCTATCCTGACTCTTTCCATAAACATCAAAGAGATTGGTTTTTCCCTGGAAGGGTACGGGTTTTCTCAAGGAGACATGGCAGGAAAGAGATCTCTTGTGTTTTCTTGGTACATCAAGGACTTGTTCTCAGACCTGAAATGCCTCTAACCCAAGAGGCCAGTGGAAGGTGATGGGATTGAAGGGCCCAAGAAAGGCACTGTCCAGGGCACTTTGCCATAAACAACTAGTTGGCCAGGGCTGAATGAATGAACTTAGAGTGGGCTCACATGAGGGAGAACAGAAGCAGGTGCTCTTCCAAGCATATGTGTATGTGTTTATGTAGGCTTATTTTGGCAGTGTGATGGTTCAAGTAGGTGGCTCCCTGCTACCCACATGGGAGACTTGGATTGAGCTCCCCAGTTCCTGGCTTTGGCTTGGCCTAGCCCTGGCTGTTGTAGGCATTTGGGTCAAATTGAACCAGCAGATGGAAGATCTTGGTCTGTTTGTCTCTTTGCATTTCAAACAATATTTTACGCACAGACACACACACACAAATATATATAAAAATACTGTTCATGCCACTCACAAATTGTGTACCTTGGGCAGATGATTTAAACTCTATGAATCTTTCATTTTTTAAAAAGATTTATTTATTTATTTAAAAAACATTTTATTTATTTGAGAGACGGAGTTACAGAGAGAGGGAGAGACAGAAAGAAAGGTCTTCCATCCACTGGTTCATTCCTCAAATCACTATAATGGCTAGGGTTAGGCTGATCTGAAGTCTGAAGCCAGAAGCCAGAAGCCAGAAGCCAGGAGGTTCTTCCGGGTTTCCCATGCGGGTGCAGGGACCCAAGCACTTGGACCATCCTCCACTGCTTTCCCAGGCCATAAGCAGAGAGCTGGATTGGAAGAACAGCCAGGGCTCGAACCAGCACCCATATGGGATGCGGGTGCTGCAGGCAGAGACTTAGCCTACTACACCACAGTGTTGGCCCCAATTTACTTTATTTTTATTTGAAAATCAGAGTTACAGAGAGAGAGAAAGAGAGAGAGAGAGAGAGAGAGAGAGAGAGAGAGAGAGAGATCCTCTGTTCACTGGTTTACTCCCCCAGAATGCCCCAATGGCCAGGCTAAAACCAGGAGCTGGGAGCTTCATGTGGGTCTCCCGTGTGGGTATTAGGGGCTCAAACACCTGAGCAATCTTCTGCTGCTTTTCCAAGGCCATTAGCAGGGAGCTGGATTGGAAGTGGAGCAGTTGGGACATGAACCCGTGCCCATATGGAATACTGGTGTCACAGGTGGCAGCTCTACCTGCTATACCACAGCACCAGCCCCAACCTCTGTGAATCTTAATGTGTCATTGGAACATTAAGCACAATCAGTCTCCACTCCTGATTCTCATCTCTCTCTCTCTCAGTTGCTGTGTGGATGAAATGATAACTGAGCTAGCTTGGGCAATACATCCTACATCACCCCCAGGAAAAGTGTCCCTGACTAAGTGCCACTCCTGGCCTCCACCCACTTAACTCCTCCCACTGCTCTGAGCATGAAATTAGATGTGGTGCTTGCGAAACAGAATTGACTCAGTCCAGATCAGCACCCCTTAAAAACAAGCTCCTGAGATGGTCAAGGCTCCTGAGAGAGGGAGAATGGAATGGGCAATAAGTTACCTCGTTTCCCTCGCCAACTGTGATTCTTAATTCTCTTTCAGTATGGCTATACTCATGTGGTGTTTGCCTTAGGTCTGGCAAATGGCTGTAGAAAATGGATCTGTGGATGGTTTTGTTGAAATATCTTGGGAGCCAGAGGAAAGCAGACCAAGTTAGTCATGTGAAACTATAATCAGGAGGCCATGTTTCTCTTGCCCAATCAACCCTGCCTTAAAATACAGAGTACAATTAGATGTCCTTGAAAACTATGGATTATGGTTGTTCTGTATGCTAGGGTTGAGCAATTCTTCTTTTTAATAATCTACATGTATTCATCAAAACGCTGGAGGTGGTCAGGGAAATGGGTGCTGGGGGCTGAAACCAGAGATGGTCACAGCCATGATGGGCAGAGAACAGGGTGGTTAAGGTGGCCCAGATGAAGGGCTTCATACCAGCACCATCTATAGCTCTTCCCACAAAAACAGTTATTTCTGTGCCTCCTGCTACAACAGCCACATATTTGAGCTCTTTAAAATGTGACTGAGGAGACACAATTTTGGTTTTATTGAAAGGAATTTAAATTTGGATTGAAATGGCCACATGTGGTCAGTGGCCACCCTACTGCATAACAGAGCATTGCACAGAGTGAAGGATCCCCTACGGGGCAGCTTGGACTTTCTTCATTGGAAGGACTGAGGCAGACATTGGGAGTAGTTTGGGGGACAGGCAGAGAAGACGCAGGCACAGTCCAGGCCACAGCTCAGCACTGGAACCAGCTTTGCCTTCTGATCAGCTTCAGGTGGTCCTGCCTTGCAGTTTCCACATCATCGGCATGTGGGTACCATTCTCATGGGTTGGCTCTGCAGCAAGATAAGCAGTTGGAATAGAGACACAAAGGCTGTCTCCAGGTTGGTTTTGATAGCTGGTAGGTGAGATCCGCCTGCCCCAAAGCAATTCTTTGGCTCTCCTCATTGAGAAAGGGGTCCTGGGGAGTGACCGTAATAGGGAGTGCTGGTTGGACACCTGGGGCCTTGGGCAATTGGGAAGGACTCAGTCTGGCTCCTGCCTACTGGCCTTACTCCTCTGTCTCCCTTCTCTCTTTTCTTAAATTTATTTATTTATTTTTATTTATTTGAGAGACAGATGCACACACACACACACACATGCACAGAGAAACTGACTGATTTCCATCCAATGGTTCACTTCCTAAGTGCCTGCAACAGCTGGGCTGTGCCTGGCGGAAGCCAGGAGCCTGGAATTCAATCTGGATCTCTGTGTGGGTACCTGAACCATTACCTGCTGCCTCCCAGGGTGTGTACTGGCAGGAAGCTGGCACTGGAAGAGGAGGTGGGACTTGAACTCTGCCACTCTGATATGGAATGTAGGCATCGCAAGGCAGGGAGTGGGGAGAGAGGAGGGGAGGTGGGGTGAAGGGGTCCTTAGCTACTGCACCAAACACCCACTCCTGCCTTCCTTCTCTTGCTGCTTGCCTTCTTCCCACCTCTAAGGCCACAATAGACATCCTCAGGCTGGATCAAGCCCTTCACTTCAGAGGAAGTTCCCAGTTCACCAGGAAGGTAAAAACCACCTCATGTCTTCCCAGCTGATCTCAAAGAAAAAGCACTCCCCTGCCCACAAACAGTCTATGGGGAGGTAAAACACACCCAGCTCATTATTTGGAAGTCTGGACTCCACAAAGAATTCACTGTGTGTGCCTGGGCAAATGATTTTCCCTGTCTGGGCCTTGGTATCCCCATCTGTAAAATGGCTGGATGGAACAGTCTCCGGCAGTGCTAACCTTCCATGATCAAAACAGGTCCAGTGAAGTGTGATTGATTATCTGAAGCTTAATTACTGCAGTCGGCTTTGCCATTGAACAGAGAAGCTGGTTAACCCAAATGAATCTCTCATTGGCAGCCTGCGGTGAGGAGCTCCCTGAAGCGGGAGGTCTTCCAGATCCCCTCTCCTGCTCCTGGGGGTGCCCCTTCTCCAACCTTAAGGGGCAACAATGGAACAGACCCCCTGGCTCCTCATGGGGGAAGGCCCTGCCTCCCATCCTCATGGCTCCGCAGATGCTGCTGCTGCCCACCATGGATCCCTATTATTCCCAGGTCTGCTTGACTCCTGGTAGGGAAATCTGGCTGGAGAGTGAAAGTTCTCAAGAACTGAGAAGCCCTGGGCCTCAAAAAAAAGTGGCCTTAGAGTCTGAACTTGTGAGTGTGCTAGTCAACGGAGGGCGGACTGGGCAGCGGACAGCCCCATTCCAGGCCCCCGTGCAGGCTGCGTGTTGGGGGGCCCTCCACCCAAGTTTTGGTGTCGTCTTCTTTACGATGGGGTCATCGCTGGCTCTGCCTACATTGCATGGCTGCTGTGAGGGCCTCAAGCCGTTGGGCTGCACCAAATGTTTTGCATGAAATGCTGTGCTTTTGAGAAGTGGCAGTGCTGGCCTGTCCTGGGCTCCAGACACAGGATCTGCTCTGCACTCAACAGAGAGCCCCACAGCAGACGCCTTCTCCTGCCCCTCCGCCACCGCCGCCGCAGGGATGGTGTGCTGTGACACAGTCAGATGCTAAATCACTCCCGAGCTGTTTTTGGGATTAGGCACACATGCTAATGGCAACAGATGTCAGCTTGTTCCCTCCAGGAGGATTTAAGCTTCAGCGGAGGATTTCTCTGTTGGCCTCCACCCAAGATGTGGCCACAGCCCTTTCTGTGACCTTTTGTTTGAACTTGAGTCAGGGAAGCCCGCGGCCTCGCCCTGTGCCCTGAGGTTAAGAACTTAGCTTAGGGAACACTGGAGACAGAATCTCATCTTGGGAGGGTCTCGATAGGACAGTCAGAGCTGGAAGAGCAGCTGGCTCAAGTCTTGGGGGCACAGGGAGCTGCACCTGCAGTCTAGAACCCAGGGGTGTTTGGGGGGCCATGAACGGAGGTAGAAGATCTTTAAGGACCCTGGGTTGTCCTGGTAACTGCTTGAGGCCTTCCAGGTCTAATATTCTAGGGAGTCACGGAAGTGGAGACAGGTCAACCAAGGATTGTTCCAGAAGTTATCAAGGTGTTTCCTAGCCCTCAGCAGCAAGGTGGCTGCTTTCCTGGGGAAGAGAAAAGGCTGCGTTGACCTTGCTCTCTGAGCCCAGGCACTTTCAGAAACACTGGAATGGCAGAGTCACAGTCCCTCCAGGAACAGCACGGTGGGCACCTCCAAAGCTTTCACACAGGTGACTGCATCACACCCGCCTGCAGGCCCCAGGCCCCTGGGCACTCACCTCTGAAGGGCGACTGGGCCTGGGTCACGAGGAAGAGCCGCTTGCCCTTGCTCAGGTGCTCCTGGCGAATGTGGTAGCCCAGTGTGTTGCAACGGCCCTTGGTGCAGCCCAGGCACAGGCCCTGGCTGAAGCTGTCCATGTCGCTGCACTGGTAGGCTGTGCTCTGCATGCTGGGGTGCAGCAGGGAGTCAATGAAGAGGTGCACCGACCGCTCGTGGGCGCACTTGATGGTCTGCGAGAGGGCTGCGACACAAGGCAAGAAGGGCGTCACCACCCCAGAGCCCAGAGTAACCTCTGCTCTGTTCACAGGATCATCTCGCTTCTCAGCTCCCAGAAGGGCGCTGGGGAGGGAGGGATGGGGTCACCGAGGCCAACCCATGGACAACAGCAGGTGTAGCGACTGACAGAGAATGTAGGAACGTAGACCCCTTTGGCTGGCAAACATCCCAGACTCTGCTGGGCTCTTAAAGGCACCCTCCTCTTATAGCATGTGACAGGAGTTGTGATTTAATGGGCACCCCAAGTCACTGGGAAAAGATCAAAGTATGTAAGAAAGCAGGGTAGGGAATTCATTGTCAAAATGTCTCTCAAATGGTTAAAAATGTCCTGGTGCTGAGGGCTGGAGGGTAGGCTGGCTGGAAAGGGCCTATGTGGGATGTCTGTGTTCTTAATGAAGCTGGGGAAATGAGGCATCTCCAGGGCACACTGATGGCATGGCATAAGCTGAGACCTCTCATGCGTGTGCCTTCCCAGCATGTGGAGCACCAGTGCATCCCGTGGGTCACAGGCCCCTGAAGACAGCATAATAGCAGGGAGATAGGATTTAGGAACCATACCCCAGTAACCAGCTCTGAACAGGCCTAACTCAAAGAACGCAAGCTTACAAGGTTTATCTTCCATGAATCTTGACCTTTAACTCTTTTTTTTTTTTTAAGCTGTCCAAATGTTAACCTGTACTGTAGCAAATTATTCTCAAGGAATGTTGAGGAACCAGTATGAGACATGCAAAGTACCCCATGTAAGGAAAGAGTACAGGTAACTTTCCAAAGGCCACTGGCCCATGTCTGAAGGCTAAAGGCCAAGGCTGGTCATTGCTGTTCTGGGTCCCCGGTGCCCACATTTGTTGAGCATCTACTAGGAGGCAGGTGGATGCTGACCGCTTTCCTCCCAGTCCTTCCCTGGGCCCTCACTGCCTCCTGTGAGCTCACTAGGAGCTGGGCTGTGGTGTGTGTGTGTGTGTATGAGGAAGTAGTTATCTAATGCCCTTCTGTTCAGTTGTGCTGGGGAGAATGACCCCAGACCTAGCACCCTTTCAAGCAGGGGCCAAAAAGCTGAGAAGAAACCACCCCAAGCCCGGGCAGGCTGAACACACATAGTTAGTTGCATCACTTGGAAGAATAGCATGAGACAACACATAGGAGACACTGGCCAGAGATGTATGAAGAGGCAAATTGGAAACCCGGGCCTGGTGGTCGGAGTGGAGCTTTTTGAGGGTGTAGATGTGGGAGGAGGGCTGGATAATGAGCAGGAACTGCCAGTAGCCTGAGGGGCGGGGACGACCTGGTGTTGGTGGGAGAATGGAAGCAATGATAAGAGGGAAGTTCCCAGAAGGCTGTTTCGGGCGTGGGCAGCTGGAGGCTGGGAGCGCAGCCAGAATGAGAGGTGGTGGTGTGTGAAGGTCATCCTGATACTGGAGAGGTGAGGGCAGTGATGTAATCACAAGGAAGTGTGGGCTGGACTCAGCTTTGGAAGACTGGGCTGAGAAGGCGGTGTGCAGGGGGTGGGGGCGGGGGCCTCCAGTGGGCTGGGACCGAGTTGCTGTATTTTAATCAGGATGGCATTTTATAACAACCAGAAATGTGGCATACCTGTGGAATGTGCACTTTCTGTGCATGTTTTTGTTCTTTAATTCTGTGTTATCAATGTGCACATTCCCACTTGGGTTTTGAGCTTTGGGCAAGAAATTCTGTTCTTCATCAGGCTGACAACACAGTAATGAGCCCTCCTGCTGCCCTTGACGTGTGTGTGCGTGTGTGTGTACCTGGCTGACAGTGCCCGATGTGACCCACACCACCAGCCAGACCAGCAAGGCCTGGGGGCCTCAAAACTCAGAAAATGCCACACCCACATGGTTTCTGCAAAAAAGGAAGTAGCAAGGGTATGTGTGTAGCTGAACTTCACTTTGGGAAAATCTCACTTCCTGTGGGGTCAGCTGATCAAACCTCATGGAGGGGAAGTAAGGAATTCTTTCCGTTCTTGGCGGACAAACAACCAAGAAGCCATGACCTATTCAGTGGGTGGATCCTGGTGTGGCTCAGCATTAGTGAAGCCCTTGAGTGAGGAGACTTCCAGAGAAGCATCAGGACTCAGTGCTCGGGAGGACTGGCATTCCCAGGGAGGCTGTGCTTGGGCACGTGGTGGGATTCTGATGTTGCTGCTCAGGACTCAGCCTATTATAAGAGCCACCTGCCAGGGATATTCTCATTCCCCACTCCCAGAGGCCTTCCCTCTGTGTGGACTCAGTGACCGTGTACCCTGGGCCCCTACCCTTGCTAAATCATCCCAGGTCCTGCAGAATGGGTAGATTCCAGCAGACTCCCGAGGCCCCGCGCCTTCTTTCTCACCATTTAAGCCATGCTGGGCGATGTGTTTGTAGAGCTCCAGGAAGTGACAGCCAGGCTGGAAGGAGCCCCCGTTGGGGTAGAAGTCATAGTGGCCTACGGGCTGTTTGATGCCCACACTGAGGCCCATGTGTTCCCGGGTAAAGGTGTGAATGGCATCCACAAAGTTGGCATCATCTGGAGAAAGACGGTCACTGGCGGACGTTCCCTCGAACAGAGGGCCTGCGGCATCCAGCCCTAATCAGAAAGTAAGGTGAAGAGTTAAGTGGGAGCCAGGGGAGGGCAGGAGAAATGGGCTTTTTGGCTTTCTGCTATGGTTACACATTCATGAGCTCACAGGAAGAAGAGAAACCTAGGGCATGATCTTTCTGTAGAAAACCTCATCCTAACTTTTTGCATTAAAACCACAATAATTTATGGTGCTGAAGATCATACTCAAGTTGGGCATTATTTAGAGGGGGAAGGAGGTTTGCAAGAGCTATCCAGTGGTAGAAATAAAGGTTTTGAGGGAATGCTTGATTCATTTAAGCAAATCAATGTTAAGTACCTCTCAAGCTACTTTGAAGAGCATCTGTTTGCATTAAAAAAAGAAAAGCCATGTGCTAATTATATGAAGTGCTAGCCTACCCATCAAAGAATTTATTTGTCTGCATGTTGTCCATAATTTCCCTGAACAAGGTTTCCTCCTTCACTAATGTCATTCCATTGGCATGTCCAGAACAGCCTTAGGACATCACTGTTCCGGGATGAAAATGGGAGCCAACAGGGTTGCTCCAACCTCTTGGCCTCTAGTGACACAGGTGCTTGCATGAGGCAAGAGGCTGCTGCTGGGGAATAGTTACGCACTCAAGGTTTCCTCCAGGGGTTGGGGTTGTGTCACAGCAGGTTAAGCTGCCGCTTACAATGCTGGCATCCCATATTGAAGAGCCCGTTTGCATCCTGGCTGCTCAGCTTCTGGTGCAGCTCCCTGCTAATGCACCTGGGAAGCAGTAGATGCTGGCTCAAGTGCTTGGGTTCCTGCCACTCATGTGGGAGACCCAGATGGAGTTCCTGGCTCCTGGCTTTGGCTTGGCCCAACCCCTGCCATTGCAGCCATTTGGGGAGTGAAGCAGCAGGTTGAAGAGCTCTCTTTCTCTTTGTCACTCTGGCTTTCAGAGTGACATTTTCATTTTTTTTCTTTTTAAATTTCTTCCCAGTCTTTTTCTGGAGGTGGCTTTCTCGGGCCCTGGTTTCCATCCCTCCTGGGGTGAAGGACTGGAATGTGGGTATGGGAAGTCCTTTTCTCCAGTCCTCCCCACAGTGACAAATGAAAGATCTGGGAGTGATTCAGATTCTGTTCTTTTTTTTTATTTGACAGGTAGAGTTATAGACAGTGAGAGAGAGAGAGACAGAAAGAAATGTCTTCCGTCCATTGGTTCACCCCCTAAATGGCCACCACAGCCGGTGCTGTGCTGATCCAAAGCCAGGAGCCAGGTGCTTCTTCCCAGTCTCCCATGAGGGTGCAGGGGCCCAAGGACCTGGGCCATCCTCCACTGCCCTCCTGGGCCACAGTAGAGAGCTATACTGGAAGAGGAGCAACTGGGACTAGAACCAGCGCCCATATGGGATGCCAGTGCTGCAGGCAACCAAGTGAGCCACAGCGCCGGCCCCCGTATTCTGTTCTTCATCAGGCTGACAGCACAGTCATGAGCCCTCCTGCTGCTCCTGACGTGTGTGGGCCTGGCTGACAGTGCCCGATGTGACCCACATCACCAGCCAGACCAGCAAGGCCTGGGGGCCTCAGGCCTGAGGCTGCCTCCCTGTGGTTCTGACTCAGCCTCTGCCCTGCTTCCTCAGTCATGGACTCTGTGGCTTCTCTGGAAGCTTCTTGGGGGGAAGTTATGTTCCCTCCATGCTGCCGAGGGTTACAATAGTGGGGGGTGGGGATAAAAGCTGGTATATGGACCAGGCCTTCCCAGTCACCAGCAAGATGCAAAAATGAAGGGCGAGGAAATGAGTTCTCAAGTTCTCATCATGATCTGCCATGTTCCCTAGCCTTTGTCATAGTAAAAATAAATCTCTTCTTTTTTGAAGGAATGGTAATAGTTTTTTTAAAAATTATTTATTTTTTTAACTTACCTGAAAGCTTACTTGAAAGGCAGAGAGTACCCCCCCCCCCCAAGCCCCAGAGAGAGAGGGAGACAGAGTCAGAGAGAGAGAGAGATGTCTCCTCTGTTGGTTTCTGGTTCCTCCTCCTGATTCCAGCTTCCTGGCAGTGCAGACCCTGGGAAGCAGCAGTATCTGCTTAAGTAGTTGGGTCCCTGCCACCCATGTGGGAGACCTAGATTGCACTCCCAGTTCCCCACATTGGCTCAGGCCGTTGCAGGCATTTGGGAAGGGAACCAGCAAAAGGTTGCTCTTTCTGGGTTGTCTCTCTGTGGGTCTATACCTAAGTCAACAAAAGAGATTTTTTTTTTTGCTACACAAGCATATAGAAAGGGCACTTTTTAGTCCTAGTTGGCACATGTACAACAGGCATTTGTTCCAGGAAAGGCAGTAGGAACTGAGGCTATAATTTGCTTTGAATTCTCTTGGAACACCAACCCCGACAGTGGTCGTGTTTGAGAGAGTGTTACAAGGCTGCTCATGAACTCTGATACATCATGAAAGAAATCGGGGCGTTTTAATGATGAAACTGTTGGAAAAACAGCTCCTTGCTGGCTGGGCTTGTGCGGCTGTGGCGATTACAGGGTATCTGCTCCCAGCCACGCTTACCTGTAATTCTTCCAATCTTGTGCTTTCCGCTGATGTAGCTGCCAGCAAATCCGGCGACATGAGCACCCAGGCTGTACCCAATTAGGTGAACATTGCTTCGAGAAAAAGGAGCAGATTCCTGGAAGACAGCAGCCGGAGGGTTGCAGGAGGACAAGGGCGGCCCAAATGAAGGTCTTGGTGGATCCAGCTTGCTCGGGGCACCCACTCTTTTCTTTGCATCGACTTGCAAATGAAGGGCTTTATTCCCCTTCCAAGCTGAGGCCGCTGGCTCACCTCACTGATTCTGTCCTCTCAGAGGCTGGCCCTCCTTTGGGGCTTAGCTACCTGGGACCCTGCCTCGTGGCCACTGCCTCCTGCCTGCCTGTCTTCCCCTGCACATGGATGCCCTACACAGCGAGCCTTTCATCTGTGTGGGGGTGTGTGTTTGATGGTTTACGGGGCGTGTTTAGCTCCCTCAGCATGTCCAAGGCGGTGAACGCAGGAGCAGTGGACGGTGAGGGTGTGAAGACGGTTCTGCAAACTAGAAGTTCAGGGGAGGCATCTGAGAGCGCCCCGGGTCCTGAAAGCTTAGCCCCATCGGCTACCGTGGTTTGCGTTATCAGTTTGAGTTTCCCTCAAAGGTCCGTGTTAAAGGACTGGTCCCCAGAGAGGTGCCACTGGGAGGTGGTGGACGCTTTACCTAGCGTGAGGTCCTTCAGTCATTGGGAACCGTGCCCTGGGCACGTAGTTCTCGCGTAACCTCACGAGCTCTCGCGCGACCTCACGAATTCTCTCGCGAACTCGCGTGACCTCACGGTTCTCTCACGACCTCGCAAGGTTTTGCCAGAGGGCTGTTCCCAGAGCCGCAGTTTGTGCCAGGCACCCTCTCTGCTTTCCGGCTTGGCGTGTGCTCTTTCCTCCACATGGCCTCTGCCACTGTTGCCATCTGCCACCCTCACCAGATGCCAAGACAGTGGGGCTGCCTGATCTTGGAGTTGAACCTGGTAAGCTGTGAGCTAAGTCAGTCTGTTACCAGGAGAGTCGCCTCAGGTATGGTATTGGGTAACGCAAAGCTGACCAGTACAGGGGTTCTCCTCCCTGGGTTGCTGTTAGAGACCAGCTGCCTTCCCTCGCTCTTAGAGGAAGGGAGATGAGGGCAGGGCAGGGCAGGGAGCAGTGGGGGACGTCTTACCTCCAGCCACTGGAGAAGAGCCGCCACCTCCTGGCCCACCAGGCGTGCATTGCGCACGGCGACGGCATAGTGGCTGTGCGCCAGGGAGATCCAGTCCACCAGCCCCACGTTCACTGGCCGGGCCGGCTGTGATGCCAGCGCTGCCACCATCTGCCAGATCCAGCTTTCCAGCAGGCCGTCCACCTGAGGGTGAGCCACGGGTGGTCAGTTCCACAGAAGGGATGGAGGGAGGGTGGCTGCGCCGTCTCCTTTCTCTCCGCTCAGCCCTCCTCCTGCTCCAGTTCTTGGATAATGCTGGCTCCTTCTCTCCAAAGAGAAAAGGGTTTTCTCAGCCCTGGCACTATTAACATTTGGGGCCAGAACATTCTGGTAGTAGGAGCTGCCCTGTGCATGGGTTAACAGCAACCTTGGCTCCACCAAATCCGTGCCAGCACCAGTACCTATCGAAAATCCCAGATGTCACCTGGCATTGTCACATGTTCCCTACTTGAGAACCATCTTCTGAACTTTTCCCTACTTTGGGACTTTCTGGGTCTCAGGACAGTGGGAACATCCATGTCAATCAGCCACCTCCTCCGCGGGGCCACTCTCCCACCTCTCTGCCTCCCGCAGCCTTTGTCCAATCCTCACTCATGTGTTCTCCTGGCTTTGGTGAGACTAGCACACAGGCCTGGACGCAGTAGGCGCTCAGTAAATGTGGAGAACTGTTCTGTGGGTGGGCCTTGTTTGAGAACCAGCTTGTAGGGCACTCTGAGTGGGTTCATGGAGCAAGGACATCTGCGCTGTCTCCTGAAGGGTTAACAGGAGTTTGGCAAGAAGAAGCGTAGGCATGGAGTGTGGTCCTGGTGGGATCTAGGTGTTCCATGCAGAAGGAACAGCATATGCAGAATTGCAGAGTCATGAAAAGGCTGTGTGGTGTATCCGGGGGATGGTGAGGAGAGCAGCTGGCTGTGTTGAAGGCTAGACTACAGCAGGTGAAGCAGCTGGGCATGTCATTCAGGTGAGAGGCAGTCACTGAGTCAGGCTCTACCAAGTGCCTCTGTGTGCTCCCAGTGTCTTGGGTTCAAATTCAGCCTCTCCCTTATTAGCTGGGTGACCTTGAGCAAGTTATTTAACATCTCTGTGCCTTAGTTTTCTCATCTGGAAAATAGGGATAATAATGCCCTTCTTCCAGGATTGTTGTGAAGAAGAAATAAGTGGATGGATGTAAAGCGTTAGAACAGCCTGGCACACAGCAAGGACCCAGCTGTTGTTGTTGCTGCTGCTGCTGCTGCTGTTGGTGGTAGCAGTAGTACTAGTAGCAGTAGTGTTAGATGTAGTCCATGCTGGAGAGGATTTTGAGAATGCAGAGTGGACTTTGGTAAAAGGACCCTGCTATCTCCCTGTTGCATTTGTAAACAAGATTCACTCTTGCATTATTAATTCAGTTAACAAACATTTTGGAGCAGCTGGGATATCATGAGTGCTGTCCCATGGTGGTCAACCAGTTGAGAACAGGACTGAATTCTTTCTAGTAAGGAGCTTGCCGCCTAGCAGAGCAGAGAAAGGTGGGCAGGCAGGCAACAGCCAAGCCCAGAGGAGAGCAGCTGTCAGGGTGCTCAGGGCCAGGGGAACTCTGGGGCACGCCGTGCCCTGGGGCTGGGCTGGACTGCAGCAGCCATGGCCTGCAGGAGGACCGCACTGGGCACGCGTCCTACAGGAAAAGTGGCAGTTAATTAGGAGAAGATGAGGAGAAAGGACATTTGAGGTGAAGGGCACAGCTGAGTGATGGCCAAGAAGAGAGAAATCTCATGGCGTGTGGAGGAGCTACAAGCAATTGAGTGTTGTGGGAACATGAAGTGGGAGGCGGGGGGGAGGGCAGAGGGTGGCAAGGAAGAGATGAGGGGAGCAGGGAGGAGTGGAGGGAGCAGGGAGCCGTGAAGGGGACAGGGTGGCTGGACAGGACCAGCCAGATGGAGGTCTCAAGAGAATGCTTCACTAGAGGAAGGTTGTCAAGTCATCAAATAGATGCCAGACTCTCAAGGGGGTTTCAGCTGAGACCACCCTGCAAGTCAAGGGTGGGTTGGAGACCAGGAAGGCAGAATTCCCTCTAGGAGAGCAGTGCTTGCATAGTCACTCAGTGCCCACAGGCTCCTTCCTCTCCTTCCACAGTAATGGAATTGGGAGCATCCCCAAAAGGCTACACTTTCTTTAAGAGGCCACACTTCCTAGCCATCTTTCCACTTAAGCATGGTCAGTGGAGGTAATAGGAAGCAATTCTTTCACAAATGCTCTGGGAAGCTAATCTAAAGAACACTTTTAGACCACAAGCCATTGAATTGTACACTGTAACTAAGTGAACTGTGTGCTATATGAGTTGCATTTCAATAAAGCTGTCTTTTTTTTTAAACCTTGCTTTTTGACCCTTTTGTGAATGTCCTTTATTACATTGCATTGCCTGGAATAAGTATGGGATGGCTGGCGCTTTAGCTACCATCTTAGCCTGTAAGAATGAGGGCCCTACTCAGGATGGGAGAGCACTGAGCTAGAGGAGCTGGGGCCTCGAGGACTTCCCTGATCTGCTGTCTGGCCAGTTTGGGATGATGGATTCCTGGACCATTGTGTGAAATGGAAACGAAGTTCTGTTTTATTTGGACCATCACTAATTTGGGTCTCTCTTTTGTTTGCAGCTGAATTTAATCCCTCCTAATACAGCATTTCACGGGAAGTCCATGTCTTCTGGCTTCTTACCTCCTCTTGTGAAACACACGGATTCAGGCAGGTGCCTCCCTTCTGCTGGGACTGCAGTCCCCTATGGGGCCGAATGAGCCCCATTTTATGTTGAGCCACATTTTATCGGAAACATGGCGATGATTATTTTCCCTGCACTGTATACCCATGGACTTGAGATAACCACTGAGATAATGTGTGGGGAGGCACTTGGAATGCACGAATGTACTTTAGAAACATTATGCGTGGCATTGTTATCATCTGCTCCCTATCTTTTTATTAAGATTGTGTACACTAGGAAGAAGAAAAGGAAAAAAAAAAAAAAAGAAAGAAAAAAGAAACGGTGAAAGCAGAGAGGAAAAGGGCAAGTCAGCACTGCCTACCGACCACCCGTGGACAATCATCACCAGAGGCAGCGACGAGTTGAAGCCGCACTCCTGAAGCGTGTCTGCGTGATGGAGCCGAATCTGACAGCCCTTATTGGCTTTGTCTTTGAAGAGCAGGAACTTGGTTTCTGTCTCCTGCAGTGTTTTCTTTGTTGCAGTAACCCGAGATCTTCTCCCGAATGGCTCTGGAATAGAAGATTGGGAATGATGCTTAGCCTGGCCCCTCTTCTGCCTCTGCGGGCCTGGAGTGCCCCAAGGCAGCATCAGCTGGGACTTTGGGATACCCGAGGAGCATTTCTGGTGGAATGTTCTGGCGATGCAGGGTGACCTGGGAGGACACAGCACAGAGGCCAAGCAGACCATGTCCTCTTTCCCTCCCTCCTGCCATCCCCATGACAGCAAGCGAGACACTGGAGCAACGCTGGGGTGTGAGGATCGTAGGAGACGCGATTTTGGAGGCTGCGAGAGGGTAGGTCCCTTACCTTAATCATACTGTGATAAGCGGTAGAGTCAGTATTTGAACCCAGGTGTTTCTGACTTCCTGTGCTGGGGAAACAGTGAACAGAGCGTCTTCCTTAGATGTGGCCATGTTGTAATGTCTGTGATTCAATCTGTGCCCACTTGCAGACACATTCTGTCATGCAGGCCTTGCCTGGGCAAGGTGTGGGTTGGGGAGATCACAGAGGGGTGCTGGATTCTGCTTGGTCAGGGTGGGGGCACTCCACTCAGAGGGCTGTTCAGGGAAAGTGATGCTGATCTTGGCCTTAAAGGATGATGGAGGCTTGTGTGTATGTTTGTCTGCTGTGTGTGTGCACCTGCACTTAGGAGTGGGGCTGTTTGAACTGAGGGAACAGCATGTAGACAGGTGCAGAGGTGTGAAAGCTTATGTCTTAGGAGGTAGGAGACATGGCTGAACAGGCACCTGCATTAAGGGCCCTGTATACTGAGGAGTCTGGACTTGACGCTGTAGGTGATGGGCCACTGCTCAAGAGGTTTTCAGCAGAAAAGGGTGGGTGAGTGTCCTCTGAGTCTTTCAAGACGGTGGAGGGTGGAAGAGGAGACTGCTGTTTAGATTTTACCATGTTGTTTTGCTGTCCAGCCTTTGTGGGGAGTGTCACCCTGACCATGGCCACTTCAAAGAGGAATTGGGTTGTTATCCATCTCTACAAGGCAGCCCAACAGCTGCCAAGGCCAAAAGCCACACCAAAGGGGTAGGTCTTGGCTCAAAGGAGGCATCCAGTTTCCCTGGGGTGGCACCTCGAGATGGGTGTCATCTTTCTCCGGGTTTAGGGATCAGGCCGAGGGCTGGGGGAGCAAGCTCTGACCCTCCCTTCCAGTAGAGGGGAGCTCCCCCATGGCTGAGGGGCAGACACAAGGCCACACCGACATTTGTAGTCGGTCCAGCCCAGTGACTAAAGGCCTTGATCACTCTTGTTGAGCACCAAACCATTCAGACGTCTCTAACAGTAAGTCTTGGGCTGTTGGTTTCAGGGGACAGCAGGATTGAGAGATGATGAATCTACAAAGTGCAGGGGGAGATGAATGAAACCCATTTTCCTGCCCAAAGGTTATAATTCAAAAGGTTATTAATGCGCAGCAAAGGGCAGTGACTTCACTGCAGTGACACAATGAAATGCACCATATTTTATTAAAAGGCAATATGAGCACGAATCTGAGGAACTGTTTTCAGACAATGAAGAGAATTTCTACTGTGCAGCAGGGCTTTCCTAAGTGTGTAGACCATGTAAGTCTGTCCTCTCCTCCTGCAAGTTTGTATCCCTCACTGGCTGCCTTGTGTGTGGAAGTGCTGCTCTCCTGGCTGTGTCAGCAGTTGGGCTGTCACCTGCATGTCCACCCCAGCCCACTCCAGTCAGAGCGTCTTCCCAGGTTTCTTCCAACAGCCTCCTTCCCGCACACAGCTGCTCTAGGGGTCCTTCTGGAACAGCAATGACTGCTCTCTTTGATGGCTGTGAGGTTCTTGGTATTGCAGCCAAGCCACCACCCTTACCTTCTCCTGCTCTGCACTCCCTAGCTACCAATGGCTCCCCAAATGGCCATTTGGCTACCCCTTCTGTCCTGCTGCTCCACCATGAACTCTACCCTACCCAATAAGGTGGAACTGAGACCTCATGCCCTCTAGGAAGCCTGGTTATCCAGCCAGAGATAAGGGCATCCTCTTGCTGTCAGCACTGTGCTTGACTCTGATTCTAACAAACTTGTCTGTCACCCGGTCATTTAGTCGTTCCGGTATGGGTCTCCATCAGGTTGTGTGATCGCTGAGGGCAGGGGCAGCATGGGGCATGTGTAGGTGCTCAGGAAATGCAGAGCGAGCAGCGCAGTGTTCTCTGAGGGCTGGGTTTCAGAGCAAAGGCTAACTGTCTGCCATTTACACCTGGCACCTAAGGTAGCTAATTTTCCTTAGTGACTGAAGAACTACACCTTTCTTCATTTCCAGGTAGCTACACTGAATGCTGAGAGGATCGTATGAAAATAAAATGGCAATAAAAATAGCACCCACCCCATGAGGTTCTTAGGAATATTTGCACTGAGCACAGAACAATGCCTGGCACATAATTAGCACCTCTATAAGGGTGTGTTGGGAAAATAAGCCCTGATTAGAGCGTCCAGCATCTTGCATTTTTGATCTGCAAAATTTCTTCTTTGTGTGGAAATTTACACCCTCCCCCATTGCTGTCACAGGACCTGTTCTCTCCTGGATTTAGGTGCAAGAATAAGCCCAGTCAGGGGCCTGGGGCTTCCAGGCTCTTCAGGCAAGTTGTCAGATGGAAAAGCCAGCACCAACAGGATTGGGGGCTCTCTCTCCCCTTCCTCCTTCCTCCTTCCTGGAGGCTCTCTTTAACACACATACGAGCGATGAAAGGAGTTGAAAGATAAATTTTATTTTGGTGCATCAAAATTGAAATTCATGTATTGCTTTATCATTATATACACTTCTATGAACTTTTAAAAATTCACTTACTATGTTTTGTTTGAGACAGACACATACTAGGCATACAAACACACACAGAGACAGAGCTTCCATCTACTGGTTCATTCCCCACATGCAGTGGCCAAGGCTAGACCAGGGCCAGAGCTGGGCACCAGTGATGTAATGTAGGTCTCCCATGTGAGTGACAGGAACTCAAATTCAGGCAACCATTGCCTCCCAGCATCTGCATTGGTGGAAAGCTACAGTCAGGAGCTGTGAAATGGAACCCTGACAGTCTGATATAGGACACAGGTGTCTTAACTGCTAGGCTAAATGTATGCTCCCTGTGAACTTTTTGAATACTCTCCTTTGTATGCATGGATTTAAAAAATTTTTGCACCAAAATAAACTTAGCTTGTAATTTTCTTTCTTTTTTTTTTTTAAGATAGAGATTTATTTATTTCTTTGAAAGGCAGAGTTACAGAGAGAGAGGGAGAGACAGAGATCTTCCATCCACTGGTTCACTCCCCCAATAACCACAATGGTTGGGGCTGGGCCACGCTGAAGCCGGGAGCTTCTTCCGGGTCTCCCATGTGGGTGCAGGGGCCCAAGCATTTGGGTCAATCTCTGCTGCTTTTCCAGGTGCATTAGCAGGGAACTGGATTGGAAATAGAGCAGCCAGGACTCAAACTGGTGCCCATATGGGATACTGGCATTACAGGCGGACGCTTTACCCACTACGTTACAATGCCAACCTTGTAGTTTCATTTTCATATGAGCTTTTTGACCTACCCTCATTTATAGGTATATGCTTGCTCATTCATTCATCCATCACTTCAGGAAACACTAAGTATCTATCGTGTCCCAGGTACTGGCCAGATACTTTTTAGAGGCAGATAGGGCCTGACCTCTGTCTTTTAGGAGTCCCTAGCCCACCCCATCCTTCCTGCCACATATCCTATTGTGGTTTGTAACACCATTGTTCATCCTTGCTGTTGCTTCAGCTAGAAAGCTTGGTGCTTTTGCCTTCTCTTGCTGTTGAGCCACCACATCAGAATGCTTCCCTGTCTCTGCCACTGGCCCAGTCCAGCATCTCATCTTTTTTATTTAATTGTGATATTACAATTGACCCTTAACTATTTTATAATTTATTTTTGTTTGTAGAGTTAATACATGCTCATTGCACATAGTCAGTTTAGAAAATACTGAATGAATAAGGAATCTTATTACCAGGAAAAAATGCTCAATTTGGAGTATTTCCTTCCAGTATTTCCTTATGGAGATATTTGTCCCATAAATTTATATTTGGAGTATTTATAATTGAGATCATATTCTATGAATGATTTTATATCCCTCTTTTTCTATCATGATAGTTTTCTTATAGAATCAAAAATTTTTCAAAATTTTCAAAATGCTTTTGAAAAATAACATAATGTCTTTGTTCCTTTATTGTTGGAAATTTTGGTTGTTTACAGGTTTTTTTTTGGTCGTATTATGAGCCGTCCCATTGTAACCATTTTTATCCATAAGTTTTTGTCTGAATCTATGTTGATTTTCTTATTACAAATTCCTAGAAGTAGAATCATCCGTTCCTGAGGTATGGCCCTAGTCATATCTCTGTATACAAATACATATAACCAACTTGGTTTTCAGGCCTTTTTAAGCTATTATTTATTGAATGCTTTCTTTGTGCCCAGCCCCTTTGTAACAATCTTATTTATATTGACTCATTTAAACCTCTCAGCCACTCTCTGATAAGCTGTGAGGGAAACACATGATTCAGTTATGAGCAAAGAAATTGCTCCCATATTGCATGAGATAAGAGCAGCACCTGCTCCAAGCAGTCTTCTGAAATTGTCAGTTTCTCATGTCTTCGGGAGTGATAAGGGTGCACCAGTGATGAGGGTCTGGGGTTTTGAGAAGGGAATATGAACATAGGTAAGCAGTCACATCCTTCAAAGGAATCATCCCTTGGAACCCAGACAAGAAGTGGATGGGTTGGGGAGGCTTGGGGTCACCCCAGATAGACAGCAAGTTCTGGGCAAGCACAACTATCCTCAAAATTAATCAGAGAGAGGCTGGCCCTAGCCATTGCATTTCTAATATTCGCTTCCTTGCAGCAAGTGATTTCTCTGTTCCTAAGGGAGCCTCCAGGTTTGAGGGCTCCTAATATTTCATCCAAGAACAAATTATTTCATTTTTCTCTGAGTAAGGACACCCATCAGGTGGGTGACTGCAGGCAACAGAGCTGGGCCACCCAGCACAGGAGAGCACCAAGGATTCCTCAGTAGGGGACCCCGAGTGGAGTCAGCCTTGGCTATGTGGCCAGGAAGTCTGGATTAGAGGCGTCTGCCCAGGTCAGTGTTTTTGGAGTGCTTACCAGGTGTTGCCAGAGGTCGATGATGTGAGTGTGTAAGCCAGGAGCGGTAGGTGTTCTGTCCATCACGGAGTTGTTTGTGAAACATCTTTGTGTCCATTAGCTAACTGGCTAACTTGTGAATGCTTTTGATTGGTGCTGAAAATATTCCCAGGCCTGGCAGGGGTTCTTTAGGACCAGAATTTCACAATGGCCCTGAAAACTCCCTAGGCTACGTTGGCTGCTCAGGATGGAACAATTCTATGAGATAAATGTAGCTGCAGTTCTGCCCCTGGCTGCCATCATCAGGCTGATGTTGGAAGATGGGCAGTGTGGACTTCAGAATTGCTTGGATTATATCAGCCTGGAAACATTTGTAGGAGAACGTAGTTGCTGCTGGGCCTTAGTGATTCAGCTCCGGCTGTGGCTGAGCTGTGTGTAAGGATGGGCAGACTCTTCCCAAGGCCGTGGTGGAGGATACTTCTCCCCTCGCCACCTTGAATTTCGTCCTGACTTGGCCCTGTCTCTCTCTCATTGAAAGTATTCCTCTGCTTACGTTTCTCAGTTTGGACAATAGAGTTGTGAATCTTTATAATACCTCCCACCTCCTGTGACATCTATAATTTTGAACCTCAGTCATGTAAGAAGTGAACGAGGTACTCTGTCAGCTGTGCTAACTTTCTGGTCCTTAAGACATTGCTTTGAACTTGGCAGAAACTTCCTAAATTTGTCTTGAGTGGATTTATTCTCTAGTTGTTTTTAAAAAACAGTGGTGGGTTCTAGAGCTGCCAAGATAATTTGTTAATTCTGGAAGCTGCTATTTTGCTGTCGTCTTTTTTTTTTTTTAATATTTTATTTATTTATTTGAGAGGTAGAGTTACAGACAATTGAGAGGGAGAGATAGAAAGGTCTTCCTTTCACTGGTTCACTCCCCAAAAGGCCACAATGGCCGGAGCTGTGCTGATCCAAAGCCAAGAGCCAGGAGCTCCTTCTGGGTCTCCCACATGGGTGCAGGGGCCAAGGACTTGGACCATCTTCCACTGCTTTCACAGGCCACAGCAGAGAGCTAGATTGGAAGAGGAGCCTCTGGGACTCAAACCGGCATCCATATGGGATGCTGGTGCTGCAGGCCAGGGCTTTAACCTGCCACACCACAGCGCTGACCCCACTGTCATCTTTTTAATCCCGTTTTACCTATATTTGTTGTTGTTGTTGCTTATTTATGCATATATTTTTACCATTTTGCTATAAAATAAGATGGGGTCAAGAATGGGAAGAAGCCATTTTCCTGATGTATTCTATTAGTCCATTTGGTGTGATTTTGCTAGCCATCCTATAGCCTTGGGGATTTCAGGAACAGCAGTAACGAGAGGCTGTGCTTTCTGTTAGAAAGTTTTGTTAATTTATTGGTTTCTTTCTCCTCTTGGAAATCTTTCTCTTAAGCAGTGCTGCCCTGAAACTCCGGCTAGAATCAGAATGACTTTTTTTTTCCCCAAGAAATGTGGTATGAATGAGTATGTCATTCAGAAACACTTTCCTTTTGTATTGGGACCATTTATGGACAATAGGGCTTTATTTCCCTGAAGTGGCTCCAGATTTGATGTAGGGTGATCAACTGTCACCATCTGTCCCAAGCTAAGGGGTTTCCTGGGATACTGATCTTTCATGCTAACATATGGAAGTTCCAGGTAAACTAGGATGAATTGGTCCCTCTAGTTCAAGGGCAAGTCAATGAATTAGTAGAGAGAGAAAGGATGATAGAAATTGATCTCCATTGGTGATAAACTATCCTGGAGATTTTCTTTTCTTTCTTTCTTTTTTAAAAATATTTATTTATTTATTTGAAAGTCAGAGTTACACAGAGAAGGAGAGAGATCTTCCATCCACTAGTTCACTCCTCAGTTGGCTGCAACAGCTGGAGCTGTGCTGATCTGAAGCCAGGAGCCAGGAGCTTCTTCTGGGTCTCCCATGTGGGTGCAGGGGCCCAAGGACTAGGGCCATCTTCTACTGCTTTCCCAGGCCCTAGCAAACAGCTGGGTTGGAAGTAGAGTAGCCGGGACTTGAATTAGTGCCCATATGGGATGCTGGGACTCGAACTGGCATTCACATGGGATGCCAGCACTTCAGGTGGTGGCTGAAAATCTCCTCCTGGAGATTTTCAACAACTAACCCAGCAGTGTAGCTACCTGCCTTGGCCTTTGTGCATGCTCCTTTGCCCTGACATGTGTGTTGTCTTCCTTTATTTGTCTAATTAATATCACTCTTCCTTCTAAACCCTATACTCTGTCTTCATTTCCTCAGGGAAAACTTGTCCAAGTTTTCTAAGTTGGTCATATCTCCTTATTATCTGCTTTCTTAGGTGTTCTCATCATTGTAATTTTATATTAGAATGCTCACTACAGAAATCTCTATTAGGAAGTAAGCTCCATTAGGGCAGGATTTGGATCAAGTTTTGCTCACATTGAACTACTTAGCAAAGCAAGGGGCTGTAGAGTTTAGGGGTTAGACACTCAGACTTGGAGCCATGCTTGTTGGGTTTGAGGCCCATCTCCAACAGTTACCACTTATGTGAACTTGGGGTGACTCAACCTCTATGGACCTCAATGTTCTTAACATCTGTACAATGGATAATAATAGTACTCTCCATCTCCACTATGACAGAGAAGCACAGAGTGGCTGTAATGAGCAGGAATTTATTTCCTTGTAGTTCTGGAGGCTGAAAGTCTCAAGATTGAGTGGTTGTATCTGGGAGGGCCTTCTTGCTGTGTTATCCTGTGGCAGAAAGTGAAGAGGCAAAGAGGGTGCGAGAGACGGCAAGAGAGAGCAAGCAACAGAGAACAGGCAAGTGGGAGCAACAAGAATGGACCAGCCACATTCTTTTACAAGGATTCTGCTTCTGTGATAATGAACTGACTCCCATGCTAACAGCTTTAATCCATTCACAGGGGCAGAGCCCTCATGGCTCTTAAAGATCCCACTTCTTTCTTTTTTTGACAGGCAGAGTGGAGAGTGAGAGAGAGAGACAGAGAGAAAGGTCTTCCTTTTTGCCGTTGGTTCACCCTCCAATGGCTGCCGTGGCCAGCGCACTACGCTGATCCGAAGGCAGGAGCCAGGTGCTTCTCCTGGTCTCCCATGGGGTGCAGGGCCCAAGGACTTGGGCTATCCTCCACTGCACTCCCGGGCCATAGCAGAGAGCTGGCCTGGAAGAGGGGCAACCGGGACAGAATCTGGCACCCCGACCGGGACTAGAACCCGGTGTGCCGGCGCCACTAGGTGGAGGATTAGCCTGTTGAGCCACGGCGAGATCCTACTTCTTAATAACCTTGCAATAGCAATTAAGATTTCCATATGACTTCTGCAGGGAACATTCAAACCTTGGCACTTCCTCACAGGATTGTTCTGAGTGTATGATGAGTTAATATATATGTGGGATGCTGTAATAGGAACAGGTGAAGTATGTGCTTTATACATGCTCAGTATTATGACAGAAAAATATTTGTTGGAGAGATGAAAATTCTCTTGAAATGGATCACAGACATAAATTTAAAATAAAGAATGATAGAACTTCTAGAAGAAAACAGGGGAAAATCTGTGGCATTGGGGAGGGCCAAGTTCTTTTTAAAGCACCAAACATAAAAATCATGAAAGAAAAAAAATGTTACAAATGTTTCTGCTCTTTGAATGATCTCACATTATTACATAAAAAGCCAAGCTGGACTAGGGGACTATAAACAGAAAGCATATACCTGACTAAGGATTTTATTAAAGTATATAAATAGCACTCAAGAATACAAAGAACTTGGCTGGCGCTGTGGCTTAACAGGCTAATCCTCCGCCTTGCGGCGCCGGCACACCAGGTTCTAGTCCTGGTTGGGGCGCCGGATTCTATCCCGGTTGCCCCTCTTCCAGGCCAGCTCTCTGCTATGGCCCGGGAAGGCAGTGGGGGATGGCCCAAGTGCTTGGGCCCTGCACCCGCCTGGGAGACCAGGAGAAGCACCTGGCTCCTGGCTTCGGATCAGCACAATGTGCCGGCCGCAGCGGCCATTGGAGGGTGAACCAACGGCAAAAAGGAAGACCTTTCTCTCTGTCTCTCTCACTCTCCACTCTACCTGTCCAAAAAAAAAAAAGAATACAAAGAACTCAATGATAACATCATCAGGAGAAGATGCACACATGATACATTAACACATGAAATGATGTGTTACCTTATTAGGCAAGAGGGAAATAAAAATTTAAAGCACAGTGGCATACTATTTGTCCTTCTCGAGAATGGCTAAAATGAAAAAGACTGACAAAGCCAAGTGTTGGTGAGGATGTGGAGCACCTATAACTCTTCATAGATTGCTGGTAGGAATGAAAAATGCTGCAGCCACTTTAAAAAATAGAATATTTGTTTTTTAAAAAAATTTTTATTTGACAGAGCTAGTGAGAGAGAGACAGAGAGAAAGGTCTTCCTTCCGTTGGTTCACCCCCCAAATGGCTGCTATGGCCAAAGCTACACTGATCTGAAGCCAGGAGTCAGGAGCTTTTCCTGGTCTCCCATGTGAGTACAGGCACCCAAGCAATTGGGCCATCCTTCACTGCCTTTCTGGGCCACAGCAGAGAGCTGGACTGGAAGGGGAACAACTGGGACTAGAACCCGGTGCCCATATGAGATGCTGGCGCCGCAGGTGGAGGATTAACCAAGTGAGCCACGGCACCGGCTCCCAGAATATTTCTTATAAAGGCAAATGTGCACTTAGCGATAGGAACCAGCCATTCTAGCCTGGGAGTTTACCCAAGGGAAATTCAAACATATGTCCACACAAAGATGCAGACATTTACAGCAGCTTTGTTTATAATTGCTCCAAACTGGAGATAACTCAGATATCGATCAACTGGTAAATGAATAGACAAGCTGTGCCATGACCACTAAGTGGGATATTACTCAGCAATAAAAACAGTACAGATTCCTGATACCAGAAACAACAAGGATGAATCTAAAATACATTGCACTGAGTGAAGGAAGCCATCTTAAAAGGTTACAACTATGTGATTCAGTTTATATGACATTCTGGAAAAGGCAAAACTAAAATGGCCAAGAGCGGATCAGTAGTCTACTGGGGTTAGATGATGAGTAGAGATTGACCAGGAAAGGGCAAAAGGACATTTTTGGGAGGGATTGAAGTATTCTATATTTTGATGATGATCATGATAACATAGATGTTCATTTGAACTTACTGTGGGGAGAATGACATGCAGTCAAGTAATAGCATGGTTTCTCCAGGACAGGACTGTGGATGGCACAGCTGCCTTTCTGTGTCCGTTACTTGTGACAGGTCTGGGCTGGGCCTGGTTGCTCCCAGTTTTCATGTCTGAAGGACAAAGCTGCCTGAGTCCTCTGGTGTTGGAGTCAATTGCCAGTGATGGTTTCAGCACTGACTTGGAACTCAAAGATCGAGTCAGGGATTAAGCAGCTTCTTGGGGAGTCTGGGCATGTCTGGAAGGCCCTCCCAGGTTCCTTTAGGCCAGAGATGGACAGGGGTGCCTGGGATGGAGGGGCTATCCTTGGGAAACCAAGTCATCCATTCAGAGAGGGTTAGCGATGAGAGGAACTTGGCAACCATGTATTGTTGCGACACCCAGCATTGTTAGAATCAGCTTTTAGTTCTCCTCTGTGCCTTTCAAATAACTTTATTTTTCTTTTCTTATCAATAAATGATGTCGATCAAACCTCCAAACTGCCAATCTGTGTTCCCAGTCTCCTGGAGAGAATCAGTGTTACTAGGACAAGCAGACTTTGCCAGCATAAAGCAAAGAAGCTCAATATTCAGTAGTCTTGTGCATCCGAACTCCATAATTAGGTCTAGGGCTCTCTACCCTATCCTTCCTTCTGTTCCTAGTAAGCCTCAGTTGGCAACTGTGTAGTTCATGACTGAGATGGGGATGAGGAATAAGGTCCAATGAAGCTCAAAGTCAGGAATTAGTCATTATTCATCCAAATAAAAATTTTGAATGGGAACACAATTGATTTCATTTGCCAAACAAAACATTACTTTGCAACCTGACTTTAAGCCAAGACCTCTCATTCCAAGAGCAGATGAAGGAGCTGTGATTGTTCAGCTCCTGTCAAGTTTTCCTGTGGCCTGTGGTTGGATAATAGCAGCACAGCTCTTTCACTTGCCAACAATTTTCCCAAGTTACTGCTGGTGGCGAGGGGCAAAAAAACCTACCTGACAAAAGTTCTGCCAGGTGTTTGAGTGGTAGGTGTTGTGGGACTTTCAGTTTTTTACTTTAGTCACCCCAATTGCTATGGGATATTTTCCCCAGGATACCCTAGGCACGTCTTCTGTGGATCAAGACTGTTTCCTGTTTGATGATCAGGGGCCCTACTTAGAGGTACCAGCCATTAGAAGGTGCAGAGTGGAAGCCCTCTGAACTTTACACAGTGAAGAAAGGGTCCCCAAGTAGCAGCAAGGTATAGAAAGACAGTGGCCTGAATGTCAGGAGAACCTCTTATTCTGATTTTGCTATTCATTTGATGCATGGTTTGGAGCATGTCAGCTGGCCTCTCTTGGATGTATATTGATGGTGTAGCTCCTTGAACTTCATTTAACCTTATTCCCCATCCCCCTGTGTCAGATGTGACCTACACAACTACCACTCCAGGCTTACAAGGAACAGGAGGAGGGCTGGGGGTCGGGAGGAGGACATTAGCCCTAATTATGGCATTTGGGTCATTGTCAGGTGGTCTCACGGTCAGAGGGTCTAGGAGCACAGAGGATCCTGCCTCTGCCCAGAGCCACCCACCTGTTGAAGACGAGTAAACTAGGTATCTTGGCAGGTGGGGACAGGTACTGCTTTAGTCTTGGCAGTGTTTGTGCCTGTAAAAGGACAGAGCATGCTGCCAGAAGATGAATCTGGTGACTTGCCCTCAAGTAAGGAAAGAAGAGAAGATGGCTAACTCCTTTGCAATCTAGCCCCATGGAAGGAAGAGGCCAAGATAGACCCATATACCCTCTGCTTGGCTTGTTCCACACAGCAGGACGTGGTGCTGTGGAGAGGGTAGGAACCTGAGCTCTGGGTCCAGACTGCCTGACTGGAATCCCAGCTTTGCTACTTATTGGTGATATTGGGCTAGTTACTTAACTGCTCTGTGTCTAAACTATAAAATAAGTAACAGGAGCACCTATCTTGCAGACTATCATGAGTTATAGGTTAAAATATATTGTTTCAAAACAACTTGAAGATAAGATTTATGGATTTCTTCTCAGTGACCCTTAAGGACAATACCTGATCTGCTCTTGGTCATAAGGCCATTTATTCAAAGGAAAGGATAGATTCAGCCTGGACTGTTATTCATTGATAGATAAGGGGTTGGATTATTTGTGGGAAGTGTGTTCTTCAGGGCAGGAGTATTTGAATTTCCACTAATCAGATTTCAATAAAATTAGCTGACCACACTTGATAAAGTAAATGACTTTGACCATTATTAACTAACCCAGACTCACATCCTAGAATTTTAGTGCTAGGAGAGACTTTTGAGAGCTTTCTACACAAAACCCTTATATTGTGTGACTCTCAATGGTGCGCTGGGTGCACATCTTTTCCTAAATATCTACATTTAGTAACTCAATGTTGGTAGTAGTTGTAGAAGTATTTACAGGACAAAAGTTGGCAAAGGCTGAAAATCAGTTTAATTGTTTTGGAGAGAGAGTACCAGTTAGAAGACAAGTTCACCACTGAATGAGATCTTAACTTACAGAACTGACATAGAGCAGTAAGCAGCACATTTCTTTATTTTGTTTGTCAACTTAACTGTGGCTTTGAGGCCCCATCCCACTGTACTAGCAGAGAATTCTGTACAGCTTTAGTCAAAGTTCTTGCACCCTGACTTTGTGCAAAGATGCTTCTGTACCAGCCACTTTCCATCAGGTCTGACGGCTACGAAACCTGTGGTGCCAGCCACACAGTCACTTCAGACACTGGGCATGGTGGGCTGGTGTTTGAGGTGTGGGCCAACCTGTGAGGTTGGTGGCAGCACCCTCTTCTTTCTGCAGGAGCAGCCTAGAAGCACTGATCCAGTTGTTTTTTGGGTAAGCATCAGGATTTCCTTCATATTCTTTCAGAAACTTAGGTGTTGCATAAAACAGAGTAATAGTAGAGAACACAGTTTTAAAAAATACACTCACTGTGTCATCATCCTCATGGACTGACTTTATTTTTCTGTATTTGTATTCCGTCTTCCAGAAGCAAATATATTTTTCACATAACAGTGTGGCTCTAACTGTTTTTTTGCTTTCACATGACATAATAAACACCTCTCTGTGTTCCTGTGGGGTTCATGCTCATCACTTTTAAAGGCTGAGTAATATTCCACTGAGGCATTGTGTGGTGATTTATCTGTCTATTTCCCTACCATGGGATAGGCAGTATGCTTCCAATATTTCACCTTTATAAACAAAGCGGCAGTGAACTTCATAGGTAGAACTTCTCCTTTCAGAGAATGATTTCCACTAGGATGAATTATCTGGTGTGGGATTACTTGGTTAAATGATGATCATTTTTCTGGCATAGCACTTGAAGTCATCTTACAGATAAGTGCCCCACAGGGTATAAGCCACACACACACTCAACCCAGAGAACGCCATGCAGACACTAAGAAGCCTCATTAAAGTTGAGGATGGGGTGCTGGAGTGTGGGTAGAATGACTGAATCAGGGCTCCATTCAAGTGAAAGTGCTCATGGTCTGGCTTTTACTTACTTTTTGCTAGTCAGTCGCACACTTTTTTTTATCCAGTCCTCACCACTCCCTTATGAGACAGGTGCTTAGCCCAAAAGGAAACTGGATCTCAGAGAAGTTTGATCAAGGGCACACAGGAAGTAGTTGAGCTGGGCCTCAAGGCCAGCCAGTTCGACTCAGAGGTACTCCAACTTCTCACTCCATTACTTCCCAGTAGCTAACAATTTTGGATCACTTAGCAGGTGCCAGGCATGGACACCTTGCATGGACATCCCATTTGATCCTCACAATGCTGGATGGTAGCTGCTCATTTCATTGTCTTTTTATAGAGGAAGCTGCTGACACTTCACTGACCCTTAGAGGGGTTCGATGCCTGGGGCTGAGGAATGGGATCGGGGCAGAGCCAGGGTTTGAACCCAGGAAACCCAGTCCTTAAGTCTGTGTGCTAAGCACAACCCAATACCATTTGGAGCTGAAGGTGGCTCCTTTTCAATTTGGGAGATTAAGTTACCCACTGAGATAGACCATCAGAACCTTGCAGAAGGCTCACTGACCATGCACTATTGAACTTAGTCCTGTTAGCATTGTGTCATGGTAGAAAAGTGTGACTGTGTTGGATTGTGTGTGTGGCCACATAGGAGAGAGTGAGGAAGCTGAAGCCTCACATGAAGGTGTTTCCCAAGAGGGAAGCGACTGAGCCAGTTCTTTGACAGGTAATGTGGCTCGAGACTTTCAAAGCTCCTTCACTCCTAGGCAGCCACTGGTGGGATGTGTGGGATTGTGCGTCGGGAGACGTCCATGTGCTCCTAGTTGTTCCTAAACTCATCCCACTGACCTTGAGCAAGTCATTTCACTTTCTAGGCCCTTATTTTCTCATCTGGACAGTGAGGGGCTTGGACCACCATCTCTGAAGACTCAGCTCTTGAGTCAGTTGGATCAGGAGTCTAGTCCTGAGTTTTCTCCAAAACCACCTGGGCCTGTTTCTGCCTCTGGAACACCAAGAGTTGCTTCCAAGGCCCCTCTGGTTCTGACAGATGCACGTTCTAAGGCCTTCCTATCTCAGTCAGTGAAAGTTACCACCAAGAATTATTTTTGAAGCCAGAGCTCATCAGGCACAGTGAAGAGTGGGAAGCAGAGCAGGTGACCTGGAACTTCCTGGCTCAGTTCTGCAGGGGAGAGGGGCTTCCCTCTGCTGAGCTGGGGTCTGGCCTGATCATGCTTTGTACAGATAAACATTTGCAGCAAGGGAAACGCTTTAAGCATTAACTTGGCCAACCAGCCCCAAGGTTACTCTTTAAGGCAAAAGTAAACTATGGGTAGGGAGTCTGAGCTGAGGCATATGGGATGTGCTCAGTGGTCTGGGGACCACCTGATGAGAAAATGGGCCTAACCTAGCCCCTGAACTTTCCTAGGGCTTTCTTGGATAGGGCCGTATGCCCTGGTTATGGGGTCTGCTGTCAGAGGTTGAGGGCCCACCAGATACCATTCATTTTTTTTCTTCTTTCATTCATCTGCCGAATGTTTATTGAGCACCTGCTATATAGCAGGGACTGTACTTGACATGGTGAAAAAACAGTGGCTAAGACAGACTATGCTTTTGCTTTTTTTTTTTTTTATTTGACAAGCAGAGTTAGACAGTGAGAGAGAGACAGAGAAAGGTCTTCCTTCCGTTGGTTCACCCCCCAAATGGCTGCTACGGCTGGCGCGCTGTGCCGATCCGAAGCCAGGAGCCAAGTGCTTCCTCCTGGTCTCCCATGCGGGTGCAGGTGCCCAAGCACTTGGGCCATTCTTCACTGCCTTCCTGGGTCACAACAGAGAGCTGGACTGGAAGAGGAGCAGCCAGAACTAGAACCCGGTGCCCATATGGGATGTTGGCGCCGCTGGCAGAGGATTAACCAAGTGAGCCACAGTGCCGGCCCCCAGACTATGCTTTTAATAAGTTCATGGTCTTCTGGTGGAGGCAAGTAATGAGACACTGCTGATGCAGTTTGGTAAGTGTTGAGGTGTTTGGAGAGTAGGAGAGCAGCTACCCACCCAAAGGGTGGCTGGTGGGAAGGCAGGCAGAAGAACCCCATTGGTGGGTAGTGCTACCAGCTCTTCAGATCATCTTGGGGATTCTAGCCAAGCCTGGTACAAATGAGAGCTCAGACAATGAAATGTGGGAGGGGATGAGCCCATGTGTGGCCACAGAGCTTGAGTCAGAGCTGCAGGCTGCACCCTGGGCCTGCAGCTTTCCCAAGACGCCTGGTGCCTTTTGTCTCCTTGGAGACCTGCCTGATCATGAGGTCTGCAGCATGGCTGGTCCCCTCCCTTATGGTTTCATTTTCCAATGAAGAAGTAAAGAGGGGTTCAGTGAGGGCCCAAGGGCCACAGTTGGCCAGAATATCAAACCTGGATCAGAATTCCATTTCCCTACCTCTTTTTCCATATGTCTGGGTTCTGAAGCTGTAAAGTTTTTCTGGCATGTGCATCACATCCCCTAAGATAGTCTTTTGGTCCAGTGCCCTCCCCTCACTGCCTGTGCCTGGAGGCCCGGCTGACAGCTGCCTGTCCCCTCTGAACCACGGACATGTGCTTCAAGCACATTCCAGGTCACTTAGGGGAGCAATGGCAGGGCATGATAGTGGAAAAGTGCTGGATTTAGAGCCAGAGATCTGCATTGATTGTTTAGTGCTTATTATCTGTGTGACCTTAGAAGCTCATTTAATGTGTGGGAGCCTCAATTTCCATCTCCTAAGTTGGGAATACAAAGGTCCATCTCACAGGCTGTTGTGAGAACAGGATGAAGCTTGATGACAGGTCTAGTCCAGAGCTTGCCATTCAATACATCATTTCACTTTCTTTCAAGGACTATGGAGAAGATGTACCCTGTTTGGTATGGAAACATCACCAAGATTCAGTAATCCAAACTGCACACTGGGCATGGATTGCACGCCAAAGAAGCAAACAGAAACCCAGAACACCAAAAATACATATATAAGGGTACTGCAAAAATTGATGGAAAATGGAAATAGGCTTTTTTTTTTGGTGCAAAAAAATTGAAATCCATGCAAAGTTTTTTCACAGTGTACTTTTCTGTGAACTTTTTAAAAAAATATTTATTTTGAAAGAGTTAGAGAGAGAGAGAGAGAGAGACAGACAGACAGACAGAGAGAAAGAGATTGTCCATCCACTGGTTCACTCAGCAGATGGCCGCAACAGCCAGTGCTGGGTTTTGGCAAACCCAAGAGCAGGGGCTTCATTTCAGTCTCCCACATGTATGGCAGGGGCCTAAACACTTGGGCATCTTTCTGCTACTTTTCCCAGGTCATTAATAGGGAGTTGGATGTGAAGTGGAGCAGCTGAGACAGGAACTGGTGCCCATAGAGGATGCTGGTATTGCAGGAGGTGGTTCTACCCACTATGCCACAAGGCCAGTCCCTTTGTGAACTTTCTGAAGACCCTTCAGATGCTTGCATTTCAAATTTTTTTTTGCATCAAAATAAGTTTATCTTTTAATTCCATTTCCTTGAATTTTTGAAGTACCCTAATATTTGAATTTAGTATTTGATAAAGGAGAATCTCCAATTACTGAGGTGAGGAAATGATGGACTGAAAAAAATATTGGGAGACTTAGGAAAAGAGAGAAAGATATAAGTTGAATCCATACCTCATATCCTACACCAGAGTAAATCCCAAATGGATCAAATTTGTGAATGAAACAGTGGAAACCATAAAATACCTGGGAAAATTATGGATATATGCCTTTGTAACCTTTTGAGGAACGATCTCTGTGACTCAAAATTCAGAAGCTATAAGACTGTTAAGTTTAGATTGCATTAAAGCAAACAAAACCCTTCTGCATTTGCTGCTAAGTAAATAAAAAAACACCAAAACCAAAAATCAAAAGATGAATAATAACGTGAGAAAAGAATAATTGCAACTTCTAGCATAAAGGGCTAATCTCCCTGATAGCTAAAGAATTTGTAGAAATCAAGTGGAACAAGACCAGCAAACTAGAAAAATGGGTCAAGGACATGAACAGACATTGCACAGAAAAGGGAATACAAACAGCCCAGTCACATGAAAAGATCCTTAACCTCACTCCTAAGATGAAAACTACAAATTAAAACAATCTCAAGACACAGGTCTCATCTGCTGGATTAATAAACATGAACAAATTTGACCACACACCTTGATAGGAAGGTGGGCAGGATTGCAAAATCATACAACTACTGGAGAGAGATTTGACAAGAGCCATGACTGTTATAGATGCACTTACTCTCTGCTCTGCACTCCCTTCCTGGGAAGTTACCCTGTGGATCTATATCTGCACACACATGAAATGAGTCCAAGGTCATTCATTGTGGTATCATCTGTAACTGTAAACTACTGGACACATCCCAAGCGTCCATCTAGAGAGCAGATATCTGAACTGGGACACGTCCCTCCGTGGAATACTTCCAGCTCCACTGAGAGAACGCTCTGTTCTGATTTGGAAAGAACACTGCTAAATGGCACAAACAAGAGACACAATGGTACCTGGAGTGTAGTTGCCTTTGTAGAAGTTGTGGGGTATAAGCAAATAAGTTCATATTGCTTTTATCTACATAAAGAAAATGTGGAAAGATACAGATTAAACTAAAAAAAAAAAAGGTTACTCTTGGTGGGGGCAGGGGGAGGACACACAGTAAGAGTTGGTAAATCCATTCTGTTTTGTGTTCTTTTTATTTATAAGTCATGTAAGTATTTGCCTTATTATTATCATATTTTAAGTATTTATTGTATTTATCTGAAAGAGATACAGAGAGAGGGAGAGGGAGAGGGAAAGAGAGAGGGAGAGGGAGAGAGAGAGGGAGAGGGAGGGATGGAGGGAGGGAGGAAAGAGAGAGAGAGAGAGAGAGACACCTTCCATCTGCTAGTTTACTCTCAAATGACTGCAGTGGCCAGGGCTGGGCCAGGCAGAAGCCAGGAGCCAGGAGATTCTTCCGGTCTCCCACATGGGTGCAGGGGAACAAGCCCTTGGGCCATCTTCTGCTGCTTTCCCAGGGGGTATTTAAGGGAGCTGAATTGGAAGTGGAGCAGTTAGGACTAGAACTGGTCCCCAAGGTCTCACATTGTGGTTTTCATCTTGCACTTCCCATGAGATTCATTTGTTTGGGTTTTACCCATTTACCCCTTGATCCTGCTTCATTTGCTACAGAGGACCCTGGGATCTGACCTCTCACAGCCTGACTGTAGGGTCAAATGTTCTACTCAGCCTCATCTGTCTTCTCAGCTTCGCTAGGTGACTGTCACTCATTTTGCTACACCTTCATCCACCTTGGCCCTTGACTTTGGCTGTTGAATAGGTCAGGGGGTCATTCTCGTTCTGAGACTGACCTGAGAGAGGAAAGGTGGCCCTGCAGGGAACTGCCTGCCCAGGCATCTTCTCTGGCATAACTGAATCTGGCAGATGGCAAGGTGCTCCAAACCATGGCAGCCACAGGGCAGAGAATTCAGTGGAAGGAGGCTGGCTTGGAGAGAGGGCTGAGCTGGAACCTGGGATGCCCACTCTGTTGGCTCAGCTTTGGAAGGGGTAAAGGGAGCAGGAGGGAAGCAGGCTCTTTGTTAGACACTTGCCTTCAGCCCTAGGATTTTCTGAGGTCTCTGAGAGGCTGACGCTTCCCCAGCTCCCAGTCCATCTGGGTTGGTGCTCATGGAGTGCTTGGGAGTGAGGATATTTTAAAAGTGTCAGAAGTGACGAATGTTAGAAAGTGCCATTGGCGTCTCTGGGAACTCACAGTTCACACCGGCAGCGAAGATGTGCCAGGCTCTTTGGAAGAAACTGGCTCTGCAGGAAATTGAGAAGACTTCAAAACAGGCATCTTGCAGCAGGCATTTAGCCTGGCAGCTAAGGTGCTTGCCTCCCACACTGAAACCTGGGCTTGACTCCTGGCTCTGGCTTCTGAGTCTAGCTTCCTGTCGAGGTAGATCCTGAGAGGCAGTGCTGGTGGCGGCAAGTAATTGGGTTCCAGCCACCATGTGGGGGACCTGGATTTGTGTTCCTGGCTCCTGGCTGTAGACATGGCCCAGCCCTGGCTGTTGCAGACATTTGGAGAGTGAATCGATAGATGGGAGCTATGTCTGTCTGTCTATAAAAAAAAAAAAAATTAAAACAAGTATTTCGCAGATGCCTATCACAGACATAGATGGCAATGGAATGGGTACTACAAGGGGACAGGGACACGTGAGATCAGTTAAGATGGGGCTGGCTGTGGAAGTGCCTAAGATCCTGGGAGAAAGAGGTGGTGTTCCACGAGACAGAGGGGGCAGGAGACAGCAAGAGGGAACCAGAATAGAAGCAGGTAAGCAGGAGCCCAAGGCTGCCGTCACCAGGGCTTACAGCCTGCAGTGCTGGGGGCTGCATCTGGGCCCATTGAGTGGGGGCTGCACCTGGGCCCATTGAGTGCTGCCCACCAGAACTTAGAAGAGGCAGCAGGAGCCAGTCCAGGGCTGGAAGTGAGCCCAGGGCCTTGGCCTACAGTGAGGCTGCAACTAACTGCTGTGGGTCCAGATTTCAGGACACCCCGGGAAGCACGTTACCAGAATTCAGCATCTACCCCAAAGATAATGTGTGGGAAGAGATGTGTTTTCAGCATGCCGTTGTTTTCCATGTTGTGTCACTGGGCCCCTGTGTGCAGGGAGGTGGCCCATTCCAGGCTGCCTAGAAGCTGAGGGGAGCTGAGGCAGCGGCTGGGGGCAGGACTGGAGGGTCAGGCTTAATAAGCGAGTCATGGGGAGGGAGGAGAGTCAAAGTTCTAGGGCTATGGTGGTACAGAGCCTAGCAGAAGAATGAATGGGGTGGGGGTGGGGTGAGGATGAATGGAGAAGCTGCCACCAACTCTACCTGCACAGGTGTTTTCTACGGCAACTCGTCTGATCATTGTACTTTGTCTCCCTTCCTGCACCCCCTCCCCCCAAACTCCCACAGCCAGGAGAGAAAGAGGGAAAGGAGCAAGTTCACATTCATCTTTGTCATCATCACCATCAGCCTTGTCATCCTTGCCTGGACTTACATAACCTGCTTACCTTGTTGCGCATTGAACTTGTCTTTTCACCTCCTACCCCTGCCAGCTCTCTCTGACTTCCTCATTCTGCAAGCATATCCCTCTTCCTCCATATAGATGCCTGCTCACGCCACTGACTCATCCCCCACTCTGCCTTCTACTTGCTCCCCTCCTGCTGTCCCTGGTAGCCCCTGCTATCCTGCCTAAGTGCCTCTGCTCCTGCAGTTAAGTCCCTCTGCTTGGCCCTGCTCTCCTGCTCCTGTACCTCGCCCTTCCACCCTGAGGGACCAGAGGTGGGGCCCATCTCTGTGCTCCCCAGTCCCCCGTGCAGACCTCCAGGGTTGGGAGCTATTGGTTTACTTGCTGACTTCACAACCAGGCTCTCAGCTGTATGTGTCTGACACACCCATGTGGCCCTAGTACCTGCCACAGGCCTGCAGAGAAGCGGGCTATTTGTTGAATTAACAGAACACTTTGATTTTTCTGCTCTTCCTAGGGAAAGACGGTCACAATGAGACAGTGCTGGGGGAATGGGAGACTTAAGGTAGAAGCCTGCACTGTTTCACTTTTTTTCTTTAAGGCAGAGTTACGCGTGCACGTGCACACACACACACACAGCTAGAGTGAGAACGAGAGCAAGAGCGAGAGAGCGAGAGAGCGAGAGAGAGAGAGAGAGAGATTTTCCATTTGCTGGTTCACTTCCCAAATGGCTATAATGGCCAGGGCTGAAGCCAGGAGCCAGGAGCTTCTTCCAGGTCTCCCATGTGGATGCAGGGGCCCAAGGACTTGGGCCACCTTCTACTTTTCCCAGGCACAAGAGCAGGGAGCCAGGTAGGAAGTGAAGCTGCTGGGACTTGAACTGGCGCCTGTTTGGGAAGCCCACATTGTAGGCGGCAGTTTTACCTGCTAAGCCACAGTGCCAACCCCACTATTCACTTCTGACACCACTAGTCCCCTTCCCATGGTCAGGAGCTGTTAGAGTACTAACAGCAGCCATCCTTGCCTCTGACTACTCTGAAGGAATGAGCTGGAAAGAAAGGCACTTACAGCCAGGAAGAAAATTCCAGGTGTTCTTTGCCATCATGGGTGGTCCTGGTTTTGTCCCATTCTCAAAGCCCTCCTGACTCCAACTCAGTTTCCATCCCTCTCTTCTGTAATTCCCCGTTTCTTTCTAGCCTTGCAATTCAGTTTTTAAAAATTGCCTTTCTGAAGTCTTTTTAACCCCAGACTTTTTTGGATATTAATAGGAATTATGGGGGAAAGGGATTTTGTGGCCAAATAAATTTGGGAGATGTTGTACTCAGCAACATTAATCAAGCTTCTCGCTGGCTAGAGAGAACCCTAGGCAGCTGCAGCACATTTACGCTCTAGCAGGGGTACAGGAGACACAGTGGTTCTTAAACACCGTCACTGGTCCTGCCCACCCCCTCCCCACTGCCTGCATTCCGTTATTGGCCAACATTTCTGGGACTGATATTCCATGGGATACAGTGGAGGAAATCCTATTTGTGGATAGGTTTCCATCACACTTGTATGCTGTACAGTTGTAATCTTGCTCCATTCTCTGTGTTATTATCCTAAAGGCAAGCCCTCTCTGTGCCAATGAAGGCAAGCCTTCTGTGTAGAACACAGCCCTGGGTCCTTTGAAAGATGTTCGTTATTGGTGATGATGCAAGAACATGAAAAACACATAACATCACACACAGTGGTTACCATTGCTGTATTTCTGTCACCCAGGGGTCAGCTCTCTTCACTTTCTTGTATATTTCCTTCTTGTTTTTTAAAAAAATCTATAAAAAGGAAACTTATTTATCTCACAGCTCTGGAGGTCCAAGAGCATGGTGGAGGTGTCTGCTGGGCTTGTGTCAGAACCTGGTGAATGGCATTGTGGAAGGAATGTGTGTGTATGGAAGAGTGCCTTCTAGTTTTTCCACACAGATATGGGGCTATTTCAAAACATGTGTGGAAAATAGAAGGAAAAGATAGGGCTATTTTGGTGCAAAAATTTTTTTGACATCCATGCATATATTTTTCATAATATGCATTTCCACAGACTTTTTGAAGACATATATGTGAATTTCAAATTTTTTTTTTTTTACCAAACAAACTTGTCTGTTAATTCCATTTTTCATGAACTTTTTCAGGTGCTGTCATATATGTCACATAGGATTTCCTTATGGCGGTTCCTTCTTTTTCAAAATTTATTTGCGAGGCAGAGGGACAGAGAGAGAAAGAGACAAAGAGAGAGTGAGAGGGCTCCCATCTGGTGGTTCACTTCTCAGATGCCTGCAGTGGCCAGGGTGGGGTGAAGTGGGGAGCAAGGAACCCAATCCAGATCTCCCACATGGATGGCAGGGGCTCAGTCAATTGAGCCATCACCTGCTGTCTTCCACATTAGCAGGAAGATGGAGCTGGGAATCAAACCCAGGTATTTTAACATGGGACACAGTCACCTTAACTGCTAGGCTAAGTGCTCACCTTTGTGGATTTTCTTAAGGGCCTGGTGATTAAAATGCATGGAATAAATAGAAAGGGGGCAGTGTTTTAGCTGGCTGGGAAGTTATTTTTAGTGGTTTACAGATGGTGCTTCTAGGATCCCAAGTGCAAGGATCCTGTGGGGGTACTTTGGGGGCTGCTGTGGGAGAGGCGAAGAGAATGGAGAAAATGAGAGGGCAGCCTCCCGAGTGCCCACTTCTGTTTCAACCCAGACAATACTGCATGTAGGTTTTAACATTTTCTGCTTGAGATTCTGTTCATAAGAAGGATTTCATGGCTGACATATGTTCAAAACCCACAAATCAAGACAAGTCATTAATTGAACAGATTAAAAAAAACAGACCCCAACCAAACTGAGGCGCAGAAATGTTAAAACACATGTCAGTCAGTCAGTCAGGCAAGTGGCTCCTGGATCTCAAATCCAGGTTTCCTGACGTGCCATCTAATTGTTAGTGTGTGTTTGTTTCCTTCTTATTCAGCCAGCTTCCAAAGAGAACAAAAGATAGCAAGGAGCAAATAGCAGTGGAGATGCTGTGGTAAATCCAAGGAGAAAAGGCTGGGGGAAAGGTAGAGAAAAACATCCCATCTGCTCTGTTTACAGCGTTCTTGGTAGGCTGGGCCTTAAAATGTAAAGAAATGCATGCTAAGAGCAAGGGCTGCTTATGCCAAGAATAACTCAGGAGGAGACACAGTACAATACCCCAGCCTCCAGCGAAATGAACTGTTTATTCAAAGCTACCGTATTCCGTAAATATTCCGTCTATTGATGAAGAGCTCTGCAAATAGAGGCAGCTCCTAGGCTAGCCTCCAGAGAGAACGGGGAGGAACTAAGAGAGACAGAGAATAATGGTGGATGTGCCTGTCCTGCTGTTGGGGTGGGGGCACCCACAGAGCTGGGGCTGGGCTGAGCAGCAGCAGTGGGTGTGCCAGAGGGGGACTTAGAGGGTTCAGAAACTTCTCTTTTAACCCTTTGGTTTGCCTGGCTCCTTACAAGGGTGGTTCCTTTCATTATAATGACACCCATGCTTATTGTTCACTTCCTGGATGCCCTGCACTGTTCATTAACTTCTCCCCAGTGCTCTGAGCAGCATACTGGGGCTGCGACTCAAACCCAGGCACTTTGGTCCCAGAGTCAACATATTTATTCTCTCTCCCTCTCAAGGTGATGAAGCTTATTTATTTATGTGAAGTGTAGTTCACACACAGGAGGGCACACAAATCCTAAATGTGTAACTATGAGAGTTTCTCCATATTTTGCAACCAGTGTAGCCACTACCAAGATCAAGACAGAACACTTCTGCTGTCTGCGTTGTGGCGTAGCCAGTAAAACCACTGCCTGTGATGCTTGCATTCCATATGAGTGCCTGTTTGAGACCCGGCTTCTCTACTTCAGATCTAGTTCCCTGCTAATGTGCCTAGGAAAGCAGTGCAAAATGGCCTAAGTACTTGGGGCTCTGCTACTCATGTGGGAGACCTGGAAGAAGCTCTGGTTCCTGGCATCAGTTTGGCCCAGTCCCTACAATGTGGCCATTTGTGGAGTGAACCAACAGATGGAAGATTCTCTTTCTGTCTCTCTAACTCTGCCTTTCAAATAAATACAAATTAAAGAAAGAACACTTCCATTCCCCAAGCACCCCCCCCCCCCAGCCTATCTCCAGACAGCACCAAGACCTCATTGCTATTCTGACTTCCATCCCCAGAGATCTTGTGTGCCTGGCTCCTCTTACCATGTGAGACTCATCAATGCTACTGCACACAGTAGGCTCACCCACACTACTGCATGTGCAGAGCCTGCACCCTAATTACTGTGTCCCATGTCCTCTTAGTGCATTAACCTAATTCTATGCTGCTGTTCAGAAACAGCTTCTTGGAAAGTGGTTCAGATTTTACCGAGTTAGCTGAGCCTGAAGGGGTGGAGTGGGAACATAAAAGGTTACGTTCAGAGGGAGTGCCGAGAACCTTTGAGGTCATGCCATGTGACTGGTGTGGTGCCATGTGACTGGTGCGGTGTGACTGGTTCTCACAGATGAGTTCCAGGGTCCAAGACTCATTGGTGTACACACAAGTTCCTCTTTTGATTTTGTTTTTATCTTTTCAGAACAAACTTTATTGTGTGGCTTTCTCAAATATGTGGACAACATTCCTGGGCACCATTTAGGGCAGCAGTTTCAACTGAGATGTGCTTGCTCCTTGCAAACTCCAGAGATACTTAGCAACATCTAAGGACATTTTTGGTGATCAACACTTAAGGCAAAGGGGTACTATTGGCATCTAGTGAGTAGAGGCCAAAGGCACTGCTAAACATCCTACAGTGCACAGCACAGCTCCCTACAACAAAGAATTCTCCAGCCTCCAAATCCATTCAGGCTGCTGTTGAGAAACCCTGGCTGGGGTCACACAAGGAAGTTGGTGGCTCTTCTTGTTTCTGATACAAGAAGGGAGGAAACAGGGCAGAATGAAAGAGCTCTATTTTTTAAAAATTATTTTTCATTTATTTGAAAGGCAGACACACAGAGGGAGAGAGAGGGCTAGGGGTTGGGGTGGAGAGGAAGAAAATGAATCTCCCAATCTCCCATCTACTGATTCACTTGCCAAATGCCCGTGCAACTGGGGCTGGCCCACGCTGTGGCCAGGATCCTGGAACTCAATCCAGGTCTCCCATGTGGATGGCCGAGACCCAAGCACTTGGGCCAGATTACCTATTCTCTCTCTGGTTGTGCAGCAGGAGTGCTGGAATAGAAAGACACGCCAGGACTCAAACCCAGATACTCTGATATGGAATGCAGGCATCCCAAGTGGTGTCTGCACCACTGTGCCAGACAGCTGCCCTGAAAAGAGCTCTTGACCGAGGGTTAGAAGACCAGGGCCACTGGCCAGCTACATGACCTGTTCAAATCACTTAACCTCCGTGGGGCTTGTTTCCTTCTCTCACTTGGGAACTGATTCCTTCTCCCACTTCATGCTGCTGTTTAAATCACAGGCAAGCAAGTTGCCGAATCTCTTTAAAATACTTACATGCTATTATTTTATTTAACTGTGATAAAAAATCAAGCTTACGTGGTATTTGTGTCTGTAGTCAGGGCATGAATAGTATGAGCAGTTTTTGTTTTCCGGTGTTCAGTTTCCAGGGGCATGGCCTCACTCTCCCATTAGTGTGGGAAAACAGCTCCCACACAAAAGGTGTTTCCTGGAACCATGGCAGGGCTTCAAACGTCCCTGCAATTCACCAACACTGCGGTTCTTGACATGGAACTTGTGGGTTAGAAATTCTCTTTTCAATTCTTGTGAAACCTCTAAAGGGGTTTTCTCCAGAAAAGCAAGGTATTTTTAGTGCTGATGTTGTGACAATGTTGGTCTTACAGAACATCGCTGAGCTCCAGCTGCTGTGTCATGTAGTACAGGGAGGGTACAGCTGTCTATGAGTGAGAGGCTTGAGCCCTGGGGATGTGCACAGCTAGCATAAAAGAAATGTTAAGTATGTATTCAGACACTGGGAAACTTTGCCCCATGAGTAAATAAGGGATTGGAGTGAGGCAGGAAGCAGATCCACTCAAACACAGTCATTGCACAGAGACTAGTAATCATGGGTGGGATACTGGTGTTTTGTCATTATGCTGACAGTGTCGTTTGGATTCTAGGGGTGAGGTGGCTCTGGACTAGAGGCTGTTCTGGTTCCACCTAACTGAGTTTTAAAGCAAGTCTCAAAGGGATCAAAGTGTTGCCAAGTGATTAAATAGGACTGAAGTGCGTGCGATCCTGGTCAGTAAACCGGCCTGATCCTAGTGCATGGCAGTGTGCAGAGCACACCTGCATCTGGCCGGGATGGAGCAGGGTTCAGATCTATTTTCTCACTTAAACAACTGGACAAGATATATGCACAATGTGTTTGTTAAAATCTCACCCCCTGCCTTTTTTTTGTGTGTAATGTGGTCTTTAATTCTGGCTCCTTTGAAGATTTTCTGTTTGTTGTGGGTTTTAAAAATTTGTGTGGTGCCTTGTAGTTTTCTTCATGTTTTTTTATACTTAGGGATCATGGGACTTCTTAGATCTATATATTTATAGTCCTCATAAAAATCAGATATTTTTCTGCCATTATTTCAAATAATTTTTTTGTCCTTTTCTTTCTCCTTTGGAATTTTCATTTGCACATCTATGAGGCTTCTTAAAATTTCCCCCATATCTCCCTGATGCTCTGTTAATTTTTTTCCCATCTGTATTCTCTCTGTGTTTCATTTTAGGTAGTTTCCGTTGTCATGCCTTCAAGGTCACTAAACTTTTCTTCTATTATGTCTAATCTGTTATTAGTTCTACCCAATGTATTTATCTCAGACTTTTTTTTTTGTTCTCTAGAGGTTCAGTTTAGAATAAAAAAATCTTCCACATTTCTACTTAATGCGTTTATACTTTCCTGTACTTTATAAAATATATTTATAAGAATTCTTAATGTCCTCATCTACTAATTTTAGCATCTATCTCATTTCCAGGTTGGTTTTGACTGACTGATTTTTCCTCCTTATTATGGGTTGCATTTTCCTGCTTCTTTGCATGCCTCGTAATTTTTGATTAGGTACCAGGCATTGTGATTTTACCTTGTTGGTGCTGGATATTCTTGAATTATTTAAAATGTTTTTTTGGCTTTATTCTGAGATGCTTTTAAATTACTTAGAGTAGTTTAATCCTTAAAGCTTTGTTAGTGGGACTGTAACTGCTTTTAGTCGAGGGCTATTTTACCCTGCTCCTGAGGTGCTTCCCTTTTGAATATTCTATGCCATGTGCCTACACAGCTCATTGGTGAGGACACAAAAAACCCTTTGTATTCCTATGTGAGTACCAGGGGATTGTTCCACCTGCTCCCTTTCCCCAGCCACAGTTTCCTTACATGCTTGCACTGATCTCTGAGACTCAGCTGAAGACTCAAGGGGCTTTTTGCAGATCTCCAGAGATCTCTGCTGTCCAGGTCTCTTCTCTGTCATCTGTCTTCCTGGCTACGGGGTGGGGTGGGCAGCAAGGGTCTGAACATTCTCTCCAGCTAGCAAACTGTGGCAATTATAACACTTTTCTCATTTGTCTCCCTCTCTCTCTGTCATATGCTGCTGATTGCCCACTGTTGGAAAACATCTCCCCAGAAGTAGTGCAGACCAGAAGACGGCAAGGCAGCATGTTTAAATCCCCTTGCCTCGGTGTCCAGTGCAAGTGAGTAGGTGTTGGGATAAACTCATCCTTAAAGCCTAGACAGGCATTGGTCCCATAAAGATCACAACTCATGTCCCATACCATGGGAAAGTAGGAAGCGAGAGGAGAAAAGAGTTATGGAAAAATTCCACAGTGGTGCTTAGCCAGTTCTACCAAAAGAGGCCCGAGCACCAGAACACGTTAAATACATTATTTTCCCTAGGAGGTGTCCTTTCTCTGCTATCTGTCCCTGGCTCAGTGAATGGCATCCTCAACCCATGAACTTCAGGCACCTTTGACCCTTACAACTCTTTTACTTCATCTTGGGTCTATTACTAAAACCCACTGATTTTTGTCTCCAAAATGCCTCTTAGTTTACTTTTCTTCTTCCAGTCCAGATTCAGACCTCACAACCTCTCACAAACTTACTATTTGACATTGGGGAAGTCATTTTACTCCTCTGGGTCTGAGTTTTTACCTTTATAGAATAAGGGGATTGGCTAATGATCTCCCAAGGCTCTTTTTGCTTTTAAAGTCTGGATTTCAGTGATATTTTTGAGGATGTATGTGTACACACAGATCTCTTTTATTTCACACTAATGAAGCCTGATTCTGATGTGGTTATACCCTGAGTCTTCTCGGATTAGAATTGTAAATGTGCCCAGCACATAGCAGCTATAGTATTTTCTGAATAAATGAGTGAAGGGGTTTAAAACAAAACAAAACAACAAGTAAGAAAACCTGAGCCAACCCCAAATAATAGGCTGAATAATGACACCCCACTCTGCACCAAAGATGTCTACATCCTAATCCTCAGCAACCTCTGAGCATGTCACCTCATATGGTAAAGGGGACTTTGCAGTGTGATTATGTTAAGAATCTTGAGATGTGGAGATTGTCCAGGTGGGTTCAATGTAATCCCAAGCTTCCTTACAAGAGGGAGAGGAGAGGGAGAGAAAACGGAAGAAGCTGTGCTGCTAGCTTGGAAGATGTAAGTGTGGACCATGGGCCCCAGAACAGGCAGCCTCCAGGGGCTGCAAAAGGCAAGGAAGTGGATCCTCTCCTCAGTCTCCCGAAGGCACCCAACCCTGCCGTCACCTTGGTTTTAAGACTTCGGGCTTCCAAAGCAGTGAGAGTATAACCTGAGTAGATTCAAGTTGTCAGGCCTGCAGCATTCTGTTACAGAAGCAGTAGGAAACTGATACACTCGCCTTGTTTCCCTGTGTACTTCTACGTTTACCAAGCCAGGCGTGACCTTCCTGAGTCCTCTGTTTTCACTTTCAGAGTTAAAGACATCTTTCCTGGGGTGGGTATTTGGCATAGTGGTTAAGATGCACTTGGGATACCTGCATCCCATGTTGAAGTGCCTGGGTTTGAGTGCTGGCTCTGGCTCCTGATTGCAGCTTCCTGCTGATGTACATCCTGGGAGGAAGCAGGTGATAGTTTAAGTTGTTGGGTCCCAGCAACCCATGTGGGAATCCTAGATCGGGTTCCTGGCTCCTGGCTTTGACCTGGCCCTCGCCCTCATTGTTGTGAGCCTTTGGAGAGAGGACCAGTGGAGAGGAATCTGTCTCTATTTCCCTGTATTTCTAATAATAATAGTAATAATAATAATAATAAAATTTCTCCTAGACGAAGTAAGGGTAAAATGACATAGTACCTAATACTAGTTGAAATAACAGAAAATACTGTTTCTACTACTATTAGTACTCCCAATGCTGGGCAAATGCCTTATATACATTGTCTCATTCAAACCTTTGCTTAAATGTTTTTAAGTAGAGATCGTTATGCACCTTTACTAGATGGAGAAACAAGGCTCAGAAAGGTCAAGACATTTGCTCAGGGTCACACAGTAGCAAGCGAAGGAGCAGACTTTCCGTCTGACTACCAACAGGTGCTGTTGTCCATTTTGTTAAACTGGCAATTACACACTTGAGGTAAATGAGGGCCATGGTGAAGAGGATGGTGATGGTGATGATGCTCGAATCATTTTAGTTACTATTCTGTCTTCAGACCTCTCTGTTGGAAACATAGCGGATGGCTCCTCTCATCAGATTGCAGCCTGTCACCAGCTTGTCACAGACGTGATGGAAATGCTACTAATTCAGCATTACGACTTCCCGGCTGGGCCAAGCTGGCAAAGGCTGAGGAGATGTTTGTTTATCTGAGAGCAAATGGCTCTGAGGTTTGGAAACGGAAACGCCCCTCCTGCCACACCCGGGAGAAATGCATTGCACAGGGGAGGAGAGATCTGGTGTGCACAGCCGGCTGGGAGTGGAGCCAGCTTGCAGACGCTGGTGGCTTCAGGGTCTTGCCAGACTTCCCAGTGCACAGCGGTGAACGAAGGGGGCGTCTCTCAGGGGGCTGCGTCATTGGAGCACCTCCTCCATTCGTGATCATAGCTGGGTTCCAATTCTCGCCCCTCTCCTCTCACCTACTTCCTCTTCCTTTGTTCTTTCCTCACCTTTGATTTTTGATGTTTTCTCCTGTTGTTCTGAGGTCCGTTTGTGTTTAAGGAGCCAGCCTGGCTAATGGGAGTCCAGGCCAGAGGGGCTGGCTCTGCATGAGGTTTGCTTCCAGGAGCACTGAGGGTTCAGGTTTGCTTTGAAGATTGTTGAGAATATTTGGGTTAATAACACTCGTCCTCATATTCCCGCTCGTTTCTGATCATCAAAGAGCTCGGAAAGGTTTTTGCTGGTGCGGAGTTTCTTCTGGTTTGTCCTTGGGAGCAAGTGTCTGGAACGGGGTTGATCTAAAAATGTTTTCTGAGTGAAGCCATATTAATGGGGCAGGCTGCAAATCCACATCAAGGGAGTGTCATCTTTCAAAACAGCTTCTTGGCAGAAAGAGATGTGGAATTTTGGAGAAATCTGAATCTGTTAAGCTTCCATTAAATGCACTCCTTCATTCCAGACTGTGCTGAGTGGAATCTTTGGACTGTGGGCCGTGAATAATTAAGTTCCTTGGTGGCAGGTGCCTCAGAAAGGTTGTGTGTCCTTTGGGGGTGAACTATTCGCCAGTTTGGAGGAGATTTTTGCTTTTCTGTGTTCCTCTGTGCCTCCCTCTATAGGTACTTTTCATTTTTGGTTGGTGCTGGTAGGGCTTTTGCACTGGAGTATGGAGGATGTTTGTGGACTGGCTCTCATTGTGACAAGCCGTCTTGTAGGGCTGGCATCCTCCCTCACAGAGTCTGTCAGGACCTTGTGGAAAGGGGCCAAGGTTTTACCTTTTTCCCCTCTCCTGCCCTGCCATCACATCTCGTGTCCAGGGTAGCTGATGACCAGTTTATACTTGGTGCATTGGTCCAGGGCACACATACCTGCTGAGGCTCTGATAGCAGGCCATTTTAAGATGAGGTGGAACAGGTCCAAGACTCCATTCTTAAAAGACTGTCAGAGCAAGAGAAGTCACCTCCTTGGCTTTGGTCCCTGGGGCTTTTCTAAACAGTCAGCAGGACCTGCGTGCCTAAGGAGTTCTCTCTCCTGCCAGACCCGGCTCCTGGTTCAAAGGCCCAAGCTTGGTGTTTGCATCTATTCCTGCTTAAGACTTGGATGGCCTTTTCTGCCTTCACAAGCAAAATAAAACAACCCCCTGAACCAAACCAAACTTTGTATGGAATTAAAAAAGGAATGAATTCTCAGTGTAGAAAACTTTAAAAAATGGAGAAAAGCACCAAAACATAAAGCACCAAACCATAATCAGTGACATCATTATATTGTGATTTCTTTATAGTTTTTAAAATATAATACATGTGTGTACTTAAATATAAGTAATGCATGCATAAAACTGTTTTTAAAAAGTTCATGGAAGATGTGAACAATGAAAAAACTATGTGTGGGTTTCAAAGATATTTTTGTTACCAAAATAAACTTAGCTTTTAATTTAGTTTCCTGCAAACTTTTTTTTCTTTTTCATATCATGTATTTAAGAGCCTGCAAACTTTTAAAATACCCTCTTATATGTATCTCATGGGAATCCTGATTTTATAGCAATGTTATGAAATGTCTTAGACATTTCCCTATCAAATCAATAATTGGTGGCCAGCACTGCGGCTCACTAGGCTAATCCTCCGCCTTGCGGCGCCGGCACCCCAGGTTCTAGTCCCGGTTGGGGCGCCGGATTCCGTCCTGGTTGCTCCTCTTCTAGTCCAGCTCTCTGCTGTGGCCTGGGAAGGCAGTGGAGGATGGCCCAGTGCTTAGGCCCTGCACCCGCATGGGAGACCAGGAGGAAGCACCTGGCTCCTGGCTTCGGATTGGCGCAGCGCACCGGCTGTAGCGGCCATTTGGGGGGTGAACCAACGGAAGGAAGACCTTTCTCTCTCTCTCTCTCTAACTCTGCCTGTCAAAAAAAAAAAAAATCAATAATTGGTTTTAGCAGCCAGAGAAAATTCTGATATGTGATTATACCAAAATAATTTGACCAATCTTCTGTTGCAATTTAAGTTCAATCTTTATTTACTTATTTATTTATTTTGCAAATGTAAACAACACTGTGATGTATCCTGTTTGCAGATCTTTCTACAGTATGTTTTTGAATAACTTTCTGGAAGTAGAATTATTAGATTAAGTGACCTGAAAAAATTTTTTTAAAGATTTATTTATTTGAAAGGCAGAGTTACAGATATGGGTAGAGATAGAGAGAGAGAGAGAAGTCTTCCATCCACTGGTTCATTCCCCAAATGGCCGAAATGGCCAGGTCGAAGCCAGGAGCTTCTTCTGGGTCTCCCTCATGCAGGAGCCCAAGCACTTGGGCCATCTTCTGCTACTTTCCCAGGCACATTACTTGGGAGCTGGATCAGAAGCGGAGCAGCTAGGACTCAAATTGGCACCCATATGGGATGCTGGTGCTGCAGGCTAGGGCTTTAACCTGCTGCACCACAGCACTGGCGCCCCTGAAAAAAATTTTTTTGCAACATATATTGTATATTAGAGGGAAAGGGGGAAGGGGAGGAGGAGGAAGATGAGGAGCAGGAGAGGGAGAGACCTCGTATCTGCTGATTCATTTCTTGAATGCAACAGCTGGGCTGTGCAGGTTGAAGCAGAAGGCAGGAACCCCATCTGGGTCTGCCATATGGGTGGCAGGGACCCACATACTCGAGCCATCACCTGCTGCTTTCTAGGTGTGCATTAGCAGGAAGCTGGAATATGGGGCCCATCCAGGACTTGACTCCAGGTTCTCAGATGTGGGATGTGGACATTCCAAGGGCATCTTAACTGCTGTACTATATGTCCTCCCCCAAACCAAACTTTAAGAGATTCTTAATTTGTATTGTCAGTTGTTTGTTAAACCAGCCCAACCTCTTCTCATGCAAATGAAAGACAGGGTCTCTTGTCCCTCTGAATGCAGTGGGTCTTGCCCACTGTATATGCAGCTCTCCTGTGAGAAGCCGCCTGGAACCTAATCCTTGGAAGTGTGGTGTTTGTCATTCTTGAGGCATCTGCCATGATTCCATGGTAAATGCAATAGAATGATTTATTGTCTGTGTCTCCTTGAGTCAGGGCGTTAATGTAGTGAGGATTCAGTTACTCCCCTTTCACTGTACTCCCTCCTTGGACAGAATCCAAGGACAGAGAAAGAATTAGGGGTGAGGGCTGAAGGGGACCTTCAAATTGGATCCACAGCTGAGAAACCTTAGCTGATAACATGCCAGAATTCCAGAAGACCATGGCTAGTCATTTAATTTGTGTTTTGCACTAATTCGTGTGTGCTACAGAAACAAAATCATAGGATGTGGAGTTAGGAGTCCCAAGTTCTAGTTTTGGCCTTTCCAGGCATTAACTGAGAGATCCTGGGGAAACCTCTTAAGCCATGTGAGCCTCAGTCTCCTCTTCTGTAAAATATACCCAAAAATAATGCCTCCTAGGTGTGGGTGTGGAGATGCTGAGCCCAGGCATCATGAGTAAGCACCTGAGTCAGCACTTTGTATGCTGAAATACATCCCAGGAAGTGCTACTATTTAAGCCTCACCAACTCCACCTGGAACGAATGCTTTACTGTGCAAGCTGTTGCTCTTGTTGAATTTCAGGACAGCTATTTGTGGGCCTCTGGGCACCTGAGTTTGAACCTGCCTGGAGCAGGTCATCAGAAACTAGGCTAACGGGCATGAACAAGGACACCCCCTTTATTTTACGGGTTTTAGCATAGTCATTTCTGTAGACAGATTTCTGGTGGGGTAGACTTAGTTACAAGTATGGTCGCCCATACCCATACCAAGCTCTTGTGAACGTGTCCAAATCCTTTAACCTCCTCAGATCTTCATCTCTTTGTCTTTAGAGGGGACTGATATGGCCAAAGTGAATCCAGTCTTGCATTCTGTAGGGGATGGCCAGACTTCCTGCTGAGGCTGGGCCATGTTGGAAATTAAAAAAAAAAAAAGAGAGAAGCTATTATTTATTGAGTGCCACTGTGTGCCAGGTATTCCATAAGGATATTGTTTGATTCTACTATATCTCTATGTATTTGTGTATATGTACATGTGGATTTTATTTTTTCTTTAAAACAACTTATTATGTACCAGGCAAGATGCTAGGAATCAACTAAGAAATAAGATAGACCAGGTTAGTGCTCATGGCCTTATAACAAGTAATTCTGGTATTAAATAAGAATCCTAAGTGCAGTGGCTGCTGCAGAGTTTTGTTATTTTGTGGAGCTGGAGTTGTAGATTGAAGAAGCCAGTGTCAGTTTTCCTGTATCTGGGACAGAGAGGAGAGCCAGGGGAAGCTATGGGCATTTGTCTCTCTTTGACATAACTGCTGAAAGGAAAGAGACAAACTTCCTGGGAGGTCAGTTCTCTCTGCTGTTTAAAGGCCTGCCTGAGCCACAGACAAGGCAAGGGCTGGGGCTGGAGAGTGACCCTGTAGTGATGCCTCAAAGAGAAGTTCTTCCTTTGCTCCCCAAATGTCTCTCACAGGTTGGGAGGGTACTCATATACTACGGGCTCTTCTTTGTGCCACTTGGCTGTTAGATATTTGGCCAGGAGAAAAATTAAAATTGCCAGGCAAGCCTCTGCTTAGGAAACTGGAGAAGCTGTGAGCCAAAGGCAGTACTGCCTGTCCCCTGTGCGGTGTGTCTGTGCTGTCTTGCAGAGCAGGGCCAATTTGGAAGACAGAGATAGAAGAAATCACCCTTCAGTGAGGGCTGTTGAGAGCCAGGCACTTTGCAAAGTAGTTTCATTCAACCCCCAACAGTGTTGCTTGAAAAGCATTAGTGTTACACTTGAACACATGCAGGAGTGGAGGCTCAGGGATTTGTCCAGTGTCCTGTGGCCAGGCACTGCAAGCACCCGGAGTCCAACTCCGGTCTTCTGATTCCAGAAGAATCTTAAGAGTGAGCTTTTATGGTGTGATGCCATTTGGTCTGAGTAAAATCCGTTCCTTTGAATCTGTGTAGGGATTGGGGATTTCAGTTTGTGAATTGGCCATGAATCGTCTGCATCTTTATTTCTCTTCTGATGCCCTGTTGGCCATTTCACTGCTTCTGAGCACCAACCACAGAGGCCAGGTCCTGTTAGACCTTTCTAGAAGTGTGGCAGTAGGAATGGTGCGTGGAGTAGGTGGCACAGCTTGAGTGCAAGTTTGGCATTACTCAAGCATTTCTATTATGTTCAAGTAAGAGTGTCAAAGAAGAAAAGCCACAGTGCCACCTTCATCAGGGTGGTTGTGGTCATGGCAATGCACTGCCTAGATCCCCTTCAAGGAAGGCCTTGCTGGCCTGGGTGCTGGGAGTGTGGTCAGTGGCCTTCAGCTTCATCCTTCAAGGGTCTATTTCAGCTGCAGAGAGCCACCTTGGGGTTCAAGTCAGAGTTAAAGACCCAGCCATCTTGTCCCACTACAGGACAGTTCAGATATGGAGCTGGCTCTAGGTTTGGCATGGCTCCTGGGCCTGCACAACAGTTGGACTTCTCTCTCTGCCCACACCTGTTTCTTCCCCCTACCCTTCTGTAAGTGTAATCCCTTAGGTGCCCCTAATAAACCTCTTGCACACCAAACTCTGTCTCAGCATCTGCTCCTGGGGAATTCAAACTGCATTACATGTTAAAACAAGATCCATCCACCAATCTAATCGCAACTGTGATTTTGAAGTATTTGTAAGTGTAAATGACATTTTGACATATCTGTGACAACTAGAATGTGATCAACTGTGTTTTCATGTTTCGATTCATACTCCAAAGAAATGTTATATTCCAGTGGGAGGTGAGGGAAGAGATAATTTTTCCCACCCAAGTTCATGGACCTCCCTGAAGGCTCAGAGACCCAGAAGACTCATGGACTATAGAAGAATTCCTGACTTAAAGAAAATTTGATTTGAAAAGAGAGAGAAATGGTAACTACATGGACTTCCAAAAGTGAAGAATCGTGGGAAGGAAGAGAAGCCCACATCCAGGAGACTGATAGGGTTGTCCAGGTTGGTAAATCAACATATAGCACACCCAGTAAGGCTTGCATTTCAGAGAACCAATAAACTCTCTTCTAGTTTCAGTATATTCCATGAATCTTTTGGGAAATTCTTATACTTTTTGGTCTGAAATTCAAATTTAACTGGACATCTTGTATATTATCTGGAAACCCCAAACTAACCCATCCCAGTCATGCTCCTTTTCTTTTAAACTCATACGGCCTGCTTGAAGAAATGAAAGAGCCTTCAAACTGGGCTTTAATCACTGCTCTGGCCAGCTGTGTGATTATGACAGTCACTTGTCCACCTGAATTTTGGTTTCCCAGAGTTGCTTGTACTCACACTTGGTACCCACATCACAGAGAACATGAATAAAACTTACTTCAGAAACTAGTGTGCCTTCAGAACTACCCATCTAAAAGAGGATCCTGGGGCTGGCACTGGGATGCAGAGTGTTAAACTGCCACTTGCAATGCCAGCATCACATATCAGAGTGCAGGTTTGGGTTGTGGCTGTTCTTCTTTTGATCCAGCTTCTTGCTAAAGCGTCTGGGAAGGCAGTAGAAGTTGGTCCAACTCCTTGGGCCTCTGCCACCCATGTAGGAGTCCCAGATGGAGTTTCTGGCTCTTGGCTTCAGCTTGGTTCAACCCAGCTGTTGTGGCCATCTGGGGAGTGAATCAGCAGGTGGAAGATCTCTCTCGCTCTCACTTTGCCTTTCAATAAATAAATTAAAAAACCTTAAAATAGTTTATTTTTCTTTTTTGAAGATTTTTATTTATTTGAGAGGAAGAGTTTCAGAGAGGGAGGGAGGGAGGGAGAGAGAGAGATAGAGAGATAGAGATAGATGGATATCTTCCATTCACTGGTTCATTCCCCAAATGGTTGCAACAGCTGTGAGTTGATCTGAAGCCAGGAGCCAAGAGCTTCTTCTGGGTCTCCCATGTAGGTGCACGGGCCCAGGCATTTAGGTCATTTCCCACTGCTTTTCCAGGCACATTAGCAGAGAGATGGATTGGAAGAGGAGCAGCCAGGACACAAACTGGCACCCATACGGGATGTCAGCATAGCAGAGGCTTAACCTACTATGCCACAGTGCTGCCCCCACAAAATAGGTTCTTTTTCACTAGGAGATGAAAGAGAAGATGTGTTTTAAGTTTAATTCTTCATTGCCAGAAGCACAAACTGAACTATCTCATTGGTCAGTTTTCCTTAGAAGGTAATTTTGCATTTCTTTGACTAAGAATTGGCCAAAGTGTTTACTGGCTGATATGATTTTGCCCTTTTAGAACTAAGTATTTTATTTAAAAAAATTATAGTTTTATTTCTATATAATAAAGTTGGAAAGGCTAAAAATAATTAAAAGAAGATCCTAAAGTCTTATAAAAGAATTAGCCATTAAAAGTAAATCTTGGAGGGACCATGTAGATGTTTGGATCTAAGTAAACTGAGATAGAAGGTCAGTTTGGTATGAGAAGTTAACTAATTTATTTATAAGCATCCTGGAATATTTGAAGTCAACTTCCTTTCGATTCTTCTGAGTCACGTATTGGTTTGAAGGAACTTCTGGCATTTTTGCAGAATGTGTGGTTGTGAAGGACACCAAGATAAGGGCACAGAAAAACTTCAGAGAATAGAGTATTGAAACTAACAAGGCAGAGAAGTAGGATTTTTCCTTGTGTGAATTAGATATTATCGTTCTCTTCTGTGATTGTTTACTGAATTTCTTTATGGATGGTGATGCCAATGGACATTGTCTTTACTAGATTAATTAGAACATATTTGGCTCCACATCGTTAAATGAGATGTAAAGATTTTTAAAAAATTAAAATTATTTTATTATAAAGTTTGCTTTGTCAGACCATCTGTGTGTCAGACTGATTTGTGACCTCATATGTTGCCTGTACATCTGTGCAGGAACTTGGGTTTCTAAGTAGTGACAAAATTCTCCCAAAACACATGGACTTTACCCCACCTCTAGGCCTTTGCACAAGTGGTTCCTTTTGCCTAGGATGTTTTGCTGGCTGTTTGTAGGATTGCCAGCTCCTCGGCTTCACCTTCTCAGGGAGACCTTTTTTGACCTCTCTGTGTAAATGAGCTTCTTCTGTTACCCCATATAATGACTTCATGTGTGTGTCATAACACTTTCAGGACCTGTAGTGATATTGTTTTTTTATTACAGTATTTCATTGCATCTAACATGCCATGGGTGGTAGAATAAACCCTTCTTTTATCTACCGCTATAAAGGAAAAGTGAAAGCTACACATTAAACTGTAATTTGATATCTCAGTGACAATCCTGTGTCATGCACTTGGTCACGGAAGCCTGTCATTTTTTGCAGACTTATTTCATCTGCTTTAAGTGTTTGGCAGTTTCTCTACTGTCCACTGCTTTGCTTAGAGTGTCATGAGCTATCCCTTTGTGCATGCATTGTCAAGTCCAGCTTCCTATGCTGTGATTATCCTTCCATAAAATACTTGTTTGTTACTTTGTAAGAAAATGTGGGGTGGCAGTTATTCATCAATGAAGAATAGCAAATTTATGCCTTACCTCAATCTCCCCGCCTTTTTGCACACAAATCATAGATTAGGCTTTTCAAAAACCTTTTAATACTGGCAGTTAAGCTCGACCCATGCAGTATCACAGTGCACATGATTCAATTGAAGTGACAGCAAGACAAACACTTTTGATCCATGTCACAAACATGGCCTAGCCAACAGTATTTGTAAGATATATCCCAATTTCAAAGATATCAAATATAAACAAAAGTAGGCCTTAGGACTGATGAAATAAATTGTCTGTTTCCTGTATTCAGGGAATCAATTGTGTCTGCTGTGTGTACCTGGCACCATGTTGGCATTCAGTAGGCACTCAATAAATGTGTCAAATTAATGGAGGAATCAAAATGGTTCTCCACATGTGCATTTTGTAAACTGTAGAACTGATTCACGTCTTAGGGAAATAAAGCAGTATGTAAATAGCTACCATGATTTCTAAAAACTCATTTGTTCTGAATTAGCTTAATTGGTGATACCAATTCTTTTTTTTCTTTTAAAGATTTTATTTATTTATTTCACAGGTAGAGTTACAGAGAGAGACAGAGAGAAAGGTCTTCCTTCCGTTGGTTCACTTCCCAAATGGCCGCAATGGCTGGAGCTGTGCCGATCCAAAGCCAGGAGCCAGGTGCTTCTTCCTGGTCTCCCATGAGGGTGCAGGGGCCCAAGGACCTGGGCCATCCTCCACTGCCCTCCCGGGCCACAGCAAAGAGCTGGACTGGAAGAGGAGCAACCGGGACTAGAACCAGCGCTCATATGGGATGCTGGCACTGCAAGTGGAGGATTAACCTAGTACACCAAGGCGCTGGCCCCAGTGATACCAATTCTAAGGACAAAAATTTTGGCTGATAAATATGATAGATCCCCACTGACAGATTTTTCATTGTGTTGTGGAGTCCTTTTGCGTAACACTTGCTGGTTTCCAAATACAGACGTAATATCCTTGGTAACAGTGACAGAAGTGATTCTTGATCCCCAAGCATTGTAAATTTGAGGTTGAGGAGACAGGGTCACATTCATGTAAATGATAGGGTGAAACAGATCTCAAAGAATTGGCAAGCAATAATATGGCTCATATATTTTAGAAAGGTATAAAAGGATGAGGACTGTGCCAATATGAGAGGTGAATTTTGCAGGGAAAAATAGAAATATATATATATATTATTTTTTGACAGGCAGAGTTAGTGGGAGAGAGAGACAGAGAGAGTTATAGACAGTGAGAGAGAGACAGAAAGAAAGGTCTTCCCTCCATTGGTTCACTCCCCTAATGGCTGCCATGGCCAGCGCTGCTGCCGAAGCCAGGAGCCGGGTGCTTCCTCCCAGTCTCCCATGCGGGTGCAGGGACCCAAGCACCTGGGCCATCTTCCGCTGCCCTCCAGGGCCACAGCAGAGAGCTGGACCGGAAGAGGAGCAATCAGGACTAGTACCCAGCATCTCAACTGGGATTAGAACCCAGGGTGCCGTCGCCACAGGCAGAGATTAGCCAAGTAAGCCACGGCGCCAGCCTAGAAATATATATTTAAGAACACCTATTGGGTTAGTGCATGCTTATTTAGTCCTCAAAGTAGCCCTTGGATTAAATAGCATTTATTTCATTTTGAGAATGGGAGATTGAGATTCAGAATAACCTGATTGTAGCTGGTAGGTAGCTGCTATGGGATACTGATTCAGGCCTTCTAGTTTCTTCGGTCATTGCTTTCCCAACCATACTACACTGACTCAGAAAACCTGGGACTTGGGGAATGTTTAATAGGAGTTAAAGGAGTTTAAATGGAGTTAAAATCAGGAAGACTGGGGCCAGCCCTAGAATTGAAATGGAAAATATGGGGCTGGCTCTGTGGCATAGCGGATAAAGCCACTGCCTGCAGTGCCGGCATCCCATATGGGCGCTGGTTCGAGTCCTGGCTGCTCCTCTTCCGACCCAGCTCTCTGTTGTGGCCTGGAAAAGCAGTAGAAGATGGCCCAACTCCTTGGGCCCCTGTACTCACGTGGGAGTCCCAGAAGAAGCTCCTGGCTTCAGAACGGTGCAGTGCAGCTCCAGCTGTTGCAGCCAATTGAGGAGTGAATCAGTGGATGGAAGACCTCTTTCTCGCTCTTTCTCTCTCTGCCTCTTCTTCTCTTCTCTTTCTGTGTAACTCTTTCCAATAAATAAATAAATATTAAAAAAAAAAAAAGAAGAAGAAGATGGCCCAAGCCCTTGGGCCCCTGCACTCGCAAGAGACCCGGAAGAAGCTCTTGGCTCCTAGCTTCGGATTAGCGCAGCTCCAGCCGTTGCGGCCAATTGGGGAGTGAACCAGCGGATGGAAGACCTCTCTCTCTCTGCCTTTCCTTCTCTCTCTGTGTAAATCTGACTTTCAAATAAATAAAATAAACCTTTAAAAAAAGAAAATGTTACTATCAAAAGCTTAATAAAAAGAAACGGGAAATGACTGGATATCTGGAAAGAAATCAAACTGGTGAGCTATATGGAGCCTGTTCTCTGAGCCATTCACAGTGGACTGATGTGAATGTGGATTTGGGTTGATAACAAAGACAGGATTCTGGCGTGTTCCCTACCACTCCCCACACAGATATCTTTTATTATTATTATTTTTTTGACAGGCAGAGTGGACAGTGAGAGAGAGAGAGACAGAGAAAAAAGTCTTCCTTTTCTGTTGGTTCATGCCCCAATGCCGCTGCGGCAGGCATGCTGCAGCTGGCGCACCGCATTGATCCGAAGCCAGGAGCCAGGTGCTTCTCCTGGTCTCCCATGCGGGTGCAGGGCCCAAGCACTTGGGCCATCCTCCACTGCCCTCCCAGGCCACAGCAGAGAGCTGGACTGGAAGAGGGGCAACTGGGAAAGAATCAGGCGCCCCGACTGGGACTAGAACCCGGTGTGCTGGCGCTGCAGGCAGAGGCACATGGATGCAGGGACCCAAGCAATTGGGCCATCTTCCACTGCTTTCCCAGGCCATAGAGGACTAGATTGGAAGAGGAGCAGCAGGGACACAACCTGGTGCCGAAGACGGAGGCTTAGCCTACTACGCCACAGCACTGGCTTCCTGTCATGGGATCTTGTGCACATGGCAGACCACATTCCAAGAAAAAAGATGATCATGGTTTTATGTTTAATAATGAGCTAAGTCAGTTTGACTTATATATTAATTTCTTTTCTCTTATTTTAAAGAGAGAGCAAAAGGAAACCAATGTATTTTTCTCTTTGGTGAGACAGACGCTGGAGAGGATGGAGAAAGAAGGAACTGCACACAATGGATTCTTTGTGCAAAGCAATTTGATTTCCTGCACGGATGAGAACTGGTACATGTCCTGCTGCCAGCATAGCTGCCCCACACACCTGTAACATCTTCCCTTGGCAGGGCTTGCAGTTGGAGGCAGCCAGCAGGACTTAGCTGGGGAACAGAGCCGGCTTTGAGCAGAGCACAGGCTGAGCCTGTGTCTCCAGGGAGAACACAGGCATTTTATTGGAGAAGCCTCTCCACAGTCGGTATCATCTGGAGAAAGGAAATATTGCTGCCTGCCTGGCTTTCTCAAGAAGCCAGGGGTCTGCATTAGGACTCAGTGGGGCAGGGCTGTCAGGGGAAATGGGACCGGGGAGCCTGGGCCACCTTTGCCGTGCTTTCTGCCTTCCTGTCAGCCCTGCCCCCAGTCCAGGACCCTTCCCCTGAGCTGTGGTTGTCCCTGGAACAGCTGGCTGAGTGCTTTCCGTGGGAGGGTGCCCTTTCAGTCCTGGCAGGAGAACGGAACCCAGCCCAGCAATGCCCATGTTCCAGCAGGTGGGGTGGGGCTTCTATTTCTGTGCTCCAGTATAGCTGTGGTTTTAAAGATCTAAGAAGGCAGCAAAACAATGCCTTTATCCCCAGCAGTGCCATGGGCAATCTCCCCTCCTAATCTAGCTATAAGGCACAGGTGCTGGGGGAAGAAGCCCCTCACAGGTTTGTTTGAGACCACACAAGGCAGGCAAATGTGCTATGGAGGGTGCAGCCACAGACCAGGCAGCGTGCACATCACAAGGACAGGTGCAAGAGACACAGGTAGGGCAGAGCTGCTCTCTAAGGAGGTTCCTCTAAGTTGGCTGAGTAAGGAGGGGACACCAAGCAGTTGGATCTTCTGTGCAAGGGTAAGGAAATGAAAGCCATTTCCTATGAGGAGGAGGCATGGGGGGCTGTGAGGTGCTGGCTCCCCAGTGCTGACCCATAGCCAGCAACCCCACAGTGCACTCTGAAGTAGCCCCTCAACTCTGATGCGGGAGATGGTTCTGGCCTTGGCAAGATTTGGGTGGGAACTGGTTTTAGACATGGACTTGAGCTTGTTTTAAGGAAAGTTATTAAGGGTCAGGGGGCTGGAACCCCTGCCATTTGAGGGCTAGTGGAAGGAGTATTTAGCACAAAGACATGAAAGGCTGGTGTGGGCTGCCCGGCACATGAAGGAAACAGAGTTTGGAATGATATAAAGGGAGGAACATGTTTACAGCATTCAGGGTCACCTGAATAGTCTGTCTTTACACTCAGTGAGTGTTCCTCTCACCTCTTAGGGCTTACTACCATCTGATGGTTTAACAACACAAAGGCTGTTGAGCACCTGCTATGTGCTAAACCCTGTCCTCAACTTTTTTTTTTTTTTTTTTTTTTGGTGTAGGAAACCACTTAAACCTCAAAGTCATGAATATTTTGTGATTCTGTCTTTTATTATTAATTTATTTGAGAGGCAGAGAAACAGAGAGAGACAAAGAGAGAGCTTCCATCACTGGTTTATTTCTCAAATGCCTACAGTGGCCGGGACTGGGTTGGCCTGAAGCCAGGAGCCAGGAATTCAATCTGGGCCACCCACAGGAGCATCACTGCTGCCTCCTGGGGTGTGCATAGAAGCGAGCTTGAGTCAGGAGCCAAAACTGGGACTCAAAGCCAGGCACTCCAGTGTGGTGAATGAATGTCCTAACCACTAGGCCACATGCCTGCTCCTCACCTCCTCCTTTAAAGGTGAGGAAACTGAAGCCATGTGGCTACTAAGTGTAGGGACTGAGACAACACATAGCAGAGGTTCTGGTCAACATATTGGCCTGGGCCCTGTTCCTGCCAGCCCTGCCTGCAGCCTGGCCACTGGCTATCTTTAAGGTTGTATTCCCAACCTTGAGGCCCTGGCCTTACTCATGGACTACTTGCCCCTCTAAGGGCTGTCACATCAAGGTTCTGGTGCTCCAGAAAGTTGGGAATCTCTGCATCCCAGTCACCAGGGAATTTTCGTTCCCTTTTCCCTAGTGGTTATCCTTCCTCCTGCCTCCTACCTTGTATGTGACTCAGGTTTTGATTTGGCTAATATGGCCTGATGTGGCCATATTATCAGGCCTAATATGGCCTGATGTTTGATCAGGCTGTTCTTGGTTTCCCAGGGCTTCTGGTAGATCATTTCTTTGCAACCCAGAAGCACAACAAGCTTTATAAAATAGAGTACAGCATGCTCAGTAATGCTTGTGTGTTCAGATAATGGGGCCATTTGGATTTATGCACACTGGATGGTTCTTACAGCCCTGTTCCTCTCTGTGTGTTGCTTTCTTGTGAAAAGAACACCGGTGTTATTTCTGTCTCATTTCTGACAATAATGGTAGAAATTTCCTTTCTCCTGCAACATTTGAGATTGCCAGGAGGAGAAGAAAAGAAATCAAAATTTATTCTTAACAATCCAAAACCTAGAAAATGAGTTGCAGCAAGTGACAGGAGGTAGGGCTGATTCAGGGCCTGGGCTGATGTGCCGAGCTGAGTGGCAGGCAAGCTGTCCTTTGATTTCCCGGCCTACCAAACACCACCCCTGACCGTCTGCAAGCAGAGAAGGGGCAAGCTAGTTCACATGGGAATTTCTCTGTAGCTTTGGCTCAGAAAATTATCTGCGTGAAACTCAGAGATAATTTTTTTTCTGAAAGGTCCAAAGGTGGCCATTCGGTACAAAGGAGAAATAGAGTGGTCAGCTATCGTCACTTCCGCCTGGGGGTGTCTAACAATGGCGTATTTATTTTCTTTGGCTCCTCAAGGTTCCAGCCCACATGAGGCTGCTGAACTCACCATCCAGGAGACTTTTATTAAGGCTGCAGTTCTTTTTTGAGTTTTGATGGCGTCCAGAGGGACCTCATTTTTCCCGGCTGAGGTACCATGTTTCCTGTACTGTGGCCTGATCTGTTGGAATGAGATTTCCAATTGATGTAGGGAGTTCAGTGGTAAACAGGGTTTTTGGAGGATTTCTTTCCTTCTCTGTACTTGGAAATGATGTCTGGTCAGCTCTTGAAAGGGATATGACTTTAATCATTGAACAAATAAACCATTAAGGCTTAGGAGTGTTGCTCATTTTTTTTATGAAAATGCCCACTTAAAGAAACAGGACTGGTGCATGCTTATGTGTGTATAGATCTGTGTGTAAGCATGCACATGCATGTGTGTGTATGTGTGTGTATGTGTGTGTGCGTGTGTGTATGTGTATAAAAGCCCTATCCTTGGTGGTGGGGTCCTGGAAACTTGGGCTGGGGAAGGCCTGCCTGACATCCCACCTCTCCTTGATTTATGCCAGTGCTGTCAGATTCTTGCTGTGTGCTTTGTTGTTGGTAGGTGCAGGGTCTATTGCTTTAGGCCCATGTAGGCAGGTATTGATAGCTGTCACATGTCCTCTGCCCTTGGCAGGCACCCAGCAGCTGGCAGCAAGGCCCAGCTGAACCCTGTTCCTCATCCTGCTCTGGAACCAGCAGGTGAAATGAAAGCCTGTCTTGCAGGTGAGGCGACAATGACAGGTGGTGCCTGTCTGTATGTGGCAGGCAGAGTGTGTGCTGATACCAGATGGGAGGCTCTGCTCCCTGCAGACAAAGCTCTCACCACCTGGGGCCCTACCACAGATGCCTGTGAACTCCAGGGTCCCTGCTGCCCACAGGCCTATGATGCCCCTCAAGCCCTATTATCAGCCACCTCTGCCCAGCTCCTCCTTGTCTCCCACTGAGGCTTCTGCCCTCATTTCCCAGCCTCGGAACTGAAGATGTCAATCCAGTGACAGATTCTGATCAGGGCTGAAGGGGCCCATGGATTTCTCTTCTTTCAGGAAAAAAAAAATTAAAATCCTGATTCTATCACTTCTTAGGCTGTGCAGCTCTGAAGACATCAGTGACCTTTCCCAAGCCTCAGTTCCCTTGCCTTTTATTTTGAGATTTATTTAGTTTTTATTTGAAAAGCAGAGTTATATAGAGAGGGTGTGCTTTCCATGGGAGGGTGCCCTTTCAGAAGGGAAAGAGAGAGAGAGAGAGAGAGCACTTCCATCTGCTAGTTCACTCCCTAAATGGCCAGATCTGGGCTTGTACGAAGCCAGGAGGCAGGAGCTTCTTCAGGTCTCCCACGTGGATGCAGGACCCAGGCACTGGTGCCATTGTCTGCTGGTTTTCCAAGGCTCTGCTGCTTTTCTCAGGTGCATTAGCAGGGAGCTGGATTGGAAGTGGAGCAGCTGGGACTTGAACCATCTCCCATAAGAGAGACCTGCACTGCAGGAGGTGGGTTAACCCGCTGTGCCATAGCATTAGCCCCGGTTCCTTCGTCTTTGACATGGAATGAGCAATATTATTCTCATTCAATTTTGAATGTAAAAATAGATTCTCTAGCTGTCATAATAGATAACTCATTGGCATGCCCCAGAGAGCTGTGATAAAGATAAAATGAGTTACTACTTATAAAGACCTCACACACATTATCTATAATGTTTATTGCAATGGTTTGAACATGTCCCCTTAAGTTCATAATCCCTAATTCAACAATGTTAAGAGGTGGGGCCTAATGGGGAGGTGTTTAAGAAATTAATGTTATTGGGAGTATAGGTTTGTTGTAAAAGCAAGTCTGGGGTGGTAACAATGTATTTTTCCCTTTGGGCCCCCAAAGCCCAGTTGGCTGTCAGGCACGTGGATGTGGCTTGTGGGATACACAAATGGGTGAGTGAATGTCCTGTTCATTTTCTTCCTTCTTTTCACTGTTGAAACCTTAGTTTCAGAAAATTTCTGATTTGGGAACATTATATCCCAATTCTCACACACTAGTGACTTGGAGTTAACTACATTGGCACCTGTGACCTCAAAGCAAATACAATGGCAGATAAATGATAGTGAGTGTGTGTGTGTGTGTGTGTGTGTGAATGAAAAAGGGGGAAAATCACAGGAGGTTCAACAGAAAGTATACAAACCCAAGTGTAGGGGCTGAGTGGTGATGTGACACACACTTTTCCTTCTTGGAAAGGAATATTTGCTTGGCATTTTTATTGGCCAGGTACCATTCAGGGCACACAGATGAGTGAGTCCCAAGTCTTCTGCCCAGGTCTGTCCAGTTTGGTGAGTTCTGTGCCTAAAGGGCATCAGAGGATACAGAAACACTGAGGGAGAGGAGCTGGGAGGGCTGTGTGGCCTTGGTGGTTTCTGAATAGGGAGCATCTGGGCAATGGCGGAGAAAGAAAGAAAGACAGTGGTGGGTGTTCAGCCTAGGGTTAAGACACCCATATCCCATTTGGAATGCCTGGGTTTGAGTCCTAGCTCTGGCTCTGGATTCCAGCTTCCTACTAATGCGGTCTCTGGAAGGCAGCAGGTGTGACTCAGTTAATTTGGTTCCTGCTGCCTATGTGATGGACCTGGATTGAGTTCCTGGATCCTGGCTTCATCCTGATCCAGTCTTGGGAGAGCGAACCAACAGAAGGAGCTCCCTGTATGTCTCTATGTCTGTCTCTCTCTCTCTGCCTCTCACATAAGGAAAAAAAATAAATAGAAGAAGAAGAAAGAAATCAAGAGAGAGAGAGAGAGAGAGAGAGAAGATACTGTGGTGTGTCAGCCCCTTGGTGTACCTGGGAGCTGTACTGTTGCTGAGGCCCGTGCAAGGCTATGGCTAATTGACATTTCTCTTCTAGTAGCTGGTCCTTAGGTCCAGCCCCTAGCATCTGCAGTTACTGCCTCACTGTCAGTCCATGTACCTCGAGGATCCCATTAAATTCTAGCCTGCCTAGAAGTACGGCCAAGCTGGGATTTCACTTCCATCCACTAACATCAAGAGACATCACAGATGTCTGGTTTTCTTTTTCATCGTCAAGTTCCACTATCTGCTTCCGGCTGCAGGCAGTTCCTGAAGGGTGGGGAGCCAGGGGCTCCAAGACGGCACTGCTGTCTGTACTCAGAATCACAGCCTTCGAGCCAGAGGAACTGATTTAGGCTAAGACAGAAATTTTGGGTTTGCTTAGTCTAAAAAAATCTTGGTAGGGTAATTTTCTCATAAGAAAATTGGCTTCTGCAGACAGTTTTAAAAATGGTATTGTAAAATTTGGCAAATATATTCATGGCAATTTAATGTGCTCTTCCTTCTTGTGATGAGACCCAACCAGATGTCACATCCCAGTTCATCCAGCTCCCATGGAAGTCCTTACAAAAACTATAGCTAATTAAGCTCCCTTGCTCCTCTCTTCTATCCTGTCACCAACTGTGGTATCTTTGTTCACTGATGCAGATGTTAAAAAGAAGTTGAAAATATTTCTAAATTCTTTGTCATTTGGGGAGATTTGTCATCATCAGAGAAATGTTAGAGGGTTGAATTGAAAAACCAGAACTCTGAAAACAAAAACCTTAAGGCAGTTGGAAGAAGATAGTAACAGAAAGATGATCATGCAGGAACAAGGTAGAGATACTTGAAAATATACAGGGTGAGCCTCTTTAACTTCTGGAAAGAGTAGAGGTGCAGAGGTGAGAAGACTGATTAGGAAGCTGGTACAGTGATTTAGGAGCGAGATGTGGGGCTGCACAGAGGGTCATACAGGTGCACTTTGAGGTGGAACCAACAGGACCCAGAGCTTGGTCAAAAAAGGGGGTGGAGGACAGGACAGAATAGAAGGATGTGAGCAGCCTGTTAGATATGGGTTTTTTTTTTTTTTCTTTTTAAGATTCATTTTACTTATTTGAAAGAGTTATAGAGTGAGAAAGGGAGAGACAGAAAGAGAGGTCTTCCATCCACTGGTTCACTCCCTAAATGGCCCCAGTGGCCAGAACTGGGGCCAGGCCAAAGCCAGGGGCCAGGAGCTTCTTCCAGATCTCCCACATGGGTGTGGGGGCCTAAGCACTGGGGTCATCCTCTGCTGCCTTCCCAGGCACATTAACAGGGAGCTGAAGTGGAAGTGGAGCAGCCGGGACTTGAACTGTGCCTATATTGGATGTCAGCATCCCAGGCTGCAGCTTTACTCGTTATGTTGTAGTGCCGGCCCCTGGATAAGGTTTGTCAGCAATATCTGTGTGGACAGATGGTATAAATTGGGACTGGATACAAGAACGATGAGGTCAAGGAGTCACTGGAACAATGTACTCATTAAGGACAAGAGGACAAATGAGGGGAAGTCATCATGGTATAGTGGGTTATGTAGCCTCTTAGGATACCTGCATTCCATATTGGAGTCCCTGAGATCAAGCCACACCTCTGCTTCTCATCCAGCTAACTGCTGATGTACATTTAGGGAGGCAGCAGATGGCCCAAGTACTTAGGTCCCTGCCACCCATGTAGAAGACTGGGATGGAGTTCCTCGTTCCTGGCTTTGGCCTGGCCCAGCCCTGGCTGTTGCGGGAATTTGGGGAGTGAACCAATGGAAGGATTATTTTTCTCTCTCTCATTCTGTGTTACTTGGCTTTTCAAATACATAAAAATAAATAAATAAACCTAAAAAAAGAGTGCCAGTGAATGGGTGGTATGTCTGTGAAGGAGTTTCCTGTATTTTAATGGTTGTGTCTCGTCAGCAACATTGATATTGATTTAGGTAATGCTATAGAATATGAGTTCATCAAAGTTTTGATATTGAGAAGCTTGAAGGGATATCAGAAAGAAGACCCAAATTTTCCAAAGGATGAGGAGGAGAAATCGAACAAGATGGAGAGAGAGAGAGACCGAGACCCATAGACAAAGAGAATCTGGAAAGATTCTAATCTGTGGACCAGTTGCTCATGGAAGGGACAGGGAGCAGTGGCTTAGTGGCAGCAGCACAGATGGAAAGAGTTATTGATTATGGAGTTATTGATTATGATTTCCAACAGGAGTAACTGTTGAGCATTGTGTTCTCCCAACTCCCATGTGATCATATATTGTACTGTGTTTTGTGAAAGAGAGGTGACAGTCCTGATTAGATCTGTAGAGCTCTGCTGGTTAAGTGACAGTAGGTTGCAGCCAACCCATGAGCAGCATGGAAACATGGGAGCGTGTTCAGAGGAGAGCAAGCAAGACAGCGAAGGGGCTAGAAATAGTTGCCTCAGTCCGCATATGCTGCTGCTGCTGCTGCTGCTGCTGTCTTTTGAATGCTGGCACCTCCTGGACTCATCCACAAGCTGAGGCTAGACATCATCGTCTATAGCTTACACATGAGGACACTGAGGCTGTGTGTGTGTATGTCTCTGTGTGTATGTCTGTGTGTAACGTCATTGGCTGTGGTCCCACAGTTTGCAGGAAGAAAAACTGATACCCCAAACACATGTGCTTTCCACCCTTACTCATCATCTCCTAAATTTCCCCAAGCTAAATTTCCCTGAGTGTCAGCTGAAACCAGAGCCTGCCCCCTACTCTGCCTCTGAGTTCCAGACACCTTGTCTCATCTCTACTATACCCTCATCGCCCTGCTCCCACTGCATGCTGCTTCTGGGTTTTGTGTAGCAAATCAGACCTCTCTGACCCTTGACCCTGACATCCTTCAGAGGAGAGAAGGGCTGCTGCCTAGAACACCTGGGCCACATCCTATTTTCCACTTTTCCGCCTTCTACTGGACAGAGTCAGTCTGGACGACTTCTGCTCCTGTCCTCGCTTGGGCCAGCACTGTGCATTTTGACAGGAAATGGGCTTTGGGGTCCAGGATGGCTCCTGGAATGCATAGCAGAGCGGGGCCTAAGTAAGAAGTGGAAGCCTCCCAGGAGAGACAGGGGGAACCATCCTTCTGGTAGTCACAGAATTTGTAACAGAAGAGCCGGCCTGCCTGAGTCCACCCACAGGGTTTGGTAGCCAACTGGGCGTAGGGGGCTGAGGGAGTGGTGGGAGCCAACAATGACTCCCAGGTTTGGGCTCGGCAGACTGGGCACACAGTGAAAGGATGACAAGTCCAACTCAGGTTCTGATGGTCCCTGTATGTGAGATGTTTATTTTCCAGCCAGCACAAGTATAGACTCAACCTACCTTGGAAAAATAATCTGCTGTCGTCAAGATCATGGTTTAGAGACAAGAAACATAGAGCAAATTCACAGAATTGATGGGGAAAGAGTTTTTCCAGCTGCTGCTCAGAACCTGTGCGTGGATCAAGACCCCTGTTTGTATTTTCTGGCCTTCTTGCTCTCCCAAGCTGCCGTGGCACCATCTTTTCCCAACCTTCCCACACCATCCTGCAGTAATCCTGTTACGCCTGAATGGTGCATTCCTAAACTCCTGGGGCTCAACAAAGCCAGACAGTTAACAGGCCTGCATTCCTGGGAGATGATTGGTATGTGGCTCTTACTACTCTACCATGTCCAGTGGGGTTGTATTCACCTCCACTCCTGTAAACAACCCACTGAAGTCCCTATCCTGACACCCACAGCACTCTTAGAGAGGAGTTTGGCCATTTTAACTTTCTCTATTTCAGTATAGAAGTGAAAGAGAGCATGGGTAGAAAGAGCTCAAGGGGCCGGTGCTGTGGTGCAGTGGGTTAAAGCCCTGTCCTGCAGTGCCAGCATCTCATATGGGCACCAGTTCGAGTTTTGGCTGCTCTACTTCCAATCCAGCTCTCTGCTATGGCCTGGAAAAGCAGTAGAAGATGGCCCAAGTCCTTGGGCCCCTGCATCTGCATAGAAGACCCTGAAGAAGCTTCTGACTCCTGGCTTTGGATCAGCTCAGCTCTGGCCATTGCGGCCATTTGGGGAGTGAACCAGCAGATGAAAGACCTCTCTCTGGCTCTACCTCTCTCTGTAACTCTTTCAAGTAAATAAAATAAATCTTTAAAAAACAAAAAAAGAGCTCAAGTTACTGCAGGGCAGAGCTAATATTTGAACCTGAGTTGAATCCACATCTAGCACCTCTTCCACAGTGTCAAATACGGTGGGACCTCCAGGTCCCTGGAGGGAAGGACTTCTGTCAGGCTTCTGGAGTCTGAGCACCAAGCAGAACCCAGAACCAGATCAGTTTTTTCATTATTGCTCCCAACTGAGTCTTTCTAGACATTTTCTCCCCTAATTTTTCTACTCACAAAATTGGAACACTGTGAATATACTGCAGAACTGTTTATGTACGGTATATATATTGCTTTAGAATAAAAAGGCCAGATTTTTCCACCCTCCTTCCCCCAAGAACCATGGGGAGCAACATGGCCCTCATGGACAATGCATGGGCTCAAGGTGATTCTCAAAGTAAGGTCTTCAGGCCAGCAGCAAGAGCATCACCTGGGTGTCTGTTAGAAATGCAAGTCCTAAGTCCTGCCCCAGACATCCTGAACCACATGTTCTGGGGCTGGGACCCAGTTGGCTGCATTTTAGGGGGTTCCGCAGTAGGCCACAGTTTGAGAGCCACTGGGTTGGATGATAGAATGATCTCTTGGTTGTTTTCAGTTTGATGATGGAGAAATCATTAAAGCCTGCTGAGGGCCACAGACCCTCCCTTTTCTGCTACACACTGATTCCTAATGAGTTGCTGTCATCTTTAGGATCTATCTCTTTCACTCCTCTAGTCCCTGTTAAGCTCCTACTATGTGCAAGGCATGCAAGGCTGTGTGGAAATAGTGTAGGCAGGAAAGTGCCAAGTTTATGGAGGATGAGTCTTAGGCACTCTCTGAGAATCCCCGGAAGAGAAGGAATGCCATGTGAGCACACAGTTAGGGAGGCAGCTGTAGTAGGGGACCGTGTAGGCAAACTCTCTGGGTTCTGTGGTAAGTCAGCCCATGGTGGCTGGCACAAGGGAGGGCCCTGCAGGTGGTGATGGCACTGCAAGTGGTGGCAGAACAAACGGAGTAGACAGGCAGGGCTGAGCTACCACCAGCCAGGGGTGTCAGGGTGATGGAGGCATCTGTGCCGTTGGGGTACAGAATGGGGAGAAGGGCATCCTTTGGACTTGAAGCCTGGGAAAGGTCACCCGTAAGGGGCATTGTTAGGGCTTTGGAAGAGGTGCACCAATGGAGAACAGAGGGGCTTCTTATGACATGGGTGTTGGGGAGAGCTACAGCCAGGAGTGGGGAGGACAACGGGGGACATTCCCATCTGACAGACACAAGGCATATTCTAGGCACTCCCTGTAGCTTGAGAACACAGGGAAGCACTGCTCTGCTCCCATTGTCCACTTATTTGCCACAAAGGGAAGACTCTGGGTGAGACCCATTATCCTTCCCTGATAGCCACAGTAGAATCATTGACTGCCGACAGCTTGTGCCACGGTGGGGGGCAGGGGTGGGAGGAGTGATGCGTCACCTGCCAGCTCACTGTGACAGGGGAACCATTTGTCATTCCGTAGGGGGCTGAAGCACGAACTGCATTTGGATGTTTGGATTTACAGCTTGCTCAAGGCCAGCTCTCCCCCAGGGCTCGGCTGCCTTGGAATGAGAGCTGTCCATTATGTCCTCCTCAGTGGCAGCTGTAAGTACTGCAATTTTCCCAGTGGGCACCTCGAAGGAACCAGTTATTTTTAAAAAGGGCAGTGCATTTGTCCTTTACTGGCTCCATGCGTCCATCAGTCAGGACTTCCACGAGGCAGGGTTACTTCTCTGATACATGGCTCAGCTTTGGAGCTTAATTTGTTGTTAGTGGAGGCTTGAATTATGCTACAGCCTAATTAAGGTATTCAGGGTTACTTTTCCAATTGAAAAAATATGTAAGCATTCATTCTAAACAGTTAATCATCTTCAGAACAGAGGTCTTGATTGATAGTATTGGACTTTGTCCTCCAGCAAAGCCTAGCATCTTCACTGTTGTTCTCTCCCCCCTTCTTTTATCTCTCCCCTGTCTTTCTCTGTCTCTCAATCACTGAGCCTTTACTCCATGCCAGGTTCTTTGCTGAGCGCTGGAGCCGAGGGTAAGAAGGACAAGGTGTCTACTTGCACATGGCCTATGTAAATACACAGGAACAAAGAGCCCTACAGAGAACCAGGAAGGCCCATGCAACAGCTTTCTCAACTTCAGCACCGTGGACATTTGGGGCCAGGGATTCTTTGTTCTGGGGGTTGTCTTGTACATTGTAGGATCTGGGGTAATGCCTTTGGTCTCCCCACTCACTAGATGCCAGTAACTTCCTGTTTTCCAATCACGACAACCCCCAATGCCTGTCAATTGCCCTGAAGGGTGCAGGGGGAAAGTTACCCCAGTTGAGAGCCACTGAGATCCAACATGCTCCGGAATGATTACCTGCATGGGCTCTGCTAGAGTGAGCTGTGTGGTCAGAACCAACTTCCTTCATCTCCTTGAGCCTCCCTTGTCTTACTTGTAAGACACTGAGGAATCCTTCCTCCCTCTCCTGTGGCTGGAGGTAATTTGCATTTGTCTGCTCTGATTTGTTAGATCCTATGCCCTGCAAAAGCAGGGATGGAGTTTGTGCTTTGCCATCAGTGTACAGTGGCCTGTGTACAACCTGCAAACAGCTGACAAACACTGATGGATGTATCAGATCAGTAGGCCCTACAGGCTTCCTTTGGGAAAGAATTCTTAGGTCCAAACAGTCTGCTCTGGTCCCAAACTGCCTCTCAGAATCCTGGCTCTGCCTTACACAGGCTGGGTGAATCTGAATGAGTGGCTTATCCTCTCTAGCCTCAGATGCCTCATCTGTGAAATGGAGATAACGATAGTTGGGAGCTCATGGCTGTGGTGGAGGCTTCAGGAGGGAGAACAGTGTCTGGCACAGGGGAGCCCTCAGGTAGCTAAGATGGTTGTGAGAGTGCCGCTAAACCAGCAGCACAAATCCATCATGCTTCCACGCCCAGGGTCTGGCACACACAGTGATGTCCTGCCAGCGTTCAGAAGGAAAGAGAAACCCCGGGAGAGATGAACCGAACTCTGCAGAGCATCTCAGAAGGTTGCAGGGACTTTGATTTTGGTGGCGTGCTGCAGGGCAGGTGCAGGATGGAGCAGAAACACTCACTGAACAACCAGTGGAGTCATCGAGTCTTTGATAACCAGAACTGAGCTTCTCAGGGCAGTGCAGTGGCCCACACGAGCTACACTGCTGATGAAGATGAAAGCCAGGATGAATGATCCAGTTTCTTGATGCCTTAGCCCAGTGCTCTGGTCTGAGTGGCACTGGGGGAGGGGAGAGGATCCAGATAGAGGTATTCTCTAGGACGAAAAGTCCCCTGTGTCCCAAAGACCTGGTTCAATGGTACTGTGTGGGGAACCGTTCGGACAGGGAAAAGGAACAGAGGAGGGGAGGAAGGTTGAGAGGGGCTCAGATGGGGCTGAGTGGTTTGGAACCTGAGCTATGCCAGGGAAGGGCTGGACTGTCGCTTGCTTTCATGTCTATCAAAATAGACAAGCCAGGTCTGCAAAGTGCGTCAGAGGAAGGAAGGACATTCAGACAAAAACATTTCCAAGCAAGAGCTCCAAAGAGCTTCGGACTTCTTGTTTGCATTCAGGTAAAAGGCTAATTGTAGATAAGCTCTAACAGGTCATTAATGAGATCCCAGGTAAGTTGTGTTTTGACACAAGGCACTGGCATCTGAAACACACACCAGCACTGAGTCAGGCCTGCGCGGGAGTCCCCAGAACTGTGTGCACTGTTACCAGTAAGAACAGTCAAAGCAAGACTGCCTTCCATCCACAGAACACACTTCACTTTGCTCCGTGTGCTTCACAGACATGGCTGAGCCCTGGCAACTGTGCAGTCCTCATTTTCCCAAAGAGCAGACTGAGCTGAGTGAAGGTGGATGGCCTTCCCAGGGGCGTGTGGCTGCAATCTGGACACCTCCAACTACAGTGTTCACCAAACTCTGTGCCCTCCTGGAGTAGCCACTCTCTAAAATGGACCCAAGAGTGCCCACCTCCCAAAATTCATACCTGCATATGATACTAATGTATTAGTACTAGTGTTAGTCTTTGTGGCCAATAATTCACAGCAAAAGTGATGGCAAGACCCTACTGGGATTAGACTGTATTGTGCCTTTCTATCCTTCTCCCTCTCCCTCTCCCTCTCCCTCTCCCTCTCCCTCTCCCTCTCCCTCTCCCTCTACCTCTCCCTCCTCCCTCCCCTCCCTCCCCCTCTCACTCTCCCTCCCCCTCTCACTCTCCCTCCCTCTCTCCCTCCTTTCCTCCCTCCCATCTCTCTAGGTGAAAGAAACCAATTGCTGTGCTGTGAGCAGCTGCAATGGAAGGGTCCCCATCATAAGGAACGGAGGCTTTTGTCCTAGCAACCCCCAGAGATCCCAAAGCCTGCCAACAGCCCCATGAGCGAGCCCTGCTGTGGATTCTCCAGCCACAGTTGGGGTGACTGTAGTTCCCACTGATGTGCAACTTCATCAGAGACAGCGAGCCAGAACCACTCAACCAAGCACCTCCCATGTTTCTGGCCCATAGTAACTGGAAGGTAATAAATGCTTGCTGTTTTGAGCTGCTAGTCCCGGGAGGTAATATGTTACACAGATAACTAGTATCCTCTCTGAGCCGTGGAGGGAAGTGGCCTCTTCCTGAAGTCCTCCTCTCAGCCCTCTCCAAGTCTTTCTATCTGGGTTGTTCTCATGAACAAAATCCCATTACAACTGAGGCGTCTCCTTGGGCTAACTGCCACCATCTTCATGTGCCTCTTATAAAGAAAACGCTCTGGGATGTGACATCATTCCTTAAAGAGCACCCCCCCCCCCACTTTTCTATATAGGGAGCTGTATTTATAGTCACACATTGCTAACAACAGGGATGCATTCTGAGAAGTGTGTTGTTAGGTGATTTTGTCATTCTGCAAACACCCAAGAGTGCACTCACACAAAGATGGTGATGACATCCCTAGGCAGTATAATATGGGACCACCATCACATATGTCTGTGGTGCTTCATTGACTGAAACGTTACGTGGTACATGTTTGTGTATACATTCACGTACACACAAGGATACTTTAAAAAGTCTATGTAAAATGGAATTAAATATAAATTTATTTTTTTGCAAAATGTTGCTTAGTTTTTTTCATAATATGCATTTTTCATGCACATTTTGAAGACCCCTTATATGCATAGATTTTGAAACTTTTTACATCTTATTTTTAATTTCACGTTACATGAACTTTTGAAATACAACGTGTGTATATTTATTTAAACTGAGACGGATAGTGCCTAATGTATGCATATTGGGTCAGACTCAAATATGGGTCATGTGCATATAAAGTCTTTGTTGCGCTTCGTGAGTTCCCCATGATACCCTGATGTTATGACATAGTTTGAGTGGTGCTAGGGCTCAGCAGCTAAGTTAATCCACACCAGATGGACCCCACATCTAGAATCCCAGATGCTAGTCCAAGAAGGAAGACACAGGCAAGCAGAGAACCTCTTTCTTCTCATGATGTGAGCTTCCTAACCACACGAAGAATGTTTGCTTGAAAAAAATTCTCTGATGAGGTCATGGGTGCTTTTGATGTGATGGCAGCATGTGCTATCACAGGAAGTGATGGGGAGTATGCTCAGTAAGAATTTATTTTATCAGTTCTTCATGGCAACATCAAAGTTCAGATCATTGGCGGATGGGAGAGCATGCAGAAATGAGAGGGGTCTGGGGGGAAATAAGCCCTGATAGTGGATATCAGTGATGTTGGAGGTTGGCCTCCTGCTCTTAGCCACCTGTCTGGAGGAAAAGGCCTGGTAAACAAAGTGCTATTTGGACATTTGATTGTGGATTTCGGTTCTAGTCAACGGGTGGGAAGATGAAGCTTTAACACAGAAGAATACAAATAGAAGACTCCAAGGCACCAAGTGAGGATGAGCTTTGTGCACCAGAGTGGATTTGCTAGGCCTTAGGTTTGTTTGTTATGACTCTGCTACTTGCACAACTGGCTTATGGGTTTGGGTGGCTATGTTCACCGAGCCGAGTGGCACAGGAGCTAAGAGAATAGGCCTGAGGTCTGGTTGCTTTGAGAGGGAAATGGGTTCTTGCGGACTGTGGGGCTTGGAGCAAGCAATTCTACCTCTCTGATTGTGTTCATCTATGCAATGGGATTAAATGAAAGTTCCTACATTATATGTTTTTGGGATGGGATAATGCTTAGCGCAGACTTGCCAGGTAGCAAGAATGGAGGTTAGCTATTTCAGCTTTATAATATGTTTATGATGGCTTTAGATATGTTGTGGTAACATTACAATGTTAATTAAATATGGTCATCTTAACATAATCATAATAATGCTGGGGCTGGCGCTGTGGCGCCGTGGGTTAAATCCCTGGCCTGAAGCACCAGCATCCCAAATGGGCGCAGGTCCCAGTCTCAGCTGCTCCTCTTCCAATCCAGCTCTCTGCTATGGCCTGGGAAAGCAGTAGAAGATGGCCCAAGTCCTTGGGCCCCTGCACCCTTGTGGGAGACCCAGAAGAAGCTCCTGGCTCCTGGCTTCAGATCAGTGCAGCTTCGGCCATTGCAGCCATCTGGGAGTGAACCAGCAGAGGAAAGACCTCTCTCTCTCTCTCTCTCTGTCTCTACCTCTCTCTATAACTCTGTCTTTCAAATAAATAAAATAAATATTAAAAAAAAACATAATAATGATGCTTACAAGACATATCCATGGCTGTCAGCAGAGAACATGGTTTAGGATCCATCTGCTTGCCCAACCTCCCCTACTTGCTCTTCACAATGGCAAATCCTGCAGGGACTGAGGGCTGAGTGGGCCCCAGGCCATCTGGGTGAGGGCTATTGTGTTTCTGGGTAAAGGAGTTGGGTGGTACCCAACTGGGTGGGACCTCCGCACTTGGCAAGGTCAGTCCCTTTCTGGGGCTGGGGAAGGCTGAACAATGGGTGCTTTATTGCTCGCTGGGACGATGTCAAAGTATCCAAGTGGGTCAGAAATGCAGCTACAGGAAGTGGGCCCTGGCTCCAGGTCATGTGGGCAGAGAAGCTATCCAACCTCTGGGCTGCTGGCACCCAGAAAAGAGCAACTGGAATCACGTGGCAGGCTGCTTTTGCTGCACCACCGAGTGCTCACTGGGGCCGATTAACAGTCTTGCAGTGTCCCTGCCCACTTAGGGGTGACAACCTGCACTCAGACCCTGGCTGGGGGAGGGACAGTGCTCTGAATCTGGTCAAGCAGTGGCAGGTGCCCTTAAAGTCCCAGATCTCTGATTCTAGTCCTAGAAGTTGTGCTGTGTGCTGAACAAGGAAGGCAGAGCAGCCAGGGCTGTGGAGTGCTTACTGTCTGACAACTGCTTAGAAGGCTGTGTCCTGCCCAGTAGTAGACACAGACAGCACTTCAGAATCTCTTGGGAATTTACTCTGCGGTGTGCAGGAGTTGGGTGGGATGGGTGGAGCTTACAGAAGGAGCTCCTATGGTTTCAGACAGTCTGGCAGGCACTTCACATCAATTTGTCTATTAAACTTTACACCCAAAGTCATAGTAGATGATTCCACTTTACAGGCCAGGAAGCTGTGGCTTAGTGCAGCTGAGTAACCCACTCAAGATGACACAGCTCTTAAGAGCAGAGTCAGGATCAGAACCTGCTGCAATCACCCTTGGGCCCTGCATTGCCAGATGGAGGCACTATTATTCCTCCCTTATATTTGGCAGGTGTTGTCACTTCATGAGGTGCCAGCTTCTAAGCTTCTAGCTCTGGGGCCGCCTTTGACTACCAGGTGGAACTGCATATACAGGATGCCTGGTCCTTTTGTAACTGTGGCTGTCAGGGGCTAAGGATTCAGACAGAGCTCCCCCTCCCTTTGTCTGTTCCTCTACCTCCAGATTTTAGGACTTGAACTTGAGACCCACTCTGAGGGTGCCATCTAGAAATTTAATCCCTGATGAACTCCATTCCTTCCTGGTTATTTAATGGGATCACTCTTTGCCGAGTAGGTGAGCATGGCCAGGTTTCCATCCAGGTATAATTATAATCCTCTACACTTCCCCAGGCTCTGGGCGTGCAGAGACCTGAAATTTCTGCCAGTGCTTCTCCCCTCCTTAATAACTGGTTGGCTGCGACTCCTCAGAGCCAGAAGTCCCCAGGTAATGCACCTCCTGCCTGTCTGCCCCTCTCTGTTGCTTGGTGGATGGGTTGGGGCTCTACCTACTCCCAGCCCTGGGTTCAGAAAGCTGAAGATGATGACGGGAGAAAAGATGTCTTCCTCTTTCATTGTTGGGTTTTAATTTATATTTGTCAGGAGAGTGGCAGATTAGAGGTTGTGAAAGTATCAGGGACAAAAAAGCTTCCAAAAATACAAGTGTTGCTAGTGCAATAGGCCAGATTTGGAAAGTGAGCGCCCTGCATTCTCTCCTGAGGTGAGAGGACAACGGAATGATTATCCAGTGAACGGCGCTGGCTCTCCTTGGAGCAGGAGCCAAATATTTGTGATGCCTATCCACCCACTCAGCTACAAAGGGGCATTTGAGAGCCCTGTAAATAAGATTTCCAGATTGGCTAGAGGCGATATGCTGTTTTGGAAAATGAATGGCATCAACATTCTTCATTTCTCTTCTGGCAGACACTCCAGCTGTCTGCATGGAGGTGACTGGGGCATTTGTGGGCAAGGGGCTGGAAGGAGGTGTTAAGAAGGCCAGAGTGTTGCTGGCACCAGCAATCTCTCCTCCAGACCTTTCTCCCAGGTCTGTCCCCCAGAGCCTGCTGCCTTTCCCATCTTGCCCAAGTCTTGAACCTATCACCCATGTGGCCCTTTGGCAAGTCTCCTAAGCTCTTTGAGGTTTAGTTTCGTGGTTTAAAAATGCATTGAATAATAACCCCTCCTGCACATACATTGGTATGGGCTAAAATGAAAACTAAGGATCGCAAAGGGCCTGGGGTATGTTAAGGGACCAGTGAATATATTTTATCTTCATCGTATTAGCAAGTCACAGCTGGCAAGACTATTAGGGTGCTCCTGGGCACTGAAAAGCTTGAAGCCCCAAAGAAATGAGTCACAAATAGCTGCATTTCTGGCCACAGGGTAGATAATTCTGGAGATGTGAACCATTTCTGATATTGTCCAAATCTGTTATGGAGGTAGGTGACCATCTCTTTAGCTTATTTGAAAGGTCAGCTCTGTATTGTCATGATGTAGAAAAAGGCCAGAGTCACAGTTTTTGCCATTTGCAATGTACTTTCAGAGGTATGCTTTCCTTTGGCCTACAAATAGCTTTATTAAGTAGTCATCAAGGCACCTACATGTCTCAGATTACAAAACCAGAAATCAAGATTAAATTCCTTTCTCAGAGGTAAAACCAAGATTCTTAAATCCTGTTTTATTCCCCCAGTGAGATGTAATGGGGAATTCAATTCAGAAGACAACTGGGGTATGACCCTCACAGAGAGTCCTTGGCTGTTATCAAAAGGAATTGTTTAAGGGTGTGGTACTTGTTCATCAGTGGAATCATTTTACTATAGGACTAGATAATGAGAAGCCCCCCCCCCAAAAAAAAAACAAAAACCCTCAGGATTTCTTCTGTTTCTAGCTTCTACCTCTCCCAAGATCTGGTCCATTGTGCTGACAAATCCAAGCTGGGGCTTTGCTTGTCTGGCATTGGTCAGGGAATGGGGCAGGCTGCTGAGACAGCCTCTGGTGATTCCACACAGAGATTTTAAGAAAGTCATCAAACCAGGACTAGTGTTTTCCTTCCAAGGAGACTGTATTGGTCTTATTATCTGTTACTATAACAGAATACCTGAAGTTAGGTGCTTTATAAAGAAAAGAGGTGTGTTTATTAGCTCACGTTTTGAAATCTCTACAGTATGATACTGGCCCCTGTTTGGCCCTAGGGAGCCTTCATAGAGGGAATAGGTGCAAGAGGGAGAGACCAGATGGCAAGACAGGAAGCCAAAGAGAGACTGTGGTCCCATGAGAATGATGTTCATCCTTTCTGAGGGCAACATCTTAAGGTCCTAATGACCTCCCACTAGGTCCTACCTCTTAGAGATCCCACCACTCCTTAGCATTGCTGCCATGGGACCACTCTCCCAGCACATGAAACTTTGGAGGCTACACTGAAATGATCTCACAACCACAGCAGAGCCTACCTCTGAAAGTGAGGGTACTCCTATTGGTTGCTGAGATTAGGTGTCTCTGAGGATGACTGGCACACTTCTTAGGACCTAACTGGGTCTTCATAAAGAACTAGTGGAAGAATGGCATAGATAAAGAAACTGAGGCACACTGCCAACCCCTGTGTGAGAACCATTCAATTGCTGAGTTAGAAGGAGCCTTGGGAATTGAGCAGCCTAACTTCTTTACTCTACTGATGAAAACACAGAGCCCAGAGTCAGGGAGTGACTTGCCCTAGGCATATGGCACCCTGGTGGTTTAGCATGGTTCTCCTGCCCTACTAGCCTCTCTGCCACATTCCTACCATGTTCCCTGATGAATACATGAGTACCTCCAGCCACACAAAAACCTCAGCCGGATGTCCTTAAAATAGCTGCTGTGATGAGCTTCATGTGCTAGAGATATGGGGTGTGATGGGGTAGGGAAAGAAAATCCTGTAAAACCTGATAATTGCCCATTTATTCCTATCCCAGTTCTTGAGAAAGTTGCCTCTGAATGATGGTCTGTATTCTGGAATTGCTATAATTGGTTGGCTTGTTTGAGCCATGCAGTACTGGAGCAAGGCCATCAGGTAGGAAATAAAATAACTGATAAGAGAAACAGAGCTGTACTCAGTTGTCGATGACAAGCCATCTGGAAGTTGTTTGTTAAGGGGCTCCCTTTTGCTTGAGCAACCTGATGGACTGCCCAGATTGGCTACACAGTTTTATGTGCCAAATAAAAGCAATGGTATTACCACTCTGAGTAATAATGGCTTCAGCTTATTGAACACTTACTGTGCTCCAGGCACTCTGTGGAGTGTTGTGCATGCATTCTCTTTTTCTAATCCTTGCAATGAACCTGTGAGGGAAAGATCTTAGCCTCATTTGCACACAAGGAGAATTGAAGTTCTGTGGGGTGAAGCCATTTCCCTATTTAAAATCGCTTAGTTAATGAGTAGAGAGCAAGGACTCAAACTGAGGAGTATTTGACTCTCACATCCAGAGTCTCACCTGTGGAGATTCTAATATCTGCATGCATTGCAGTCACAGCAATTTTTGTAAGTCTCTTTAGCACTCGTAAGTACAGAGTACATCCGATTATTCCCATTTCATCACCAGATGAAGGTATATTTAGGGGTCTGGTTGAATGAAAAATAAATGTCTTTATACTGCAGACCATACTCAACACAGCAAGATACTCACATGATCAGCGACACACACAGGAGGAAAGTGTGCACCTGTTGTGCACCTGCATCTCCTGCCTCACCCTCACTGTTGTGCAGACTCACCATGGGGCCCTTTGAGTGGATCCTGCTCACCATTAAAATGACAGTTTCCTTTTTCATGCCTGTTCACCATTTAGTTGTTTGCCAAGCACCTTGAGACGAATTTCTTCAGATGAGATGCATCTTTCAAGGAATTCCACTAAGTTAATCCCCAAACTTCCCATGGGCAAATGAGACAAACAAATAAACAAATACAAAGCAAAATGAGTCCTTGGCTTCCACGAGCCAAGGTTCAGTTTTTCTCAAGCCAACAACTTTGCTTGTGTCCTTCTTTAGCAAAGTGCCTTTGACCTCTTTGCTTCCCATCTCTAGCTGCTTGAGAGCTCACTCTGAGTCTGTGCTCATGTCATATATTCATACAAGGAACACTGCCTGCACCCCTGGTCTGTGCTGGGCACAATGAGAAGACACTGAGAATACAAGGATACATGAGGCACATGACTTTCAAATAAATAAATCTTTTTAAAAAAAATCTTGCAAAACAGAAAATCCTTTAGACTTAGGCAAAGCATCGCAGCTGACCTCTCCCAACCCAAGGAGAAGTGGAAGGGATGCTGGGGGTGACACTGACCCAAGGAGAAGACCTCTCCATGCAGATAAAAGGGAGAGGGAGGAGCCAGAAAGAGGGATGGACACAAGCAGTGTGGCAGTAGCATGAGACAGTGGCAAGGTTACTGTAGAGTGTCCACAAAGAGTGGTAGGACACACGACCCAGCCATCCCACTCCTTGGAATTTACCCAAGGGAAATTAAATTGGCAAATAAAAGAGCTATCTGCACCTCAATGTTTATTGCAGCTCAATTCACAATAGCTAAGACATGGAATCAACCTAAATGCCATCAACAGAAGACTGATAAAGAAATTATGGGATATGTACTCTATGGAATTCTACACAGTGGTAAAAAATGAAATAATCCTGTCATTTGCAACAAAATGAAGGAATCTGGAAAACATCATGCTGAGTGAAATAAGCCAGTTCCAAAGGGACAAATATCATATGTTCTTCCTGATCTGTGACAACTAACTGAGTACCCAAAATGAAACCTGTAGAAGTGAAACTGACACTATGAGAAGCAATGACTTAATCAGCCCTTGTCCTAACTGTCGAGGAACAGCTTACTATTTTATTCTTTTTAGTATTTTCTTTTTCTACTTAATACTATTGGTTGAACTCTTTAGTTAACACAGAATTATTCTTAGGTGTTAAAATCCAACTGAAAATTGATCCACGTTAAAAGTAAGAGTGGGAATAAGAAAGCAAGGAAATATATAGTTCAGCACATGCTAACTGATCATAAAGATAGGATTAAGTGTCAAAGGGATCACATAAATAAGAACAGTGTCTGCTAATAATAATTGATAGAATTAAAAAGGGGATAATGGTCCAACATGGGAAGCAGGATACACAGCAGATTCATAGAATGACAAATGCCCTAAACAGCACTCTGGCCTCAGAATCAGCCCTTAAGGCATTCAGATCTGGCTGAAAGCCCATGAGAGTTTCTCAGGCATGGAAAGCCAAGGCACTCTGGCAAAAAATGACCTACATGAAAGATCTCTGTGAGTGAGATCCCAGTGGAAAGAAGGGGCCATCAGAGAAGGAGGTACCTTTCTCTGAAGGGAGGAGAGAACTTCCACTTTGATTATGGCCTTGTCTAAATAAGGTCTGAGTTTGTGAACTCAAGAGGCTTCCATAGCCTTGGCAGCTCATGACAAGAGCCTTGGGTGATCACTGACATCATAAATAAGAGTGTCAATTGTTAAATCAACAACAGGAGTCACTGTGCACTTGGTCCCCATGTAGGACCTCTGTCCTTAATGTGTTGTGTGTCTGTGTGGGTGCAAACTGTTGAAATTTTTACTTAGTATAGAGTTGATCTTCTGTATATAAACATAATTAAAAATGAATTTTAATGAAGGATAGGATTGGAGAGGGAGTAGGAGATGGGATGGTTTGTGGGTGGGAGGGTGGTTATAGGGGGAAGAACTGCTATAATCCAAGTTGTACTTTCAAAATTTATATTTATTAAATAAAAGTTTTCTATTAAAAAAAAGAATGGTAGGAGAGTTCTAGGGCTCAGTTGTGGTTTGAGTGTATCCCTCATAGGTTCATGTGCTCTAAGTTCAGTCCTCAGTGTGGTGGCATTAAGGTAGCCAAACTGAGATGGGGCTTAGTGGAAGGTAGTTAGATCATTGGGAATGCTGCTCTTGAAAGTTATCATGGGACTCCACTTAGTTCTCAAGAGTGGGTTGCTATGAAAAGTGAGCCTGGCCCCTGAATTCCTCCGGCTTCCTGTCCTGACATGTGACCTCTTCCTCGCACATGTGCTCCCACCATGATGCCATCTGCTAGGTTGTGATGTAGCCAGAGGGGTCCTCAGTGTAGCCACGCAGGAGCCATCACCATGCACTTGGACCTCCAGAACTGTGAATAACATAAACCTCTTTTCTTTACAAATTATGCAGCCTCGGAAGACAGGTGAGTACAGAGAGGAAGCATAATGGATTGGGTGGCGAAGTTGGCGAAAACAGTTATGCTTAGTGACTCCATAGATTGTCTGTTTTGTGGAACCTATATCTGGGAAGACCAGGGAAATCTTGGTGCCTGACTGGGGTGAGGGGTACTTTCCTAGACATATCCCAGAGATCAGCAGGGAAGCTTGTTCGGTGCACACTTGTCTTGGTTACTGCCCACTGTACCTTTTGCTGCCAGGCTCACTTGACCCAGAGCTTGTGCTTTGGAACTTCTCATTGTTCTCAACTTCTCAGCTCTAACCTCCCTGTCTAGTACCCTCAATGCCTTGAGAAGAAGTGGTCCCCAGGCCCAGGTCACCTTTACCTCTGTGTCACTGGGAAGGTAGCACTGGGGCATCTATGGCTTGTCCCACTTATCCCCTGAATGTCTGGGCCAACTTTGGGACCTGATTCTCAGTAATCTGTGAAATGGGGTTGGCAGTGTCTTCCTGGCTGGGAAGTTGTAAGGTCCAAAGAAGAGAATGTCCACACAAGAACACAGTGTCAGCACATGGTCTGTGTATGAGGAAGAGACATTCAAGCTGGATCTTACTGCATGGAGGAGAAAGTGAGGTGAAGGTGGGGTGCACTTAGATGGTGGAGGTTAGCATGGATGAGGGCCTGGAGCCCTGCTGGAACTTGTGAGCTGGGGGTAGTGCCTGTTGCATGTGGTTGTTGCCCAGAACCTTCTCTCCCACCCCACCCCACAGGCTTGCTCCACCTCCACTGCTCCCTGACCCCAGGGATACCTAGAACCTTCAAACACCACTGGTACCTCCCTGCCCTCACCTGGCATAATCAATCACCATTACCTGTTGATGCTACTGACTCTCAAATCCACATTTATCCATTTCTGCTCCATCCAGGGCGTTGTTTCTTTCCTGCCTGCTGCATCCTTTTGGGTCTGCTTCTTCTAGTTCATTCTATACCCCACCATTCTTGAAAAATGCAAAATTGATCCTGTCACCCCTGACCAAAGCTATTGGATAGATTCCTCTTACTCTTGGGAAACCCATTCACAAAACAACCATGGTCTTATAGGGAGGGCACTACATGACATAGTTCCTGCCCACATTTTAACTTCCCTGGGGGTGTTCTCTTTGTACTTCTCTGCTCTCCTGCCTCTGAGAACTTTCACAGTTCTTAGAACACATCTCACTCCTTCCTCACCCTGACCCATGGCTTGTAACCCACTTCCTCCCTTGTCAGCCTAGTTAACTCCTGTTTACCATTCAGATCTTAATAAAAATGTCACTTCCTCAATATATTCTGATCAGTCTCAGTCTGTTGGTTTTGTTTGGTACCTTTGAATTGGGGAAAAAGTGTTTTGGAAGGCACTGTGGCGCAATGGTAGGAGCCTGGGCCCTGAAGCTTGGGCACAGAACTGGCACTGACACTGGCTGTATGGCCTTGGACACTATTCCCTGCTCTGTGCCTCAGTTTCTCCACCTGAACAAAGAAGTAAGAAGAATATCCATTTGGGTAGGTTGTTGTGAAGGTTTAAATGAGTTAATGAGTTAATAAAGCTCTCACTAACACTATGCCTGGCCCACAGTAAGCACCATAGAAATAATTGTTATGTAAATCAAGTCATTTGTCTAAGAATGCTCACACCTGGGGTTGCTTTTAGTTAGATGTGTTTGTATCCACTTTCCCTCAACCGTGATTCCTTGAGGGCAGGGACTAATGTTGAGTCATCTCTTCATCTGCTGGGGCTCAGAAAGGAGCCTCATGCCCAGTAGACATCAACAGAGTTTGGAACAGAGCAATGAGATGGAAAGAGACAAAATGAGGAAGAAGAGTTGAGAAGTCAATGATGGCATCAATGGAACAAGGTATCAGGGGCTGAATGTTCTGACTGGGAGAATGGGGCACAAAGGCAGGACCAGAGGGGCCAAACCCTCCAGGTTTTAGTGGACTGCCATTTTGGGATGACTGGATACCCCCGGTTGATTAATTCTTAATTTCCAATAAAATTTTCTGAAACATCTCAGTCCTCAAGAAGAAAGCCTATGTTGGACATACATTTTAAAGACAATGGAAGTGGGGGTTGTGGAGTAGTAGGGTTACACTGTTGCTTGGGACCCCCACATCCCATATTGGAGAGCCCGTTCAAATCCCAGCTACTCCACTTCCAATCCAGCTCCCTACTAATGTGCCTGGGAGGCAGCAGATGATGGCTCAAATACTTGAGCCTCTACCATTCACATGGTAAACACAGATGGTGTTCCTGGCTTCTGGCTTCAGCCTGGGCGAGCCCTGGCTCTTGTGGCCATTTGAGGAGTGAACCAATGGATGGAATATCTAGCTCTCCATCTTTCAAATAAATAAATAAATAAATAAATCCTACAAAAAAACAATAAAACTCAAAGAATGTTATAGAATGGTTGAGATGTCACACTACAATGTTTACAATGTCCCTTTTAAGTATGGATGGAATTAAGATATTTGATTAGGGGCCAGCACTGTGGTGTATCTGGTTAAGCCACAATCTGTAGTGCTGCTATCCCATATGGGCAATGGTTTGAGTCCTGGCTGCTCCATTTCTGATCCAGCTCTCTAGTGGGCCTGGGAAAACAGCAGCAGATATCCCAAGTCCCTGGGCCCTGCATCCTTGTGGGAGACCCAGAAGAAGGTCCTGGCTCCTGGCTCTGGCCTGGCTCAGTCCTGGCCATTGCGGCCATTTGGGAAGTGAACCATTGAATGGAAGATCTCTCTCTTTCTCTGTCTCTCCCTCTCTCTCTGTAAATCTGATTTTCAAATAAATAAACAAATCTTAAAAAAGATATTTGATTAGCAGACAAATCTCCCAGAGAATAAATTAGAAGATACTGTTTCTTTGCTTTAATAGCATTTTTTTGCAGATCTATTAAGTTACTGATACTAAGTAAGAAAAAAAAAAGTCATTAACAAAATTGATTTAGGACAACTTGCTAAGAGATATTTTTACTCAATGAGCATGGAATTATTGGAGACAGCTGTACTCTTTAACTCCCCAGATTTACTGGAAAAATAGATGAACTATCTTTCTGCCTTATATCTGTGGCTTATTTTTGAAACTGGAGTCTGAATGCAGCATGAGAAATACAGTGAAGGGACCCAGATTATCCCTTTCAGTCCTGAAAGCAGGCTCCTTTCTGACCACCACCCATGTCCCTACTAGAGTGAGTGTGTGTGTGTGGCTCCTGGGAAACTTCTTCCAGGTGCAAATCTCCTTCTATCTTGAGAATCACAGAAGTCACTTTGCAGACTGCAAGGCCAATGTGTCAACTGTTAACTTGCCCAATATCAAATCCATGCCTCCTGGGGTTGGAAGAATCCTGAAATAATTCTCCCTGATGTCCCTTACTGGTCTGCATGAGTGACTTTTGTTACCAGTGGTCATTCTTTCTTCCTCTCTCTCTCTTTCCTTTTTTTTTTTTTTTTTAAGATTTATTTTATTTATTTGAAAGACAGAGTTACAGAGAGAGGTAGAGACAGAGACAGAGGTCTTCCATCCGCTGGTTTACTCCCTAGATGGCCGCAGTGGCCAGAGCTGTGCCAATCTGAAGCCAGGAGCCAGGAGCTTCTTCCAGGTCTCCCATGTGCGTGCAGGGGCCTAAGCACTGAGGCCATCTTCTACTGCTTTCCCAGGCCCACTAGAGAGCTGGTTCAGAAGAAGAGCAGCCGGGACTAGAACTGGCACCCATATGGGATGCCAGTGCTTCAGGCCAGGGTTTTAACCCACTGCGCCACAGCGCAGGCCCCTTCTCTTTCTTTCTCATCAGAGTTACAGGGAAAGGTGGAGAAGTAGAGACAGAGATTGACCATCTGCTAGTTCGCTCCTCAAAAGGCTGCAATGGACAGGCCTGCGCCAAGAGCTTCATCTGAGTCTCCCATGTGCATGCAGGGGCCTCAAGCATTTGGATCATCCTCCACTGCTTTCCTAGGTACATTAGCAGGGAGCTAGATCAGAAGTGGAGCAGCCGAGACTTGAACTTCCATTTGGGAAGCTGGTGTTGCAGGTGGCAGCTTAACCCATCAAGCCACAATGCTGGCCCTGCAAGTGATCATTTCATAGTTCTTAGGACTTTAATCACTTAGCATTTGACAGAGGGAGTGTTATATCTCAATTGTGCATAGTTAATATGATTTGCATTTACTTTCAGTAATGATAAAAATGAATTAAAGATAATCTAAATTGTGAACAAGGATTTTCAAAAAGTTCATGGAAAATGATATTTTGAAAAATGTTATGCATGCATTTTTGTACCAAAATAAATTTATCTTTGCATTCTGTCTTTCTACAAATTTTCTCAACAATCTTGGATTTGCTCCCTTTCTGAAGTATTTATTTGTTTTCTCTGAAGAACTTTGTTGTTCTCTACCCATGTCAGTTTGAAAGCCTGTGGAGGAGAGAGCAGGTTTTAGGTTGGAGATCACACTCACAGCTTGGAGACCTCTGCTGTTGCTAGCTTCATACTGAGTGCAGGCTCCACTCACATGTACAAGAGGTGAGGTTATAAGGCTGGCCTGGATCTGGGTCTTGGAAATCATCTAACCAACATTTGCAAGGCTCTGAGTGAGAGGTGAATGGCTCAAGGAGGCCCAGTTGGTAAAAGAATCAGGCTCAAAACAGCTTTCCTGATGTCTAATCCTGGACCTTTTCCAGAGTCCTCATATCCATGGTAAGGGCCTGGTCTTGATCAATAGCTCCAAAAAGCTTTTTGCTGGCTATAGATATTTACTATAAAGCATTGCCTCAGAAATGCAAGATGTACTACTCTTGTGGTTGCAGGGGGTGTCCAGGGGTCTTGTGATCTGCTACTGCCTCCAGGAGTGCTCTGTTTATTGTGATTGTGCCTAGCAGAGGAGGGAGCTGGTGCCCAGAGCTTTAGGGCCACTTTGGCCAAGTGACCTATGTACTCCTCATGGACCGTTTCTTACCATTACAACTACCTAAGAGGCAGGTATTTGCTCATTTTATAGATGAAGCAGTGAGGCCTAGAGAGGTTGGGCAATTTATTGAAGAGTTGGGTCTGCCTGACTCCAAAAGCCCACATATCTCTTTCCCCAACTCTATTCATGGGGACAACTCTGTACAGAAGCTCGACTTGACTGTGGAGGTGGACAGAGCTGGAGAGGGGTGACATGGTCAATGGAAACTTTCCTCTAATTCATTAACAAAAAATTATTTTAAAAATTTATATGGAGTAATCAATCTTTTTTAAAAAATATCATGCAGGATCTCTGTCATTAATGTGATGTACACTGTTATTTAATGCTATAACTAGTACTCCAACAGTATTTTTTCACTTTGTGTTGCTATGTGAGGGCGAACTGTTGAAATCTTTATATATACTAAACTGATTTTCTGTATATAAAGAGAATTGAAAGTGAATCTTGATGGGAATGGAAGGGGAGAGCGAGTGGGAAAGGGGAGGGTTGCGGGTGGGGGGGAAGTTGTAGAGGGGGAAGCCTTTGTAATCCATAAGCTATACTTTGGAAATTTATATTCATTAAATAAAAAAAAAGTTATAATACAAAAAAAAATTTATTGGAGGGAGGGAGGGAGGGAGAGAGAGAGAGAGAGAGAAAGTAAGAAAGTGATTACACTGTCATCTTCTGGTTCATTTTCCAAATGCCAGGAAGTGAAGTTGGGAGCTGGGAACTTAACCCAGCTCTCCAGTGTGGGTGGCAGGAATCCAGCTGCTTGAGCCATCACCACTACCTTCCAGAGTCCCCATTAGAGGGAAGTTGGAATCAGGAGCCAGAGCTGAGACTTGAGTCCGAGCACTCTAACCTGGGAGGTGAGTGTCTTAACTACTGTCCATGGCTAGGCCAAATGCACCCCTGGTTCCTTTTATGATGATTATTTTAAGAGAGAACACCTGAAGTGCATGGACCATCTTTAAAATGGACAGAAGAATTCCATTAATTGCTTCAAGGGTAGGTAGGGACAGGGCAGGGAGGGAGACTTTTCACTAAATATCATTTTGTACCTTTTATAATTTTGTACATGTGAATGGATTACCATATTTAAAAATGAATACAATTAATATTTAATAGAGGAAAAGAAGAAAAAGATAATGCATGTATTTGCTAAAGTATTTAGTCTGTACAATTTGAATACCAAACACAGTGACAAATCCTCTTTTGCTTCTGACCCCCAAGCCCTCTTGCCCCCCTCCTCCAAGTCAGTCATTACTGTTGCTCTAGAAGACTGCTCATGCCCATCCAGCATACCCCTGCATTCTTCTCCTCTTTATATAAGTTGTATTTGGCCATGCATCTGGTTGGCAGTTTTTTTTTTTTTATATCCTAGTATATATCTTGAAGACTATAAGTACATATAATTCTACTCCATCCTTTATAAAGGTTGCAAAGTGTTTTTTCTACCTGAATATACCATGTTTTGCTTACCTGGTTTTCAGTTAATGCACATTTAAATGATTTTTCAGTCCTTTGTGCCTGTAGATAGATAATACAACAGAGAATATTCCTGGGGACTCTTCATATGTGTGTGGCAAAGCTATAAGAGAAACATTTACAAGTGCACCTGCTGGGGTATTCTGACAGTTGTGTGTCTAATAAAAAAAAAACTGTATGTGCAATTTATAATTTGAGAGATAGGTCACCTGAATATGTCATATATTACTCCCCCACTGCAAGGCAGGAGAAGGTTGATTTCCTCTCCAATGGGAAGGATTTTAGCAAAATGGAGTGAACTTTCCCTGGAAGACAAGTCCTTAGAGACACAGTGCATTCAACTGAGAAGTTTAGGGATTGGTGCCATGGCCTTTCCAGGACAGTGATGGGCATCTGCTCATCTCTATGGGGACTTCCATCCCCCCATCAGTCAACTTCTGGGTATTTATGGAGCATCATTTGTGTGCAATGCACCGTACCAGGGTCATGGAGATCACCAGGAGTCAAAGACTCTGGACTTCCTCTAAGAAGCTTGCAATTTCACTGGGCAGCCAAGGAATCCCTTATAAGAAGAGAACCAGCAGTTGAAGGCCACAGGACCCGGTTTCCCAGGAGGCTTATGCACAACTAATGTCTCAGGCATTCTGGGAATCAGGTCACTTTCAGTTGGTGTAATCTTGGCAAGGCTTCTCAGATGCAGCAGAATTTGATGCTAACCTGAAAAAGTGCTTAATATGGTGTTGGGCCAAGGAGAAGAAGATTAAAAATTAAAAAGTGTTAAAAATATTTGTTTTTGTTTATTTGAGAAGCAGAGAGAGAGAGAGAGAGACAGACAGACAGACAGACAGATGGAGATCTATCTGCTTATTCAATCCTGAAATGCCCACAATAGCTGGGGCTGGGTCAGGACAAAGCCAGGAGCCTGACAATCAATCCTAATCTCCCACGTGAGTGGCAGAGACTCGAGTACTTGAGCCATCATCTGCTGCCTCCCAGATTGTGCATTCATAGGAAGCTGGATTGGAAGTAGAGCTGGGATCTGAATCCATGACTGCCTTGTCAATTCATAATTTTTATGTAATAAATAATTTGTGCTGACCACATGCCAGATACTGTGCAAAACTCTCATTCATTCATTTGTCCAAGCAACAGCTACTGTGTGCTTGCTGTGGTCTCTGCCTTGTCCAGGAGCCTGGGGAACTTAGATTGTAGGCGTTTGCACATTTGTCTGCCAACTGAGGCAGAGCAAAGTTAAATAACCAGTGGACGGGTGGCCAAACTCTGGGGTTGATGTTGGTTATCAGACCCTAATTGTTATACTTTCCCTCATTCTCACCTTTGGAGAGCTGAAGTACAGAAGGAAAAGCACAGGGAACGTTCAGAAGACAAAATATAGGTCAGTCCATGAAAGATGAATTGGGAACGAGATCTGAGTTATATTCCAGTTGTCCAAGCTGTGTACCCCTGTGACAAAGCAATTCTGTCAGACAAGATGACATTCCTGTGCTCTGAAATTTCATGCCTCATGCAAGCAATATTTACTTTTTTCCTGCAAATCATAGTGTGCTTTGATATTATTAAGGAAATCACATGGACCCAGAAGAAAATGAAGAATCCAATTGATTATTTTTATTGCTGTAGAAGTCCTTTGTAGGCTGGCTGGGCAGAGACCCAATTTCATTTACTTGTAATATTGCAAACGCTGTTAATTGCCTGTCTTTAGTAAAGGATAGAGACAACAGAACAATCAAAGGTATTTCTTAGAAATTCTGTTTGGATAAGTCAGTTCGTATTTCAGTGGCCTTCGTCTCAGTGCAGAACACCAAAACTCTGTGCATTAATAAAGATAGTCGTGACGTTGCCTTCCTGCAGTTGTTTCTGGCAATGTCTCTACAATACCCCTGAATTGATTATTTCAGACAGATTTTTTTTTTTCCTACAGAGGCTGAGCTACCAGTAGGTTGCCATTCAATTCAATTTAGTAGTTATGACCATTGTAATCACTACATGGCATCTTAATGTGTGTGTCTCATCCATAAATCACATTGTTTACTGAGCAGTAATGAGCAGAAAAGCTGCTAAGAGGCTAAAATGGACCCAGCCTTCGAAAGAAGGCTTGGGTGTTGTAATTTGGAAAGTGGAAATTTATGGAACATCTGAAAATCTGGTGGACCTGGCTTCAACTCTGAGACCTTGAACTCATCAGCAGGTGGGCCTCGCAATTGGTACTTATTTAACATGATATCCTTTAAATGCTTATGAAAATTGCCCAACTCCCATGTCTGATGGATATACTTTTTTTTTTAAAAATTTACTTATTTTATTTGAAAGGCAGAGTTACAGAGAGAGGGACAGACAGGGAGATCTTTCATCCACTGGTTCGCTCCCCAAATGGTCACAATGTCCGGGGCCACTGGAACTCCATCTTGGCACTTGGGCCATCTTCTGCTGCTTTCCCAGGCACATTAGCAGGGAGCTGGATCAGAAGTGGAGCATCCAAGACTTGAACCAGTGCTCATGTGAGATGCCAGCATCGTATGAGGTGGCTTAACCTGCTATGGCACAATGCTGCCTCCCTCCCCTCCCCCAGCCATGGATATTTTCTTATTCAGTCACTTCTTCCTGAGGGTTCAGTGCTGCTGGAGGCATGAAGTGTCAGGCATAGGCTTTGCCCACGACACTGTGGTCCGGTAAAGGTTACAAAGCAAGTGCGTAGTAGTTCCAGTAATATAAAGTGGGAAGTGATCTGTGGCATGAAAGCAATGCTGTTGGGAATGGTGGCATGCCATAGGCAATTCTTGGCTCTGCCATTTACCGACTATGTGACCTTGGGCAATTTGTATAACTCTTTTTTTTTTTCTTTTTTTTTTTTTCTTTTTTTTTTTTTGACAGGCAGAGTGGACAGTGAGAGAGAGACAGAGAGAAAGGGCTTCCTTTTGCCGTTGGTTCACCCTCCAATGGCCGCCGCGGTAGCGTGCTGCGGCCGGCGCACCGCGCTGATCCGATGGCAGGAGCCAGGTGCTTCTCCTGGTCTCCCATGCGGGTGCAGGGCCCAAGCACTTGGGCCATCCTCCACTGCACTCCCTGGCCACAGCAGAGAGCTGGCCTGGAAGAGGAGCAACCGGGACAGAATCCGGCGCCCAAACCGGAACTAGAACCTGGGGTACCGGCGCCGCAGGCCGAGGATCAGCCAAGTGAGCCACAGTGCCGGCCTGTATAAATTCTTTTAAGTTCTAATTTTCCCATCTGTGTGATTGGGATAAGTCACAGTAATATTTACAGTATAGGGTTGTTAGTGGATTAAATGAGAGTGAACTTTGTCAAGTTCCAGGCTCTTGGTTCAAGAAATGTGGACCAGCTGGTGCCGTGGCTCAATAAGCTAATCCTCTGCTTGCGGCGCCAGCACCCCGGGTTCTAGTCCCGGTTGGGGTGCCGGATTCTGTCCCGGTTGCTCCTGTTCCAGTCCAGCTCTCTGCTGTGGCCCAGGAGTGCAGTGGAGGATGGCCCAGGTCCTTGGGCCCCTGCACCCATATGGAAGACCAGGAGAAGCACCTGGCTCCTGGCTTCAGATCAGCATGGTGCACTGGCTGCAGCGCACTGGCCGCAGTGGCCATTGGGGGGTGAACCAACGGAAAAAGGAGGACCTTTCTCTGTCTCTCTCTCTCACTGTCCACTCTGCCTGTCCAAAAAAAAAAAAAAAAAGAAATGTGAACCACAATATTGTTGTTGTGATTATTATTCTGGGAGTTCAGTCATTATTTCTAGCTTAGAAGCAAAGCAAGTGGTGATGGGATTATCAGAGATGAAACCAGGCATGAGTGTGCTGAGCTGTGGGTAAGAGGTGGGTCTTGCAGGGAGCAGGAGCTGAAAGCGAGAGCCTATAGCAGGTACAGGATGCATGTCCCCGAGGCTGGAAAGGAGGTGAGATAAGACTGGGAAAGTAGGTGGATCAGATCATGGAAGGACTTGTGGACTCCTTCGTACTGGCACGTGTTCAAATTTTCCCCAAGAATCAAGCCAGTCCTCTTAGTGAGAAGTAACCTGGTGAAAATCATTTGCTTGAGGCCTGGCTTCCCTGAAGATGAAGTCATTTGTCTTATACATGAAATCTAATTACCTCTCAGCTGGGCAGTTCCCCAAATTAAAGCGAGCAGAAGGCTGGGCATTTCCTAACTTTTACATCGTCTACCCCGAAGACTCTGGGAGCTTCCACGAGAGGGTAGGCAGGATGAACAGAATCATGCCTTCTCCAAGCACACAGGGAGAAGCATTGCCCATATTTTCCTGTGTTGAGTTTTGCCTTTAAGATGACAATGGTGATCATTTCCCCCCACATATTATTAGACTTCAAAAGCGCTTTGACCCATATACTGTCTGCAGGCTCTACCCACATTTCCCCTCTCTTGTCCTTTTCAGTTCTGTCCCCAAGAGCCTGATCCACTGCAGATGGGCTGCTAGGCGTGCATTGTGCAAAGGTAGGGTCAATCCCCTGAACCATGGCAGTCTCACACCTGCTTCTTCCTTTCACCTGCCTCTTCAGCTATCACATGGCTAATGTAGCCTCAGAAGCACTGTATCCCATCTAGGGACACTTCCTGGCCAAGAAAATCAAGGCAGATTTTGTTTGTTTGTTTTTGACAGGCAGAGTGGACGGTGAGAGAGAGAGAGAGAAAGGTCTTCCTTTACCGTTGGTTCACCCTCCAATGGCCGCTGCGGCCAGCACACTGCGCTGATCTGAAGCCAGGAGCCAGGTGCTTCTCCTGGTCTCCCATAGGGTGCAGGGCCCAAGGACTTGGGCCATCCTCCACTGCACTCCCCGGGCCACAGCAGAGAGCTGGCCTGGAAGAGGAGCAACCGGGACAGATCCGGCGCCCTGACCAGGACTAGAACCCGGGGTGCCAGCACCACAGGTGGAGGATTAGCCTAGTGAGCTGCGGTACCGGCCCAGATTTTGTTTTAAGAGAAGGCAGGAAGGATGTCTGCATACAGACAGCCTGCTAGTTTTATCATCCACTGCCTACAGACTGCAGTTAAACGGGAAAATATCTTTAAATAAAAACATGGCCTCCCCCAAGCAGCTCGGGGGAAAGATTCCCACTTATCTCAGGCAAGGCTGACTGAGCAGGGTTTCAGCTGGAGGCCAGCATGGGACAAGACAAACCAGTTTCGAGACAAGGTGCTCTTGATTGGCATGGTTGTCACAGGGGGAAGAAACTTGGCACAATGTAGTCCAACAGAAACAGGAAGGATGTGGAGTTTGAAGCCAAACAAACTTTCTTTTAAGCTCACTACTAACAGATGAAGTTGCAGAACATTCCCTAACCCCTAAACACAGAGACAAGCATCATCTCTTTGAGTCTGAACGTAGTCCTGTAAGGAGCGAGATCAGAGGCTGGTTTCATAGGTGAGGAAACCAAGGCTTAGAGCAGCTGAACAGCTCGCACAGGAGGTCACAGATCTCGCACCTGGAAGAAGCTTCTGCAGATCCAGCTGCAAACCCTGTGCTCCTTCCATGGCTCCATGCAACTGTCAGTGGAATGCAGCCTTCAGAGTGAGGCCCCTGCTGCTGATAGACTGAGCCCCAGGTACTAGCTCTGTGTGTCACCATCACTATTCAACCTCAGTTTCCCCAGCTTCGTGAAGGAGGGTACTGACTCCAACTTACACAGCCCTAGAAGGAAGGCATAACTACTTGGCACACAAAAGAAATCAAGCTACACAGCTTCCTGTGAATTAGGATGTTATCTAGAATGTGATACAGATCAAATGGGACAGAAAAACAAGCTTTTAGTACTGTGTGCTTCCCTGGACAGCTCCTTAGGCTCTGCTAGAAAAAACCTGGGCTGCTGCTTCTCAGCTGGCCTCTGGGGACCCCCGGCACTCTGATGTACCAGAGACTCCAAAAATCCCGGTGCCGGCGGAGGCCCACGCCCACTGCCTCTGAGCAGAGGACCTTGAGTGGATCCCTCAGCCCAGCTGAGACTCAGTATTTTCATCGGGAAAGTGGGGACACATAGGAACACCCTCCTCCTGTGGTGGTTGTGATCAGGGAGACGATGCGCGGAACAGACCTGGCACATTGCTGGGCTAAGAACTGCCCTGGAAGTGACCTGTCACTTTCCTCGCCGACCTTTGTTCAGTGCTCACATTGTGTCAGGCACTGTGACTACTTTGCACAAATGAGTTTGCTCGATCCTTTTTAATGACAGAAGTCAGGTTGACGTGCTCAGAGTGGCACTGTTGTTAATGTACAGTCTTGCACAGTTAAGCCTACCCACGTCTGGTCCTGTCCCAGGCTTTAGCTTCCATGGGACCCGAGGGCCATGACTTCACTCACATGGTTCCTGAATGTCTGCCTTTGCAGCAAATGTATTCATTGCTTAAGACGGGGCTGGAAAGCCACTTCCCCGCAGTTCGGTGGTTTATGGGTGGGAACTGATGTATGAGTCAGTGGTTGCACTGTCATTCCAGGAAAGTCTGGGTGGGGGTGGGGAACTCGAGGGGGCACAGCTACCGCTGGTTTGAGGGCAGGAGGTCAGAAAGGAGGGAAGATAATACTTGTGTTGAGTCTTGAAGGGGGACTGGGAGTCTTGTGCAGAGGAGGGAAAGAGGGTGTGGTCAGGGAGCTGTCAGTCATTGGAAGAGGTCAGGGCACAGGCAGGAGCAGTCCCAGAGGGCTTCAGTAGCCAGGCTGAGGCCTCATTTTCTCTGGAGGAAATGGGGAGCTATGGCTGGATTGTGAGATGGAAAGAAACATGATTAGACGTGCCTCTCAGAAAGCGCTCTGGGATTGCCACGTGGGAGACGGGCAGGAGGGAGTCCTCTCTCGGGTCTGGAGAGGACACAGGCTGGGGTCTGAAGAAGGCAGTGGGGGTGGGGGAAGGGAGGGGATGCACCTGGGAGACACAGGGCGGTAGAGGTCACTGGGATGACCACATGTGTGGATGGGGGAGAGAGAGTCCATAGTGACTTCCAGTGATCTGGCTTGGGGAAGGCCTGACAAGCCAGGGCATTTCAGAAATCCTTAGATTCCTCAGAAACTGGAAGGCAACCCAGGAGACAGGGCTGGGTCCCTCTTTGCTCTAGCTGCTGGACAGAGGCCCTGCCTCTGAAGGGACCTGAAAGCCATTCCCTTGCATGCACAGAGGCAGCTGGGAGATCTGCTAGCCAGCTCTGGCTGCTTCAGGGCAAGGGTGGCTTTGAGAAGCCAGGGAAGACAGACAGGCTCCAGGGAGGCCGAGAGTTGAGTGCTGGGAGGAGGGCTGAAAGCCCTGAGAGTGGGCAGCCTGGGCAGAACGGCCTCAGAGGGGCGGGGCAAGTGGCTGCCCTCTGGGCCCTGTCGTCTTCAAGGAGGAAATCTAGCTCTTATGTCCCCAAATGCCGGACTCCAACGAGTGAGTGCGACTTGCTGTGTCTCAGAACACGCTGTCCGAAAGCTTGGTTCTTTGGCCCCAGTATTTTGAACTGACACAGCCAGGCCTTGAGAGCAGCCTCAGAACCAGGGTGTCCTAACCGTCCGCTGCTCTCCTGTCTCTCTCCCTTTCCTCCCCTGAAGTACAGGGAGGGACTGTCTCTGAATTTCCCTCACTTGCCCTGAGACACGACCTTCCAGGAAGAATTAAGTCGGTAGGAATCCCCTCCACAGGAGCCTCTTGGTCAGAGCAGCCTGACTCACACTAAGAAGGAAGATGGGGTGAGACACACAGACTCTGCCTGTTCTCAGACCCACCCATTCTCCCCCAGGGCAACTCTTCCGCAGCTTGCCTACTGCCCCCTCCTGCTCCTCTGTGAAGAGGGGATCTGTGCTTCGAGATCTCGCCCATTATGTGGGTACCCACTTTTCACCCAGCGCGCCCCCTTGTGTGTAGTAAACTTGTTTGTAGGTCTACTATGAAGTGATTTCAGAGACTCCATTCTCAAAGCTTCAGGGGGTAGAGAGAAAATGTTACTCTCCCCTACAGAGTCAAAAGGAATGTAGATTTGGGTTCTAAGTAAGCCGGACTTTTGTTTTTTTATCTACAAAATGCTGCTAAATTACACCAGAGATGGTGGAGCATGGAGTGAGAAATGCGTGAAAAGTGCTCCTTCCTGCTCCTGGCGCAGTCAGGAAGCACCCGGAGGAACTGCCTCCTCTCCCTCCACTGCCCTAGTCCCTGGACATTTCAACAAAGGCGGGAAGGTCACTTCTCAATCAGTGTAGAGGGACTTGGGATCACGTGGCTTAACCATTGCATTCCCTCTTTTCCGGGGGTGGAGGGAGGTAAGTGTGTCTGCCACGGCTGCCATGTATGTTAGCTGGCATTAAGTTCTTATTAAAAAGATTACAAATTTGCCTCCACACAAGGCAAGATAAAGGATATGGGAGGGTTTTCCCAGAAGGGTGCAGTAGTTGGCCCTGGCTTGTACAGGCTGGGGAAGGTCCAGACTCTTGATCTTATGCAAGGCAGCTGGGGCCATTGGACTGAGCAAGAGATTTGGAGCTGGGGGACCTGGGATGGAGCCACGTGTTCGTGTTCGTAACTCATCCACTGTGTGACCTTGGCCAAGCCACTGACCTCTGACACTTGCTTTCCTCCTGTACAGTGTTGTTTGAAGGCTCACAGGAGAGGAGGTACACAGGGCCCTGACTGTGCCTGGTATGCAGCAAGTGCGTGGGGAATTTTAACCAAATCTATAGCGGAACCAGCTGACGCAAGCCAAATATTAACTGGAACAGTTCCTTCTCCTCCCACCTGCCGGCCAACTCTGCGAGCTGTCCCCAGACGCTTCCCCTGGCGTGCTGTCTGTGGGCTGTCATTTGGTCTGCCTGCTTCGCTGATCGCACAGGAAGTGGGTGGGCCATGGGCTTCTCTGTTGTTCCACTGGCCTCCGTGTGAGTCTCCCTGTTTTGCTTTCCTCACCATGGGCGCTTCTCACCCCCTCTAATGACTGTTTTCCTCTCAGAAACGGGCGTATTTTTAGACAAAAGCGTTTCCTGCGGCTCCTCTCCCATTCCCTGGCAGAGCTCTGATTTCTCATCAGTGTTCCCTGCCTCTCGCTGCTCACAGAAAACCCACCCCAGCAGCGCTTGGACAGGAAATGCAGGAATCACAGGCCCTCAGCTGTCTTCCTTGCTCTGAACGGATGCTAGCTGCTCAGGGGCAAGGGCCAGGGCTGGGCCATCTTTGAGAAGGAATTGGGTAGTTTCTTTCTTTTTTTTTTTTTTTTTGACAGGCAGAGTGGACAGTGAGAGAGACAGAGAGAGAGACAGAGAGAAAGGTCTTCCTTTACCGTTGGTTCACCCTGCAATGGCTGCCACGGCCGGCGCACCGCGCTGATCCAATGGCAGGAGCCAGGTGCTTCTCCTGGTCTCCCGTGGGGTGCAGGGCCCAAGCACTTGGGCCATCCTCCACTGCACTCCCGGGCCGCAGCAGAGAGCTGGCCTGGAAGAGGGGCAACCGGGACAGATCCAGTGCCCCGACCGGGACTAGAAGCCGGTGTGCCGGCGCTGCAAGGTGGAGGATTAGCCTATTGAGCCACGGCGCTGGCCGGGTAGTTTCTTCTGTCTGCCATCCTGCCCCTCTCCAGCTGTCCAGGTCCCCTCTGCCAATGTTAGATGGTGGGGTGGTGGTGGCAGTGGTAGTGATCTCCAAGTTACCAAGAAACATACGCCCTTCTTAGCCAAGCTCAAATTTAAATCATTCTCTTCCCCTTTTTAAAACATTTTATTTATTAGAAAGGCAGAGAGAGAGAGAAAGGAAGGGAAGGAGAGGGAAAGGAGAGCTCTTGCATCTGCTGGTTTAGTCCCCAAGTGCCCACAACAGCCAGGGTTAGCTCAGAGCTGAATCCCAGAGCTGGGAACTCAATGAAGGTGTCTCACATGGATGGCAGGGACCCAGGTACTTAAGCCATCACCTGCTGCCTCCCTTGGCGCATCTTTGCAGAAAGCTGGATTCAAAGTGAGCAGCTCCTGCTATAACCCAGGGACTCCAACTTGGGAAGTGGGCATCCCAAGCGGCGGCTTACCCACTGTGTCAAACACTTCTCTCGTTCCTTCTCCTGTTATTAATAGCCAGAGACAGACACACCTGGGTTTGAAACATGCCTACTCTGGTGAGTCCCTTTAAATGTCCCAAGCCTCAGTTTCTTTATTTGTGAAGTTGGGATAAGACTTAGTAGACCTCATGGGATGATTGTAAAGATGATTTGAAATATGTGTGTAAGCGAAGTGCTTAACCCCTCCCTGGACTTAGTTGCTCTTATTATTTTTAATTTAAATAATTATAATGATTTAGTTATAATTATAGTTCACATTTATAGTCTCATGATTTATTATAGCTATTTATGAATGTGCTTTCCCCCCCTCCCCCTGACCCCACCACACTGTGAACCCTTGAGCGGTCTGAATGCAGAGAGCAGGGTGGGTGCCCAGTGAGTGTCCGAAGGGCTGAGCGGTGTGGCCTCATGCCTCAAGGGCCCCCAGAGAGCTTCAGGACATTCACAGCCTGTGCAGGGAGGCAGGTCAGGAGAGGAGAGGAAGCCATGAAGGGGCTTCAGTGGGGAGCCCAGGGGCATTGGGAGGAGGCAAGAGCTTGTGGCTGGACTGGCCGGAGCATCACTGCCATGAGCTGGAGGGCTTCCAGGGGCTTCCCCTTCTAAGCCTCTGCCTACAGTGAAGACTGGGGAGTCACACATTTCAGTTTGGTTTCGTTCAATCATTCCTTCACTCAGTTGATTCACATTTTTGGAGCACTGACTCTAGACTGTTCTCTCAGGCATATCTCCAGTCAAGATGCAGTGCAGCCCTAGATCACCATGATGTGTGTGGTGTATCATGTGGTGTATCACACTACTCCTGTGTATCATGACAGATACAGCTAATGGATCCTGGCATTCAGTCACCGCGAGCCTGTCTTTTTTTTTTTTCTTTCTTTCTTTCTTTCTTTTTTTTTGACAGGCAGAGTTAGACAGTGAGAGAGAGAGAGACAGAGACAAAGGTCTTCCTTCTGTTGGTTCACCCCCCAAATGGCTGCTATGGCCGGCGCGCTGCGCCGATCTGAAGCCAGGAGCCAGGAGCCAGGAGCCAGTTGCTTCCTCCTGGTCTCCTATGTGGGTGCAGGGCCCAAGCATTTGGGCCATCCTCCACTGCCTTCCCGGGCCACAGCAGAGAGCTGGACTGGAAGAGGAGCAACCAGGACAGAACTGGCACCCCAACTGGGACTAGAACCCGGAGTAGGCGGAGGATTAGCCTAGTGAGCCGTGCACCAGCCACAAGTCTGTTATCTTACAACCCTTCTCTGTACAGTAGTCATTAATTAGGGAAGGAATTCTCTCTTGGATTGAAAGCTCCTTACCACCTTTGGCCTGGACCTAAGATTATTGGGTATGTACAGAGTTGTCCAAAAATTTCAAAAGCTTATAATTTTCCCCAGAAATACTGCTATGCTTAAATTCTTGCCACCTTTCTTTATGGAAGCCCATTTTTCACCCATGGCTTGACAATCAGAGTAGTGTTAGCATCAGGAAGGGGGAAAGCAGGCAGACAAAAGGACAGGTTTCCACTTGTGCTTGCAGAGTGTTTACACAGTGTTCAGAAAGGGCTTAAATTGTGCCTTTGGATGACAGGGTCAAATGTGATGCCTTCTCTGTTTTCTTGTGTGTGTGTGTTGTGTTTGTTTCATTTCACAAGTTCTGCAGTAAGTATGTATTACTTTTCCAAATAGTTTATTAAAGTTTATAAAGGTTACTAAGACTTATCACTAATATCCTTCAGTAATTTTTTAACAATGGACCATATGGATTTATTACCTAATAAAAAAGTAAATCAATAAAAGCTGGCCTTTGGATATGTGAAATCCTCTTTTCTAAACAAGTCTTTCATTTAGAGTCCTTACAAGTTCAAAGAAGGTACTCAGTGGAGATGAGGATGACAGACACTCAACTAGCATGGCAAGGTGTTCACCTGGAGGTGGTCAATTAAAAAAAATGCCCAGTCCAGAACATCTTTACCCAGGGAGCGTCTGGGTGGAGGTGAATTTGCTCTGTAGCCAATGAATTTGAACTTTAGCTTCCCACTGGCAAGACCCCTTTCCTAGGACATACCTACTTTTGAATATGCAGTTTTGTGTTCTTTTTCTTAAAGTGAACTTCCTTTGCTGATCCTCCATCCCAAAGGGCATAATCTTCAGACCCCATAAAACCTGGCTCTGCCCGTGGGCAGGGGCTTCTCCCTGGCCCATTCCAGGTGCAGTGTGCCAGCTCCTCTCTTCTCTGGGAGCAAACACCTCCCATTCTTGATTCTTCTCCAGAAGGCTGATTTGTTAGTCACTAGAACCCACTGGGCCAAGTGTTGACTGGTGAGCTTGGATGCTTACTACTCTAGCACACTCATAAAACTATTATCCCCCAAACCCTTCTAAGTTATTAGAAGAAAAACAAGAACAGTGGTGAGTCAGTGGTTAATGTTTACCATATCGTGTCATTACGTTTCTAGATCACGTAGGATGACCCTGGGCTGTGAAGCTGGGGCGTGTTAAGTAAATACCTGTGACTGAACACAAGCAGCTGTGCAAATAAGCGGGCATGAGGTAGAGGCTTGACCAGACAGAGCCCCAGGTTTCCGGAAGCAATGGTTAACTGGAATGGGTCCATGAAAAACACGCACACCTCAACGAGGTACACGTATTACCCGTCCAGCAAGTCCTGTGGAAGCTGTGAGGGGACCCTGTTGTTCTGGGCTTGTCCATCAGGGCTGTCTTTTTAATTAATCAATTTGAAATGGAGAGACAGAGAGAGTGGAGAGAGAGATCGAGATCGTTGATTTCCTGATTCATTCCCCGTGTGTCTGCAACAGCCAGAGCTGGGCCAGGCTGGATCCAGGAGCTGTGAAGGCAAGCTTGGTCTCCCACACAGGTGTGAGGAACTCAGCTAGTTGAGATTGAGCCATCACCTGCAGTCTCTCCACATGTGCATTAGCTGGAATCAGGAGTGAAGCAGAGACTGTAACCCAGGGAGACAGGCATCCCGAGCAGTGTCTTAACTGCTGTGCCAAATGCCGGCTCCTCTGCTCCCCGCTTGTCTTGAAATCTGAACAAGGGTGGGACTTTTTGCTATTTCAAAAGGTCCCTAGGTGATTCTAATGTGCTTGCATGAATGGAAACCATTGCCACGATTCAACAATGTCAGGGTATGTTAATCACAGTCCCAATAATGTCACAGGGCTGGAAAAGCTGGGGATCGCACTGGGATTAGTGGACCACTCACCTCAAGAGCGGATGATGGAAATCCAAAGGCAACTTACTCACGGAGCAGTGGTCCTTAAACTTGAGAGTATATCAGAACCCCCTGGAGGGCTGGGGAAAAGCTAGGGTTTGCTGACGCCCATCCTCACAGTTGCTGGCTCATTAGATCTGGAATGGGTCCCAAAACTGACATGTCTCTCATGTTCCCAGGTGATGCTGATGGGCTGAGTTCACACTTTGGGAAGCACTGCTGTGAAGGACCAGTTTTTAGCTCTGAGAGGCCTTGCTGGGGAAGTGAAACGAGTCAGCACAGGAGGACCTGGCTTTGCTGAGGCTCGTGTATGCACAGTGTAGAATGCGGTGAGCTGTGTGATCTCTTTTGAGTCCAGTGTCCTCATCTGTGAGCCGGGGTAATCATTAATAACTCTCCTTGGGCTCTTACCAAGTACTGAGCATTTCATGTACAGTATTTTAATTTCTTTTCTAGGAAGTGGATCCTATTGTTCCTATTGTACAGACTCAGAAACTGAAGTTGCGAAAGATCTAGTTCTTGTGTCAGAGCAGTTCTGGCTGACCCCAGAGCCTAAGCCCTCTTCACTCTCAGTGGGAAAACCCTGCAAACTGAAATGTGCCTAACAAGCTTTAGCTGTGGTTTTGCTGAGGGGTGGGCAGGGTTTGACGTAAGGGCTACTGGTGGGTGAATCACTGTGCAATAGTGAGCAAGCCCCAATTAATTCAGGTCTGGGCAGAGTGAGAAGGATCCCAAAGAAAGCATCACACAACAGATCCATGACTCAGTTACCCTATTTGAGAACGGGCCACTCTGATAAGATGTAGGCATTAATTGGGAGGAAAAAGAAGCAGACAGCTGGCAGGCAGACCAGAGGGCTCAGAAGTAGCATACTCAGAGCCCAGAGAAGCTGCCCCCCAGAAAACCTGACCACCACCTGTGACTGTGACCCATGAACAAAGGAAGAGTGGCCATCTTGGGGGAAAGAAAGAAAAGGCTCATGTCAGGGCGTCTGCTCCTCCAGCCAGGAAGCGCTGGAGAAGCGTGGACCTTTGGTCACTGTGAATGAGACTCCATGGTCAGGGGTGGATGGAACAGATGCACCTTGAAGTCCTTTCGTTCTTGGCTCTAATCGCTCTCTGTCAGATTCATGCTTCATTGATCTATTAGATTTTTTTCCCAGGGTAGGTGAACATTTGGATAGGAATGTAATGAATGAGAACAAAAAACTGTCAGAAAGAATGCCGTGAAATGTTCTGCTGGAGTTTATTAGGACAAAAAGTTGTTAGAACAATTAGACACAGATCTGAATGCTGTGTAACAAATTCCTTTAAGAACAGTGGAGTTGCTGGGTGGAGCCAGATAAGGCAGTGGAGGTTGAAAAGTGCTTTGAAAACTGCAGTTGTTCTGAATCAGAAGAAAGGCATGCGCAACAATTGGGATACTTCTCTGGAAGAAGCCAGATTGACTTAATAGTTGCAGTAACTCCCATGTGAGAGTTTTATGTGATATGGAAAGAGAAAAAGGGAATCATGCATTTTGAGAGGCCAAATGCTCACTGATTTTGATGATGGAAAGTCTCATGGGGTCATGGGAATGGGTAATTTAAAAAAAAAAAGATAACCTTTAGTGTGGACACAATATGTTTAGGAAAAAGTAACTCAAAAACAACATATAAAGTTGTTGGAGCTGACCCTAATGGGTATAAGCCAGAGAAGAATCTGAATTTTTCAGCCTGTTATTTGCCTATGATACAAGTTTGGTCAAGATAGCTAACAAAGTATTTAAAAATAACTTCAGATACTTTTGAGAAAAACACATAACCTATTGTTTGCTTGAACTTTACAGATGAGAACGGGGAGGCCCAAAGAAGGAATGGGTGGTACACAAAATGGAAACATTAGTCTGACTTCCATGAAATCAAGGTACCCAATAAAGGCCACTCTAAAGAGCAGGGGGTAATTTCCAGACTCTTTTTAGGTTGGTGAGATAGAAAGTTGACCACATGTTCCCTCGAAATGTCCCATTGCATTGATATAATGAGATGAATACCTACTTCATCACTGGTGAGATTTTCCAAATCATCTTATTTGAGTGACTCCTGAGAAATCATGCAGACAGGACTGCACAGTGAAATCACAAGAGTTTGGGACAGGCATGCTGATGACAGCCTAAACAGCTGTTGGCTTAGGAGTGAGCCTTTCCATTTTAGAACAGACATTGAATCACCAGGAGATGGGGCTCAATAGAACTTCAGGGGACTTTAGATCTCCTTCAGAATATTGGCACCTTTACCTCTGTTTTAATTAGATACAACAGGGGCTGGCACTGTGGCATAGCAGGTTAGGCCACCACCTACGATGATGCCTGGAATTCCATATGGGTGTTAGTTCAAGTCCTGGCTGCTCCACTTCCCATCCAGCTCCCTGGTAGTGTGCCTGGGAGAACAGCAGAAGATGGCCCAGGTACTTGAGCCCCTGCCACCCACATAGGATACCTGGATGAAGCTCCTGGCTCCTGGTTTCAGCTTTGCCCAGACCCAGCTGTTGTGGTCATTTGGAGAATGATTTTGCCTTTCAGATAAATAAATAAATCTTAAAAAAGAAACAACAGACTTTTGGGAGGGACATGGTTCTCTCTGGTTTTATGTGACAATGCACCACAGAGAGTAAAGATAAGACGGCAAAGAAGTTTGATGCTTAGTGTGTGATGTTGATGACTGCTCGCTCTTTGTGTTCCCAGTTCCTGGGCCCCAGGACTTGTCTGAGCCTTCCTGCCCTAGATGACTTCTTAGGCCCACGGATACCTGACCCAAGGGCTTTCCCTGCTCCCTCCCACTTATGGACCCTGTTTGGATTCTGTCCATTATGGTGTTGATCTGTAATCATCACACCACCCCTGCTCCTCTTTGAACATTTGATCTCTGTCTCTCTAGCCCTTACGTCAGTTAAGCTCCTATAATTGCTGTTTGATTCATCCCTTTACTCTCCCACTTAAAACCTTTTCCATTGTTCATGTGGAATTTTATGGACTTCCCTATACTTCAGTCTGTATTGGGTCTGCTTAAGAGCCCAGCCTATGTCAGAAGCCAAGAGTAAAAGCTGTTGGCATTCATAAGAGGTACCAATCGTGAGTCATTATTATCAGTCAATCCATAAACAGTTCCTGCTCCAAAGTGCAAAGAGCCAAAGTCAGGGAGGCGGCAATGTAAGGGAAATGACCTCCTTTGATGGAAAGAGTGGGAGTGACATGGATGAGGGTAGGGCCTATGTGACGGAGAACTCTTCTGCTCCCTCTGGTTCCTGGAGGGAGAAGACAGAGAAAGGCAAACTCTGACTGTCTAGGCTTATCTTTGTTCCAGTGAAAACTAGCCATGGCAATATTTGAACTTTTTAAAGGCAAAGTAGGTGAAAGGCCTTGCATGTGTTGGTGCATGGGGAAGTTACTGAAAGTCCTAGGAAAGCAAGAAATCTGGGAAGGGTTGACCTCAAGAAAGTGGAAGTTGAGTTACAAAATGGTGTGTTCTACCCAAATCTGAGAGCAAGCAAGATGGGCTTAGGCTGTGAGAAATAGCAAATGGAGGACCCTGGCTCTGATATTCATGTTATACACTTTTTTTTTTTTTCTTTTGACAGGCAGAGTAGACAGAGAGAGAGACAGAGAGAAAGGTCTTCCTTTTGCCGTTGGTTCACCCTCCAATGGCCGCCGCGGCTGGTGCGCTGCGGCCGGCGCACCGCGCTGATCCGATGGCAGGAGCCAGGTGCTTATCCTGGTCTCCCATGTTTATACATCTTTAAATGTTGCCCTAAGCCAGGCACGGAAAAGACAAATACCGTATGATCTCACTCTTGTGGAATCTGAAAAAGTTGATCTCAGTGAAGTTGCAAGCTGAATGGTAGTTACCAGAGGCTGAGGAAAGTTAGGTGGGGGTTTGGGGGAAGGTTTACTAACAGATGCTACGTCATCATGTCATGGTTTGCAAAGAGTAAGAAGTTCTGGTGTTATTACACAGTAGGGTGACCATGGATTACCATAAGGTTCTATATATTTTTTCATTAAAAATAAAAGCTAGAAGGGAAGATTTTGAATGCTTTTATCATAAAGATATAGATAAACAAGAGACATCACATGGTACCCCATAATTATACATAATTTTTATGTCAGTTAAAAATAAATGTTAGAAAAGGGGATTGCCATGTTTGTAGTTAAATATTTATTACTGTGTGCTGTTTTAATGAAGAGTCCTGATGAGCTTTAGTTACATGGGGAAGCAGGCTGGCACCTGCTTGGGTTAACCATGTGGATGGTGAGCTCTTTGGAGTCTAGTACACGCAGATGGCACCACCCACATGCAGGTGTCTACAGCATTTGCCTGGCCAATGTCCACAGCACCTGCATTACAGGTATTGCTCCTAGAAAGACACAAACCGGGCTCTGAGGCCCTCAGCCTAGGAAATTTGAGCCAAGAAAGCCTGTAACACTGACGGAAAGGGACAAGTATACAGAGCCTGAGAACTCAAGTGGGTGACAAGTGTGCACTCCTTTCATCATGATCTTTTTAACACAGAAGAGTGCTTTTGGCCTTTTTTTTCTTAATGAAAGCTTTAGATTTTCAGATGGGGTTATTTGCCTTTCATCTGTGTTTTTGCTTCTGTTCTATTTTCTGATCTGTACTTTCATCTTTGAAACCTGTCATTGTGACTTTTGTATCAATGTAACTATCACTTAAAAGGCTTTTTACTTTTCTGGGTCAGAAAAGTTTAATATCAAGCAATTTAAATGATTTTATTTGTATTGACCTCATACTTGAGAGTCACGCAAGATGTACTCTAAAATCATATGTTCAAAGCTAACGAGTGCCTTTCCTGGCAGAGGAGTCCAGAGGGGATGACGGGAGATTAGAGAAGCTGGTCAGTCACCAGTGTCTGGATTCCCAAGCAGGGAGAGGGCAGAGAGGCACTGGGGTGATGGGAATGGGGAAGATGGACACACAGTCTTGGGAGCAGGAGGAAGATACCTGAGGGCTTTTCCCTCTCTTTCCTGGTGAGAGGAGGTGGGGTATGGCTGGTCCTGGCTGGTCCTGGCCGGTCGCAGTAGCTCAGATGGGATAGAGGGCTTGGGGTAAGAGGACGTGTGTTGTAGCTTGAAAAGGCGTGGCCAGGAGCCTGGACTTGGAGAAGGGTGGGAAGGGGAGGAGCAGAGCACATTCTGGAAGCTTGATTTGTTCTGGGTTAGAGTCATCTGGAGTGGTTTTGGTAGAGCTGTCACTAAAAGACTTCAGTCATCCAATTAGCATACTCCTAGAATCTCCCCTGTGAGTAGCTCTTCAGTACTCAAAATCCCGTAGGAAAGGTAGAAGTAGGAACAAACAGGCAAAAATATGTACTAAATACAGTGTGAGACATGTAAGAAACAGGAGAAGAGATGGAAGCAAAGAGGAAGGGGGACTCCCTCAGGAGCAGAGGGAGGCAGACATTGTGCAGATGGCTTGCAAGATCAAGTATAGGCTGCCGATGGGCAGGAGAAGGGACCAGGGGCCAAGACACGGCAGGACTGCCAGGAGCAGGCCTGGATGGTGAGGCAAATGCTGTGCGTAGAAGGGCAGAGTCGGGTATGAAAGTTTTAAGGAGGAGCTGGAGTTTGAAAATGAAGGGGACATTCCAGGAAGAGGGGGGTATGAGGCCCAGAGGAGCTGTTCTTTCCTTCTGCACCCAGGTAGGAGGCAGTCTTGTGTGGAGACCAAGCATGCAGGTTCTGCATAGAGACTGCCCGTGTTCAAATCCCAGCTCTGCTGGCTGCCTGCTTTGTGACCTTGGATGTTACTCTCTGAGCATCAGTGTCCTCTGCGGAGTGGAGGTGCTACAGAGGCAGATGAGCACCAGGGGGCTGACTGCATGGCCCGCAGTCAGCGCCAACTGGTGCTCTTATCCTAGCCAGTCTCCAGTCTGCTCATTTTCCCCTTGACACAGGTCCTGTATCTTGCTTTGACCTCTCCCTCCCTGCAGCCACCACCTGGATCTCTGCACCTGAGAACTGCCCTCCTCACCACACAGGTGAGGAGAATCTGCCCTCCTGGCTACTTTCCTTCCCAGCACCACCTGCAGGCCGTCCCAAACACAGTCCCCTTAAATATCACTTTGCAGTTGTACCCTTGCTCAAAAAGCTGCAAGCCCTGTGTTTCAGAGAAGCCCCAGTCTGGCCCACGGTCCTCTTAGAGAACAAACCCAGGAGGGTTCAAGGCCAGTTTGCATTCCCAAGCAATTTGGCCCTGGGGCTCCTGACTCCAGACTCCCCGCCCCACAGGCCTGTTTGGCCCACCTACTGTTCTTGTGCCCCATTGTTACCCAACTCCAGAACTTCTCCAAACTCTCCCAGGGGAGACACTGTGGCTGGGTGGGAAATGGACCTGTTGGAGCTACGCTGTCATTTTGAGTTCAGCCCTGCCCCTTAGTTGCCAGGGGACCTTGATCAAACAGTATAGTCTTGCTGAGCAGGAACCTCCCAGTCAGGGAGAGAGAGGGATGTTACTTTGTAGGATGGAGCTGAGCGTATAACCCAAGTGAAGGGCTTGGTGGTGTGGCTGCCACTTGGGTCTGACGTGTGGCAGCCCCTTCCTCTCTGGCCAGGTGGGTTGGCACTAGCCCAGGAGCCCACCATGGTGGTCTGCATGCTGCCTGCACTGGGCCCGTCCCTTTCCTGTTGGCGCAGCCACATCCCAGGCCACCTCTGACAGCTCCGCCCCAGCCCCTCCGTTCTGCACGAGCTGATTGCCACTTCCTGAATTCCCTAAAGGCCTTCCGTCTCACAACTCAGAGCTAACAAGCCAGAAACTTTAGTTGAAAACTGTTTGAAACATCCTTAAAGATGGAGGCCGGGCTGTTTGTGGGCTGAGGTCCCCAGAGCTGATCGCAAGGACTTGAAGGGGCTTGAGTGCAGAGCCCTCCAAAGCTGGCCTGAGATGGCCCCTGAAGGGGCTGGAAACAGATGGCTGGCCCAGGAGCCATCAGGGTGACCCTCAGAATGGCTTCCCCTACTTGGGATAAAGGGAGAGGCTGCTGTTGTCAGGCGTGAGTGGGCTGTACTCCTCCCATCTCCCAACCCCCGGCCTGACTGTTGTTCCGATCTCTGAGGAACTCAGGGGCCTGGGATTCTGAAGGAAGCTGTGCTGCTTGCAGGGGGGCTGGGGTCCTGTGGGAGAACCCCAGCCTTCCCCACAGTCTGCAGCCTTTCCCGTTCGGGCGTCCCTGGGGAGGGGTGTGGATTCCTTCCTGTGACTGCCACGGAAGCAGCCAGAACACAGCGCAGAGAGACTGTACGGAACACACCTCAGTCTGGCCAAGCCTGATTTCAGGCAATGTTTGTTTTCTCATAAATATAAAAGTCGACGTATCCGACCGGAGAACCCCAACCACCTGCTTGCTGTGGGTGCTCATCTTGTTTATTTCTCCCATTTTCAAGAGTAGGTGGGATTTCCTCCAGAAATGACTGCTTTCCTGAATGCCTGAACCAAGCTTGGAGCTTTTGAGTGCATTTTTAGCTTTTGTTTGATTTATGTATTTATTATTAACTCTCTCAAAGGGAGCCTAAACAGAAAAAGGAAGAGAAGTCAGCTCTCCAAAAGCTTTGAAAAGATTAATTCATTCAGTCTTAGCAAAGGACAGAAATACAAGCTCATGAGCAACTGTGGACTCTGCAAAGGGCAGTACCCAAAGCAGGCTGTGAGGAGACTTCTGTGTACTTCCTGGGTGCTGTGAAAGGTCAAGGGTCTAGGTTTTTAGAAATGTTTTTTACAAAAAATATTTGAAAGGCAGAGAGACACATACACACATAGAAATAGAGACAGAGAAAGGCAGGGATGTTTCCCATCTAGTGGTTCACTCCCCAAATTCTCACAACAGCTAGGGGCAGGTCAAAGCCAGGAGCCCAGAACTCAAGCCAGGTCTCCCACATGGGTGGTAGGGACCCAAGCACTTGAACCATCACCTGTTGCTTCCCAGGGTGCACATTAGCAGGGAGCTAGAGTGGGAAGTGGGACAGGGACTTGAACCTAGGCATCTTGAGATGGAAAGTGGATGTCCAAAGTGGTGTCTTTTTTTTTTCTGGGTATGCAAGGTTTATTTATTTATTTATTTATTTTTCAAAGTGGTGTCTTAACTGCTGTGCCCAATGCCTTCTCCCACACTAGACTTTGAGAAGACTTCCAGTGGACTGAGAGAAGCCAGCCCCATCAAATGTCCATGAGGCTATTGGTTTCCAGGACTGAAAGCTGCTTTTGTCTCCACAGGATGAAGAAATCAGTACTCAAAAAGGCATACTCAGCCGGCACTGCGGCTCAATAGGCTAATCCTCTGCCTGTGGCGCTGGCACACCGGGTTCTAGTCCCAGTCGGGGCACCGGATTCTGTCCCGGTTGCCCCTCTTCCAGGCCAGCTCTCTGCTGTGGCCTGGGAGTGCAGTGGAGGATGGCCCAAGTCCTTGGGCCCTGCACCCCATGGGAGACCAGGAGAAGCACCTGGCTCCTGGCTTCGGATCAGTGCAGTGCGCTGGCCACAGTGCGCCGGCCGCGGCAGCCATTGGAGGGTGAACTAATGGCAAAGGAAGACCTTTTTCTCTGTCTCTCTCTCTCACTGTCCACTCTGCCTGTCAAAAAAAAAAAAAAAAAAAAAAAAAAAAAAAAAAGGCATGCTCACCATGTCTCCCTCTTGGGACATATGGCTCCTGTAGCCTTCTTCAGATCCTAGGATCTGTTACTGTTTCCTCTTAGATACTCATTAGAAAAATAATAGGACCCTGGACACAAGGGCCCCAGTGGCAGGCTTTGGGCTGACCTAATGCACATTGTGTCACTTAAAGACCAGTGAGGTGGTTGGCTCTTTCCAGAAGGTGCCATAGCCCTCCCCCATCCTTATTTGTCTGGGAAGCCAGCATCGAAGACTGGGGACAGGGTGGAAACAAGAGCAGGGAGGGGTAGTACTTGGTGTGGAGTCCCTGGGGCAGAAGGAGGACCAGATTCTGCCAGGGAGAGCTGGGAAACAGGAAGTTCTTTGGTGTCTGAGCTTTTCTCAGGGGGAAAGGAACGACAGACTGTTACTTAGCTCTGGTGGAAAGATGGCTTGTATGCTGAAGGAACCCAAGACAGGGGAGTAGGGGCAGGAAGTCCTCAAAGGAAGCTTGTTCTCCAGATGGCGTCAGACTAGATGTTCTGACTTAGGGGAAAGAGCCAGGGATGAGGACAATGTCTCTGTTATTAATTATAACAACAAGATATGCACCAAATATAAAGAAAAACCCCATTATACATGTTTCCTGGGAAATGCTGTAATTGCACAAGGTGGAAGGGCATGGTGAGCAGGCTCAGCTGTTGGTCTATCCAGAGCACTGCTGACCTTGCTTAGGGGAAGTCTGTTTTCAAACTTCAAAGGTCAGTTGGTCAATTTCACATTTAGTGAGCACTTGCTGATGAGTCCATTTACAATTTTATTCTTCTTCCAAGAGGCGCGGCCCTGAATATATGAGCTCAAATTTTTCAACAGTAATTTCCCTGTCTCTGTAGGAATAAAAAAGCAAAACAGGTACTTATTTACTTTATTTTTAAAGCTCTCCAGCTACTGGGAACAGCAAGGACTTTCGCCACTTAATTTTTGTTATTATCCAGCTCCTGAAAATGTGTTTCTTAATCCTGTAGCTACCTGTGTTCTTCATCAGAAAAAGTATAAATCAGTATACCCCCTGCACTCTAAGTACATAAATTTAAGATGAACAACAGGGCATATACACAGATACGTGGGAAATGCCAGCATCGGTGGCAGCATTGGTGGCAGGATGCAGCCGGGAGCCCAGGGAACTGCATGAATCACAGAGGTAGACAGGTATTTATGGAAAAGATGGAAATTCTCACCCTATCTCCAGTTTGGTAAAGTTTATATGTTGGAAATAACCAAGTCAATGTTTCTAGTCCCTGGATGCCCCAGTGGCTAGTCCCTGGCTAGTCTGGGGGGAGAAAAGACAATAACAGTGAGGGGTGGCTAATCACATGGCCTTAGCCATATAAAGTCTTCATGGTAAAGACAATGGGGGGCTTTGGAAGTGGTCTGTTCACTGATGGAGACATTCCAGATGTATGATGCACAGAGGAAAAAAGAATTCTGCTGCAGTAGCTTTGCCCCGGAGAAGCTAAGTGACACATAAGCCACCGGGAGCCCTGTAGGCATTCCTGCTTTCCATGGGTGAATTGGAGGAAGGATGAGAACTGCTACGTCTCTGAAGCCCAGGGCTGCTCAGCCCACGTCACCTGATGATGAGGCCCTGGGCTCACTTGACAAGACCTGGATGCTGAAGAAGGAGGTGCCAGCCCTGGTGTCATCTCTGTTGGAGTCATTTTACTCAGTCTCCTGCCCTCTGGTGTGCCTTGACCTCCTTAGTTTCTGGTTCACTATTAGTAAAATTAATGAGTTGGATGAGAGCTTCTCTAGGATCCTTTCCGACTTCCCACTCCTATGCCTGGTAATGTAGCCTTCCAAAGCACCGTAATTCTTCTGTTGGGAAAATTGCAGTGGTGAAACCCGCAAAAGACAGATCTCATTTTTCCCTCTTTGTTGTGCCTTTGTGAATGTGGATGGGGAAATCTTTGCAAACCAATCTCCATGGAGAAAAGAGAAAGCAGATATTCTCCTGAGGCTGTGGGGGTGGGTAGCAGACCCGCGTGTGGACAGGGCTGTTTCCAGCCCATCAGCTTTGGCTGATCATGTGCTCCCACAATGGAAGGGGTCAGCACCCTGGCTGCATCAGGCCAGATGTGCCCTGTCCTTGGCTTTGGCTTCAGGTTTAGCTCTGCATTTTTTTGCCCTCCCTACTGGAAACCTTCTTTCCCCATCATAATCATCAGAGTAATGCAATGCACATCACTTCAGAACAATAGGAAGGTACAGACAAATGTTAAGAGGCAAAAAACAAAATCTGCTCTCATCCATCACCCAGAGCTATTTAAATGGAAGTGCATTTTCGCCTAATGATTTTTTTTTTTTTTTTTACCCTTAACACAAACATTTGGTAACCTGCTTGTTTGGGCTCCACCTTACAGCATGTTTCATGTTCTTGTTTATACCTGGGCCAACTTCATCTCCCACTTCTTCCAACTTCATCTCCCACTCTTCTCTAGGTATTTTTGACCAAGTCATGGAGTTCCAACCATCATTTCTTTGCTTGTGCTATGTATCTGCCTGAGGTGCATTCACTCTGTGTTCATTATTTAGTCCTATCATTCTTTCTTTTTTTAAAAAGAAGTCTTTAAATTTTAAATAAATTTTAAATATAATGTATTTGAAACGTGGGGATTGGTAGGTGAGAGGAGGGAACAGGAGAGAGAGAGAGAGATCTCCTATCCCCTGGTTCATTTCCCAAATGTCTACCACAGCTAGGGCTGGATCTGGCCAAGCCAGGAACTCAATCATGGTCTCCCATGGGGGAGCTGGGACCCAAGGACTTGATCTATGGTCTCCTGATGCCTCCCAGGTACAAATTAGCAGGAAGCTAGAGTCAGGGATGGAGCTGGAACTCTACTCCAGCACTCAGATTTAGGATGCTTGAATTCTGCACCAAATGCCAGCCCTTACTCCTACCATTCTTTATGGCCTTATCTGCTCCATGAAACCTTCTAGAACATCTTGGAGGGCTTGTCCATCCATCCCTGACACCCTCCGCTTGCCTGAGCTCCGGAAAAGCCATGTCTTTGGTCCATAATATGTGCTGCTGTGGATTGGTTGGGATTTTTTATGTAGCTAACACAACCTGGGATGTGATAGTAATATTCAGTAACTTTCTCTCTAGAAGAAAAAGTATGCATATATGTGTGTGTGTGTGTGTGTATGTAGGTAGCAGACCCATGTGTGGACAGGGCTGTTTCCAGCCCATCACACACACACACACACACACACACACACTTTATTGCCATCAAGGATGTGTATTGTATAATTTACAGATGATAATAAAATATATCATATACTAGCCCTTCCTTATCTACAGGTTTGCTTTTTGTGGTTTCAGTTACCCTTAGTCATCATTGATCTCAACCATTAAATGGAAAATTCCAGACATGGGCAATTTGTACATTAAATTGCATGCCATTCTGAGTAGCCTGACGTCTGGCATTGTCGTAATCCATCTGGCCCAGATCGTGAGTCCTCCCTTTGTTCAGCGTGTCCACACTGTATACACCACCCACTCATTAGTCACTTGGTAACCATCTTGGTTATCGGATTGACTGTTCAGTATTCTAGTGTTTGTGTTCAAGTAACCCTTATTTTACTTAATATTGGCCCCAAAACCCAAGAGTAGTGATGCTGGCAAATAAGATACGCCCAAGAGAAGCTATCAAGTGCTTGTTTTAAGTGAAAAGGTGAAGGTTCTGTACTTGAAAGGAAACTATTATATGCTAAGGAGACAGAGATACATAGTGAGAATAAATCTTGTATCTGTAAAATTGGGAAGAAAGAGAATAAATTTATGTGAGTTTTTGCCATTGCACCTCAAACTGCAAAAGTTATTGCCATGGTAGATAAGAAGTGCTTGGTTAACCTGGAAAAGGCAGTACATTTGTATATGTAAGTATCATAGGATTCAGTACATCTGCTATTTCAGGCACCAGCTGAGGGTCTTGGAGTATATTCCCCATGGATAATGGGGGATTACTGTATTCTTTCTTATAAACAGCATGTAACCAATTGACTTGCAGAGATGCTGTCATTGATTTTTGCTGAATTCTTATCTTACCAGCCAAACTGTGCAGCAGAATGATAGGCAAGTGCTGTTCTGATATGAGTGTTGGTTGATGTGTTTATTAACACTGAGTAAGACAATGAAGTCATTCATTTCTACAGTGACATAAACCATTTCTTTGCTGAAACAGGTTATGGTTTTTAGTACTACAAGAATATCTCCTCAGCTTTCAGGTGATATTTATAATCTGATCAACTACAGATATAACATGCTTTTAAGTTTAATCTTCACTATTAACATGATTTTCTTAAGTCTAGATGAGAGGCCATCATTGTATGGCCAAATTCCCTGTTTTTGTAAATAAAGTTTTATTGGAACACAGTCATGTCCATTTGTCTGAGACAACAGTGGCAGAGCTGAGTAGTTGCGACAGAGACCTTATGGATGACAAGGGGCAAAATATTTATTGCTTGGTCTTTATAAAAAAGTTTGCTGACCCTTGCTTTATGTAGTCAACAAAATTAGTAAGTCAAACCCTGATTATAGTGTTTGCAATTTCCATGTATAAATACAACCATCTGACTCCTGTTAAGCTACAAGTGTCGTGCTACTGAACGTGGAGTTGGGAAAGACGCAGTGTAGCAATTCATCGTCTAGCATTTCCACCACTGAAGTAAAAAAACTTCAGAACAGAGAATAGCAAAATGTAGCAAACTATTGAGGAGCAGAGGGGTTTTGAGTATTTATGCCTTCACATAGTTTATTACATAATAGGCTTCACAATTTAATTTAAAAATAATGGCTATGTTGAAAAGTCAGCTGGCAAAATTCTTGAAAATTTAACAGTGGGTTCAGTAAAGGGTGAGGGCATTGATCTTTAGTGGGGAAAATACGATCCCAGTGCATGTGGGTGGCCCTAGAGGGGAAGGTCTGCCCAGAATGAGGGCATGTGAGGGTCCTAGGTACATTAGAAGTCTGAAAATCAAAGAGAGAAGTCTCTCGTGCAGCAGGGCCTCCAACTGCATCTGTCAAGTAGAAAATTGCTATGCACTTCGGCCACAATAGGGGGTATAACCGTGAACCTCCACCCACCATGTGTGGGACTGAGTCATTTGGGACAGAGCCATCTAGAAGGCACAGATGGTGCTCTGACCCGTCTTGACCCTGGGCTGGGTACTCCACAGAGCTGGAGCTCCAGTTCTGGCCAGCCAGAAAGCTCAGCTTTCTGATTTAGGAGTTATAGCCCCTTGCCCCTTGCCAGGAAGGAATTGGCCCACTGATGTCAACTCAGGGTTCCCTGGGGCCACATAGACGACAATGGTCAGGGTCCATGTGGCATCCACTGGGCACAGCTGACCTGAACCATTTGCTATTTCCTGTAGGGAACCCTTCCCTGTCAGCTGCTCAGTGACCTTGGGAACAAGCTATTTTTCTGGCTGGTTGCTTCAAGTCCGCCTCAAGCTGGAAGACAAGTGTGGCTTTGGTGTCTGTGTGAAACAGCAGGGAGAAGACAGGTGCTCTGGAGCCTCTGGGCTGGGTGCCTATTCCACCATTACCCTTAGCTGTGTGATCATAGGCTTGTTCCTTAACCTCTCTAAGCCTGTTTACCTGTAGGTTAAGTAGTTCACAGGCTTTGACCTAGCCTAGCCCTGAGTGTCAGGGCATTTGGGGAATGTACTAGCAGCTGGGGGATGTCTCTCTGTCTCTCCTTGTGAGGTCAACTGAAATAGTGTTTGTAAAAACATGATTTAAATAACAAATGTGACAGGGCAGTGAAAAGGACTGGCACTAGAACTTCTGCTGAAAGCCTAAGTACTAAGTACTAAGGAATCCAGCTTACCTAAAGAGAGTTTCTCGCAGTCGGAGCCAAATTCCCCCAACTACAGGACTCCGAAAGAAGTAGATCCTGATCCCATCACCACCTTCCGCTGGCCCATGGAGACACACAGGTGGGAGAAGGAAGTGGGGGGCAACTGGGAGAATAATTTGCTCCTGTCCCTTCGTTGTTACGCTCCTCTTAAGTTGGGGGATCTATCAGAATCACTTATCAAGAATGCAGGATGGGGACTGGTTTGTGATGCTGGCATCCCATATGAGTGTCAATTTGAGTCTTGGCTGCTCTGCTTCCAAGCCGGCTCCCTGCTAATGCACTTGGGAAAGCAGTGAAAGATGGCCCAAGTACATAGATTCCTGCCACCCACGTGGGAGACCAGGATAGAGCTCCTCGCTCCTGACTTTGGCCATTTGGGGAGTGAGCCAGTGAATGGAAACTCTCTGTCTCTCCCTCTCTTCATTCTGCCTTTCAAATAAATGAGTAAATTTTTTAAAAAAAGGAATGCAGGGTGAAGATGTGGACATTATCCTAGTGGTTAAGATGCCTGTGTCCCATATTGGAGTGCCAGGGTTTAATTCCCACTTTAGACTTCTGATTCCAGCTTCCTACTAATGCGTACCCTGGGAGGTAGTAGATGATGGCTCAAGTAATTGGGTCCCTGCCACCCACATGGCAGAGCTAAATTGAGTTCCTGGCTTCTAGCTTTGGTTCAGTTCAGTCCCTGCCATTTCAGGCATTTTGGGGAGTGAACCTGCACATGGTTCTCTGTCTCTGTGTTTCCATCTCTATGCCTCTTGAAAAAAAAATGCAGGATGAGGCCATCTACAGGAAGCAGAAATGGTCACTTTCCTTCAGGCTGGGTGCTCACTGAGATGTCCATACAGCTGACCCCATCAAGTGCTGGGGATTTGGTGGTGGGACTTTAGGCACCATATCCCTAGGAGCTCGTGGGCCTGCATGTGAATGTTGGGGGAGGTGTTGGCTTCAGCCATCTGAGGACTGGAGGTTCAGCCTAGGGGGAGAAGGGATAGAGGAGTAATGTGTCTGGAGGGGATGGGATCCCCCCATCAGTTCCCTTTGGCCCTCACGGGGTGGGGAAGACTATACCAGTAGTTTCTGGGACTCAGTAAAGGAGAACTGAGAGGTCCAAGTGGCTCCAACTGTCTTTCTTGGTGTCAGATGAGTTGGGATCATATGATAAGGTCCTCAGATGCCATATACACCATCTTTATAGAGAACATGAGGAACAAAGCCACCAGCAGCAGATGGGACCAGAATGAACCACAGCAATCCCAGACAACCAACAAGGGGTTAGGATCTCTGTCCCTCACCTATGCCTCCACTCCGACATCCCAACCCTAGAGGGGTAGGCCCTGAAAAAAAAGGGGAGCAATCACAGAAGCAGGCCTCCCCCTGTCCCCAGCTCCCTGGTGCTCCAGAGGAAAGGGGCGTGCGAGAGAAGCAGCCCATCTCTTCGTTACTTCAACCCTCTCCCCTCTCTGAATCTGGCTCATGAAGGAAAAATGAAGAATGTCAAGTCAGATGTGGGATGGGCTTTAGGCTAAGCAAAATAAAAAGCATAGAATTGACTAGAAATTAGGAAATCTACCCAATATGTTATTAAGGAATGGAAAAATATGACTTAGCCGGCGCCGCGGCTCACTAGGCTAATCCTCCGCCTTGCGGCGCCGGCACACCGGGTTCTAGTCCCGGTCGGGGCACCGATTCTGTCCCGGTTGCCCCTCTTCCAGGCCAGCTCTCTGCGTGGCCAGGGAGTGCAGTGGAGGATGGCCCAAGTCATTGGGCCCTGCACCCCATGGGAGACCAGGATAAGCACCTGGCTCCTGGCTTCGGATCAGCGCGATGCGCAGGTCGCAGCGCGCCTACCGCGGCGGCCATTGGAGGGTGAACCAACGGCAAAAGGAAGACCTTTCTCTCTGTCTCTCTCTCTCACTATCCACTCTGCCTGTCAAAAAAAAAAAAAAAAAAAAGAAAAGAAAAATATGACTTAATACTGCATGGTTGAAGGCAGAGGGGTGACAGAAATAGAAAACTATTTTTTCTGTTTCTTATGTCCCTCTAATTGCAGACTGCTTATTACACCTGCAGTGCAAGTCTCAGTTTTGTAATAGGGTTTGAACTGGGTGAAATGGATCAAATACAGGTAGAGCAGCCGTTCTTCAACTTTGGAACAAGCATCAGAATCACCCAGAGGGTTTCTTAAAGCACAGGCTACTGGCCCCACCCCCAGAGTTTCTGATTGGGTAGAAATTTGCATTTCTAACAAGGTCTCAGGTGAAGCAGATGCTGCTTGTCTGGGGAACCACAGTTTGAGAATGGTTATGGAATAGACTAGCGCACCATGGAAGTGTGTATTTAACATGCACAGTCTTGAAAATAGCCTCTGAACATCCTAGGAAGCCAATGGAAATGCTGATTTTATTGATGTCACCCATCTGCTTTCCCTGGCAGGTCTAAGGCTTAGGAGTCGCATTGGGTCTCCTATGTCATTATAGCGCTAATCAAAAACTCCATGGCCCTACAAATGGCCTACTAGAATGTTGTCCAGTGTTTCCTCCATGCTAGTGAGGGCAGCTCTGCCCAGGTGGCCAGCACATCTTTGAGCAAGGGCCCAATGTGCATAGTGGGGGGTGTGTGTGCAGGGGCTGGGAAGTCATTTTGCCTGTCTCTGTGAAAGTAGAGACATCTTTGCTTTCCTGCTTGTCCTCATGCCTCACAGCCAGTCACCCAGTCTGGCTGGCATCCCTGCTCAGAGGAGGCACCCCTCCCATACAGGTCCCGCTCAGTCTGCTCTGGGTGAAGCTGATCTTACCCAAGGGTAGGCATGATTCCCAAAGCTGACTAATCAGGGATCCCATCCTCCAGCCCATCATTATCTGTTCAGGGATGAGCACTTGGCCAGAGTCCTGTCTGGATCATTTACCAGAGTTAAAGGATAATTGATTATCTCTGGAATTTTAAGTTCTGCTAAGGTCTAAGGAAATCTGGGATGCTCAAGGGCCTGCAGAGAGGGAAGGGGAATGGGGGTGGAGACAGCATGAAGATGCATGGTCACCCTATTAGGGTAACACATCCAGTTGTACCTGAATCTTATTTTAGCCACCCCTGTTCTGTGAATAAGTAAATTCCTCTTTTTGCTTCATTTGAGTTGGATTTTCTATCCTTGTGATCCGAAGTCCCAACCAATGTAATCATTGGGAATTCTTATCTACCTTTTTTCCTGACTCCAAATACATTGATTTACTCCCACGCCCACTTTACAACATGTTACATTGGGCCTGAGCCTCCATGACAGTCTCCCAAAGCTGGTGAGAGTTGAGGCTTTTGACTGCTTTGGGAATTCTGCTTCCAAATATTGAATCCCAAGTGACAACTGCCCAGTCCAGTGGTCTTTGAAAAGCAGAGTTTGGGCAACCTGGCTTCAGTGCGCCATGACTTCCTCTAGCACATATCCTGGAGGGGGAAGGCAGGGCTGACATACTATAATTGCACTCTTCTTGTGAGTTAGCATGTGGGGAGCACGTGCTAGGAGCTAGGAGCACACAGAAAAAGTCGTCATGTGCCTCCAATCCCAAGGTCTCTGCTTTCAACATAGAACTCCCAGAGTCTAAATTTAGACTGTATTCCTTTGTAGCCTGGGGCCCAGTTGCCCCTATAAATTTTGCTCTAGGGAAAACATCTTAGGGATCAATGGTGTGAAGTAGCAGCATGAGCTCTTTAAACAACACCACAACACCATGGATCTCCTTACAACTTTGACCCAATGGTTATCCAAAGTTCCCAATTGCAGTCCCATAACCTCCTACTCAGTGCCTTGACCTTATTAGGTGTAGCAGGTACAGTAGACTACCAGTGGTGGCTTGGGTAGTCCTAGACCCATCTAGCATTTCAATGCATTTAAAAAAATAGATCACTTACAGCTTATTGATAGAAATCAAACTTTAGCCACAGATTTTACAGCAAAGGGTTTAAATTGCACATTGCCTAAGTTCCCTTCCAGATGGGGATGTTCTCTCCCCTAGCACCCAACACTGCAGACAGCTTCATCTCTCCCACCCATGGCCTCTAATACTTCCCATTCTAGTTCTAAGCAGTTCCTAAAGTGGGACTCAGGACCAGCATCGGTAACAGCAGCACCTGGACTCCATTAGAAATGCAGATTCCCGGCCGGCGCCGTGGCTCAACAGGCTAATCCTCCGCCTTGCGGCGCCGGCACACCGGGTTCTAGTCCCGGTCGGGGCACCGATCCTGTCCCGGTTGCCCCTCTTCCAGGCCAGCTCTCTGCTGTGGCCAGGGAGTGCAGTGGAGGATGGCCCAAGTTCTTGGGCCCTGCACCCCATGGGAGACCAGGAGAAGCACCTGGCTCCTGCCATCGGATCAGCGCGGTGCGCCGGCAGCAGCGCGCTACCGCGGCGGCCATTAGAGGGTGAACCAACGGCAAAGGAAGACCTTTCTCTCTGTCTCTCTCTCTCTCTCACTGTCCACTCTGCCTGTCAAAAAAAAAAAAAAAAAAGAAATGCAGATTCCCGGACCCTCCCCTTGGCCTTCTGAACTAGGAGTGAGGCCAGCAAACTGTGCTTTAACAAGCTCTTTAGGGAATCCTGATGCACACTCAAGTTTAAGAACCATTAGCTTAAGGGATTCAGCTCCTACCTCTGTTTCCATGCCCCGTCGACTACACAAAGGGAGAGAAGTGCTCAAGAGGAGACCACCGATCACTCCTCTAACAAACTCCCTAGGAATCTCTACTCTGATCAGTCATGAATTCATGGTTTCGACCCACAAGACAGGGTTGGTTTTGCTGCTAAGGTGCTACAGTTCTCTACATATTGTCACACCAGTGACCCTGGACTGAGCAGAGATGTCCCTCTTGTCTTTGGTCCAGAGCCCCGGAGAACACTGGAATGTCTAAGGGGTGGGGAATTTTATTGTTTCTACCTCCAGACAAAACAGAAATGAAGTGGAATAATAGAATCTCCAAGGTAAGAAAGAAATGCACTTAACTCATTCCTCCCAGGAACCTACATGGATTATCAAACCACATTTATCTTTCAAAGTAAATAGCAATCAGTCCTGAGGAGCAAGGAGACTTTGAAATAATGGCCAACATGTGTTGATATTGACAGTGACCCATAAATCTCAATTTCTTTGTTGGGTGGCATTTTAATTCCAAGTCATCAAATGAGAAAGGAGAGAGATTTACCTCTTTGTGGATCTTGGTGCACCCTTGGAAACACAACCCAGTGAATGTGGAATTTAAGCACTAATTGATGGCCTCCAGCATGCTTCATAGCACTCCATTACCCAGATGAGGAGCAAGACAGCTGAAACCCGGAGCAGCTGCGCCAGGGGTGTGAGCAGCCTTCTAGGAAGGACATGGGGCCCCAGGGAGCTCCCCAGTTTGTCTCATTCCCCTCTCCCCTGGGCTCCTCCCCCATTAGAACCCCATTGCCCCTGTGTGCACCTGCCAAGATTACTTAGGAGCTCTCTTCTGCTTCTCTTCTCTGCATTTTTTCTCATCATGGATGGTCAATGCCATCCTGGTCTTTGTCTTCCAGAGGAGACAAAGGCCATTCTCCTAAAATGACTACCTAATTTTTTGGATGTAAAATTCAAAGAGAAAAAAAAATAAAAGGCCTTTCTCTGGCTTGTCCGTTTGTTGTGACTCCAAGTGCACATAACTGGCCCCTCACTCCCTGTTCTACTATTTGGAAAAGGCATTTAAGTTTCCACTCTGCTACCTGGTTTTGTATACATTGTCTCACTTAATCCTTATCAACTGCATGGCTTTAGGCTGCTTGCTTGACTTCTTTAAGCCTGTTGCTTTGTTTTAAAAATGGGAGCCCCGTTGTCCTGGGGCTGCTGCTGGATGCCATGGAATGTGCCTGTGGAAGCATATGGCAAGGCCTGGCCTGTGGCTAGGTAGCCCAGCTAGGCCTGCTTACCCCGGCCCATGCTGTGGCAGGGCTGTCCCCACACCTCTGGGGCCCGAGTCCAGGCTGCTCTGGCATTTCTGATTTGTTTGAATCTCCTCGCCAGGGGAAGGATAATGCATCTCATTTTCCCCCCAGCCCCTCAGCCCTGAGGTCAGGGGCTGGTGCCCAATCTGTGCTCAGTCTATGTAAGTGACGTGAGGAAGAAAAGGACTGCACAGTGAGCCCTGGCGATCCCTGGTCCTGAGTGGGATGATGGGGCTGGGGGACTCTGAGGGGGTGCATATCGAGGTTTTGCCCTAAAACTGGAAAGCAGCTGAGAAACCTTTGGTCTAGAGGAAGAGACCTGAAGAATTCTCCATGCCCCGAGTCCTGATGCAGAAGGATGTGGCCGAAGTCACATAGACACTGGGTGACAACGTTGGGCCCTAATGCTTGGCTGCAGTTTGCTAGGGTGGGCAGCATCTGACACCACATTAGGAAATTGTCACATAGGACTGGGGCCTCGTCAGCACTTGCAACAGGCAGCAGACCCCACGGAACCTGGAGCACACTTCCGGTCTGGCTCCCTCAGGTAGTTACTTAGAACCTCCATCTGCTCTTGCCCCATCCTTGTCCCTGGGTGACGGCCAAGTCTGCTCCCAGGCCTAGACCCACACGAGTTAGTTCTCTCCTTGCCCTTTCTGTCCCAGGTGGGAGGACTTGGTGAGCAGGACATTGAGATGAGCTGTGAGGGACGTGTGTGAGGAATGAGAGGCTTGGAGCTCAAGTAAACTCCAGTTCATAGCTCATGGCAGCCTTTTCCTAGTTGGGAAACCACAGTGACACTGCATCAGCCCTAGGTCTTTCATATGTAAAAGAATAATCCTTTATATCTTTTAAAAAAATAAACCTCTCTATTTAAGGAAATGTAATTAATTTATTCGAACATCAGAGGGAGAGAGCGCTTCGATCTACTGGTTCACTTTCCTAAAGCCTGCAGCCTGCAAAAGCCAGGGCTTGGCCAGGCTGAAGCCAGGAGCTTGGAATCCAATCCAAGTCTCCCATGTGGGTGGCAGAGATCTAAGCACTTGAGCCATCACCCGCTGGCACCCTGGGTACACATTAGTAGGAAGCTGGACTGGGAAGTGCAGCTGGGGCTTGAACCCAGGCATTCCAATATGGATGTGAGTGTCCCAGGCAGCATCTTAGCAACTGTGTCAAATGCCCCCCCCCCCACCATATGCGGTTTATAGATTAAAACTTGTTAGAAGAATCAAGCCAATTTGAGCAAGATGCTAGACAGCAATAAGTCATATCCAACTGGGTTTGAGTCCAAGGACTGTTTATTCCTCTCTTTCTTCCCATCTCCCTGTTCCCGCAGCACTAACACTGCCTTATGTCTAGTAGTCAGTGCTAATTATGAGTTCACTGAGTCAACAAGGAGCAATTTAATGTCCTTTAGAACTATGTTTCTCAAAGTGTGGTTTGGGACCTGTGGTATTGGCATCCCCCCGGCACTTGTTAGAAACGCAGCATCTTGGAGCCCATCCCAGATCTACTGAAGAAGAACGTGCCTTTACTAAGCCCCCAGGTGACTCATATGTACATTAAAGTTTGAGAAGCTCTGCGTTCAGAAGCATCATCTGAAGCTAAGGGAAGCTTTAAACTCCCACTAAGGTAGTGAGCATTGTGGGGGATTTATAGGCAAGGAAACAAGAACACTCTAGCTTGTTTGGAAGTGGTTTGCTGGTTCCATGGGAATTCAGAGGGCTTAGAATCACTCTGTGATATCCTTAATGGAGACCTTGTCAGCTTCTCTTGTGCCACTGTGTGTGTTTTGCAGAGTTTTAAGAGCGTTTCTCTCTTTTGAGTGATCACCCTGTCACAGGTGTAGACGGCAAGCAAGAGCCCAGGTGACTTCAGAGAGGGGAACCAGGTAGGGCTGGAGAGGAGGGGAGGTCTTCTGTAGTGCTGGCTGTTTTCCAGCAGGTGTGTGGAATTTGCCAAATGAAATCACTTAAAATTCATTTTTAAGAAGTGTGTGTTTCTCAGCCTATTGAAAAAGAGGCAGACACTTACAGTCATTTGCCACATACTTCCTGTGTGCCAGGCCAGTGCAGGTCCTGGGGGGACAACAGTGACCAAGACTCAGCTCCAGCCCTGGAGGTGCACCTGGTTCAGCAGAGAGATACATAGGCAGATCACTAAAGAGCAACAAGCCAAGTGCCACGGAAGGGAGACACACAAGGCACCAGGGGACAGCAGGCAGCAGGGATGGATTTGAGTGCTGGTACCAAGCAACCAGGAATCTCTCAATCTTAAAAGTGCTAGGGAGCAACCAAAGGGACTTGGCACCCAAAGACAACAGGAGGACCTTGGTTAGATCCCAGTTTGAAAGAAAGGCCACAAACAAGTTTCCTGGGACAACTGGATATTGGATAGTATGAAATTATTTTTAATTTTCTTAGGTGTGGCAGTGGTATTAGGGCTGTGTAGGAGAATGCCTGTACTGAGAGTTGAACACTGAAGTATTAACATTTAGAAGTGAAGAATGAGATCTACAATGTTCACAGGGGATCTGTAGATAGGTGTGTGTGTACCCCTGCCTCTCTCCTCTCAAATGGCTATACAACACACACACACACACACAGAGGAGTAAAACAAATATACCAAAATGTTAACACTAATCAAAAATCTATCTGGATTGACGAGGGTAATCCATTGTACCCTCCTGTGAACTTCTTTCTATATCTGAACTCTCCTGTAATCAAAAGTAGGGGAGACAGTGGGAGTGGTACATGAGTCAGGTGAGCATTATCACGACAGGTCTACGTAGTAAACAGATGCTGACACATGTTAATTCCATGAGCAGCCATGAATAGTTGCAAAGTGTTCCCACACACATGATCTCATTTCATCCTCAGAGCAGCCCAGTGTGGGGGATGTCTCTAAAAATAACCTCATTACTAGTGACTAATCAGGGTCCGGAGATCTTGAGTGGTTGTCCCAAGGCCACCCGTGGATCAGATGCATCTGGGATTCAGACCTGGGTCTTTTTTTTTTTTTTTTTTAAGATTTATTTATTTATTTATTTGACAGGCAGAGCCACAGACAGTGAGAGAGAAAGGTCTTCCTTCTGTTGGTTCACTCCCTAAATGGCCGCAATGGTCAGAGCTATGCCTATCCAAAACCAGGGACCAGCAACCTCTTCCCGGTCTCCTATGCGGGTGTAGGGGCCCAAGCACCTGGGCCATCCTTCACTGCTTTCCCAGGCCACAACAGAGAGCTGAACTGGAAGAGGAGAAACCGGGACAGAATTCTGCCCCCATATTGGATGCCAGCGCCGCTGCAGGCAGAGGGTTAACCTAGTGCGCCACAGAACCTGCCCCCAGACCTGGGTCTTTAACTCCACACCCAGCTTTCTTTTCTCATCCAGGGTCTCTATATGGAGTCCCATGGTTTATTCCTGCTAATCCGGAAGCCTCTGCCTAGGCCAGGAGCCCTTAGCTCAGACATGAAAGGGAGCCCAGAGTCTGTCTTCCCAGTCCTGCTCTGTCCTTGGGCACTAGCCATCACCCCACCCTGCCTTTTGGGTTTGGCAGAGGTGAAGGGAGGGGAGGCAGGCAGGCCACGAGAAGGTGGCAGCTGGCCTTGAGCTCTTTCTCGTTGGCCAAGGCTAGGGTGAGCCTAGGCAACGGCCTGGATGAACGCAGTCTGCGTGGGAAAAAGCCCTCTCCAAGCAGAGTGTGTGCTTTGGGCTCGTGCTGTGTACATCCCTGCAAAGATGATCATTGCTCCTTACGGCTCCTGACGGCACGCAATGTGAGCCAGATAAATGGCTCCTCCTTGGGCTCCTGCCAGGGGTTGCTGGCGCTGCCAGGAAGTCTTAATCACTCTGCTGAAAGGGGCTGCTGCCCCTCCCCTGCCCAGCCCCCCACTGGCTGCCAGCTGGCTCCTGGGTGCCCAGCAGGGCCTAAGCTTCCTGCAGCTCCTGAGCCAAGGCCCCTTCTTTGAGCCCAGTGCGAACTTACCCCCTCACTTTCCAACCACATGTATATTTATAAGCCTCTGTTCTTACTCTGAAGCCCACTTCCAGGGAGTAGCTGCGTCTCAAATGGAACATAGAAATATTTGCAGTATTCTCAGTCAGGTCAGTGGCTCACCCAGGACCAGGGCCAGAGGTGAGCCTTGAACATGTTTGCTAGAGGGACTTCAAAAAAGTGCATGGAAACATGTATTAGGACAAAGCCAGGCATGAGTTTCAAAACTTTTGCACCACAGTAGATTTATCTTTTTTTATTTTTTATTTATTTATTTTTTTTTTATTTTTTTTTTTATTTTTGACAGGCAGAGTGGACAGTGAGAGAGAGAGACAGAGAGAAAGGTCTTCCTTTTTGCCGTTGGTTCACCCTCTAATGGCCGCCGCGGTAGCGCGCTGCAGCCGGCGCACCGCGCTGTTCCGATGGCAGGAGCCAGGTGCTTCTCCTGGTCTCCCATGGGGTGCAGAGCCCAAACACTTGGGCCATCCTCCACTGCACTCCCTGGCCACAGCAGAGAGCTGGCCTGGAAGAGGGGCAACCGGGACAGGATCGGTGCCCCGACCGGGACTAGAACCCGGTGTGCCGGCGCCGCAAGGCGGAGGATTAGCCTGTTGAGCCACGGCGCCGGCCCCGATTTATCTTTTTATTCTGTTTTCCCATGAGCTGAATTCTGTCTGACTCCAGTTCCCTAGTTGAGTTCTCAACCGCAGTACCACGGGCTGTGACTGTTTTCAAAGCTTTGAAGAAGCTTTTAAATGAGGTCATGGGGTGGGTCCTAATCCAATAGGAGACACACCCAGAGGGGTGACCGTATGGAGACACCAGCAAAGGAGAAAAGGCCTCAGAAGAAACTAACGCTGTGGACACTTTGGTCTTGAACTTTGGGCTCCCAAGTTGTGAGACAATGAAGCTCTGATGTTGATGAGTAACAGAGGAGGCTATGGTCCTTTGTTATACCCCAGCAGTCTAGGATGCTCTTTGGATGTGAAATGATTGTGTTGGGGACCCAGCATGAGACCCGGCACTGAGCAGGTGTGTGGCTAAATCTTAGACTAAATTGACACCCTGGACACCAAAATCCTGCGTGTGTGCGCTTACTGCTCGCCCTGGTTGTTTGGTTACCTCCCAGGTGTGACTGGAAAGGTGGGTCCCCACTTGTCCTTTGTGAGTCGGTTCTTGCCATCCTTCCTGCTTGGATGTCACCTCCGGATCATTCATCTGTGCTGCATGGAAGTGGTGGTCAGGGCACGGATGATTGCACTTAGGGAGTCCTTGATTGTGGACTAATTCCCTGATCTGTGCCACAGGCAGGAGGGCGATTTTCAGCAAAGAGACTTCTCAGGTGTTGAGAGTACCAAGCCGTGAAATCATCTGGTCTGGCCCTGCCAAGGCACCTGCAGCTGGAACTTGAAATTCAATAAATCTATAGCAGGCTGATTTTTAAGTTGATAATTTTGTAGGGCCTGCGAATGAGGTGATAAATATCCAAATGGCCCTTGGCAGAAAAAAATTTTTCCCACCCTTTCAGGAGGATCTGGCTCAGCTCATGAAAACAACCCCGAACCTAGAGGATTCTTAGGTGAAGAGAAAGACTTAAAGTTTCCAGAAATATCCTCAGTTACCTTAAGACTGGCCCAGGCCTTTTCAGGTTTGATGTTCCAGGCCACTCCTTTCTTTGGGCTGTTGGGGGTTGTGCTTGCACCTATGCTTCTTTTTTTATTTTTAATTTTTTTTTTTTTTACTTTTTGACAGGCAGAGTGGACAGTGAGAGAGAGAGAGCAGAGAGAAAGGTCTTCCTTTTGCCGTTGGTTCACCCTCCAATGGCCGCCGCGCTTTTCTGAAGGCAGGAGCCAGTTGCTTCTCCTGGTCTCCCATGGGGTGCAGGGCCCAAGCACTTGGGCCATCCTCCACTGCACTCCCGAGCCACAGCAGAGAGCTGGCCTGGAAGAGGGGCAACTGGGACAGAATCCGGCGCCCTGACCGGGACTAGAACCCGGTGTGCCAGCGCCACTAGGCAGAGGATTAGCCTGTTGAGCCAAGGCGCTGGCCGCACCTATGCTTCTGAACTTGAATTGCATCCCCAGGAACGTGTGGGAGGATGAGATGAAAGGGGGCAGGGACTTTGACCAGAGATGCTTCCTCTTGGGTCACTGAGGCTGCTCCTGCCTATCACTTAGGGTTGTGTTAGGTGAGTGCTGACTTTTAGTTAGAAGCAGTCAGCTCCAGGGGCTGGCACTGTGGCATAATCAGTTAAGACTCTGGCTGTGGCACCGGCATCCCACATGGGCACCAGTTTGAGTTCCAGCTGCTCCACTTCTGATCCAGCTCTCTGCTATGGCCTGGGAAAGCAGTGGAAGATGGCCCAAGTTCTTGGGCCCCTACACCCATGTGGGTGACCTGGAAGAAGCTCCTGGCTCCTGACTTTGGATTGGCCCAGCTTTAGCCATTGTGGCCATTTGGGGAGTGAACCAGCGGATGGAAGACCTTTCTGTCTCTCTTCCTCTCTAACTCTGCCTCTTAAATAAATAAATAAATCATAAAAAGAATCCAAAACAAAGAAGTGTCCAGCTCCAGAGAGGCTGAGAAAATGTCCTAGGCTCCTTGGCATCCAAGATGGGATCTCTCTGAAGGCTGAGGGACCCGTATGGACTCTGGGGAGATATCAGCATCCATAGAACATCACAGGGGCCTTGGGTAGAATTCTGCCCGTGTCCTCAGGCAGGCCCATATTTAAGCAGAACCAGAGATGATTTCTGTAGCTTGCTGTGAGCCTGCAGTCAGACAGGCCTGGGAGTGTGTATCATCTTGCCACAGCCACTCTCTAGCTGAGATCTAAGGCAAGTTACTTTATCACTCTGTGCCACAATTTCTCCATAGGAAAAGTGGGGATAACAATTCTATCTCTCAGGGTGGTTGCCTAGATTAAGTGAAATATATTGGCAAAGCACTTGACATATTTAAAAGTTCTTAAAAATAATAGGTGTGATGACTCCATATAGCTTGTTTCTACTCAGTTAAAGCAATCTAAGAGTTTTCTTCCCAAAAGCATTGAGGCTATATTTTCATTGTCAGTCCTTGATCAGAAAGTGATAAGTGTCTGCCCAACATGGTACTGGACAAAAATTGGTCCTGGGAAAGAAATGCTATAAGAGACATTGCCTGCCTGGATTGCGCTCATGGAATCATATCTTTGTCTTCCTGGTGTTTGGGAGTCTCTGACTCCCTCAAGGCTATTGGGCTAATTAACTAGGGTTAAGTTAGGCTACAAGGTCACCTGTTTAAAGCAGATAGAACTTTGCTTCCAGATTTCTCTTTCCTGATAACATCTCAGGAGATGATTACAGGGGAGACAACCACTGCAGGCCTCCTGGCATGGAGGTAGCCACTCAGATTAGCCCAGTCAACCGGAGATGTCAGCAGAGGGACCCTGCATGTTACTGTGAGAGGTGAAAGGCACCACAGGTAAAGGGAGTCACCCAAGGCTGTCCAGCTCCTGTGGAGGTACAAAGTGATCTCGGACACATTTCCCAAATCCAGCCGTATCATGAAAACACAACAAAAACAGCCCTGCTGGCAGCTCATCGTGGTGCTCCCAATGCGTGGGGACCAGGCCTGCTGGATATAAACAATGTGCAGCAAGGACCCTGCACACGTGTTTGAAACCAGACAGCGAGGGGGCCACTGGGAGGCCAACAACGTGACTAGCAGCAATGAGTGACTCATGGTCCCACCTCAACACCAGCTGAGCCCCACCTTCATCTTCCCACCTGCTAGGTCATTACTGATAGGATCAAGCAGTAATTAGCTAACAACAGTTGATTATTGCATCATTAAGGTGCCCGATTATAAGGCCGTCCCCTGCCTTTTGACAGAATCCAATCCAGAGTGGCCCCTGCAACCTTTCCTTAAACTCGCCCATCCCAAACCCAAGTCTTCGAAGCAACCTCTCTCGGCCCCCGGTGACATCCCAGGGGTTCCTGGAGCGGTGCGCTCTCTTGCTGCAGTGAGCCACAGAAGTCTGACTTTGACAGCAGTTGTGTTCCTGCCGGTCTTCGGTTGGCAAACTTTTATATCTGTAAAATGGGGATAACAATGCCTGCCCAATAATCTATTTTTCTTTACCGGTTATTGTCAGAATCAAGTGACATAATGCAGGTAGGGATAAAATTTTAAAGGTGAAACATCTATAGGTAGAATGATTTAGAATTCTAAACAATTCTGTTTTCAGACTTAGAATAAGGGGTTTAAGATGGACAATTCCAGGACTGCAGCCTGCAATGATGGTATCTCATATGAGCCGTGGTTCAAATCCTGGCTGTTCCACTTCCAATTCAGCTCCTTGCTGATGTGTCTAGGAAAGCAGTAGAGGATGGCCCAAGTGCTTTGGCCCCCGCTGCCCATATGGGAGACCCTGATGGAGTTTTGTGCTCCTGGCTTCGGCCTGCTGCAGCCCAGACTAGTGCAGCCATCTGGGGAGTGAACCAGTGAATGAAAGTTCTCTTTGTCTTTCCCTCTGTCTGTGACTCTGCCTTTTAAATAAATAAATAAATCTTAAAAAAAAAAGAGTCTGGATTCCTATTCATACTTCTATTTGTGTGTTTTGGCTTCAGTGTCATTGGCATAGATCCTTTCTATGATTTAGGATTAGGAATAGCAATGAGCAGGAGCATTTGAAGGAGACTTGCCCAAGGCTGGGGCCTACTTAGGAGGGAGAGCTGAGTGTTTTGTAGGTGCAGGGCCAGATGAGGCTGCAAAGCTGGTGAGTGCTGAGCCCCACCCTTGCTTTTTTCCTGCTGATAACACTGCTCCCTTTCAGGGAGTGGCCTGGGTTTCAGCCAGGCTGGGAGATAAGGCCCTCAACCCCACCTGGAAATACTGACAGTACCTGCAGCCCTTCCTGTTTCAAACCCAACCTCCACAGTGACCCACACAGCCTCCAAAGAGGAGGGCTCAACTGACCATGGCCTGTGAGACATTTGCCTCTGGCCACTTCTTTCTTGACAGGCAGAGTGGACAGTGAGAGAGAGACAGAGAGAAAGGTCTTCCTTTGCAGTTGGTTCACCCTCCCATGGCCGTCGCGGTAGCGCGCTGCGGCCGGCGCACCGCGCTGATCCGATGGCAGGAGCCAGGTGCTTCTCCTGGTCTCCCATGGGGTGCAGGGCCCAAGCACTTGGGCCATCCTCCATTGCCCTCCCGGGCCACAGCAGAGAGCTGGCCTGGAAGAGGGGCAACCGGGACAGGATCGGTGCCCCGACCGGGACTAGAACCCGGTGTGCCGGCGCCGCAAGGCGGAGGATTAGCCTAGTGAGCCGCGGCGCCGGGCTGGCCACTTCTTTCTATGGGCCCCACCCTGGGCCTCAGCCAAGTCTTATGGCTCCCCAGTTCCACTATCCTTTTTGAAGTCTCCAAGACAAGGCTGGCTCATGTGTTTCCCTCAGCTTGCAACATTCTTCCACTTCTTTCTCTTCAAGACTCAATTCAAAAATCCCCTCCCCTATAACGCTGCTTAATTGCTCTCTCCTGCCTCAGGACTGTTGTACTATTTATTTTCCACCTAATGTTATTATTTTCTTGTTTTTTTTTTTTTTATGTTTATTTTGTTCATCTACTGAGGGAGGAGGGAGGGGGAGAGAGAGAGAGAGAGACATCTTTTTTTCTAAGATATTTTACTCCTTTTTTTTTTTTTTTTAATTTGACAGGCAGAGTGGACAGTGAGAGAGAGAGAGACAGAGAGAAAGGTCTTCCTTCCATTGGTTCACTCCCCGACTGGAAGAGGAGAGCCAAGACTAGAACCCGGCATCCATATGGGATACTGGTGCTGCAGGTGGAGGATTAACCAAGTGAGCCACCGTGCTGGCGGGGGGAGAAATGTCTTCCATCTGCTAGTTCACTCCTAAATGGCTGCAACATCCAGGGCTGGGCCAGGTCGAAGCCAGGAGCCACATGGGTGTCATGGGTGCAAGCAATTGAGCCATCTTCTGCTGCCTCCCAAAATGTATTAGTAGGAAGCTGGATCAGAAGCAGAGTAGCTGAAACTCAAACCAGGGACTCCAATATGGTAAATGGGAATCCCAAGCAGTGGCTTAACATGCTGCCCCCGCCCCCCCTCCCCCCACTTTTTAATTTGAGAGAGAGAGAAAACGAGAACTCTCCTAGCCAGCCAGTGGTTCACTCCCCAAGTGACCAAATGGCTGGGACTGAAACTGGGAGCCAGGAACTTAATCTAGATCTCCCACATGGGTGGCAGGAACCCAGTCACTTGAGCCATCAATGCTGCCTCCCAGAGTCTGCATTAGCAGGAAGCTGGAGTCAGGAGTAGGAGGTGGGCATTGAACCCAGGTACTCTGGGATAGGATGTGGGAATCTTAATCAGAGTCTTAATAACTAGCCAAACACCTTGCATTCTTCTCATGTTGTATTGAAATTATGCCGCCACCTCCCAACACACAGAAGCCGTGGAATCTGGAGACCATGTCAGGTGGCAGCTCCTTGGTGAGTGATGTTTCACTTCTGAGTCCTTAGGGATTCAGTTTTGTATGATTGTGGAGCCTAGTGCACAGCACGCACATCAATGCAGTCATTTGCTGCTGTCGATCTTGTCCTATCTGAGTATAATGCAGTATCTTTTTTCCCAGTATTTTGGTTTTTCTTGGGACAAGGAACCTGGAACATTCCTGGAAAGCTTTTTGCAGTCACAGAGAGGCTGGTTCCAGTGAACTGAGAGCCACAGGCTCTGCCCTGCTCTGGCGATGCCTGGCTCATAGGAAAAGAATTCTTTTAATCATATTTTCAGGCCTGCCAAGGAATGGTTCAGCGTGGAGGGTTAATTAGCTGCTGCAGTGACTATTTTTCTACTAATTACAAGTAAGTCTCAGCTTGGGAAATTTTTCTTCATTTCAGGAACCAATTTAAAAAATTTTTGAAATAATAGAGTTTTCACAAATACCTTGGTTTTAAAAATATCATTTGGGGGCCAGCGCTGTGGTACAGTGGGTTAATGCCCTGGCTGGAAGTGCTGGCATCCCATATAGGCGCGGGTTTGAGATCTGGCTGCTCCACTTCCAATCCTGCTCTCTGCTGTGGCCTGGGAAGGCAGTGGAAGATGATCCAGGTCCTTGGGCCCTGGCACCTACGTGGGAGACCAGGAAGAAGCTCTTGGCTCCTGGCTTCAGATCAGCGCAGCTCCGGCCGTTGCGGCCATCTGGGGAATGAACCAGCAGATGGAAGACCTCTCTCTCTGCCTCTCCTTCTCTCTCTGTGTAACTCTGACTTTCAAGTAGAATAAATAAAATCTTTAAAAAATAAAATAAATAAAAATATCATTTGAGTTATAGATACTTCAGAGAGAGGTCACTATCCAGAAGCAAAAGATACTGGCTCCTGCCTCCCAACCCCATCCAAGGCAGCTAGATGTGAAACCAGGTTTGCTCTGGAGGCTTGTGTTGCTTCTGTGAGAAGTGCCTAGCCTGAATGTTGAGAGACCCAACATTCTCGCCATTAACCATTTTAATTTTTATTTATTTATTTTAAAATTTATTTGAAATGGAGAGAGAGCTTGATCTTCCATCTGCTGGTTCACTCCCTAAATGCCAACAACATCTAGGGCTGTGTCAGGCCACAGTCAGGAGCCTGAAACTCAGTCTGGATCTCCTGATGAGTGGCTGGGACCCAAGTATTTAGGCCATCACCTGCTGCCTCCCAGGTGTGTATTAGCAGAAAACTGAAGTTGAAAGTGGTACTGTGCTTGAACTCAGGCACTCTGATATGGGATGCAGGTGTCCCAAGTAGCATCTTAACCATCTCTGTGGTCTTCAGGCCAGCAGTATCTCTTGGGAACTCTTTAGAAATGCCAATTTTGAGGTCTACCTCAGGCCCATTGAATGAAAACTACAGGTGGGCCCCAGAAACATTATTTAGTCAGCAATTCTGGGAGTTTCTGCTACATATGGAAGTTCCAGAACCATGTTCTAGTCATGTCCATTCATCTTATCATTTTGAAGTAAAATTACTTTTAAATTAGTCAAATAAGTAATTAAATATACCATATACATACACATTATATCATCACATAAAGTATGAAAGGGAAAAAAGCTTAGATATAAACTCAATTGAAGTATTTTTTTTTTTTTTTTTTTTTTTTTTACATTTTCTGCCAGTATCCTTGTCTCAAACTCACCTACTCCCACACGTTTGTGATCACAGGACACATACAAGGAGGTATATCACATTCTCCCCACTTTATGTTGAAACATAAATACTAACAGTCATTGTTGCCACCCACATGCATTCAGGAGAACGATTTTCCATGGTCACACAACTCTGCATTGAACAGTGGTGCCACGGTTTAGTTCACCAGGCCCCTGAACTTGAATTTGTGTGCACTGGCCTGGAGGTGAAAATGTTGTGGTCAGACAAGGAGGCGCCCATCCCTGCGTTTGATCCTCTCCACTTTTCCCCCACTACACCCTCCCTGTGCCCCGGCCCCCTTACAGCAACATCAGAACCATGCGTGTTTCTAGAAATAGAGTCAAACAGAGGAAAGGGAGGTTAGCTAACTGCTCGTGGTCATCCAGAAACTCCCCAAGCCCCAGAACCCTCCCCTGGAACCCTGAAGCTCCCGAGATGCCACTGTGCTCCCTTGTGGCCATATCTGAGGACTGCACCTTTTCTGGGAAGCCGGGCCAGAGTTTGCCTCCTCATAGGTTCCATGCTTGGTGCAGGAGACTCCATGGCCCAACGTAACCACAGCTGGCTCACATACTCTCTGTGGGACAGAGCAGGTTCAGCCCGTTGTCTGGCTCTTACACTGGGACTGATGTTCAGCCAAGGTCCCCAGCCTGCTTGGCAGGCATCCAGCTCTCCTGCCTGCCCCTGGCTAGCCCTTTTCCCTGGTGGGACAGATCCCAACTTTCGGCTTGGAGGGACTCTTCCTCCTTGGAACCAGGGCACAGCCACCTTCCTGACTGTGAGAATTGCTGTGGCTCTGCCCTATGTAGACCCAGTGGGTGTCAGGGACCCTCCCCACCCCCGCCAATGCTGAGGTTGATGGTCACATCCTCTTGGGTAAGATAATTGAGACTTGTCTGCTTGGGGACCAGGCCAAAAATCCAGGCTAGTCTTTGCCTTCTGAGTTGCCTGTGAGTACCCAGCATGCCTTGCAGCATTGTGACCACTGGCGTGGAAACATGGATTTAGGCACTGTGTTCCCAGCTGGCTTTTACCTGGGCACTCACTTGGTGATTGTTGTGCTCAGGCTCCTTTATAGGCTTTATTCCACCAGCAGTCAGCCCTGCAGTTCTTCTCTGGACTATTTACAGGCCCAGAGTGAAAGATTGTGGGCTTAAGTCCTAGGTCCCTGTGACAAGTGCACAGAGGGCTGTCTCAGTGGTGAACACCTCGGGAGCATGCCATGCCTGCTTGGCAGCAGAGCCAGAAAGACTGGCAGTGGATGGGAGGGTCTCTAGTAGCAAAAAGATAGGATTTGGCTAGAATTCTGGGCCTTGGCCTGCCTTTGACTCCAATCTAGGTGAATGAGTTGCATCTCATGAGTGAAGTTCCTTGTGATGGTGGAGGCCTGTCAGGGATTTGCAGGCCATGCCGAGGCACTGGCTCAGCCCAGCTGAGCATAACAGGAGAACTGGAAGTGATAGGACTGAAGGAACATGGCAAGATCTCTTCTCCAGGGGCCCTCTTGGGATGGCAAATCCAGGACCAATCTGATGGCAGCTACTCAATGTCTTTTATTTTATGATTCTTGTACATTTAAATACTTAAAAAATACCCTTCCTGTTCTCAAATCTCTCTACACTTCTGATCTCTAGCAATATACAGGTGCATGGTTTTTTTCAATTATGATTTTTTTTTTTTTGACAGGCAGAGTGGATAGTGAGAGAGAGAGACAGAGAGAAAGGTCTTCCTTTTTGCCGTTGGTTCACCCTCCAATGGCCGCTGCGGCCAGTGCATCTCGCTGATCCGAAGCCAGGAGCCAGGCGCTTCTCCCGGTCTCCCATGTGGGTGCAGGGCCCAAGCACTTGGGCCATCCTCCACTGCTTTCCCGGGCCATAGCAGAGAGCTGGCCTGGAAGAGGGACAACCGGGATAGAATCTGGCGCCCCAACCGGGACTAGAACCTGGTGTGCCGGCGCCGCAAGGCGGAGGATTAGCCTGTTAAGCCACGGCGCCGGCCGTCAATTATGATTCAATGCGTAGGTTATTTAGTCTTATTTTTTTCTTCCCCCTTCATGCATATAGATTTCCTTATACTTAGTTTTAGAAACCATAAGACCAGTTGTTATTGAACATTTTTGGACACCACAAGTCGCTTTGATAATTGGCCAAAAGTCATACTGTGTGTTCCAGCAGTCAAAACACACATACGCATGGCCTTGTGCACCAGCTCTGCAGACTTCAGGATGCTCCTAAAGCCACCTCCTATGCTAGGGTGAGATCCCTGGTGTCGAACTATGAGTGTGTAAGGGACAGCAACAAGTGTTCTATTTCTGAACCCCAGTCATTGTCATGCTCAGAGGTTTCTGGAACTTCTAGCAGTAGGCATTTAAAGTGATGATGGTTTAAAGGTGGACTTAGCAAGAGCTGGCCGCCTCATCGTTAATAGTTTATTGTTGGGCATTGGAGTTGTTTCCAGTTTGTTGTAGTCTAACCAGTGTCATCAACACCTTCCTGTTATTTTCTTCTTTTTTTTCTTCCCAGATGGCCTATTTTTGGAAGGTGTTTGGATTTGAAAAACACAAGCACTTTATTAGCCCTGTACCTGTGCTTCTGCTCAGGACAAGCTTGTTCTGTTGTCCCATAAGACCCTGCTCCAAAGATCCTCTCGAGCCTTCTCTGGACCCAACCCTTGAAAGTGGACTCTGTCACTCTACCCCCTCCTCTCTAGTGGGACTCATCACATTCCATGTTCTGGCTGAGAAGAACATATACATATATATTAGCTCCTTTGTTAGACTTCATGACTTAGAATACTTCATGTCTTCTGTTTGATGCACAGAACAGCTCATTTTCATACCCCTCTGCTCTTTAAGACAGCATTGTTTTCAGGAATATTTATGGAAAAATTGGTAATCATCACTATTTTCTTGATTTGTTCTTCAGTTTTAAAACAGTGAATAGCTTAAAGAAGAAACAACTTCAATTTTAACACTCTCAAGTGCAGCACAAATATTTCCATTATGAACCCACAGTTTTACTTCCCAAACAAAATGCTATACCTCATACTTAATAATCTGTGTTACTGCTTTGCATTTTAAACACAAATAAAAACTCTAAGGCAGCTACATGGGATGATAGAATCGAAGTAGCCTAAGTTCTGTGTTTTTTTTTTTTTGTCTTAATAATCACTACGCTATCACATTTCATTTCAAAGCTAGTATTTAGAAGCGCCAACAAGTATTCAGTATCCATGTGGTTGGAGACACAAGACATGCACAAGCAAATTCTGAGCTATCACACACTTACTCTTGCAGTGAGCATGTGTCACTGAGTTTGTGAGTGCCAGGGCTGACTTTATAACAGGGAGTTCTCTAAATCAGCGCCAGTGTAGATCTCAATGTATCTTAGATGTTAAATAATGAGACTATGATAATTTGATGTTTATATCTATTAACAAAAACCTCAACAATAACCACAGAAGTTGTTTAGAACTTATATCAAAAACCCATTTTTTTTTTTCTGGATGGCACTTTGTTTTGATCACTAGTGTTATTTAGAATTGTGATAATAAAAGGCAGACCAAATTTTGGCTTTATTATTGTATTTAAATTGTCTCCCAACAATGCTCTCTAATCTCTACTTCCAGGGCATACAGCTGCCAACTCCATAGCCTGGTCCACCCTGATGAGACAGCGAGTACATGCAGGGCAGGGGTAGGCTGTGTAGTCTACACATATAGGTGCCTGTTGCACAGATGCAGGGGTTCTCAGCATGTGGCTTGAGGTGCCAGGGGATTGCCAAGGTTGTCCCCCCTTTTTCTTATGGGGGAGGAAGGTTTTCTTCATATACATCAAATAAAGCAACATATAACATATTGAATGTAGAAACAGACAAGGGAATCTAGCTGTCTTCTATTAAGCCAGATATGAAAGATATTTGAAAAATTTCTTTGGAAAAAAGTGTTACTCTTTTGACTTATTTTTGTTATTATTTGGAAAATGTAAGTTATTTCTCATAAAATTATGCTATGTTAATATGCAGTGGCTTGGTTAGTGTTATGTTTAACAGCATTAACACATTTTTAAGATTTCTCAGTTTTAATTTGTAATATGGTAAAAGTGAATAGTTGTATGTCACACAAAAAAAAGTTCTCCTCAATAATTTTTTTAATGCATTAATGTATTTGAAAGGCAATGTAATAGGGAGAGACACAGAGATAGGTCTTCCATACAATGATTCACTGCCCAAATGCTTGCTAAGCCAGGGGTAGGGCAGACGGGAACCAGGAGTCAGAAACTCAATCCGGGTCTCCCTCATGGGTGGCAGGAACACTAGGACACAGGCCATCTTCCATTGTCTCCTAGATGCATTAGTAGAAAGCTGGATTGGAAGCAAGGAATGGCTGGGACTTGAATCAAGCACTTGCTATGGGAAGTGGGCACTACAATGCCTGCCCCTCAACACTTTTTTAAGAAAGTAAATATGTTCTTGACCAGAATTCTTGAATTGCACTAATATATTTTGCCTTCCACAAGGGTACTTAAAAGAGTGTGGAAAATGTAATCAGAAGATGAGTTTCTTTTAGTGGAAAATAATTTTTGACAGCTATGCAGTTTTTTCATCATGCATTTTCCATGAACTTTTCTAAGGCCCCTTGTGTGCATGAACTTCAGATTTTTTGCACCAAAATAAACTATTCCCAAGAAGTTTTTGAAATCCCCTCATATTCGGCAGAAGCTTACTGAACATATTAAGCATGCCTATTACATCAATGAGTGACTGAGTGTATGTCTTGTTACTTCTAGAATTTGGAAGTTGTGCCTGATATGACAGGGAGGGGAAGGCACCCGTGAGCAGCAGAGCTGATGGCTGGAACATGGGGCCTTCCCACGCCTGGAAACAGCAGCTGCCATCTGGAGCAGAATTGGCTCTGGTGGCCACATCATTGGAGTGGACCTGGGTCTCAGGTGGTGTGGGCATAAGGGTGACAGTAGCTCTGTGTCAGGAGAGGTTCAAGAAACTCACTGTATCCCATCCCTCTTGGTGTGGAAGGGCAGGGACAAGTGTCTGAACCTACCTCCCTGTGACAGGACCTGAGCAGAATAGTTTTCTAGGGGCCTCTGAGTGTCAGATCACCGGGCCTGGGCATGATGGAGACGGTTGTAGCAGAAAGGCTGAGACTCCATGTATTTCTTCCTGCTCTGTCCTGGCCAGCTGTGGAATCTCCAGCAAGTCACTTAACAGCCGGCTTACTTGACCATACAGTGAGGAGGAGATAAGATGTTTGTGTAGTGCCTGGCACATACACAATGCACAGTGCAGTAGTGAGTGCTTTAGTAAAATGCTATTGATAATATTTGAAAGAAGTAGGCTGGGAGGGATGAGGTTAATGGGGAAGGGCCCTTGATGGGAGTACTTTCTTGATGAGTGACAGTTGGAGTTCGACCATGGTGTAGACCATAATTTCTGAGTCTCAATCCTTTTCACCTTGAGGGCCAGGTAATTTGTTGTTGCGAGGGGTTGTTGTGTGCATTGCAGGAGGTTTAGCAGCATCCTTGGCCTGTCACCATGAGATGCTGAAAGGTAATCACTGGATTGTGGCAGCCAAGAACGTCTCTAGACCTTTCCCACTGTCCCTGGAGAGGTGAAACCACTCCTGTTGAGAACTAGGGGCAACGGCCCTCATCTGCCAAGAGTTTTGCTATGGGATTCAAGTGTCCCCGAAGCGTCCCCAGGAGGACGTTACACCAGCCACACACACAGATCTGTCCCCATTCCTTGCCGAAAGAAATCTGCCCAGAGATTCTGCTTTCCAGGGAACAAAATGCCTCCTGACTCTCATCGTCTTTCCTGAGGACTCCTTCCTCTAATCATGGCCACTTCCCTCAACTTCTAGATTAACCAGGAGCCAGGTAAACCAGCATGCTGACCAGGATAATGAAATTTTTGAGAAAAATCTGGACAATACTCAGACGCCTGGAGGAAGCTGTCCTTCCCTTCAACCTCTGTCTTGGCACTGAGGGGCTTGCAAGCCCCAAGTCTCAGTTGTAAAAACAGGACCAATCAGTAGAAGAATCAACAAAGGAACTGTGCTATAGTCACACAACATAATATGCCAGCAATACAAATGAATGAGCTACAACTACACAAAACTTCCCAGGAACTCTCACAAACTTAACATTGAAGGAAAAAAGCCAGACACAGGAGAACATTCCATTAATGAAATGCCTTGTCAAAGGCAAAATAATATATGCTGAGGCTCCAGGGGTATACAAGGCTCTGGGGTGCTGGTTCCATTTGTGAAAATTCATTGGATCTTTTTAAAGATGTTTGCTATATTTTAATATTGCAATAAAAACTAAGGAAATAACCATTATTCTGGGCCAAAGGACAGGGAAGGCCCTGTAGCAAAATCATTGTGTACACAGGAATAAAAATCATCAGCATCTTTGCCCACATGGCTCTAAATTATTGTGGAAAGGCCAGTTTTGAGCATAGCTTTATTAATGAGATGATGTATGTAAAATAATTAGCATAGTGCTTGGCATACACAATGCTCAGCGAGTGGTAATAATTAATGAAGATTCTTCCGAAGTTCATAGAAAAATTGAATTAAAAGTTGTTTATTCTGATGCAAAAATATAGAAATCTGTGCATAGTTTTTCATAATATGCATTTTCTATGAATTTTTTGAAGACCCTTCATACTGCTAATGAGCTATTAGTTGACCTAGGAAAGGAAATAACAGCCAAATACAAAGCAACCCTTTTTTTATAGGGGGAAAAGTTTCTGATTTTCAGGAACATTCCCTGTAAGTAAATTCTTGATTTTCAAAATTTTTAGCTCATAGAAGCATAGTAGAATTACTAGCCACTCACTAACTGTCACAAAAACCAAGTCCCAAACACCTGCCAACTTAGGCCAAATAGTTCAGTTAACTTCACACTCATCTTTTATTGGTCCTGTTTAGCTAGAAAACTGGACTCCACCTACCTGATGGAGCATTTGGATCTATCTTTGGCTATCAATCGAGTCTGAGGACTTCCAAACAGGCGGGACAGCTGTTGAACTATTTGGTCTTAGGGTTAAACTTTGGCAGGAAAATAAAGTCTAGAAAATGTGCAATGATTTCACTACTGTAGACCTGCCTGGAAATAGGACTCTCGTAAGTCTTTACTGAGAGAGCCAGGCAATGAGATAATTCCAGCAAGATGGAGAATTTCAGGGCAAGCTGTGCTTTCCAATTGCAAATTAGATGCCAAATTAACTCTCAGGAAGATCTGAAACTCTTTCAGCATGACTCTGAGAATCAGATACATGAGAGATTTCACTGCCAATCGCAGGTACTTGTAGAAGACTTCTATTCCCAGAGTGGTTTTCTGGCACTTGAATCCTGCTTGCCAACTTCTGTGCGTCCTGGGAACCTGTGATACTCCCAGTAGAATCACCTGGTATGCCCCAGAGCAAGCTGTGTCCCACACAGAAACTCTTGGATTCTTGGTGATGCACATTTAAAAAGGAAAATCCATGCCCATCTCTGAAAGAAGACAGGCTCTTACCTGGTCTCAGGCTTTGTCCATGGGTACTTGATTGGATCAAGATGCATACAGCCAAGAAAATGGGGACACACAGGGGACTTCCCATTCCTCCTGTCTCACTCAGGGTCCGAGGTCTTCTTGCTAATTTCTGGAGCTAAAGAGACCAGAAAGCCTATTGATACTTTGTCAGGAAAGTCTGCCCATTAATAATTAACCTCTCCACATGTCATCCAGTGTTCAGACACTTTCCTTGCTGCCCCCAACCCCGACTCTGACTGTACCTAATACAAAAAAGATGGGTTTACAAAAGTGCTGTTTATCCTGATATGTTTCGAAAATAAAATACCTTTTCATGTACCTTCCTGGGCCAAGGTCATAGTTCGGAATTAATCAATTTAAAGTTAATGGGCTGTGTTTGGACGTTCTGTCAAAGGTCAGAGGTAGGTTGCCCAAGTCTCCCTCTGACAGCATTGCAAAGGGGGGAGGGGTATGGGAGCCTGGCGGTGGTATTCAGATTGCAAGCTAAGCCCAAAGAGAAAGGAAAGGGTCCTCCCATGCTGAAAGCTCCCTGGAGAATCCATTTTCTATTGAGCTCAGTGAAATTGCTAAGGCCTGGAGATGAAGTGTGTTGTGGCCACATTTCTACAGATGAAAAGGGGGCAGAAAATTCTTAACCTCAGTGTTAAGAAGAAGCTGATGGACAAGCAAAGATGTCCTTGCTCAGAGCCCCATGTGAAGATGATCTGAGAGTAAACACAGGATTTCCTTCTTTGGTTAATCAGTACTCCAAGTGAGAAGTAAGGCTACTCAGCAAACCCAGGTAGGGGGATGCTATTGTTCTGGCTCTTGTGATATTCCTTGGATCCCTAGTCCTATTTAAAGTTTGTTCATCTGTTGTATATGTATTTGTATGCCTACCATGTGCTAGGTCCTGTTCAAGGCAGTTGAGATACACAAGTGAATCAATCAGATTGACTCACCACAAGGCACCAGCGAATCCAAGTTCCTGGAAAATCCCAACCCCTCAAAAATGTTTCTGCAGGTAGAATACACTTTCTTACCACTTTCCATCCAGGAAGAGGCCTTCTGAGTTGCTCTAGTTCCTTTAATTCCTTTACTTGTCCCACCACAGACTCCTCTGCCACCATCTCATGCCAACTCAAGCTGGTGGGGCTCTCCTGGGAAATGACAAGGCGTGGCTGGCTGTCCCTTTGCAGGGGTGCTGACTGCTGCTCCCTCTACTCCAGCTATTCCTGCCTCTCCCATCACCAGGTTCTGCCTCTCTGTAGTCCTTTTAATGCCCAGGCTCTGTTGAGTTTCCTTGAACCTGACCAGGGAGATTGCTGGGAGGGAAGCAGGGAGGCCTTCATACAGTCAGACGTTTCCAGAGCCTGGAGACCTGGAGTCTACCACTGCTGGTTCTGTAAAACATTGCATAACCTTCATGAGTTCTATCTCCTTAACTCTAAAATGGGATAGTATGTGTCTGAGATAATACTTTGCAATGTCAACTTATCATCCTCTCAACCTATTCCCCTTGCACTCCCTCCCACTTTAAATGGGACAAGATAGAAAGAAATTTGCAAATGTTTTATATCCTTGAAACAGCAAGTGAATTCTAAACTGAAAAGTTGACAAAGGCTAGAATGTGTTGAAGGGAGAAGGACACTCCTACCTTTCCATTACTAGAAAGACAATCTCCTGGGTTTTGCAGGTGTGGAGGAGGGAGAGATTGGTTCATGGGTCTGAGAGCAGAGGGAACAGTCCCTTGCTTCCTGGAAACCAGATAGAAGGTAGGAGCCAAGAGAAGAAATGGGTGTGCATGTGTGGGCACATAGCCAAAGATGTACCCAGCGTGGAAGCATAGTGAACTTCTGGTGCTAATATGTTGAGGAGAGCACGCTCTCACTCTTCCCTGCCCCCCTCACCTCCCCACTGACTGCTTAGGTGGTCTGATGACAGAGGACCAGCTGCTTACCCTCCAACCCCAAGCCTGCTCAAGATCTACAGCATCACTAAAGGTTGGGTGATACAGAGAAACAACCCAGGAACGTCTGAAAATAGGGGTAGAGGGTGCATCATTCAGATGGGTTATGGAAAATAAACTCATTTGTTGTACATCAGAATTTGTGGACTGAGAGTCACATCTCTACAAACACAGGCATGTTCTGAGTATTAGAGATTTTTCTAAGTGAGGTGTCCAGTCAAGTGTTTGGCTCGTGATAGAGGTTCAATAAATTTTAGTGACTTATTTTGGAAGCAATATACTTGGTGGTCAACACTCCAAGCTTTGGAATCACCCAGATCTATGCTCAAACCTCTGTCCTATCACATACTAGCTGTGTGATCTTAGGTAAGACATTGACATTTTATTCCCTTGTATAAGGGGAGTCAAGGATGATAGAATCAAAACTAGAGTGAGGGCCTAGGGAACGTTCATATTAAACAAGTTCTCTGGGTTATTCTCGGTCACATGAAGTTTGAAAGCCATTGCCTCAAAGGGTGCTTAAAATATCTACTTGGAGGCCGGTGCCGTGGCTTAACAGGCTAATCCTCCGCCTTGCGGTGCCGGCACACCGGGTTCTAGTCCCGGTTGGGGCACCGGATTCTATCCCAGTTGCCCCTCTTCCAGGCCAGCTCTCTGCTAAGGCCCGGGAGGGCAGTGGAGGATGGCTCAAGTCCTTGGGCCCTGCACCCGCATGGGAGACCAGGAGAAGCACCTGGCTCCTGGCTTCGGATCAGTGAGATGCGCTGGCCGCAGCGGCCATTGGAGGGTGAACCAACGGCAAAAAGGAAGACCTTTCTCTGTCTCTCTCACTATCCACTCTGCCTGTCCAAAAAAAAAAAAAAAAAAAAATCTACTTGGATGTATAGAGAAAATGGCAGGCCTTTCATATTTTTATTTATTTATTTTTAGGCCTTTCATATTTTATTATGTCTTATTCAGAAAACTTTGCGTAATGTTTCATATGCTAGTGCTATTTGCATAGAGCACCATGTAATGTATTAGTGCTATATTATTTATAAGCCAATAAATATCCATATACTGTAGGAGTGTTCAATTTTAAAAAACTTATAAAGAGACTTTGTCAAAAAGTGTGAAGACTCTGCCTTGGAGAGACAGACTGGCTTCCAGGCCTTCAATACCTCACTGTATCTGTGCATCTGAACAGTCAACAGATCCAGTAGTGGGATCTTTGGTCAGTTTCATGCCCAAGAAAGCCCAGCAGTTTATTTTTAATTATTTCTTTTTCTTAATTGTAAAGCAGAGAGAAAGAGAGAATGCTTCCATTTGCTGGTTTACTCCCTTAATGCCTACAACAGCTGGCACTGGACAAGGCTGAAGCCAGGAGCCCCTCCACCTGGATGTCAAGGACCTAAGTACTGTAGTCCTTACTGCTGTCTCCGAAGGTGTGCATTAGCAGGAAGCTGGGTGGGAAATGGAGTAGCCAGGACTTGAACCAGGCAGCCCGATATGGAATGTGGATGGCTTCCTGCCTGCCCTAACCTAGAGGTTTATTGAGAACTCCTAATTTCTTTTTTTTTTTTTTTGTTTTTTTAAAATTTTTTTTATTTTTTTTAACTTTTATTTAATGAATATAAATTTCCAGTGTACAGCTTATGGATTACAATGGCTCCCCCCCCCCCCCATAACTTCCCTCCCACCCGCAACCCTCCCCCCTCCCGCTCCCTCTCCCCTTCCATTTGCATCAAGATTCATTTTCAATTCTCTTTATATACAGAAGATCAATTTAGTATAAAGATTTCAACAGTTTGCACCCACATAGAAACACAAAGTGAAACATACTGTTTGAGTACTAGTTATAGCATTAAATCACAATGTACAGCACATTAAGGACAGAGATCCCACATGAGGAGCAAGTGCACAGTGGCTCCTGTTGTTGACCCACCAAATTGACACTCTAGTTTATGGCGCCAGTAACCACCCTAGGCTGTCGTCATGAGTTGCCAAGGCTATGGAAGCCTTCCAAGTTTGCCGACTCTGATCATATTTAGACAAGGTCATAAAAGACAGAGTGAGGATAGTAACCAATGATCCTAAGAGTGGCATTTACCAGGTTTGAACAATTATACAGCATTAAGTGGGGAAGAGGACCATCAGTACACACAGGTTGGGAGTAGAGCCATTGGTGGTAGAGTAGAGGTTATGATTACAAAGGAATGAGGCCCAAGTGTGCTAGACAGGGTCTAGAACAAAGGACAGAGTCATTATTAGAGGAGCTAAGAAAGGTGCTGTCTAAGCTACAATTAAGTTTTCTGATTGAGAGGCAAATAGAACCTGATAGAAGGGGCTTGATAATAATCTGGTGGGCTTTAGGCCTTGTAAATTCAGAGGCCCAAACCTATCTATCTCTTCACATGGGGTATATCCTAAGGGAGGTGTGAACCTCCTAGGGGAAGGCACTCTGTTGACTTTCATTACTTGGCTGGCCTGGGAGGAGAGCTGGCCAGGTAAAGGCAGGGGGCATCTCTAACAAGAAATTTACAGTTCTGCCTGCAATGTTGCTGACCCTACTTGACCATCCCCTCAGCTGCAGTGGTCACTTTGGAAGTTGGGCTGAGTGAAGGGCTTTTCAGCTTGGAGCCAATAAGATCTGTGGCTCTGACCTGGGCATCCTTCGACTCCAGGGCAGGTCCATTTCCAGTGATCCAACTCTTGGCAGAGCTGCCAGGGCTCTTCACAAGCTGACTTCTGCTGAAGCCCAGGCTTACCACATTGAAAGCCACTGCAGTGGACTGGCCTGTTGGGTCTCCTTGAGGGCAGATCACCGTACAGATCAGCCATTAATAGGCCTGCCACCCATTGCTTCTGATGCCTAGCTTTCTTTTCCTCCTGGTTTGTGTTAAAGCAGACCAGAGGATGCAAGTCAAGGGAGTGCCCAAGTCCCATCTCTAATCTTCGGTGGCCTGAACTACAAGTCTATAGTCACAGGCATGTTCTGTAGTAGTTTTTCTAAGGTAGACAATGCCCATGAGGAAAATTATATTCTCACTTTAAAACTTTCTTTCCCTTTGGTCTGAAAGGGAGGTTTTTTCTACTTACTGTATACTTCGCTGATGGCGAAGTGAATCTAGCTATGAGATTATTATTTGAGTTCTTATTTTGGCTATGTTATTGCAGAAAAATGTTAGCCATCTCTTTTATAAGGTCTAAAGATTAAATTGTGCGTCCTACAGAATCCTTCATAATAGAATTAGTTTCCTACCTTGAAGAGAATAGAGAAATGAAAGAACAAGTTGGGCTTAGAATAGAGAAATGAGGGAGCAAGTCCTAGATCGCTTGCTGACAATAGCAATATCACATGAATACTTAGCAAGCCGTTTCAACCATTAGATAACAACTTAAGAAAACATTTACCAGAAGGTCCAATGCCTTCTATAACTTTTAAGAATCATGTATTTGAAAACACCTCTTAAATATCTAACATGGTGTAGTTTGTTTAGCCAGTAAACTTAAGCACAACCATATAAAATGTTTTTAGTTTCTTTCTACCAACAAGTCTAAAACATATTATACACAGATTCAGGTCACACAAATTAAAATGTATCTTTGATTGATTTTAGCAGCTTAAATTTATGGACAATCTTATCTATAAGCCATTTAAAATAAAACTCTTAATAAAATTTCCCCATGTGGACATACAATATGTACACACATATAATATAGCATAATAGACCAATATATCAATTTTAATAATAGCTTTTAAAATCTTTAACTCTTTTTGTAGATTGCCAATTGATTTGAATTGCTTTTTGTTTTTAGTAACCTCAGTTAACCATACTTTCTCTCAGTTGGTACTGTTAATACATTATTGGCTTCATCTGTTTACAGAGCCATCCCAAAGTACTGAATACAATAAAAGTGGCTGGAAAAAGTCCATAGGAACCTATAGGAGGACAGCTAAACACAGAACCAACAACGCTTTAGTTTTATGAGCAGCAGATCATATATAACTGTGGATGACAAAAGACTTTAAGTCGCCATGTTTAAAATTATAAACTCATCAACCAAGAAGAGGCACTTGCTTACTTCACAGTATTTTTGAAAGCACCTGTAGGATTTTACAAGTATTTAATCCTTTAAGCCTCTGGGGCTTTCTCATTAAGATAACTATCATGTCTAGAAACACAAGATCATTAGACTTTTTAATTCTCAAACATTTGTATTAATAGCATTTTCCATTATAGAAACTTAAAGTCTGGTACCACATCACATCTTGACAGTCCTTCTAATATCATCCAAATAGACTGATTAGTTGGTGTCTCTATAAGATGAGAGACATAGGTCCTTCGATTTTTTCAGTTGGGCCCAAACTGGAAAAACCAAAGTCCAGGATTTACTGGAAATTTTAGAGTCCAGATTGTTTGAAACTTTGATTTTTTGAATGCCTGTCAAGAATGCCAAGAAGGCTCAAAATCCAAAATATCTGGTTGAAATAAGATTTCTTAAAATCATGACATAACATAGACCAAATTTGATCATTGTTACAAGGTGATTATTCAAATTTTTGAAAAAGCACATATTTAAATAACCCATAGCTCTTAATAAAAATTCAGCTGTTTTTGAACAATTAGAATTTAACAGACATCAAGAGAACATAATAGATTACTTTAACACATTGCTTTAACAGAGCATCAGAGTTTAATTCTATGTCAAAGAGAAATTGAGCTTCCTGTGATCTTTTGCTGTGAGGTTTCCTTCCTTTACCTTCTTTCATATTGGTGACCATGTTTCTGTGTTTCTGTGTGTAAGACATCTTTAAGCATCTTTTGCAGGGCAGGATGAGTGGCAACAAATTCTTTCAGTTTCTGTTTGCTATGAAAAGTCTTAATTTCACCTTCATTCACAAATGAGAGCTTTGCAGGATATAGTATTCTGGGCTGGCAGTTTTTCTCTCTTAGTACCTGGGCTATGTCTCGCCATTCCCTTCTAGCTTGTAGGGTTTCTGATGAGAAGTCTGCTGTGAGTCTAATTGGAGATCCTCTAAGAGTGATCTGACATTTCTCTCTTGCACCTTTTAGGATCTTTTCTTTATGTTTCACTGTGGTGAGTTTGATTACAACATGTTGTGGTGAGGATCTCTTTTGGTCATGTTTATTAGGGGTTCTATAAGCTTCCTGTACTAAGATGCCTCTGTCCTTCTCCAAACCTGGGAAATTTTCTGCTAGTATCTCACTGAAAATGCCTTCTAATCCTTTCTCCCTCTCCATGCCTTCAGGAACTCCTAGAACCCGAATGTTGGGTTTTTTAATAGTATCCTGTAGATTCCCGACAATATTTTTTAGATTTCTAATTTCTTCTTTTCTTTGGTTTGCCTGTTTCCTTTCCTGTTCTCTGTCTTCTAAGTCTGATATTCTCTCTTCTGCTTCGCCCATTCTGTTTTTAAGGCTCTCTAATGTGTTTGTCATTTGATCTATTGAACTCTTCATTTCATTATGATTTCTAGTCACTATCAGAGTTTCTTGTTCCACTAGTTGTTTCATTTCATTTTGATTCCTCCTTAATATTTCACTTTCACGAGAGAGATTTTCTATCTTGTCCATGAAGGATTTCTGTAGTTCAAGAATTTGTTTTTGAGAACTTCTTAATGTTCTTATCAATTTTTTGAGATCCGCTTCTTGCATTTCTTCGATCTCATCATCTTCATAATCTTGAATTGGGGTGTCTTTTTCATTTGGGGGCGTCATAGTTTCTTCCTTGTTCTTGTTAGCTTGGTTTTTGCGTTTGTTGTTTGGCATGTTGGAGATATTTGGTTTCTTCACTGTGGTGTTTTTTCTTGTTACACTATGGCTCTATATTAAGTGGACTGTCTGCTTTCAGTGGAGCCTTAGAGGCTTGAGATGAGTGTGGCCTGAGAGCTGTGTTTGGTTCCTCAGGGTTGAGGGTGTGTCAAAGATGACACTCCCAGGTTAGGTTTGGTAAATCTCTCTTTCTTTTTTTGATTTAAAAGGGAAGTAATTCCGCACAGCTGAACGTAATTGGAGGTAGTTAGCAGGCAAATGATATACCCACAGGAGCCAGAGATCAGAAGCTCTTTCCCAAGGGCCACACAGGGAATCTCTGCTGCCCTCAGTGTGGGCTCCAATTCTCCTGCAGTCTCCCACTGGGTTGCCAAGTTAGATGCTAATCTCCTGTTATTTCACCCCTCCCCACAGAGTCAGGTTTTTCTGCTAGGCTCAGGGCTGGTGCAGACCTGAGGTCGCCCTGCTTATGACGTATGTCCAAAATGGCGCCTGCTCTGTCTTGCTCGCCTTTGAGAGGTGAGCGGAGAGAGAGAAACTTGTGTCCGTATCAGTCACTTTTTTTATTTTTTTTTCTCTCTCTTCTAGTTAGCCTGGTGAACTTTTCCCCACGGAGTTTCAAGCCTCGTTCCCTCTAGCCTCCTCTTTCCGCTTGCCTGCTGGTATCTCGGGCTATGGAGGTTAGGCTCACCTCGCGTTCCAGCGCTGGTGCGTTGAGTCTGCCGCTGGTGTCCCGAACTTGGGCTCCCACGCTCTCCACGCAGGTCCACTGTGAATCACTAGTTCCGGAAGAGTTTCCTCTGCTGTTTCATCCCCTACTCTTCCTTGACCCTGCAGTATCTCCACTTATATTAAACTTTCTTTCCCCCCGGACTAAGTGTGCTTCCTGCCTATTCCGCCATCTTGCCGCCTCCGAGAACTCCTAATTTCTTATGAACTTAGCAGGGCCCAGCTGAGCCCATTAGAGGCCAGAGCTTTCAGCCAAGTTATCAACATCATCCAGGCTAGCAGAATCCAGTGATTCCTTCCTTTATAATTCTTTAAAGACTTGTCAAATTTAAGGGACTCTGCACTCTGGTCTGTAATCCTCAGTCTAAAGTAATAATTTTATAATTACATTTTAAAAAGTTGCCCAGTCCTTGCTCTTTTTTTAATTTGAAGAGCTTCTTGAAGGAATAGAGATTTCAAGTGACTGGCATTTGATGACCTGAATATAACCTTTTCCTTTAATGCCATAACGATAAGAAAGTTAATCAGAAGAAAAGAAATAAATATTTTATGGGGATAAAGATCAAATCTTAGGAGGGAGATGCTAGGGAGTCAGTGAAGTTTATTGATGAATGAAATAGTTTTATATTCACAATCAGACTTTTCTTGATTTCCTCTTCAGAAACTGGGGATAGTTTCCCAAAGAATGGCAGGCTCTTGTTGGCATTCTAAGAAAAGAGTAGTTGAAACAATTACGGTTGGATTGGTACTTTCTCCCTCATTTTACAGTTGAGATTTATGAGATTAGGAGCTGGCACAAAACCATGTCACAACAGGAAAAAGCTGAGGGGAGAAGTGAGGGTATCTGAGACCAGGGTCCCTTCTCTTAACCACAAGGCCATAATCCCTGCACAGCTGGCTTTTCCTGGGACTGAACTGGGACTTCCCACACCTCAACATATTCCACTTCCAAGGTGACATTTATGACTGTTGCAGAATCACATCATAGAAACATGGTTCTTCCCTCTCTTACTCCTGCCTGGGGCCAGGACGCCACAGGGAAAATGATTGAGATTTCAGTGTTCACACCTGATCAATCGGCATGGCCATTCTTGCACCAGGTGGGGACAGGAATCCAGCAAAAACAGGTAGAATTTGGCAAAACAAGTAGGGAAGCCTCACTAATTCGAATTGGTTCGGAACATGTCCTTGTTTGGAAAAGAGTGGAACCGGAGCTTCGCCTTTTCCTTATCTAAGTCAGAAAAGCAGAGACTTGGAAACAGATGAAGGGTGGAACGACATTGCAGCAGAGATTGCGGACTTTGGGAAAGAACTAGGTGTTTGAAGCATTTCAAGCAGGTGTCTGTTCATCCCAAGAGGACAACACCTGGGGACTAAGACTGCTGTTGCCTGTGGCTCTGCCTCAGAGGGGTTGTGTGACCTTGGGGAAATTCAGTAACTTCCCTATCTGTCAGATGAGACTGTGAAGATTAAATCACTTCCCTTAGAGAGTCAGAAGTCGCATTTGATTTTTGTCCTAAGTGAGGGAGTGTTTATCTCCATTTGACAGGTGAGAAAGCAGAGTCTCACAGATTCCTTGTTGAAGGTCACCTGCCTCATCCTTCTAGACTGAATTTAAGGATTCATGACCCAGAAAGTTCTGAGGCTCAAGGAATCATGCAGCCAGGAAACAAAGAGCAGAGCATGCCTCCTACCCTTGATTTTGTTTCCTGGCCTGTGCTGGCCCATTGACTCTGTCTATCAGAAATTTAGCTGCTGGTTTGTGGAATAATTGAGAAAACAAGACAACAGCAAAACCCCACAGTCAAAGCAGCCTTTTTGTGCGACAAGTTCCTGCAGAACCAATAAGGCAATTGATTTCAGTAGTTCTGGTCAAATAGGAAGCCTTTGTTCTCTTTGTGTTATGTTTGGAAGCACAAGGAAGTAAAGATTGAAGCTGGGTAGGCAGTGAACATTGCTGGTTCCTTGGTGTTTGCCAAAGTTTTCTCCTGTGTGGGAAAGAGGGAAGACCTAGGCTAGAAAGAATCCATGGCATGCTTACTGTGTGACTCATCCTGTGGGTGTGGGGTGCACCTGCTACTGTGCACCTGCATCCTGGATGGGCATAGTAAGAGGTGATCACACCGAGGGCCTCAGGGAGACTGACCAAGCCATGAAATGAATTGGCGGATTGTGGCCTGCCACTGCCATGCTTTGGGAAACGTGGGCCATCAGCGTGCTGGCTGTCTGGCCGGATCCCAGTTTTTCAACCATGGAATACCCAAGGGCACAGTCCTCACTCTGGTATTGAGCACAGCTGGGTTTTAGTCGGATGGAAATGGCCAAATTTCTTCACACCATGCCACAAACTCATCTCACAGAAACTTTCTGGGGTTAGCAGTGGTGGCTGCAAGAAACCAGGAACCGATTTTCATTTATTCACAATATTCTAGTTCAAGTTCTGAAGAGCTGCCAATGATTCATCATTTTTCCAAAGACAAGGTCTGATGTGGTTAGTCATTGATTCCTCAGCAAGCCTTGAAGTCAGAGGTTAGCAGTTCAGGGGCCCAACTTCCAAAGTGTCTGCACAATGCCACACTTGCTGTGCAATCTTCTTTAAACTTCAGAAAGAATCCTAGATGGCAGGCATGGGTATCCCTTTGGACAGAGGGGTAAACTCTGGAGGGCAGAGGTTAGTGAATCTCCCCAATCCACATGATAGTCAGTGGTAGAATGAGATTTGAATTATGTTTGTCTGATTCAAAGTTCCTGCAAGAAAACGTAGTTTTGCCAACAATAGTATGAATTGGTTGTGAGATCTTTGTATACCTAAGGTTAAGGATATGGAATTGTGGCATGCTCTTGTGCTTTGTTTAAAGACATAGATCATGTGCTTTATTGTTATTTTAAAAAAGTTCTCAGGAACTTTCTCATCTGTTTAATGGCTGTAGCTCTGAAATAGCCTGTGAGACACAGCAGAGAATAGAGGTAATAGAGATGTAACAGTGGGATAGAATTATATGATTTATACATAGATTACTTCTCCCCAGTTAAAGAAGACCAGCCAAGATGAGGGAATAGAGCCATGTGATGGACAGAGATGGGTTTGACAGTAAGTTGTCAGGGTGAGGCTATAACACCAAAGACTTAACTTAGATGGCCACCTCAGACTTCCATTTACTCTTGAAACCATTTGGGTTAGATCAGCCCAGCATTCTCCAGAGTGCAATAAGCAAGGTGCTTTGATTTTTCCATTATGAGACAGCTTCTTATACAGGTAAAAACATGGCTCTCAGCTAGCTATAACAATGAACAGATGGTAAATATTTTGTTTAACTCATTAGTGAGGAAACAGCTAAGGATGTTACAATCAGTTCAAAGGAGAAGCCAAACAAATCTACAAAGTTATATGGATAAATGGATGTTGAAATTGATGTGCAAATGGGAAAAAAGTTACTTTTCCCTCGGTGAGGGAGTGAAGTCAATGGAACTTCTATAGGATAGGACAGAATTTGCATTTGGCACTGTTATAAGTTATCTACAAGTTACAGAGTTGTAAAATGCTTCCAGGGCAATGAATCAGATAAGGAAGACTGTCTAGATGTAGATAACGCATTGTTTTTAATGAAGCACAAAATTTCCCCTATAATTCCTTTGCTAAGAAATGATAAAGTATTTGGCTACAGAATTCTAAAGATAATAGGATAAAGCTCATTCCAGAAGAAAGGCTGTCTGTTTGTCTGACTTGCATGTTGAGCGAGACTTGGTGATCACTGGGGACTGGATTTCCAAGCTGGCTGTTCACTTTGGAACCTCATTCAGTGAGCAGATGATTTAGTGTCTTTGTGCCTCGTTTTTTCACTCTAAAAATGGAATACTACAGTGATTTCCCTCACAGGGTTTGTGGAAGATTAACTGAGGAAAATCATGAATTGTGCTTGCCATTGTGCCTGGCACAATATCTATCAATGATTGGTGTTTTAATTTGTGAATCTTTCCTTATGCTTTTGATTTCTCCTGTCTCTTATGTCTTTCTTCCCTTTCTCTTTTATTGTTCATCTAACTGAAGTGATACAGAAGAGGAGAACTATTTATGGTGTTGGAGAAAAGTACAGATAGGGCCTATATTTCCAGTTACTGATTTTAAAATTTATTACCTAAGTTGTTATGTATTCCTTTCTGTTTAAAAAATTACGCACCCCACTCCCTGTATTTGCTTTCTTTCTTGTGTTTGAATAATTCTCATCACCTGTCTTAGACTGGCTAATCCTGAATGTAAGTCTTTGCAAGTGGCCTGTTTTCTCAGTTCTACAGTTCATGTTCTGAAAAAACAGACTGGTGGAGTGAGAAAGACCCTTGGAGGTCTTCCCAATGTTGCTGGAGATGGGACACCAAGGCCCAGAGGTGCCTGGTTGGAGTTAGAAGTCAGAACTTGGGCTGGCGCCGCAGCTCACTTGGCTAATCCTCCGCCTGCGGTGCTGTCACTCCGGGTTCTAGTCCCAGTCCAGGCACCGGATTCTGTCCCGGTTGCTTTTCTTCCAGTCCAGCTCTCTGCTGTGGCCTGGGAGTACAGTGGAGGATGGCCCAAGTGCTTGGGCCCTGCACCCGCATGGGAGACCAGGAGGAAGTGCCTGGCTCCTGACTTCGGATTGGTGTAGCTCTGGCCATAGCGGCCATTTGGGGGTTGAACCAACGGAAAAGAAAGACCTTTCTCTCTGTCTCTCCCTCTCTCACTGTCTAACTCTGCCTGTCCAAAAAAAAAAAAAAGTCAGAACTTGTTGGTGAGTGTGTCCATTTGTCTCCTTAGACCCTTGGCACCATGACCAAGGGCCAGAGAGTCCATGTGCCCCTAGGAGCAATGTGTGCCCACCACCAGAGAACACTGACCATACAGCCCTGCCCAGAGGTGTTGGTCCCAGTCTGCCTTCAGAAAGTTTGTGTTTTCCCTTTGGATTGAGCCGAGGGGCAATTTCTTCAGTCCCAGAGGAAGGCTGGTGTGTGTGTGTCTACGTGAATTGACCTCATCAGTTCCAGTGTCAATTCTGGTGTATGGAGATACTTCCGGGAAGCTCAGGAGAAGCCTGCATTCTGTGGGGGGAGGAGCAGGTACCTGAACAAGGAAGGGTTTGCTCAAATGAGCCAGGTTGTGAAGCAGCTTTACCTTTGGGCAAAGCTCAAATATAAGAGAACAAAAACATTCCTGTGAATGAGTATGATGACTGGAGTGATGCCTTGGACACAGCTCTTCTTGACTCCTCAAGTCCACTCCTATCACCCAGCCTTGCTTTTGGCAGGAAAACCAACTGGTAAACTCTTCCACCATAATGGGAAAAAAATCTAACTACAGACAATGAAGATGCTTTGAGAAATCTATTGCCTTAGGTATCTAGCCCAGACTCTGGCCCTATAGCTGCCTTGTAGGTTCCCTAGATAAAGTGATCATGGACCATCAACTAGCCCTACTGGCAGGACAAGGTGGAATATGCACCATGACTAATAAAGCCTGCAGCACTTACATTAACAGCAGTGGGCTAAAGGAAAAAGATGGCAAAAAAGTTTATGATCAAACCAATGGTTCCATGGTTTTGATAGGAAGCCCTTCAGCTTCCACCATCTGGGAAGCAGTAAAAAGTTCTCTCCTTTATCTGATGTGGTTCTTATCCTTGTTCCCTTTTGGCCTCAGAATATTCATCCTGTCAAACTTGTCTTTTCCAGAATTCAGGAGTTTAATGCAAAATGATGGTCACACAGGGATTCCAGTCATTGCCAAGGACTGATGGCAAACCTGTAGGCCCTCAAATGAAATCTCTGGATCAGTTAGAAAGGTATTTTCATCCCCTGGCTAGACAATATGAAGAGTTACAGAAGATGGACCTTCCTCCCTTGACCTCCCATAAAGATTAAGAGATGGAAATCTCTCATAGAGGAAGTGAAATAGGCAGCGAGGAGTGAGTGAAGTACTGAGGACTGCCAGCCACTGTGCCACAGCCCTGTGTGTACCACTCACACCCCACACCCTTCTGTGCAGATGCAGCTGCTGGGATTGTGCCAGCTAGAAATAGCCAACATGGCTGCCAGCTGGGTGCTCCCAATGATGAGATTATCACAGTCAGCACACCCACTCCCATCATGCACCTGAACCTCCTGCCAATCATGCACCCGATGCCATGACACTTTCGAGATGCTGCCACGTGCACTGCTGCCCCACGTGCCCCTGATGCCATGATGCTTCCTAAATTTCCAAAAAAAGGACATGAAAATTGATGGTACTCAAGCTTTGCCCCAAACTCTGCCTTTGAATATTCAATTAAGCCATACCCCAGGCACCATCTCCAGTTTTGTTAAGGGCAGCACTCTTTCACTCACATTCTTTTTTTTTTTTTTATATCAACGTTTTATTGAAAAAAGTACACAAAACCCACTTATGTACAAAATGTCAGGTGAATGTAGCCAGCAACCCTTCCTACACCTTCTTTTATCTTAGGAAAGCTTGACTTCTTTGGAGTAATGTCTTGCTCATGCCCACAGCACTGTCTCAGTTAACTTGGTTCCTTTTCCTCCAGGCTCAAAATAAAATCAAACTCTTCTTGTGTCAGTCTCTGGCAGGTGAAGAGAGCCATGTTTTTTAAAGGGGCCACCAATGGCTTTGTGAGCCAGGTGCTAGGTTTTGGACTCAGCCAGGGGTATGAAACGCTTCACCATGTGGACAAACTGTACATCCACCATGGACCATTTGGGGTTGTCTTCTTTGCTGGATGGTTCATAACGGGGATTTTCCTTCACATTCTGTCAGAGATGTCCACCCTCTCTCTGGTGTGTGTACTTCCCCTTGGCCTTTAAATAAAGCTTGCTTCTCTGCCCACTTTTCCCTATGCATCTGCTCCTTGAATTCTTTCTTGCATGGAGATAAGAATCTGGATCCAGACTAGCCAGGGGCCCCTCCTAAAACAATCTGTGATTCTCAGATGATGAAACTTCTTTTCCCCCTTTACAACAGTAGGGATTAGATCTCTGAGGTTAACCTGTGTGGTATTAGGCTTATTGGAACCCCTAGGAGAACAGAGATCTGCACAGGATGCCTGGTCTCTGGGGAATATTTCTTTTTGCTATCATGTCACCTCGAGTAAAATTGCTTGTTTGAGGTCTTGGTTGAAGATGAACTTTCCCTGTCCATTTTTCACAGGCAGTACATAAACGAGGAATGAACAGGTTGATTGTTAATAGGTGTAACAAGGTCCACTCTTGGGCATGGGCCTTGTGGTGCAGCAGGTTAAGCTGCAGGCATCCCACAGTGCCTGGAATCAGGTCCCACTTCTGCTTCTGCTCTGGCTTCCTGCTAATGTGCACCCTGGGAGGCAGCAGATGATGGCTTAAGTGTTTGGGTTCCTGACACCCTCATGGGAGACCCAGATGGAGTTTCTTGCTCCTGGCTTCAGCCTGGCCCAGCCTTGGCTGTTGTGGGCATTTGAAAGTGAATCAGCGGATGGAAATCTTCCTCTCTCTCTCTCTCACTCTCTCTCTCCCCCTCTGTGTTTCAAATAATAAAAAAAAGTCAATAAAAAAAGAAAATCTACTCTTTGTCAAACTGAGAGACATGGATTTTGGGAAAAAATCTTTGGATTTGAATGCAGCTCTGTCTTAGCTAAGTGGTAACCTTTATGTAATGGAGATAATGAAACCTGGATTCCTAACTCACAAAGTCATAAGCAAGAGATGGTAACCGTGCAAACATCCTTAAGCAGCCTATGTGAAACATGGGTCTCAGACAGGAACAAACAGAGAAGTCCGTTGGTGGGACAAAGATCTGAAGAGTTGGGATCCCAAGCAGTTCTGCGTCCTTGCCTCAGACCAGGTGCACCTCATTGCCCCTAAAACCAAGGGTAATGACTGGCAGAAGATAGGGCTGGCATCTGGTGGGGCAGGTCTTGCTGAGAAAGCTTGGAAGGCATGCTGAGGTACTGTGTGGGCTTCCGAGAAGAGGACAAGACCTGAGTGGGCTGTCTCACAGGTTATTGCCTCAGGCTTTGGAGCAGAGAGGTGTCAGGGTAGCTGACATCCCTCATGCGTAAAGCCTGGACATTTGCTTGTGAAATCAGGGACTGAAGTGACAAGAGGCGTCACTGGGATCTCTGACTCCCTTGCCTGGCTCCTTCTTCATTGCCTCCTCTAGGTGCACAGCCCTTAAACTGCCCTCAAGTTCCCCCTCCGCACTCCCAGGGAGCTCTGCTGCAGGCTGCTTTTTCCCTGGGGACCAGCGAGGCAAGGTCTGGGTGTGGAGGTGGTGAGTCTCCTTACTTTGCCTGTGGACAGGGAGAGAAGGCGTCCGAGGGCTGAGCCCCGGGTGGTCCAGCATTCAGAAGTCAAGGAGATGAGGAGAGGCCTTCTGCTTCTGCCAGATTATTTCTTCAGAATGAGTTCTGGTTAAAGGACATGAACGATATGGTTGTAAATGAATGCGTGGGTCAGTGTCTGGCCAGCTTCACCATCGTTGGATGTTAGCATTCCATGTTGTTGTTCTTGTTGTTCCTTTAGAATATGTAAATCATCATCCACTGACTGCTTTCATTTACATTTCTTTGATTTCTAGTGAAAATTAACATTTTCCGACTTTGTTTGTCTACTAATTGTATTTCCCGAATGGGAATGGTCCTGTCTTTTACTTACTCATCTTTTGGAACCCTAACATTTATTTTACAAATTTGAATTAGCTGTGTATGATAGATCTTGAATCTTTATAATGTTTGATAGAAATATTTTCCCTCTTTAAAAAAATTGTTAGTAATGCTAATTTTTACAGTATAATTATTTCAGTGACTTCAAAGCTGAGAGTTAAAATTCCCACAGGATCTGACAAATACTTTCTGCAAGTTCTTCCATAATTAAATTTTATATTTAAATCTTTAATCAACCAAAGTTTATTTTGTATTTTATTTTTAATAAGCTTTTCTATTGTAAAATAAATGTTTATTATTGAAAAATAGGAAAATAAAGAAGAACAAAAAGGAACATGAATAGAGCTGTAATTTCACATGAAAGATAACTACTGTTGACATTTTCATGTGACTAACTCCAAATCATTTCTACTGTGTATATTTGTTTTAAAATACAGCCATGAACACACTGTACAAACTCATTAATTGCCTGTGTATTAACTTATTAATAAGTGACATATTTTAGTGACGTTAAATATGTTTTTAAAATGTTATTTTAGTTATAGAGTACCGCATTCTTTAGATGTACCATAATTGATTTAAATACCTATTACTTTTTTATTAACTTCAATATATCTAAAATAGCACTATTATAAACACTGCTGCTATAAACATAGGCATAAATCTTGGCCTGCATTTCTGATTATTTCCTTTGTATAAATTCCTTAAAATAGAATTGCTGAGGCAAAGTTTTGTGACTATGTATCTACCTATTTCTGTACATATTCAGTTTTATATCATCTTAAGTATATTTATTTTTCACTTTATTTGCAAGAGAGAGAGAGATCTCTTCTATCTGCTGGTTAATTCCCCAAATGCCCACAAAAGGCAGGGCTGGACCAGGTTAAAGCCAGGAGCCCAGATCCCCATCCAAGCGTCCTATAGTGGGGGGTCAGGGACTCAAGTTCTTGAGCCATCACCTGCTACTTCCCAGGGTGTGCATTAGCAGGAAGATGGATTAGAGAAGCTAGGACTTGAACTAGGTACCCTGATGTGGGGTGCCAGCCTCCCAAGTTGGGATTGAACTGCTGTACCACATGCCTTTTCCCATGTATATTGTTCATCAACAGGGAATAGGTGTGTTTTCTTCTTCTGCCTCAGCCTTCACCCCTGTTAACATGAGCTATTACCAATTTCATAAAAATTTCATGCTAAATTAATAAGCCAAAATGATAAATGCATATTTTAATTTTTTACCAGTGAGTTAAAGTTGAATAAATCACCATCTTCATTTTATTGCATATTTTCTTTCTTTCTGAATTACCTATTCATGACATTTATATCTTTTATATACATGCTTATGTTTCCATATTTTAATACATTTTAAATAATTTTATGTATTTATTTGAAAGGCAGAGAGACAGAGAGAGAAACAGAGGGGAAAAGAGATAGAGAGAGAGAGAGAGAGAGAGATCTCCCATTCTCTGGTTCACTCCCCAAATATCTGCATCTGCTGGGACTGAGCCAGGCTGAAGCTTGGGGGGTGAGAGAGACCCAACCCAACCACTTGCTATCACCTGCTGCCTCCTACCTGTAATCTTAACCACCTGTCTTGTCATACATTTTTAGCTGAGGTGCTCATTTAAAAAATTTTAGTGCTTTCAAGTACTTAGCTATAATGAATATCTATGAATCCCATCTGCTTCTCAGCTCCAGCAAATACTAATATTTTGCTATAGATGCATCCTATTGTGAACATGCTGAATACCTGTACAACAGCAGACTTCTTCCAAAACCTCATTCCTCTTCCCTTCCTCACAGGTAATCCCATCCTGACTTTGGCATCTATCGTTCTTATTCATGTTGTATATGTTTGCAGCATAGGTAAGTAGCTAAAAATATATATACCGTTGTTTTGTATGTTTTAAACCTTTTATACTCTACATATTTATCCACAATTTGTTTTTTCACTCAGCATGTTTTTGAGATTGACCTCTGTTGACAAAATTGCTATAAATAGTTGCACTGTATATATCATAATTTACTCACAGGGTTGATGGATACTTGTTTATTTTTATCTTATTTTTTTGGTGTCACATTGTTTACTTGGACATTGAATTATCCATAAGAACTTCTAGAATTTACTCCAGAAATGAATTTGCTTGATAGTAAAATAGAAGTCCCTTTGGTATTACTAGATGTTGACAATTTATTCTTCAAAATGGTTGCATCAATAGTGTTCCTCCAGTTTGTCCACATCATTGCCATCACTTGAGAGTGTCATATTATTTCATTTTCAGCAGTTTGATGGATATAAAGTGACATTTCATTGTTTTAATTTTCATCTGTCTGATTACTAGTGAAGTTGAATATCTTTATATATGTGTCATTGGCCATTTAAATTTCCTTTGCCATAAATTGCTTGTTCATATATTTTACTCATGGTTCCATTAGTTCATTAGTGTTTTTATTACTGATTTTAATTCTTTGAAGCTATTTGCATTGCAAATATCCTCTCCCAGTTTGTCTTTGGTTTTTTTTGCACAGTGCCTGTGGTGTCTTTCGTTAACTAGAATTGTAAATTTTCAGGTAGTCAGATTTATAGTCTTTTCTTCAGGCATATCTTTAGTGTCTTCATTTCTTCCATGTTTCTTTTAAGACTCATACATATAAAATTCATAAATAAAAAACCAATTCTTTTTTAAAAGATATTCTGTGGTTGTAATCTTCTAGCATTTCTAGAATTTATCCTTACTGATCACTGCTGCCACTGTTTTACCATCTGCATTCTACAAGCTCAGTTAACAACGACTTTTCTGCCTATATTCATTGGGCCTCACGGAGTATGTGGTCCACAAAAATTAGAAAATACCTGATATGCATAAGCCACTTCTGCCTTTTAGGTCCTTAGTAGATGAGCCAATTGACTGTGTTATTTTCTTCATTCACATACCTATATTTTCATCTATTCACTTATGAGCAACTATATTTGAAAAATGTACTCTGTTTTTGAACCTGTTCTAATCTTTTCAAACCAGTTTTGCTGAAATTCATGCTGCACATGTTTACTGCCCTAACACTGAATTCATGTGTGTGCCTGTATGGTATTTTTCTCAGGTTTATAGATGAGGATGATATTTTATTTCTTAGAGCAAATTGGGGATTAGATCTTGTTTTTCCATGATTTGGACGTGGTTACATAATATGGAAGGAAATCTGTTTTTGGAATATGTAGAAATATTGTTCAGTAAATTTGTGTGGGTCATAATATTCCTTCAGTGAGTGAGCTATTTTTAATAACTTTCTCAGTTACCCTCCTCTGTATCATTGTTTCCATGTTTTATACATTGTATCTTGCCACCTTTATATTTTTTGTTGTCCATGTGGCTAAATTTATCAAATGGATCATTATAAATTGTACATTACCATCACTTATATTTTAAATACCCTTTATATCAATTTTTTTTTTTGACAGGCAGAGTTAGACAGTGAGAGAGAGAGACAGAGAGAAAGGTTTTCCTTCCGTTGGTTTACTCCCCAAATGGCCATTGTGGCCGGTGCTGTGCCGATTTGAAGCTAGGAGCCAGGTGCTTCCCTTGGTCTCCCATGTGGGTGCAGGGCCCAAGCACTTGGGCCATCCTCCATGCCCTCCCGGGCCACAGTAGAGAGCTGGACTGGAAGAAGAGCAACCAGGACTAGAACCCAGTGCCCATATGGGTGCCAGCACTGCAGGCAGAGGATTAACCAAGTGAGCCACGGCGCTGGTGATATATCTATATATATATATATCACCATCTATGGAAAGCCAGTATGTTAATCTTTGTTTTCTTTTTCACTAGGTTTTTTAAAAGTCCGTATTTACTGTCGTATTTATTATATAATTACTATATAGTCACAGTATAAACATTACAGATAAAGAAAGCAAAATAACAAGTCACCAGAAGTGCCTATGCATAGGTGCAACCACTATTAGTATTAGGTGTACATGGGTAGTTCAAAATGTTCGTGGAAAACTGGAACTATAAGACAATTTTGGTGGAAAAGATTCTTGAAATCCATGCATCGTTTTTTACAATATGCATTTTCCATGAACTTTTTGAAGACCTCTCATGTGTTTTTGAGACTTTCAGTCTACAAGAATTTCAGACTTTTTTAGTTAAGTAAAATATGAGTACATTAAAAATGGAGTTGTATGTTATGGATGATGGTTTTAACTCTTTGAAGTCTAGTTTCTTTTGTATATTTTATAGGTAGTGTTCATAACAACTTTATAGAGTAGAGCCTCATTTTCAGATGAGGAATTTAAGGTTCAGAAAGGTTCAATAAATTTCCTAGACACATCAATGAACAATTCAGTTATAATCCAAACCCTGAACTGTCAGCTGTAGTTTGGGTCATCATTTCACCTACGGCTCCTTTCATTGTCCTCACTGATTTTCTTAACAATTAGTTTTATTTTACATGGTGGGAAAAGCCTTAATTGAGAGTCAGCATACCAGCACCCTATATATGAAAAATCTGTATCATCTAAGTTTCTTTGTCTGCTGTTCCTAGCTTGTTATGGTATAGTATTCATAACCTCTGTGTTATTTTTAAAATTTACATTTTTTTTTGACAGAGTGGACAGTGAGAGAGATACAGGGAGAAAGGTCTTCCTTTACCGTTGGTTCACCCTCCAATGGCCACTGTGGCCGGTGCACCGCGCTGATCCGAAGCCAGGAGCCAGGTGCTTCTCCTGGTCTCCCATGAGGGTGCAGGGCCCAAGGACTTGGGCCATCCTCCACTACCTTCCCGGGCCACAGCAGAGAGCTCTCCTGGAAGAGGGGCAATAGGGACAGAATCCGGTGCCCTGACTGGGACTAGAACCCGGTGTGCCGGCGCTGAAGGCGGAGGATTAGCCTATTGAGCCATGGCGTCGGCCCAAATTTACATTTTTTTTTTAAACTATTTTTTTTTTTTTGACAGGCAGAGTGGACAGTGAGAGAGAGACAGAGAGAAAGGTCTTCCTTTTGCCGTTGGTTCACCCTCCAATGGCCGCCGCGGTAGCGCGCTGCGGCCGGCGCACCGCGCTGTTCCGATGGCAGGAGCCAGGTGCTTATCCTGGTCTCCCCTGGGGTGCAGAGCCCAAACACTTGGGCCATCCTCCACTGCAGTCCCTGGCCACAGCAGAGAGCTGGCCTGGAAGAGGGGCAACCGGGACAGGATCGGTGCCCCAACCGGGACTAGAACCCGGTGTGCCGGCGCCGCAAGGCGGAGGATTAGCCTGTTGAGCCACGGCGCCGGCCTAAATTTACATTTTTGTCACATCTTCATGTCCTCTAAATTTTTGTCTAGCTAAATGTGTATTTATTTTTATTGTTACCTAATTTTTTCACTTAGCCTCCAAGTGAGTTGAAACCTCTCAATAAAGTTTATTTGTTCTATTTCTCTTTGCATTTCTAACTCCACTAATCTCAGAGCTGATTTTTAAATCTGTCATTATAATCAGGCGCTTCTTTGCACCCTCTTCCCACCACTGGGGCTTCGGAATCTCCTTTATATGATATCAACTTTACCAATTTTTTTTGTTTTGTGTCTTTGATAAAACATTATAGCATTTCTGCATCTTTTTGTTACAGATACCCATTTTTAAGCAACAAACATACTATAAGGCCTTATGTTTTAATACAAAACAAGAATGAATCTCTTGAGAAAGGAATGGATTCAGTTCGTGGCGTCTTTGGGATGCAGCTAGTGTTGTGAAATGAGCTGGACTCACCTGCAGCTGTGAACTTTCCACAAGCTTCTGAATTTGGCTGTCAGGAGCTACCAGTTTCCCCATCTGTAACATTGTATTAATCAGCACAACAGCCTCATTGAGTTACGTGCAGATGAAGCAAGATCAAGCACACTCAGGAACAGAAGTATATGAAAACGAGTTAAACCCGCTCATTGTAAAACGTAACTGTCATTGCCTTTTTTTTTTTTTTTTAAGACATCACCTATGGAACTCTCATTCAAAGCAAGTGTCTTGGCAATAACATATAAAGTTGGTGACAAAAGGATCAATGCTCCAAATGGGGGAAATTGTGCCTATGCTTTTCTTTAAACAGACCTTAAATCTCCCATTGAGATAATAAGAATCACTTACAATACGAAGTGCTGGGAAGTAGGCTTCAGTTCAGCTTCTCGCTCTCCACCTCTGGCTGCACTGCACAGTGTCCCAGCTTGGCTTAGACTCAGCCATGCCAGGAAACACTGATTTGCTTTCCACTTAGTGCATTAAGCACCTAGCTGATACTGAGACTTTTTTTGCTTTCATGACTGGTATGGAAACTGCCGTGGCTTTTTTCTTCAGCAGTGGAAAAACTGAAACAGCAACAACAAGAACAAAAAAAACCCAAACCAAGAAATGGTAGATTTCATACTTCCTGGATTGTGTAACTTGCTCATCCAATGAGATCTGAGTCTGGAGAGGCAATCAGATATGAGGACTGATTCTCAGTCCGGCTTCTCTGTGCAGCCCTGGCGCAGCCCTGGCATCAATCACACTGCTAGGAATGCAGCAGAAGCTTAGTCCCTTCTGCTCTTCAGGGTCAAACAGCAGCAGAGCACAAAGCTAAAAAGAGTCTGAGGTTTAAATGAGAGGCTGCTTTTAGCTTTGTATTTAAGGGTCCGGATAACCTTACATCAGACAAGGCTAGATTACCTATAAGTTTATGATCTGATAAACTCCAAAATGATATGATTTCATTTGAGTTGTGTGAACTCCAAATCTCTGTCGGCTTCTACTCATTCATTCAGAGGAATGTGGGTTTCCACTTCTAACCTGATACCTTAGGGCAGTTTGCTTAAATTTCTTTGGCAGCAACCTTGTGGTCTGTTGTTAAACACGATTCCAAGTCCATCCTCGCAGATTCAGTGGGTTTGAGATGGGACCTCAGATTTTAGTTTTTAACATGGACTTCAGACGTATTAGAGAAAACTGAAGGACTAAGTCGTCTGCATTTAGAATCAGACAACCCCGAGATGAATCTTAGGTGTTCCTCTCCCTTGTTACATGGTTTTGCATGGATTACTTGATTTTCCTCAACCTCATCTGAAAAACAGGGGAGAGGAAACATCTATCTTGAAGTGTTGTTGAGGGAATAACTCAAACGCCCTGTATAGCACCCACTTTCCCCACTACTGCTAAACAAATTCTGCCTGGGGTTAGTTTGAAGATGATCTGTGAAATTATTTAGCACACAGACATAATGCTTTTTGCTTATTTTTCCCTGATTGACTTGGCATCTGTTTGTAAAACTTTTACTGTGTATAGGACACTGAAGGGCCCAAAACCTGCTCTGCACTTTCCTAGGGTATAGCATGCCTGCATGGCCCATGTCAGGCTCCTTCAGGGACTAAGTTTCTCATGTGAACAACTTCATCTACCAAGCCTCAGATTCAAGGCTCCTCCTGGGTCAGGAATGCCATGGCCACACCCCTCCCATGTACCAGATTCTACTTTCGTTCAATCTAATCATGTTTATATTATTTTTATCTGAAAGAAAACATACAACAGATTATATTTGATTTTTATACAGAATATGCTGTTGGGACTTTGTATTATATAATTCTCTCCCTGTACACAAAAGGCTTTGTTTTTTTTTTTTTCTCTCTCCTATCCTAATAGCAAGAAACCAATGGATTGCTGATGAATATTCTTCTTTTATATTTAGCCTTGCTTCTAAAGGATTTAAAGCACTTTTTGGAGATACAAATAATTAAGGCAGGCATTGCACACAGTGGTTAAGACATTGCTTGGGACTCCCACACCTCGTATCAGAGTGCCTGGGTTAGAGTCCTGGCTCTTGCATTTCTAATTCAGCTTCCTGCTAATGCATACCCTGGGAGGTAACAAATGATGACTCAAGTACTTAGGTCTTGTGGGGCGGTGCTGTGGCGCAGTGGGTTAAAGCCCTGGCCTGAACCACCTGCATCCTGTATGGGCGCTGGTTCGAGACCCAGCTCTCTGCTATGGCCTGGGAAAGCGGTAGAAGATGGCCCATGTCCTTGGGTCCCTGCATCCACGTGGGAGACCCAGAGAAAGCTCCTGGCTCTTGGCTTCGGATCAGTGCAGCTCCAGCCGTTGTGGCCATCTGGGGAGTGAATCAGTGGATGGAAGACCTCTCTCTATGTCTCTACCTCTCTCTGTAACTCTGTCTTTCAAATAAATAAAATAAATCTCAAAAAAAAAAATTAAAAAAAAAAAGAAGTACTCAGGTCTCTTCCACCGACATGGGAGATCTGGACTAAGTTGCAGTCTCATGGCTTTGGCCTGGCCCAGCCCTGGCAGTTGCAGGCATTTTGGGAGTAAGCCCGTAATGAAGAAATCTCTCTCTCTTTCTTCTCTTTTATCCTCTCTCTGCCTTTCAAATAAAATGAAAATTAAAAAATTTAAATGAAGATGCAAATAACGTAAGACATTTTAGAAATAATTTATAGGAAAAATGAAGATGGAAAAATACAGTGAACTCATAAAATGAAATCATACTTCAAATACACATTGTACCATTCCAGTTATAAGTCAGACATTTGGCTTGAGATTCTATAGCCAAATTGCAGTACCTCTGCAAACAAAATATAAAGGTGAATACCCACAAACCAATTATTGGGAGGATCATCTATTGGGTCTTGAATGGACCTTTAATTTTTCGGTAGCCCAAGACTTTAGATCCTAATCAGCATTAGTGTCCTAAAAAATCTACAGAGGGATTGTGCAGTACCACAGAAAATTATGTGCTTTCTACTTTTCCATCCAAATGCAAATGGACCAAAAAATAAGGAAGCCTCTTGCTGCAGTGGAGATGATGGCTGTGTGGAAGAGCTGGACCAAGGATCAGCCAACCCTGTGGTCCGGTAGCTGTAACCATAGCAACAGCAGTGATGGAAGCTTGACTCCTACCAGCAACAACACCTTTAAGAGGCACCAGCAGAGTGAGAAATCTGTCATACCTGTGGACTGGGCTCGTGCTGAGGCAAGTTTATGTAATTTTTAAGCATAATCACTGGGAGAAAATAAACAGCCTTTTTCGTGTTAACCTTGCAAACCCAAATCCACAAAGCAAAGGCAAATGTCCAGCAGTCCAGCCTGGCTGAAACCAGCTGTGAGTCCTTTGCATTGGAACCTATAGCCTGCCTCCGATTTGCTTTTTATTCTCTCTACTTTCTAGTAACAGTGATGTGCAGGACTTTCAATAAGAAAAGCCCAGAGGAGAATTGCTTTTGAAGCCATCACTCTTGTCTGCCTCATTCATTTCAAACAGAGATGCTTCTCAAAGAGATGAAGGCCTGTGTACAAACAACAATGCCCGCTGCCTCCTCTTGCCGTCAGCTGTGATGTGGTGGTTTTGATTCTACAAGAAGCTGCCTTGTTTTCAGGCACTGATTGATAGTGCTTGTGAATGAAGGCGGCGCGAAGAACAAATGAGCAGGGTTCCTGGTAAGGCAAGGCACTTCAAGAGAACGGGCTCGAAGGCACTTAAAGTACAAGGTAAACACACGCCTCCACAAAAGTAAAGAAACCCGAAAGGCATTAAGGCATTGCGCCATTCCTGGTTGATAATTTGTAGTTCTTAAGGATTTCCACTGGTTTGTGCAAACATGTCTAAGCCCCTTGGAGACATCTGACCTGGGCTTTTAGATTTCTTGGTAGAGGGAGAGGAAAGGTAAACCAAAATAGATGTCATCAAGCAGGAAAACTACTTGCAATGAAGAACACAGGGAGTCTGCCTCCAGTTTGAGACAGTGCTGGAAAACAAGGCATTGAAAGAACTAGTAAAGAGGCTTCTCAGCCTAGCAGAGGCAGTTGATTTTATACCAGAAAAACATGGGAAATCCCATAAAGGCTCATTATAAACACCGTGGCCAGTGTTAGGACCTGCTGTGTGTCAGCTTTGAGAGATGATCCTTCTCTTCCCATAAACTCTTGTCTTTCCCTTTTGCCTAATAAATAGAAACAAACCAGTGAAACGCCAAAATGAGAAATGTATCCACATTGATCACTTTTTACAAGAAAACCCTATCAGACTCCCTGCAAGTCAGCATTCTTCATAACCCTTATGGGAACACAGAGCAGGCTGGGAGATGGTGAGGAGTAGAAGGATGGTGAGAGTGAGAGGGGGAGAGAGGGAAACTTATGTGAAGTAGGAATCCTCATCTTAATCAATGGTTCTTTGATGTCAAATTCTCATAAAAGTAACGTCTACCAGCTAGCTGGTGTTCTGGTTAACCAAATTAGGGATAACATCTCAGTTTCATTGGAAAAATGTTAACCAAACCACACATTCTTGTTTGCCCACCCAAAAGCATTCCTGTGTTTGAATTTTTGCGTACAGAGCCCCAGTTTTGACTGGGAGTCTGCATGCCCCTGTCGTGATTCAGGTAAGGGTGATCTTATCCTGAATATCAGGTATCAAACTGACTTTTTAAAAACTAGAAACCAGGGAGGGCAGAATTTGAAGATGGTTTCCATGATCTTCATGGTCTGATGTCACACCTATCAACAGGCAGATTATCTGGGTGACCTTGATTAAGCACAGGGTCATGAGCCCTCTTTGTCCAATGTCAGAGAAAGGAAGTCAGGGAGAAGTACGAGAGGCATTGAGTGTTCTGTTGCTGGCTTTGAATATAGATGCAGTCCTGTCCAAGGATGGAAAATGATCTTGGAGCTGAGAGTGCCCCCTGGTCAACAGCGTTGGGACAAGGGAGACCTCAGTCCCATTTAGCATGGAGTTGCATTGTGCTGATACCCAAATGAGCATGGAAGCAGGTGTTTACTCAAAATTCTAGACAAGATCTCAGCCCAGGTAGCACCTTGAGCAGAAAGCACACAACAAGCCTTCCAGGCCTCCTGGCATAGCACCATGAGAAAATAAATGGATATTCTCTTAAATTGCAGTCTGTGGTTATTTATTACAGAGCAGTCTTGGGGCTGGGGTCTGCCTTGGGCTACAGTCCTGTGGGAGATATGTGACAAGAGCTGTAGCAGCCATTTTATACACACAAGGTAGCAAGCCTAAGGATGGTAGTAGAATGGAAAGAAAGACCTTGTTTGTTCTTCATGATGATTTTGAGCTAAGTTGCCAATTCTAGATTTGCCAGCGTCAACATCTCTTGTCATGTAATACAATTAAATGTCTTTATCGTATAGGTCTCTGTTTAGTTGGGCTTTGTGTTGCTTTATGATACACTACCCTGCTCATTAAAACCTGTAATATGTAGAATGCAGGGACATCAAGGTAGATCCAGTGTGGACACTGAGGATCTTTCGGTACAAGGAAGAAAGAGTCCATAGATGTTTAAGGGTATGAAGACAAGTCGCTCTTGGGTGACATCTAGAACAATTAGACACAACTGAAATTGACATAAATTAGAAGATTTTCATCTAAAGATGTTCTCTGATTCTGCCATTTCTTGAGATTCTCTCCTGGTGCAGAAAAGTTTAGGTGCTGTACTAAGGTCCTTTTTTTTTTTTTTAAGATTGTATTTATTTGAAAGTCAGAGTTACACAGAGAGAGGTCTTCCATCCGCTGGTTCACTCCCCAGTTGGCCAAAATGGCTGGAGCCATTTCCAAAGCCAGAAGCCAGGAGCTTCTTCTGGGTCTCCCACGCAGGTGCAGGGGCCCAAAGACTTGAGCCATCTTCCACTGCTTTCCCAGGCCATAGCAGAGAGCTGGATTGGAAGTGAAGCAGCTGGGTCTCGGACCGGTGCCCATATGGGATGCTGGCACTGCAGGAGGCAGCTCAACCCACTATGCCACAGCGCTGGCCCCTGTACTAAGTTTCTAATCGTATGACCTTTGACCATTCATCCGTGCTTGGTGAGCATCAGTTTACTCACCCACAAAGCGGAGATAACAACGCCTTCTGGCTCTGGCTTTGTGACGATTTGATGGATTGTTCCTGTGAACTAGCCTTGGTTGTGTATGTGAACAACAGGACAGCTCTGCTGTACTGTCAGAGCCTAGCTTGACACCGGGCTCATAGTAGGTGTCCTGCCTTTAAGTGTTTGTTGGATCCATGTGCTGTGCCTGTTTGTCCATATCAGAGGTGTTTTGCATTACCCTGTGAGCTTGAGGACTTGGCTGCTAGCTGACTAATTGCTCTATATAGCACCTACTCCAGATAAAACTTAAAGGGATTTGTTTAATGCTCTTCTTGGCAGTGATGTATTAGATACTGCAGCCTAGATGGAGGATTTAGCTTTTGTTTTCCTTGCATTTCTACTAAATATGCTCTGACAAGGTGTCTGTTTTGATTAGGGACACTGACAATTATTCCTCTCTCATCCCGACTTTCTCTATGATGACGGGTAGGAAGACATTTGTTGGCTTTAACCTATCTCTGTTGGGCAAGATATCTTGGCTACTCTCAACAGGGCTGTGTCCAAGGCAGGCTGGCTCCCTGTGAACGCCCAGGCTGCTGAATCAGTCACACCTGGGCCTTTCAAAGCCTCCCTCTGCCACACAAACAAGGCAATAATTTGCGTTCTTCAGGTTTGCTCCCTGTAACACTCACCCACTTCCCCAACTGCTCACTCACTGCTCCTCATTCCATGGGATCCACTCATGGTCGTGTCCGTTCTTGGTCTCTGTTCATTCAAAACATTGCTTTTTCACTGGTTGACTGACACTCAGCTCTCCCTGGTTTTGGTCTTCTGTTCTCTGTGCCACACTAGACATGAAACTTGCAAAGGCTCCATGGAAACTGATGCATTGGCTTTCGAAAAAGGATTGTTTTAAATCTGCCTTCCACCCGGAGCAGAGAGAATTATTCTGAATTACGATCAGCTGCCCAGGAGCTAGAATGAGTAAGGCTATGAGACTGGACACGTTGCAGCTCTTAGTGGTGTGTAGGGAGTAACAGAGAAGTTGAACATAACATTTAAGTGCCATGGTGAGGCACTGTTGAAAATAAGGTGAGGGGCTGGTGCTGTGGCACAGCAGGTTAACACCCTGGCCTGAGGCACCGGCATCCCTTATGGGTGCCGGTTTGAGACTCGGCTGCTTCACTTCCCATCCAGCTCTCTGCTATGGCCTGGGAAAGCAGTGGAAGATGGCTCAAGTCCTTGGATCCCTGCACCCGCGTGGGAGACCCGGAGGAAGCTCCTGGCTCCTGGCTTTGGATCGGCACAGCTCTGGCTGTTGCGGCCAACTTGGGAGTGAACCATCGAATGGAAGACCTCTCTCTCTCTCTGCCTCTCCTCTCTCTGTGTAATTCTGACTTTCAAATAAATAAATAAGTCTTTAAAAAAAAATAAGATGAAAGAATGTGAAGTCACCCAAGAGAGTGCAGCCAGGAGGAGAAGGAAAGAACACTTTGAGACAGAGTAGGAAGCCCTGGGAGTTAGCCTACAGAGGACAGGCACCTGAGACAGAACATGGGAGTTCCAGACCTGCTTTCTCACTCTTGCTGTGATCCACGATCCCGTGTGCCTCAGTTTCCTCATCTGTCAAGGGGGACCCCAGAACTCTTGGGCTTATAGGGTTACTGTGCATTGTAGAAGAGCTAAAATGTGCACAGTATAATAGCATGAATGACGTGGAATGCATGCTGAATTCTTCCTGGTGCTGTGATTTACTTCTTCGTGCTTGATAGGCAGATAAAGTTTGTTTGAAACAGTGCCTGAGTGAAGTCTTCATCTGCGTTCCGGAGGCCACCACCTCTCCTCCCCTGTGCAAGCGATGAGAGCTATGGGTATGACCTCCAGGAAGAAATAAGGCAGCTCCTGGCTGAGGACACTCCTGAGACAGAGTAGGAATGCCGACAACTCCTTGGAGAAAGTCAGAAGTGCCTCCCCTCACCCCCACTCCAGCAGCCAGCCTCAGAAGTTCAGCTGTGGGAAGTCCCCAGCTTCTGAAGAGCTGAATTAACGACACTGAGTGGAGATGGTCTCAGTTTATGGTCACAGGTCATTTGGGAAGAAAAAGTGAGGAAAATTGGTGTTGAAAATAGGTCAACATCCCACACACAAAGTAAGTTCTTGGGAAAGAAAATGAAAAGGTAAGTGTGTGGGAACGGACGCTCTGCCTCGTGGTTAAGATGCTGTGTCCCACGTTGAAGGGTCTGGGTTCAGTTCCTGACTCTGGCTCCTGCCTCCAGCCTCCTGTCAATGCAGACCCTTGGAGGCAACTTTAGTGACTGAGTCCCTGCCACCCAAGTAGGACATGGATTGAAGTTCTGGCTCCCAGCTTTGTCCCCAAAGCAATTGAGGCTATTGAGGGCATTTGGGGAGTGAACCAGTAGATGGGAGCTCTCTCTGTCTTTCTCTTCACCCCACCCCCATTTCTCAAATAAAAAAATTTTAAAGGCTGGTGCTGCAGCTCACTAATCCTCCACCTGTGGCGCTGGCACCCCTGTGGCGCTGGATTCTGTCCCGGTTGCTTCTCTTCCAGTCCAGCTTTCTGCTGTGGCCTGGGAGGGCAGTGGAGGATGGCCCAGGTCCTTGGGCCCTGCACCCGCATGGAAGACCAGGAGGAAGCACCTGGCTCCTGCTTCAGATCAGCGCAGCGTGCCGGCCGTAGCAGCCATTTGGGGGGGTGAACCAATGGAAAAAGGAAGACCTCTCTCTCTCTCTCTCTAACTCTGCCTCTCCAAAAAAAAAAAAAAAAAAAAAAAAAAAAAAAAAAAAAAATTTTAAAAGGGATAAGTTTTTTACGGTGCATCATTTTTTGAGTTTCATGACTAGTTTTTCGTGGACTTTTGGAAGTGCCTTTGTATTCTTGGATTTGGGAGGAAAACTGAAAGGTGCCTGATTGGTGGACACCCAGCACCCAACCCCTTCTTAACTGGAGCAAGTGGCCCCTGATTTGGAATGTAGCACTTTGCTGGACGCCTGTGCTCTCACATCCTACAGTGCCGAACCATCCTATGGAGGCCTCAACCTCTGCCTTCCCTTCCATGAACCCATCCTGCCTCTGCCCCTGTGACCCTGCAGCACGCCTTTGTGCCCTTGGCTGCATGGCAGTCTGCCAGATGTTTGCCTCTCTCTCTCTCTTAAACATGTCGGGGTCTCTTCATTAGTTTCTGTTCAGGCACATTCAAGTTTTTCTAATTTAATTTTTCAGTTACATTTTTGTTTATTTTGAGCTACTTGTAGATTCATATGAAGTTGTAAGAAATAATATGGATGGGGCGGCACTGTGTCGTAGTGAGTTAGCCACTGCCTGCAGTGCTGGCATTTCATACGGGTGCCAGTTTGAGTCTCGGCTGCTCCACTTCCCATCCGGCTCCCTGCTAATGTGCCTGGGAAAGAAGCACAAGATGATCCAAGTGCTTGGGCCCCTGCACCCACATGGGAGAGCTGGAAGAAGCTTCTGGCTCCTGGCTTCCATCTGGCCCAGCCCTAGCCATTGTGGCTATTTGGGAAATAAACCAGCAGATGGAAGATTTCTCTCTCTCTGCCTTTCTCCCTCTCTGTAACTCTGCCATTCAAGTAAATAAATCAATCTTTAAAAAAACAAAAAAGCATAATATGGAGAGATACCATGTGTCTTTTACCCCGTTTCCCAAGGTGGTAATAATACCACAGCCAAAGTTTTGATACAAAGTTTTGAGGCCAGAACAGTTCCTTCACTACAAGGATGCCTTGTGTTACTCTTTTATATACTTCCCTCCTGCCCCCCAATCTGTTGCTTAACCCTGGCAAATGTTTTTTATTTTATAGTTTTGTCATTTCAAGAGCTCTTTTTTTTTAATTTTTTTTTATTTAATTTTTGACAGGCAGAGTGGACAGTGAGAGAGAGAGACAGAGAGAAAGGTCTTCCTTTTGCCGTTGGTTCACCCTCCAATGGCCGCCGCGGTAGCGCGCTGCGGCCGGCGCACCGCGCTGTTCCGATGGCAGGAGCCAGGTGCTTATCCTGGTCTCCCCTGGGGTGCAGAGCCCAAACACTTGGGCCATCCTCCACTGCACTCCCTGGCCACAGCAGAGAGCTGGCCTGGAAGAGGGGCAACCGGGACAGGATCGGTGCCCCGACCGGGACTAGAACCCGGTGTGCCGGCGCCGCAAGGCGGAGGATTAGCCTGTTGAGCCACGGCGCCGGCTCAAGAGCTCTTTATAAATGAACTCATACAGTGTCTAATCTTTTGGGGTTTGTGTTTGTCACTTTGCATAATTCTCTGGCACTTCTAAGTTTGGGTAAGTATCAGAAGGGTATTGCTTCTTATTGCTGAGTAGTATTTATTCTATAAAGTGGGTGCTTGTTTTTTTACCCCCTAAAAGACATCTGGCCTGTTTTTTTTCCTGGTTTGGGCATATTAATAATAAAACTGCTATAAACATATATGTACGGGTGTTTGTGCGAACCTAGTTTTTATTTCTCTGTGATAAATGTCCAAGAGTATAGTGGCTAGGTTGTCTGGTAGTCACATGTTAAATTTTAAAAGAAACTGCCAATAATAATGTATTTCATTTCCCAACACTAGTGATCCAGTTCATCCACATCCTTGCCAGCATTTGCAGTGTTACAGTTTTCTATTTTAGCCAATAACTTATTGTGGTTTTAGTTGAGATTAGTTTCTAGTGGCTACTGATGTTAAACACCTTTTCATTTGCCATTTGTATATTTTCTTTTTTGAAATGTCCCTGGGTTTTTTGTCCATGTTCTAGTTGAATTTACTCTCTTATTTTTGCATTGCGAGAGTCCTTTCTGCATTTTAAAAATGAATTCTTTGTCAGATATGTGGGCTATAGATATTTCTTCCCATCCTGTACCTTGTATTTCATTCTCTTAGCAGTCTTTAGCTGAGCAAAAGTTTCTAATTTTGATTAAGTACAATATATCTCATTTTTCCTTTCAGGAATTATGCTTTTTGTGACAAGTCTAAGAACTCTTTGCCTAGACCTGGATGAAAAAATTTTTCTAGTATGTTTTATCTAAATGTTTTATAGTCTTGTGTGTTACCTTTAACGGTATGTACAGTTCACTTTGACGTGAAATTTTATAAGATGTGAAAAACTTAGGGCAAGTTTCTATTCTTTTTCTCTCTTCCTTTTATTTTTATCTCTCTCTCTTTTTTTTAACCTAGGATAGCAAATTGTTCCAGAACCATTTTTTGAAAAAGCTGTCTTTCCTTCATTGAATTATTTGTGCACTTTTGTAAAAACTCATGTGGGTATATTTTTGTAGGTCTGTTTTCTGTCTCATTGATTTATGTGACTATCTTTCCATCAATACCAATGTAGTCTTGAGCATACAGCTGTGTCTGTATAACTCTTGCAATTGGATTGACTGTTTCCTCTCTATCACTTAAAAAAACATTATTTTAGGTACTGTATGGTTTCTTCACTTTCCTGTATAAGTTCTAAAATAATCATATGTATTTCAAAGGTCTTATTAGGATTTTGATAGGAATTATCCAAGCCTGTATATCAACTTGGAGAGAATGGACATGTTTGCTAAACTGAATCTTCTGATTCATGAACATAGTAGGTTTTACCATCTGTTTTGGATTCTTTCATTTATATTGTGTCATTTCCAACATTGAAGTTCTGTGCATATTTTGCTAGATTTATACCCAACCCAAATAGAGTATTTTATTTTGTGAATGTAATTGGTATTTTTATTTTTAGTGATTATTTATTCATTAATTACATATATATATATATATTACACATATAATTGGTTTTTGTAAGTTTGTGTTATATTCTTCTGCCTTGCTCAACTCATGCAACAGTTTTAGGAGTTTTTTTGGTAGATTACTTGGAATTTTCTCTATAGATAATTATGTCATTTGCAAATAGCTTTATCTCTCCATTTTTGAACTGTATGCCTTTTATTTACTTTTCTTGTCCTACTTCACTACAGAACTATATTCACTATATTCAATGAGTACTGATAATGGAAAGCCTTATCTTCTCCCCAACCTTAGGTAAAAGGCATTCTGTCTTCCACTATTCAGTATATTAGCTATAGAAATTTTGGTATATGCTCTTTATCAAGTTCTCTATTTTTTTTAAGATTTATTTTATTTATTTGAAAGAGAGAGAGAGAACATGGGAGATGGGGAGAGGGAAAGAGAGAGAGAGAGAGAGAGAGAGAGAGAGAGAATCTTCCATCTGCTGGTTCACTCCACAAATGGCCTAGATGGTAGGGGCTGGGCTAGACCAGAGCCAGAAGCCAGGAGCTCCATCTGGTCTCCCAGTTGGGTGCAGAGGCCCTAGTACTTGGGCCGTCTTCTGCTGCTTTCTCGGGCACATTAGCTGGGAGTCAAATCAGAAGTGGAACAGCTGGGACTCAAATGGGCACTCATGGGATGCTGGCATCTCAGGCAGTGGCTTAAACCACTGAACCACAACACCAGCTCCTATTTCTTTTTTTTTTAATTTTTTTAATTTTTTTTTTTAATTTTTGACAGGCAGAGTGGACAGTGAGAGAGAGAGAGACAGAGAGAAAGGTCTTCCTTTGCCTTTGGTTCACACTCCAATGGCCGCTGCGGCTGGCGCACTGCGCTGATCCAAAGGCAGGAGCCAGGTGCTTCTCCTGGTCTCCCATGGGGTGCAGGGCCCAAGCACTTGGGCCATCCTCCACTGCAGTCCCGGGTCACAGCAGAGAGCTGGCCTGGAAGAGGGGCAACCGGGACAGAATCCGGCACCCTAACTGGGACTAGAACCTGGTGTGCCAGCGCAGCTAGGCGGAGGATTAGCCTGTTGAGCCATGGCGCCGGCCTCTATTTTTTTAAATATGTTTTTAGCACTGTGGATCATTGAAGCATGTTAATCATTGCTGCTTTAAAATATTTTTCAGATAATTCTGATATCCCTGCCATCTTGGTGTTGGCATTTATTCATTGTTTGGTTTCATTTAGGTTACAGTATTCTAAGTTCATAGTATGATGAGTGATTTTTTAAAAGTTGAAACCTGGGGTCTGGTGCTGTGGTGTAGCAGGTAAAGGCACCTCCTGCAGTGCTGTCATCCTATATGGGTACCCGTTCAAGCCCTGGCAGCTCTGTTTCTGATCCAGCTTTCTTCTATGGCCTGGGAAGGCAGTAGAAGATGGCCGAAGTCCTTGGGCCCCTGCACCCATGTGGGAGACCCAGAAGAGGCTCCTGGCTCCTGGCTTCTTCAGATCAGTGCAGCTCCAGCCTTCCAGCCATCTGGGGAATGAACTAGTGGATGGAAGACTTCTCTCTCTCTGCCTCTGCCTCTCTGCAACTCTGCCTTTCAAATAAATAAATCTTTAAAAAAAAGTTGAAGGCTGGACTCTAACTCTTATTTTAATCTTTTAAAGGATCTTTTTAAAATTAAGCAGGAGAGGCCACTGCCTTGTTATTCTCCGGTGGAGGTAGAAATCTGGGTTTCCCATTCATTCTCTGTGGACATCTGAGGTAGGGGGTCCCTGTTACTGCCAAGGAGGTGGAAGACCATTTGTCCCTCACTTGGGGTACAATGATACCACAGTGGTGGTGGCTTTGTCACTTTCCTTGGCAATGGCAAAAGTCTAGAATTTCTACTAGGCCTCTATCACAAGCCCACCGTGGAGGGAGAGGTGCCTGTTTATTCTGAGAGTGGGTGGTGGTTCAGGACCCCTACATGCTCCCAACTGGCACCCTTGATGAGTCTTTTTTTTTTTTTTTTTTTTTTTTTGGACAGGCAGAGTTGGAGAGAGAGAGAGAGAGAAATCAAGATCTTCCTTTTTCCGTTGGTTCACCCCCCAAGTGGCCGCTACAGCCAGAGCATTGTGGCCGGTGCACCATGCTGATCCGAAGGCAGGAGCCAGGTGCTTCTCCTGGTCTCCCATGCGGGTGCAGGGCCCAAGGACTTGGGCCATCCTCCACTGCACTCCCGGGCCACAGCAGAGAGCTGGCCTGGAAGAGGGGCAACTGGGACAGAATCCGGCGCCCCGACCAGGACTAGAACCTGGTGTGCCAGCGCCACAGGCGGAGGATTAGCCCAGTGAGCCACAGCGCAGGCCCCTTGATGAGTCTTGTACTGACAGGTGGGGATGAAAGTCCCAACTCCTACTCAGGCTTCTCTGAGGGATGCTGGAAGCCTCATTACAGCTTTGGAGGATGGAATTCTAGGCTCCCTGCTTAATTTTTGCTGGTGTAGGGTGTAGGTGAGGTCAGGGTCATGGTGTTTCTGTGACTAAAATAGAGTGAGTATTGTCTAAAAGTTTTCTCTTTTGCTTGGTTGCCCCTGTCCTGGCCCTTTGCCTAGATAGAGCAGTCTTTTTTTGGGCTGTGTGTGTGTGTGTGTGTGTGGGTGGGTGCTCACACATGCCTGTTAATGTTTCTGGGTCATTAGCTTCTTTAGTGCCAAGTCCATGGTAGATAAAGGTACTTTAAAAGTTCATGGAAGAAATAGAATTAAAATATAAGTTGACTTTGGTACAAAAAATTCTTGAAATCAATGCATAGATTTTGCATAAAACGCATCTTGCATCTTCTGCAAACTTTTTGAAGACTCCTTGTATGCTTACATTTCAAATTTTTTGCACCAATGCGAACACCTTTTAATTCCATTTTTCACCAACTTTTTGAAGTATCCTTGTATGAAGCGAAACGAGAAGCAGGGCTCTCACCATTGTTAATCATTCCTCAGTCCCCAGTTCTCGAGCTGACCTGCTTTCTTCTCTTCACTTTTTAAGTCTTCTCATTGTTGTCTCTTAGGTGCCGCTCTGGATGTTCTGTTGTACTTAGGGGACAGTAAGAAGAAAGGATGTCTACTTCATGTCTCAGGGCAGAAATCTCCAATTCACTTTTTAACGGAGGCATCATTAGTGATTTGACCAGAACACATTCTATCTTCACTGGGTGCTCAGATGGAGTTGAATGCCCTTAATCTTATTTTTAAAAAACTTTCCTTTTATCTATATTATGAAATATATCTAAGCAGTTCTACTTTGGTGGAGCCAAGTGAACAGAAAAATATAAGGCAGAAAGATGTTTATTAGGTGTATTTGCTCACTTTTCTTGATTTCTGAAGTACTTAGTAAGTTCAAAGGTTCAGCCTTGGTCCCTTCTCTTATAAGGTTACAGGTGAGGCAGGACAGAGGGGAAGGCCACGGTGGACAGTGAGGAAAATGATACAGAAGCAGGACCATCACCCAACACTGGAATTATTGTTAATATTTAAACATTATTTCTTCCATTCTTTTGGTTCATTTTCATGGTTACCTTCTACACTCAAATTTATATCCTGTGTTTCTGCTCAATATTATATCATAAATATTCATGCATGTAATTTAACATTCTTTGTAAACCTTTTAAATTGCTATATAGTGTGTAAATTATTGAATTTAACCATTCCTATAATACTTAAGCCTGATTTCATCTTTTGACTTATTATAAATAACTCATCAATGAATATCTTTTGGCCTAAATTTTTTTTCTTGCTTTTTGACTAAAAAGTCTTAACCATAATATGAACATATCTTTAGAATATATTCTTATAAGTGAGAATATTGGGTCAAAGGGACATGAATTTTGCTCATCTGTAAAATGGTAATAAAAACACCCAGTCGAACGCAGTGGAAGATGGCCCAAGTCCTTGGGCCCCTGCCCCTACGTGGGAGGCCTGGAAGAAGCTCCTGGCTCCTGGCTTCAGATCGGTGCAGCTCCAGCCATTGCAGCCAATTGGGAAGTGAACCAGTGGATGCCTCTCTCTCTCTCTCTCTCTCTCTCTCTCTCTTTCTCTCTCTGTGTGTGTAACTCTGACTTTCAAATAATAAATAAATCTTTGAAAAAAAAAAAAAGCACCCAGTCTCATCCACAGCCTATGAAGTGCACATGCTTCGTGAGAGAAGCACAATGAAAGAAAACAATACTATATTTTCCTTTCTTGCAAATCCTCCTGTATGGATTTGAACCTTCACTCTGCAACTACAAATTCTAAGAGGGAAGGGACTCCTTCTATTTTATCTGCCATCGTATTCCTGATGTCCAACAGCTAGTAGATATTTGCTAAATAGGTGAGTTGACCACCACAAAGATGAACACGACTGCTTGTTTGTGTAGCATTTCACTGGATACTGTGGGGGAATGAGGAGAACCACGATCAGATATGGACTGTGATGAGAAATGCTTTCTCTTCACCCCCTCACCTTATAATCCCCAATTCTGGGCTTTACCTGGTTCACCTGCTTTTCTTTCTGGGTCTTGCTCTGTGATGCCCCTGTTCTGTCTGTTGGCCCCAACACTTACAGTCCCACTGGGCCCAGTTGGAGCTTTTCTTTCATCAGCCTGTTCCACAGGAGAGACTAAGTGCATGACCCTTTCCCTAACCTAGCCACACATTCCACTTCCTTTAGGAGAGCCATTTTTGTCACTGTCAGAGTTGGACTAGAACTGTCAAAATATTCAAAACCACCTTGAGTCACAGTTCTATTTTCCCTGCATTGTTATGGAAATATCATTACTTTTTCATCAAAACTGAAAATAACAGCAAACAACAACCCTGAGACCGAGGCGAGGTTGGGCAAAAGTCAGCAATGTCCCAGAGATGGAAGCATCCAACTTTCCCAGACCAGAACTACTGCAGGGCTGAGGACAGCAGCACATTCGGGCACCTCCCCTCCTCCCTGCCTCTCCCACCCACCCAGTTCTCCACTCCCTTCTCCAACCCCCATTCCTGTGCCTCCTCCTCATCCCTACCCTCCACAAGACTCAGTTGGGTATTCCCATGGCCATAGCAGTAGGGCCATCCAACATGAGCCCAGATGGCTCCCTTTATGATAGCACTGTGATGCTTCATTACCCACGTTATGTACTATTATGTGCATCACATGCTAAGCAGTATCTACTGTGCTAGGGTGATGGATTGGGTAGTTGCTGTCTTTCTGAACAGTTACTCAGGCTTGCCATCTGGCGAATCTGATAGCCAGGTGGTGAACCTAAATAACCTCACTTTGATGGGGGTAGAAGGGACCCCATTTGGCTTTGTTTTTGCCATCTGCAGCCTCCTTCTCTTGGAGGGAGATGTCCTGAGTACCACACTCATGCTATTTCTTAATCAAGGAGCTATTTGTTATCAGAAATACTACCACTTCACTTATGCAGAATTCTGCTCTCCAGTGGCTTCACCTAGTTGAAATATACTCAGGAACCAGGAGGCAAGCCAGAACACACTGTATGTGGCCAGGATGGCAAGGAAGCCCATGTAGGAAAGCTCACGTGCCTTCCTTATAGGAAAGCTTCCTTGAACTTTTGAGAAAACATTCACTTTTATTTTACACTCAGGAATAACTGTAGGGCTCATTTTATTTTTTCTACTTAATTAATTTGAAAGGTAGAGTTAGAGAGAGAGAGAGAGAGAGGGAGAGAGAGAGAGATCCAGCTCTCTTCTGTGGCCTGGGAAAGCAGTAGAAGATGGCCAGAGTCCTTGGCCCCTGCACCCATGTGAGAGACCTGGAGGATGTTCATGGCTCCTGGCTTCAGATTGGCCCAGCTGTAGCCATTGTGTCCATTTGGGGAGTGAGCCAGTGGATGGAAGACCTCTCTCTCTCACCTACTCTCTCTCTCTGTCTCTCTGTAACTCTGCCTTTCAAATAAATAAATAAATATTAAAAAAACAAAAACAATTTTATGAAAGACCTTTTTGTTATCATATCATAGGTTCATTGAAGAAAATTTGAAAACACATATAAGCAAAAAGAAGAAAATAAAACATGGCTGTTACCCCTACATCTAAGACACAACCAGAGCTAACATTTTGTTGGCTGTCTTGCTCTCCCTTCATGTATGTCAGCATATTTATAACCATTTGTCTATCACCTGCCTGCCTGCCCACCATAGGAGCTATCCAGAGGAAGTTGTATCACATCACTTTGTAACTTGCATTTACCCCACTTAAAGCACAGGTAAGGTTCATTGTAATGAGTCCCCCCTCAGCATCATTTTAGTGACTGTGTTGTATTCCATGATATGGGTAGTCATTCCATGATACGGGGTTGTAGTAATTTAGTGGGTATTTGTGAAATGACATATTGCACAGCAATAAAATAAAAAATTTTGATCATTATAAGCCAGTAGGTCTTGCTGACTTCTGTGCTAACTACCACCAGACAATGTCACTGCTGAGGTGACAGAGATGAAAGCTGCATTGCTGGGCCTTTGTGCTCTCCTGAGCAATACTGGTTGTTGGTGAAGGGCTCCAGAATATGCTGCCATACAGTATTCCACCATTGTGTCAGGATTATTTTGAAGTGAAGACAATTGAGAGCCAATAGATAGGGAAGTTCTCTGTCCTCCTGTCTTCTGCCTGAAAACTGAGCATAAATTCTGCTCCCCCCACCTCCTTATCGCTGGAAATGGAGAGCTGGCGTGTGGATGAGTCTGAATAAACAGACCTTACAAAAATGCCCTTTATGGCTGGCGCGGCGGCTCACCAGGCTAATCCTCCACCTGCTGCACCAGTACTCCAGGTTCTAGTCCCGGTTGGGGCGCCAGATTCTGTCCCGGTTGCTCCTCTTCCAGTCCAGCTCTCTGCTGTGGCCCGGGAAGGCAGTGGAGGATGGCCCAAGTGCTTGGGCCCTGCACCCCATGGGAGACCAGGAGAAGCACCTGGCTCCTGGCTTCGGATCAGTGCAGCGCGCCGGCCGTGGTGGCCATCTGGGGGGTGAACCAACCGAAGGAAGACCTCTCTCTCTGTCTCTCTCTCTCACTGTCTAACTGCCTGTCAAAAAAAAAAAAATGGCCTTTATTTTCCACTAGTTTCTCCCATGTGTTTTGTATTTCTTAGGTCATTTACCCACAACTTATTCCCCCACCCAGAGTTCTAACTCCTTTCCTTTGTCTAGTCATGTTGCCGCAGTTGATTGTTGCAATGGTATATAAGTCCCTGTGTCTAACCAAGTCAATGGAGTTTTCGCTGCTTTTCTGTGAAGCCTGTATTCATGTCAAATTAAAAATATTAATGAAGTTGTATTCCTTTCCTCCTGTTAATCTGTGTTTTTTCAATTTAATTCCCAGCAGCCCTCCCTCCCTCTTCCCCTTCTTTTCTGGACTTCAAATATGATTAAGTATTAAATGCCAACTGTTGGCTCCTTTAGGTGAGGATCATTGCTTTTTAAATTTGAATACCAGTCACTAGGGGATATTAAAATGTGAATTTTAACTCATTAGATCTGAATCTAAGAATCAGCATTTCTTCTTTTTAAGTTTTAATTATTAACTAATGAATTTGAAAGGCAGAGTGACAGAGAGGGGATAAAACAGAGAGAGAAAGAGATATTTCATTTGCTGGCTCTCTTCCTAAATGTCTTTAACAGGTGGGACTGTGCCAGACCAAAACCAGGAGCCAGGAATTCCATCATGGTCTCCCATGTGGATAGTAGGGTCTCAAGTACTGAGGCTATCATCTGTGGCCTCTCAAGCCCATTTGCAGGAAGCTATATCAGAATCGGAGGGAGGACTCAATCCCACTCAGTCCCAGATGCCCTAATATGGAATGTGGATTAATGCGCTGTGCCGTGATGCCAACTTCAAGAGTCAGCTCCCAGGTGAGGCTGATGCCTCTGGCTTCAGACCCATATTGAGTGGTAAGGGTTTACAGTGGGCATCAGAGTCACCTGGTGGGTTGATAAACCACAGATTGGTGGGATCTGGTATCAGGGTGTCTGATTTAGTGGGTCTGGACTGGAGCCCTAGAATTCGCATTTAACAAGCGATGCTAATGCTGCTGGCTCAGGGAGAACACTTGGAGAACCATTAGCTTCAAGGACAATCACTGGAGCCAGGAAAATTAGCTGTGTACGTTGAGCCCCACTTGGATGCTGTGTAACCTTGGTAAGGTGCTTAACCTCTGCACCTTTGCACCTTTGCTTCCTTCCCTGTGAATCAGGGGCAGTAACACCACCTATACTACAGGGCTCTTGTGAGGCACTATATGTGCATCTCTATAACGTTACCACCATCTGCCACTTCTTTCAGCCATGCTGAGAATTGCCATTTACTGCTTTTCAGAAAAATCTTTTGTGGAGTGAGTATTCCTCTCCTCAGGCATACCAGAAGAGTTTCTTCTTTGACTTGTGCCCTCTAAGGCAAAAAGTCATCAGATCTGTTGTTCCAGCCCACCATTATTCCTCATTAAGTACAGGAATGCTGGGCTCCGGTGCCTTTAACCTGGATGCTCAGGGAATCATTATAAATAAGGAATGCAGCCAATCCTAATGAGAACAACATCATCCCAGGTTGCAGCAGTGAGACTCCCTCAGCTTCCTGTGTGTACATGTGTTGGGGAGCTGCTCTCTGAAAGCTCAAAACCTGTCCTGGATAGCTCGGATTAGAAAGAGCCATGCCCAGTAGCCCAGGTGGCACTCAGGCTGAGTGCTTTAATCACATGCAAGGCTGAAAGTCAAGGGAAGAAGCGAGCAGACCCCTGCAGTCCGGCTTTTTACCTGCCTAGGGAGCCTGGGGAGGGAGCTCAGTGGGCTGGGGAGCATTCCAGGCAGAACAACCAGCCAAGCCCAGAAACAAGAGGCAGTGAGGTGTGTGGGCACTACTGGGAAGGATCCAGCATGGCTGATATGGGGATAGGAGACAAGCCAGGCTTTAGGTGGGGCAGGGTCACACAAGGCCAGGGTAGCTGCTGGGCTATTCCGACAGTTCACGGAGAGATGGCGGCTGTATTAGTTGGGGCGCTTTTGATTTCAGTGAGTGGGGTCCTTGGTTGTGGATCAAAGCAGAGCAGAGTTTTTCCATGAATCAGGCAGAGCCTACAAATGGACTATGGCAGAGGCAGAGTGCAGTAAGCTCCGAGACCCTTGCTCCGATTTGACCTGTGGGTTCAATCCTTGCTCTCTGGTGGGAGGAAAAGCCAGCGAGACTATGATGGTGGTTATAGGTTTGGGCTAAGAGGGTGGGGCCTCCTCCCTCCTGGACACAGGCACGTGACTACTTGGGAAAGTTTACTGAGTTCTGGAGGGTGACCGGTACAGAAACAGCAATGAGATCAACACCTAACACCACTTTAGAAGTTGAGGAAGTAAATGACAGCAAATGACCAGGTAAACAGTTTTTCCATATAACATGAAGAAGTGCTTCCCTAGCAATATGGCTTTTCAACATCAAACAACACATTTAATGGAAATCACAATATAAGGAAATGTCACCTGCCATGATCTCACTGTTTTCTCTGCCTCCTCTTCTCTTCCAGCTTTTTTTCGGTGCTCACAATTGTCCACAGTTTTCGAGATTATAAACAACATTTTGTGTGCCATATTATGTAATGAATAATTTCCATTCTGCCTTGTCATCTGCTTAACTATATTTATCAGTATGCTTTCCTTCAAATTAAGTATGCTGTACTTTACCTAGCACATAATTAAGGGCTGATTTTAAGTTTGAGACTGTGGAGCGAGACAGAGTCTTAGGAAATCATTGAGTCCAAGGCAGATGAACTTAGCCTTCCTCAAGGTCACAGAGCTGGTTAATTTCAGACCAGGGGCTAGAAGTCATTCACTTTTTTTCCCAAACTATGTTTAAATTACTCACTTGATGTTAGATAGTGGTGCCTGGGTTTCATCTCACTTTAGATCTCTTCCCACCACATTGCATGACCTAATTAACATTTGTTAGATAGGAGCCGTTTCTTATTTTTCTTAACAGAATGCGTTTTCAGCTCACTGTCATGAAAATAGAGGTTGTGGAGCTGAAATGAGTAAGAGTCATTTAAAATGAGGCTGGTTTCATGACTGGTAGATAAGTCAGCCTGGAAAGCCATTTGTGTTTCCCAGGTTTGGCTCACTTTTTCAATGCCCTTTGCAAACTCCACAGGGATTTTAAGCTTTAAGTCTGGTTATAAGCTTATGCAAGCTGTTAGTCACCTTTTTAGATGAAAAGCACCACAGGCTTATGATTGGAAATGTTCCATGCTTCACTATGGACTCCTTTTGAGTAATTCTGCTATGGTATGATTTTGAGGGAGAAATGTTTGAGCAGATACATTTCAGAACACATTTGCATTTGAAAACGGGGGTTTATCAGCTCAAAGAACTATTCTGGAAAGGTACACATGCAGGGCAAATTTAGAACAAGCAGAACAATTTAGATATGATAGCTATGAATTGCTCAAAAACTTAAAATAGTGGGGGCACTTGATCACACAGAATCCCAGACATGGATTGAATCATGAGTATCTGGTGTTTTACTTTGGCAAAAATATTGGAAAAGGATATCTTGTCACTGCTGTATTTCTACAGATCATTCCAAAACATTCTAGACATACATTAACACACTTGTAGACACACATTGGACCAGAAACACACCAGTGAAATGTCCTAACCTTTTGCTGTAATGAAGAGAATGGAATCTGGTGTCAGATTGTGTTCATTGGTACATTGGTTCTAACACTTAGGAGATACAGGAGCTTGGTGGGATCTCAGCTTCCTCATCTGCTGTAATGGTTTGGATAATAGCTTGGTTGTCCCCTAAAAGCCATGTATTGGACCCAAAATCTTATGTTAATGGTTAATGGATTAAAGGTGGAAACTTGAGGCTGGCGCCACGGCTCACGAGGCTAATCCTCTGCCTGCGGCGCTGGCACCCTGGGTTCTAGTCCTGGTTGGGATGCTGGATTCTGTCCTGGTTGCTCCTCTTCCAGTCCAGCTCTCTGCTGTGGCCCAGGAAGGCAGTGGAATCTCTGTCTCTCTCTCTCTCTCTCTCTCTCATTGTCTAACTCTGCCTTTCAAAAAAAAAAAAAAAGTGTTGGTTATTGAAGCTAAGTTGGTTATTGAAGCTCAGGTGTTTTCTCTCTCTGTTGCCTGTTGGTCATTTGAACTTTCCCTCCATATGCATTGTTCTCCCTCATCAGACACCAGTCTACTGGTGTACCTGACTAATGATGGACTGTGAACCTTCCAAACTATAAGCTGAAAGAGACTTTCTTCCTAAGAAGCTCCTCTCAGGTATTCATTGATGAAGATCTGACTGATACATCTGCAAAATGGTGAATATTCTTAAACTCACAGAATTGTTGTGTTCTATCACAGAACACAGCACCTCTGAAACTCTAGAGAACACACAGATCACCTGGGATCCTGGTAAAATGTAAGCTCTTGTTCAGCAGCTTGTTCTAATGAGCTCTGAGTGGCACCTGCGGCAGCTGGTCTCGGGTCACCCTTGGAGAAGTGCGGATACAAACTGCTTGTTCCGTGAGAAACTTTTAATCAACAATGTTAACTATTATTGTTCTTCCTCAGAATTCTCCTTCTCTCCCTTCTTAACTCACTGCCACCTCTTCTGTCCAACCAATCACTTTTTTTTTTAAAGGTTTATTTATTTATTTGAAAGGCAGAGTTACAGAGAGGCAGAGGTGGAGAGAGAGGTCTTCCATCTGCTGGTTCACTCACCAAATGGCCACAAGGGCCGGAGCTGGGCTGATCCGAAGCCAGGAACCAGGAGCTTCTTTCAGGTCTCCAGCATGGGTGCAGAGACCGAAGCACTTGAGCCATCTTCTACTGCTTTCCCAGGCCATAGCAGAGAACTGGATGGGAAGTAGAGCAGCCAGGTCTTGAACCGGTGCCCATCTGGGATACTGACACTGCAGGTGGTGGCTTTACCCTCTACACCACAGGGCTGGCCCCACCTTCTCTCTTTCCTTCTGCTTTGGAGAAGTCTTCGAGACCCTCTGTTCTAGTTACACTTTGTCAAGATCTTGTGATTGCCTATATATGCAAATACAGTGTGTGTATGTGTGAGGGAGAAGGTGGAGATGCTGAGATGTCCACATTCAGATTTGAAAGGGCAGTCCCATCTTTACCATGCCACAGCACCGTGATTCACACTTCCCAGTGAAAAGTAACTCCATCTTTCCTGGGTTCAAAAGGCCTTTTAAGTGGTGAGTCAATTTAGAGTTGAGGCTCCCCTGTGGGAGCTTTCAGACTCTGACCTCCCTCTTCTATTCCCCAGGCCTTGAAGCAAAGGAAGTTTCTGCATCCTTGTGGCTTTAGGGAGAGCATCTTGGTCAGAGCTCTGTGCTTCTCTGTCGGCTGCCTCTGACCTCCAGCTGGAGTCTCTGATGCCCTGACCTCTGTCCTCATGCATCTGCTACTGACACAGCCATGATGGCGTCACTCAGAATTTCCCCCCTTGTTGACTTCACTCCACCTCAGACATCAATGGCCTTATACTTGTAGATCCTCTGAGCACAAAATACATCTGCTGGGGCCAGTACCATGGCATAGTGGGTAAAGCTGCAGCCTGCAGTGCTGGCATAACACATGGGCACTGGTTCAAGTCCTGGTGGCTCCACATCCAATCCAGCTCCCTGCTAATGCGCCTGGAAAAAGCAGCAGAAGATGGTTCAGGTACCTGGACCCCTGGACCCACATGGGAGACGCTGAAGAAGTCCTGGCTCCTAGCTTTGGTCTGGCCCAGCTCTGGCTGTTGTGACCATTTAGGGAGTAAACCAGTGGATGGAAGATCTCTCTCTCTCTCTCTCTCTCTCTCTCTCTCTCTCTCTGTTTAACCCTCTCTTCTCTCTGAAACCTGTCTCTCAAATAAATTTAAAAAATCTTTTTAAAAAAAGAAAAAGAAAGTGCTGCTCTTTTTTTTAGTTTTTTTTTTTTTTTAAGATTTTTATTTAGTGAGAAAAATGCATAGGGGAGTGAGGGCTTTATCTAAGGGAGAAAGAAAAGTCTAGAAATTAAGTTGGGGTCCATACCAAGTGGAGAGCAGGCCAGGAGCCGCGTGCAGCAAGCATTTGGTTATGAGCAGCTACAAGCAGCTTATCACTGGTAGTGAAGGGAAGGGAGAGAGCACAGGCAACCTGAAGGCCCCATGCCCCAAAGGCACAGGGCAACAAGGGGATCAAGAGCAAATGCTGCTTTTAATTAAAAACAAAAACAAAAACATTTTCCATCTGGTTACTTGACCTCTCATAGTGACCACCCCAGGCAGATCTCTTACCCTCAACTTTGCATTCTTCTATCTTTCCTCAGATGCACTTGGAAACTTCTAGACACTTCCAGATCACATGTGAACAGACATTCATGGCACCTACTCTAGCTCGCTCTCTTCCTAAACATGCCACATGTGGCTGCCTTGTGTTGGCACAGAGGTAACATGAGTTAGACCCCTGCTGGAATGCCCAGTAGGAAGTGCTGTGGTTCCTTTTTGGGTTTTTCCTAAACCCTACCCAGACTTTCTGTGCATCCCCACTCCCTGCCCTGAGCTGAGGCTCAGAGGCAGGAGGGCTCCCAGGGAGCTGCTGCTTTCCAGATTCCTGCTCTCCACACTCCCCACCTACTCCCAGGAAAGGCGTCTGCTTTCTTCTCCGTGGGAATCGCCTTATTATGTCTTTCTCTTCCTTTCTCCATGGTCTCAGCATTCCAGGGAGATTTAACTACCTCTTTCTTGAGGCAAGAAGTCTCATGTTCTAACCATAATGATGCCAAAGAAATGTGAACAAGGAAAAATTTTTCTGTTTGAGGAGAAAAATTGGATGAAAAATGTTTAAAACATCTTATCAGGGCAGATGTTGTGGTGCAGTGAGTTAAGCTACCCCTATGGGATACCTCCATCCCATATCAGAGTGCCTGGTTCAAGTCCTGGCTACTGTGCTTCTGATTCAGTTTCCTGATAGTGCTCTTTGGAGACAGTCGGTGATGACTCAAGCAGTGGATTCCCCCAACTCACATGGGAGACCTGGGTGGAATTCCTGGCTTCTGGCTTTGGCCTGACCCAGCCCTGTCTGTTGTGGGTATTTGAGGAGTGAGCCAGCAAATGGAAGATCTCTCCTTTTACATCTCTTCCTGTTACTCTGCCTTTCAAATAAATAAATGAATTTTTAGAAAGTCCTTGTCATATAAGTATACTTCAAAAAGTTCATGGGAAGTAGAATTTAAAAATAAGTGTATTTTAGTGCAAAAAGTGTTGAAATCCTGCCAGTGCTGTGATGCAGTGTGTTAAGCTGCAGTGCCCACATCCCATATGAATCCTGGTTCAAGTCCTGGCTGCTCCGCTTTCAATCCAGCTTCCCTCTTAATGCACCTTGGAAAGCAGTGGAAAATGGCTCAAATGCCCAAGTCCTTGCACTCATGTGAGAAACCTGGATGAAACTCCTGGCTCCTGGCTTTGACTTGGCCCAGCCCTGGCTGTTGCAGCCATTTGGGGAGTAAGCCAGTGGATGGAAGAGCTCTCTATCTTTCTCCCTTTTTCTCTCTCTGTAACTCTTTCAAAAAAAAAAAAACTTAATTATTTAAAAAAAAAGCGTTGAAATCTAGGCATAGTTTTTCATAATAGGCATTTCCATGAACTTGAAGATGTCTTGTATACAGCTGTTGCATATGCAACAAGAAAGAAGAATGGGCCTCTTTTGCTTCTTTCCTTTGTCCTTGGCAGATATTACCAATCTATCATATTACATAGTCTTGGAAACCTTCTTAACACAGTCTTCCTGTCAGCCAGTAATAACTGACAAGAGCTGGCTTTGGAGAAAGAAACTTTCCATCCCTGGTGTGGAGTGAAGCCTGGGGAGAGTAAGGAGAAGCAGAATCCACAGCTCACATCCAAAGGCTGTGTAACTGGAAATCAGGTTTAAGTTTGAAACCATTACTCTATCTCTGCAAACTGGTTATTCTGCCTCTGCTGTCAGCACTGTGGCAAGGAGCTCACTGCTTGACAGGGAACACTTCTCTATCCCTAAATGCCTGAAATAACCAGGGCTGGCTAGGTTGAAACCAGGAATCTGGAATTCCATCTAGGTCTCTCACATGAGTGGCAAGCCCCAAGCCCCAAGCACTTAGCACTTGAGCCATCATCTGCTGCCTCTCGGAATGCATTAATAGGAAGCTGGATTGGGAGCGGAGGTGCTGGGATTTGAAGTGTCACTCTTACATGGGATGTGGGAGTCATAAGTGGCAGCTTAACCAGCTGTGGCACAGTGTCCACCCCACCCATGTAACATGTTTAATTCCCATCCAGACTGTCAGCCCTTCAGATGTTTGAAGGCAGCCAGCATAGCTTCTATTGTGTGGGTTCAGTCTTCCAGTCTGTTTTTAATGACAGAACCTTCAGCCACATTTTCACCTGCTTGGTAACTCTCTTCTAGATCCTTTTCCACATAAAGAGCCATTAAGAGCCAGGGAGATAACTTTGATAGGGAGAACCACCCTCCTACCCCCAGTCCCATTTTCTTTTGGAAAATTGAATATAGAAGTTGCACATAAAGGTGCTGAATCTTGGGATTTGTCAGGAGCTCTGTTGCCTGAAGCCTGATGCTGTGTTCTGGGAAACCCCAGGTAGACCTGGTGTGCAACCCATATTTCTCCCCCTCCCCACCATTTACATAGGCACACTGGCTATCCCTGCAGCAGCCAGAGCATGCTTGTTTTACTACTTCTTTGTCCAAATTGCAGTCTTAACAGAAAGACTACAGGAGAAATTGTCTTCAGCTCAGGGAATTGAAATCTGTTGGTTCTGAGAGATCTGTGAAAGTATCTGATGAATTGAGAGAGTCCCTCCAAGGGTTTATTCATTCTTTTTTCATTTTTTCATCACAGGATGAGGTGATGCTGTTGGTTTGAGTGGCAAATCCAGCAGAAACTTGCAGGTGGGGGTTAAGAAATTGTCAATAAAAAGAATGATGATGATAAAAACAGCCCATAAGACCAAGCATATTCTATGTACCCCATCCTGTTCTGTCTGCTTTGCATGTATGAACAAGTTTAATAGTCACACAAGTTCAGCCACTTGCCCAAGGCCACGGGCTGCTAAGTGGCGGGGCCAGTCTGAGCCCATGCACTCTGGCTCCAGGGCCCATGCTGTAGACACCACACGGTACCTTGCATTAATGCTATTGTCTGAAATCACACCCACATTATGTCACAAAGACATGAGTAAACAGATTGGTCATGTTATAAAGCAAAACATTCCAACATTATTGTTAATCTCTCTCTCAAGTTACTTCATCTGTGCTCACATCAATCAGTAATGCTGTTTATGTAAATATAAATAATGCTGAAGATTACCTTTGCTCTTTTTCCTTGCCCCAGAACACAGAATGTCAATTGTTTTAAAACAACCTCACTGATTCAGCTTTGATACTGAGTTCCATTCTGCTAAGAGCCCTGTGGTCCAGGTGTTTCTTTAGGGTTTTTGCCAGTGGGATTTGTGTTCCCAGACTTCTCACAGGTGCCATGTCTCCCTGGCTTTTCCCATTCTGGGAATTTTTCTCCCAGCCCATTCTGGATTGTCACCGATTCTCCACACCCACCCAAGTTTGACCCACACTTAGAAGTTTCTACCAGCTCCATCTCCTCCTGGGTCCCCTACCTTTTTAATTTTTTTTAAGTTTATTTTTATTTGAAAGGCAGAGTTTCAGAGAGGCAGAGGCAGAAGCAGAGAGAGACAGAGAGACAGAGAAAGAGAGAGGAGAGGTCTTCTATCCACTGGTTCACTCCCCAGATGGCCACAGTGGCTGGAGCTGCACCGATCCAAAGCCAGGAGCCAGGAGCTTCCTCTGGGTGTCTCACATGGGTGCAGGGGCCCAAGGATTTGGGCCATCTTCTACTGCTTTCCCAGGCCATAAGCAGGCAGAAAGCTGGATGGGAAGTGGAGCAGCCGGATCTCAAACTGGCACCCATCTGGGATGCAGGCACTGCCGGCGGCAGCTTTCCCCACTATGCCACAGCTCCAGCCCCACCTAAGTATTTTAACAACTTTGAGCTATCCTTTGTCTTAATGTGAACACAATGTCTATGTTTCATCAGTAAGAGTTTTTTTTGGGGGGGAGGGAATTTACTATGTGGTTATAATGATTCTACAGCAGAATTTCTCAACATCAGCACTGTTGCCACATTGGGTGGGAGAATCCTTTGTTATAGGGCTATACTGTGCACTGTAGGATATTCATCAGTATCCTGGCTTCTACTTGATATCAGCAGCACCCAGCACAACTCAATCATGATCATCAAAATGTACCCAGAACCTTGCCAAATATCCCCTTGGCCAGTGAAGTTGCCTTGGTGGAGATACTCTGTTCTGGATATGTGAGAGAACTCAGGGAAAACTCCTATTTCTATTCCTAAAGATCTCAGAGTCTGCTTACTAGCCAACACTAATAACCATGAATCAATATGATGACAATTAGATATAAAATCAACACAGCATCAGGCTTCGGGCAACAGGGCTCCTGACAAATCCCAAGAATCAGCACCTGGCCGACGCCGTGGCTCAACAGGCTAATCCTCCGCCTTGCGGCGCCGGCACACCGGGTTCTAGTCCCGGTCGGGGCACCGATCCTGTCCCGGTTGCCCCTCTTCCAGGCCAGCTCTCTGCTGTGGCCAGGGAGTGCAGTGGAGGATGGCCCAAGTGTTTGGGCTCTGCACCCCATGGGAGACCAGGATAAGCACCTGGCTCCTGCCATTGGAACAGCGCGGTGCGCCGGCCGCAGTGCGCTACCGCAGCAGCCATTGGAGGGTGAACCAACGGCAAAGGAAGACCTTTCTCTCTGTCTCTCTCTCTCTCTCACTGTCCACTCTGCCTGTCAAAAAAAAAAAAAAAAAAAAAAAAAAAAAGAATCAGCACCTTTATGTGCGACTTCTATTTCCAAAAGAAATCTAATTTTTAGCTAAACTTGTGATTTTCTTTTTTTTGGTGGGGAATGGTAGGCAGAAATGGAAGTGATCTCTGTTTAATTTAAAATGGTAGCTTCTTCCCCTCCCCCCACTGGAGAAGGAGAAGTATATGAAGTGTTTAAGTAAGAAAAATTGTAGCTGCTGTGCCCTGTTTGTCCCAGATAAGTGCAGTACTTAAGAAGTTATTACTTTCAAGTATTGAAAAGTTCGTTAATGAGAGAAAAATCAGCAGTATGTCTCAGTTCCACTAACTCTGGTGAACCACAAATCTTCTGTCCAATCCTACTTGGGCATTTCACTTGAATCCTGATAGTTTTGAGGAATTAACTGGTTCTTCAAATGAATCCATAGCACATTGTTGCCCTGGACATATTAAATAACAGATTCTGGGAGCATAAGATTAAGAGACACAGTCTTTCAGTCCCTTCCCAAACAGTTTTATTGCTGAAATGATTCATGCATTGGGAGACATTGGAATTGATCATTAGTGATTTATATTCCTCACAGACAGTGCTTTTGAGGTTCTTTCCCTTAGTCGTTCAATCTCAGTTGTCTAATGAAAGCTGCCAGTTGTTCAATGAAAATTTTGTTCAATTTTCTGAGAAATTTGCAGTCCTAAAAACATTCTCAAGCCTGCAGGGAACTGAGAAGTGACTCTGCATGCCAGTTTTAGCAAGTTGGACATGGCTGAATATATAATACAATGAAGCTAATGTGATGCACATTGGGATAATCAATAGCAATCCAGTGTGTGCTGAATGTAAGATTTAATATTAGCTCAGTGTTGCAACAAGATGAAGACACGAGTCTATTTAGGGAGGGCAGGACCAAGGGAGGAAGCCTTTCCGCTGGATTTAGCAACAGTATCATCCAGAATCAGATGCTGGAGCAGGTCTAAGCCCTTGGGGCAGAGTTCACAATTGGACTCCAGCACTTCCACTCCTCTGGGGTCCATTGTCAGCTGTGAAGAGGAGCTGACGAAATGGAAAGAGTTGATTTCTGTCTTCCGGGTCACAGTACTGCTGGATTACAGGGGAGTTGAAGGACGCATGGCTTAAATCCACATTTTATAGGTGAGGAATTGCAGGTTGAGACTGGTGATATAATAAAGATAATAATGACATCTGCGGGGCTGGTGCTGTGGCTGACTTGGTTAATCCTCCACAATCCTCCCATATGGGCCCCAGGTTCTAGTCCCGGTTGTCCCTCTTCCAGTCCAGCTCTCTGCTGTGGCCCTGGAGGGCAGTGGAGGATGGCCCAAGTTCTTGGGCCCTGCACCCGCATGGGAGGAGAAGCACCTGGCTCCTGGCTTCGGATCGGCAGAGCTCTGGCTGTGGCAGTCATTTAGGGAGTGAACCAACAGAAGGAAGACCTTTCTGTCTTTCTCTCTCACTATCTGTGACTCTACCTGTCAAATAAAAAATATATAATAATAAAATCTGCATACATGGAATGTTAACTGTTGGCCAGATAACCCTGCTGAGTGTTGTACAGACATCACCTCAGTTTCTTCTTAGGAGGCAGACAGATGCTAGTTTATGACCCCATTGTACAGATGAGGAAAACTGAGGCTCAGAAAAGTTTAGCCATGTGCACCAAAGTCACACTGTATGTTAAGTACAGACAGGATTCAAGTCTAGGGCTCCTCCTTCGGTGGGCAAGTGCTTTGCCACTGGGGTTTCTCATCTGTGTCTTTCACCTTTTCCCTGCCTTTGTACCCCAGTTCCTTCAACACAAGGGCACTAAGCACTTCTGCTGGACTGGCAAGGCCCCAGGCTCTGAGAAAGCAGCTCCCTGTGTAGCAGAGCCGACAGCCCGGAGGAGGAGGCTAGACTAGGGGATTAGAATGTAAGGATTAGTGTTTCGCAGTCTTTCTCAAAAGCAGTGTTAGGAAGGGGCCCTGGACCAGGGGCTTGGGACAAACATTGGTGACCGTGAAGCCTCTTTGGGTCAAGGTGATCATGTCCTTCAGAACTGCTATTCTTCCCAGTAGGAGCCTGCTTGTGAAATCCAATGGGCTAAATGTCCCCATAAGGGAACTTCTGGTGAGTTCCCCAGGAGAGAGGCATTGGGACAACACTGCCCAGGAGTCCTGATCTGTTTGGCCTTGGGAGAGGTTAGCCGCCATGGGCCCAGAAAGTCTCTGCACATTCTTTCCATGTGTGCTCCGAGTGTCAGACTTTGAGGCTAGCTCTTCATCCAGGCCTTTCCTCAGAGTTGCATTTGCAGCAGTCACCTTGAGGGAGGAAGAAACATCTTTCCTGGGTGAAGAGCGAGAGCAGTGACTCACCCCAGCACAGCCCTGGTCTCATGTGACACAACTCTCTGATGAGCAGAGGGCAGCTAGGACCACCTGTGCTGCCCCCATGGTGCCTGAGAGGAGCGCATGGAAAGCTGGTGTGAACACTCAGCGACACCCTGGCTATTCCATCTGCTGCAGTAAAGTCCTTTGTCTCAGATCCAGAAGTCTCACGTCTTCTGCCAGCATTCATGAAACAGTTATCAACAAGTAGGCAAAAATGTCAGGCCCTTCACAACTGTCGGCTGTACAAAGCTTTCATGCCCTGCAGTTGACAATATTTGTTCCACACTCCCAGCCTCATTTGTTTCCTCCATGCACCCACACAGGCTGCTGAGCGTCTGAGAGACCAAACTCTCTCTACTTCAGTATCTTGCTGAATGAGGAAATAGAACTGTTTTTGCTTTTCAGGTCTATCATTAGGAAAGCTGATGTAGTCATTCCCAATTAGGCTATTCCCTAGTGGTTTAGAGCCTGGCGGGAATAAGAAAACATCTAGGCTCTTCCAGAAACCCCAACATGTATGGTGTGCCAGGTTCTATGCTAGGTTCTTGGGACGTCATACGGAAAAATGGAGACGTTAACTCTTCAGTTTAATGGTTGTATATGCATGTGTGTGCATGCGCATGGCCTCCCCCCCCACATACACACAGGTGTTCAAAGAATAGAGTGCTGAGACCTATGCAAGAAGACTGCTTGCTTGACTCCTAGAATTTTTTCTTTCTAATTAACTCTCTAAAATCACATTGCTTACATTTGGGTGGTTCCTAAATTTGTCACAACAACATGTTTACAAACTATCTTGTTGTTCTGCAATAGTTGAACTTATCATTAAATGCTTATTTGAACCAAATTTATTCACAGAGAGTGACATATCTCCATGATTTTGGAGTAACATATACTCTGATGATATTTTATATAATAGCCCAATAAACAAGAAAGAGTATTATACTAAGTTTTAAATGATAACATGAACATTTAAATTATTTTAAGGTAGATAATGCAAACAATAGACCTTCAAGAATAATCCTAAATGCTATTTTCATTATGTTTTCCAGCAAATATACTCAAAATATAGTAGAAACTTTGGAATCCACAAATTGAGCTATGTGTCTTTTCACCCATGAAATGAGCCAAGCACTAGGAATATAAGGGTAAATAAGAATAAACTTTTCAAATACTCCAGTCTCTCAAAATGAGAAATGTAGTTTGTGCATAAAGAGGACTAAGTTTTACAATTTGATTAGTACTTACTGCCTAATTATTAATGCAATAGTTCGCAGTGTTACATCCAGTCTTGGAGAATATAAATTTTCTTTTTGACTGTTGAAAAGCACAAACAAGCTACTACATGTCCTGTAGAAACTGATGATCCCAAAACAACAGACATTCAAATATTCTTTTTATTTTTGCCATAATCTACATACATTTCTTAAATTAAATTTATTATTTGAGAGGGAAAGAGAAAGAGGAGTGAGAAAGAGAACAAGAATGAGAGTGAGAGCAAACGAGAGAGTGAGTGAGCCCATCCATTGGTTCATTCCTCAAATACCTGCAATGGTTGGGGTTGGGCCAGGACAGTTGAGGAGCCAAGAACTCAGTACAGGTGTCCCATGTGTGGGTGGCAGAGACTGAATGACTTGGGCCATCACTGGATGCCCCCAAGGGTTTTTATTAGCCTGAAGCTGGAATCAGGTGTGATACCTCGGTATTGAACTCAGGCACTCTGAGGTACAAGGATCCTAACTGTTGTTTTAATCACTGGGTCAGACATCCATCCATGAAGTTCAATTTTTAACAGGAATACAACAAATTAGAAACATTTATTTGGTTTCTATTGCACACAGAACCTATGGTAAATTCCAAGGGGAATATAAGACAAGGTCCATACTCTTAAAGAATTTGCAATCAAGTGAGGACATTATCATTATGGATTTATCGGAGATCTCCATTTACAGCATAATGTCTCATTTATGGCTTTTTTGATGTTTTCATCAATATTATTTTTTGAATGTTTTCATCAATATTATTGGCTATAATATTCAATTTTGATTCAAATCATCAGTAAAGATAAAGGGTAACAAGGAAGTGGGAGAGGAGCTACATTAACTGACACCTACTCTGTGCTCAGCACAGAAGCCAGGAAGTAGGTATTATTTTTCTTCCTCTCTTTTTAGCAGACTACATTAAAGCTCAAAAATGTTATAGCATTTCTCTAAATCTAGACAGAAAATGATAGAGCTGGGATTATAGATCCTTTTGACACAAACACCCAAGATTTTTCTCCTACACTATACTTAGCATCTTTCAAAAATGTGTGTGTGTGTATAAGTGTGTGTTTTGTCAGAAGCTAGTAAATAAATAAACAAACAAGAGAGAACTTAGAAAGCAGTGAGTATTCTCATACTGGGCATTAAAAATAAGCTGAATAATCATTGACAGACTTAAGAAAGGACATTTATTTATTTATTTGAAAGACAGAGATATGGACAGCTGTCATTGTCTGGTTCACATCTCAAATGCCCACCATGGCCAGCACTGAACCAGGGTAAAGCCAGGAGCCAGGAACTCAATGCAGGTCTTCCATATGGGTACCTGGGGCCAATTATTTGAGCCCAAACCTGCTGCCCGCCTGCCAGGGTACACACTAGCAGCAAGCTAGAATCAGAAACAGAGCTGGCACTCTGATCAGGGATGCAGGTGACCCATCTCAGTGTCTTTAGCACTAGGCTTGATGCCTGCCCCTAAAGAAGGGGATGAAAGCATTGAGTAGGCCTTGAAAAGAGTGACCTCAGACCTCCTTTCAACACTGGGATTCTGCTTCTATGGAAACAGGAATAGAATGCACATTTTCTCCTCTTCATGAGATCTTCCATGACATATACCCCACCATGAGTGGAGACTGTGTAGACAATGAGAAAAACCAGACCTCTGAGCCTCATCTCTCTAGAGTTTCTCATGACAAACAGCCATCCACCCCGCTGAAGATTTAACTTGGGTTAATGCATGTTTCTCATTCATTTGTTCCCTGGAGGGAGGCCTCTGCCAGTCAACTATTTGAGCTTTGAAGGAAAAAAAAATCTCCTTGGGGCGGACAGTGTGGCACAGAAGGTTAATGTGCCACTTGGGATGGCTATATCCCCTGTCAGCATGCCAATGAAGACTCAATGAGAAGGTAGCCATTGACAAGCTAGGAAGAAAGCCCTCATCAAGAACCAAATCTGCCAGAACTTTTTTTTTTAGTAGACCTCTCAGTCCCCAGAACTGTAAGAAATATATGGGGACTTCCAAAAGTTTGTGGAAAATGGAATTAAAAGACAAATTTATTTTGGTGTAAAAACATTTAAATCCATACTTTTTTTTAAACAATATGCATTTTCCATGAACTTTCTGAAGACTCCTCATAAGTGCTTCTGGTTTAAGTCATTTAATGGCATTTTTCTGAAGCAAAAATGTGGCACTTTGCTGAAGCAGCCTGGGCAATGGAGTGGAGTTTGGGCAGAGTGCCACTTGCATCCACGTCCTTTTTATTTTGGAATCTCAGAAGTATCCCAGTGTCTTCATGGCGCTGGAGCACACAGGTGGTCGTCATGGCATCGCATGCATGATGGGAATTTAGGCCCAGGTGCATGATGGGGGATGGGGGTGACGAGCCTGCAGTTGGAGTGGCATGGAGGGGGATGGGGCTTGTGAGGCCTGGGGCTGCAGCACAGGTGCTGCTGGCAGTCTCTCAACTCCTCTTTGCTCACTAGCAACCACCTGCCCACATCAGTAGGATTATTCCAAAGAAACAAAGATTCCCATCAGTGAGTGTTTATGTTTTAAAGAAGGGATTCAGATAACTAACATGATACATAAATCCAAATCTGTTGTATGTTAGATGGGAATAAATACTAAGGAGAAAAATAAAGGTGGAATGGGAAGGGTAAGTTTTAAGCAGGGAACTCCGGAAGGGATGTATTGAAGTGTTTTAGGAAAAACACATGAAGGGGAGTGCACTGGTTTCTTATTGCTGCTATGACAAATGACCACAAACTTAGTGACTTCAAACAAAACGAATTTTTTTTTTTTTTTTTGACAGGCTGAGTGGACAGTGAGAGAGAGAGACAGAGAGAAAGGTCTTCCTTTTTGCCGTTGGTTCACCCTCCAATGGCCGCCGCGGCTGGCGCTCTGCGGCCTGCGCACCGCGCTGATCCGATGGCAGGAGCCAGGTGCTTCTCCAGGTCTCCCATGGGGTGCAGGGCCCAAGCACTTGGGCCATCCTCCACTGCACTCCCTGGCCACAGCAGAGAGCTGGCCTGGAAGAGGGGCAACCGGGACAGAATCCGGTGCCCCGACCGGGACTAGAACCCGGTGTGCCAGCGCCGCAAGGGGGAGGATTAGCCTAGTGAGCCGCGGCGCCGGCCCACAAAACGAATTTATTGTTTTACAGTTTTGGAGGTCAGAAGTGCCAAACTGGTCTCCTTGGGCTACAATCAAGGTGTTGGCAAGGATGTATGTGTTCTGAAGGCTTGCACGGGGAATCAATGCCTTGTCTTTCCTTGCTTATGTAAGCTGCTACCTTCCATGGCTCCTGGCCCCTTTCTCCAGCACCAAAGCTAGCATCCCCTAGGCTGAGTCCTCCTTACATTTTCCTTTCTTTGGTTCTCTCTCCTTTACCTCCCTCTGTTACTTATAAGGATCCTTGTGATTACATTGGGCCCACTTGGAGAATCCAGGACGTAGGAGACCAGAAATATACCATCTCAAAATATGACTATAGGAGACCAGAATACACCACCTAAAATTATGCGTATTTCGCATAATGATTCTTTGAAAAACACTACAGAGTAGAAGTTACGCTTTTTTAAGAGAAATTTACATTTCTAAAGGAAACCTCCTTCTGTAAGAATGTCCCCTGTCTGTATCAGGGAGGGAGGATGGTTCTACATCACTGGAGACTTGTTGGTGGATAAGGTCCTACCAAAGCAGCACAATACACCTTGCTCTTGTTTTCCATACATTCCTGGACCACATCCTATCCTTAGCCTATTCCAACAACTTTCCTTTTTTGTTTCTGTGCAGTATAGTATTTAAGCCTGAACTAAAAGCCACTTGTTGGAGGTTTACTCAGTTTATGCTGGGTCCCTCCCCCGACCCATGTAGATAGAAGGTGTATGTGCTAGTACATTTCTGTGTGCTCTTCTCTTGTTCATCTGGTTCTGGTTTTATTTATTTATTTTTTTTGGGGGGGTTGCAGAGGTTGGTGACAAGTAAGAACTCAGGAAAGTTAGTGGCAGGATAAACTTCGCAAGTTTCGTTAATTAAAATCGATGTTAGGTTGTTAGGGCTGTTGTATCAAAGTACTGTAGACTAGGGAGCTTCAATCGCAGAACTTTATTATCTCACAATTCTGGAGGCTTAAAGTCTAAGATCAAAGGGCCAGCAGGGCTGTTTTCTTTGGAGGCCTCTCCTGATCTTACAGATGTCCATATTTTCCCCATGTCTTTATAAGATCTCTGTGTATGTATGTGTCCTCTTCTCCTTCTCTCTCTCTCTTTTTAAAGATGGAATATATTGTTGGAAGAATTAGAGAGATAGAGAGAGAGAGAGAGAGAGAGAGAGGAAGAGACAGAGATCTTACATCTTACATCCCCAAATGGCTGCAATTGCTGGGGTTGGGCCAAGTCAAAGCCAGGAACCTGGAACTCCATCCAATCTCCCACATGGGTGGCAGAGGAGTAAGCACTTGGGCCATCTTCCACTGCTCTCCAGGCACATTATCAGGGAGCTAGATTGGGAATGGAGCATCTAGGACTCAAACTGGCACCCGTATGGAGTCACAGGTGGCAGTTTAACTTGCTGTGCCACAGTGCCAGCCTATGCTCTCCTCTTCTTACAGAGGCTCCAGTCATATGGATTAGGGCCCATCACACTTACCCCACTTTACCCTTTAATGACCTTATCTCCAAATGGAGGTGCCTTTTTAGGGACTGGGGTTAGGACTTCAGCATATGGATATTAGGGAGAATATAGTTCAGCCCCTATAAGCATTACATCCTCATACCCCAGAGGGAGCCAGGCTGATATCTAGGGGATTTTTCCAGCCAAAGGCATGGCTACAGCAGGGATCCAGAGGTGGAGGTATGCTCACATGGGTAACAGGGAGACAGCTGAGGCTGCAGCTGTGTGCGCAAGAAGAGCACAGGACAAGACTAGGGACCTGCAGGCCACTCTGCAGACTCTGGTTTTTCCTCTGAGGAGCAACGTGATCTGACTCTGTTTAAACAGGGTCTACCTGGCTGCTCACTTCAGGATGGATTAGGGAGGCTGGGCAATTACAGTAATCCAGGAGAGAGAGGATAATGACTTGAGCATGGGGGAACAGCAAGACATAGTTGGATTTTGAATGCCTTTGGGAGGTCATTGGGGTGTTCTCTTGTATTGGAGTGAAGAGAGTCATAAGTGTCTAATGACTTTGTGTCCTATGCAATCAGAGGAATGAGCTGACGTTTACTGAGATGGGGAGATGGTGGGAAATAAGTAGCTCCCTAGTGATCATGTGTGAGAGGCCTGGTTAGAAATACAAGTACAAATGCAAGAGACTGGTTTTCTTTATGGATTTAAAGTCAGCATTCAGGAGCAGGGATTTAGCCTAGCACTCTGCATTGGAGTACCGTGTTTGATTCCCGGCTCCGGCTCTGGGCTTCAGTTTCCCGCCACTGCACATCCTGGGAGGCACCAAGGATGGCTGTAGTCCTTGGGTTCCTGCCACCATCATGGGAGACCTGACTTGAATTCCCAGCTCCTGCCTTTGGCCTGGCTCAGTCCCAGCTGTTGTGGGCACTTGGGGAATGAATCAGTGGTGGGTGCTTTTTGTCTCTCTACTTCACAAAGAAATAAAAAACACAAAAAACTTAAAGCCAACTTTCAAATCTTTTTTGCACATGATTCTTGTAAGAAAATAAGAACAAACACTTTCAGTTGTTCATTGGTCTTTACTTAACTGAATGGGCCCAGATTAAAATGAGTCCCATTTAAAAACTTAATTACATTTCCTTAAGCATCTCCAGCTATATTTATAAATTAATACGTTTACTTTTTAAATGTTTCACATGCCTGGCAGGGTAAACTTAATGCCATTAATAAGTAAAATCCTCTTAAGCATTGCAGTTGTTCTTGTAGCCAGTAAATGTGCAGTTTCAGTAAGTCAAGTTCCCTTAAACATGCCACAGCTATTTATAAACTTAAACTTCTCATATACTTTCCAGCTAGAAATTAAAATAAGCCAATTCAGGTCCTGTTAAACAAGATGCTTTATGTGTTTATGTGTGTGTGTGGTATGTGTGTGATTGTCAAATGGAGAAAAGACATTTGCTTTTGATGCCTAACTTATGGGGATGTTTTGAAAACAAAAGAAATAGAACTTTGGCAATAAAAACAAGCAGTGAAAATTTAAGGTGCTATTTTCCTTCCAAGAGAAAGCTAACCTTTGTCAAGGACACACTTGAACTGCGTCTTGAAAGGTTACGAGGATTTTCTTCTCCTTCCATAAATACCTGCTTACTTTGAAAAAGAGCAGATGATTTAACTGAGGTGTAACTATTAGAGACCTTCTATGCCTTGTCTTCCAGAGGTAAAAACTTACATTGTAAAATAGAATTTCTCTTCTTTAAAAAAGTTATTTATTTTAGAGGCAAAGATAGGGACAGAGAAAGAGAGCTCTCATCTGGTACAGTCTGCAACAGCCCCAGAGCCAAGAGCCATTAAGTAACTCAGCCCAGGTCTCCCGTGGGGGTGGTAGGAACTCAATTCTTTGAGCCATCCCCAGCTGCCTCTCAGGGTGTGTACTAGTGGGCAGCTGGAGCCTGAAGCCAGAGCTGGAGCCAGGAATCAAACCCAGGTACTTCAATATGGAATATGCGCATCCCACCCAGTGTCTTAACCACTAGACCAAACTCACTTACCCTCAGAGTATCTCTTTAATTGTTAAATTTGTAAGTATGTTGGGGGTCAGTAGGCTTTCTGGCAGGACAGGCAGGTGGCATAGCCTAAGACACCTTGCATTTACTAGACACTTGAATGAAATCACAGCCACCCTTGACATCTCTGGTGCCAGCTTCTCTCCCATAGTCCACAGGTATACAAACATAACGTAAAAAATCAGTAAGGATAGCAGGAGTAGTAATTAATAGTATACATGTCTAGAGAGGGACTGTAGGGTATGGGTGCTCTGCAGAGCCCCCAGTATGCTCATGTATTCAACCCTGGGGAGGAAGAACAAAGGTATGCTTCCGGGGATGCTGAGAAGGTCCTCTTAGAGAGAACCTCAGGGAGCTTCCTTCAGACAGCCTTGCCCTGAGCCAAGAGTTTCACACCCTCCGCCTCCCTCCCCTAGTGGTCTGGGTAGTGTTGGCCTAGCTCCGAGCATTTTCTAGGCCATTGTTTTTACATTGGGTTCATTTATGCTTACTCTCTGGCATTTAGGAATCTTTGTTTTAAACCTTAGCTATTTGTTGTCATTCTATTATAATAATGACTTTTTTTTTTTTTTGACAGGCAGAGTGGACAGTGAGAGAGAGAGCAGAGAGAAAGGTCTTCCTTTGCCATTGGTGCACCCTCCAATGGCCGCTGCGGTCAGCACGCTGCGGCCGGCTAACCGCGCTGATCCGAAGGCAGGAGCCAGGTACTTATCCTGGTCTCCCATGGGGTGCAGGGCCCAAGGACTTGGGCCATCCTCCACTGCACTCCCAGGCCATAGCAGAGAGCTGGACTGGAAGAGGGGCAACCGGGACAGAATCCGGCGCCCCAACCAGGACTAGAACCCGGTGTGCCGGCGCCTCTAGGCAGAGGATTAGCCTGTTGAGCCACGGCGCCGGCCTATTATAGTAATGACTTTTAAAAACAGACTTTATGTTTTAGAATTGTTTAGGCTCACAACAGAATTGAGAAAGTACAGAGCGTTCCCGTGTATCCCCTCCCCACCTCCATTGCCCCCACCACACACAGCCCCCTCCACTGTCAGAATCCACGCTGGAGTGGTGCATCTATGAGAACTGGTGAACCTACAGTGGCGCATCATTGTCTCTCAAAGTCCGTACTGTGCACTGGGGCTCACCCTTGGTCTTCTTCGTGCTGCAGGTTGTGACAGATGCCTCCAGTATAGCATCAAACGGAGTAGGTGACTGCCCCAACCCCTGACAACCACGGGTCCTTTTTAGTAGTCAACTTGTCCTCCATTTAGGCTTTTTGGACGTTTTGTGACAAGACTTTTTCCTGGTGGCTGATGCCTCTGCTTTTTCTCCACCAAAAGATGTTGTTTTTCAGTCAGGGATAAACAAGAACCATTGGCCGGCGCCGCGGCTCACTAGGCTAATCCTCCGCCTTGCGGCGCCGGCACACCGGGTTCTAGTCCCGGTCGGGGCACCGATCCTGTCCCAGTTGCCCCTCTTCCAGGCCAGCTCTCTGCTGTGGCCAGGGAGTGCAGTGGAGGATGGCCCAAGTGCTTGGGCCCTGCACCCCATGGGAGACCAGGAGAAGCACCTGGCTCCTGCCATCGGATCAGCGCGGTGCGCCGGCCGCAGCGCGCTACCGCGGCGGCCATTGGAGGGTGAACCAACGGCAAAAGGAGGACCTTTCTCTCTGTCTCTCTCTCACTGTCCACTCTGCCTGTCAAAAAAAAAAAAAAAAAAAAAAAAAAAAAACAAGAACCATTGAGGTTGTCCCTCTGTAACCTGAGACAAAGAAAAGCGAGCCTATCATTCTGTTAACCACTGGAGGGGAATCCTGGTGGGAACACTTTGCAATTTCAGATACTAAAAATGAATGGTGTTATGTAGTAACTGCTAACAAACGCGGCAAGATGTTTATGATCCCCCGGGGCCAAATAAGTAAACATTCTTCCAACTTACGCTGCAGGAGATTGTCAATTTCACAAAGAGATGCTTTTTCCATTTCTGGGAGATGACTGTTTGAAACAGGAAATAGAGGGTGCAGTGAAAGCAATCCTTGGTCTACTGCCTAGGGCAAGGGTACATGCCCCAGGCACCATGTGTGGTGCGCAGGTGCCCAAGTTGGAGACCCCAGGAGAATCTATGGCACTGTAACATACCCTTGTGGGAGCATGATGCAGCCCCACTTTTGAGACAGGAAAAGGTCAATGTTGGACTCCTTTACTGTGTTAGTCAACTCTGGTTACTTTAACTAAAACACCTCAGAGGAGCTTCTTGGCATGGAAAAGGCTTATTTTGGCTTGCCATTTGGAGGTTACAATTCAGGTTTAGGGAGCCCCATAGTCTAGCATCTGATGGAAGCTGGCAATGGTGGAGTAGGTGCACAGGGACAGTCACATGGTGAGCCAGGGAATAGAGAACAGCTAGTTAAAACTTGAACTCATCTCCCTCTTGCAAGAACCACCTTTGAGGGCACGCCCCCAGTGACCTAAAGACTTCCCACCTGACCTGCCTCTCAGGTGACATAATTAGACCAACTCTCCACCCTGAATCCACCAACCAATGAGATATCAGAGCTTAAACATCTGCATGAGTGCTGGGGAGGCAAACCCTAATTAGTCTGTAACATTGTCCTTCTTGAGAGCAGAGAGGGAAGAGAGAGCCTTGGTTCATGGAGTTGGCTTTTAAAGGTTCTGCACTTGCTGGATGCTTTGAATTCTAGGTGGTTAAGGTGGATGAGAAGATGGTCTGGGGGCTCACACTGTGGCATAGCAGGTGAAGCTGCCGCCTGCAGTACCAGTATCCCATATGGGCGCCCATTCGAGTCCCAGCTGCTCCACTTCTGATTCAGCTGTCTGCTATGGCCTGGGAAAGCAGAAGATGGCTCAAGTCCTTGGGCCCCTGAACCCCCATGGGAGATCTGGAAGAAGCTCCTGGCTCCTGGCTTTGGATTGGCACAGCTCTAGCCATTGCGGCCAATTGGGGAGTGAACCAGCAGATAGAAAACCTCTCTCTCTCTCTGCCTCTCCTTCTCTCTGTGTCACTCTGCCTTTCAAATAAATAAATAAAATTTTTTAAAAATGAAGGTTGTCTGTGTGAAATCAACTCAATTCACAAATCAAATGAAGCCAAGTGGGTGGGCAGAAAGGGGCACTGTTAGGATTGAATTATGTCCACCTGGAACAAGATATATTGGAACCCAAACCACCAGTCCCTCAGAACGTGCCTTAATTAAGAGCCTCTACAAGTCGACAGTGCCAAGGATTGCCAAGCAAAAACCAGAAGCCAGGGGAGAAGCATGAGACAGATTCTCCTGTGCAGTGCTCGGTGGACCCCAACTCAGCTGACTCCTCCAGACTTTTGTGGTTCATTTATTCCTATCTAACTCCCTGCTTATTCTGGGCCCTGTATCACTGTGACTGACAACAGAGTTCTCCCTTGATATGTTCAGACCTGCAGAGCCAGTAGAGAGGACTGGAGCTCCTAGGGCCATCCCAATTGATCTCTCTGTTGTGCTAGTTGTGAATATTACTGGCACATTCACAAAATGGCAGGGACCAGCTGTACTTCTAGAACATTCTCAGGTAGACGAGAGTCATCAGAGAGTCAGTTTAAAATGCAGATTCCTAGGTTATTCTGCAAATCTTGATTCAGCCAGTCTGGCAGAGGGAAGGGGTAGGAATCTGCCCAGAGCTGATTCTGTTGTTACCAGTCCAAGGACTGGATTTTTTGAGTAATGAATTCTGCATCTTTGAAGTGATGACATCACAAGGCTCTTGGGTATTTTGCAGTTGGAAAATTTTGGAATTCTTTTCAGCAGTAAGAAATAGAAGCACAAGGAGCTTGTGTTTGATACCTGAGCTTGACTATAAATGTGCTTCAGGAAGTTGTGTGTGTCTCCGGACCAGGTGTTCACCTGGTCTCCAGGTATGTGTGTGTCCCTGGGCCAGATGTTCAGCTTTTCTCCAGGTGTGTGTGAGAAGCAGGAAGGAGGTGATGAACCAGAAAGGACCAAGCTACTACCACAGTCTCCTTTCATCTGCCTCCCTCATCCCCTGCTTATCAAAGGGATGTTAATGTAGGGGATGTGCATAGTTTTCAGATTCTAGCTCCCTGGGTGGGTGCTTTCTTTTATGTCATGAAATAACATGAAAAAAGGAAACTTTTGGCTTTGTGTTGGCCTCCTGCAGTGGAAAGTCCCAGAGATGTGAAGTCTCACATGGAGTTCTCCCTGGCATGATGAGAGATGAAAGACAGATTGCACGGGAGGTGCTGGCCCCTCCTTGGAAGGACATTTGCTACTAAATGTGATTAAAGCCCAGTTGCTAACCACAAAAGGCCTCTACGCCACCTGGGCTGACCACAGGCTAAATGATGCCGTACAGAGCAGGCTTGTGGAGGCTTCGGGGAGCCGGAAGGGTTTGGTTTCTTGTCATAAGGAAGTGTAGGATCTCCGTGAGTAACATCACTGACAACAGCCACCCTGGGGCTGACATCTGTGGGACAAACCTCCAGCTCGCTCTGGCTAAGTTAACAAGCTTGCCTCTTTGCTTTGTGAATGTTCTCAAAGCAAAAGAGCTGTGCTTGGGCAACTGGCAGAGGCTTTGTGCGGGGAGAGATAAAGAGAGTACTGGGACAAGGGCAATGACCCTGGCCCTGATTCCTGGTACTTAAGAGAGCCCCCAAGAACCTCAGTGGTGACCCATTTTTGGAGGGAAAGTTCAGAATGTCATTCAGAATTTGGTTCTGCCCTCCTGTCCCAGTTTCCATCAGAATTCCCCACTGCCTGCTATAGCCCTGCTTGCACAGTTTGGCTGCTGCACCTGAGACTCGTGTCCTTCTACCTTCTCAGAGGCCCAGGAGGGTGCGTTCTCCTCCCCTTGCTGTTCTGAGTTACAGAGAACTCAGGAGCCTTAACACTTGTAATCACTGCCCAAGACACTCTCCAGTCTTTCCTGAGAATAGAGGTCAGGATGGCCCAGCTCTGGGCCTTCCAGCTGTTCAGACAGTCACCATTTGTTCTTGTAAAGTACGAAGAGTGATATGGATACTGATAAGAATGCCAAAATGGATGCCAACGTGAATACCAACACTAGTGTGAATACAGATGCTAATGTGAAGGTGAATACAGATGAAAAAAAAAACCAAGATAAATACAAATGCTAGTATAGTTTGAGCAGTCCTAATCTGAAAACCCCAAATCTGAAGTTTTCCAAAAATCTAGAACTTTCTGAGTCCCAATGTTGTAGGTATGTGTTTACTTTTTTTTTTTTTTAAGATTTGTTTATTTACTTGAAAGGCAGAGTTACAGAGAGGCAGAGGAAGAGGCAGAGGCAGAGAGAGAGGTCTTCCATCCACTATTCACTCCCCAGATGGCTGCAATAGCTGGAGCTGGGATGATCCAAATCCAGGAGCTAGGAGTTTCTTATGGGTCTCCCACATGGGTGCAGGAACTCAAGCACTTGGACCATCTTCCACTGCTTTCCCTAGCCATAGCAGAGAGCTGGATCAGAAGTGGAGCAGCTGGGACTCGAACTGGCACCAATATGGGATGCTGGCACTACAGACAGTGGCTTTACTTGCTATGCCACAGCACTGGCCCCTGTTTACTGGTTTTATTCCATGTAATTGCCCCTGTGTGAGATAAGAATTCAAAGCAAAGGCATGAGTAAAGTGCATAAATGAGAGCAGGATTTATTTAAAGAGAGGGAGTGAGTATACATTCAGGCACGAGTGCTGGTAACCCCGCAAGTAGAAATGCTTGCTTTCAGAGGGTCAGAGAGCTTCCCATGAGGAGGGAGTATGGGAGAAGGCAAGGGAAGAGGGGACAAAAAGTGACACTCCTATATCCAGCAGTCCCTTTTATGGGGTAGGAGGCTCTGCCCTAGTTGAATATAGAAATGGGGTGGAGTTTGGATGGGGTTTAATGAGGATAAAGTTTTCTAGGAGCTTCCTGGTGGCAGTTAGCTTACTTGTGTTCATCATGGTGTCTCATTCTCCCTAGTCTCAGAGGAGATGCAGGTGCATCATGGGAAAATGGTTGTACTGGATTTGCATGCAAGAGGGTAAAGTTACAGTGCAGGGCTTTGGGATAGAAATTGTGGGGAAATCTTCCAGCTCATGTCTCCCTGATTCCCTGCTTGTTCCCATATCACCAAGGTCACAATGCCATGAGACAACAATTTCATACCTGACCCACTGTGATGGGTTGTAGGTAAACTAAACCTGCTGTAGGTAAACTAAAAATATTTTATGACATTATCTTTAGCTATGCCTATAAGATATATGTGAAATATCAACGAATTTTGTGTTTAGATTTGGGCCCATCCCTAAGGTATCTCATTATGTATATGCCAATATTCTAAAATATGAAAAAAATATAAAAATTGAAATACTTCTGATCCCAATACTTCTGAGGATACTCAATGTGACAAGCAATGCTAACAGCAGTTCTACTGTTAGTACTTACTGCTAATACCATCACTAGCATTCCCACTCATCCTCGGGGCTGTGTCAGGATCAGACGAACCACTGTGTGCTGAAGCGCTGTAACAGTGGGTTCTGCTCACCCTCTCAGGACCCTCTCCTTTGATTATCTGGTGTAAATCCTGGTAGGAGCTGTGAATTCTTCAGAATGGAAGTGGAGCGTTGGGGCTAGAAAGGGAGGAGACACATCAAGATGGTTCTAAAAAGTGTGCACTGGGGGCCAGCGCTGTGGCTCAGCAGGTTAACGCCCTGGCCTGAAGCGCTGGCATCCCATATGGGTGCTGGTTCAAGATCTGGCTGCTCTACTTCCCATCCAGCTCTCAGCTATGGCCTGGGAGAACAGTAGAGGATGGCCCAAGTCCTTGGGCCCCTACACCCACATGGGAGACTGGGAAGAAGCTCCTGGCTTGGGATTGGCGAAGTTCTGGCTGTTGCGGCCAATTGGGGAGTGAACCAGCGGATGGAAGACCTCTCTCTCTCTTTCTCTCTGCCTCTCCTCTATCTGTGTAATTCTGACTTCCAAATAAATAAATAAAATTTTTTTTAAAGTGTGCACTGTACATTCTGACTCCTGCAGGAAGGGGAGAAAATCCTCCATTGCCTGATGTTGGGGAACCCTCAGGATCCCTGATCCCCACTCCCATCTGTGAGGAGGGGTTGCTGGGCCTAGAAGTGTGGTTTTTCCTGGCTACTCCTGCTTCTGCAGAGGAGGGCAACTCCAACCTTCAGATCTGGTACAAGTCCCTCACCACAGACCTAGCTGCTCAGGCCCTTCACTGCCATAGCCATGTGCCCTGTCTGCCCTTGGCAGGTGCCAGCTTCCAGACCAGCAAAAACAGTGCCTTAGGGGACCAGGGAGAAGCAGCAGCAGAGGGAAAGGCAATGGGGCAGATCAGTGATTGAATTTGTTCTGCTGTATAATGAGGACAGACAGTGCATTTATGCCCAGTCATAATTTTGGGAATTTTGGGGTGTGGTTTCACTTTGTAGTCCCTGCAGCATAGCTTTTTGGTTTGTTGTTGGTGGTGACCATGCTTCCCTCAACACGAACAGTGTTGAGGATGTCAGCCTTTGCACTCACGGCCCTGAGTGCTGAGGTTCTTGGTGGCGCTGCCTGTCTTGCTGCTGGCTGGAAAGGAGGCTGGCTTGGCACAGTGGCCTGGAACTGTGCATGGGGGCCAGGATGGGCAGGGTTGACCTCCTGCTCCCACTTTAACTTTCTCTCCTGGGATAGAAGTGAAGAAGTCTTCCCACCAGCAACACCCAACCCCCAAGATTTGGGTCCTGCTGTAGCCACTTAGCTTCTCTCAGCATTAGCTTCCTTGTCTGCAAATGGTGCAAACGACACCTGCTTGTCTTCCTCACCTAGTGAGGGCATGGAGTTAAGGGGAAGAGAGAGAGGGAAGTCCATGTAAGCAGAAGGCCCCTAAGAAAACGAGAGCTTGTACCCTCACTGTCATCGTTCCTGTTTTCCACCTGGCAAGGCTTTCTCCTCAATGGACTTGTCAATTCAGCTGGCACTGACGCATTCCACCCTCCAGTCCCTCTAAAAATACCGCTTCTGCATCTCCTGGGGGCAGGAGGAGAGCAGGCAAGGCTCCACATGCCCCTGACTGAGGCTGGGGGCTCTTGGAACACAAAGGAGTTGTAGGTAGGTTGTCCTGGGAATGGCCCAAGCTCTCAACCGTGGCTGGGCGTGGTGATCTCAGAGCAGTGGGGAGAGAGAGAGATGATCTGCAGGGAAGTGCTATGAACTGGAAGCCCAAGGGAGAGCAAAGCTGGGGTGGACACTGCCCAGTGGCTGGTGGGAGTCATGGGCTGAGGGGCTGGCTTTGCACCTGAACAGGCATGTGTTTTTGGATGTTGCTGAGGGCTGGGGAGCACTCTTGAAGGCAAGCTGGGAGAGCAAGCAGGGTGAATGGCGCAGGAAGTAGCCTGGCACAGGGACTGTCCTTGAGATTCAAGATTTGGGGTTAGCTGGGGAGGGAGGCCTCCATCTCACTCCTGGGGGCTGTGGTAGGACAGACAATGTTATTGGCTGTTGAGGGGTTGGGGACTTATTTGAGGGCATGTTCCAGTTATTTTGTCTTTCTTTGCATGCCTGACTGGAGGTATGGGCCCCTTGACTTCCCTGCTTCCAGGTGTGCCTGATGGAGTCCCTGAGGGCAATGTTTCCTACATTTCTTTTTTTTGTTTTGTTTTTTAAGATTTATTTATTTGGAAGGCAGGGTTACAGAGAATGAGAGACAGAGAAAGAGAGAGTGCTTCCATCTGCTGGTGCACTCTCCAAATGTCCACAACAGCCAGGGCTAGGCCAGGCTGAAGCTAAGAGTCTGGAACTCCTGGGTCTCCCACGTGGGTGGTTGGGGCCCAGGCACTCGGGCCATCTTCTGCTACTTTCCCAGGCACATTATCAGGAAGCTAGATTGGAAGCAGAGCAGCTATAACTCGAACTGGTGCTCATATGGGATGCTGGTATCATAGGTTGTGGCTTAACCTGCTGTGCCACAATGCTGGTTATGTTTCCTTCATTTTTGTGGGTAAAAAATATAGTATGATATTCCCACTCAAAAAAAGGGAACTGAACAATTCTTCAGGTTTCTTTGTAAGCTCACAAAGTAGAAATGTTATTATTATTGAAGTGGGAGAGAGGGAGAGAGAGAGAGAGCAAAGAGAGAGCACTTCCATCCACTAGTTCACTCTCCAAGTGCTGACAATGCCTGGGACTGGGCCAGACTGAAACAAGGAGCTGGGAACTCAGTCCATGTCTCCCATGTGGTGGCAGAGACCCAAGTACTTGAGCCATCACTACTGCCTCCCAGGAACTGCATTAGCAGGAGCCTGGAATCTGTAGTGGAGCTGGGACTTGAACCTAGGTGGTTCTTCTTCTTCTTCTTCCTCTTCCTCTTCCTCTTCTTCTTCTTCTTCTTGAATTTTATTTATTTATTTGAGAGGTACAGTTACAGACAGTGAGAGGGAGAGATAGAGAGAAAGGTCTTCCATCCCCTCTTTCACTCCCTAGATGGCCGCAATGGCTGGAACTGCATTGATCTGAAGCCAGGAGCCAGGAGCTTCCTCTGGGCCTCTCACGAAAGTGCAGGGACTCAAGTGCCTGAACCATTTTCCATTGCTTTCCCAGGCCATAGCAGATAGCTGGATTGGAAAAGGAGCAGCTGAGTTCTAACTGGCACTCATATGGGATGGCAGCGCCACAGGTGGAGGATTAACCTACTGGGCCACAGTGCCGGCCCCACTAGGTTCTTTGACATGGGATAGCAGCCTCTTAACCAGTAGGCCAAACGCTTACCCTAGTAGCTCATATGTAAAAATCTCTGCTACAACATCATTAGAGCTTCATTTGGCCAAGAGTTCCATTGAATTCCCCTCCCCCAAGGTAAAGTCTTCCTGAATGCCCTTTTCTCAGATGATGAATGGAAATTTGAGGACTTGCAGGCTGCGTGGCTGTGGAGTGGTACCTGACATAGACTTGTGAATGCTAAAGAGGCTTTCCAACCTCACTTTCCTTCTTACAAATCTCTCCTTAACTCTCAAAACCGTAGCCACACACACCCATGTGTTGTAAGTTAGCCAAAATCTGACCTACCAGTGAGATAACTGGAAAAATGTTTCCTTTGTCACACTGCTTTAAACCATGGCTTTAAAAACTAATAAAGAATAAATCCTTGGTAGACATCGACATTTGTTTAAAGAGGAGGGGCTGGAAGAATCTTTAATTTAGATGCAAAAATATATAATAAATTCTATTTCAATATTTCTTTTGAATGCTTTCCCAGCCATGATCTTTGTTGTGTTTTCATGGTTGCTCTTGGCTCTGTTTCAGAACTGAGGAAAGAAAGATTCGAGGTATAAACAGGCTGAACAGGTCAGGCGGCTAAGCAGGGGAAGCAAAGGTCAAATACACAACTCTGACTCCAGGGCCATCATATCACATTGTCCTGAAGTGACCCAGGCTTCATGCTGTTGTTCAGGGGATCCATCAACTTTTGACTGGTGGAAGGAGTGCCTTGTGCTGGAAGCCAGCAAGACAGCTCTCTCTCTCCATCTACCACAGCTTCCTCTGGGGGTGAGCAGCAAACAGCTTAAACCAGCAAGTAATACAAAGGTACTTCCAAAAGTTAATAGAAAATGGAACTAGAGTTTATTGTGGTACATAAAATTTTGCATGGCTTTTTCCTAATATATATTTTTCACAAACTTTTTGGAATCCCTGTCAATATTTTTTGCTCCAAAATAAATTTATGTTTTAGTTCCATTTTCATGAACTTAAAACAAAATTGAAAAATTTATTTATTTGAGAGAGAGAGAGAGAGAGAGAGAGAGAGTACTCCCATCCACTGGTCCACTCCCTAAATGCTCAAAACATAGCCTGGGCTGGGCTGGGGCCAAAATTGGGAGTTGGAATCTCAATTCAGGTCTCCCACAAGGAAGGCAGGAACCCAGTTACTTGAGCCATCATTGCTGGTTCTCAGCCTCTGCACTAGTAGAAACCTGGGATTAGAAGCTGGAGGTGGGCACCAAACCCAGCCACTCTAATAATGGGACATGGATAATCTAATCTGTCTAAGAGCTTTTTGAAGTGTTCTTGTGTAAGTGGTCCCTGCCTTGAAGACAGTGTGGTCTTTAAGCCCATAGAGTAGAGTGGGCTACTGTGAAATGAAACTACAGGAAAAAACATGGAGGCCAATTGCAGGGACTTGGTATCAAGGAAACCTTATATAAAATCTTAGAAACCCTTTGTAAACACTAGGCTGAGTTTAGTAAATCAGTATGCATCATATGCAGGGCTCCAGTGGCCTTGGGGGTGTTTACCAGACTATAATTTACCAACTTATCTTCCCACCTGTGTTATTTCACCACTTCCCTCCCACTCACTGACTTAGAATTTTGTGGAGGATTTGTTTCACCCTCTTATGTTTATAGTTAATCAATTACTGTTCATCTTTCTCACAGATCATTTGCTTTTTGAGAGCAGGATCTTGTCAAGCATATCCACATCCCTCTAGTGCTTAAAATAGTCACTTGTAGATGTCAGGTGTAATATATGTTTGCTTCGTTGAATAACTGAGTAACTCAAGCCACTGACCACATCCACAAACGCTTATTGTATGTTTGAATGTTTTCACTGCAGTATTGCTGTGTGAAATGTGTAAGAAACGATTTTCAAGTGAAGCTTCAAAAATGAACCAAAATAGATATAATGAATCTTTAAATGATTCCATCTTTCAGTTTCACCTTGAGAATGTATGTAAGGAAATTAACTAGAAATGCAAACAGCCACTTTAGGAATGGGACATATATTGCAGGATTACTTGTAAAAATGAGAAATTGGAGATGACCCACATGTCTAACACTTCTGAAAAGATTAAATCAAATTATAATTTATCTATCTCATAAACTGTAAAGCAATCATTTAAATGATGTTTATTAAAACTTTTAATGACCTGGGTAAATGCTTAGGATAGAACAATTAAATGGGAAAAATCCATGATAGCAAAACCATGTATGAATTCTGATATAAGATTGTCTGGATTGTGAAAATTGAGCAAGGAAGACTTGCAAGAAAAAAATAAAAAAATTTCAAAGTGATTAACTCTAAGAGGAGAAATGTTGAGTGCTTGCTATTTTCTTCTTTATATGCATATATAAAAATATTTAGAACTAAAACTAAAATAACCCTCCATTTCATCATTTCAAAACGATGAAAATCACCATAAAAAAGCCATAAAAGCAATGTACTTCCCAAGATGTATTACCAATGAATAAGAAAAAGACAAATGAAACAAAAAGAGAGATAGTCAAAAGTACATGAACAGGCAATAAAACAGACACTTGAAAATGTTCTCATCCGTTAGTCCTTGGGAAAATGCCAATTAATAGAATGAGGCAATAGCCAGTTTTTCATCTAATGATTGGCAAAAATTAAGAATAGTTCTGGTGAATCATCTACTTCTCTCAATATGAGTATGAATAACACTCTTTAGAAGGATGTCATTATCATCTAATAAATGTGGGGGGTTAAATATATGAGTTCTTCATCTATGAAGGCATTAGATCTGGAAATCATCAGCCCAAAGAACTTTATTTCATGAGTTCTGTGAGAAACTCTGAGTGAATTCTGAGTGGCATTGCCTTCCTTTGGCAGTGTGTGTCTCTGTATTCTCTAAAAGGCAGATTCTGAGACAGAGATCATCAGTCTGTGGGGAGCTTGTTAAGGATCATCCTTGGGAAGGAAGCAAGATTGGGCAGAAGGAAACTCAGCTGCAGGGTAGTTCCAAGGAAGCTTCACAAGTGACCTGTGAACAGTTCTAAAGATGGGATGACCCTGCAAAGTGGTCCTAGATTGAGGCAAGAGAGTCAGGTATTTACAGTCCAGTATCAGTCAAGACTGGGACATGACCTTGGGCGAGTGACTCTGTATTTGGTTGAGGTCCTTTATTCCTGAAGAAAGATTTAGGGGACGTTTCACAGTGTCCACCACAAAATGTGTGCTTAAATGGCTTTTCAAACTTCTGGACAGCTTGGAGCTCTTCAGTTGTACTTACGTGGGAAGAAGCCTATAAATCTGATGTTGGAAGGCTGAGGTAAAGAGGTGACCCTTTTTCTTATTTTTCCCTGATGCATATTCTTTAGAAAACAGCAAAAGTCATCATAAGAAGAGAATACTGGTGAAATGTGGGAAGACTGACATTTTCATATTTTGCTTTGGGTGGGTGGATGGATTTCTCATTTTGGAAAGTAATTTGATAATATCTATTTTAAAAAGAACACACCCCCATTTCAAAGCAATTTCATTTTGATATGAGTTTCTTTCAGAAATGAAAGATAGATTCTTGGTGTGGGGTATATCTATATAGATATTTAATGTCTGTGAGTAGTGGCTTTTGCAACAAAAGTCAAACAAATAAGCCAAAGCACATCAGAAAATAATTAGAATATTCATTAAATTGGAAACAATGGAATAAAATGTGCACATTCACACTTTACATGATGATAGTTATTTAAAAGAGCTAGACTGTATGCATTGACTTGGAAGAGTGTTCATGATACATCATTAAATGTAAAAAGTGAAATATAAACTGATGTGTGTATACAATCTTGTTTTTAGGAAAACAAATCTGCCTCCCATATGTATATTATTTATTTGTTTAAAAGGCAGAGTGACAGAGAGAGAGGGCAAGAGAGGGGGAGAAAGGGGGAGAGAGAGAGAGAGAGAGAGCCAGAGAGAGAGAGAAAGAGGGAAATGTGCTTCAATCTACCGGTTCACTGCCTGACTGCCACAACAACCAGTTCTGGGCCTAGGCTGAAGCCAGGAGCCAGGAATTCCATCCTGGTCTTCCATATGGTGGCAGTGGTTCAAGTACTTTGTCCATCTTCTACTTCCTTCCCAGGTGCGTTGGTACAAATCTGGTTTGAAAATAGAATAGCCAGGACTGAACCAGCACTCTGATATGGGATGCTGTAGAAGCAAGTGGCTGCTCCGCAGTGCTGGCCCCTCCCGTATGTATTTAAGGAAGGATATACTCAAATATCAGCATTTGTTTCATTTGTTAAAATAAGCATGGATTACTTTGTCAAAAAGTTGATAAGGAAAAAACTAAAACAAGTTGCTTCGTCCACCACAATGAAGGAATACATCAACCCAGTCTCTGGCCCTGGAGTTCCTGGGAAGTCTGTTGAATTTGGCTTTGAGTGTCCTGGGGCTTTCAGAGCAGTGGCCAAGCTGGACATAGAGGTTGTGAGCTGCTATTATGCTTTTGGTGTCTGTTCACCTTTAGTGAGAAAATTCCTATCCCTCTGAAAATTCCCAATTCTTCGCCATTAGGAAGCCACTCTTGACTGTAGCTGTACTACTTTTCCGCAGAACCAAACTGATAAAAAAAAAAAATGTAAAGATAATGTTTGGCATTACGTCACCCTTGAATGATCTCCATTCTGCTTTAGCTTCTGCTTTAGCACATGCTATTCTATCCTCTGTCATGTAGCAAAGCTGATCTGAAGACGACCCAGCCAACCCCCTTGCCCCATACTGGCGTCCCTCATCTCACTTGTATTTAGAGCCTCCAAAAGACCTAAGGCCTTGGCTTCATTTAAAGAATACATGACAGAGAGTTTCACCATCATGCCTTCAAATGAGTAATGGGAATATTCTCTCCAGCACTGTGGAATTCACCTACAGAAGCTGTACCTATGATTTCTTCAAGAATTCTGGCTTTTTCTTGGCCATATCTGCCACTTGTGAGCAAAAAGATTCATATTGTTCTCCAAGACATATGGGATATAGTACAGAAAGCAGCCGTCTCTCTGGTTCTTTTCCTCGGGATACTTTCATCATCTCTGTCTTCTGCTATCACCTGTGAAGATCTGAGACAGGGACCTGCTCAGCACTGTGCAAAGCAGCAGCAGCTCCTGCAGTGTTTCCCAACTCTGCTCTGGCTCCATTGTTTTCACTGCAGACACAGCTCAGGGAGAGATGGATGGAGATACTCAGTAGAGAGCAGCAGATAATATGAAACACCAAAGAGGGAGAACTTGCAGTAGAGAATGGAGATGTAGACAGTGTAGGAGGCCTGGCTAGGCACTGACAAGTGTGGTGCATAACAGCAGAGGGCCTGGGTTTGAGTCTTGGCTTCATTTCTGATTCTAGCTCCCTGCCAATTTCACATCCTGGGAGGTGGCAGGGGATGCCTCCTATGCTACCCACATAGGAGATGTGGATTGAGTCCTGGTCTCCTGTCTTTGGGCTGGGCCAGTCCCAGCTGTCACAAGCATTTGGGGAGTAAACAATGCAAGATCACTCTCTGTCTACCTGTCCCTATCTCTCTGCCTTTCAATAAGTAAAAGAAAGAAAGGGAGAAACAAAGAACTGGGCAAGAGAAGAAGGCATGTTTAATTAATAGGGGGCAAAGATAGCAAGAGTAGCTTCGCAGTCACTTGTGTGCAGTCCTGTGTCCCCAGCAGCTCCTTGCCTGCCCTCTGCTTGCCTGTATGCACTGTAGGAAAGGCTTCTCCTCTCCAGCTTGGAGGACCCTGTCAACTTGACTGAATTATTGAGGCATACCTTTATACCCATGGAGCATTATTTCTGGACATGTGTACATGCGTGTTGACAAAGAGATTGGCACTTGAAGCAGCAGATTGAGTGATGATAATTTATCCTCACCCTATGTTAGTGGCACCATCCAGTTGGCTGAAGGCTTGGGTAGGATAAAAAGACAGAGGAAAGGTGATTGATTCTCTCTCTCTCTCTCTCTGTCACTCTGTCTCTGTCTCTCTCTCTCTCCTTCCCTCCCTCCCTCCCTCTCTCTCAGGAGCTGGAATATGCTTCTCCTGCCCTCAGACACAGAATTCGGGTCCTGTAGCCTTTGAACCCTGTTCTCAGGCCTCTGGCCCCAAGCTGAGAATCCCATCAGCTTCCCTGGTTCTGGGACCTACAGACTTGGGCTAAGCTATGCTGCCAGCTCCTCTAGTTCTCCAGCTTGCAGTTGACCTGTGATGGGACTTCCCAGCCTCCAGAACTGTCCACGCCCATTCCTTGACCAATCTCCTCTTCTCTAAAGAACCCTGACGTAAACCCACTGGCTTTCCCCGCTCAACTTTATATTGCTCTTGTCACTAACCCTGTGCAGAGGGCACAGCTTCCATGTGTCCCTCCTTTGAACCCCACTGCTGAGGGCCAGTCTGCTCTCTCTGACGCTCAGCTTTGGCTCCTGAGATCCCCTTCTATGCCTGAGACCCTTAATCCTTTAACTGTCTGATGTCCTACTTGAATATTTTCCCAAATGCATTCATTTATTTGCTCACAGGCGGGCCCCTTCTTTTTGTTACAAGTCTTCATGACTCCAGCAGGCAGAATGAAAAAATCCCAGCCTTGCCTGATCTGTTCCGTGTCCCCTCTGTTCTCAGAAACAAGCCCTTTTTCCTCTTTCCTGATTTGTCAGCGTCAATCTACTTTGTAATTTTTTCAGGATATTTGGAGAGAGGGGCCAGGGATCTGCAGCTTCTTTCTGTGGGGGAAACTTTTCAGAACAGGTGTATACCCAAGAAAGTGGCCCCTACCACTTTGGACAGCAAACATCTTGAACGTGGAAGGCTGCTGTGCCCTCCGAGACCTAGAGACGTTACACAGAAGAGGGATGCCCTTATATTGACCATCATGGACCTATCAGAGCAAATTGAAGGCTGAATTTGACCAGAGTCACTTAGGGAAAACTAATGAAGAGGAATAATAGAAGTCCCTTTTGTCAGGTGACATTAAGGATCCAACAAAATGCCTGCAGCCTTATTTTTTACATTTTTCTTTTGTACTTTTGCCTTGCTCTGTATTCTAATCTCCTGACCTTATATAAATACAAACCCCTAGCTTTTGCTTGTGCTGGGAGTTTTACTGCCTGTAAGTTTGGAAGCTGTTCAATTATGAAAAGCCTTTATGGAGGTTACACTCAAATGATTCTTGGAAACCTCTGCTGTTAACAGCAGGAGGAGAAAGCAGATAAAATGAAGCCATGGCTCACACGAAGGACTGGAGATTCTGAAACTTGGGAGAGAGGACGATGATTGTGAGTGTGTGTGAATATCACAGCATCCTGTTCGGATCCATTATCTGTTTACTTAAGCACTCATTCATTCAATAAGCATAATTTGGACTCTGTTATTGACCACTTACAGCAGATAAAACTTCTACTTACCCAGAGATAGGAAATTCTTTAAGAAACATGAGTGGTTTCATTCTTATGTCAAAATTAGGAAAAATAGGCAGAGGTGGATTGATTTTTATATTCATTTCTTTTTTAAAAAAAATTATTTTCATTTTATTTGAAAGGCAGAGAGATAGACAAAGAGAGAGCTTGTATCTTCTGGTTCACTTCCCAAATGCTTGCAACAGCCAAGGTTGGGCCAGGCTGGTCAAGAGCCAGGAACTCAATCCAGACCTCCCACACGGGAAGCAGGGGCTGATCATCTGAGCCATCACCACCACCTCCCTGGGCACACATTAGCAGGAAGCTGGAATCAGAACAGGGACTGCAGCCATGTTCTCTGATATGGGATGCAGGTGTCCCAAGTAGTGTCTTTTTTTTTTTTTTTTTTTTGACAGGCAGAGTGGATAGTGAGAGAGAGAGACAGAGAGAAAGGTCTTCCTTTTTGCCGTTGGTTCACCCTCCAATGGCCGCTGCGGCCGGCGCATCTCGCTGATCCAAAGGCAGGAGCCAGGTGCTTCTCCTGGTCTCCCATGCGGGTGCAGGGCCCAAGGACCTGGGCCATCCTCCACTGCACTCCTGGGCCACAGCAGAGAGCTGGCCTGGAAGAGGGGCAACCGGGACAGAATCCGGCGCCCCAACCGGGACTAGAACCTGGTGTGCTGGCGCTGCAAGGCGGAGGATTAGCCTGTTGAGCCACGGCGCCGGCCCCAAGTAGTGTCTTAAACTGCCTTAATTTAATGCTCCTATGTCCTTTGCCCATACTAGTTGATTGAATTGTGGAAGAGTTTTACAAAAATTTGCTGTACAGTTAGGCACAATTCAAGATGTTCTTGAAAGAAATGCTTGCCAAAAGCTCAATATTAAAAAACAAATAGGAGTGTGATTTGCCTTCTCATTGACAAAGCACTGCCTAGGAATAAGTTGAATTTGAAATACCAGGTAAAGGAAAACATTTGTGACTTAGCTAGACAGAAACCAAGTGTATATTGAAATCAAATCTTCTCATAATCAAAATCAAAGATAACATGAATCAGTTGTAAAAGATTTTAACTGTAGTTGACAGTATTATTTAAATTGGCTGTAAAACTAAGAAAACTTTGAAAGACACTTTGTTGTTATTGGTAAATTTAGAGTTGCCAATTTAGTGAAAGTGGCCAAGATAGTCTTTTTTTTTTAAGATTTATTCATGTATTTGAAAGGCAGAGTTACAGAGAGACAGAGGCAGGGAGGGAGAGGTCTTCCATCTGCTGGTTCACTCCCCAGATGGCTTCTTTTTTTTTTTTTTTTTTTTTAATTTTTGACAGGCAGAGTGGACAGTGAGAGAGAGACAGAGCGAAAGGTCTTCCTTTTGCCGTTGGTTCACCCTCCAATGGCCGCCGCGGTAGCGCGCTGCGGCCGGCGCACCGCGCTGTTCCGATGGCAGGAGCCAGGTGCTTCTCCTGGTCTCCCATGGGGTGCAGGGCCCAAGCACTTGGGCCATCCTCCACTGCACTCCCTGGCCACAGCAGAGAGCTGGCCTGGAAGAGGGGCAACCGGGACAGGATCGGTGCCCCGACCGGGACTAGAACCCGGTGTGCCGGCGCTGCAAGGCGGAGGATTAGCCTGTTGAGCCACGGCGCCGGCCCCCAGATGGCTTCAATGGCCGGAGCTGTGCCCATCTGAAGTAATGAGCCGGAAGCTTCTTCCGGGTCTCCCACGTGGGTGCGGGGGCTCAAGCACTTGGGCCATCTTCTGCTTTCCCAGGCCATAGCAGAGAGCTGAATTGGAAGTGGAGCAGCCAGGACTTGAATCAGCACCCATACGGGATAATGGCACTGCAAGCAGTAGCTTCACCTGCTATGCCACAGTGCCGACCCCCAGGATAGTCCTTTCAATTCATGTCAGAGACTGAGCTGACTCAAGAGTTAGTGAACTTACCTAACTTGGCCAAAAGTTGTTTTGAAATTGATAATTTTTTTTCTAAAGTCAAATCAATTCTTATGAAAAATGATGAATTATTTTGACCAACATGTGTGCAAATATTGAAAGAAAGCTATTATATATTGCGTTTAATTACTAGGAAACTTTTAAGTGGGTTTGGAACACCTTGGTTATGTGAAGCTACTTTATTGACAGTGAATTTCATGAAATTTAACCATATAATATCCAGTATATCTGGTGAAAATTTAGTGTTCAAATGGAGACTTGCTGTACGGGTAAAATACATACTGGATTTTGAAGATTTAGTATGAAAAAACTATAGAACACATAACTAATGAATTTCTTATGTTGATTATATGTTGAAATAAATGATTTGGTTATAAAAAAGATATGATTAAAAGTGATACCTTATTTCTTTCGATGTTTTTAATGTGGATAGTAAACCATTTAAAATTATGTGTGTGGCTCTCATTGTCCTTTTTCTTTTATGCTTCTAAGATATTTGTGCATGAAATTTCTCCAAGAAAGCCGGGATCACCTTTGTTCTTTAATTTTTTTTCTCCTCTGATGGTGTTAGACTTGTGCTTATTACAGAGGAGTTGCTCAATAAATGTTTGCTAAATGACTAGAAATGTTTGAGATGTTTAATATTTTGGTGAGGGCTTTATGGATAGTTATCTATCATAAACATCTTCCACACAAGTTGATGTGTAAGTGCGTGCATGTGTATATTTATCTGTTCCCTAAGAATAAATTCTGATTTCATTGTCTAAAAGAGCATGGGCCATTTTATTGCCATTAAACATTGCCAAGTTAATCTCAGAAAAGACCAAAGCAATTTACAATGTCATCACCATAGTAAATTGGTTCAGGATATCAGCCTCCCAATGCCAACGTTTAAAGGAGTGTGGAGTGATTAGCAGTGCAGCACTAGGCAAGAAACTTAGCTTTCAGAGACTCAAGTTTTTTAAATTCTAAAAGAGAGATAATACCATAAGGCTGAAAGCAAGGTGAGTGAGCACACAGGCAAATGCAGAACACTGGTCTCATCCAAAGTGGGCTTTAACTATATAATTCCAGTTCAGAGAACTGGAGAACCATAGTGCTTTCTTAATGTGCTCAGGAACATGATTGATGGTCTCTGCTGGGTCTCAAGTGGCTTGGGTGGGAAATGGCTACTCTGGGGATGTAGGCAGAAGAAATCAATGTCACACAGTGGAGAGCTCTGCTGGATCTGCTTGAATAGACATGCTTGGGAGAAGGAAATAGCCCCATAGCTTAACATTTTTTAAAAAATTTGTTTGAGAGAGGGTGGGAGCTCCCATCTGATGGTTCACTCCCCAAATGCTACGACAAAGAGGGCTGGGCCAGGGAACTCATACCAGGTCTTCCACCTGGGTGGCAGGAGCCCAATTACCTGTGCCATCAATGCTACCTCCCAGGGTCTACATGGTGGGAAGCTGGAGTCACAGCCAGAGCTGGGGATTGAACTCAGGCACTCCAGTGTGGGATGTGGGCATCTTAACTGCTAGGCTAAATAAATGTCTGCTCCTAGCCTCATATTTTTGAACACTTAATTCTTTTTTTTTTTTTTTTTTGACAGGCAGAGTTAGACTGAGAGAGAGAGAGAGAGAGACAGAAAGAAAGGTCTTCCTTTTCTGTTGGTTCATCCCCCAAGTGGCCGCTACGGCTGGCGCGCTGTGCCGATCCGAAGCCAGGAGCCAGGTGCTTCCTCCTGGCCTCCCATGCGGGTGAAGGGCCCAAGGACCTGGGCCATCCTCCACTGCACTCCCAGGCCACAGCAGAGAGCTGGACTGGAAGAGGGGCAACTGGGACAGAATCCGGCACCCCAACCGGGTGCCGCAGGTTGAGGATTAGCCTAGTGAGCTGAGGCGCCGGCCTGAACACTTAATTCTAAAGCTACAAATATGTATTTAAAATAATTATAGGAACTGATACCTTCCTTGCTCCAAAGAACTCAGTCCCTGGAATTTTTTTTTTTTTTTTTAAACGATCACTTGGACATTTTCTAGCAAACGAGAAAAAAGCCCTGAATAGAAATTCTTTAGGTAATGATCTGATAGATTCCACAATGGAGTTGGGGGAAGGTGTGGATCTCTAATGAATTTACAGGAATATTAGAAGATAGCTGCTCCATATGCAAGTGTTATTTCTGGACTCAGGAGTATCTAGATTTCCAGTGTTCAGTGTGGTAGCCTTTGGTCCCTGGTGGCTATTGAGCACTTGACATTTAGCCTGTGTGAACAACAGCAACAAAAGGAGTAAAATATCTCACCAATAATGCTTCAATAAGTTGAAATGATAATATTTTGCATGTGTTAGGTTAAATAAAACATGCTAAAGTTAATTATATTTGTTTCACTTTCCTTTTCCAAATCTGGCTACTAGAAAATTAGTATTTTTCTGTGTGGCTCTCATCATATTTCTATTGAACAGTACTGGTCCAGACCCCTCCAACTGCCTTTACTTCTTCCTCACAGCTGTCTTCTGTGAGCACAAGGTATTTCTGAATTTCTGAATATGCATTGGCAGAGGAAGATTGGCTCGGAGCTTGGAATTCACAGCTAGGTAGCAAAGCAGCTGAGGTGTTCCCCTCAGACAAGGACCCGTGAAGTAGATTAGAAACTGCTAGGTTAAAACCAGAACCTTACCTCAGTTAGCACCAGCAGGTCCCAGAGATTCCCATAATGTTTATGTTAAAATGGACCATTAATGAGGCCAAAAGTCTGACACTGACCACTGAGAAAAACAGTTTATTTTTCTTTTGGAGTTTTCCATCCAGAAAGAAAAAGATATAATGAATTCATAGTCTTGACCTTCCATAAAGAAAAAAAACAAAACTGTTTAGATTGGAAGCCACATTTATTAGGGTCTCCCAAGAAGCAAACGCCAACAGGTTTTGTTGTTGTTGTTGTTTTTGCAGAAAATGCCTGTGATGGATAAAGGCAATGCCCATAAGGGACACCGTGGACAGGATTCAGACCATTGAGCAGGTCAGCTGAGGGGGAAGGGAGAATTGGGCATAGAGTTTCACACTGCCGAGGGTATCAGCCAGGTCAGCAGATGTCCTTGAACTCCAAGGGGGCTTGTTGGAGGCAGCCTGTGTCCAGCAGGAATGGGTCAGTGCTTGGACGCCACCGCCGTGCTCCACTGTGGGGTAGGAGCAGCCCCAGGGAAATGTGGCCTGGACAGGGACAGGGAATTGGAACCACAGGGCCCTAACTGGGGCTGTCAGGTGACACTGCTCCCATAGGCAGGTCCTCCTACAGGACAGTGCAGTGGTATACTGTCATGTTGCTGTGGAACTACTGATCTCCAGTATCGTATATTATTTGAATTTTTGGTTACATTTCCAAGCCTGGGTGTTCTTGTGCAGAGCATTATATACTTCAGAGAAGAAACTGAACACTTCCTCACACCCATGTACTGACCGGAGTCATGACATCGGCCTATGGGCCTCGGCTTCATTAGTTCTGTCTGCGAGCCTTTTCCTTGGCTATTCTGTGCAGGGATCCCTCAAATCACACCAGTCCCTGCTTGAATGTCCCCTCCCAGGCCTTCCCCCCACAGCAGATGCTCCGACAGCTTTTGCCCCTCACTTGTGGTGGCTCCCATCAGCGCCTGACTGACACCATGAGCTGAAGGTTCGCCTCCCCACTGGAACACAGGTCCGTCTCATTCTCTGTGAAATCCCCTATGGTACTAACTGGCACCTGATGAGTAACTGATCCTTTGTTTTTTAGACTGGATGAATTTTTTGTTTCTAAAAGGAATGAAATGGCAACTGAGAAATTTAGAAGACATATGGCTACTTTGTATGAATGTTCTGGAAAAGCAAAAGAAAGGGCAGGGCGAGTTGAAGTGTTTGAAGCTTCCCCTCAGCCAGACCTTTCAACCAGGATGGCTGGCAAGAAGCACACAGCCTGAGCACATCTTTCTGTCTTGCTCAATTTCTCTAGGGGAGATGGCTGGGTTTTTTTTTTTTTTATTTTTATTATTTATTTATTTATTTTGCGCCATGGTAATTGGATAGGAAGAGAAAATTGAGTGGGAGCCTTGTCTAGCCAACTACATATTCAGTCTTTGGAGGGCTGTTGGCTTTGTTTTGTCCCTGTAAGTTACAAGTTTTCCATCTAAAGGATGGAAAACACTTGTTCTGCATCAGACATAGGAGCAAAACTAGCCACACCAAGTGGCTGATGCCTTGCAGGCATCACCTCCACTGCCCGGGTCTGTCCAGCCACGGAGGAGGCTTGCAGTGAGGGAGGAAAGTCACCCATCTTTCTCAGTGTTTAAACGGAGGGCAGTGACAAGCTAAGCGAATTGTAGAGGGGATTCCTGGATTGAGTCTAGAAGGTTCAGACTTAAAGAACTCTGGCCCCTTTTTCACTTACCAATTCCATGAATTTGAGTCTCCGCTGAGCTAATGAGTTGTTTACTCAGAAGGTCAAGAGAAGAAAAGAAATGAGGTCACTGAGCAGCCAGATGGATGCAATCAACTCTTCTAAGGGCACCTGGCTGCTGTCGAAGCCAAGTAGTGGCTGCGCATCATCTTTAGTTGGCACCTTCCTGCAGAGTGACGGATCATTCATGGGAGAGGGGATTCTTAACCCTGATCCCCAAGGGCTCCACAGGCGAGAGGAGGCAGAGCCCATCAGAGAGCAACCAAGGGCAAAGCTGACGTTCCAGCCAAGTTTGCTCCCCTCAAGGTTAGCCCCTTCTGGCCCTATTCCTGGAGGACAGAGTCAGATCAAATTTAATCCCTGTAATATCGTAGTGTGCACTGAGCATAGTGGTCAAAGGCTGAGACCCAAGTTCTAGCCCCAGCTCCTACCTCTAACTCATTTTGTGGCCCTGGTCAAGTTGCTTAGAGCTCAAATTGTTGTCCATAGAATAAGATGGAGATAAATGATATCTCAGGTTCTTGTACCTCCCCAGCAGTGCTAATGTTTTACGAATAGGTGACTCACGAGGAGGGCTGGGTTATGATATCTCCCTTCCAGAACTCTCTCTGAAAGGCAGCTTGGCATTTGGCATTGGGGGTGGTGAACAAAACAGAATCAGCCTTGAGATGTGACAGGGCCCCTGCAGCTGCCTGTCCTGTGTCCATCACAGGGTTTGGCCGTGTCCTGTTCAGCCATGAGAGCGCAGCTGCCTCCCGGAAGAGGGCAGAAGGCGTGGTGACGGGACAGCGGATATTGACAGCAGGCTCCCCTGCCTCCCACCCGCCCACTGGCCTCAGAGTGGTGAGTCAGGCTTTGTCATCTGAAGGCCCAGAGCAGGCCCCACACAGCTTCTTCAGTTTGTCAACACCCGAGATAAAATAAATCAGCAGAGGTCCATTTTTAGCAAGAGTGTAAAATGAAGTCACTAGGAGGAGCAATAGAAGATGCCAATTCAGGACATAGAAGGGAGGCGAGGGCTTGTAGAGGGATGGGGTTGTCTTGCTGCTGAGCCGGTGAGCCAGTCCCTGGAAGGCTCGCTGCTTTGCAGCCTGCAGCCTCAGCAGCTGCAGTGGGGAGCTCGGGGGAGGCCCACGGCGGGGCAGGGGAACCGCACCACTTCCGGCGCTGTTCCGCTTCCAGAGTGACCTCCGCCAGCGGAGGGATGAGCTTCACTTCTGGCTCCTGCAGAGGCTCCTGGAAGCTGTAATGGCGCGAGGAGGTAGAAGGAGACGCTGCAGCCTCTCACCCCGTGGCTTTCCCATCTCTCGTTCTGTCTTATTTCAGGAGCCTAATGAACAGGGAGAGGAGTATTTGCAGTCTGCAGGCTCAGCCTTCTGCCCTCCTGTCTGCTCCCCTAGGCTGGACTCATGCAAGCTGAAGGTGCTTTCCCTTCTACCCCTCTGCAGCTCGTTGCTGGATTTGAAAATAACATTCCAGCAGAGCTGAGCACATGGAAAATTGCTGATATTTGAAAGATGAAAAAGCACCATTTCAGTAAAAAGACCAAAAAAAAAAAAAAAAAAAAAGCCTGCTCTATGACTTTTGTAAGCTGCAGAATCCTAGGTAAGCGTTATTTAAACACGTGCCTCTATCTTCTCGTCTGTAAAGTGGAGGAAACAATATTCCTGCCTCAAGGTCTTTGGGAGAACAAAGGTCAGGGCTCACTCAACACAGGGCCATCAGTAAACGGGCAATAGGGGAGCTAAGCAGAAAGTGAAAGCAGGTGGGACCCAAGCTCTTCAGGGAGACAGCAGGGCTGGGGATGTTTGGAAGCCTGGGTGCTCCTTCTGCCTCTTCTGCTCTCCTGAAGGGATGAGGTGAGTGTTCAGAGCAAACACCTTGAAACGCGTCCCTGGCTTGAAGTGTGTCCCTGGGCAGACCAAGTGGGCCCTCGTGTGGCCCCTCTGGATTTGGTGGGTTTTGACCCGTCCCTTCCTTTCCTGGCCTTGCCTACGACCACTATCTGGAGGGAAGACCCCTCAGAAAAAGTACTAGGATCCAGAGACGGGAACACCAACTTGTTCCTTCATGTACCCATTCATTCCCTTATTCAGTCATTCATCCAGCCAAGGCTTTGTACCCCACTGTGCCTGGCAGTGTGCCCAAGGATAGCAGGTCAGGACACCTTAGAGCCTGGACTTTCCATCTCCATCTGAGAGGAGGGTGTCAGCTTTCTGGGGTGGGGGTGGGGGTACCTTCTTCTCTACTGCTGCCATTTGCCATCCTTCCCTGTCCCTCTCCATCAGGCTAGGACCCTTGTGGTTTTAACTTGGTATCTGTGGGCTTCTTCCTCTAGGGCTGACAGTTGAAACCCAAGGAGAAGATGAAAGTGCTGAAGGCCAACGCACTGCGAGAAGAGAAATTTACAAAATTTTGAGAAACAAAATTTGGGGACGCAGGATAAAGGCCCCAGAAGGGCCAGACCCTGGTAGTTGAAGGTGTTAGGTAAAGGTAGAGACTCAGCTGAGGTTGCTGGGAGGAGGGATAGCCTCGGACTAGCATGCTAAAGCCAAAAGGTCTTTGATTCTGTGAACAGGGAGTGGTCCAAGGAGGTGATCAGTTTCAGTATACAAACAAGGCAGGGTCCAGTGGCCTATAGTTCTCATTACTGGGTAGTTCCAGAAGTCCAGGCTGAGTAGTGGTGTCAGGTTACAGGCTTCTGTCTCTGCCCAGATTCGAGCCCTGGCAAAGAGAGCCGGGCCTGCCCCGAACAAGGCAGTTTCTAGTCCCAAAGTGGTAGAGCAGGATTAAGGACTCAGTTTCCAAGCACAAAGAGGCCAGACCTGCAAGCATGAATCTGGTGGCTTTAGCTCTGGGGACTGACAGAGACTGGAAACCAAGCAGGGGCCAGCGTTCCCAGAGATCCATGAACACAAGGATGTGGACCTAAGGTAGCATCGATGAGCTGGGTTGCTGGTTGCAGCTGAAGAGAGGACTATGATGGCTTTAAGAGTATTGCAGGCCAGCTATGGTGTGTAGCCCCATCAGACAATATTTCCCAGTTGATAGATGTCTGCGTCTGAATCATCTGGTCCTTGTCACCACCCCAGGCATGAGAAAGGTGGATCACATTTTCTCCATTTCATGGATGAGGACACTAAGTCACAGTTGGCTAGGAATTTATTCTTGAAGGCAGCTATTGACCAGGAGCCAGGAGAGGCATACCAGGGCCAGGCTCGGGCTGCATTCCCTCTAGGCTTTCTTCCTTTAAAATAATTTTTTCATTTTCAATTTTTTTATTTCACAAGAGGAGGACAGTAGTTGAGTGCGGATTTCTGGAGTACATCCCAGCCCTGCCACTTGCTGACATGTGTGGGCTCCGGCAAGCTGCTGAATCTCCGAGCACCTCTATTTCCTCAGTTCTGAAGTGGGATAGTAGAGCTGACCTCTTCTGTTTTTGCTTGTGACTGCCCAGGAATTCCTCATGCATAAACTCTAGGTTCTGTCTTCTAAAAACAACCTCCACACCTGCTTCGCAGTCCCACTTGCTACTGAAGAACACCTTTACTTGCATATCTCTCAGGCTGGCAAGACTAGCTTGCTCCAGACCTGCCTTTCTAGCTGCCAACTCTGCTTTTACACTTGGATTTCACAAACACCTCAAACTCAGTAAGACTGAAATGAAATTCAGCCTTTCTCCTCTCCTCAGAAGAGCGTCTTTAGTGACTTCTTTAGAACTCACCAGCTCAGAAAGCAGACCCCTCAGCCACTCAGGTGTTAATGTCAAAATCATTTCACACTTCAGTTGCCAGGTTCTATGGATTTTAACTCCTAAATATTGCTCCAATCATCTCATAACTTTCTATATTTTATGCTTTTTTTTTTTTAAATTTGTGAGCCAGAAATAGAGAAAGGTATGTATACAGGTAGGAAGTAGATAGATAGATAGATAGATAGAGCTTTTACATCTGCTGGTTCACTGCCCAAATGACCAAGATAGAAGACAGACTGAGAGAAACATACATAGATAGATATCCCACCTGTCTGGTCACTCTCCAATGCCCAGCATGGCTGTGATTGGGCAGAGGCCAAAGCTGAAGCCTAGAACTAGAAATTCAGTCCAGGTTTGACACATGAATAGCAGGAACTCAACTACTTGAGCCATCACTTCCGCCTCCTGTCATGGCAGTGGCTGGCTTGCCTCTTTTGTTTTTCACTGACAGAGTAATTAATTATGGTTTAGAGAGATGAAAGTAGGGGTAGTACAGCAAATATTGTTAAAGTGTGTTCCTAGGTAGGAATAGATCAGTTGAGTGAGCACATGGCATCCTTTCTTCATGTTTTGGGACTTTTATCCCTAAAATATAGGGGACATTGATCGATGATGTGGTCATGATGCTCATGCTTGCAATTTGTGATGGAAGTCTAGGAGTTGCATACCTTTGGGGTATTGACTAGACTTTTCTGGTTTGGCTGAGCTCCCATTTTATCAGGATACTTTAACTACGAGTTGAACCACATAGTGAGCAGTCTTGGGTGGGTCCCAGCAGAGAGCAGGTCTTGGAGGCCTTCCCTAATCACGTATGTTTAATTTAATTATCTGCCTGACACCTCCAAGGGGTGCATTAATAGAAACCTCGAAATGGGAATGAGGGATAGAATTCAAACCCATTTACTCCAACGGGGGATGCAGGTGTCCCAAGTAGTGTCTAACTGCTAGGTCATCTACTGTTTTCTTTTTTCCTTCAATTTTTATTTTCTCGATTATTTATTTTTTATTTATAAAATGGGAACAAATTTCATGTATTTCATGTATACAGTTTTAAGAGTATAGTGATTCTCCATCACTCTCACCTTCCCTCCTTTTCTTCTTTTTCTTTTAATTTTTACAATGACATACTTTCAGTTTTCTTTATAATCACAGGCTTAATCCTCCACTAAATAAAGAATTCAGAAGTAGTTAGAAAAACCACTGTTTCTCAAGAGTATAAACAAGTGCTATAAGCAATAGTCAGATCTCAAAATGGCAATTTTGCTCATATATATTACTTTTTAAAATTTTTTTAATTTTTTATTTATTCTTTGGACAGGCAGAGTGGACAGTGAGAGAGAGAGAGAGAGACAGAGAGAAAGGTCTTCCTTTTGCTGTTGGTTCACCCTCCAATGGCTGCCACGGCCAGCGCACCGTGCTGATCTGAAGCTAGGAGCCAGGTGCTTCTCCTGGTCTCCCATGCGGGTGCAGGGCCCAAGCACTTGGGCCACAGCAGAGAGCTGGCCTGGAAGAGGGACAACTGGGACAGAATCCGGCGCCCCGACCAGGACTAGAACCCAGAGTGCTGGCGCCGCAGGTGGAGGATTAGCCTATTGAGCCGCAGCGCCGGCCTTTATATATTACTTTTTTTGGTACTCTGTATATCAGTTACCAAAAATCAGAGAAGACATGATATGCATATTTTTGGGACTGGCTTCCTCTGCTGTTTTCCAGGCCCCTCACTTCGTTTTCTTTTTTTAAGATTTATTTATCTATTTGAAAGTCAGAGTTACACAGAGAGTGAAGGAGAGTCAGAGAGAGAGAGATCTTCCATCTGCTGGTTCACTCCCCATCTCCACTGCTGGGGTTTAATGGTGTTATTTAATTCACATAACATAGCATCTACTGTGTTAACCATTCTAAAGTAGATAGTTGGCACCAGTATATGCAGTGTTAGGTATGTTCACACTGTTGTGTAACCAGTCTCCAGAGCTTTTCATTCTGTGCAATTGAGACTCTGTACCCATTATATGACGTCACATTCCACCCCACCTCTAGTCCCTGACAATCATTTTTCTATTCTCTGTCTCTATAAATTTGACTATTCTGGGTGCTTCATATAGGTGGAACCATATAATATTGTGTTTTTCTGTAACATATTTTTTCCACTTACTATTTTATCTTCAAAGTTCACTCATATCATAGCATGTGTCAGGATTTTACTGATGTTTAGGGCTGAATAATTTCCTGTTATACATTAATATCCCATTTTGTTTTTCCATTCATCCATCAACAGACAATTAGGTTGCTTCTACCTTTTGGCAATTACAAATAATGTCACTACCAATAGGGTTTACACATATCTTTTTGAGATCCTACTTCCCAGAGTTTAATTGCTGGATCATATGGTAACACTATTTTTAGTCTTAGGAGGAGCTGCCATACTGGTTTTCATAGCAATTGCATCATTATACATTCCTTTCAACAGTGTGCATGAATTCCAGTTACTCCACATCCTCTCTCCAACATTTGTTATTTCCGGTTGTTTTGTTAGTAGCCATTCTCTTGGGAATAAAGTGGTATTTCATTGTGGTTTTGATTTGCATTTTCTTAGTGATTAGTGATGTTGAGTAACTTTTCATTTGCTTCTTGACCATTTGTATGTTTTTGGGGGAAATGTTGATTCAAGTCTTTTGTTCATTTTAAAATCAGAATTTTGTTGTTGAGTTGTGGGTGTTCTTTATGTATATTAGATATTAACCACATATCAGATATGTAATTTGCAATTAATTTCTCCTATTCTGTGGATTGTCTTTTACTCTGATGATTGTGTCCTTTGATGTACTCCAATGAGTTCTTTCTCACTCTAAGATAAAGATCAAAACCCTACATAATAGTTTACACCTCTAGATTTATGAAACACTCTTTTGATGAATAGGCTGAATCCACTGACCTTTAGTTCCTCTGAGATACTGAGTATCTTACCTTTTCTGTTCATTTTGCTCTTCACCTAGAACACTTATAATTAGTTATTAGTGGATTGAGTCAACGATTGCTTCTTTTGCTAAATAGCAGATTATCTGTGCAGGAACTATTCCTGGCACCAACTTACCAACTGTTACAGAAGGCACAGTGCCTATGGCCACCATACTTTTAGGGGTCCATGACAAGCTTCAATTTCTCTTTATTTATTTTTTTTGACAGGCAGAATTAGACAGTGAGAGAGAGAGACAGGGAGAAAGGTCTTCCTTCTGTTGGTTCACCTCCCAAATGGCCGCTACAGCTGGTGCACTGCGCTGATCTGAAGCCAGGAGCCAGGTGCTTCCTCCTGGTCTCCCATGTGGGTGCAGGGCCCAAGCACTTGGGCCATCCTCCACTGCCTTCCCGGGCCACAGCAGAGAGCTGGACTGGAAGAGGAGCAACCGGGACAGAACCGGTGCCCCAACCGGGACTAGAACCCAGAGTGCAGGTGCCGCAGGTGGAGGATTAGCCTAGTGAGCTGTGGTGCTGGCCCAATTTCTCTGTAAATCAGTTTGAAATCATCATAATGGAAATAGCTATATGGTGATAAATCGAGCTTTGACTATGTTTTTCTATATATTAACACAGTTACAAAGTAAATATAAGGGTGTTTTTTAATGGAGGAAAGGACCCAAAAAGGCAAAAGTGCATTAGGCCCTTGAAAGTTATGCAACCCAAAATGGGATGTCTTGTTCATGCCTGTATCCCCATTTGGCCAACTGAAGGTCTCCCAAGTTCTAAACACTCAACCAACATGTGTCAGATGAACAGAGGAAGGAAAATGGCAAGAGGCAGGTATCTGCAACAAAGGCACAGAATCCTCTTGATACAGATTTCTTGAGATAAATTACACAGCTTTTAGTTATCAAAGGCTGAAGACATTGAATTTCTTCCTGTAGTTGCCAAAGAGAGCTGAAATTAATCTAATTTGGAATTTCTTATTTATTTTTAAAGTTAACTCTTTTTTTATTATTTGTTAGAGAGAGAGGTTCCATCCACTAGTTTACTACCCAAATGCCAACAACAGCTATGGCTGGGCCAGGTCAAATCCAGGAGACCTCAATCCAAGTCTCCCACGTGGGTGGCAGGGGCCCACGTTCTTGAGCCAGAAGTTGGATTGGAAAGTAGAGGTAGGTCATGGTTCCAAGTACTCCGGTATGAGATGTGGGTGTCTCAGGTGGCAACTCAACCTGCTGCACCACAATACTCACCCAAGTTTTGGAAATTTTATAAAGAATTCTATAGAGAACAAAGACCTAGTTTTCACACATGAATTCAGCCTAAGTTGTCCATGGTTCCTTTTTTGCTTTAAAGATTTATTTTTATTTCTTTGAAAGACAGATAGATAGATGGATGGATGGATGGATAGATAGATAGATAGAATACGAGAATGAATCCTCCATCTGCTGGCTCACTCCCCAAATGGCTGCAGTGGCTGGGGCTGGACCAGGCCAAAGCCAGAAGTCAAGAACTCCATCTGTGTGTCCCACGTGTGTGGCAGGGGCCCAAGTCCTTATGCTATCTTCTGCTGTCTTCTTAGGAACATTAGGAGGTAGAGGGGCCGGGGCTATGGTGTAGCTGGTAAAGCCACCACCTGCAGTGCTGCCATCCCATATGGGCGCCGGTTCAAGTCCTGGCTGCTCCACTGCTGATCCAACCCTGTGGTATGGTCTAGGAAAGCAGTGGAAGATGGCCCAAGTCTTTGGGCCCCTGCACCCACGTGGGAGAACCCAGAAGAAGCTACTGGCTTCTGACTTTGGACGGGCGTAGCTTTGGCCATTGCGGCCAATTGGGGTGAACCAGCTGATGGAAGACCCCCTCCCCTCGCCTCTCTTTCTCTCTCTGTGTAACTCTGACTTTCAAATTAATAAATAAATCTTAATAAAAAAGAAAGGGAAGGTGGATGGGAAACAGAACAGCTGAGACTTGAACCAGTGCTCTGATCTAGCATGCAACTGTCACAAGCAGTGTGGCTCAGCCCATGGTGCCCCAGTTCTGGCGTCTGCCCATGTTTCTTAAAAACGGAGCCTGCACACTTAGAGAAGGCCTGGGACCACAGCAGCGTTTCCTCTTGCTTTTTAAACTTTTTTTGTCAGTACTGTGTTAGCCAGGATTTTATAGAGGCAAAATCAACAGGAGACGCATACAGATATATGAAAGAGGACTTATTAGGGGAATTGGCTCATACCCTGAGATACCAGTAACCTGGCTGAGTCCTAGCCAAAAGATCAGACATCCAGGAAAGCCGAAGGTGTAACTCTCAGATCAAGGCCAAAAGCCTGTGTATAAGTCATGAAGTCTGAATGCCAGCCAGCCTGGAATTCTAATGTCCAAGGAAGGAGAGGAGCGTGTCCGAGCTGTCCCTCAGTTTGGCTTTGGTTCTGGAGGTTTACAGTGTGAGATCTGGCAGGCCCCATTGCTTCAACCTGTGGTGATGGTGTTCCTGCTCCCAGAATCCTAAGGTAGTAAGTGCAGAATGTCACATGGCAAGAGACAGGGAGTGCACGCTTACTTGTCTGTCTGTATAAATCAGTGTGGTCTCTCTCTCCTTGTAAATCTACAAAGATTCAGTCTTGGGCCCTCCACTCTACCCAATTCAATCTAATCACATCCAAAGGCTCATCTGTAAACACGATGATTAGATTATATTTCCACCTTCTTAGTATCATTAACCTAAGACTTGGGGGCTAATTCTGGGGCTAAATCACATGCAAAATATAACAAGTATCTTTAAAAACTTTTGCTTTTTTTAAAGATAAAATTGTCACTATAGAAACTGTACAAATTTAAATTGTACAACTTACATTTTGACAAATGGATACACCCCTGAAACCCTGAAGGTGATGAATATCTACATCGCCCCATTATCCTTGGTTAATCTTCCATTCTGCCTGTCCCACACCTTCCTTCCATGGGCACCTACTGATCTGGTCTGGTTCTGTCACTAGATTATAGATTAGTTTGAGCTGATTAGAGTCTTTTTTTTTCTTTATTTTTATTTTTATTTTTATTTTTTTATTAAACTTTTATTTAATGAATATAAATTTCCAAAGTATAGCTTATGGGTTACAATGGCTTCCCCCCTCCCATAACTTCCCTCCCGCCTGCAACCCTCCCCTTTCCCGCTCCCTTTCCCCTTCCATTCATGTAAAGATTCATTTTCAATTCTCTTTGTATACAGAAGATCAGTTTAGTGTATATTAGGTAAAGATTTCAACATTTTGCCCATATAGCAACATCAAGTGAAAAAACTACCATTGGATTACTAATTATAGCATTAAATAGCAATGTACAGCACATTAAAGACAGAGATCCTACATAATTTTTTTTTCAAATTAATTAATTTTCTATGCCATTTCCATTTTAACACCAGGTTGTTTTTTTTTTTTCATTTCCAATTCTCTTTATATACAAAAGATCACTTCAGTATATAATTAGCAAAGACCTCATCAGTCTGCGCCCACACAGAAACGCAAAGTATAAAAATACTGTTTCAGTACCAGTCATAGCATCACTTGGCTTTAGACGACACATTAGGGACAGATCCCACATGGGGTGTAAGTACACAGTGACTCCTGTTGCTGACTTAACAATTTGACACTCCTGTTCATGGCGTCAGTAATCTCCCTAGGCTCTAGTCATGAGTTGCCAGGGCATTTTATTTTTATTTATTTGAGAGGTAGAGTTATAGAAAACGAGAGGGAGAAAGAGAGATCTTCCATTCGTTGGCTCACTTCCTAAATGGCCAGAGCTAAGCCGATCTGAAGCCAGGAGCCAGGTGCTTCTTCCGGGTCTCCCACATGGGTGCAGTGACCCAAGTACTTGGGCGATCCTCCACTGCTTTCCTGGGGCCACAGGCAGAGAGCTAGATTGGAAGAGGAGTATCTGGGAAATGAACTGGCGCCAATATGGGATGGCAGCACTGCAGGCGGAGGTTTAGCCTACTACACCACAGTGCCAGCCCCTAGGTTAGCGTTTTGTATAAATGGATTATATGGTATGTTCCTTTTCAATCTGGTTTGTTTCATCTAGCACACTTATTTTAGATTTATCCAAGTCCTCCCATGAATCTATACCTTTTTAATTACTGAGTAGTATTTATTTGTATTGATGTACCACATTTGTTTATGATGAGCTCTGGGCTTCCAGTTTTTGGCTACTAGAAGTAAAATTTACATGAACATTCATGTACGATTCTGTAGGGATCTGTATCTCCGTTTCTCCTGAGAAGACATCTAGGAATAAAATAGCTGGATTACATGATATCTTGAAGTTTTTAAGGAGCTGCCAAACTGTTTTCCAAAGTAGTTGTGCCATTTAGCACCCTATCAGGAGTGTCAGAAAATTCCAGTTCCTCCAGTTTCTGCCAACCCATGGTTTGCCTAGTGTTTTTTATTTTAACCTTTCTAATAAATTTTTATATATTCTAGATATAAGTACTTTGTTAGCTAAATGCCCCCAGTTTTTGAGTTCTCTTTTTCTCCTAACAGCAATTTCTTTTTTTTTTAACTTTTATTTAATGAATATAAATTTCCAGTGTACAGCTTATGGATTACAATGGCTTCCCCCCCATAACTTCCCTCCCACCCACAACCCTCCCCTCTCCCTCTCCCCTTCCATTTGCATCAAGATTCATTTTCAATTTCTAAAGCACAGAAGTTTTAAATTTTGACAAAGTCCACATTATAACATTATTTTTATTTACAATGTTTTTGGCATTCTTTGCCCTAATTCTACATGAAAACAAGTTTCTTCTGTTTTCTTCTACACATTTAATTACTTCAGGTTTTACATGTATATCTGTTCCATTTTGATTCCATTTTTATATACAGTTTGAAGTAGGACTCAAATTTATATTTGTTTCTTCAAAAGAGCCATCTTGAATTTTGATTGGGATTGCTTTTAATTTATCAATTTGGGGAGAATGTGTATCTTAACAATAGTGAACCATATTCCTGAGCCATGAACAAGACCATTTACTTAAGTCTTCTTTGATTTCCCTCAGCAATATTTTATAGCTCTTATTGTGTATGTCTTTCATTTAAAATTTTTCAAATTTAGTTTTTTTCAGAAAAGAAAATTCAGCATAATCAAAATTTATTTACTTGAGAATCAGAGAGGGGGAGAAAGAGAGAGAAAGTAGAGAGAGAGAGGGAGAGAGAAAGGGGGGAGAGAGATCCCATCTGCTGATTCATTCACCAAATACACACGATAGCTGGGGCTGGGGCAAGTGAAAGCAGAGAGCTAGGAACTGAACTCAGGTCTCCCATTGATTGGCAGAGACCCAACTACTCGAACCTTTACTGCTGCCTCTGAGTCTGCATTAGCAGGAATCTGGAATTGAGAGAAGAATTGGACCTTGAACTTAGGCACTCAGATGGGGGTTGCAAGTTTCCCAATAGGCATCTTAACCACTAGCCCAAATGTCTGCTCTATTTATTTTTTGATGCTACTGTAAATTCTGTTTTTTCCTTAAATTTCAATTTCATATTATGGCTAATATGTAATGACAAAATTAAAAATATATTTTAAAAATTTATTTGAATGTAAAAAGGCAGAGACAAAGAGAGAGGGAGAGAGAGAGAAAAAAATCTTCCATCTGCTAGTTCACTTTCCAAGTGCCAGCAACAACTGAAGCTGGGCCAGTCTGAAGCCAGGAACCTGAACTCAGTTCAGGTCTCCCATGTGGTTGGCAGGAACTGAAGTTCTTGGGCTATCACGTGCTGCCTCCTAGGGTACACATATCAGCAGGAAATTGGAATCAGAAAGGGATCTTGGATTCCCATCCTGGCTCTACAACTTGGGACACAAGCAACCCAAGCAGTGTCCCAACCACTGTACTAAATACCCACTCCTGGTTTTGTTTAGTTTTTATAGTATTGATCTTGTATCCTTCATCCTTGCCAAACTCACTTACTAGATCTAGGAGCCTTAGTAGAAACCCTTGTTAACTTCCTTTCCTTTTTTGTTTTTCAAAGATTTATTTATTTATTTGAAAGTCAGAGTTACACAGAGAGAGGAGAGGCAGAGAGAGAGAGAGAGAGAGGTCTTCCATCTGCTGTTTCACTCCCCAGTTGGCTGCAGTGGCCGGAGTTGCGCCAATCCGAAGCCAGGAGCCAGGAGCTTCTTCCGGGTCTCTCAGGCGGGTGCAGGGGCCCAAGGACTTGGGCCATCCTCTAGGCCATAGCAGAGAGCTGGATTGGAAATGGAGCAGCCAGGTCTCAAACTGGTGCCCATATGGGATGCCGGTGCCTCAGGCCAGGGCATTAACTTGATGCATCACAACGCCAGAGACACCCCCCCACCCCACAACTTTGTTAACTTTCTATCTAGGCAATTGATTGTGTTTTCCTCTACATGAAAGCCCATTGTGTTGTCCTCTACTGAATTACATTTATTGGGAGGTTGGTCTAAACTACCTATTATACCATTAATTGAACCTGAAAATTCCAGTGCATTTTTCTTGTCTCATCCTATGATCTGTGTTTGAATGGAGCTCCCAGTCCATCTTATACCCACATGTGATAGCCACAGTGATCTTCCCACTTCTGACCTGGCAATCTTGGCACTGTGTTGCCTGGACAGCTTAGTACCATTTGCAGAAGGGTATATTTCCCTGTGCAACCTGTCCTTCAGACTCTGCATGGGAGGGGCTTCAAAAGTGTGTGGAAAACGCACATTATCTTTTAATTCCATTTTATTGTAAATGTGGACAGCACCTTGTAAATGTCAGATGTTACCAATCTTGTTTTTTCTCTTTAGCCAACATAACACATCAATGTCTAGGATGGTGAAGTTTTGTTTCCCATATGCCAAGTCTACAATACCATTGCACCCTCATTTGAACGCAGTTCAGCTTTGGTAGAAATCTATCATGAGACTCTTCCTCTTTTCCCATCTCTTTCTTCTCTCTTTCCACACCCACCCCAACTCCTTCCTACAATGTTTCTCTGACTTACTGTGTTCTTTCACATCTTTTCACTCTTGGTGCTAAAAGATTTAGAGCCAACCCCAGGAATGTCGTAGAACTTCTTGGCATGTGTTTTTGTATAGGCCCCATTCCTGGCTCTGTTTTCTCACTCTCATTTTCCCTTTGCCTTATCTTTCTTGCTTGCTATTGATTTATATTCTTTTGATATATTTTACACATTTTTGTGAGTCAACCTAAATGCTTTCTGGAAAAGGGCATAAATTAATTAAGATTACTCCTGAGATAGTGTTTCCCGAGTATGGGTTTTGGCAGCAAATTTGGTGAGAAGGTATTTTTTTTTTGTAGGGTGTACTTCCCTTGTCTGATTTTTCTGCTCACAATTGGAGAAATAGCAGTAAGAGATTTGTTAGCTCCTCACAACAATATAATTTGTTATGCTCTCAGAAATATTTTTCTGAGGTTGGTGTTTGGTTCAGTGGTTAAGTTGCTGCTTGGGATGTCTACCTGCCATATCTGAGTGCCTGCATTTGAGTTTGCTTCCAATTCCAGTTTCCTGTTAATGAGAACCCTGGGAGGCAGCATATGATGGCTCAAGTAGTTGGCTCTCTGATACCTGTGTGGCAGACCTAGATTGAGTTCTAGGCTCCTAGCTAGATGTAGGCATTTGGGGGAGTGAGCCAGTCTGTAAGAGATCTCTCTATCTCTCTCTCTTTTTCTGCCTTTCCAGTGAATTTTTAAAAATTTAGCAATTGTTTTCTGTTTTGAAATGTTCTTGCCATCCAAGTTTGAAACCTCCAGCTTCAAACTAGTTCCATATATATAAGTAGTCATCAATTCTGTTTATTAGACCCTTAAAAAAGTTTCTACATCCTCTCTTTCTGTTCATTTGCATGAGTCATGTCCAAATTTCCATCATCTCAAGTGTGAGCCATTCTTGATCATATGTGATCTCTCTATGTATATCTAATTTGCAAGTCACCTCATGCACAGATGTCAGTTTGTTCTTTGAACATCAGTCTCTCCATGATATTGCCTTTCTTTAAAAAATTATCAGCTCACTATTATTCATGATGAATATAATTACTGTTAAATGTAACAGTAATAATAATGTTTTGATAAAGGATTTCCTCATTATAGATCCTCATTTGATACTTATATTGAGGATCTATATCCTCAGGTGTAGGAATATATATTACATATAATATGTGTATTCCTCATTGTATATTTATTCACTATATATCCTCATCTGATTCTTAAATGGCCCCTTGTGGTAGCTATGTATTATTAGTATAGTAATGATTATCTAGTATCATAGTTGCTGTGCACTGCTGCCTGGATCCTCCTTCAGGACTGATTGGTTTTCCCCCAGCTCCTAGCATGGTTGCTTGTGGACAGCTGTTAGTGGTTCTTCCTTTCTTGGCATGACTCTAGGTCATGCCCTTCCCCCAGGGAAACTGCATCCAATGATTGATGGACGTGAGTGCAAAACCTGGCCCTCTACCCCTGATTCAGTCCATTTTGAATGACCATACACAGCTCCAGAGCTCCCTGTGAGGTCAGCTGAGATCCTATTGCCTGCCTTGCAGTCCAACTTTCCCCTCTGCCTAGTCCTGCTTCCTTCCCTTCCCCTACAAGTGTTTATTCAGAAAACATGCCATAATAAAATTTTCTGCACCCTAATCTATGAATCTATCTCAGAGTCTGCTTCCTAGAAAGCTCAACCTATAGCACCCAGATTTTAAAAAGGGAACTGAGTCTCAGGGAAATTAAGTGACTTCCCCATCATGAGCTAGAAATGGTATGACCAAAATTGGAAGTCCTGGTCCTTCCACTCACAAGCAATATGATTTTGTTCACATTATTTACACACACATTCTCAGTTCCTTCATCTCTACAATGGGGATCGTAGGATCTGACTTATGGGACTATTATGAGTTATTTCATGAAGAAACACAGATCAAAGCACCTAGCACAGTGTAGACACCTTGTAATCAAGGTCTTCATCTGATAAGTAGCAGGATTTTCCTTTGAAGTGTGGTCTGTGACTCTGTGCCAGAACTGCCCAATAGAAATAGACTTTCAAATTTTTAAGTAGCCAAGTTAAGAAAAGTAACAAGTAACAGGTGAGATTGAGGGGCCAACTCTGTGGTATAGTGGTTTAAGCCATGGCCTGCAGTGCCAGCGTCTAATACGGATGCTAGTTTGTGTCCTGGCTGCTCCATTTCTGATCCAGCTCCCTGTTGATGTACCTAGGAAAGCAGTGGAAGGTGGCCCAAGTTCCTGGGCCCCTGCCACCCACATGGGAGACCTGAAAGAAACTCCTGGTTCCTGGCTTTGGTTGGCCCAGCCCTGGCTGTTGGGATTATTTGAGAAATGAACCAGTGGGTGGAAGAACCCTCTCTCTCTCTCTCTCTGCCTCTCCTTCTCTCTCTCTGTAACTCTGCCTTTCAAATAAAGAAAAAGTGAAATTGATTTTAATATTATATTCTCTTTTACTCAATATCATCATGTCAACCTGCAAAAAATATAACATTATTTTGATATTCCTTTTTTCTGTACTGTTACGGTTCGGATGTAGTTGAGGGTGCCCCTGAAAGGTTCGCATACTGGGACCTTGCTCCCCAGTGTGGTAGTGTTAGAAAGTGGTATGGAATTTTTCAGAGGTGGGGTTTGTGGAAGGTAATTAAGTCCTCCAGGTGCTGCCCTTGGAAGGAATTAACATAGAGATGGTTTTTGTAAAACAATAAACTTAACTGCTGAATTGTTCTCTGGCTTCCTGTCTCAACAGATGATGTCTTCCTCGAACACTCACTCCCACCATGATGCCATCCTCTATGAGGTGACATAGCCAGGGGGGGACCTTGCTAGAGTTGGCACCATGCTGTTTGGAATTTCAGCTTTGAAACTTGCAAGCTAAATAAACCTCTTTTCTTGATAAGTTACCCAGCCTTGAGTCTTTTGTTATTGTAATGGAAAGCAGACTAATAACACAAGCTAAGTCTTTGAAATCTGGCTGTGTTTTACACTCACAGAGCATCTTGGTTGAGACTAGGCACATGTCAAATGTTGAATAGCTACTTATGCATAGCGACTATGCAGTGAATAGTTCAGTTCTTGAGTCTGTGCCCCATCCAGCCACCCACCACACCGTCCCTGTTCCCAAGTCTGTATAGGAAGAGTTCTGCCCACTTGACGGCCTCCTTACATAAGTAGCCATGTGACCTCCCTTCTCCCCACTACAGCCTGTTTCCCCAGCTCCTCTTTCTTTGGCTTCATCTATCTTCAGATTTCAGGCCATAGTTCACTTGCTTGGTCCTGCCCAGAATACCATACCCTGAGTAACTAGGTATGGAAGTATTGACAAAGAAAACAAAGGAAATGACTCTGACTGAATGGATGCACAGTAAATGCAAGTTTCAAAAATCCCACAAAATTGAAAGCCAAGCACAAATAAATATTTAGCACAAATGTGATTGAGAAGGAGTTCATGAGTTTCTATTTTGCTAAGAAATACACTAAAACATCAAGATAGCAAAGTGGTAGGGGGCATGAGTACACAGTTCACAGAAAAGGAACTAAAAAATGTCTTACGAGCATGTAGGAAGATGTTCAGCTTTACCAGTAATCACAGAAATGGAAGTCACAACAAAACACATCATTTCCACCACCACTGCATTATGCAAGGTTGAGATGATGACACCACTCAAGGCAGGCCAGGGTGTGGCAAGGAACTGCACCTGTGCTGCCAAAGGCAGCTTGTTCAGGAAAGCGACTTGGCAACAGGCATTGCAAAGCCTTAAAATATTCATACTCTTTACCCAGTAATTCCTCTTCCAGGAATCTTCTAGTGAAGTAATCAGAAATGCAGATAAAGCTGTATGGGCTAGATGTCAGTCAAGGGGTTATTTATTATCGCCAAAGAAACCTAAATGCCCACTACTGCAGAAATGGTATATGAATTGGGGACACTCAGACAGTAGGATGCCAGCCAGCTATTCATAAGTGATGTTGATTCAGATATTTTAATGATATGGGGAGATTTTTTCCCCCATATACACTTAAAGATTGAAAAGGAAATAAAATTGTATTTTCAGTATCATCTCAGCTATATAGACTTTGTAAGTAAAAAGAGTTATATGACACTGAAAGAAGTGTTAGGAGATCACCTTTACTTGGTGCAATGGTTATTGTCTTCTTTACACAGTTGGTCTCTGTCCACTTGTTTGAAGCTATATCCTTCAAACCCCTTGCTCCCCAGTCCCGGTCCCTATCTCTGTTCTTTCTGTCTATATTACAAAAACACACAAGGGAAGGTAGTTTACATATAGAAGTGTTGTGGTGTTGTGGTACAGTGGGTTAAGTTGCCACTCGTGTTGCTGGCATCCCATAGCAGAGCCCCAGTTGATATCCAGGCTGTACTGCTTTTGATCCAGCTCCCTGATAATGCACCAGGCAAGGCAGTGGAGGATGGCCCAAGTACTTGACCCCAACCACCTATGTTAGAGTCTCAGATTGAGTTCTGAGATCCTGGCTTCTGTCTGGCTTAATTCTTTCAGGCATTTGGAGAGTGAACCAGCAGATGGAAGATCTTTCTTTCTAGTCCTCTCTCTGTCACTCTGCCTTTCAAATAAATAAAATAAATCTTCAAAAAATGTATTTGGTTTGTGGTTCTTGAGCCTGGGAAGTCCACAAGCATGGCACATGGATTCTGGTGAGGGCCTCTTGCAGTATCATAACATGGCAGAGGGTACCACATGGCAAGACAGAGCAAGAGTGCTAACTCAGATCTCTCCTAAAGCCACTAATGCCAGCATGGGACATCCTTCATGATATTATCTAGTTCTCTCTTTTTTTTAAAAAAAGATTTATGTATTTATTTAAAAAGCAGAGGCATAGGCAGATACAAAGAGAGCGAGATCTTCCATCCTCTGATTCACTCCCCAAATGGCCACAATGGCTGGAGCTGGGTCCATGCTAAGCCAGGAGACAGGAGCTTCTTTCGGATCTCCCACATTGTGCAGGGGACCAAGCACTTCAGCCATCTTCTACTGTTTTCACAGGCCATAACAGGGAGTTGGATTGGAAATGGAGCAGCTGGGACTCTGAATGGTGCCCATATGGGATGCTGGGCACTCTGGGTGGTGACTTTACCCACTGTGTCACAGTGCTGGCCCCTATTTAGTTCTGATTACCTCCATAAAGCCCCATTTTCAAATATCATAAACATCAAATTGGGGAATCAAGTACCAAATCCATGAGCTTTCAGGAAACACATTCAAATCATAGTACTCCAATTTTGCTGAGCTTCTGTGCAACTGGGAGGCTGGACTCCTAATTCAGACACAGCTTTGTCTTCTCCTTGTGAGTGTTGCTGTAGGGGAATGGCTTTGCCATGGTGTCCTGGAGACATTGCCTGTATCCACATTGGCCACGCAAGTGAGGCTTGACCTGCAGCTGATTGACTCTCAGCAAAGTGCCAGTGATCCATCCAGAGCAAGAGAACTTGGGAGCTTGTGAGAAGCTTCTACAATGGCATTTCTCACTCATTCCATTTCCCACGGGGACTCTCCTAAGAGTTACTCGTCTCCTTCATGAATCTCATGGTGGTGGTGGTGACTGTGAGGTTTTCTGTCTCTCACCTTGGGATGCTGCTGAGGTTGTAAAACTACTCAGCAACAGAGCCCACTGTGCATGTTTCTCTTTCATTTTAGAGGCACCCTGCACAAGGACCACAAGGAGCTGGCACACTGACTGCTCTTCCCTCCACTTTACTGAATAGTAAACTGAGTCTAAAATGGGTTAGGTTCATCTCTATCAGATAGATTTCCCAGGAAGCCAGGTATCCTGTGCCTTGTGCTTGATAATTTCAAGTATACATTTTTATTGGTTTTCTCTGGTTGCTAAAGCGAAGTGCTACAAGCAGGGAGGCTTAAACAACAGAATTTGTTGTCTTCCTGTTCTTCAGCCTGAAAGTCTGAGAATAAGATATGGTCTAGGATGATTCCTTCTGAGGACTGCCAGGAAGACTCTGTTCCAGGCCTCCCTCCCTTGCTTGTGGGGTAGCTGTGTTAGTTCTGTGTTCTTCACAAGGCATCCTCCATGTCTATCTGTCTGTGCACAATCTACCTTTTGGTATAGTTGGATGTCAGTTTCAGTGTCCCCCAAGGGCCTATGTGTTGGAGGCTTGGTCCTCAAAGTCTTATGTTAATGGTTAATGGATTAAGGGTAGAGATTTGACTACCATGTCTGGGAGGTGGACTAGTGGGAAATGCGTGGGTCACTGGGAACATGCCTTTGGGATATAGCCCTTGTGAAAAGACTGGCTATATTGACCTGCCTCAGGTTCAACAGTTTTCTCTGCTTCCTGACTGGCCTTGCGATCCTTCCTCTGTATGTGTTCTGCCATCCACTTACCTCATTAGATGCCAGGCTAATGGAGCTGCTTGATCTTGGGCTGTGATGCTCCAAAATAGTGAGGCATTGTAAATGTCTTCCTTCTTAAATTGCTTCTCTCAGGTATGCATTATTGTGACAAAAGTTGATGAACACACCTTGTTGTTATAAGGATACAAAACATGTTGGATGAGCATCCACTCTAACAACCCGCTCTTAACTAATTACATCTGCAACAATATTATTTCCAAATAAGGGCATATTTTGGGGGACTAGGTTGGACTTTAGCATATGGATTTGGGGTGGTGGGTACAATTCAGCCCATCTCATCATCTGTCCCTAGCTAGATGGTAAGTTGCTGGGCCAGAAGGGCCTCAGTAAGTGCTGGACAAGTGGGTGGCAAGGAGAAGAAAGGGACCTGAACAAAGAGGAGCCTGCAGGAAGAACTGGGAGATGGCACTACCCCAAAGTTAGTCCTCACTGTCAATGACCCCAAAATGGCAAGGCTTGAGAAGACAAATGAAGGCTGTGAACCAAACCATCCACCTGCTACTTTACATCAGGGGCATTGTTTTTAGGAACAGGAAGTCTCTGTTTTTCCATGGTACTTATTATTGTCTCTGGAGATGAGTTTCTTGGAAGCCATATTAGTTTTCCTCCCCCTGCCCCACCCCAACCCCACTAAGACCCAGGTTCCTGTGACAGCCTCAGGTGAGGGCTATTGGAGGCCCCTGGAGGGATGATTTGCCCAGTCCCAGGGAAGCCTGGAGGAAACTCAGAGGTGATGTCATCCTTTCCCCTCTGTGTGGTGGGTGAGGAAACAGAGGCCTGAGGCTGAGTGAGTTTTCTGCTTCTGATGATACAGTAGGACAGCTTTATGGGTGACAAAGCTGGGATGAGAATCCAGGTATCCTGGCTTCCTGTTAAGCACTTTGACTTCAAAAAGTTTTTTAGTAAACAATTTGTCTTCTTTCAGACTTGTTATCCTCAGTGAAATGTAGCAAATGCCTTTGTGCCCTGTCTATATGGATCACTGCCTTGAGACCACAACCCCAGAGTTTACTCTTTTAAAAAAAGATTTATTTATTTGTATGAAATGTAGAGATAGAGATAGATAGACAGATAGATAGGGGAGAGAGAGAGAGAAAGAGAAAGAGAAAAAGAGAGAGAGAGAGAGAGAGAGAAATTCCATCTGCTGGTTCACTCCCCAAATGGCCACAATGGCCAGGGCTAGGCCAGGCCAAAGCCAGGAGCTAGGAGCTTCTTCCAGGTCTCCCATGTGGGTGTTGGGGCCCAGGGAGTTGGATCAGAAGTGGATCAGCTGGGACTTGAACTGGCCCCCCTATGGGATGTCAGCGCTGCAGGTGGAGGCTTAGCCTTCTACCTCCACAGTGCTGGCCCCCAGAATTCATTCTTAAGAAGCTGCTCAGAGAGAAATGTTCCAAAGAACTTGTTCTTAATGGACTCTGTTATTCTCAGACCTGCTTATACTTAGGCACAGAATTTCCCTGTAGCCCTTGCACAACTAGTACCAGATGCCAATCTAGAGGAGGAACTGGCACTTCTCCTTATGCTTTGTTTCAATGTACATGTGTATAAATAGAGCATGTGCTCTTTGAGAAACCTTTCCTTCACCTTACATTCTTTTTTTTTTTTTTTACAGGCAGAGTGGACAGTGAGAGAGAGAGAGAGAGAGAGAGAAAGGTCTTCCTTTTGCCATTGGTTCACCCTCCAATGGCTGCTGTGGCCGGTGCACCTCACTGATCCAAAGGCAGGAGCCAGGTGCTTCTCCTGGTCTCCCATGGGGTGTAGGGCCCAAGCACTTGTGCCATCCTCCACTGCACTTCCGGGCCATAGCAGAGAGCTGGCCTGGAAGAGGGGCAACCAGGACAGAATCCGGCACCCCAACTGGGACTAGAACCCGTGTATCGGAGCTGCTAGCCGGAGGATTAGCCTATTGAGCCGCGGCGCCAGCCCACATTCTGTTTTTCTCTCTCTCAATTTCTATGTTGTATAGTGCATAGATGCTCTGTAGAAGTAGTTAGAAAACTTACTACATGAACTAGAGAGAAGCCCCTACCTGCTGTGATGGCCGGGTGAGTGGGAGAGGAGTCAGAATGAGAGAATCCATTTTTCCCTTCTGTCCCAGTCTTCTCTTAGGTGTGCTGTTGAAATGCTTTCTCTCCTCTCCTGCCCTGTCCTACCCTACTTCAGCTTCCAGACAGTGGGCTTTGAAAGGGGGACCGCTCTTTAGGGAAGAATATTCAGTAACTGAACCTATATCCCCAGATAGTTGTCAGGTTCTCCCAACACCTCCATTTAGGGACCTCAAAGATTTCCACTTATAAAAAATCATCACTCCAAATCCAGCTCATTAACAGAAGCAGTGAAAAATTGAAACTCAACAAAATATTCAATGGGAAAAGTTTTTCCTTACTGGAATGCCAAAGCAAGTATGATTTAAAAAAAAATAAAACAAACTAAATTTGTGCCATTTGGAAAAGTTCATTAGTGCATCCTGGGATTTCCCATGGGAATTTCAGGGAGACAGAGGCTTCTGGGAAATGCATGGTTCTAAGTTGAGGGCTCTCTCTGAAGGCTGATTCTTTAGCGTCATGCAAACTCCAAGTCATGACTTAGTTGGATACCTTTCAAGACCCATCAGGTAGTAGCAGGCCGCACGCTGGGGTGCTCAGAATCTCTAAGCCTTAGTATGAGCCTCTGCTCGATCCAGGACTGTTCCCAGTGTGTGTTCCCACTGTACTTTCTCTTCTTTTAGAGAACATGAAGACAGAGTTGGGATAAACCATAGGGAACATCTGGACCCATCCATCTGCAGCACTATTTCAGGTACTTCTTCCCTATAGGGTCTTTCCCAAGCTGGCAGCCAAACTGTTTATTCTTTGCTCTGAGCTTCTTTGTACCTTGTATGGAGTCTATTACAGAGTTTCCCGGAGTACATTACAATTATTTGTTTGCAATGTCTGTCCTTGACCGTGGGCTCCTGAGAACCAACAGCAGGTCTTATTCAGGCTTGTGGTCTATCCTTGCTCCTAGCAGAGTTCAGGGAAACAATAGCTACTCCACAGCTGTTGGCTACATGAATAAAAAGGGCTCACTTTATTAGACAATAAAGCTGGGGAAGCCCAGTGAGATAAGGGTAAGATAAAGATCTTTATCACCACCTATATTCTCTTGCAATTAATTTAAAAAGAGATTAAACAAATGGTGAAGTGTATGGTCTTGATTTTGTATACAAATTGAGCACCCTTAATTTGAAAATATGAAATCTAAAATGCTACAAAGTATGAAAGTTTTGGAGCACCAACATGACACTACAAGTGAAGAACTCCGAACCTGACCTCATGTGATAGGTCAAAGTCAAAATGCAGCGTCACCAAAAACATGGTAGGAAATTTCCTTCAGGCTGTGTGTATACAGTATCTATGCAACACAAATGAATTTTGTGAGTATCTTTGGGTCTCATTTCCAAGATGTCTCCTTGTGCATACACAAATATTCCAAAATCTGAGAGAAATCCAACTTTTGGTCACAAGCATTTAGGATAAGAGGGTAATGGCCTGTGTTTGTTTTCTTTGACCATTTGTACAGAGGTGGAATGCCTCCAGCTTGCCCTTGTATGTTGCTTGATTGTCCTGTTTAATGTGGTTTACTTTGGCTAATGACAAAAAGCTACAATCCCCTACTCTTTGTCCCAAAGGGGACAAGAATTTTTTGCTCAAATCTCAGATTGTTTGGGCCTGTTGTTTGTATTCCTGGAAGATAGAGATGGCTGGGAAGTATGAGATCATTTCCTGAGTCTTTTTATTCTTCTTTGTTCTTAGTTCTCATTTTCTGGGCAATTCAGAGTCCAGCTGACTGTGGACGTGGTACATTTGGGAACAAAATACGTTTTGACCTTCAGGTCCAGAGCTGTCTCTTATAAAAACGGAGCATTACCAGTTAGTATCAGTATGATGGACAGGTTGAGTAGGGGTTTCAGCTTTGTGTAACTTATACTCAGAAAGCTGTCTCAGGGTAGGCATTTGTGCAGTGGTTAAGCCACTGTATGGGACACCTGCATCCCATATTGGAGAACCTGATTTTGAGTTCTGACTTTGTTCTCAATTCCAGCTTCCTGCTAATGTACTCCTTGGGAGGCAGCAGGTGATGGCTCAAGTACTTGGGCCCCTGCCACTCACATGGGAGACCTGAATTCAGTTCCTGGCTCTTGGCTTCAGCCTGGCCCAGCCTTGGCTATTATGGGCATTTGGAGAATAAACCAGTGATGGGAGATTCTCTCTCTTTCTCTCTGCCTTTTAAAAAAATAAGTAGGTACATCTTTAAAAAGATAAGTTTATTATGGTGCTCCAAATTTTGAAATCTGCATAGTTTCTTCATAACAGGCATTTTCCATGACCTTTTTGAAAATTTCTTGTGTGCATGGGTTTCAAAAAACTTTTGCACCAAGCTAAGCTTTTCTTTGGATTCTATCTTCCATGACCTTTTGGAAGTACTCACATGTAGAAAGAGTCTCATTTTTGCCACCAGTGTCTGCAATGCTATCATCCCTTGAGCAAACAGAAGCCTCTTTCTTAGGATCCATTCTCTACAGACATCTGCACAAGGAAGTTTTATATACTTTCATTTGGACATTTGTTGCTCCTATCATGAACTTAAAACATGAATATTTGTCAACAGCCTAAAGCATAAATTTCTTTAAAAACAACATGTTGTTTTTTCTGCTTTGTAGTTTTCAACCTTGGATGCATGTAAAAGCCACCTGAAGAACTTTAAACACAAGCCCAGGGCCCTGGCTGCACCCCAGGCCAGTTGTTCCAGAAATTTCCAGACATTAGTATTTTCAACGTGTAGCTAAGATTAAAAACCATTTCCCTGGGCTTTCCCAGTGAAATATGGTTTATGACCAGTAGCTCAGGTATCAGGTGGAAGCTACTGGTAGTTGCAAAGCAGAATAATCTTAGACTGACTATATTTTTTAAAATTTTATTTGTTAGGTTGTTCATTTGAAAGGCAGTGAGAGATACCTATAGAAAGACATGTTCCATTTGCTGGTTCCCTCCCCAAATGCTCACAACAGCCAAGATTTGGCCAAACCAAAGCCAGAAGAACTCAATCTAGGTCTCCATTGTGGGTAGGTACAAACTACTTGAGCCACCCCCTGCTGCCTCCCAGAGTGCGCATTAGTAGGAAGCTGCAATCAGAAACAGAGTTAGGACTTGAATGCAGGCACTGCAGTATCAGATGCCCCTACCTACTCCATATTCATCAGGATCTTCATTTTAGCAAGACCCTTAGGTAACCTATGTGCCACTTTGAGATGCACTGATGTAGGCTCATCCTGTAAGTGAAGTGATGGAGGGCTGTGTGCATGTAGTCTTTCAGGAAGGCCTTAGTACCAGGTCAGTGGATGGCTTGCACGACAAAGAGTCCGAGGTTGAGGGATGAGGGAGACCCACACATCTGTATGCTTCCTTTGCTGCCAGGGGATTTAGATTGTCAGCCAAGTATGAGGACCTTGCCCTAGGAAGATGGTTCTCAACTTTGATTGCAGTTACAAAGAGAATGAAAAACAAAACAAAACAAAACAAAACACAAAACCTTATGCCTAAGATAGAAGCCCAAACCAGTTAAATCAAAGTCTGTGGGGATGAGATTCAGGTATCGGTATTCAGGAAACTAATTAGAGTTCTAAGATGGTGGAATAGGGAGGGAATTTACTGCTCTAGTCTAGGGGAAGATAGTTTTTTAAAAAAGTGGAGAGAGTGCAGTCTCAAGGAAGAGTTAGGGAAAAACAGTAGAGGAAACTCCATGCAAATTAGAGGGACACTGTAGATCTGTGTGAAGGGTGTGTATGTGCACAGCTCAGGACCCCAGCAGCTGAGAGCCTCAGCACCAGCTTTGAAGAGTGAGGTAAGACCAGACTGTAGCAGCCCAAGCCACTGGTGATAAAGCTGTGGAAGAGCCTGTGTGAGCCCAGCTTGGAGCCCAGTGAGGGACAATGTACCTGACAACCTAGATGGAATAAAAGGATGGGGGCAGGCACGTTTCTTTCTCCCTGTTCACCTGGGACCAGTGTCCTGTAACTAGCTGAGAGAGGGCGGGTGCCATTTTGGACATGTGTAACAGCTATGGCAGCTTGTGTCCATGCACCCAGCAACCAGCTGAGAGGGGAGAATTGACAAGGGGCTTGGCACTCATGGCTCTGGGAGCTTTGTGTGACTAGATGGACTGTGGCTGCATGGGAGGGTGCAGGGTGTTACTAGGTCTCTGAGCAATCACTATGGGTGGCTCCACACACTCAGGGCTCCCTGATTGCCTGGTGAGAATCACTGCTATGGGATCTGTACTCACACTGAGGACTGCATGTATCCTTTGTGTGGTTCTTGTGGCAATGCTGATGAATATTGCATCCACTGAGGCTAGTGCCTAGGTATTAGTCTCCTTGGAGGAGAGGAGGTGAGCCAGAGACTATGCCAACACAGCTGAACAAACTCTCCCTTCTGATATATATAAAAAATAGATTTACCGTGCCCAACTTGGGTGTCACCTTGGACAATCCCTTCACCCTGGAACACTGAAGAGAGCTCTCAGGCCACATCCAGCGCACACCTCTGGCCATTCACTGAAAGCAGACACTGCACTAAGCCACAGAGATATTGTCCTAAGATAAAAGCCATCAGAGGAAAAAAAAATGCCAACAAGTATCTCCACAAATGGCTAAAAATAAATACAGCAATTCAGGAAATAAGAATAAGAAAGACAACATGACACTCCTAAATATACAGAACACTTCAATACTAGAATCAGAAAATGAAGAGATTGAAGAAATGCCAGAAATTGAATTCAAAAAGTTGGTCATAGGATTACTGGGAAGTAATCAGAAACAGATCCACAAATTTAAGAAATCTATACATGACATGAATGAAAATTTTCCCCATGAAATTGAGATTTTTAAAGAGAAATCAAACTGAAATATTGGATGAAGAATTCAATAAATCAAAAAAAAAATGTGGTGGAAACCCTAACGACACACTCAGTGAGGCAGAAGAAAGAATATCTGAGTTAGAAAAGAATTTCTGGAAATTTTACAGTGAAACAAACAAACAAAAAAATAAATTAGAAAACTAAAAAACAGTGTTGGAGATTTAAGGGATACTATCAAATGACCCAATATATGGATTTCAGGAGTTCCTGAAGGCATGGAAAGAGAGAATGGATCAGAAGGCCTTTTTAGTGAAATAATTATAGAAATCTTCCCTAATTTGGAAAAAGAAAGGGATGTCCAAGTACAAGAAGCACATAATAGACATGACCAGAAAAGATCTTCACCATGAGATTGACCACATTGTAGTCAAATTCTCCACAGTAAAACATAAAGAAAAGATTTTAAAATGTGCAGGAGAGAAACGCCAGAGTAGTTTCAGAGGATCTCCAATTAGACTCACAGTTGACTTCTCATCAGAAACCCTACAGGCTAGGAGAGAATGGCAAGATATATTCTAAGTCTTAAGAGAAAAAACTGTTAACCCAGAATACTGTACCCTGCAAAGATCTCATTTATGAATGAAGGTGAAATAAAGACCTTTGATAACAACCAGAAATTGAAAGAATTTGTCACCACTTTTCCAGCCTTAAACAATATGCTTAAGGATGTGCTACACACAGAAACACAGGAACATGGTCATCCCTATGAAAGAAGATGAAAGCAGAAAAATCTCCCAGTAAAAGTACAAAGGAAATTCAAAGTAAACAATAGGAATATTTATAGAAAAATGGCAGGGCCAAATGGTTAGTTATCAATAGTCACCTTGAATGTAAATGACCTCAACTCTCTGGTTAAAAGATACAGACTCACTGAATGGATTATAAAACAAAATTCTATTTGCTGCCTACAAGAAGCACATCTCACCAATGAAGATACATGCAGACTGAAAGTGAAAGGCTGCATCAGGATATTCCATGCTAATAAAAACAAAAACAAAAAGCTGGTGTAGCCATCCTAATATAAGACAAAATAGACTTTAACACAAAAACTGTTAAAAGAGACAAAGAAGAGCACTATGTAATAATTAAGGGATCAATTCAACAGGAAAATGTGACTATAATAAATGTATACACTCCCAATTACAGGATGCCTGGCTATTTAAAAGACATGTGAATGGATCTAAAGGGAGGTATAGACTTCAATACAGTTGTAATGGGGGATTTCAGTACCCCACTTTCAGCAATGGACAGATCAACTAGACAGAAAATCAGCAAGGCAACAACAGAGTTAATCAACACTATAGGCCAAATGGACCTAATGGATATATATAGAACTTTTCATCCTACAGTCACATTCTTCTCACCAGTACATGAAACTTTCTTAAGGATAGATTACAATCTAGGCCATAAAGCAAGTCTCAGCAAATTTTAAAAAATCAAAATCATGCCATGCATATCTCTTCTGACCACAATGGGATGAAGCTAGAAATCAACACCTCAAGAATCTAGAACACATACACACATGGAGACTGAACAACATGCTCCTGAATGAACAGTAGGTCAAAGAAGAAATCAAAAGAGAAATCAAAAAATTTCTGGAAATGAATGTAGACAGCAGTGCAACATACCAAAACTTACAGAATACAGCAAAAGCATGTTAAGAGGAAAGTTTATAGCAATTGGTGCATGCATCAAGAAATTGGAAAAGCACCAAAGAAATGAGCTATCAATGCATCTCAAGGATCTAGAAAAACAACAGCAAACCAAACCCAAAATTAGTAAGATAAAAGAAATAATTAAAATTAGAGAAGAAATCAACAAAATTGAAACCAAAAATACAAAAGATCAGGGAAAACAAAGAGCTTGTTTTTTGAAAAAATAAACAGAATTGGCACACCATTGCCCAACTAACCAAAAAAAAAAAAAAAAAGTGAGAGAAGACCCAAATCAATAAAATTAGAGATGAAAAAGAAAATAGACACCACAGAAATTAAAATCGTCATCAGAAATTACTACAAAGAGCTATATGTTAACAAATCAGAAAAATTAGAAGAAATGGGTATATTCCTAGACATATACATCCTACCTAAATTGAGCCATGGAGACATAGAAAACCTAAATGGACCAATAAACAAGATGGAAGTTGAATCAGTAATAAAGACCCTCACAACAAAGAAAAACCCAGGACCAGATGGCTTTACTGCTGAATTCTACCAGACATTTAAAGAAGAACTAACTCCAGTTCTTCTCAAGCTATTCAAAACATGAAAGGGAGGGAATCCTCACAAACTCCTTCTATGAAACCAGCATCACCTTAATTCCTAAACCTGAAAAAAATGCAAGAGATAAAGAGAACTACAGACCAACTTCCCTGATCAACATAGATGCAAAAATCCTCAAGAAAATTCTAGCCAATCGAATCCAACAACACATCAGAAAGATCATTCACTGGGACCAAATGAGATTTATACACCATATTAACAAACTGAAGAACAAAACCCATATGATTATCTCAATAGATGCAGAGAAAGCATTTGATAAAATTAACACCATTTCATGATGAAAGCATTAAGCATACTTCTCAACACAATCAAGATAATTTATGACAAACCCATGGTCAGCATCCTATTGGATGGGAAGAAGTTAGAAGCATTCCCACTAAGATCTGGAACCAGACAAGGCTGCCCACTGTCACCATTGCTGTTCAGTGTAATCCTGGAAATTTTAGTCAGAGCCATTAGGCAAGAAAAAGAAATCAAAGTGATTCAAATTGGGAGTGAGGAAGTCAAGCAATCGCTTTTGGCAGATATGATTCTATATATAGGGGATCCAAAAGACTCCACTAAGAGGCTATTGGAACTCATAAAAGAGTTTGGTAAAATGGCAGGTTATAAAATCAACGCACAAAAAATCAATAGCCTTTTTATACCAAGAAAATGCCATGGCTAAGAAAGCACAAAACAAAAAATTCAGTTAAGAAATGGGCAAAGGACTTGAACAGGCATTTTTCAAGAGAGGAAATTCAAATAATCAACAGACACTTGAGAAAATGCTCAGGATCATTAGCCATCAGTGAAATGCAAATAAAAACCAAGGTGAGGTTTTACCTCACTCCAGTTAAATTAACCTACATACAGAAATCAACAAACGACAAATGCTGGTGAGGATGTAGGGGAAAAGGTACCCTGATTCACTGTTGGTGGGAATGTAAACTGGTACAACCACTGTGGAAGACAGTGTAGGGATACCTTGGAAATCTGAATATAGACTTACCATATGATCCAGCCATCCCCCCAAGTCAGTATATGAAAAAGTTATCTGTACCCTCGTGTTCATTGCAGCACAATTCACAATATCCAATTCACAATATCCAAGATATGGAATGAACCCAGATGTCCATCAACTGATGACTGGATAAAAAAATTATGGTATATATACACTATGGAGTACTACTTGGCTATAAAAAAAAGATATCCTGTCTTTTGCAACAAGACCTAAAAATACAGACATCATATGTTTTCCCCGATCAGAGGTAATGTATAGAGTACCTGAAACATAATGTATTAAAGTGAAATAGACAATGAAAGCTCCTCTTTCATCAGGAAACAATATTTTGTTTTGTTTTCATACTATTTGTTGAACTCATTTATTTAGGGTAGCATTAACTACATGAGCTTTAAATGTATTAAAAAATATCATTGTAAAAATTATGAGTGGGAATTTGAGAGGGAGGGAGAGGAAGGATTGGAGCATAATTGTGAGGGAGGGTGGGGAGAGATCTTGGAAAAAGACCCTGGAGGTACAGAAAATTAAAGCCAAAATTGACAAATGGAATCACATCAAATTGAGAAGCTGCTGCACTACCAAAGAAACACTTAGCATATAGAAAAGGCAACCGACAAAATGGGAGAAATTATTTGCAAACTATGCAAACTATGCAACTGATAAAGGATTAATATCCAGAATGTATAAAGAATTCAAGAAACTCAACAGCAACAAACAAACAATCCAGTTAAAAAATGGTCAAAGGACTTAAGCAGGCATTTTTCAAAAGAGGAAATCCAAATGGCCAACAGACACATGAAAAAAGTGCTCAGGATCGCTAGCCATCAGAGAAATGCAAATTGAAGTCACAATGAGGTTCTCACTCCAGGTAGAATGGCTTTCATACAGAAATCAACAAACAACAAATGCTGGTGAGGATGTGGGGAAAAAGGTAACCTAATCCACTGTACAGCCACTGTGGAAGTGTGTATGGGATACCTCAGAAATGCAAATATAGACCTACCATATGACCCAGCCATCCCACTCTTGGGAATTTACCCAAAGGAAATGGAATCAGCATGTGAAAGAGTTATCTGTTACCCCCATGTTTATTGCAGCTCAATTCACAACAGCTAAGATATGAATCAACCCCAGAATCCATCTACTGAAGACTGGATAAGAAATTATGGGCTATGTATACCATGGAATACTACACAGCAGTAAAAAAAAAAGAAAGAAAGAAATCCTGTCATTTGCAACAAAATAGATGCAGTTGAAAAATATTATAATTAGTGAAATAAGCCAGTCCCAAAAGTACAAATACCATATGGTCTTCCCTGATCTGTGGTAACTAATAGAGCATCTAAAAGGTAATCTCTAGAAGTGAAATTAACACTTTGAGATGTGATGACTTTGAACTACCCTTGTCTTGACTGTTGAGGAACGGGTTTTTTTTTTTTTTTAATACTCTTTGTTGAACTCTTCACTAAGTATAGGGTTAATCTTATGTGTATAAAGTTAATTGAAAATAGAACTTAGTAAAAAATAAGAATGAGAATATAATCTTCTGTATATAAAAAAAAGAATGAGAATAGGAGAGGGAGGAGGAAGAAGGGTGAGATTGTGGGAAAAATCACTATGTTTCTAAAGTTGTATTTATGAAATGCATTAAGTTTGTGTGCCTTAAATAAAAGGTTTCTTGGGGGAAACATTAAAAAAATGAATTGGGGCTTAGCCTTGTAGTGCAGTGGGTTAAACCATCATCAGTCACACCATATGTTTTGAGTCCCATCTGCTACACTTCTGATCCAGCTTCTTGATAATTCTTCTGAGAAAGCAGTGGAAGATTGCCCAAGTGCTTGGGCCCCTGCATCCATGACAGAGACCTGGATTGGGTTCCAGGCTTCAGTTTAGCCTAGCCCTAGCCATTGTGGCCATTTGGGGAGTGAAACAGTGGACGGACACCTCTCCTCCAACTCTGTCTTTCAAATAAATAAGTCTTTAAAAAAGAAAAACCTAATCAAGTGATTAGATGTCACCTGAGAGACAATCCAGAGAACCCATGTTAGGACTTTCCCACCCTCATCAAACCTATCATACAATAAAAATATTATCCAAGCATTACACTCCTAGAGGAATTTGCTTTTTGTGAAAGTCAAAACGCTCAAACAAGGGAATAGATCATGAACTGCTTCTGGCAAAAAAAGGGCTCAATTTGGGGAAGAATAACCTTTTCCTCAGCAATCTTTTCTAAACTTCATGTAATTTCACGAATTTCTTTTCTCCTCTTGTATTGAGCCCAACGGGGTCTATCTCTGTGTTCTTGGAAATGGCTGCCCATGGAATCCTTCCCTAGGTCTGGCCTCCCCTGAGTATGCCCTGCACCCCATGTCAGGTTCAGGAAGGGATGTTGGGAGGCTGGGGCAGGGGTTTCAAGGTAACCATTTGAGTACTTTCCTTGCTATTGCATCTGACCCAGACCTCAGCCCCTGCCTACTTTTCCTTTCCCTCTCTGGCCACATCTGTTTATTTCCCTGGAAAATGCACCAAGGAGCCTGCCATTGATCTTGAATTCCTATGTGTGTGTGGAATTCTGCAGATGGCCAATAGCTGGCTCTGTCCATCCCTGCCTCACTACCTCACTACCAGCTCACTGCCAGGGTCAGTCATTGCTTCCAGAGTTCCAGTCTACATATACTCTCTTAGGACTGCCCAGAGGCGTTGTGATGTCTCAGCGTTAGGTCTTAACTCTGACTGGCATGAAAGCAACCCTAGGGCTGTGTCCTGACTAGTTTCCCTCAAATAATGTCCAGGAAAGAAGAAAAATGCAGGGGAAGGAAGTCTAGAGAGTGAGTCCAACAGGATATACTCCTCAATACTAAATGACCCTTTAGAATTAATAGTTTTTATAGCTTTGTTGGTATATATTTGACATATAATGAAACCATATTTTATTTATTCTTTTTAATTTTTTAAAAAGATTTTATTAATTTATTTGACAGGTAGAGTTACATACAGTAAGAGAGAGAGAGAGAGAGAAAGATCTTCCTTCTGTTGGTTCACCCCCCAAATGGCTGCTGCGGCTGGCGCGTTGCACCGATCCGAAGCCAGGAGCCAGGTGCTTCCTCCTGGTCTCCCATGCAGGTCAGGGCCCAAGCACTTGGGCCCTCTTTTACTGCTATCACAGTCCATAGCAGAGAGCTGGACTGGAAGAGGAGCAACCAGGACTAGAACTGGCGCCCATATGAGATGCCAGTGCCGCAGGTGGAGGATTAACCTAGTGTGCCACGGAGCTGGCCCCCTTATGTATTCTTTTTTTAAAAAAGATTCCTCTTGAGCAGAGGTGGGGAAGCAAGACCCATCTCCTTAAAACCCCCAGCCTCAACTGGACTGCGCGCTCAGCTCTCTGCATCTTTGCTGAGCCGCCCGCCTGGCCTGGCCGGGTGTACTCTCCACTCACCCATGCAGCCCCGCTCTCCCCCAGTCTGAGGGACTGGGCACTCTCTCTCAGGCCCTGTCTGGAGAGGTGCCCATCCGTCCTTACAGATGTTCCTTCTTAATAAACCTTGCTATTTTACCTCCAAAAAAAAAAAAAAAAAAGATTCCTCTTGAGAAAATGGTTTTAAAATTTTTAAAGAATGGCTTTGTTTATTTATTATTTATTTGAAAGGCAAAGAGACAAGAGGGAAAGAAAGAGAGAGATCTTTTATCCACTGGTTCATTCCTCAAATGCTTGCATCAGCCAGGGCTGGACCAGGTGAAAACCAGAAGGCTGACACTCAGTCTGAGTCTCCCATGTGGGAGGCAGAGACTCAGGTACTCGAGCCATCCCCTGCTGCCTCCCAGGGTGTGTTTGTGTGTATTAGCAGGTAGCTGGAACTGGAAGCAAAGCTGGAACTTGAACCCAAGTACTCCAAAATAGGATATGGGTGTCCCAAGCAGCATCTTGACTCCTGCAACAAATGGCTGCCCCAAACAATTCATATTTGAAATGTATAATTTGATGTTTGGGAATATATATATGTACACTCAAAAAATCCAATTAAGATAATGAAAAAAATTGTTTTTCTGAAGAAATTAAAACTTATTTTTATGATCCTACTAAAGAGTACTTGTGTGGGTGTCTGTATGTGTACATAGATTCAGCTGCTTTAAATTTTGGCAAATCTATCTAAAAAATGTCAGAGGCAGAGGATCTTTTGAACTTCAAACAAAATTATTAATTACAAGTCATATTTTACAAGTGATTCTTTTTCATCATTTCTATATTAGCAGAAAAGGAGTATTTAGTTTTATTTTGTAGTTTATAAGAACTTTGAGGTATAGTGTCATCTTATTTCTGGTATAATTTCATTGTCACCGAAGTTCTGGGTGTTAGTTATTTTCATCTTTATCTTAAGCTACGGAATGTAAAAGAACTTGGTTAAAATCATGCAACTAGTGCAGCCCAATGGCTTTTAGTAACTGATTCTCAGATCAGAGTTTTTTGTAACCCACCATGTAATCATTGATGGGCAAGAGAGAGACATGAGAAACCAAACAATTAATTTTTAAAAAAAATCTTCAAATGGCCTTGACATTTCTTGTTTAAATGAAGATTTATTTTACCATGGTACACCATCATTTCTGCACCATGTGTGAATAAATGAATTTTGGCATTAATGAATTCTCTTAGAACCTTGTGATACCTTTGATGCATTGCTGATTAGCCTAGGAGGTGAAAAGCCCCAATAATATCCAGGCAGTTTCAATTTGCTTTCATTTTCTTCTGGAGGGTTTAAGACTTTTTGAACTGAGCTCCTTCCTTTCTTTCTTTTTCCTTATTTTTGAAAATAGAAGTTGTGAATAATTCAGTTTATGATCATTGGCCACTGAAAATCCCTCATACTTGCACCTGATGACAAATCACATTGCAGGTTTTATTACTCTGTAGAGAGATACTTCCACTAAAGGACATGATAAAATCCTTCAGAACTTGGACTGCTGTTGGCAGTGTAGTAGATGCTGGCTGGGGTTATAGGGAGTTTCAGAAGAGCTTGATGTAGATTATCAAGGGAAAATGCTACTGCAAAATAGGGTACGGGGAGTGTGAAAGGGACAGAAAACTGCCTATACCACCTAGGTACGGTGGCCATCTACCCGGCAATTCCATACTTCTTTCTTGTTCATTTTGTTTCGGGGATGGTCCTGTGCCATTAAGCAGTTCAAGACCATGTTTGGCATAAGCTGATGTGATGCTGTCCACTCCTTATGCTACATCTTTGAGGTCACAGCCTTGGATGCAGCCAGCAGTGGTGGTGTGAGTCAGTTCTGGCCAAGAAGATGGGAGTGGAACCCAGACAGACTTGGGTTTTACTGATCTAAAGTCCACTTGTAGCTGGTGTCAATCCCTGGCCAGTCCTCCTGTCTTTCATATGGGCAGGGTCTCCACGGCAGCCTCTATGATCCTGAGACAAAGAGCAAGGGAGGACTTAGAGATGGGACCCCTGGACCTGGCATCACTACTAACCCACCCCAGAAATTGATTTTTACTGCATGCTATGTGAGAAAAACAACTCTTGATTTATTTAAGCCACTGCTAGCTTTTGATTCTTTGTAGATGGATCCAAACACTCCTGGATTTTTGATCTTTTGTACCCAAAGGATTTCCTGATAGAAGAAGTTAGAATCACTTGTTGGGCCAAAAACATAGGGAACCTGGAAGAGGTGAAGAGGGGAGTTATAAATGGCAACTGTGGTCTCAGGACCTATTGGAGAAGTAAGGGCTTAGTCTTCACTTTTTCAGGTGTGTTTTCCCTTCCCTGCTAAAATACCAGAAAATTGAGGATTTATGCTCAATCCATCCTTCATTTAAAAAAATGGATGTTACCATTTTAGTTACTACTTTCTTGAGAATGTTCATTTTTCTCTCCATTATGTTTATCATGTGTTTGGTGGTGGTTCCAATCACCATGTACCCCAAGTTTGCAGAACAGTGAGGAGTAAGCCCTAGAGAAGTTGGCAGAGGAGCTATTGGAGGAGTGAATGTCATTGGAGATTATGGGCTTGAAACTGAAAAGCAATTTTTCAAGGGCTATAAGGCCTGGCTGCTGCACACAATGACTGCAGCACATGCATCCTTGGTTGCCTCCTTGCTGGGAGCAGGTGAATCGTTGTGTAGCTGTGTGAATAGTGATTAGGATATATGGGGTTAAAGCTATGGAGAAAGAAGGATATATTGCAGGTGTACAATCAAGGGATAGTATATCTGTCATGGGGCATACTGTGCCCAATATTCTCTTGAAGCTGAAACTCCTTAGCTCACTGCCACCTGCTCTGAGATGGAGCTTTTGACCATTCTTTGCACAGGGGCAACCACTGATTGGTCAATGGGGTGATCACGTGACTCAAGGGCAAACAACCCCACACAGGCCCTAATATACATGGTATGAAAAAACACCTGATGCAATACGATTTTCGCCTTTGACAGTCTTAACTGAATGAACAGAAAGATATGTCCTCTGAGAACAGCAGAAACTGAGAGGGGGATCACTGAGCCTCATTCATGTCTGGGGATGAAAAGATCCAGAATGATCCTTCACTCCTGGCTCCATGAGGCCAGGGCAACCTCTGTTCCTTGATTCTCATGTGTCAATATGGTTGGTCTACATCATCCAGTTATTGAATCAAACACCAGTCTAGGTTTTGTTGGGAAGTCGTTTTGTCAATGAGGTCAATGAGGTTAGCATCTACACTTTGTTGTCTCTACAGGTTGATTTACTCTGCCTTAAGTATTGGACTTAACAGGTGCTTTTGCCCTTCACACCGATAGAGTAGGAAGAGGCAGTGGCATCCAGGGATGTGGTCTTGTTCTTCCAGGATTATATATTGAGCCTTGCTTGATCGTGCACTACTTGTGAAGGGAATGAGAAGCCAAGAAAATGGCAAAGCAAAGCGGGGTGGGGGGCAGGGATTGTGATATAATATGCAGTATTCCTAAAGTTACTCCGGTTCCAAATTCCCCTTTGTCTTCATGCTGCCTCTGGGCAGTACTTCCCCACTTGCTTATTGCCCTTCCTGTCTAAATCTCATACTCCCTCCTTCATTATACTCTTCCCTGGTTTCTGATGGCAAAAGCTGCTCAGATCAGTGCTTTATTGCACATGGTTTACTGTCTAGCCATTCTAATGGCATGCTGGCCACCTGGGGGGAGGGCCAGGACTGGGGCACAAGATGCCATGGGAAAAGGGGGATGATGAAGTACCAGGCCCCAGAATCCCTCTGGTAGAGGATAGTGGTAGATATGGGAGTGAAGAAAGAGCCATCAAAAAAGGAAGATCTGGCAAAGATGCATGCCACTTATTTTGCTTTATTTTATTTTATTTCCCTTTATGGGCTTTCGGAAGCCAGAGTGTGATCTATGCTCAATTACAACAGCCATATTGATTATAATGGTTGGCATTTTGGTTTTCTCCTCAAAGCTCTGGTTAAGCCTTTTCTAAAAATGTTATTTTATTAATCATTTAAACAAGAAGTGCATTGAGAAGCTTTATTGTTTAATGGAAAGGGGAAATAAGACAGCCTGAAACCACGAAAAGGGTCCAGGTTTTGGAGTTGAACTCCCTTATAGTTGAGTCCTGATTCTGCCTCTGGCTTTGTGGCATTGGACAAGTGACTCAACCTCTTTAAGCTTCTGTTTCTTCATCTATAAAATTGGGCTAACAATGCTGATCCTGCTGGGATCGTGTTTAGATTTCACGGAGAATAGGCGTGAAGTGCTTCACAGGGCACCTGCTGGCCGCCGTGCCCAGCACCCTGTGATAATAGCCAAGGTGTTTGCTTCCTAAATGCCAAGCAATGCACTAAGCACGTTAGTTCATTTTATTCAGAACAAGGTCCTCTTGTCCTCCGTGCCCTGCCCTCTTTCCCTGGAGAGTTCTCACAGAAGGAAGCTCAGGGGTTACAAGCCCACAACCATGCCGGAAGCACAATAAAAACCTCGCCTCCTGCTGCGTCATGTCATGATGTTCCTTCTGCAACCCTACCTGGGCCTCATTGAGACAGCCCCTGAGTCTCAGGGTGCCTTGACGCAGAGCCAGGTGTAGTTGAGCTCCAGAGATGGGTTTGGGATCTCTGCCAGAGTTACCCCTCAGGCAGTGGAGGTTGTTAGGAATCCAGGCCGGCATCTGATCAGGGATCCTCAGAAAACAGTAGGTTCTTCTCCATCTTGCTAGTGGCACAGGGAGTGACTTCTGCCCTGCCCTCTGGGGGTTCCAGGCTACTGTGGGTGAACAGGCAGACCCACAAGGCCTTGCCAGGGCCATGGCCATGAGCACTGAGGAGGACTCCCAGCTAAGCCCTGCAGGAGGGATTCAGTGCAGTTAGGAGGGTGCAGGCATAAGCACTGATGGACTGAGTTGATAATACAAACCTGGGCCAGAACCAGCCAGGGAAGCATAGTGGTTGCCTTATTTGTCCAGGGCAGTTAGGTGCTCTGTGACTAAGGAACATCTGTGTTGAAATTATTTTTTTATATGCAGGACTGACCAAGTCAAATTCCTTAAAAGCAGCTTCTCTCTGTCCCGATGACGTTAGCAGTCGGTCTTGGCAGAAGGGTGTGTGTGCGCGTGTGCGTGTGTGTGTGTACGCACACACACATGCATGTGGAGGTGGATGATATTTTTCAATCTGGGCTCCCCTTCTTTTTTTAGGCCTGTGTCCCTTAGTGACTCCTTCCCAGCTGAACTGAATTTCTTGCTTTGCTTAAGCACCTAGACTGGGAAGGAGAGAGCAGGGTCTTTCACAGAGGGTCCTCTGTGTTGCCGACTATTCAGTGTCTCTTAGGTGGCAACATCCTGGGGTGACTCTCATTCTCAAATATCCATGCATATAGTGTGATGGATATCTGAAATTCATAAATAATCCCCATGCCTGACATAAGCCAGAGCTGTCCTTTTCTGAGTCCTGACCTGCAGGGTCCTAATCCAAAAAAGATTGGATTTGTTTGATGACCGTGTAGAAACTTGAGAGTCTTACCTATTAGCACTAACAAGATTCATGTTTAGTTTTAGGGAGGTGAACTGAATTTGTGAAAATATTCGGATGTGAGTAGTGAGATGACCAGTGTTCACTTTTCTGGGAAACTGACACCTGATAAAGAGTTCCTGTCGTGAACACAGAGAGATAGAATAAACCCTCCAGAGTGGTAGGCCAGGGTGGCTCATGGAGGGGAGGTTTTAATCAAAGTGGTTCATCAGAACACATGGGAATCTGGTCAAAATGGATGTGAGGGCTGTGTCCCAGACTGAGTTAGAATCTGAGCTTGGGAGATGCCAGATGTATTAACAATGCAGTGCTGTTCAAGATAAGAACCATGACACATTTTCCCTGAGCAATCCAACATGGGCCATAGTTCACAGGCAGCCAGGTCTTCCATGGTTGCTTTTCCTTTAACAGAGATAGCCTAACAGCAAGACTGAGAGTGTGTGTTCTGGGGGCCCACTGCCTCCTACTTCTACAGGTTGTCTGGGCAAATTACTTAATCATTTGGCTCTTCAGTTTCCTCATCTATAAAACAGAGTGCTTTGTAGTACCTACCTCAGCAGGTTGTTGTGAAAACATACCACACTTCATGTTTGGCCCTTTATAATGAGCTTTGCCCTGATCAGTGCACTTGACCTGATAATTTCAAATGTAGGTTGGAATCATCATTCTGGGAGTGACTGGGGCGGGTAGATTGGCATGCTATTTGTTTTTCTCCAGCAGAAGTCCATTGATTTCCTCTTTGGAAATTCATTTTAGCTGGAAAAGGGAGGCACACTCATGCAAATTGGTTCAGGTTCACAGGTGCAGAGTGATCTGGAAATTAGCTTTGGCTAAAAATAAACTAGCTTGATCATTTCTGTTTCCAGCAATACAGTGAATTAGATAGAACATTTTCCCTTCCAAAACAACTAAAATGCTGGATAAAGTATATTTCAAAAATCTTTCAAAGTGCATCTGCAAGCTGATGTGGAAGTAAGAACTTCTCTGAGCTCCAAAAAAGCTGAGAACAAGAACCTTAGGATATGAACAGATACCCAAGCCCACTTTTGTCCTGGAATTTTCTGCCAAATACCACAGCCTTAAGCTGTGCCTTGGAAATCATATGGGGATGGGGGACAGAGGTTTAATTCCTGGGCATGTTCAAACTGGAGCACCTCATTGGAAATTCTCAAATAAGGCTAGGATCCCAAAGAATTGCAAATATTTTTGGTGAACATAGAAAGAGATGCATGAAAAGTCTGTCTCAACCTGATAAACACTGTGGCCTGACACAAACTGACTTCCACCTGCACCTGCAGTTCAAATTCATGCCACGTCTGTGGTCTTACATATGTAACTCTGAAAATTTAAAGTTTTCCTAGTTTGATACTGCTTCATATGACCAGATGAATGAACACAAATAAAGTCTGGAAGAATTCTGCTGCAACTCAGGTCTCTCAGAATTTCCACAGACAATGTCCAATAAAAATGAGCAACCTACAAGCAAAAATGACAAGGCACATATGGAAGCAAATTCGAATAATTGTGAGAACCAGTAGGAAAAAAGAAAACAGGTAGCAGAAATACATCTGCAAGAACTTTAGATACTGAATTTGTTGAACATCAAAAGTAAAATAATTATGCAAAGAATGTTTTAAAGATGTAGACAGAAAGCTTGAAAATTTGGGCAGGGAGCAAGTAGACTTGAAAAAAACAACCAAACATAGATTATAAAATGAAAAATGTAATTGGAAATTAAAATCTCAGTGGATGAAATAACCTGAAAATTAGATAGAAATATTGAAGATGAATGCAATAGAATATTGTGGTTGTAAGTTTGATAAATAGGATTGAAGAGATGAAAAAAGTGAAAAAAGAGAGAGGACAAAGTTTGAAGTTCCAGTCACATAGGAGAAGAGATTTATTTAAAGTGAAAATGGCTGAAAGTTTCACCAGATTCATGACAAACCAAAGGCAAAATATACCTAGGTAGGTACGTTTTATTTAGATATATTTATACTACATAGAGAAAAATGAAAAAAAAAAAAAGATTATCTTGAAAACAGCAAGAGAGGAAAGATGGACCCTCTACAAAAGAATATTAATTGGTGTCACTTATGACTCCTGATGTATAATAATGAACTCCAGAGGGAATTAGAATATTTTCAGCATGCTAAGAAATATAATTAACAAAGTCTATATCCAGTCATTTGATTTCTTTCAAAATGAGGGAAAGATAGAGATATTTCAAATAAAGTAAATAAATCAGATAATTTGTTATCAGAATTTGCCCTATAAAGGAATTCTACACAGTGTACTTTGGGGCATAGGAAATCATCCAAGAGGGAAGATCTGAGTTATGGAAAGGAATAGTGAGTAAACATATTTATAAATATGTGAATAAATCTGAGTAAGCCTTAACTTGAACCTAAACAGACTTTAACTCTGTAAAAATAATGTTAAGTTTTCAGGGAAAAACACATTAGCAATAAAATACTAGACATTATAAGCATTGGATTGGGTGAGAGAATGATTGGAAGTGAAAGAAAATTTACAGCTTTAAGGTTTTCAGGAAGTCAAAGATATTAATTCTAGAATAACTAAAAATACATTTTTAAATTTTTAGAACAATTTCTGAGAAACTATACAGAAAACGTAACTTCCAAGCAAGCAAAAGCCTGAAACAAAATCAAAGAGGAAGATTAAAACATGGAGGGGGACAAAATGCAAATACAAACGTCTCAACTCATGGGAAAAAAAAGGGATGTGGAAAAAAGTCAGATGGAAATATTTTTCCTAGAGAAAAAGAAACACATATGAAACACATAGTAAGAAGGAAAAAAAAAAGAAATTCAAATATATTTACTATAAAGTAACAGCATTTAACTCTGTAGTTAGAAAACAAAAAATCATAGCCTGGATAAATAAGTATAATCAAGCATCTGATACTTACAAGAGACATATTTCAAACCTAACATATAGGAATACTGAATGTTAAATGATAGAAAAGATAAAACAGCAAAACTAATCAAAAGAGAGCTGGGGAAACATACTAACATTAGAAAAAGCAGATTTTAAGGTAAACAGCTTTATAAGTGTTAAAAGGTCACTACATAATGGTACAATGCTTACTTTCCAAAAATATATAACAAGTCTTAGTTTGTAACATCCTAATCTACTCATAGTAGCCTCAAATACATAAAACACACAACAGCCCTATCTACAAGGAAAGATGGATATATCCATTGTGTTAGTGGAGGATTTTAACACACTTTGTAATTCTTGGATTAAGCAACTAAAAATCACTAAGGATAAAGAATAATTAGACACCACTAATAAACATGATCAAAGGGCATAGAGAGAACATCGCACCCATTGATTGGAGATTATACCTTCTTTTTAAGCACCTGTGTAACTTTAGATCAATAAATTTCAAATGTAATTAAGATAAAGGTCAATAGCAAAAATATAATTAGAAAAAAAAAACCCTTATATTTGTGGTGAGATAGAGCTAAATCCAGAGCTAGAGACAACGAGTGAGAGACACACACATTGAGAAAATTCACCTTTCTTCTGCCTTTTTGTTTTATCTGCGTCCTGGCTGATAGGCTAGTGCCCACCCAGATCTTCCGTACTCAGTCCACTGATTTAAATGCCAGTCTCTTCTGTGAACCTCCTCACCCCAGAAATAACACTTCAGTAGCTTTCTGTTTATCCCTTAATCTAGTCAACTTGACACATAAAATTAACCATCACAAGAGCTCACTACTCGGTTTGCCATATAACAATGTATTGGAGGTCACAGTTAGGGTAGTAAAACAAGAAAATGAAATGAAAAGTCTAAATATCAAAAAAGAAGAAACTAAATCATCACTATTTGCAGATATTGACAAAAAAATCCACCTGTGGGCCGGCGCCGCAGCTCACTAGGCTAATCCTCCGCCTTGCGGCACCGGCACACTGGGTTCTAGTCCCGGTCAGGGCACCGATCCTGTCCCGGTTGCCCCTCTTCCAGGCCAGCTCTCTGCTGTGGCCAGGGAGTGCAGTGGAGGATGGCCCAAGTGCTTGGGCCCTGCACCCCATGGGAGACCAGGAGAAGCACCTGGCTCCTGCCATCGGATCAGCGCGGTGCGCCGGCCGCAGCGCGCCTACCGCGGCGGCCATTGGAGGGTGAAACAACGGCAAAAGGAAGACCTTTCTCTCTGTCTCTCTCTCACTGTCCACTCTGCCTGTCAAAAAAAAAAAAATCCACCTGTGAATTATTAAGGTTAATAAGAGTTTAGGAAGATGTCTAGATATAAAATTAGTATAAGAATCAATTGTATTCCTACATATCAGAGGTAGTTAGAAAATGTAATTTTAAAAGATATATAGAAAATATGACATAACTGAATACTAAAAGAGATGCAAATCATTTTTTAAAAGATCTATTTTATTTGAAAGGCAGAGTTACAGAGAGGCAGCGGCAGAAAGAGAGAGAAGTCTTCCATCAGGTGGTTCACTCCCCAAATGGCAGCAACAGCCAAACTTGCAAAGCCAGAAGTCAGGAACTTCTTCCAGGTCTCCCATGCGCATGCTGGAGCCCAAGGGCCTGGGCCATTCTCTGCTGCTTTTCCAGGCCATAGAAGAGAGATGGATCAGAAGTGGAGCATCTGGGACTGGAACCGGCGGCCATATGGGATGCCAGTACTGCAGGCAACAGCCTTACCCACTACGCCACAGCGCTGACCCCAGGAGATGCAAATCCTTATAGATAAAACCCTAAAAATTTACCAGTGGACTTTAAGTTACTCCTAAAACCATGAAGACACATTCCAAACATACCATATTTTTAAGTAGGAAGACAATATTATAAAGATAATCCCCTTCTTTGTAATCTATTTATTTAGTGCAATTCCAATAGGATTTTTTGGTTTGTTTTTTAAAAAAATTATTTGGTAAAGTGTGACAAACAGATTCTTAACTTTATTTGGATCATTAAAAGCTAAGAATAGTCAAAACAACCCTGAATTAAGCAGCAGAAAGTGGTATGACCGTCCTTCCTAAGATCAAAACTTCTTACAAATTATTACAAATCCAGCTGTGTTAAGCTTATGAATATTTTTTATCAGAAGAGAGCTTAAAGAGCATCAATAGATGACACTAATGGAGAGAAGGTATTTTTATGTGTAACTACAAAAGATGCTCAGCATATGTATTCTTTTTTTTTCTTAGCTTTTTAAAAAAGATTTATATTTATTTGAAAGTCAGAGTTTCACAGAGAGAAGGAGAGGCAGAGAGAAATAGAGAGAGAGACAGAGAAAGAGAGAGAGAGAGAGAGAGAGAGGTCTTCCATCTGCTGGTTCACTCTCCAGTTGGCTGCAATGGCTGGAGCTGCACCAATCCGAAGCCAGGAGCCAGGAGCTTCTTCTGGGTCTCCCACATGGGTGCAGGGGGCCAATGACTTGGGCCATCTTCTACCTCTTTCCCAGGCCACAGCAAAGAGCTGGATTGGAAGTGGAGCAGCCGGGATTCGAACCAGTGCCCATATCGATGCCGGCACTGCAGGTGGCAGCTTTACCCGCTAAGCCACAGCGCCGGCCCCACATGTTAATTCTTATGAAGCAATAAAAGCAAAACAAATGACTTAATAGAACAGTACAGAAAAGACTGGAAATTGCATTTTACAGGAGAGGAACATGCATATGATTTATGGAAGAGGAATGTATGGATGATTCGAAATCATGTGCAAAGATGCCTGATTACATTGGGAACCAATGCTTTGGTTTGAGTGCGTCCCGCAGAGGTTCAGGTGTTGGAAACTTTATCACTCAGTGCTGCAGTGTGGAGAGGTGGGGCAAAGAGGTCATGCGGTGGAGCCCTCACAAATGAATGAAACTCCCCAATGCCCATCTGAGAGAATGAATAAATAAACTGCTGTATATTCAATTCAAAATATGAGGGAATATGATACAGGTGTGAAACTGAAAGAATTACACACAGCTGTCTTCAGTAACATACAGAAATATTTAAAAAGTAAAATTAAGCACAGGAAGCAAATCATAGATGAATTTTGAACAATATGACCATATTGATATAAATATCAAAAATAAAATTAATTGATATATATGTTAGAGTACATTTACAGGCAATAGGAAAAATACAAGAGAAAACAGATACAAAAATCATGCTAGGAGTTTACTCTAGAGTTGAAGGAGGAAAAAGCGATCAGAATGCGGTATGTGGGGTTTCTCAGGAACAGTAAGATTTATTTCTATAACTCAATGGTGACTACACTGGCACTTATTTTATTACTAGTTTCTGAACTGTGTATAAGCTTTTTTGTAGCCTTCTGTGCATATGATTTAGATCACAATTAAAACCAAAAAAGCCACTGAGCAAAAATTGTGTGAGGTTTACCATAAAGGAGAACCTGGGGTCAAATGGCCAAGTCCTGTATCTTTGCCAAGACCACATTAGGTTGGTGGATCCTCTCGCTCAGTCACACTCTGGATCCTCCTGGTCCTTTGCTCTCTGGCAGGAAAAGAAAGATCTCTCTCTCTGTGTCTCTCTCTCTGTCTCTCTCTCTGTTAATGAAATTCCAAGTCTGGGTCAACTACTCTGTCCAAGGTCACTCAGCTAGTGACGGTTCCCTGTCCACCACTGGTTTCACCTATTATCATGCAGTGTTTTACTTTATCCTTCCCGGGAGGGCCTCAGAGAAGAGAATATTAAAAGGCTACAGTAATTAGCTTCACATTGTAACATCCTTGACTCAGGGCTTCTCAGACAGGTCTGAGATTCTGGCTGGAAAGCAGATTTCCCACAGATGCCTAAGGGTGTCTGGGGGTAGATTTGGGTCACTTATTTCCAATGCTCTTTGAGTAGTAACTGTGGATCCCACAGGGTACAGACCATTAGGTCTCATCTGTTGGGGGTAGGTTGTGTGAATGACTTGCAGTATACCAGACACACTTCCTGTGCTGGGCAATCGCTAGTTTCACCTTGAAAATTTGACCTGTTTTAGGACCTTAGCCTCTGACCTGGAGGTCAGAGCTGTAGGTGGAGCAGGTGAGAGATGCAGGTGCATACATGACATTTGCAAGTGAGCATGTGAAGGCATCAAGTACACAGGTGAAAGCTGTAGGTGAGGGGCCAATGCCGTGGCGCAGTAGGTTAATCCTCCGCCTGCAGCGCTGGCATCCCATATGGGCACCGGTTCTAGTCCCGGCTGCTCCTCTTCCGATCCAGCTCTCTGCTGTGGCCTGGGAAAGCAGTAGAAGATGGCCCAAGTGCTTGGGGCCCTGCACCCGCATGGGAGACCAGGAAGAAGCACCTGGCTCCTGGCTTTGAATCGGCATAGCTCCAGCTGTTGCAGCCATTTGGGGAGTGAACCAATGGAAGGAAGACTTTTCTCTGTCTCTCCCTTTCACTGTCTGTAACTCTAACTCTCAAATAAATAAATAAAAATTTTAAAAAAGCTGTAGATGAGATGAGAGTTTCAGGTGAGCAAGTGTGCATCTGGAGCACCTTCCACTCTGCCCCCCATCTTTGTTGCCCTTTCTAGAAAATAGTTCCAAAAGTATAAACTGGAGCCCCACCCAGGGCTTGGACACTGCTGGCAGTCACCAAGCAAGTTAATGACAGCATCGGAACAGTAATTTCTTTATTGCCTGCTGAAGAAGGTAGTGGGGCTCTCTTTGCTGTTTCGGTGATCCGCATGCAAGCAAAGGTTCTTTCCGCTGTTTGGTTGATTATCAAGATCCTTGCTTGAGAACTTGACAATAACTGAAAGATCAGTATTATGAAAAGGAAGATGTACAATACTCTACATTGTATCTTTACAGAACCTGGAGGTTTGTAGGGATACTTGACCACTACCACCTGACCAAGAGCTGCCCTCTGACATGCCCACAATGCAGGCAAAAGCCAGGGAAAGCTGGCCCTTCCTCAGCACTTGCCTTACAAAGCCCATTGTCCTCTGCCTCTTAATATCACTCTTCATATTCCAGGTTTTCCCCTGTTTGTTATTAGCCAGGGAAGATGTCATCACAGCCTTAAGAATGAATTAATAAATGCTACAGGGACATTTGCCATTGTAGAAGACCTATGCCCATTTAACCTCAAAAGATAAAGGGACAACTGTACACTGAAAATAGTTGATAGTAAATTGTATGCTGCGTGTGAACTTTGTCCTTATATGAAAAAGCCTGATGCACTGAATTTAATGAATATAATTATTTTTGGTAAATGCAAACCACATGATTTTAAAAGGCTTAAATGTTCCCTGTAGCTTTTCTTGAATGCTTGAAAAGACTCAGTCAGGGATGAGGGAAGCATAGCAGGAGGCATTGTGGCTAAGGTTTTGGACCCAGAATATTTGGAGACAAACAGAACTTTTCCAAGGCTCCAAACTTGCTGCTGCCAACACAGGTATTTCTCACTCGCTTTCTTCAGCAAGTAAGGCTGGTAACTTAACTCACAGAATTCTGTGAAGATTAAATGAGATCACACACATGGAGCAAGTCTAGCATTGGTAAGTAGAAGTGAGACTCCATAGTTGATGCTCAAGTTACAGCAGTTTCCAGACTTGCTTTGGATGTTGTCTGACTGAAAGTGCACTGTGTGGAATGAAGATTATGGCAAAGGGATCTCAAGGCATTACAGTGTGAGATGGTCAGTTTTATGAGTCAGTTTGACAAGTCTACAGTCCCCAGGTATTCAATCAAACACTGATCTAGATGTTGCTGTGAAGGTATTCATTAGATATGATTCAATTCTATAATCAGTTTACATAGAGAAGATCATCCCAGATAATCTTGGAAGTCCTGAGTGGATCAGTTGGAAGGTATTCAGAGCAGAGCTGAGGCTTCCCTGAAGACAGGAAATTCTATTTGGGACAGCAGCTTTAGCCCCTGCCTGAGTGTTTCCAGCCTATGCTTCCTGGGGTCCTGCTCTGTGCATTTCAGACTTGCCTAGTGTTAACAATTGGATTGTATCTACCCAAAAGACAGAGAAGTCCTCATCTTCAGTACCTATGAATGTGACCTTATTTGGAAATAGGATTTCCCAGGAGATCAAGTGAGGTCATTAGGGTAGGCCTGATGCAATATGGCTATGACCTTTTTTTTTTTTATTAAACTTTTATTTAATGAATATAAATTTCCAAAGTACAGCTTATGGGTTACAATGGCTTCCCCCTCCCAAAACTTCCCTCCCACCCACAACTCTCCCCTTTCCCGCTCCCTCTCCCCTTCCAATCACATCATGATTCATTTTCAATTCTCTTTATATACAGAAGATCAGTTTAGTATATATTAGGTAACAATTTCAACAGTTTGCCCCCATATAGCAACACAAAGTGAAAAAAAAATACTGTTGGAGTACTAGTTATAGCATTAAATAAGAGTGTACAGCACATTAAAGACAGAGATCCTACATAATATTTTTTTTTAAAAATTAATTAATTTTCTATGCCATTTCCAATTTAACACCAGGTTTTTTTTTTCATTTTTTAAAATTTTAACTGAAAAGTGATCCCTGTTAAATTTAAGAGTGGAAAAAGAGAGGGAGGATATGTACAATTTGGGATATGCTCAATCAGACTTGCCCCAAATGATGGAGTTAGAAATGTGCCAGGGGATTCCAATACAATCCCATCAAGGTGGCATGTACCAATGCCATCTCACTAGTCCAAGTGATCAATTTCAGTTCACAATTGATGGCTCTGATAGGTCTAAGAGTCAAAGGGATCACACAAACAAGACAAGTGTCTGCTAATACTAACTGATAGAATCAAAAAGGGAGTGAAAGATCCAGCATGGGAAGTGGGATACACAGCAGACTCATCGAATGGCAGACGTCCCAAACAACACTCTGGCCTCAGAATCAGCCCTTAAGGCATTCGGATCTGGCTGAAGAGCCCATGAGAGTATTGTAGGCATGGAAAGCCAAGATACCATGGAAAAGAAAAAAAAAAAAGAAGAAGAAGACCTAAATGAAAGATCACTGTGAGTGAGATCCCAGTGGAAAGAATGGGGCCATCAAAGAAGGAGGTACCTTTCTCTGAAGGGAGGAGAGAACTTCCACTTTGACTATGACCCTATCGGAATAAGATCAAAGTCAGCGAACTCTAAAGGCTTCCATAACCCTGGCAACTCATGACTAGAGCCTAGGGAGATTACTGACGCCATGAACAGGAGTGTCAAATTGTTAAGTCAGCAACAGAAGTCACTGTGTACTTACGTCTCATGTGGGATCTGTCCTTAACGTGTTGTCTAATGTGCAGTGATGCTATAACTAATACTGAAACAGTATTTTTACACTTTGTGTTTCTGCATGGGTACAAACTGATGAGATCTTTACTAATTATAAACTGAATTGATCTTCTGTATATAAAGATAATTGGCTATGACCTTTTTTACAAAATGGGAGAAATTTTGGACACAGACAGACGTGCATTGAGAAAAGGTTATGCGAACTCACAGAGAGAAAATGCTCACTTGTCAGCTGAGGAGCTAAGTTCTCACTGGTTTGGAGGCTCTGTTTGTCCAAAGAACTCTGGCTGATGCACAGTGTGTGATATGACAACCTCAAAGGGGATGGAGTAAAAAGGAACAGACCTAAGTAACTCTGAAAAATAACTTTGAGTAGAATCTGTAAGGCTAAAGGCAAAAGGAAGTAAATCATGTATCACTTAACAATGGGGATACATTCTGAGAAATGCAACATTAGGCAATTTCATCATTGATCAAACATCCTCTGTGGTTACAACATCACTAGACAGTGTAATCTTAAGGGACCATGGCTGTATATGGAATCATTATGTGATGCATGGCTGTAAACAAAAACATTGTACTAGGTACATTTATTTCTTACAGGTTAACAATTCTGAAACAGATAAGTAAATGGAAGCCAGATTGGGGTGGACAGGTACATTATTTTCAGAAAGGGGAGTTACTGATAAACAACCAAGAAAGGCCAAAATACACCCTGTGGTCCTGGGTTAGAGTTGAAGACCATCAATGTGAAGTCATGTTCAGTTTAACATATATAGACATATAAACTATCACACACACACACATTCTTGCTGTACTCACTGAGAGGGTCCAGAAGCAATGACATATAATAATAGCAATGAGCACACTCAGCATCCAGATCTTGTTCTCTAAATACCATCCTCCAATAAAAGGAACCAGGGCTCCTTGGAGAAATGGCTCATTCTAAGACTAGGGAAATGTAAAATGAGCCTGGAGTATTTGGTAGTGTCAGAAAATAAAATGTTGAGGCTGGGGCTGCGGCTCACTAGGCTAATCCTCTGCCTGCGGTGCTGGCGCTCTGGGTTCTAGTCCCGATTGGGGCGCTGGTTCTGTCCCGGTTGCTCCTTTTCCAGTCCAGCTCTCTGCTGTGGCCCAGGAGGGCAGTGGAGGATGGCCCAAGTGCTTGGGCCCTGCACCCGCATGGGAGACCAGGAAGAAGCACCTGGCTCCTGGCTTCAGATCGGCGCAGCGCGCTGGTCGTGGTGGCCATTTGGGGAGTGAACCAATGGAAGGAAGACCTTTCTCTCTGTCTCTGTCTCTCTCTGTCTCTCTCTCTCAATGTCTAACTCTGCTTGTCAAAAAAAAAAAAAAAAAGAAAAGAAAAGAAAGTGTTGAAACAAAATGAACCAAAAATAACATAAGCACATTGATGGAGATACATCAAAGGGACAAAGGTGTCAACTTGAAAGTGTACCTAATGGCCAAAGTTGGAATAATTTGAGCAATAGTAAGTAACTTGGTATTGGGTTATAAACTTAAGTTTAAAAAAGTACATTTGAGCCCATATTGCAATAGATAAATGTGGGAGAAGAAACAAATTTTCTCCATGAAAGAATTCCAATAATATATATAGAAACCCTCCACTCCAGAAAAATGAAACTTAACTTCCTTCCTTTTCCCAGTGATTTGCTTTCTGAGTATACAGTGGGGAAAATAGTCACTGTGTAGTGGGGAGTTCTGGCAAACACCACCTTAAGCAAGCGATGCAGGTTTGCATCAATGATGGTGTCACATTGAGAACATGTATTCCTGATATGATATGAACACTTCACTCCTGTGGTCCTCTTTCCAAAACTCATGGCTCCAGTCCAATCAGGAGCAAAACAACCCCTAAACTCAAACTGACTAATATTCTACAAAATACCCATCTAATAATTCTCATGGATACTAAGGTCATGAAAAGCAAGGAAAGACTGATAAACTATTAGAAAAGAGACGAGACAATTAAATGCAATGTGATACTCTGGAAGTTGGATTCTAAAACAAAAAGACGACATTATTGGAAAACTTGGTGAAACCCAAATAAAGTGGGGAGTTTGATTAATAGTAATGTTGCAATGTTGGCTTCTTAATTTTGCCACATGTTCATGGTTAAATGAGATATTAATGAGGGGAGAAGTCATCTGATAAGTATACAGGAACTCTGTGCTATGCTTGCAGATTTTCTAGAAATTAAACATCATTCCAAAAAATATTTGTTTATTTATTTATTTATTAAAGCAATCTGGATCCAACACATAGGAGTGTGTGATGTCAGGTAGTTATGCAATCTTTCAATGCCTCCATCTTGTCTTTTGTAAAATGGGGGAACTAATAATAAAACTGCCCATGGAATTGCCGTAAGCATTAAATGAATGGGTACACATGAATTGCTGAGAGCAGGGCCAGGCACAATGTGAATTCTAAGCATATATAGGCTCTCATTACAATGTTTTTTCTTTCACACACAACTTACTTTTCATAGCTACTTTCTCAGTGAGTGATAATGCACCCCAAAGACCAGTGTTCTTCAAAATGGGGTATAGCTGGAGTTGTAATGATCCTCTCTTTGGAGGGTAAGAGGAACAAGTAGAAATTCTGTTTTGTTGTGGTATCTGCTTTATCCTTACAAGTTATGGCTTTTGTGTAGGTGTTGCAATGTGTACCTTAATTAAGCAGATGTAAAAACAGTTTAGAAATCCATATATAAGGGATATATATATATGTGTGTGTGTGTGTGTGTGTGTGTTCATTACACTATTTTTATATAATGAATGATCAAAAAGGCCTGGGGATCTGTGCTGTGTTCCTGAGGCAGGTCACAATCTTGCATTTGTGTGACCTTCTTTGGGCTCAAAGATATAGCCACTTAGGCAAACTAATTTTGCATTAAGCCTTAATGCCCATGCCATTTAAATCTGCACGAAAATTATATTTTAGCCCTGAAAGCTGAAAATCTTGAGGTTGATTCAATACTTACTGCCTGGTGTTCCTTCAGCATGGATTATTTCAATTTGTTCTATTACTGGACAAAATCTCTCCACTTACTTTTGAGAATCCAAATTTTCCCCCTGGCTCTTCCCAAACTTTATTTATTATTTCATAATAGCCTCTTCAAGGTATTTCTGGCATAGTAAGTTCATAAGTCTAAATATTTTTGGATATAGGTAGTGATTTTTGTAGCAAGATACTATGGTGTTTGTTGAGGACTAGAACAACATTAACTGGCATTTTCAGTTTTCTACACATTCATTTATTCATAATCATTTGTCCAAACATAGATTTAGTTGAGAAAAGGAGTGGGTATTTGGTGTAGCCGTTAAGACACTGCTTGGGATGCCTTCACCCCTTATCAGAGTTCCTCTCTGCTTACAATTCCAGCTTCCTGATAATGCAGGCCCTGGGGCACTGCAGGTGATGGCTCATGCACTTGGGTCCCTGACACTCACATGGGAAGCTTGATTGAGTTCTGAGCTCCTGACTTCCGCCTGACCCATCCCTGGCTATTATAGGAATTTAAGGAGTGAATCAGTGAATGGAAGGTCCGTCTGTCACTCTGCCTTTCAAATAAATTCTAAGAAAAAAGAGAGAGAAAAAAAAAAAAACAAAAACTCAGGATCTTAGAAGCAGTCAGAGTTAGGCTCAAATCTAGCCATTAAATTAATGTCCTGGGAGAATTTCTATTTTTTAATTCCTTTACATTTGTTTTCTCATGAGAAAAATGGAGACAGTATTGACCTTGCAGAGTTGTGGAAGCAGTGTTGGATGATCATGTACGTGAAGCACTTAGTGCAACATCTGGGGCATAGGAGATACTGAACAGACACTCTTACTATTACTCTTGTTGTTTTATTGTTGTTGCATCAGCTACTAGGACAGACCCAGGGAAACAGGATGGATAAGATAAAGTCTTTGTCTGTAAGAAAAACATATGTGCATGCACACATACACACCTCTAGAAATATTGACATAATTGATGCACTTAGGATAAAAGCGAAATACCATAAGCAAACTTAACATGCAAAGCCTTGCCTTCTTAGTCTATCTCTCTTGAGGCATAGTCCCACTATCCTAAGGAAACCTTCATTTTTTATTCTTCTGTGGTTTATGTCATAATTCACAGTACTGTATTACTGCTTCTTACTTTCATCAGCTCTAGAACATTCTACGGACTCCTTGTTTTGACAGGTGAAAATTAGGTCACATGGTCCTGTACTTCCTCACCTCTTCTCTTCTCAATGTTTCATAGATATATTATTTTAAAATATCTTCTCTTGCTGATATTTTAAAGCTTAAATAATATGCTTAGGGGTCGGTGCCATGGTGCAGTTGGTTAATCCTCCGCCTACGGCATCGGCATCCCATGTGGACGCCAGTTCTATGCCCGGCTGCTCCTCTTCCAGTCCAGCTCTCTGCTATGGCCTGGAAAAGCAGCGGAAGATGGCCCAAGCCCTTGGGTCCCTGCACCCGCGTGGGAGACCCAAAGGAAGCTCCTGGCTCCTGGCTTCAGATCGGCGCAGCTCCAGCAGATGCAGTCATTTGGAGTGAACCAGCGGAAGAAGGACCTTTCTCTCTGTCTTTTCCTCTCACTGTCTGTAACTCTACTTCTCAAATAAATCAATAAAATCTTTAAAAATAATAATAATATGCGTAATTTCTATGTGTTGCTCTCTCAGCTTCAGTTAGGATCTTACTCTGCTCTCTGAAATTTACCCAATTTAGGATTTTTACACCTCATATTGATGTGATTGTTTTGGATCCTTCCTCAGCAATGGCAGCCATTCTGTTGAATTAATCTAGAACCCCCTCTGTCAGCTACACCTTTGTTTTATGTTGTCAGGGGTCATACGATCTGCATTCAGTTGTGCAACTGTAATAAAGTCTTCTCTGCTTCTCTGTGCTTGAAAAGTTCTAACCCACAAAGAAGGCATTTACACTGTTACGATCAACTCATGAGTGACCACTGCAAGGAGGGACATTATGTTGAAATTCCATGTCCCTCTTTTTGGGTCCAGTGTCAGGATCTGTGACCGACTTGAAAGAGAGGAGGCACAATGACATCAAGGTCACCAGGTTTTTCTTTTCTTTCAGTGTCTCAGAGCTTAAAAACAACACAATATTTTACTTTGAATTTGGATTGCTTCTTCTTTCTATAGACTTTGGTCTCCCTGACATTTCTCATCTTTTAATATTTTCCCTCTTCCTCCCTCCTTTTTATTTATTTTTTCTTTTCTTTCCTAACTGACAGAAAGAAGACTGTGCCTTTATCACGGCCTCCTGTTTACTGAGTCTCAATCATATCAACTATTTCAGAGTTCTTGTCTTTCTCCTGGTCATAGGTTCTCCTCCCCGAGTTTGGACTTGCTAGTTTCTTCTGTATAGCAGTCCTTCAGGGATTTCTCTGTACAGATCTCCTAGGTTTGATCCACTGTTTCTTGGATCCCATCTGTTTCTCTTTCTGGATTTTTCTCAATCACTTTTGTTAGAGTGCATCACTAAATGGCTTGTTTAAAAAGTCAGTAATTTTTCAGAGGGCTTCTTTGTACAAAAATGTCTTTATTTAGGTCAATCATATTTGATTGATAGTTTGGCTGAGTATACAATTCTATTTTCAAAAATCATTTTTCTATGAGTTTCTACCAACATCCAATATTACGTATAAACAGTAGGATGTTAGCGTGTTTCTTCTTTTCTGTGGGGAGTTATTCTGCCTCGCAGTCAACATTACAGAAGCTTTTTATATTTCCATATTCTTGATAGTGTGTATCTAGTTGTGGATATTTCAGACGTTTTATTTTGCTGGGCAAAGATCATTCTCCGATGACATATACATTTCATTTGGGAAATTTTGTTTCTATTTTTGGTAAAGTCCTATTTTCTTCACTTTTCTGTAACACCTACTAATTGGCTAATAGACCGTCTAGATTGATAGAACTTCTCTTTCTATGCCTCATTTTTTCTGTCTGTATTTCTTGTTTTTTGACTTCCTACTAGAAAAAACTCACTTAATACTTTAACTTTAGCTCTACTGTCAAGTTTTTAATCTACTTAAAATTTCAAACCTTCTTGTTTTTGACTGTTCCTAAAGAATAGCATAGCTTTTAAATATATTTGTATGAATGAAATAGATTTTTATACCTTTGTGTAGTTACTAGGTTTTGTCTTTTGTTATTATTAGTATTCTTACTTACTTGTAATAAAGGATACTGTCCGTTCCTTGAATTATTTCTATTTCCTCAAATAAAATTTTCTTTTAGTTTTTTGTTAGCTTTTCACTTTTCATGCTCTCAACTTTCTTGAATGTATCCTACTGATACTTCGAGCTTTCTGGTATGCTTCCAGTATTGATACTAATTTGCTTATTAATATTTCTTGAAATTAATAAGCTTTGTGGGTTCTTGCCATGAATTCAGAGAAGTCTGAATACTGGCTCAAATAGACCAGGTAGCATGGTAAGTTTTTAAGCTTTTTATCCAGTGGGAGAAAAGCATAATGGAGTGAGGGCTTTAAGGGAGAAGGAAAAGTCCAGAAATTAAGTTGGAATACATACCAAGCAGAAAACAGGCCAAAAGTCGTGTGCAGCAAGTGTTTAGTTTTGAGCAGCCGCTAGTAGCTTATCACAGGCAGTGAAGCAAGGCAGAGCGCAGGAGGCCAGAAAACCACATGCCCTGAAGGTGGGTGGGCACAGGGGTGTAGACAGGTAGGGGCATGAGATCACACAGGGGCATGGTAAAAGTGTGGTCTTCCAGCTCCCCCCCCCCCCCAAAGACTTTGCAGCCCTTAATCCCGAGGGCTGTTGAATGGTGTAGAATCATCATATCTTCCACAGCTGCTTCCTGCTTATGAGGGGGTAGCACAGGCCCTGCCTGTCTTGGGTCTGGAATTCTGCCTATCTCATCCAATAAATTTGCTTTATGAGCTGGATCAATTTCAGTCACCACTAATGGCTATGTCCCCTGCATGGTCAGTTTCTCCCAGAAGTTGTTGGATTCTAAAACATGAATTTGTTAATTAGCATAAGCAAAATCAGGACAAAATCAGTTGTGAGTGGTGTGCCCCTTAAGATGAAAAGGCTATCCACCTGTAGATTATAAACCCATTCAGCTTGAGCATAGAGAATTATAATAGAAGAACCAATTAGGAGTTTTATTGTCAATAACAGTTCCCAGAGGGCAGGTATAGCATGTTTGCCTTAAGGTGTAGTAGTCTTGATGTGAGGAATGTGAAAACTTTACTTTTTTGCTTTGAAGAAGTACTTAAGGTCTCAGATTGGCTTATGGGGAAAAAGCAGGCATGTCTTTTGAGTTTTACCTGTGAAGACTTAAGAGGTAGAAGTTTAATCCTAATTTCACTGAGGTAGTCATGATCAGTAGCACCTGGTAAGGTCCCTTTGTGGTTGCCAAATGATACCAATTTGTTTATTAATATTTCCTGAAATTAATAAGCCTTGTGGGTTCTTGCCATGAATTCAGATAAGAATTCTGAATTCTGGCCCAAATAAACCAGGCAGCATGGTAACTTTTAAAGCTTTTTATTTAGTGAGAGAAATGCATGGGAGAGTGAGGGTGTTAATCTAAAGGAAAAAGAAAACTCCAGAAATTAAGTAGGGGTCTATACCAAGCAGAGAGCAGGCCTAGAGCCACATGCAGTGAGCATTTGGTTAAGAGCAGTTACAAGCGGCTTATCAGGACAGCGAAAAGAAGGCAGAGAACACAGGCAGCTGGAAGGCCACGTGCTCTGAAGGCACAGGACAACAAGGGCAACAAAGGTCCATAATGGCTAAAAAGGGGGGAAAGAGGAGAAAAGGGGGGAAAAAAGGGCCAGGCCTTCCATGTTCCAGGTCTTTTATGCACTTCCAAAGGGGAGTGGTTATGTAGCCTGATTGGCAGGTGGGCACACAGGTGTGGTCAGGTAGGGTCATGAGCTCACCCAGGGGGCGTGGTGAAGGCTTGGTCTTCCAGCTCTCAAATCTAATCGGTTTTATCCTATCTGGCTGCCTACATCAGTATGACCCTCTGCTTCAGTTCATGAGTCTGCTTTGGTTCTGAGCAAGGAAGGACTCGGATGAGTGTTCCCTCTCAGTTTTGAGAAGATTATTATGAGGGAGAAGACCTGAGTGGCTTGAAAATACCAGCACATCTGCTGTCAACATTATCCTTAAGGTCACCATGTGAAACTGCACGTTTAGATTACATAGAATAAAACCCATCCTGAATTACTGAGACTTGGTTTTTCAAAAATTTTTTTTTATTTGACAGATTAGACAGTGAGAGAGAGAGACAGAGAGAGGTCTTCCTTCCATTGGATCACTCCCCAAATGGCCGCTACTGCCACAGCTATGCTGATCCCAAGCCAGGAGCCAGGTGCTTCTCCTGGTCTCCCATGCGGGTGCAGGGCCCAAGCACTTGGGCCATCCTCCACTGCCCTCCCGGGCCACAGCAGAGAGCTGGACTGGAAGAGGAGCAACCGAGAGTAGAACCCGGCGCCCATATGGGATGCTGGCACCACAGGCGGAGGATTAACCAAGTGAGCCATGGCACTGGCCCCGAGACTTGTTTTAAAATATGGTTTTACTATTTTTCATTGCTTTCAAGAATTTTACCTGGGCTGAGAAAAGGTTGTACATAGAGCACAAAGGAGATGGAACAGATAAGAAAAAGTTCTGTTGAAACAGTACCTCTAACACACCAACACTCTCTCTGGTTTCATGTGGGACAAACGTGATCTCCGTAGTGTGGCCACATTTGCATTCATTGATAGGCATGCCTCTTTGATATGAAGGTAGAAACTGAAAGTCTATCTCCAAACTCTGATCAGAATTAGAGTTAGTGGGAAGTCATGAGCCTTGTATTCCTATTACTAAACAAGATAGGTTAGCTGCCCTGTGTGCACAAAGACCCATCTGACATCAGTCTTTTGGGAGAAGAGGCTTTTACTGGCATGGCCAACCAGCAAAGGAGACAGGAGGTGTGGCTCCAACCTGTGTCTCTGATTAGGGCTCTAGCAAAAGTCTCATGGGTGAGATAAGTAAAGTTGGTATGTGGATGTGCTGATGAGGCAAGTTCTCATTGAAGAGGCTTAAACCCAGGCCGTTTAAAGTAAAGTTTAGTGAGATGAGCTCTAGCCCTGGGTGTCCCTGCTCTATGGACCCCTGACTTCTGAAGGAACTCTGGCGTTTAAGTCCAGGTAATGATTGATTCTCTTTAGTTCCACAGATTGGGATTTTCCTTCCTCTGCAGGTCTGCAGGTTTGTGATTTAGTTTTTGCTTTCAATTCTCTCTGCACATGTGTGACAAGTCTTAAGCAGCTTTTCTAAGAAAATGGGTATTTTCTTAGGCCTTTCTGTTTTGGGCTCATGAAGAGGGAACACAATAAAATGGGCAGTCTTCTATCAATTCCAGTGACAAAACATAAGCTTATACCCATGGGGGTGTTGTGGCACAGTAGATACATTGACGTCCCATGTTAGAGTGCCCGCTCGAGGCCTGGCTGCTCTGTATCACTTCCAGCTTCCTGCTAATGTACCTGGGAGGTAGTGGATGATGTCCCAAGTACTTGGACCCCTGCCATTCCTCTGGAAGACCTGGATTGAGTTCCTGGCTCCTGCTTTGGCCTGGCCCAGCCCCAGTTGCCATTTGGGGTATGAACCAGTGGATGGAGGCTCTCTCTGTCAAATAATAAATATTTATTTATTAAATATATTTAATATATTTAAATATAAATATATGCAATAAATAAATATTTAAGACTATTATATCATAGATATGTGATACGGAAGGCTGATAATTTAGTGGAATCATCAAATGGCAATAACAAACTCTTATTTGATCATTGTTAGAACTGAAAGGGAAATTCTATCATAGAAATCTGTTCTGGGTTCAAATCAGCAGAAAGCTCTTCTGGATTGGATATCATTTTGGAGCTGCTTTACTGGTATGAACACCTGATTTCTTCAGAAAAGAACAATGTGGTCTGAGAACACCTGCAATCTCTGTGTAATTTTCTTTGTTACCTGCCTCTAAATTTGTTATGAGTTCAGATGTTCTCACAGATCATGACGCATGCTTGTATGATGAGCAAATAGTATGTGTGTATCTAAAAACAATGTGGAACAGAAGCACACAAGCTCTTTGAACATCCACTCGCTAGTCCTTGAAGCCAGGAACTTAGAGGCACTCTCAGTCTAGTGCCTTGTTGGCTTTATTTTTATTTGAAGGGCAGAGTCAGAGACAGGCAGAGAGATCTTCCATCTGCTGGTTTGCTCCCTAAAAGGCTGAAAAGAGCCAGGACTGGCCCACGATGAAACCAAAGGCCTGGAACTCAACCCAGTTTTCCCATGTGAGTGGGAAGATTACTCAATTCCTTGAGTCATCATTTGCTTCCCACGGTGTACATTCTCAGGAAGCTAAAGTCAAAAGCAGAGCTGGGACTAGAATCCAGGCACTGAAATACGGGATGGCGGTGTCCCAAGCAGCATCTTCATCACTGTGGCAAATACCTGCTCCCGCTTCATGGGATTTTCATAACTTCTGTTTTCTGTTGGAGGAAAAGACTAAGGCCCCCAGATGGTAAGTCCACTGATGAGGGATTCACCTTTTTCCCATTTACTGCAGAGGTCTCCAGTGACTAGGTTTATCCACCTGCCCAAAGCCCCAGTCTGCGGGAGTACTACAGGGTTCAATATCTGTGCCACATCCACCTGTAGAGTTGTATTTGGGTGTGGCCTTGGGCCTGGGAATCTGAAGGAAGGAGTGATGCTAACAGGGGAGTGGGACTGACCCTAAGGAAATGTGAAGAGATGCAGACAACAATCCAGTTTTCATCTTCAGCCTGCGCCGGATCTGGACTCTGGCTTGTTTGTCAGGGCAGGAAGGTTGTACTCTCAGACAACTCCCTTGCAGATGCTCACTTGGTAAATGATTAGAGGAGGCACATTGATGTTTTCCTGAACCCTGTCACCTCTCCAATCATTAACAGGGCCCTTTATCTCCTCTTTGTCACCCTATTTTCCCTCCTTTGAAGTGGGTTGTGAAAGAGGTAAAGTCCCAACAATGAGTCTCCATATTAGGTCTTCCCCAGAATGTGTTGGTGTTGATCTACTGAAAAGGCACTCACCTTTCCGGTCTCTGGGGGCTGGGCATGGGCCAGGGATTTCTCCATCCATCCCATCCTCACTGGCATCCAGCCCAGACCTGCCAGGGAATGCTGGGCTCTCTCTCATCCTGGATCCCTTCTCTGCCCAGGCCTTTCACCCCTCCCCACCAACTCCAGAGCACGGTCTCCATTGCCAGTGTGGCTATCCCAGGGTACCTCCAGGATACCCTTTCTCGCTCTACAGACATGTGCCCTCGGAGAGCCTCATGGAAAGCGGTGCAGCTCTCCCCACACACTCCTTTCCTGTTTGGGGCTTCCCTCTCCTGGCTTCCATTGGAGAGGCCCTGGATTTCCCATCTTTGCTTCTTTCCAAGTCTGGACCGAAAGCCAGCACCTCCACCAAGTCTGTCTTCCTCAGTCAGCTTACCATGGCTCCGCTAACAATACAGAGGTTCATGGGGATGAGCCATATACCCTGTGAATGCCCCTCTGGGTGAATCAGCTTCATCCTCACAGCTGGAGATGGAGATTGAATGATAAAACTGAGGCTTAGAAAAGTGAATTGCCTAGAGATTGTGGCTTATGCACACTGGAACTGCAACAGGAACTCTGGTGCACCAAAGCTCAGAGCCATGGTTTTGCACCACTCTGGGATGCCCCAAGGATGTTCAGTGATTGTGTGACCACTTGCCTTTCCTGTTGTGAGTTTCCTGATCCTGGTGATCAGGAGACTGCACTTGCTTTTCCTTTCCCCTCTGATTTTGGTGAGGACCAAGTGCGGAACACAAGTTCAGGGAAAAGGTGAGGTTCATTACTATGGAGAGGCCATGGCACATGTGAAAAAGGCTCCCTCCTCACATGCTGGACTGTGGGATTTGTTCTGTTCTTCATTCTCCCTGTGCTACAAGGCTCCTCATCACTGTCCACTCAATCCTGTCACTCTCCTGCCTCTTCTGCCTGCCCAACTGTCATAGGGGCACTAGGCAGGAGTTCTTATGGACCCTACAGCCCTCCTCTCTCTTCTTGGTTCCCACCAAGCTGCTTTGAGCTCCTCCTTCCTTCCAATCATCTTTTCTCATCTGGGCTGCCCTTGCCTGGGGAACTTAGCTTCCCTCCCTGACACTCTTTGTCATATCCAGATTGGAAATAAAGCCTAACCTTGATGCCTTTGTCGGGTATAACCAGTGCCCCTATCTCTGTCCAATGTCTCCAGTACTTGCAAGACATACTGTGTCCAGCTTCTGAGCAATGGGCTGTCAGGTAACTGATTCACATGTCTATTAACACATAGTTTTCAAGGTCTCTAAGATTTTAGGGGAAGCTAATGGAGTTGCAATGGGTGAAGAGTAATTGTCCCTGCCTGCATGTCCTTCCAGTCTAATATAATATACTGAAGTTGGCTTGTGGGTGATCTTCTCACCTAAACTGCTAGCTCCTTGCTGGTGGGAGCCTTATTTTCTGATTCATTTGTGGGCTTCCACATGGCTTAATATAAATCTGAGAACAATGTAAAAACAGAAGCATTGGATAATGTATAGTGAGTTAGAAAACATTTATAGTTCAAGAAACATTATTGATGTATGCAATTACAGTTTTTAATCGAACCTTTGCTCCCATGGGGTAGGCAGGACAAGACTGAGGAATGCGTGTTCTGGGTAGTTTAATGATCTTGCACTTTTTGAAATACATACTAAATGAATATTGTCTAGCATTTATTAAGTGAGAATAGGGGAAACAACCTTTCCAATTTTTCTGTCCAGAGCAAAGGATTTATATGCACTAAATTTTATATGACATTAGAAATGTTAATTTTTATCAAACATAGATGTGTTAAAAAGAGTAATATGGAAAGACTTAGCATGAATACCCCATTTCTACTCTTAGGACCCTGTAGGCCAAGGGATGCCTAGGTATTTGGTTAAACATCATTTCTGGGTTTGCATGTGCAGGTGTTTCTGGATAAGATTAGCATTTGATCTGTTGGACTTAATGATGAAGATCACCTAGGGCAGGTGTTTATCTAGCTGTAAGCTGCCTGTGTCCCATATCAGAATGCCAGGATTCCACTTCTGGCTCCATGTCCTGACTCCAGCTTCCTGCTGATGCAGACTGTGGGAAGAATCAGTAATGGTTTAAGTGATTGGGTTCTTGCTGCTCATGTGGACTGAGTTCCTGGCTCCCAGACTTGGTCTTGGTGGGGCCATGTTGCAGGCATTTGAGGAGTGAACCAACAGATGGAAGATAATTCTCTCTCTCTCTCTCCTTATCAAATAAATAAAAAAATTAAAAACCCTTTGCACTCGCCAAATTTGCTTTTATTCCCATTGCTTATGGTCTTATCCAAGAAGTCATCACTAGCACCAACATCTCACAGTGTTTCCCTACAATTTTTTTCAACAACTTCATAGTCTCCGGTCTTAGATTCATCTTGAGCTGATTTTTGTATATGGTGAGAAGTAGGTATCTAATTCCATTCTTCTCCAAATATACATCCAGTTTTGGCAGTACCATTTATTAAGAGATTATTCTTTCTCCAATGTATGGTCTTAGTACTTTTGTTAAAAATCAGTTGGGTGCATGTATGCAGAATAATTTCTTGGCTCTCTGTTCTATTTCATTGATTCGTGCATCAGATTTTCTTCTATACCATGCTGTTTTCATTACAATAGTTTGTAGTGTGCTTTGAAGTCAGGGATTGTGATGCTGTCAACATGAGTTCTTTTGCTTAGGATCACTTTGGCTTTTCTAGATCTTTAGTGATTCCATATGAATTTTAGGATTGCCTTTTCTCTGGCGCTATGGTACACTGGGTTGATCCTCCACCTGCTGCACCGGCATACCATTTGGGTGCTGGTTCTAGTCCTGGTTGCTCCCCTTCCAATCCAATTTTTTTCTGCTGTGACCTGGGAAGGCAGTGGAGGATGGCCCAAGTGCTTGGGCCCCTGCACCCGCTTGGGAGACCAGGAAGAGGCACCTGGCTCCTGGCTTCGGGTTGGCCTAGCTCCGGCCATAGCGGCCATTTGGGGAGTGAACCAACAGAAGGAAGACCTTTCTCTTTGTCTCTCTCTCACTGTCTGTAACTCTACCTGTTAAATAAATAAATAAAAATCTTTTTTTTAAAAAAAGGATTGCCTTTTCTAATTCTGTAAAGAATGTCATTGGTATTTTGACCAATGTAGGTAGGCATCTTTCAAGACACTGAGGGCTTGGATGGAACAAAAAGGCAGAGGAAAGGAGAATTCTTTCTGCTTGAGATGGGATATTGGTCTTCTCCAGTCCTTGGACATGGGTGCTGCTTGGTCTAGAACTCACATTATCACTGGCTCTCAGGTTTGGATTCACAGTCTACCCACTCCACAACTTTCTTGGGACTCCAGCTTTTAGGCAGCAGATTGTGGCACCTCTCAGCCTCCATAATTCCATGGCCAATTCTTTGTCATAAATACACGCATGCATATACAAACACAGTTGGTTCAGTTCTCCCAAGAACCCTGACTAATGCAGTCCATGTTGTACTCCACAGAGACATCTAATTTTCACTTAGTAAATTTGGTTCTTTGAGAGGAATAGAAGCAATCATGAGCAGAGGGTAGATTATAGTAAATTGCAAACATGGCCACAAATTCCTCCTACCCTGTTATCTTCATTCCTTTGCAAGGTGACTCTGTTGCCCCCCCCCCCCCCCGCCAGGAAGCAGAAACTATTTCTTCACTCTTTGAATCTGTGTTGACCTTGTGACCTCCTTTATCTAGAAGCACAAGGCAAGTGACATTTTGCAAACTCTAACAGTGGTTCTTAAGAGGCCTTGCACCCTTGGCTTTGGGCTGTTGGAAGGCTGTACCCTGTCTGTCATTTAAGAAGGCTGCTCTAGCCTACAGGACAATGAGAGGCAGTGTAGAAGAACTCAAATGCCCCAGTTGTCAGCCAGCACCAATGACCAGACACACAAATGGGGACAGTCTAGCCCAGCCATCTCTCCAGCCAAGTGCAGCTCAAGGTTAGCCTCAAGCAAAATCAACAGGTGAAGAGGAACTGCCCAGTCCATTAATATATTTATGAGAAAAAACAGATAGTTATCGTTTTCAGTTGGTGAGTTTCTTTATCGAGATTAGGCATTGCCTGTTAATTTCCTCCAATGGTAAATGAAGATTTAGTTCATTGCTTCTCCCCTGCCATAAACTCTCATTCTGAAGTTTTATCACTAATCTTAGATTCTGTTTTTATCACTCTGGCAACTGCAAAATAGTTAAGCCTACATTTCTTAAACCATAGATAATAAATATTGATTCCTTATTTTATTTTATTTAAATATTCATTTATTTATTTCAAAGTCAGAGAGAGAAAGAGAGAGAGAGAGATTGAGAGAGAGAGAGAGAGAGAGAGAGAGAGAGAGATCTTTCTGCTGGTTCGCTCCCCAGGTAGCTGCAATGGCCAGGGCTGGGCCAAAACCATGAGCCAGGAACTCCATCCAGGTCTGTCACATGGATAGCAGGGAACCAACCACTTGGGCCATTCTCTGGTGCTTTTCCCAGGTCATTAGCAGAGAGCTGGATCAGAAGTGGAATAGCCAGGACACAAACCAGTGCCCATATGGGATGCTGGCATTGCAGGATTGCAGGCAGCAGCTTTACCCACTGTAACACAATGCTGGCTCTGACTCTCCATTTAAAAAAAAAAAGATTTATTTATTTATTTAAAAGGCAAAGTGACAGAGAGGGAGGGACAGAAGGAAAGAGGGAGAGAAAGTCAGGAGGTAGGGGAGAGTGAGAGAGAGAGGGAGCTTCCATTTGCTTATTCACTCCCCTAATGGCTACATAGGTTGGGCTGGGCCATCTGGGTCTCCCACATGGGTAGCAGGGGCCCAGGTACTTAGGCCATCATCTGTTGCCTTCCCAGATGCTAGACATGTACCACTCATCCCCCAACTTTGAACTATAAGAGTCACTGCTTTACTCCCTTGGGGATACCAGGAATTGAGTAATAGATGCCCAGTTCCTTGTTCTGTGCATTACAATAAATACCTACTTTCCTGCCATCATCCAAATGTCAGTGATGGGCTTTCTATGGGTCAGGTAAGTGAACCTAGTTTGAGGTTGTTCTATGTCAGGACCTTTCAGGATATCCAGTCTATTATACTACCAGAAGTGAAAGTCTCTCGCCACTTTCCATCTTGCATAAATTTGTTGAAATCGCTCATCCACTGATACTCTCCTGTGATTCCCTTCGTAGTTGTTGACTTTGCCCTTTTCCCTTCCTTTAATTTCATCTTACCTTTGTCTCTAGAGGGAGATAAATGTGTGTGTGTTCAAGCATTATTCTGATCCACAAGCCACAGCAGTTTTTTCAAACTTAAGATGTCATTATGTTCCGCTTTGTTCTTCAAAGGCACAAAAAAGACAGATTAAAAATACATAGAAATGTCAACCAAAGCTTTAAGGTAAAAAATTTACCAGCTAGTTAATGAACTTCAAAAGGATGGGAAATATATTTAACGCTTTGAGAAAGTAATCTTCAAAGCTTTTTTCAAAAGCAAGTCTAGCATTGCATATGTGGGGGGTCATTGTCTACATGTTTATTTTTTAAAAACTATTTTGTTTGGGTAAATGATATCATCAGATAACACTGTACCTTGGAATGATCTTTAAGTTTTATAGCATTCATTGTTCTTGTTCACTGGGGATGTGGCTATTCACACGAACATGGTTCACAGCTCCTTATAAATTAGAAGTTGTTCTTTTCTGATCCTAATGTCTGACAAGTCCATGTTTTGAGCAATATGCTTTTCAGATGATAATAAGAGCTAAGCATTCATTTGACAGGGACATTAGAAATCTATTTTCAAGTAAGTCTGCAAAAATGAGATGTTCCACTAGCAGCATCCATATACTTTAATACTATCGAAAAATAGTGGTTAATGGAATCTCTAGAAGAAGTTAACTAGTTTCTTCCTGCACACATGTATTGGTAGAATGTAGTTGTCATAGTTTAAGTGTCCCCAGCCTCCAACCCTGGCATCAAGGCCCCTCCTCTGCAGTGACCCTAATTACCCGTGGAGCAACATCTCTCTTAAATCTATAGAGAAATCATCAGTCAGCAGTGTGTACTGCTTCTTCACACTCTAAAGGTTCTGTTTGCCATTTTCTTCAAGTCCAAACCCTGTAATAGAAAACAAGGCCTAGGGCCTAGTTTTAACCAGTGAGTTGCATTTTTGTGCTCTCCTTCCCCCCACCATCTCTCTCACACACAGGCAAACCCATGAGATTTTGAATTTGAACTGCAGCATCACAGGATGAGATAAACGGTCAGCGTCATTTAGTCAGTGCTCTTCCAAGTCCTCTGAGCTGTTCCTACCGCTAAAATTCTTTGCAGCCGCTTCTGCCTCTTGCTGATGGGCTTTCTTTTTCTTGGGTCATGTGAGCTTCCTTGCACCCATTCTCTTGCTGCCTAATCTACCCGGCTATTTCTTGCTCTTTGCTAACAAATGACCCTTAACGTGATTTGCCTTACAGGTGAGGGACACAAGCCCCCAGATCGCGATCTTATAAGCGATGCCATTCACAACAATCACCCTTCCTTAGCTCTACAAGCTGGGGTTGTAGTATCAATCAGACAAGAAGACCATCTTCAGCCCTGTGAGGGTTGGCACAGCAGAACTGAGCACTACTCTGCCTTTGATTTCTCAAGCTTGGGGCAGACGTCAGATTCTGTTTGTGAACTAGAAGGAATGATGTCTGGGAGAGCCACTAATTCCTCCCTCAGTCAGCTTAAGCGGAATGGCGCGTGGGGGACTTCTCTCATTTGATTAAATGGTTTCTACCCTCTTATATGTTCTGTTACCTCTTTAAATCTTAGTTGTTGTTAATGATGCATTTCACTGTAAAGAAAATAATATAACAAAACCCATGCACCAATACACTACATTGAGGTAGGTTCAGGAGCTTGTAACATAAACATGAAAACAGGGGCTTAAAAAAATTATCTTTTAACTTTTACTGAAACAAGAAGTTTGGAGACAGGCAGTGCAAAGCTATTATGCTATCTTAGAGATGCCACAGGACCAAGTTTCTGTTCTGCTGCTTCTCCACCGTTAGTACCAACATAGGTGACTTCTAATCTCATGACCTGAGATTAGGGCTATGGCACTGTCACATTTGTTATTCCAGGCAGGAAGAAGATAGAAAAGGGGCCTCCCCCATACATAGAACTTTGTGGCTACTGTTTTGTTACTTTATTGCTTCAGGGAGCTCATCACAGTAATTGTGCATATCTCTGTTTGGCCAGAATTATGTCATGTGACCCTTGCAGGTTCCAGGGGACTTTGGAAATTGGCATAGCCAACTACATCAAAATTGCAGTTCTGTTAATAAGAAAGAAAGAATGGGAGTGTGCACTTAGCCTAGTATACTCTGAGTTTTGAGTTAATAAGAAAACATAGTCTAGGGATTCTGATTTCTCAGTTGTTTTAGTCTGGGGCTGATCAGGAGACAGAAACCAAACAATAATTTAAATAGGCTAATTGAATAAAATGAATTATTAAACTACAATAAAAGAATACAAATACACAAAGAAAAAGTTAAATTGAGACTCTGGGGCTGAGATGGAGCACCCAAAGGACAAACTTGAGAATGAACTCCTCAAAGCCAGGATTCAGGCTTCATGGTGCGGGAGTAGTTGCAGCTCACAGGAAGGCAGAGAGGCTTGCTTGCCTCCCAGACTCTAACCCATCCATAGGTTCTGGGCAAGCAGAAAACAACTCTGCAGGGTGCAGCTGTCCTAGGGTAGTTATCTAAGTGCCCACAGGCATTCCAGATGCCAGTGTGGGCATGGTGTCTGCAGTATGTATGATTTGTGTCAGAAGGGTCATGGGAAAGGGGTCACCAGGCTGGCTGGGGTGGTGATATCAGGGACTGTTCAGAACACTACTGGATATCTACCCACACTGCAGACCAACAGATGCTGCAAGAGCAAGAGGACACCAGATCTGGCACACGGGGCCCAGGAAGAGAAGACCCCATGGTCCTGCAATGCCCTTTCAGGGCCCGCTGCTGACCGCATGATGCGTCCTGTAAAGGAGAAATGCCTAAGGAGTCCTAGCACCACCATCTTAAAAGATGAATTTGAAAACTAGAGACAGTAAATTGATACATGGCTCAGTTTATCAATCCAGCAGTGTTTCCATTTTGACGGCTCCACAGTGAGTTAAGACACACTCCCTGGCTCTTTTTGCCAGTGGATGGATTATTGTCTGCCTTTCTCTGAAAGTACCACCCTTTGAGAGTCTGAGCTTTGTGCAGGGGTCTTCCTCCTACTCCTCATCTCATGTGGAGCCAAGGAGCCCTTTCTTATTTACATGTGCATTAAACCCAGCCATTTAGAAAACTGACAGTGGATTCCCCTCATCCGATTTGTTACCCACTCAGTCGGCTCATCACTTACTTCTTGTCTTTTACATTTTTTTTCCATTATCATCACCTGAGAATTTCCCTTTCTTGCTTGTGAACTCACCCATGCATCAAAAACTGTGTCATGCTGTATACTCAACATTTCTAAGTGATCTTAGATCTATCACTCTCGATAATATCTATTCTGTTCTCTCCTCAATTCCTGTCACGACTTTCTGGACCAGGTAGCTTCTTGAGATACATGCTGGAAGATCTTAAAAATGAACAAAATAACCCCCACCACAAATTGCATTATTTTATTTTAGTTTATCATCAGATATGGTGCTAATATCAGGTAGTTAATGAGCTAGACTAATTCTGTCTTGGTGGAATGGCTTATACAGTGGTTGTCCCATGTGACTTTTACATGTGCATTTTAAAATTACTGCAAAGGTGGGTTCATACCAGCAAGGAAAGATTTTAATTTCTACCTGAAGGCTTGATATACTTTGGTGGGTGTGTAGCCAATTTTCATTTCATTAATTATATGTAATGCTACCTGCCTCATTCTTATGAACTGAATACACATTTCTGATTTATCTTAGTAATGTGTTAGTGCAACATTTAGGTAATGCTAAAAATTGGCCTTCTCGTTAGTTTAATTTTGGAGCTTGGCAACTTGCTTTCCTGGAGAAGTTTATGCTTTGGAAATTTAAGGAAACCTTTGAGCTCCTCACACATTCTGCATATAACTCTACCATATTGCCTGTGAAGTACATTGTAGCTTGTGTTTACTTCCTTCGTGTTTCTTCCATATCTTTGAGGATGGAATCTCATTATCTGTCCAGGGTTTACCACAGCTCCATAAAGGAGATGAAAATTAGATATTTGTTGAATAAAATACATTTTTGCCTGAGGTCGTGCTAGGAGTGACTCAGCACGGTTTGCTTGTGGAATCATTATAATCCAGTAGTTCAGTGGAGCAGAAGGCACATGAGGGAATTGTAGCAAACAGATCATACACCGTGCTTGAGTTTGCAATTTTTCTTCAAGCTATGGGGAACCATTTAGTAATTTCTAACTGAAGGAGAAGATGATCAGGAATGCATTTTGGAAAGATCACTGTGTTGGTTTTGTGTGAATGTAGTAAATGGTTCTTATTAAATATTGGTGAAATAAAAACATGAAAAAAATGAACCTGGAAGAGTATCACAGCTTTCCGTGAGTCTCCTTTGGTTTTATTGTCTGAGACAGAATCCTGGCCGCAAGGTGTTAGACTGCATTGTGTCCTCCTAAATTTGTTCATTAAAGCCCTAGCATTCAGAACTTCAGAATGTGCCTGTGCTTGGACACTGGCCTCTAAAAGTAATTAGGTGAGCACAAGGCCCTAACAGTGTGCTCTAAACTGGTATTCCTGTCACAAGAAGAGATTAGGACACACCAGGAGATGCCAGGGGTGTGTGCTCACAGAAGGATGACCACACAGGGAGGAGCCGGCCATGTGCAAGCCAAGGAGACAGCACTGAGAGAAAGCCAACCCTGCTAACACCTGGATCTTGGACTTGAGGCTCCCAGAATGTGAAGAAAAAGTAATTTCTGTTGTTTAAACCATGCAGTCTGTTTGTTATGACGACCCTGGCAAACTAAAGAGAAGGTTTTACGAGATGGCCATCCTTACTTATACTTGCATAACAGCTCTGTGAGTGATAGTGAGGAGCTTTTCTCCTTCTTCTGTTTGGAAAACTCAAGACGAACTGCTAAAATGCAGTAGCAGAAATTTATATTAGGCATGAAGACATTTATTTTTTATTTTTTTTTATTTATTTGACAGATAAAGTTAGAGAGAGACAGAGAGAAAGATCTTCCTTCTGTTGGTTCACCCCCCGAAATGGCCGCTATGGCTGGAGCTGTGCCGATTCGAAGCCAGGAGCCAGGTGCTTCCTCCTGGTCTCCCATGTGGGTGCAGGGCCCAAGCACTTGGGCCATCCTCCACTGCCCTCCTGGGCCACAGCAGAGAGCTGGACTGGAACAGGAGCAACCAGAACTAGAACCCGGCGTCCATATGGGATGCCGGCGCCACAGGCAGAGGATTAACCAAGTGAGCCACGGCGCTGGCCCCATGAAGACATTTCTTCACATGAGAAATGAAGTATTAGAATGTCTGCCCATGGAAAGCCAAGGCACTCTGGAAAAAAAAAAAGACCTAAATGAAAGATCTCTGTGAGTGAGATCCCAGTGAAAAGAATGGGGCCATCAAAGAAGGAGGTACCTTTCTCTGAAGGGAGGAGAGAACTTCCACTTTGACTATGACCCTGTCTGAATAAGATCGAAGTCGGTGAACTCAAAAGGTTTCCATAGCCTTGGCAACTCATGACTAGAGCCTAGGGAGATTACTGACGCCATAGACAAGAGTGTCAAATTGTTAAGTCAACAACAGGAGTCACTGTGTACTTACGTCTCATGTGGGATCTGTCCTTAATGTGTTGTCCAATGTGAAGTAATGCTATAACTAGTACTCAAACAGTATGTTTCACTTTGTGTTGTTATGTGAGGGCAAACTGTTGAAATATTTACTTAATATATACTAAATCGATCTTCTGTATATAAAGATAATTGAAAATGAATCTTGATGTGAATGGAATGGGAGAGGGAGCGGGAGATGGGAGAGGTGTGAGTGGGAGGGAAATTATGGGGGGGGGAGCCATTGTAATCCATAAACTGTACTTTGGAAATTTATATTTAATAAATAAAAAAGAAATGAAAAAAAAAAAACAAAAACAAAAACAAATGTAAGCTCCAAATAAAGAAGATAGCAATGTCCTACCTCTATATAAAGTGATTTAGCTTACTTTCTTGGAATGAACTGCAAAGACTAGCTACCTGCTATTGCACCTGGGACAGCAGTGAAGGATGGCCCAAGTCTTTGGCCCCTGTACCCATGTCGGAGACCTGTTTGATGCTCCTGGCACATGGCTTTGGCCTGGCCCAGCCCCAGCCATTATGGCCATTTGGGGATGAACCAGTGGGTAGAAGATATCTCTCTCTGTAACCCTGCTTTTCAAATAAGTAAAATAAATATTAAAACATTAAAAAAAAAGAATTTCTGCCCAGTGTTTTCTTGAGTTTAAGGAAGAAGTTCATCAGATTTCACAGATTCCCATCTGACAGTAGAGGGTCCATTAAGTGGCACCAGTAGATATATTTAAACCTCCTGGATATTGATTAATTAATGAAGTTATTAATTTAGCATTTATTAAACATGAAAATATACTCTCTTAAGTTGGGAAAATCACTTGGCCCTACCCTTCAGGTTAATTAGGGTAGCCTGATTAATTAATTACTACTTATTAGACACACACTTTGTCCTTTCTAAGTAACAGTCTAATGATGAAGACAGACAGGAGAACAGATAATTGCAACATAACATCATCAGGACTTTAATATACCTAGGTGCAGTGGGAATACAGCATACCTGAGGAATAAGGTAAGGCTCTCCACAGGCACAAATTTTTAACCGAGTTTTGAAGTGTGTGTGTAGGAGCTCATGCTGCTGAAAAGCCACCAGGGGAGGAAGAGCAACCCAGACCTAGGGGAAAGCCCTGTGCAAAGGCTTAGGGGCACAAGTGATGTGTTTCAGGAGCAGTGAGGACTGGAGTGGGAGGAGGTACATGCAAGTGGAAGCCGAGATCCAGGGCAGATGTGACTGGGAAAGTAAGCTGCTGCCAGAGGGTGGAGAACCTGAGATTCCAGGCACATGAACTTGACACTAATTCTGCAGTAAAGATTGAGAGGTGAGGGCTGGTGCCTGTGGCACCGGCACCCCGGGTTCTAGTTCCTGTTGCTCCTCTTCCAGTCCAGCTCTCTGCTGTGGCCTGGGAAGGCAGTGGAGGATGGCCCAAGTGCTTGGGTCCCTGCACCCGCATGGGGTGGAAGCACCTGGCTCCTGGCTTCGAATCGGCATAGCTCCAGCTATTGTGGCCATTTGGGGAGTGAACCAATGGAAGGAAGACCTTTCTCCCTGTCTCTCCCTCTCACTGTCTGTAACTCTACCTCTCAAATAAATAAATTAAAATTGAAAAAAAAAAAAAAGCTTTAGGTGAGCGGATGAGACCAGGAGGAAGCACCCGGATCCTGGCTTCAGATCGCATAGCGCCAACCGTAGCAGCCATTAGGGGAGTGAACCAACGGAAGAAAGACCTTTCTCTCCATCTCTCTCTCACTGTCTATAACTCTACCTGTACAGGAGGGGAGTACGGGAGCACTGTAGTCACTGTGGAGATATCTAGCTCTGCAGATAGGTGATCACCTTTCCTATCCCGTTGGCAGCTTCCACTATGACCAATATATGTTTGACCTTTGGGCTGCATTCCCTGCTGTCTCACCTCTCTTGGTTTCTGGCCCTTTTTTGAGTTGGCCTGGGAGCAGAGTGAGGGAGACCACAGCAGGAGATGAGATCAAGACAGGTAGGGTTGAGTCAATAAGGTTGAGCCTAGATGATCATTGTGAAGATGAGGCTTTTTCTTTGAAACTGGATCCATCGGAGGGCGTTGGGCCAAGAAGTGATAAGATCTATCTTAGATTTCAAAATAATCACTCTGGTTGCTATGCAGAGAAGTGACTGCACAGAGCTAGGAGTAGAAGCAGGAGTTTCAAATATGCCAGAATTGTATTCTTTGGAGAGGAGATGAGTACATTTTTGGGTTCCTGAAGCAGAGTGTGTAGGTGGGAGCGTGAGGAGAGGATGGGCAGTGAGCAGAATTTAAGGAGAGAAGGATGTATGTGGAAGTGGGGGGCCTATGGACAGGGGACAGTTTTCCTTTGTGCTTCCCAGTGTTGAATTCTTTCCCTGCTTGGGAGAGGAGAGAGGCCTTCATTGTGGGGATGTGGCAAGGCCAGGCTGTGACTGCCTTTGAAGAAGCTCCTGGCAGTGAAAGCATGGACTAGGGTCCAAGGCTTAACCAACTGGGTGTCCACACCCAGAGCCTGCAGCCTCAGTGGGAGGACCCATGGGAGACTTTCCATCAGCTGAGAAATTCTTTATGTTGTTTGCAGCAAGGTGAGCATCCTGCTGGTGACCATGATGCGGAAGGTGGTATCTCCAGCCGAGTCTTCCCACTGGGGCCCTTCGCTGGGCTGCCTCCCTTGCATCCTCCCTGCACCTGTCCCTTGCAGGCCTGATTTTCCAGCTCTTTTGTTTGCAATAGTAAGCCCCGTAGATGCAATGGCAGAAGACTTTTTTCTCACCCTAAAATCTTGCAGAGTACTATTTTCTAGAGAAAGTAAGTTCTAATTAGAGTGAGATTAGATGTCGGGTGAGAAGAGGTCACGGGAGTTTTTCAGTATGAGGTTGTATTTAAATAGGAGAGGAGCGGGGGTGAGAACTAAGATAGCAGGAGTAAAGATGACAGGAAACAAATTAAAATGTCTTAGGAGATCAATTAGGACATCAGTAAAATTGACACATTAGTTTTGCAACTTTCTTCCTTTAAAATTGTTTCACCAATTCTTCCAAAGAGAGCTGCTGATTCAATTTTAATTCTATTCTTGAGAATATTTAGCAGATTGCTCTGATGATGTAGAAATTGTTTTTTGGGAACCAGGGAAAGCTGAGAGCATTTTTCGTGGTTCTTGGCACTCCTAAGATTTCTGGAGGTGAAGAAGCTCGATTTTATTATCAATTAGAAACCTCAGCTCCAAGTAATCATCTTGGATAAACACTGGATTGGGAGTCAGGAGCTTTAGCTGTCCCCCCCCCCCCCCAATTTGACTCTGCTTAAATGAAGAATTTGGAGTACATGATCTCAAAATTTCTTGCTCTAACATTTTTATTCTATCTCATATTTTTAGAAACTTATTAAAACATTTAAACACACAGAAAATTTTAGAAGTTGACTAAAAATGTGAATATATCACTTAGCTTTTTTTTTTGCATTTGTTTCAGATTTTGTTTTAGTTTTTAAAAAAGTATCATACAGGGGCCAGCATTATGTTGTGGTGGATAAAGTTGCCAGCATCCCATATGGATGCCAGTTCGAGTCCCAGCTGCTCCACTTCTGTTTCAGCTCCCTAATAATGGCCTGGGAAAGCAGTGGAGGATAGCCCAAGTGATTGGACCCCTGTCACCCATGTAGGAGACTCAGGTGGAGTTCCAGGCTCCTGGCTTCAGTCTAGCCCCGGCAGTTGTAACCATTTGGGAAGTGAACCAGAGGATAGAAGATACCTCCTTCTGTCTTTCCCTCCCTCTGAAACTCTCTGCCTTTCAAATAAATAAATTTATCTCTTTTTTAAAAAAAGTGATAAAATATGTGTAACAAAAGGTTTACCACCTTAACTGTGTTTATTTAAGTGTATTAAGTCCATTCACATCATTGTGCAGCCATCACCAGCATCATGTTCAGAACTGTTTTCCCAATTTAAAACCCCATATTTATTCAAAAATGACCCCCTCCCCTCAATCCTTGGCAAGCACCATTGTGCTTTCTAATGTTGAGAAATTCAGTTTCATCAGTTGGTGATGCATGCATAGCCTCATCTCCCCATCACCACAATTGGTATGCAAGAGACTCCATCACCCCCAGACTTCCCATGCACTCTCCTTTAATAATCACACCCTTCCCTTGGCAACCACCAGTTTTTCTCCATCACTGTAGTTTTGTCTTTTCCCAAATATGACCAGTAGTCATAAAGTATGTGACCTTCACACACTGACTTATTGTGATGTTCTGGGATACCCAGACTTGTGTGCCTGAACGATCTTTTCCTACTGGTTGCTCCCCTTGTCTCTCTCTCTCTCTCTTTTTTTTTTTTTTTTTTAAGGGAAAGGGTTTATTGGGGAACACCCAACAGACCGGAGTGAAGGGGCAGCAAAGGAAAAAGAGAAGGAGACTGTAAGAAAGAGACAGAGAGGAGGGAGAAGAGAGACGAGAGGAGGAGAGAAGCCAAGAGAGGCCAAGAGAGCAGGGAGCAGAGCCAAGAGAGCACGTGTTCAGGAACAGGCCCTTTTAAAACTTTGCCTGAGGGCAGGCAGGGAAGCAGGAGCATCGAATCCCATTAGGATGGGGGTGGAGCCTGGCTCAGGTAGCTGGGCTGTGCGGCCACCTGGCTAAAACTGCCAGTTTCCTAACATTCCCCCCTTTTGTTTTTTATAAAGCAGGGTTTTTATGGGGTTACATTAGTCCCAAAAAGTCCAGCAGGGGTAGAGGGACGATGATCTGTCTTTAGAGCTACTTCCTGCTGACATGGGGTGATGAGGTACTCTTTGCTGGCATGGGGCGATGTCTCAGGCCGTTGTCTCCTGGGTGGGAAGCCGAGTATATTCCTGTAGCAGCATTTGGTTGACTGCCTGGTTGCTGAAGGCCTTCGTTTGTTGCACTATAACCTGCTGTAAACACTTAGACACTGTAGTATAAGAGACAGGGTGAGAATAGTAACCAATGATCCTAAGAGTAGCATTAACCAGGTAATGAGAGGATTTTATAGAGGAGAGGAAATGGGGGGGGGGGTGTCTCTGGACCATTGTGGAGACAATTTGATGGATGTGGCTTAAAGCTGATTCCAGCCAAGACTGGGAGAAAAGCCACTTTTGCAGGTAGTGGGGTTTGTCTGTAGAGAAATTCTGAACAATCATACAACATTAAGTGGGGAAGAGGACCATCAGTACACACAGGTTGGGAGTAGAGCCACTGGTGGTAGAGTAGAGGCTATGGTTACAAAGGAATGAGGCCCAAGTGGGCTACATACAGAGGACAGAGTTGTTATTAGAGAACCTAAGAAAGGTGCTGACTAAGCTACAACTAAGTTTTCTGATTGAGAGGCAAATAGAAACTGACAGAAGGGCTTGATAATAATCTGGTGGGCTTTAAAGCCTTGTAAATTATGAGGCTCAGACTCATCTATCTCTTTATATAGCCTACATCCTAAGGGAGGTGTGAACCTCCTTGGGGAAGGCACCCTGTTGACTTCCATTACCTACCTGGCCTGGGAGGAGAGCTGGCCAGGTAAAGGCAGGTGGCATCTCTAACAGGAAATTTACAGTTCTTCCTGCAATGTTGCTGACCATACTTGGCCATTTCCTCAGTTGCAGTGGTCACTTTGGAAGCTGGGCTGAGTGAAGGGCTTTTCATCTTCGAGCCAATAAGATCTGTGGCTCTGACCTGGGCATCCTTCGACTCAATCCCCTTGTCTCTCTGTCTGATCCCCTCCTCCCCCTCCAGAGGTGTCCACTGTCTTGCTGTTAGAGTGTTCATGTCTCATGAATATTTTTACACTATTAGTTTAGATTTAGCAGCGAAACAGCAAGTACTTTTTTGTTTCCTGTAGTTTTCAATTTAAATAAATGGTGTCATGACCTACAACTGTGTGCTTCAAATTGCTTTTATAACTTGCCCGGATGTTTTTAAGGGAGCCTCATGTTGGTGCCATGTTAATGCTGGGACATACATTTTCATTGCTATATAATGTTCTGTTATATGAGTATGCCATGCATAAATTGTTCTCATCCATTTACCTGTAGAGGGGCATTTTCTCTCCCTCCTGTTTCTGTCATTCTACGTCACCCTGAATTGCAGTGTTTGGGGCCCTCTTTGACCCCACCTCCTTCATAAAGCTTCCAATCCCCAAGCTTGCAGTCCATTAGTGTCACAAAGGGAAGAGTCCAGTTCTCATCAGATTGGTTGCTTGCTTGCCTGAACTTGGGCAGAGCCAGCATCTGTCCTCTGAACCCTAAACTTCAATATGGTCTCAGCCTTGGGTGTATGCTGAAGGCTCCAAAGGAGACTTTGAAAAAAGAAAGAGGGAGAGGGAAGGAATGGAGGGAGAGTGAGAAAGAGGGGGAGAAAGAGGAGTGGAGAAGGAAAAAAAAATACAGAAAATCAAATCAGAGTTTCTGGGCAACAGAATTTTTAAAGGCTCCCAGGTGATTTTAAGATGAAGTCAGGACCATGAGCCCCTGATGAGAACAAACAAAAATGCAGTGCTCTAGAAAGTGTGCTCCAGCCTTCTAGAAAGCTGGGGAACTATCCCTCCTCTGTACCCCCACCTCCCTTTACCCTATTTTTTGGGTGCCCATAGCAATATGGAGCCACCACCTTTACCTACTTCCAGAACCTGACCCCAGGGATCCTGGCCTCAGTCCCATTCCTGATGAGGTTTCTCTTTGATTCTGGTACTCAGGGCTATTTAACCATTTTCTAAGCCTCACTACAGCTTATGAATTCCCTCCATTTGTACTTTGTCTAACACTTCTATACACTGGCACAAAGATGTTGCCTCAGAGCATGCACTTACAGAAATGCTTCTAATCTCAGGCTCTTGAAGGTGCATCGTACCTGCTGGAGAACTGCCTTTGTGCCTTCAAAGGAACACATGCTGCCGCCTTATAAATAGCTTCTCTTTGTGTTTTACCTTTTTTAAATGAAAAATTATTGCTTTATCTCATTTTAAACGTAATTCATGCTTGCGGTAAAAAGTTCAAATGTTATGGAAATGTGTGACTTAGAAAGTCAGCATTTCCCATCATCGTTGCCCTGAAGATGACTGCTGAAAATAATTTTGAGTATATTTTTCCATATTTTCACCACGGTTTTTTTTTAACATTTAAGATGTAAAAAATGGAACTATATTGGCAAACTGTAGGGTGGAGGGAATTGATTTTTACCCTGAGTGTGTCATGGAAAGTTTTCTGTATTAGAAAACCCATTTCATTATTTAAATAGATATGTGATATTCCTCTGTCTGCTGCACTGTGGCTCATGTATGGGTGCCATTTGGATGTTTTCGTTTTGGCAATCACAGATAATGCTGATATAAACTTATATAAACTGTTTCTCTGTGTGCTTGGGCAAGGTCAAAAGTGGCTTTCTCTCCTTGGAACCCACATTTTCTGTTGAAGTCTTGAGGAAAGTGCATTTGTGAGGAGGAAGGAGGGAGTAGGAGGTAAGCTCCCCTCCCAACAGCCGGAGGTCAGTGGACGCTTGGGGCTCCTTTTAGATGGTCAGCCCAGGAGAGTGAATTTCACAGTCACAATTCTCAGTGCTGTGCACAGAAAGACAGATGTCCTTCAGTCCACCTTCTTCCTAACTGTCTTAGTTACTGTATACTAGCTTCCAGAGAATGGACTTGGGAAGACTACTGCAATGTTTTTTGAACTGCAGGGCTGTGACCCACGAGTGGGCTATAAAGTCAACCTGGAGGGTTGCAAATAGGCAATTACTTCTATATGTATGTACATACATTATATATATACAAATGAATAGTATAGAAAATAACAGAGTACATCACATGAATTAAGTGTTGAGTATTACTCTCTTGAAATTTTATTTCAGGGGTGTGTGTGTGTGCGCACGTGTGTGTGTTGGGTAGGGTCTTAAGTCAAACTCCTTAGAGGCAGAACTCAAGAAAAGGAATTGGGTATGAGCCATTCAGGGAAAGGGGAGGCATGGGGGCAGCTGGATGGGGCAGGGAGAAAAGTGGAGCAAATGTATGCTGTCAGGCCAGACCCCAGGAGCCCTGGAGCTTGCCACCGGAAGAAGGGAGCTAGCCTATCCAACCCACAACCAACAGCCATGGGTTGCCAGCTGACTGAGGAAGAAGGGTGCAAAACCTTCTAGCAGGTGAGTTCCTGCATTGCCACCAGTGTTCTCCACAGGAGTGAGCCATGATCAGCAGCTGAGGCTGTGGGCAGCAAGTGGTCAGATGCTGTAGCCTGAGTGATATGCCAACCGTGTCTGTGATGGAAATTATATGAAATGTACTCCTTAGTGCTAGTTATCGTCAACAACAACAAAAAAATCTAAACACCAGATGAGGAGATTTTAGTTCGTCAATGGGTGGGTACAAAAACAAGGCCTTCATCTTCACCTTTTACTGATTTCATTAGACAATGGCCAACTCCCACATACATTTGCAATTTTATCCCCCTGAGAGAAAGAAAGATTGCCATAGTTCCTGAAAGGAAACAGTGAAGAGTGGGAAAGAAAGACAGAGGATGTTCTTGATGCTTGCAGCTTGGGCCAGAGGCCTTAGCAGATGTCCAGGGAGCCTTAGAGCTGGGGTTTCTGGCTTGGAATCACGCACCCCTGGGGCAGAACACACAGGCTCATGGGGGACCTTGAAACGCTGGAGCAGCAGACACAGGTTAGGGAAACCTTCATTTACCCAGTTCAGTATTTTTCAGCTTTGTTAAAACGTATGGTATGGGACAAAATGTGCAACTCACATCAGCTCTTAAGATGAAGAAAAAAGTAACAAAGAGATTCCACAGCATTGGGTGGTTAGAAAGTCAGGGAGAAAATGATGAAAGCAGTCATCGCAGCCCTTCTCACCTGTGTTCAGTTAATAGGGAGAGTTGGGCTCTCAGCCCTGCAGGAGCTGAGCAGTTGGCCAAGGAGCTGGCATGCATCCAACCAGAAGCATTGTCACCAGTCCTAAAACACTTGAATCACTCAGTCCATAGGCAGTTACTCTGCCAGCCCTGGGGACAAATGGTGACAAGATAGTCCATCCTGCTCTGATGGGCCATTCTGGTCAGGGGAAGCAGACAAAACTAAATAAATAATGCAGTAGCCATTAGAGTTGCTCACTAAACCTTTTTTGGCTTTCTGGGTCATGTGCAGGGGTTAGGAGTGCACACTGCGTAGAGCCCTTGTGAGTGGCTGGGGCCGTTGACTACTTCTGGCCAATGAGCCATGAGTGGAAATGATGTGTGCCCCTTCTGGGCTGAGCCGCTAATTGCCTGAGCAGTTAATGTGCAGCTCCCTGGAGTTCTCTTTTCCCTCTGGCACGGTGAGCAGGGCAGGGCTCCATATGGTGGCTGCTGCTCAGCCTGGTCACTGAGCTGAACCTCCTGGGTGACCACAACAAATGCGTGATATGACAAGGCTACGAATCTTTATTGTTTAAATTGTTGAGATGTTTAAGAACTGTATTTATTATTGTACCATAATCTCAACTATTCTGTCTGATCTGAAGCAATACAATAACCTAAGTTGGGGTAACTGCAAGGAATACCATGGGCAAGTAGCTAACAGCACATGTCTAGAGACTGGTCTACACAGGCAGGGAATGCTTCTGTGAAGACATGACATGCAAGCTGGGATCCGGCAGACCTAGGTGACTGTTGCCTAGAAGAGTAAAAGTAACCCTAAAATCACGGGGCAAGGACACATAAAGAACCGAGTGGTGTAGACTTTCCTCAGGGCACTGAGCTGGTTGGTGGCAGAGCAGGTGCTCTAACTTCAGCACCTGGTCTTGAGGGTAGGCCCCCTCGTCCTGGCTGCCACTGCTGCAGGGAAGGTGTCTGGGGCACAGCCTGGAAGGGCTGCCTTCCCCAGGCCCGCCCTGAGCTTGCACAGTGGTCAGTGCCTCCTTAGGCAGCTCAGTCCTAAGCAGGTTCTCATTCTCAGGGTCACACTGGGTCAGTGCTGACAACTGAAAGAGCACTTCCTTAAACATGGGGTACTTCAAAAAAAAGGTACTTTCAGAAAGCGTTTTGAAATCCGTACTTTCCCATGAGCTTTCTGAAGATCCCTCATATGTCTGGATTTTGAAAACTATTTAACACCAAAATCAACTCATTTTTTAATTCCATTTTCTATGAACGTCTTGAAGAACCCTCTGTTGCACTCTAAACACCTCTCTGGCCTCAGTCTAGCCATAACTGTGTCTTTACCATTCTCAGGAACAGTAGCATACGATCACACAGCATTTGGGTGGCTAACTGTGACCCTGGTATTCTGGCTGTGTCTGCTGACCTAATCTGAAAATTGCTCTATCCTCGTTAGAGCCCTGTGACAAAGAGCACAGCACTTCAAGATAGAGAAGTGGAGTTTTTGATTTGTCCCAAGCTGACTTTTTGTTGATGTTGTTGATGGGAAGCAAGGAAGGAGAATAGGGAATGAGTTTCAGAAGTTTCAGGACCAGCTGGTGCCCACCTTTGCCCTTAGTGGACAAAGAGCCTTCCTTCCACTCTGAAAAAGATGGTTTCAACTGCAGAGGAGGAACCTAATGAAAAGGCACTGGCACTAAGGTGTGAATGGCGCCCTTGTTCTTGGAAGCAGGTTTGAGGAAGGAGAGCAGGAGAGGCTAACAGCACACCTTTGTGGAGTGGCTCCTATAAGCAGGGCACTGAGCTGAGAGCTTGACAGACATTTAATCTCGCTGATCCCCCCATCAGTATTGGGAGGTTGGTTTCATTATCCCCACTTTACAGAGGAAGAAACTCTCTCTCACGGTCCACACAACTTGCCCATGTGAACGTAAGTCTAAATCTTACCCCATTGAGAACAAGAGGTAACAGAAGGGTGAAATGTTGTGGCCGGAAGTGCTAATCTGGAGGAGAGCGCAGATGTCATAAGGACAGAATCACCTGTTTGGCAATATTGTCTTAACCAAGGCTGTCTCTGACGTTTTGTAAAATGTCCACACTCTGCCACCTTCTAGATTATTCTTCATAGTCACTTTCTGCCCCAGGGTTGTGTGTATTCAACACAAACCAACATTTGGATAGACCTTCAGGGGCATAAGGGGTCTCTGTTTTTTCCGCAGTCTTATTTCGTTTAGTTTTACCAAAGTAGAATTTACAAACCAGGGCACAGGGCACATGTCTGCTGTAAGTGTACAGCTCGATGGTTTGTAGTAAATATATACAGTTGTGTCGCTGTCAGTACTTTCATCACTCCAAAAAGTTCCCTTGCACCAGTTTATGGTCTCTCCGCTTTTCCTACGTCTAGTTCCAGATGGTCACCATTGCTTTCTGTATCTGTAGTTTTACTTTAACTAGATATTTCTTATGAGTGAAATCAAACAAAATGTAGATTTTAGAGTTTGGTTCTCACATAGTGTAACATTTTTGAGGTTCAACCATGTTGTTGCTTGTATCCATACTCTTCCTTCACATTGCTTAGAATATTATTCCATTGTGTCACTAACACCACTTTTTTATTTTATTTTATTTTATTATTTTTTTATTATTTTTTTTTTTTTGACAGGCAGAGTGGACAGTGAGAGAGAGATAGAGAGAAAGGTCTTCCTTTGCCGTTGGTTCACCCTCCAATGGCCGCTGCGGTAGGTGCGCTGCTGCCGGCGCACCGCGCTGATCCGATGGCAGGAGCCAGGTGCTTCTCCTGGTCTCCCATGGGGTGCAGGGCCCAAGAACTTGGGCCATCCTCCACTGCACTCCCTGGCCACAGCCGAGAGCTGGCCTGGAAGAGGGGCAACCGGGACAGGATCGGTGCCCCGACTGGGACTAGAACCCGGTGTGCCGGCGCTGCAAGGCGGAGGATTAGCCTATTGAGCCGCGGCGCCGGCCAACACCACTTTTTTAAAAGATGCATTTACTGCTTTTTTTAAAATGTTAGACTATGATGAATAAAGCTGTGGACAAGCGTCTAGGTTAACATATTTTACTTTCCTGAGTATACAAAGTGAAGTTGCTGGGTTGGGTTATGAGTGTGTGTTTAACTTTTAGGAAACTGCCAAACTTGTTCTGAAGTTGATGATAGCCTGTTACAGTCCCATCAGTAGTGTATGAATGTTCCATTATGTGCACATCCTTTCAAACACTTGTATCATGAGACACCTTCCGTAATGTCTAATGGTGCCAAGCGTCCTTTTCACGTTTGTACATAATTCATATGTATTTGTTAAGCACTTAAGCAAATCTTGTCTCATTTTTAAAATGTAAAAAATTCTCTTTATGTTTTAGATATAAGCCCTTATCAGATATAAAAATTTAAAATATTTACCCTCAATCTTTGGTTTATACTTTAATTCCTCAATGGTATTTGTTAAAGAGCAAAGTTTGTTTAATTTTGATGAAGTCCAGTTAATCACTTGTTTCTTTTATAGATCATGCTATGATGTCCTGTCTAAGAAGTCTTTGTCTAGGTCACAAAGATTTTCTCAAAGTTTTAAATTTTAGCCCTAACATTTAGTTTTATGATTTAATTCTTCGTGGCCACATCTTTTGCGTAGCCACATTTCAGAGTTCATTTTGTGAACCCTTTTCTTGACAGATGAGGAAATTGGTGAAAAGCATTTGCCTCAGATTCTTAAGAAAACTGGTAGAGGAAAGAAAACAGAATGAAGTATGGTCCCTTCCAAAGTGCGTGCTCTTAGGAGCTTATTCTAGTCCACATCTCCGACCTTCAAGGCTGAACGATTGCCATCTGTAACCTCATTCTGCTAAAATATCTTGCCAAATGTCTAAGATGAGTGGTTTTTTTGTATCTGCTCAGATCCATCACGTGTTTTCCCTGACTAGTGAAGACACGACTCTTCAGCAATACTCTTTACCCTCCTGGAGTTGGCTCAGCCCATCTCATCCCCATTTCTTCTAACTAAATATTAGCTTTGGCTGTTTGCTCCCAGGGGCTGTCTCTGTCCCTCCCAGCCCTTGCATTGCTTTCTGACAATAATGTCCTGTACATGGCATGTGCCACTTGGTATTTGAACATTACAGCTTTGAAAGCAAGGGCAAGCTGGGAACATGTAGTTGGATGGATTTCCCAGAGGATGCTGGAGGGGAAACAGTTGCTGACTTCCATTCCAATTTGTCAAGCAAGACAGCTGGATTTGTTAGGCCTTTTGATTCCCTGGGATCTCTTTGAGAGAGGGAAGGTCAGGGCATAGAGGGACCCCTGAGGAAATGATGGACGGGGAACCCAAGATTCATACTCATCACTCAGTTATACACTTACAGAGCTAATGGTTTACTCTCTTAATGTACTTTTGACTCAGCTGTTATTCTTTTCCCCTGATCATGAAAAGGTTGCATCAACACATCAGCAATTATCTGCCTCTTGATGAAATAAAATTTTTAATTCTATTCAAATGGTGGTGTTCAGCAGCAGGGAGGTATCTATTTCTATAGGGGTGGAAAAGGAATGGCTGATGGAGGTCAACTACAGAATATTCTGTAGCATGTGGATATATCAGACCAGGTGTGCACACACCTGACAGCATGGAAGGACCTTAACATGGAGTTGTGTACCAAAAAACAGGGTGAAATCTATAGCACAACAGGAATAATATCTATCTTGGACTTCTTTCTAAGTTATAAATAGCACAGGTTTTTTGTTCACTATTATAGCTGCCCTTGTGACATGTGGCATGTTTACGAACCATGTCTGCAAAGGCAAAACAAGATGGAGATTTGAGATAATTCTGTAGTTTCTATAGGAATGAAAGTCTAACATTTGCTAAGCAGGCTTTGTGTGAAATATTTGATGGTCATTATTTTACATAATTACCATAATATTTTATAAGGAGGGCACTATGAAACTGTAGTAGAGAGAGGATAAGCAACAGAGCAACAATCAATGATTCTTTTATGTAAAGATTTATTTATTTATTTGAAGGACAGAGTGATGGGGCAGGGGGGCAGAGAGAGAGAGAGAAAGAGGGAGAGAGAGAGAGAGAGAGAGAGAGAGAGTTCGTTCTTCTATCTGTTGTTTGATTTCCCAATTGGCACAACAGCCAGGGCTGGGCCAGGCTGAAATTAGGAACCAAGAACCCAGCCAGGTACCACATATGGGTATCAAGGGCCCAAGTACTTGGGTCATCATCCGTTGTTCTCCCAGGCACATTTTCAGGGATCTGGGTTGAAAGCAAGACAGCTTGGCACTATGAAATGGGATGCCAGCATTGAAAGTGGAAGTTTAACCCTTAGTGACACAGTGCTGGCCCTGAAATGGAGCAAAGATTCTAACTTGGATCTTTTAAAACTCCAAGTATTTATGCCTGAAGATCTAAATTGAAAGGTGAAACTAATCAAATCTTTCAAATAATTGTTCGAATTTCCCCCTTCCCTTTTCAATGTGGAAAAAGCTTTTCAAGTTCAAGGATTTTTGTAGTCAACTCTTAAAAAAAAGATGAGTTGAATAAATCTAGAATATTTCTTCATATTCACATCATACCCAAGGCTTTCTCCTAAGAGGAACTACTAAAGAATCAAGTCATTAAAAAAATATGTCAGAAGCTGCTGCACGGATCTCACTGATTCTCATTTGATTAGGAAAATATTATCGCTCCCCACAGCCATGCTTTTGTCAGAGATGGGGAAAGATAACTGAACTGGCAGGCCAAAGGCTCAGAGAATTCATTACCAAGATAAATAGAGAAAAAGAGAACTTTGAGAGGCTCTTCGGGACGCACTAGGTTTGGCAGGGTAATCATTCTTTTTAGTAGCTCCAACATATCCTGGTTTGTACAGCAAATGAAGACAATTTGCTAAGTCTGATGCTTGGTAAGCTACTCAGCAGGTTATTTTCATGGGTAACAACTGGAGCTTCTTCCCTTCTGCCTTTTATTTCCTTGGCAAGCTGCTTTTAAATGAAGTTAAAGCCAAACCCAATGGGTGTCTATACTCTATCTCAATTCCAGGGTCACAGCTGTGTTAGTGTTGCCAGTTTCCATAGAAAATAAGAATACATCTCTTTGACCTCTCCTTGTTGAGATGAGGTCATTTTTCATGCCTGGGATCCTCATTCTAGTGGTCGCTCTCAGGGCTTACTCAGTCCATGACACTAATCTTTCATCTTGCCCTCTGTTGTCAGAACACAAGCCAATGCACACTCTAAAGCTCTAAAGCTGGCCTGGGGCCGGCACTGCGGCTCACTAGGCTAATCCTCTGCCTGTGGCGCTGGCACACCGGGTTCTAGTCCCGGTCGGGACACCGGATTCTGTCCCGGTTGTCCCTCTTCCAGGCCAGCTCTCTGCTATGGCCTGGGAGTGCAGTGGAGGATGGCCCAAGTGCTTGGGCCCTGCACCCACATGGGAGATCAGGAGAAGCACCTGGCTCCTGGCTTCGGATCAGCGTGATGCACCAGCCGCAGCGGCCATTGGAGGGTGAACCAACAGCAAAGGAAGACCTTTCTCTCTGTCTCTCTGTCTCTCATTGTCCACTCTGCCTGTCAAAATAAATAAATAAATAAATAAATAAATAAGTAAATAAAGCTGTCCTGGACTCACCTGGTCACTGGAGGGCTGGGTGCTCAGAAGCTGTGGCCGGGCCACTGCCCCCTCTGTTGATGTGACATCACAGCTGGTCTACAAACGTGTGTGGAGAGACAGTGATGATGGAGGGAATGGAAAAGATGCAGGTGCCCTAGGAAACTCTTCACCCAGATCTGTCTCCAGTGGTCCCTGGTCCTATCACTTCAGTCCTAGAATCTCTACATAGCCTCACCCTCAGTCCCCCAATTCCCCCCAAATTCTTTCTTTTTCATTGCCAAGGACCACACCTCTCTCCCCATTCCCCCCATGCTGATGTCTCAGGCAGACACCAGTACTCTTTTTTTTAGCTTTTTTTTTTTTTTTGACAGGCAGAGTGGATAGTGAGAGAGAGAGACAAAGGTCTTCCTTTTTGCCGTTGGTTCACCCTCCAATGGCCGCTGCGGCTGGCGCATTGCACTGATCCGAAGCCAGGAGCCAGGTGCTTCTCCTGGTCTCCCATGGGGTGCAGGGCCCAAGAACTTGGGCCATCCTCCACTGCCTTCCCGGGCCATAGCAGAGAGCTGGCCTGGAAGAGGGGCCACCGGGATAGAATCTGGTGCCCCAACCGGGACTAGAACCTGGTGTGCCGGCGCCGCAAGGTGGAGGATTAGCCTGTTGAGCCACGGCGCCGGCCAACCAGTACTCTTCCCAGGATATCACCAGGTCATGCTAATCCATGGGAGATAGGATGTGTGCCATTATCACAGCAGTGGTCAAAAATGACATTGGATAGGCAAGGTGTGGCCACTGAGAGCAACCCTGGGATGGTTGGCCACAGTATCCTATGAGATTTTTGAGCTGGAAGTGAATCACCCGCCCTGCGCTCTCACCTTCACCTCCAACCGTTCCAGCCTGTGCTCCAGAACTCTTGATTTTCTGGTAGAGCATGGCTGGGCAATCGAGGTGAATGTGCCCAGCACGTGCTCCCAAGTCTTCCTGTGGGGGCCCTCATGGGGTCTCTTCCCCCTAGTCATCTGTGCTCTCTGTTCCAGACTCTGTGGATCCATCAGTGCCGTGACTGATGTCTGAGACTCTCCCCATCTACTGACTCAGTTGCCGCTCAGAATTCCTTACCTCTCTTCGGTTCTTCCTTCAGCCGAGCTTGCAGCTGAGGCTGTGTGTGAATGAGATGGTGTTTGGCAGGAAGGTGGTGCTGTGGGTTTCCTTTCCTTTATGCTTCACTGGAGTAGGATGTGATGTGCGATGAGGTCTGAGGTTGGGCTCTGCTGGCCCACCTTCGCACTTCCCTCACCAAGACTCGTTTTCTCTTCTGTAACATCAAGAAGAGAACCAAGATAGCTTCCAGAGGTGTGTCCACCTCTAACAGTCTATGGCTCTGGAGCCTCTAGCTCTCCTTACCCATTTTCTATCTACCAGTTGCAGGTTCCTTTGCACTTTGTGAGGACACCGATCTTTCCCACCCTCTTGGTGTTGATATATTTGAGAGCATTTTACCCCAGCGAGTCTTCACAGGGACCCAGAGGAGCACAGCTTTGGTGCGAATTGCAATCTTAACCTGGCTCTTCCATCCTTTCCTCTTTTCTGTCTCTATCATTCATGTGGATAACTGCTGATAGCTCTTTCAAGAGTATTTGCTTGTGAGAAGCTCAGAGGATGAAGAGATAACAGCACTTCTGCAATGGCTGGATGCTTCCGGAAATGAGCTGCAACTCTGCTCTTCAGAGGACAGGGTAAAGAGATCAGCTCCTGCCTTGACAGCAATCACTCAGTAGCTGGGTGACCTTGGGCAGGTTGCCTGATGTTACTGTGCCTCACTTTCCTGTTGTGTAAAGTGGGGGCCACATCTATGTTTACAACACTGATAGGCTTGTTGAGACTTCCTACTTCAGAATGATCTGAAGTACTTGACCAGAATTCAGGTTCTTGGACCCCAGCTCAAACCTGTACTTTTAAAAATTACTTATTTATTTGATTATTGGAGAGAGAGATATAGAGATGGAGAGAGAGAGAAGGGGAAACAGTGACAGAGTCAAGGAGAAACAGAGAGAGCTACTGGTTGGTTTCCCAAATGTCCACAATGACTGGGACTGGATTGAAGCCAAAGCCAGGAGCTGGGAACAAAATCCGGGTCCCCCATGTGGGTGGCAGGAACCCAACTGCTTGAGTCTACACTGCAGCCCACCATAGTCTTCGCTAGTAGGAACCTGTACCAGGTCAGGAAACAGAGCCAGGAATCAAACCGAATTACTCCTATGTGGGAAGTCGGTGTATTAATCAAGCAGCCTAAACATCTCTCCTCGGAATCTATATTCTTAGCGCTTCCTCAGGCCATATTATGGGATACATCATTCAAGAGCCCATGTTTTAAATACACAATGCTTGTCTCCCAGCTCACAGTGCATTCTAACCTGCATTCACGCATTTGAACACCACCATCACTCTGAAGGCAAGCAGGTCAAACTCCCTTTTTATACACAGGAAACTGCATATGAGGGGCCAAGTGCATTGTCCAAGGTCACGTAGTGCCTGCCCCCATGCTCCAACGTGTCTTCCCTGTTCTTCTCCCATTGCTGAATCTTCTTGCAGGAAAGGATGCTGTAAGCACCCCACAACTTTTGGCTTGGCTTCTCTCTCCTTTCTTCTTTCCATTTAGTGAGTGCGCTTCTATTCTTCTGTTTGGCAGGTGGCCATCCGCTCCCCTTATAAATGCTTATATCTGTCACAGCCTTTATCTTATCAGACTCACGGTATGTCTTCGTCTTTCTGCTCCAAAAGATAATTCCTGCTTTGCTATACGTCATTGAGTGTCATCCCAGCCATGGCTCAAAATAACAAATAGATTTGTTTCCAGTGCGGAAAGAAACCTGGCAGAGCTCTGCTTGGATAGAGTGAGAATTCTGACCTTTCTAGCTTCTGTTCCCTGCTGGCTCCTTTCCCATTAAGGGACTTGGTTGCACACTTGTGAGAAGACTCATGTCCCTGATATTTTAGGGGGTGATTTTGAGTGCTTCAGTGAGCTGAATAAATAAGAATAAACTTGTAGGAAGAAGCGTGTGCAGCATGGGCAAGTTGGGAGCAGTCTCTTGGGGACACAATACCCACACCTGATGCTGAATGGTAGCAGTGTGCCATGATCAGCATGGCGTGACAGTCACCTTATCTACAAACTGAGTAGTACAGACAGGAAGTGGCTTATCGGAGTTGAGAAGTGTATATGTATTTTAAAATGGATATTAAATATTTTATATAAACACTTATAAAATATAAACATTTAAATATTAAGATATTTCGACATTTTTTAAAAAAACTCATCTCGCTAGGATGAGAGTGCTTATTTCTGGGTGGGTCAGTTCTCAGAGACAGCAAAGACAGAGCCAGGAGCACATTTTCGGTATGCAAACCACCCAGTCAAAGCCCAGACATCCTCTGCCTGGCCCAGGCTCCAGGAGGCAATTATCCTCTGCCAGGGCCAGGTGCCAGGTAACTAGCGACCGCCCTGAGAGTTTCAGGCCTGCTGGAATTACGGAAATGAGCCAGTCCAAAGGTGTTCACCCTGCCCTTCCTTGCCTCTTCTCCATTAACCCAATAAAAGTCATTGTTTAAATGGTCCCCTCTCTCAAACTCCAGTACTTTCCCGTGTGGTCCTGTGCTGTGTCTCCTGTGTCAAGGCTCTATGAGTATTTTAAACATTATGCTTTCCTAAGCCACTCCTTTGTCTTCTACTGTGGCTGCACAATAGATTGTTGTTCATTTTTCTTTTAATAAAACTTTTTATGATGATCATTGCGTAGAACCCAATGGAAGAATTGATGCCACAGTTGGCCACCCCTACCCACACCTTGCAACCCTCAAACCTGGTGGTTTGCAAGAAGCATCAGATTTGTCAGCTGGAAACTGTGTGAGTGGAGTCCTTGTGGATGGGGTTAGAAATGCAAAGGTACTTGTGTGTCCTGTAGTGCTGCAGGATAGTCCTTGGGACAATGAGATCCCCCCCACCTCACCCCTACCAAGACCTCCCTCAGCCAGCCCTTGCCTCTGCTTCATTGCAGAGTTTGTCCATTGTGCAGCCAAATGCCCTGCCTCTGCCAGGCTGTCCTCTAGGATGCTCCTTGGATTCCTTGAGCTGCTGATTTTTAATGTACTTTGGCCTAGAAGTTTGTAGCTTTTGTAGAACCCGAGCCACCACCCAGCCTGCTGGCTGCCTCATCACATTCTTCTATAGTGTGTTTCCTTGGAACAGAGGTAGCTGGGGCAGGAGTCCAGCACCCACATGTTGGCCTGATGCTTGCTGATAACTAAGTCACCAAGGTACTTGTTAAAAACTGAGATTCTTGGTATTACCCCGGGGTGGCCTGGGGACTAGGAACCTGCTTTTTCGTGGGCTTCCAGGTAACAGGGCACCACCAATGTCAAAGGAGACCCAGAGGCTAAGCTTGTCCCCAGTCAGCTCCGCCTCCCCATCTCTTCTCCAGGCATTCCTTCTTCTTGACTCTGCACTTGCTGATCCAGTCCCTTCTCCTTTGTCTTATTTTTTCTTGCTTGTACATTTATTTTTGAGTTGATAAATCTGAAATGAGATATTCCTAGGGAAATCTGAAATTGACTAGCAGAGGAATGCATGTTGGAGGTCAGGGATGGGGAGGAAGGGGCCCAAGGCTGCAAGCAGGAGCTCTGGCTCCAGGGTTGCCTGTGCGTTTGCATCTGCAATGCTCTTCCTCTGTGGCCTTTGCTCTTCAGCTGCGTACATGGAGTCAGACAGAATGGGGTTTCAAGATCTTTTTAAAGTGATGGAATTGTATCCTCCTTCGAAGGGAAGCTTGTTAGGAACTCTAACATAAAAAGGAGTAAAACGTGGTGGGCATTTGATGCAACTGTTAAGATGTCACTTGGGATGCCTGCATCCCACACTGCAGTGCCTGAAGTGCTTCATCCCGTATTGGAGTGTCTGGGTTCACGTACTGGCTCTGCTGCTGGTTCCAGATTCCTACCAGGACACACTTAGTGGGAAGGGGAAGTGAGGAGCAGCAGATCATGGCTGAAGTAGTTGGGTCCCTGCCACCCACATGGGAGACCTGGATTGGCCTCTTGGCTCCTGGCTTTGGCCTGGCCCAGCCCTGGATGTTGTAGGCATTTGGGGAGTGAACTAGCAGGTAGCAGATCTTTCTCTTTCGCTTTTCAAATAAAGAAATAATTACATAATTTTTAAAAAGTAGTGAAAATTCTGTTTGAAGCTGGGGTAGCCCTCTGAATGCACTTTCAGTAAATCAAGCCCCCAGCCCTAGATAAAGAATTCCAGCAGGCCCATGCATACCAGCTCGCTCTCTGGTGATGTGACAAAGGACAGTCTCAATTCAGCTGTGTCTATTCCAAGAGATTAATCAAGACTGTGAATTTTATGGCAAGTCTTTGCTGCCTTTTTCATCCCACCTCCTCATTTCAGGATCAGAAAGGAGGGAGGAAAGAATAAATGAGGCGGTGACCAGTGTGAGGAGTTATCTACAAGTCCTCTGGGCTGCTAAGTATTGACTGTTCCAGGTGCTTCCTGATTTCCTCCAAGGGTTCTCTTTCCTAGGAACCCTCTCGCAGATCCCTTTCCCTGGTGGATGGATCAGCTCCCCAGGTGGCAGTTGGTGACTACTTCCTCTACCCTCAGCTTCCAGGAGCCAGAGTTCACCTCCACTTCTTACTACCGAGCTTGCTCCACCCATCTAGGTAGTCCTATCAGTAACAGACTAGGATAGACTGTTTTGACCTTCCTAGGCAGCTCTTGCCTGTTATCCCCAACCTCTGGGGGTCAGCAGAACCCAGTGCAGCCCCCTTGATTCCCTGCTGCAGCTTTCCAAGGCATGGGTTAGGCATCACTTTCTGTATCTCAACTGCAGGAAGCTCTCTGAGATGTGTTGAGTTTGGTGACCATCGTGAGACTGAATGTAAAGAAGGAGGAGGCACACAGCACAGCCGCATCTCCCTCCAAGGAAATCTCTTGACAGTTCTCTTTGCTTCACACTCTGACCTCTCTTTATCCTAATCCTAGTGAGGGCTCCAGGAGTGCATCAATCAGGATCCAACTAGGAAGGCAGGATGCCTGTGAACATTCTGGACAAAGGGATATGTTCCAGACATTAGACTGCACAAAGGTGGGAGGAGCTAAGAAGCAAAGGTGTGAAAAGAGGAGCTGAAGAACGGTCAGCCCTAGAGCAGGTCAGTGAGTCAGAGCTTTCAAGGGCAACCAGAAGTTGGGCTCTTCCAACTGCTAGAGTGCTGTGACAGGAGGGCAGGTGTGAAGTCTATGGGCGTTGCTGGTGCATCTTGGCTACTGCAACAAAGTATCTGTGGTGGTTTGGGGTCACTCAGTAGGCTCAGCATTCGGGCAGGGGAGCTGGGTGTGCTACGGAGAGAAGTGAAAGCCATCTGAAAGGCACTGGCACCTTGTACTTGTCTCACCTCTTAGCACCAACAGTGACCACCAGACAGGAGAGGCTGCCTTTCACTTCTGCCTTCTAGATCCCATGAGGATTCAGATTTGGTCAGTTCAAATCTGGAACATTCTGTGTAGGTCATTATGGGACATGCAGTGTCAAGTTGAAGCAAACTGACACTAGAATCATTCAGTACATGGAATTATGGAGCTGGGGATACTGCTTTTTTTAAAAAAAAAAAAAACATCAGTTATATCTTGGTAACTAGTAGATGCTTGGATTTTAGCATCCTTTTTTACTCATTTGATTATTCTTTCCTGGCATTTGACACATTTAAATGCAGCCCTCAAAGAAGCAAAGAGCACAAGCCCATCATGCACCATTTGCAACTCATTCTTGGGGGAACCAGCAAACAACTGTTCTCTTGCCTTGGGCTGCTTTGGATAATACAGTTAGTCACAGAGGAAGGTCATGTGGGGATGAAACACATTTGTGACGCACCCAAGCTGGTGACTGGGAGCTCAGGCATCCTTTTCTAATGACGGAAAAGAAAAATCACTGAAGTAACTCACATTCTCAGTGGTTGTTGTTAATATTTTCCAAGTTACAAAAGTTAAGACTAAAAGTAAAGTTATGGATGTGTACCACCAGCCCTTCCTGGAGATGGGAGGCAGCTGGTAGGGATGTTACAGTCAGTTAATTGGTATCTTTTCCCACAGTTTGGTGAGAAGCAGTGGAGGGGAAAAGTGATGGGAATTGACTTTAAAAATGATCAGGCCATAGCAACCTGCTGGTCTCCCTCTGTGTGTTCTCAGGCTCTTTCTTTGGGTGTGGCACATACCACCACCACGCCATTGGTATGGCTTCTAAATACTGTTTGGGGGCCAGACTGTATAGCAGTTCTTGACTGAGTGGAGAGAGGACCATGAGAGATGGGGAAAAGGGGCCCTCTGAGGAACTGTTAGAAGAGTCTGAAGGAAAAGAGCAGGAGAAAAGAAACCCAGGAATCCATGGAGCATAGGATGTACAGCATGGTGTGGGCAGGTGCAGAAAAAAGTGACATCTTCTGCTTGGCAACGGAAATGTAATTCTCTTGCCACTTGATCCCCAAGGATGCTCATGTACTCAATTATATTTTCTTTGCTTGTCTATGTCATCTACATTCAACAAAAGAAGGTAGTAGAATGTAATTAAACAACACCACCAATAATAATGGCCAATACATATTGAGCACTTATGTACTGGGGGTTACTCTAAATGCATTACATGTGTTAGCTGACTTAGTTCTCACTACAATTCTGCAAGCTGGGTGCCATAATTACCCCAGTACGGTGATATAGAAATGGAAGCAATATTAGTCAGCTTGTCATTACTGCAAGGAAATACCTCAGATAAGCTACTTACGAAGGAAGGAGGTTTGTCTAATAGTTTTGGAGGTTCACAGTCTGATACCAGGCAAACTCCATGGGTGTGGCCATCCGGTGAGTCTGAGGGATGATAATGGCAGAGTGTGTGTGGAAATCACACGGCAAATCAGTATTACAACCCTTTGACAAGAACTACCTTCCAGGTCATGCCCCCGGTGACCTTGGGTTTCCCACTAGACTCATCCCTCAAACATAACTCGATTAAATTTCTACCTTCTCTTTATTATTAACTTGGGATTTTGGGATTTAACACCTGTGTGATTTCAGGTGCAAATTCTTGTTCAAACCGTAGCCTAGGCACAGGGAGATTGAATAATATATACAAGTGACAATGACAGGTGAGTTGGCTTGTGTAGTAGTGTTACTCAGCTTTCTTGTTACCACAACTTAAATACCTGAAAGAAGATCCTTATGAAGGAAGGTTTCAGGAGATCACAGTCCTAGACTGAGCAGCCCACTTAGTGTAGCATCTTGATGAAGTCGCGTGTGCAGAGGAAGGAGCACACGGCGAGCCAGGAAGCGAAGAGATAGGGAGCATGGTCATCACCTCCTGTGTGGTCTCACCTCATGAGTCTATCCATACTCTCCCACACTAGGGCCTTTCGGACTTGGGCCACTCAAACTATTATCCAAATGATCACAACAGGGATTAAAAACACTGACTTTTAATTCATCCCATGAATTTCTAGATGTTCAGCCTTGGACAAGTTAATTAACATATTTGAATTTTAATTTTTCAGTTATAAAATGGGATTATTAATAGCTTCTGTATCTGAGGGTTGGATGAAGATGAAACATAATGTGACCTTTACAGGACTGGTAAATAACAAGAGTTCAAAACATGGCTGCTGCTATCCTGACTTACTCAGATTAAATTTTTTTAAAAGATTTACCCATTTATTTGAAAGTCAGAGTTACACAGAGAGAGAAGGAGAGGCAGAGAGAGAGAGAGAGAGAGAGAGAGAGAGAGAGGTCTTTCAACTGCTGGTTTGCTCCCCAGTAGGCCGCGATGGCTGGAGTGGGACTGATCTGAAATAGGAGCCAGGAGCTTCTTCCAGGTCTCCCACGTGGATGAGGGGCCCAAGGACTTGGGCCATCCTCCGCTGCTTTCCCAGGCCATAACAGAGAGTTGGATCAGAAGTGGAGCAGCCAGGACTCGAACTGGCATCCATGAGGGATGCCAGCACTGTAGGCGGCAGCTTTACCCACTACGCCACAGTGCCGGCCCGTGTTTTGTTATTTGAAAGGTAAAGAAAGGGCAATGTGGGTTGATACACACCGAGAGACACATGGCGGCGGGGGTGGGGTGGTTGGGGGGAGAGAAATCCTCTGCTGGTTCACTCTCTAAATGCCCACAATGACCAGGGCTAGTCCAGGATCACAGCTGCGAGGTGGGAACACAATCCAACAATCATGTGGGCACTCCCACATGAGGGACAGGAACCTAAGTATTTGAGCCATCACCGCTGCCTCTCAGGATTTGCATTTGGAGGAAGCTGGAGTTGGGAGCCAGAAGTTGAACTTATATATTCTGACATGGTCCATGGAGATGACCAGGGAAGTAACAGTCCAGCCAAATGCCTACCTCACCTAGGATTTTCAATGGCTTTTCCACCCTGGTTTCCCTCAATCCTTTCCTCCTCACATACCCACAGCATTACCATCTAAAACCTCGGTGTGTGTTTGTGTATGTGTGTGCATGTGCATGTATGGGAAGAAGTGGGGTGGATAACTGGAGCAGCCACTCAGGACTCAGTCCAGCACTGGAGACTATGCAGTTGGCTGCAGAGACCCTGGGGTGGCATCTGCCTGCCAGCTTTTGTTTGTTGATTTATTTTGATTTGATACACCAGGGCAGATGGCTGGGGGGAGGGGGTTGATAAGAGTCAATATTTGGTGACACATGAATAATGCACTTGTGGAATTAATCAGCCCTGTCATTTTGGGCTAGTTGCCATGGCTATGAAGAGTCGTGTGTCTTGTGTAAATAAGAGTAGAGATTGCAGCACATAGTGTATTCAGTCCATGGCTCCTCAAAGCGACCCTGTCCCCCTCCATCCAAGGCTAAGCTTTCTGACTTCTTGGATACTACAAATGGTATGAGAGGCTTACCCTTGAACCTAGAAAATGGAATGGTCTTTTGAACTCTCACAGATTGTGTGCATTTTAGAGCAGTGGTTCAAAGGCCAGCAAACAGGTTTGGAAACCAACAGAATTACCAACTTTTTTTTTGGCCATGTAAGTACATTAAAAAGAAAAAAAACCACATTATTTTAATAAAGGGCACTTTAATGCCAAAAAGCAAGAGGGACATGATTTCAGAATAGAAGAGAATTCTTTAAATGGAAGGGATTAGTTTAATGAAAAAAAAAAAAAAACCCTCCCCATAATCCTTATTTTTTCTTGTTTCATCGATGACTCATGAAAACTTTCTAACAGATTGCCCATAGATGTGTAACTTATATGTAAGGAGGCAAGAAGCCAGAAGGCTCAAAGCAGTGTTTCATTTGAAATTCTGGTGTGTGTGGTTACTGGAGACATTGGAACAGAGCAGTTGACTACATAGTGCCTCGGTATTCCCAGTTATAAAATGGGTATATCAATCCTCATCTTGCCTTCTTCATAGGGTGGTTCTGAGGATTCACTGTATAAATGGGCAGAAACACGCAGCAATCTCTTACTATATTTGGAAAGTCCTCTGGGGCAACCACCACATGCCTTCCTTTGACATCCCTAGTGTCCTAGTGAGGACAGACCTCAATCCAAGTCTATGGAAGTGACACTCCCAAGGGAGTGACTATAACAGCAGAAAATTCAAACCAGACAGGAGGGGTGGGCACTGCAGGACCCTGTCTCAGTCAGCAGCTGCATAGTCTATTTATTCATAAAGAATAGAGTCCACATGTTCCCTTAACAAGAGTCTTGAATACCAAGCAAAATCCAGGTATCTCTGGAATCCAGCTGGTTCTTTTTTTACTGGGGTAAGACCTTTCAAAAACTGTCACTGGCATTTATGATACACCGGGTTAGGGATGCTGGCTATGGATCTGGGCCACCTGAGTTCACATCCTACCTCCCTCACCTCCTGGCTTCATGCTCTTTGGTTCATCACTTAACTCCTCTGTGCCTCCGGTTCCTCCTTTATAAGTGGGGATGATAACGGAACCTTCCTGACTTAGCAGCTTTTTGTAACTATAATGAAATACCTGACATTGGCTACTTAGAAAGGATAGAAGCTTATTTTGACCCCTAGTTTTGAAGGTTCACAAAGATCAGATGGCCCCACTGGTTCAGCCTCTGTAATGGCGTTCTTGCTGGCAGAGTCCCAAGGTAGCACAGAGCATCACAGGGCCAAGGGAACACCTGTGTCTCTGTATGGTCTCCTGAAGTCACGCAGACTTAATCATGGAGGCCCCAAGCCTAACCACTAACCTAATCCAAGCAACTCCTATCTTCAAGTGTCATGACTGGATTAAGTTTTCACCCTCTTAGTTTCTACCCTCCTACCAACATAAGGCGTTGGGGACAAAATCTTTAACACAAGAGCCTCTGGGAGAACACACACAATGCAAACTAATATTCAAATCATTTCCACCCCTGAGGCGGTTTTTGTGAGGATTCAACAAGTTAGGACACGACCAGTCCTCAGCACAGTGCCTGGCACAATGTGGGTACTTGGTAAATTCATCTGCTGTAATGAATACTCAGAAACTCAAAGAGTGGGGAGACAAGATTATTCTCCAAGGGTCCTGTTTAACTCAGCAGCTCTGAGCACATCTGAGAGAGACAGTTTAGCCCTCAAGCCTCTCAGAGTTGACTAATTTGATAGAATATCTTAATGGATTGAAAATCAGGCTATCACTTGGGTACAGTCACCATGGAAGCCAAGGAAAGGAGAGGGTCCGAGACAAAAGTGGGCAATATTTGTCTGAATTTTGTCTTGGCTGGTGGTTGGGTGGGGGACCCTTAACCATCTTCTTTTGAGGGCCCCAAGCCTACTACTCAGTGAGACCCTGCTGCGGAGACAATTGCCCCAGTCAGCCAATGGTCAGCTTCCACCCACTTAATGCAGGGCCACAGAAGAACATTCCAGCCAGAAGCCTTCCTTCCTAGATTCATCTTTAGGAGAAGAGTGTCTTCATGCATCCATCAGCTGCTCTCTTTGTGTCTACCCTCAGACCCAAGTACAGACCCCAGGCCATGGCCAAGTCATTGGAGGAATGACTGCCATCTTGGAAGCCTCTTGGGAGAGAGCTGTCAATCTTCTCTGAGCCAGCACTCCCAGGCAAGTCCTTTTTTTAACTTTGAACTTTTGCAGGCAGAAGTCTCTCTCTGCCAGCTGGCACATAAACTAAAAAGACAGCCCCCAAGTCTAGGAAGGTGCCAACGCCTGATGTGCTGTGTGTCCTGCTGACAGGGGCATTGAGTGCCCTGAGCAGGATTGGACCCACCTGGAGCTCAAGTCTCCTGGGGTTCTTCCTTCTGCTGTAGGAAACTCGAAGTGCTTTATAAGAGTTGATTTAGGAGGCAAAACAAGCCTATATTTTTCCAGGAATAACTATGATCAGGACCATGGCTTTGACCTCAGCACTGTCACCAAAGAAAAGACAACTTTAGTGACTCGAAAGGCAACCTTAATGGCAGGAATATGTGTGGATAATCTCTGAGTGGCTTTCAAAATGCCATGGCTTCTATAGCCAGAAATTAGCTCTTAGCCATGGAGAAGGAGCCAGAAAGGAGTCATGGAACTTCTTTTTCTTCCCCAAACACTCCAGATGCTTCACACTGCAAGCTGTCACTCATGCTGCTATCCCAGCAGCCCTGAGTGCCTTCCTCTGCCATTTCTGATAAGCACCCTTTCTCCAAAACTCAATCAAACACAGCTGGAGGAGCTCAGAGGCACTGGGTTCAATGGTCCCAACGCTTTTACCTCCAAATCCCCTTCTATTGGCTTATTCCATAGACCTTGTATTTTGAAAGCATTTGGCTTCCCAAATAAACAGTCTTTTACCAAGTAATAATGAATTAATTAACCGGAAATTTATATAACTACTGAGCAGAACTTCTGATTGGCAAATAACTATGCTGTGCTAATCCAATTCTCGCCCAAAGCATGGAAATAGTGTTTTTCACAGTCAGTCTGGGGCGGCTTGATCTCTGGTCACTCTGCAGCTGTGGGTACTTTTTCTGGTGGGAAATAGCCAGAGGAACTGTGCTGACCATGTGATAGGTTTTCTGGAGGTTTCAGGCCTCTCATCAATTTTAACCTCAAACCTCATTTTCCACAAACATTCATGTATTTGTTATGTTGGGCCAGGTGCACAGAAAGCTGTCATTAAATGCATTTCTGTCACATTTCTGTCCCACGTATGATCTCACTGAGAAGTCACATCACCTGGATCTTCTACCTGGTGCCATCCTACCATCCCCATTCCACAGATGAGGAAACTAAGATAAGGATAAGCACTTTCCCAAGGGCCCTTGATTAGTAAGTGACAGATAGGATACTGTCGCAGGTTTGATTTTGTTTCAGCAGCTTTATTGAGATACACTTCACACAATATACAACTCACCCACTTAAAGTGCATAGTTTAATGGATTTTAATGTATTTAGAGTTACACAGTCATTGCCACAGTCCTTTCTAGAAAATTGTTATCATGGACTAAAGAAATCGTACCTCTCTGCAATCATCCCCCGTTTCCCCCAGTTGCCCCTCTTGGCCCTGGGCAGCCACTAACTTGGCTAGGTTCTGTCTCTGTGGGTGGATTTGCTTACCCTGGCCATTTCTTTTATACTGGCCCAAGAGTTGAAAGTACCCAGAATGTGTATATGCTACATTCTTCATGTGTGAAACATACAAAATGCAACTATGATACTATAGTAGGGTGAAACATGGCATGCAATTATTTAGCTGTCATGTGTTTGATTTTGAATGGCCATACTTCTCCTTCTCTCACCCCTTTGCAGGCAGCCTCCCAGCATGCTGAGAGAGAACAGAGCATTCTCTGTGAAGCCTTTTCATTGTTTGGGTTTGAACCAGATCATCACTCTACCTTCTGGGTAGCCAGTGTGTTTCCCTGTCCAGCTCACAGGAGTCCTGGCCTGGATGTGCAAGGTCCATTTTCTACCTGAGAGACCTTTCTGTGTTTCCTGGCCTCCCTGTTCTCTTCTCCTTCACCTTCCCTTGCCTGCAAATTGCTGTTGGCAACATGATTTATTCTCCTGCCACAGATGGCGGGGATGTTTAACACCCATGTCTAATGGTTTTCCATATAGAATTCCCCTCTTGTCAGCTGCTTTGTCTCTCTGGTTCAGGTTGTGTTTTCCCAGGTGATTAATTGTTCCTGCTGGGTTTGTTCCGTCCTTTTGTATCTGCAGGGTTTGCCCTGAACGTCTGCCTTGAGTGTGAGTGTCTGGCTTGTGCCTTGGGTGTCAGCATCCACATCAGGTTGTGGCGCATGTGGACAGACCTCCAGGGAACTGCTCCACGAAGAGTCACCACCCCTCCATTCCTTTGTTCCTTTCTCCGTCCATTTTTCCATTTGACCTGCACTGAGCATCCTGATCTTACGGAGAACTGCAGGTGTCTGTGGGTGGGGGCACAACTTGACTCCTCACACAGTGCTCTTTCCACCCCACCTGCTTCTCACTGGGGGAAACAAGTACACTCGGGGTACCAGAAATGGAACTGAGCTAGGGTTCACAAAGCTTTTAGGTAGCCATGCGGCCTCTCTACAAAGTGTCAGGTCTCCTGACTGTTTGGAGTGGGAAATTTTTCCTTAAAACAAACACTGATGTATTATGGGGAAGAATTAAAGAGTCTGATTTTTACAGATAAAATCTGAGACTCAAAGACCTCTTGGGGCTTCTAGGGAGTTTCTTGGACTCCATTCCTACACACACACATGCACACACTCACATTTATCAGACACACACCACAACTAGCTGCAAGCGGACACTCACAACCTTGTGGACAGACATACAGGCCTCTAGGTCCAGGGATCTGAAGGAAGTTCTTGATTCCGCTTCCCTTGTTACTCAATGGGAAATCTACAGGCAAGTCTATAATAGATATATTTTTTTAAAGATTTATTTATTTATTTGAGAGTCAGAGTTACACAGAAAGAGGAGAGGCAGAGAGAGAGAGAGAGAGAGAGATAGAGAGATCTTCCATCCTATGGTTCACTCCCCAATTGGCTGCAACGGCCGGAGCTGTGCTGATCCAAAGCCAGGAGCCAGGAACTTCTTCCAGGTCTCCTACGCGGGTCCATGGGCCCAAGGACTTGGGCCATCCTCTACTGCTTTCCCAGGCCACAGCAGAGAGCTGGATCGGAAGAGGAGCAGCTGGGACTAGAACCAGCACCCATATGGGATGCCGGTGCTTTAGGCCAAGGTGTTGACCCCGCTGCGCCACAGCTCCGGCCCCTATAATAGTTTTAAACTGTGTCTTCCTCATGGGGTTTCTCTGACAGATATCCCAGCTAGGGACCTGGTCATCTATTGCATCTCCAGACCTCTACTGGAGCAGAAGAGCTGAATCTTGTCTAGTGGGCCCAGACCGAAAGAGCTGTCTTTTACACCTTGTGGGCTCTCTCCTGGATGGGAGCAGAGAGGTTGTTTGTTCCTTAGTGAACAGATATTCCACTGGGGACCCTGGAAAGACCTCCTGGTAGTGGGGCTGGCACCTGGTTATTGATTGGTTAGTGTCCGTGTTCCGTGTTTAAATATTTTGAGAATCATGACAGACACTAAGTAGCCTTTTTTTCTTTTTGTTTGTTTAGTTCTTTTTATTTGAAAGGCAAGAGAGAGATATTGATCTTCCATCTACAGCCTCAAAATGCCTGCAACAACTGGGGCTGGGCCAGGCCAAAGCCAGGAGCCCGAACTCAATCCTAGCCTTCCATGTGGGTGGCAGAGACCCACATACTTGTCTTCCATGGTGCACATCAGTAGGAAGCTGTATCAGAAGCAAAAACTGGACTAGAATTCAGGCACTCTGATATGGGGTGTGGGCATCTGAAGTGGCATTTTAACCCACTGTGTCACAACTCCTGCCCCAGTTGCCTTTACTCTTATTAATTGACCCTGTCTACTATGGTTTGGATGCGGTTTGTCCCCCAAAATACATGTGCTGGGAGCTTCATTCCCACTTCATGGTGTTGATGGGCCTTCTAAGAGGTGTGCCCTAGCAGGAGGTCCCTAGGTCACTGGGAGTGCGGCCCTTAGAAGGGGCTAAAACAGTTCTAGTAGGATCCTGAAGAGTTCTTATAAGAATGAACCTGACCCCTGGATTGCACTCTGACTTCCTCTCTCTTACTCTTACCTGTGCTCCTGCCATCATTGTGCCATCCACATAGACCTTCATTGGAGCTAGACAGGAGCCAGCACTGTGCCCTTAAATCTCCAAAACTGTGAGCTAAGTAAACTCTTTTCTTTATAGGGGCCCAGCCTCAGGTGTTTCATGGTAGAAACATATTCTTAAGTGCCCACCTGCTTATCATGAGTGTGTCTAGGCCTCAGTCAGGTGATGAATGTCAAATTCCAGAAAAGACTATACTCTGGATAAAATGAGCCAAGACATTGAATGGCATTCCTGAGACATGGGGAGGTTGCAGTAAATATCCCCTATTAGCTCAATAAATGTGTACTGAATTTACATGTGGTTTGAAAACTTATTGCTGTAAATATCTTAATTATTTTGTTTCTCTGTTTCCCAGGTGAGGAACCAATGTCAAAAGCACAAGAATGAGTCGTCAGTAGGGATGGAGTTATCAATCTTTAAGATGATTGGTTCAGTTTTATCAAAGGACTGAGTCCTTAGTGATTTCTCCTTCTCTTTTACGATTGGCTTCTTTTTTGTGTATGTGTGTGTTTGCATGTGTGTGTGTTATTTTGAGATAGACCATATTTGCTTAACTTCTCATATCTGGGAAGGACTGAGAGGTTATTAATATTTCAAAGGCCTGATCTTCTGTGGTCCCAGGGTACCTTGGAAAGATCCATCAAGTCGACTTAGTGACGTGACTGGATTATCTCATCTGTCTAACAAGGTATTCTTCCTAACTCTAAAAGGGGTGTTAAACCTTCCATCTACATCTTCACTGTTAGCGATCATAAATGCATGCCATTGTTTCTGTTTGTTTCTAAGAGCCCCTCAGCAAGTGGATGAACTCACACAATAAGGGAGCAAGAAAAAAGGCTTTCACTTGTAATAGTACAATCGCCTTTCCCCCTAACTGGAGAACTCTGCATATCTTTGGGTTCTGTTTTTAGTCTTTTGTCATCTGAGTTTATATTTCCTAATGGTAGCCTCTGCCTTGCTTATTTCCAGTTACCTTTTATCTCTCCTGGAGTCTGGGAGATTTAAAATCAACTCCTTTTTTGTGTGTCAAGAGGTTACCTGAGCCATTATTATCACCAGGATTTGAATATGTATCCCATAAAAGGGCTCACAGAAGAGGTTTCATCCAAACTGACTAATTCATGACTTTGGAACCCTCTGCTCTCCATTTAAGGCTTCTGTTAGCTTAATTCAGATATGGACCACATGTTTAAGCTTCAGGTGTAGAGTTTCCAATTTCTTTTTAAAGATTTAAAAAATTTTTAAACAAATCTTCAGTAAATCATTTTCTTTAATCACATAGTAGATGACATTACTTCCTTTGTGATTATTTCTGTATTCCTCTGCCAATTCAGCCACAAGATTGAAATATAAAACACAGAAAATTAGGGATGAAGGAGAGTCAATCTCTTGCCTAACAGAAAGGTAACTTTGAGAAGTGAGGTGATTTGGCCAAAGTTGCAGAGGTAGGTTAGTAGTTGCAACAGATTATTTCTTGTAATTTGTTGTTGTTGTTGAACATCACATTTCTAAGCCACTTCTGCTATAAATTAGGGGAAAGGGCAGGGAGAAAGAGAAAGTTTGAGATATCAAAGTCAAATATAGGGAGTGGATTGGGACATTGCAAAGAATGCAGGTGTTGGAATGAGTAGAGGTTGCCAGATCATCAACGCTAAAGAAGGAGTGCAGGCCAGCGCCGCGGCTCACTAGGCTAATCCTCCACCTGCGGCGCCGGCACACCGGGTTCTAGTCCTGGTCGGGGCACCATATTCTGTCCCGATTGCTCCTCTTCCAGTCCAGCTCTCTGCTGTGGCCCGGGAGTGCAGTGGAGGATGGCCCAGGTCCTTGGGCCCTGCACCCGCATAGAAGACCAGGAGGAAGCACCTGGCTCCTGGCTTCGGATCGGCGCAGCACACCGCCCGCAACGCACTGACTTTAGCAGCCACATTGGGGGGGGGGGGGGTGAACCAACGGAAAAAAGAAGACCTTTCTCTCTGTCTCTCTCTCACTGTCTAACTCTGCCTGTCAAAAAAAAAAAAAAAAAAAAAAAGAAGAAGAAGGAGTGCAGTAGAAGATGTAGGTGATGAATCAAAGGACGGGAATTCATGAAGAGCTGGTCAAGTGCCAACAAGATGAATTGTGAAAGGAATGTGGGGACCCAAGGGGCTGGCTTCTCAATTACATGAACTCCTCTCATCAGCTTGCCTCTTTTTAAAACAGAATAGGTTTTTGTTATTTTTAAAATATAAGTAATTAGGTACAATGTGCTGAAAAGCTTTTAATACAAAACAGCGGTTTCCTGAACAATCCTACACCTGCTGTCTGTGCTTCGCAGGAAGGAAGTACTTCGAACTTTTAGCTGCTTTTTCTGACAGTTCTCTTACACATTTAAATAATATATACATAGTAATTTTTAAAAAGATTTATTTATTTGAAAGTCAGAGTTACAGAGAGAAGGAGAGGCAGAGAGAGAGAGAGGTCTTCCATCCACTGGTTCACTCCCCAAGTGGCTGCAATGGCTGAAGCTGCACAGATCCAAAGCCAGGAGCCAGGAGCTTCTTTCAGGTCTCCCACATGTGTTCAGGGGCCCAAGGACTTGGGCCATCTTCACTGCTTTCCCAGGCCACAGCCGAGAACTGGATCAGAAGTGGAGCAGCCAGGTCTTGAACCCGCGCCCATATGGGATGCCTGCACTTCAGGCCAGGGAATTTACCCGCTGTGTCACAGCACCAGCCCCTACATGGTAATTTTGAATTTACAAATTTATGAGAGAAGAAGATTTAATATCTCTACCTCTCCTTCCTCATCCTTTGTGCCCAAGGTTTATTACACTTTTAGTTATGTCAATAATTACTATTGACATATTATGACAGTATAAAAATTGTTCACTATGAAATATATTAGCAGACTATGATGATGTGTCCTTTCTTGTATAGCATTTTGTGATCCCTTGTGTTAGTAATTGCTCAATGTCATGTTTTATCCAGGTGCTCCAGCATATCCTCTGCCATATCACCCTTTCCCATGGACACACATCCTTCTTCTTGGACATACCTTGGATGCTACCTTGTGAAACTCTCTTCCTGTAACACAGTTGATTGATGGTTATCTAGTTCTGCAATACAGTTATTAACCTGAGATCTCCTCCTACAGTATCTCTAGGTTGGATTTGCGTTTCTGGGATGCCGTGTCTTCTTCTTTCTTGGTTTACTTCTTTGTTTTGCTGATGCATATCCTCCAGTTGCTTTCTAAGAAAACGAAGCTTAATTTTCTGAGTCTAAACATGTCTGCATAATATCTTTATTCTGTTTTCATACTTGATTCATTTTTGGCTAGATGTAAAATTGTAGGTGGAAAATGACTTTCTTTAAAGTTCTGAAGCATTACTCTATTGTTTCCCAGGTTTAGTACTGCATTGAGAAGACTAGTATCATTCTCATTCTCAGTCTGTTGATTTGTTCCCTGAGAACTTTATGAATCATCCTTTTATTCCTGATGCTCAAATTTTCACATCTTTGAAGACCTTTTTCATTTATTTGTTGTCCAGTTTCCTCATCTGTAAAATGGGTAGGGTAAACTTCCAGATCTATTAGAAAGACTAAATTAGGTACATTTATACAAACGCAGAAAACCCCCTACAAATAAAATATTATTATTTCAGTTCTATACATTTTCAACATATTTTTAATAATTTCTTTTTCTGTTTTTTAAATTTTGTTTTCTGAAATGTCTATTCTATGAATATTGGTCTTCTTGAATTGATTGTCTATTTTATATTTTCTATCACACTTTCCTTATCTTTGCCTTTTTACTCTATTTAGTGTGAGATAACTTTTCTTTATATTATAAGCTTTCTACTGAATTTTTAAAAAAGATATATTGATTTATTTGTTTACTAGTGACAGAAAGATGGGGAGAGAGAGAAAGAATCGTCCCATCTCTTGGTTTACTTCACAAATGCCCACAGCAGCCAGAGCTGGGTCAGGCTAAAGCCAGTAGCTTGGAACTCCATCTATTTCTCCCACATGGGTGGCAGGAAACCAAGAACCTGGGCCATCATTCACTGCCTCTCAGGTGCGTTAGCAGGAAGCAGGATTGGAAGCACAGAATAGCTGAGACTTGAACCAGAAACTCTTGTATGAAATGTGGGAGTCTCTAGTGGCTGCTTAGCCAGTTGCACCCTAACACCTGTCCCAATATTAAATGTTTTATTTGGTATTATGCTTGAAATTTACAAGATGGTTTTGTCATCCATTTGTTTTCATTTTAATCATATACTGTTCCTTTATGAGGTGGAAGAATATGTAATATGCATACCATCTTGTATATTTGAGGATACTAATTAGAAATTTAAATTTTTTTTATTTTTTATAACTTTTATTTGATGAATATAAATTTCCAAAGTACAGCTTAAGGATTACAATGGCTCCCTCCCCCCATAACTTCCCTCCCACCCACAACCCTCCCCTTTCCCGCTCCCTCTCTCCTTCCATTCACATCAAGATTAATTTTCAATTCTCTTTATATACAGAAGATCAGTTTAGTATATATTAAGTAAAGATTTCAACAGTTTGCACCCACATAGCATCACAAAGTGAAAAATACTGTTTGAGTACTAGTTATAGCATTAAATCACAATGTACAGAACATTAAAGACAGAGATCCTACATGAGAAGTAAGTGCACAATGACTCCTGTTGTTGACTTAACAAATTGACACTCTTGTTTATGGCATCAGTAATCAGCGTAGGCTCTTGTCATGAGTTGCCAAGGCTATGGAAGCATTTTGAGTTCACTGACTCTTATCATATTTAGACAAGGTCATAGTCAAAGTGGAAGTTCTCTCCTCCCTTCAGAGAAAGGTACCTCCTTCTTTGATGACCTGTTCTTTCCACTGGGATCTCACTCGTGGAGATCTTTCATTTAGGTCATTTTTTTTTTTTGCCAGAGTGTCTTGGCTTTCCATGCCTAAAATACTCTCATGGGCTTTTCAGCCGGATCTGAATGCCTTAAGGGCTGATTCTGAGGCCAGAGTGCTATTTAGGACATCTGCCATTCTAGGAGTCTGCTGTGTATCCCACTTCCCATGATGGATCGTTCTCTCCCTTTTTTGTTCTATCGGTTAGTATTTTAGACACTAGTCTTATTTATGTGATCCCTTTAATTCTTAATTCTATCATTATGATCAATTGTGAACAGAAATTGATCATTTGGACTAGTGAGATGGCATTGGTACATGCCACCTTGATGGGACTGAATTGGAATCCCCTGGTATGTTTCTAACTCTACCGTTTGGGGCAAGTCAGCTTGAGCATGTTCCAAATTGTACATCTCTTCCCTCTCTTATTCCCACTCTTAAATTTAACAGGGATCACTTTTCAGTTAAGTTTCAACACTTAAGAATAACTGTGTATTAATTACAGAATTAAACCAATAGTATTAAGTAGAACAAACAAAAAATATACTAAGAGGGATAACGTATTAAGTTTTTCATCAACAGTCAGGGCAAGGGCTGATCAAGTCATGTTTCTCATAGTGTCCATTTCACTTTAACAGGTTTCCTTTTTGGTGCTCGGTTAGTTGTCACCGATCAGGGAGAACATATGATAATTGTCCCTTTGGGATTGGCTTATTTCACTCAGCATAATGTTTTCCAGATTCTTCCATTTTGTTGCAAGTGACCGGACTTCATTGTTTTTTACTGCTGTATAATATTCTATAGAGTACATATCCCATAATTTCTTTTTTTTTTTTTTGTCAGGCAGAGTGGACAGTGAGAGAGAGAGACAGAGAGAAAGGTCTTCCTTTTGCCGTTGGTTCACCCTCCAATGGCCGCCGCGGTAGCGCGCTGCGGCCGGCGCACCGCGCTGATCCGATGGCAGGAGCCAGGTACTTATCCTGGTCTCCCATGGGGTGCAGGGCCCAAGGACTTGGGCCATCCCCCACTGCACTCCCGGGCCACAGCAGAGAGCTGGCCTGGAAGAGGGGCAACCGGGACAGGATTGGTGCCCTGACCGGGACTAGAACCCGGTGTGCTGGCGCCGCAAGGCGGAGGATTAGCCTAGTGAGCCGCGGCGCCGGCCATCCCATAATTTCTTTATCCAGTCTACTGTTGATGGGCATTTAGGTTGATTCCAGGTCTTAGCTATTGTGAATTGAGCTGCAATAAACATTAAGGTGCAGACCGTTTTTTTTGTTTGCCAATTTAATTTCCTTTGGGTAAATTCCAATGGCAGAGTTGAATGGCAGGGTTATATTCAGGTTTCTGAGGAATCTTCAGACTGACTTCCATAGTGGCTTAACCAGTTTGCATTCCCACCAACAGTGGGTTAGTGTCCCTTAGAAATTTAGAAATTTTGAAGTTTTTACTCTACCTGACATATTCATCTATTTGTCTAGCTTAATTAATTAATTAATTTTGGATGTCTCTGGTGTAGGCGATGGGGCTGGCTTTTGGGGAAGGCTAGTTGTTTGTATTTGGGATGATGACATAAATAAAATGATCGGAAGCTCTGCGAGTTGTTTGTGTGCTTGGGTGGAGGGGCGATATGTGGAGGCCCCTCTGCTGAAGGCATTCCTCTTCGTGGAGAAGAACCTTCTTCGCCTCACCTGTGGTTGGGGCCAGGCCTTCAGTGTGTGTCAGGGCAGAAAAATGTGCCTGGGCTCCAGTCCTGCCATTTGTGCACTTTCAGTGACTCTCAGTGCTTTCAGCCCTGCTGCCTGGCTCCTGTCCTCAGCTGCACCTAGAGTTGCTGAGACTGAAGCATTTACTTTTCAGTGTCTGCAGAGAACAAAGCTGTAGTGTCTGTGCCAAGGACAACCCAGTGGCTGCTGGTGGAAGGATGGAGGCTGTAGATCTCTACTCTTCAACGTAGGACCTCCAAACAAACAGCCCTCTCCTTTCCCCTGGATGCCTGGCATCTCTGAGTGCAAGTCCCTGCCAGCTCCGGGAACATCCACGGAGAGGAGAGCTGTTACTGCCCCTCTCCCTACCCGTTCTCCACCTCCCAGGAACTCACTGCTGCCCATTTCCTGCATCCTCTCCTGTTCTCCCCCACCTCTCTGCCCCTTCTCACTGCCTTCCTCTCTTCTCTTCGATTTGCCTGTGAGTGGGTCTGTAGTCAGACCAATCCCCATGGCAGATAAAGAACACATACTATTTTCACATAAGGATGTCCCTTGCAATATTTGGGCCACGCACGTATTAAAAGTACTTTCCTTGTTTTTCTGAAATGTGAGTGTCACTGGGTGTCCTGTATTTTTTCTGGCAACTCTATCCAGGCGGTGTTCCTTTTATCTGTGGCAAATCAAGGAAGGTCTCAGACAGGAGAGTCAGTCACAGCACAAAAGGGCCTTGTCTTTGCAGAATTTCTCTTCTTAAAAGGACCTACAGCTATTTACATAACATATGGCAGTCTAACACCCGTACAATGGTAAATTACAGTCTGCTTATTCATTGTCAAGCTAGGAGCTCCACCATATTTCTCAGCTGTTGTCAGTTCCCAGCCTCAGATTCAATAAATAAATGTGTTGTTTTAATAGAGTTTGTGCCATTGTGTCGCCTCTGTTCATTCTCTACACCCGTTCTGGGCTTCAGAGCCCAGAGGCACCCCCCCCAGCTTCCAGCCCATGAACCACACAAGATCGCCCTTCATCCCAGGGTGCCAGGCTTTGTGGTCAGTGTCTGTCTTGTTCCCTTTGGAGGTTGTGGAGGTCATTCCAACCAGGCTTTGGTTCTTAAGAACATTACCAAGTCCCGGGCCTTCCTCACCAATAGGCACCAGCAGGTGACAGGTGTACAGAGAAGGATTCCATAGCACTGTGTGCCTGAGAACATGAACTTGAGAAAAGAATACTTGTCCTAAAGAAAAGCTAAATTATGATTGAACCAATTACATAAAATAATACAGGAAATGAGCATAATGAATATAAACTGCTCGGGAAAACGATTCACAAAACAACGTTACCATCTTCAGCTAGTCCCCGTGGAGTTATGCTTTTTTAGGTCATTTCCTTAAAGTTATTTTTCTGTTCAAGTTATAAGCCTATACAAGTTGTTGCACTTGCAACTCACTGTCAAGATCTCTGCCTGCTGTGTTCCTGAGGAGAGCCAAGGGGTTAGCTATTAACAGAGCTGGGCTAAATATAGCCTTTCTAGTGACTCCAACCCCTGCTCCTGGGCGGTGTCCTCTGTCAGCCCGGGCTGACAGCTTCCCTGCTGTCTTACAGCCGCATCAGAGACCTCCAGGCTCAGGCTCAGCCGCCTAAGAGTTGCATTTAGGGGGCAGGCATTTGGGATAGCAGTTAAGAGGCGGCTTGGGATTCCTACATCTCCTATTGGAGTTCCTGGATTCCAGCCCTGGTCCCGCTCCTGATTCCTGCTTCCTATTCATGTGCGCCCTGAGAGGCAGCATTAATGGCTCAAGAGTTTGAGTAGGAGACCTGGATTGAATTTCAGCCTCGTCTATCCCCAATTGTTGCAGACATTTGGGGAGTGAACCAGTACATGGAAGTTTTCTGTTTATGTTCTCTGCCTTTCTCTCTCTCTCTCTCTCTCTCTCTCTCTTTCTTTCTTTCTTCCTTTCTTTCTTTCTTTCTTTCTTTCTTTCTTTCGTTCGTTCTTTCTTTCGTTCTTTCTTTCTTTTCTTTCTTTTATTATTTGACAGGCAGAGTTAGACAGTGAGAGAGAGAGACAGAGAGAAAGGTCTTCCTTCCGTTGGTTCAGCCCCCAAATGGCTGTCACAGCTGGCGCTGTGCCGATCCGAAGCCAGGAGCCAGGTGCTTCCTCCTGGTCTCCCTTGCTGATGCAGGGCCCAAGCACTTGGGCCATCCTCCACTGTCCTCCGCTGCCCTCCACTGCACTCCTGGGCCACAGCAGAGAGCTGGACCTGCAGAGGAGCAACCGGGACTAGAACCCAGCGCCCATATGGGATGCCGGCGCCGCAGGCGGAGGATTAACCAAGTGAGCCACATCGCTGGCCTGCCTTCCAAATACATACAGAGATTGGCATGATACACGGAGAGACCCTAAAGGCCTAGTCTATTAACTGACAAGGATGGCCTGACCTGCTCCTCACTGCCACTTCACCTGCACACAATCTGCACATCTCACCTTCAGGTAAAGTGTCAAACACAACTCAAAGCCAGCAGCAAAGATTCACACTGAAAAAGAGATTCTATACATGGGAAGTATGAGACTTATCAGATGAAATGGCACTTTTTGCTCTTTTTTTTTTTTCCTAATGGGAAGAAATTGAGGGCTTGGAGCAGAGAGTCTGAAATGGGAGCTTACATTTTTCTTTTGCTTTGCTTGGGGCTCAGGGATTTCTCTGCAGGCAGGATGATCACTGCTGATGCTGGAAAGTGTTAGGCAACTGGGGCAGTTCCCCACCTCTGGCCTGCACATCCCCTCCCCGCTGCTTCTCCTGCAAGTACTGAGTGAAGGGGAGAACGGAGGGAGTGAGCAACCTGAAACTGAGCTTTGGCAATTTTTGACAAACACAGTCCAGACAGTCTGGGTGTTCCACACCAAAGCAATATACTAGGAAGAGCCAATAGTTTCTCTCTGAAGGTGTATGTGATAAAAAGAAACTTAGGGGCCTGCGCTGTGGCACAGTAGGTTAACACTCTGGCCTGAAGCGCCATCATCCCATATGGGTGCCAGTTCGAGTCCAGGCTGCTTCACTTCCAATCCAGCTCTCTGCTATGGCCTGGGAAAGCAGTAGAAGGTGGCCCAAGTCCTTGGGCCCCTGCACCCGCATGGGAGACCTGGAAGAAGCTCCTGGCTCCTGGCTTTGGATCAGCTCAGTTCCGGCCGTTGTGGCCATCTGGGGAGTGAACCATCGGATGGAAGACCTCTCTCTCTCTGCCTCTCCTCTCTCTCTGTAACTCTGACTTTTAAATAAATAAATAAAATCTTAAAAAAAGGAAACTTAAGAGATGTAAGGGAAAGATGTGACTCTATTTTTAAATGGTTAAACCCTTTGCAAGAGTGATTTTAAATGTATGTGTGTAGTGTGCTTGTATTTTGCTATTTTAGTAAATGTTTCTGATACATGAAAAATAGAAAGATTGGGGATTAAATCTGGGGTTTGGACTCAGAACCTCAGTCTGTAGCAAATTCTGCACCTTGGGTCGGACTTCATAGTCCATGGCACTCTGCCTCCACCTGGTGGCAGTGTACCTGAATGAAGTCCTGCCCTTCACCCTCTGCTTTTGCGTGTGTGCTAAGAGCCTCCTGATTTGGAAGTAAGTCTCCAAAACCAAGTTATAAATATTCCAACCTGTCTCATGTGGTACTATGGTCTTTATTTGGAATGCAGGACCAGTCTGGAGCAAAAACTATATTTTTAATAGTTGCAACCTCATCTTGTGCAATCCCACGTGCCTATGAAGCCATATAAAATAACCGAGTACTGTAATCTCTTAGAGGAAGCAAGAATATTGTAATCAGATAGCATGGAGAACATGATTTGTGAAAATATTTTAAGTGTCTAGGCCTTATTAGATCCTAATAATCAAATACAATGTATAAGGATTGCATTGATCAGACATGGTTCATCATACCCATTGTCACACTGAGCCTCCACAGGTATTAGGCACAAGGATTAAGAGTTCACATCAGGGAGTTTCATTGGTATTGCTTTCACACAGATAAATTTTTCTTTTCTTATATATTCTTTATTTTCTTACTTCCCCAACAACTGAAAAAACTGCTAAACTGCGTGGTTTATCATCAACATGCTTTGTAGAAGACATTGGTGCATTTTGTTCCTTCTTTAGGGAAAGTAATTTTACTTCCCCAGGGATAAGCTTTTGGGTGTGTTGAGATCACAATTATGGGTCGCTGTATTGCTCTGTGAGTGAGTGTTCCGTAATCCAGGTACAAGTCTTGGGGACATGGTTATCACATGGAAGCTGAACACAAGAATTCCAGATCTTGGGACAGGTGTTTAGTACAGTTTTTAAGAAGTCACTTGGAATACTTGCGTCCCGTACTGGAGTATTTGAATATGAGTCCCAGCTGAAGCTCCAGTTCCAGCTTCCTGCTGATGCTTACTCTGAGAGATAGCAGGTAATGGCTCAAAAACTTGAGTTCCTGCCACCTATGTGGGAGACCCAGAGTGTGTGGCCCAACCCTGGCTGTTTTAAGGATTTTGGGGGTGGAGGGGTTAAACCAGTGAACAGAAGCTTGCATCCTCTCTCTCTCTCTCTCTCTCTCCTACCCCCCTTATATTTCTCTCTCTCTCTCTCTCCCACCTTCCCTCTTTCCCTTCAAACAATTTGACTTCCTGATCCCTGGACCACCCCCTGCCCTTTATCTCTACCCCAGGCCGGAGTTTCCTGTAATATTGCCCAGAAATTCTCATTGTCCCCCAGCCTCCTGACCCCCACCCTTGCCAGCACCTCTCCCAAGCCCAACACCCTCACTCCCCACAGCCTCAGCCTTTCCCTTTCGCTTTAGAAGCCACCGAAGCCAGGCCTAGACTGGGTGTGGGGTTTTATGCGGTGGAGGTGGAGCCAGAGCCTGCGGGAACAGGCAGAGTAAAGGGAGACTGGAAGAATAGGGTAGAAGGATGGGAGGGGTGGTCCTTCCCATTCCCCCGCCCCTCCCCTGCACCACTTTCCCTGGTACTAGGGAATGAGCTCTAGCTTCAGGTTCAGTCTTTTTTTTTTTTTTTTTTTTTTGACAGATAGAGTTAGACAGTGAGAGAGAGAGAGAGAGAAAGCTCTTCCTTCTGTTGATTCTTCACCCCCCAAATGACCGCTATGGCTGGAGCTATGCCGATCTGAAGCCAGGAGCCAGGTGCCTCCTCCTGGTTTCCCATGTGGGAGCAGGCGCCCAAGCACTTGGGCCATCCTCCACTACCCTCCCAGGCCACAGCAGAGAGCTGGACTGGAAGAGGAGCAACCGCGGACTAGAACCCGGCGCCCATATGGGATGCTGCTGCCGCAGGCAGAGGATTAACCTAGTGAGCCACGGCGCCGGCCCCCAGGTTCAGTCTTAAGAACAATTTGACTCCAAGGCAAGAACTTCCCTTCCTTTATCCCTCTCCTCCACTGTCACCTCTGCTCTGTTCTTTTCCCTCCTCTCTCTTCCTGCCTCCTTGGCAGCCCCCACCCCTTAATGGCACCCCCAGCCCAGGTGTGGAGGCGGCATACAAACCTTATCCTTTCTTCCTCCTGATTGACTGATGCTCCTTTACAAAGTGGCAAAGTCTTTCCCTCCACTCAATTAAATGTGTAAGTTGCCTCTGGGACCCAGAGGGATTTTGAGCGAGGTGGCTGAGTGGGCATAGGGAGTTATAACAGGGAGAACACCTAGAGGGAGAGACAGCAACCCAGAGGTCTGAGCTGAGACCCCAGTCAGTGGAGAAGAAAGTGTCAGAAATGGTGGTCCTTTTCAAGGCAGGCACACATGGTGCTGTCCATCCGGGTCCCTGCTGATCCTTCTGCATGGGTCCAATCCCTCCCACAGCCCAGCCCCTTTCTGGGAAGACCCAGACAGGGGCTTACTTCTGGGGCAGGCTCATCCCACTTGCACAGGGTTATGGCACGCATTTCTGCAAAATCCACGTTGACACTTCATTTCATCTTATTCTTGTCTTTGCCATAATTTCTTCTAAAACGGTACTGAAAGTCCATCTCAAATCTTCCTTGAATTTTCCAGCATTTTGGCCCGTTTTTTAAGCATTCAAATTCAAGGTTGTTTTAATGTTCCATCACCTCCCTCAGTCCTCTTATGTACAAAGAAACAACTTGGAATTGACTTCTTTGCCTACCCTTGGCAATGAGTCTGCCTCCCAGGTGATAAGAGCTCCAGTTTCTGAATTTCTTCCAGATAAATGAAAAAAAAAATCTACCTGAAGAAAGTCCTCCTGCTGCTGCTGAGGCCCGTGCTGCTTTCTGGGTCAGCTTTAAACGTTCCAGAACAAAATGCCATTCTGCTTCCTCTTGTCTGGAATCTAACCTGTCACTGTTCCTGGCTGGTAGAACCTGCAGTGCTGCAGAGCTCCGTTAGGATATTAGTTCACACATCCGTGGAGGTGTAGTCTGTGCCAAACACTTACTTCGTCATGTCTGCTATTGGGGAGGGAGGCCCATTGGAGGCATCTGCTGGGTGCACCTGCAGGTTCTTCAGGCGTATCTGGGCTAAGACTGCAGGAGGAGCTTGAGCCCTTAGGCTGCCTCTCCAGAGGGGCTGAGGGACACATTCCTGAGACACAGTCTGCCTACAGGTAATATGTTGCATTAGGTGCATCCTTTCTGTGTTCATGAAACCTTAACTGATGGTCCTGCCCACTGTTTCATGTAACACCTTTTGTGTAAAATCCAAATGAATTCTTTTTTTGCATGAAGATTGTTACCAGAATACATTTTGTCTGTGTAGATGAAATTCTAGTGTGAGAAGGCAAATTAAAACCATATAATCCATCACATTTTCCTCCAAGTCTTGGGTGCCAGGTAGCTTGAAGTTAAATTTGTTATCCTAATGTGTTCATCTGTTCAAGTCAGGTGCCTGAGATATATTTTCCTTCAACTGTTTTTTTTTTTTAAACTGGACTATCTCTCTGTCCATCTGTCCATCCACCTGTCCATCCATCTGTCCACCCATTCACCCATCCATGCATTCATTTTTAGACAAAGATTTAATATGTATTAGGACCTGAGTCCTTGGCAGAAGCATGTATAGACTAAACTGAAATCACATTCAGGTCATGGAAGAAATAGGCATTTCAGAATTGCGGCACTTCCTCCACATTGTTATATTCATACGTACTTCAAACATCAGGTGGTGATGCTAGGAGAAGCCAGAAATGCAAAATGAGGTCGATTTCTATTTTTTTAGTAGAAGAGTAACCCCTAGGTTTATGGAGAGCCCCAGAGCATTGGGGAGCATCTGGTGGAACAGGACAGCTGAACCCTAACCAACCCTTCCTGTGGCAAACCTTGGCAGGCTTCCTGTTGCCTGGAAGGCATTTGTGGGCTGACTCTTGCGCCTTCTGGCCAGTCTCTGAGTGCCCTGGCACCTCGTTCATAGATTTCTCTTTCTGCGTAAGGTAGCCATGTTGAGTTTGTAGCACTTGTAAATAAGAACTCTGACTCATCAATCCAGTGAGTGAATTATCTCAGTGATTCACTGACTCAGTGAGCATCCCCTGAGTAAGACACCCAGTGGAGGTGGAGTAGGTGCTATTTTTCTTTTTGTTTGTTTTTGGGTGCAGGAATGGAAGCTGAGGGAAGTTAAGTTTTGAACAGTAGTCTTGCAGTCTGGCGTTTGGTGTTGAAAGTGGTGTTTTCCATTGCTTGATGATTCGCCCTGCAGGCAGCAGAGTCAACACCTCATCTCCAGTCCTAGAGGATTTCCAGATCTAGCCCCCTGGGAAGAGACCAGTCCATCTGGGTTACATCTCTATCCAGGAAGAACCTGGGTTTTATGCCCCAGGGATCCTTCATCTGAAAAAGCTGCAGAGGCCTGAGTATGAGGGGGCCAGCACCACACGGAAGGGCAGGGGTCGAGAAGGAAATGAACTTAGAAAGATTTGCTCTCATGAATTATACATAGTATCCATGATTTGAACAAATCATATTTAGATACTGAAAGGAGGAATAAAATTATAAATTAATTCCACTGAAAAAAAGGTCTTCTTCTTGGCTGCTTAGTGCTGAACTAAAACCATTCTTCCTATTCTAGAAAAAAAAAATACAATCCAATACCCAACACTTGCAAAGATGAAACCTCCACTTCCCCCATGTCTTGGGACAGGGAATTGGAGATCCAGTGGCTGATGGAACTGATTAATGCAGACAGACAACTTAAGGCACCTCTGCTTTGGGTTAGCAAGCTTTCTGACACCTTTTTGATAAGCAAATGAAGTGTCCCTTCACCCATGCCTCGCATGGTGTTTATAGAGATTTGTATGTCCAGTGAATTCCATTCTGGAGGAGAGACCACATGTGGCCTTTTATGGAGTCACAGGTGTTGTTGGTGGGAAATGGCCAGGGATAGGGTGAGGAGGGAGAAATCTCCAACAATAGGCTGCATCTTTATTTATTTATATAGAGGGAATACATTTCGTGTGTTTCATGAACAATTTTAAAAGGCTGTGTTTTTAACAGCTCACTAATGAGCTGTAGCCCATGACAGGAATCATTTCCCTCTTTCACCCCTATCTCTACCTATTTATTGATGCAGTTGTTTGACTCGTTCTGGGGATGTAGTGTTTTCTAATTCTGTAGCTTTTTGGACTACATCTGTTACCACTAGCCGTCATCTCTGTCTTTGGGGAAGATAATTTAACTTGTTCCACTGACAATGATGTCATTTTTCAGTTCCTTCTGTGACAAGGTGAAGGTAGAGCTGATCTCAGAGACAGCACACAGAGGGACTCAAATACCATCAGGTTTCTCCATTGATCATGAAGTGTTGGCTTTTTTTTTTTTTTTTTTTTTTTTTTGGTAGTGCAGAAATAACTTTTCCTACTTACAGAGGGTGTGGCTGCCAGCAGCTTCCAGGCTTCTGTCCTCAGAGATTTGCTATTAGAGAAGAAAAGACTTTTTCCCCTTAGTTCTAATTCTTCTCATCCCTGGAGGAGACTCTGGTTGCCTTGGATTGGATCGCGTGTCCATCCCTCAGTCAAGCACTGTGGCAAAAATATCTACAAGTGAAAGGGCAGAACCAGGACTCCCTGGAGAATGGCTCCGTCCTCTTTTGGTGAAGGAAGATATGAAGCCAATCAGGAACATTTTGCAGTGTTAGACAGCATGGAGGAACTGCAAAATGAATATGTTCCTTTAAGGATCCATCTTAAAGAAGAAGCTTCTGGCCAGATTAGGGACCATTTGAACACTAAAAAGAGTGAAAAAAGCAACTTATTATAACATTTAAAAAAGAAATTCATGAGGCCATAGTAATATGAGGTATAGGGAGAGAAAGGAATAATAGGCACAGCTATACACAAGTGAATATGACTTAGATTTTAGAGCATGGGGAATTATTGTCATTTTCTTAGATGTGATTTATTTATTTATTTAGATTATTTATTTATTTTTATTTTATTTATTTTATTATTTATTTATTAGATTTATTTATTTATTTAGATTATTGTGATGTTGTGGTTATGTAGAACATCCTTAGTTTTAGGAGCCTCATGGTGAAGTGTTTAATGATGAAATATAGTCAATGTATGCAACAAGTTTTAAGTTATTTTAAAAATGCCACTTTATATATATGAATGTATTGTCATATGCCAGATAATGACATTTTTGTCAATGATAGGCTGACACTGACATGTGTGACAGTGGTCCCATGTGATTTTATCACTTAGTGACATCATAGCTGTCTTTTTAAAAAAAGATTTATTTACTTATTTGAAAGGCAGAGTTACAGAGAGGCTTAGGGAGAGACAAAGAGAGAGGTCTTCTATTGGCTGGTTTCTCCCTAAGTGGCCACAATGGCCAGAGCTGTGCTGATCTGAAGCCAGGAGCCAGGAGCCAGGAGCTTCTTCTGGGTCTCCCACATGGGTGCAGGGGCCCAAGGACTTGGGCCATCTGCTGCTGCTTTCCCAGGCCATAGCAGAGAGCTAGATCAGAAGAAGAGCAGCCGGACTTGAACTGGGGCCCATATGGGATGCCGGCACTGCAGACAGTGGCTTTACCCGCTATGCCACAGCACCAGCCCCATCATAGCTGTCTTAGTTTGTGTAAGTGCACTCTTTGATGGTCACACAATGACAAAATTACCTAGTGGTTTATTTCTTAGAATGAGTCTCTTGCTAAGCAATGCATGACAATATGTGTGTGTATTATTATATACATCTATCTATATGTCTGAATATGTTCTTATAAGAAGTTACAACTTCCTGCTAATATAGAAATATATGTATACTTTGTATTTTCTCAGTATATAGGTAGGTAGGTAGAAATAGAGACAGAAAGATAAAGAAAATAAGATAAAATGTTAACACTTGGTGAGTGAAAGAACATTGTGTGTTCAGTTCCTTTATCTGTTCTATAGAATTAAAATTTTTCAAAATAAAAAACTGGGGGAAATTGCCTAGCTACATAACATAATTTATGGACGAGTCCTTGGATTTTTCTCTTGTAAATCTTTCATTTGATAAATTGTAAAATTAAAACCCAGAAAAGGTTAAGGAGTTTGCCCAAGGCCACAGTTAGCAAGCAGCAGGATTCAGCCTCTGGTGTGATTCCACTACTCTTCGCCTTCTCTCACAAAAATTCATCTCATTTTTCTGGCAGGTGAAATCCGTTTCCATCTATTCAAGTGTTACCGTGGCTTTTCTATGTCAAATTGAGTCAGGGCACACAGGATGCCCTTACTTTGGTCCCTGCTGTCTCCTGAAGACCACAGTTTCTCCTGCTCCTTAGGCCTGAGCACTTGGACCGCAGGAAGTCCTGCTGCTCCCCGACCCGCTGGTGCTCCCATGCCAGTCGGTGCCCACATCCACTTCGGTGGTTTTGCTCTGTCCCTGTTTCTTGAATGCAGAGCCACCCTTCCTGACCTGCCATGTCGCTGGGGTAGTCAATCCTTGGGATGATTTTAAAGACACAGAGTATGAGATCAGTTAAGACACATCAGAGTTCCTGGGTTGGAGTCCTAGCTTTATGCTAATGTAAGACAGGTGACAGGTCAAGTACTTGAATCCCTGCCACCCACATGGGAGACCTAGATTAAGTTCCCAGCTCCTGGCTTCAGCCCTGGAATAGTCCTGGCAGGCATTGAAGGAGTAAACTCAGCAGATGGGATTTCTCTGTCATTATCTCTCTATCTCTCTCCCTCTCAAATTATAAAAATGTCTCCTTGTTATCACTGAAATAGATCTTAACTAAACTAAGTCAACATAATCATATCTTGAGCATGCTAATTGGAAGCCCCAGTTTTAAACAAATTTCCAAAGGTTCCTTATGCAAAGGCACATATTTACATACCTCAGCCTATAAATTAAACTCCACCAGGCTAGGTTTGCCTATGAACACTTTGCAAGGTAGTGAAACAGTAAGTCACAAAGGTTTCCTAATCAGTCCTTCTTCTAACAAAGGAAGTGAGTTAGATACGGTGATGCTTAGCAAAAATGAAGCATGAACTAAGGAGCTTAAGCCTTCCCAAGTAGAGAAGTGAAAATAATTCGAGGATCTTGAAAAAGTTTGGATTGAACTGTTCTGTTTATTGTCAGCCCAACAGCCCTCTGTGTTTTCCATTTGCATTTAACATTGCACTTTTTCTTTCCTGATGAGCCTATAGTGTATTTTTCTTCTTCGATTGGAACAAAATGATTTTCATTCTACATCTGTATTGGGAAACTTGGTATAAAAAATTCTAAACACTCAGCCCCTTTACCTTGTCTAATTGTTGCTTACAATGAACCTCTTTTCCATGAATATCTAATGAAGGTAACTGTTAAATAAAAATGCATAGGATATACATAATTGTGAAATGTTATTTTCTAACTTGTAAAGAAAAATGTATTAGTATTGAATGCATAATTTATAGTCTAGCTGGAAGACAACAGCTACTTAAATGGCATCAGGCATGAAATGGGCAGAAAATCTCCAGTCATCAAGGAAGGTTAGAGTAGGTGCTCGGGATTGCAAAATAATCCCCTGAAATGACATATATTTGTGGAGTCAGCTCCTTCAGAAAACAAGTGTATGGTTTAAACTATTGGCACATTTCCTCCAAATGAGAGACATCATCTCTTTTTCTAGATTTCTTGGGCTGAGTTTCTCAATTCTAGTTTGGTGTGTGTATCTGCATATGGAATACTAAAAGTAGCTTTGAAAGTAGGCATAACAAGCTTCTGGCTTGTATCTTGTTTGTTCTGTACAGTGCTTTAAAAAAAAAGAAATTTTCACACAAAAACCTTCCATCTTCTCTTGGGAGATCTGGCAACACTGAGCTTGAATTTCCTCTTGGTAAAGGTTGATTATATCTCATGGCTGGGAATGCTGTGGTTTGACACAACCCATAGCAGTAACAGTCGCTGTGTATCCAGATGGTTTTGGTTAAATGACCGACTCCTGTTATCCAGCTTCAGTGTATTCATGTGATTCCATCTCCTTTGATGAGGTTAGGTGTTTACATCTATTACAACACCTCATGCAGGTAGGATGCCTAAGAGGAACTATTTCATCACATTCTTTTTGTTTTTGCCCAGCAACCTTTTGAAATAAATGTAATTATTATAATAACTAAAAAACATGTTTCTGAATCTTAAGGAGGCTGTGGAACTTGCCCAAAGTTACCCAGTAAGGAGCAGTGCCTGGGTTCAAACCCAAAGCCCATGCTGTCCAACAATGGCAGATAAGAGAATGCTAAGGTTACAGTCATCTGCAGTGACCTTCCTGGAAGAACGTGGGAGAGAAACATGACAACATTCAAAGTACCACGGGTCAAAAACCCAAGAGTGAGTACTGAGCACGCAGGACTGTCCGAGAGCCTGGCCACGTCGTATTACTTAGTAGCCTTGGGAGATCCCTTTGCCTTTCTTGGCCTCAGCTGCTCTATCTATGAAATGTGAGGAGGAGGAGGGGCAATCAGGAGAGCTCTGAAAGCTGTGGACCTTCTGTCTTCTTCAATGTGTGCTACTGATTGTTGAGCAAGGATTTGTTCCTTTTCTTTTGCTCCCTCTACTGGGCATGGAGCAAGAAAACATTTTGGCTGCCAAAGTCGTTTTGGATTTAATTGAATTATTTATTGAAGGTCTTGCTCTATGCTACTAGGTCATAATGGGCCCCTGGGGATGCAGTGAGAAGACCTTAAGTGTTGATGATACTGATTCATTTTCTTTCTTTTTAGTATTTATTTATTTATTATCATTTTATTTGAAAGGCAGAAGAGACAGACAGACAGAAAATTTCCTTAAATGCCTGCAGCAACCAGGGCTGGGTCAGGCCTAAGACAGGAGCCTGGAATTCAATCCAGTCTCCTACACAGGTGACAGGGACCAAAGTACTTGAGCCATCACTTCTGCCTCCCCAGAGGAGCCTGAGCAGGAAGCTGGATTGGGAGTGAAGTCGCCTGTACTTGAACCAGGCATGAAGATGTGGAGTGTGAGCGTCCCAAGCTGTGGTTTCACTGCTACACCAAACACCTGCCCCCATTTTCTTTTTTAAAAAAGATGTATTATTTAATTATTTAAGGACAGAGAGAGAAAGAGAGAGGCCAGGAGTAGAGGTTATGGGAGCAGCACTTCCATATGCAGTTTACTTCTCAGATACCCACAATAGCTAGGGCCAGACTGGGGCCATAGCTGGGAGCTGGGCTCGCAATCCTGGTCTCCTGCATGGATGTCAGGGGCCCAGTTATTTGAGCCATCACTGCTGTCTCCTAGCATCTGTACTGGTGAGAAGCTGGAGTTGGCAATAAAACCCAAATACTCAGATGTGGGATGCAGACACCTTAACTGCTAGGCTAAACATCCACTCCCATGAGTCACTTTCTGTTCACCACTGAGCAGAAAAAACGAGAAAGTCTAAAATAACTCACCATCTTATTGTAAATCATAGAATCAGACAATGACAATAGCAATAAAGACAGCGAATATTTATTAAGCACTCACAGTAGGCCAGGTTAAGCCCTGTTAGCTACTTTCATTTCCATTGGATCCTTAAAGCAATCCTATGAAAGTTGTTACTTATTGCCTTCTTGTCGCTCCTGGAGGGAGGTTAGAATGAATTTCCTTCTTTTCCAGATGAAGAAATGGGAGCACAGGGACATTAAGTGGCTCACCCATGGTCACATAGCACCTGGCTGCCAGCAGAGCTAAGGCTGGAAGCCAGTCCAGAAACCTGTTTATTCCTTCATTCAGTTTCTCTAGTTTAAAATTTGGCTCAGGAGATAGGATTAATAAACCATGAAATAATTAACAGGAGGAGGCATGTAATTAGAAGCTTAGATTTAAATAGTTGAAAGGGGCCTTGGATGGGGCCAGCGCTGTGGTGCAGTAGGTTAATCCTCCACCTGTAGTGCCAGTGTCCCATATGGGCACCAGTTCTAGTCCTGGGTTCTCCTCTTCTGATCAAGCTCTCTGCTATGGCCTGAGAAAGCAGTAGAAGATGGCCCAGATCCTTGGGCCCCTTCACCCAAGCGGGACACCTGGAAGAAGTTCCTGGCTCCTGGCTTTGGATTCGCCCAGCTCTGGCCATTGCGGCCATTTGGGGAGTGAACCAGTGGATGGAAGACCTCTCTGTCTCTCCCTCTTACTGTCTATAACTCTGCCTCTCAAGTAAATAAATAAACTCTTTTTTAAAAATGGGGGGAGGCTTGGAGGTGATATAGTGGATTTCCTACTCAAATTGAAACTTCTCTCCATAACCCTGACACTGAGTACTTAGCATTCAAGTTGACACCTACCTCTAGTCTTCATTTTGTTCCCTGGAGTTCTTGGATTATATGTATGCCCAGATCTGTTCACAGTCCTCTAAGAATTTGAAAATAAATCTTGTTAGCATGTAAAACATCATGTCGGGTCTGAAGCATCTGAATTTATTTCAGACTTTCATCTTATACATGATTTTGAGCAAGGTTCAGTATGTAGCTGGTCATCCCCCTATGGTGGATTCCAATGATGGTTTCCGATGAGTAACACCCCCTGGTACCTATGTCTTTGTGTGCCTCCTAATATGTTGCATTGTAGCTGTTTTTGGACTTACATCGAATGCGGCAGGTCTGATTCTGTGTCAGTTCTGATCAAAAGCCTTAAGAAGACCTGGAAACATCTGTCTTTGTGCTCTTGGGAACTAGCAGCCAGGACCTTGCTGGAGAGGAAAGGTCCTGGGGTCTAAGATTCCACAGGAAGAACTGAGACATTAGCTATGTGAGTTAAGAAGCCACCTTGGATATTTCAGTACATGGGTCGCCAGAGCATTATAGCCCCAGCTGCCAACTTATGTCAAATGCAGGACAGTTTGAAAGGGAGACAAATGAAGGAACTACCTGGTTGAACCCATCAATGCACAGAATCATGAAAGATAATAATAATTGTTTGTGGTTTTGTTTGTTTGTTTAAAGATTTATTTATTTATTTGAAAGGCAGAGTTGCAGAGAAGCAGAGGCAGAGAGAGAGAAAGTGAGGTCTTCCATCTGCAGGTTTGCTCCCCAGAGGGCCATAACAGCTGGAGCTGCACCAATCTGAAGAATCCAGGAGCCAGGAGCTTCTTCTGGGTCTCCCATGTGGTTACAGGGGCTCAAGGACTTGGGCCATCTTCTACTGCTTTCCCAGGCCAAGCAGAGAGCTGGATTGGAAATGGAACAGCTAGGACTTGAATCAGTGCCAATATGGGATGCTGGCACCGCAGGTGGCAGCTTTAACCACTACTCCACAACACTGGTCCAGTAATTTTTTTTTAACCACTGAATTTGAATGATTGGTTACTCTACAATAAAATAAACAAAAAATCCTCTCAAATATATTATCAGGACCAAAATGAATTTGTCTAATGCTGAGGATGGAGAGAGCAGTGGCTGTGTTTATTCTGATCCTATTAATGCAATCCTAGATTTAATTTGAATTTAGCAATCATATTATAAGATTGAATGTGTAGGCAACTATGTACCCTCAGCATTTATCACAAGACTGCTATTTGCTATTTCTCCCCAATTTCTTCTTACATGACTTTATGGACCTAAATAAAGGATTTAACATTTTTCTCAACAATTTTTATCTTGTCTGTTATGACTCATCATCATGGTAGCTTGATGGAATTTGATAAAAAGATTTTAGTTTTGCCATCTAATATAGAAATAATTTTTGTGTCCTCTACAGTGACAAACATGCCATATATAATTTATTCAAATCATTGATAAAATTGTCAAATAGGATCAAGCAAATTCAGTCTTTTTTTTTCTTTTTAAAGGTTTTATTTATTTATTTAAGAAGAGGTGTTAGAGAGAAAGGTCTTCCACCTGTTGGTTCACTCCCCAAATGGCCCCAACGGCCGGAGCTGGGCCAGTCCGAAGCCAGGAACCAGGAGCTTCTTCCAGGTCTCCCATGCAGGCGCAGGGGCCCAAGGACTTGGCCCATCTTCCACTGCTTTCCCAAACCAAAGCAGAGAGCAGCTGGGACTTGTATGTGATGCCAGTACCTCAAGCAGAAGCTTAGCCTACTACACCACAGTGCTTGCCCCCTCAGTATTTTGGTAGGGCACAAATGACCTGCTTCTGGGTAGGTTTTGATGCAGTAATTGAGTAACACTTTTTGGAAATGGTTGTCCCAGCATCTGTTGTCCACAAGGTTGATTTTCTTCTTTTGGCTCATGATGACATTGTGGAAAATGTTCTTTGTTAAAGTTAGGATGTATTTGGTCTCTAGATTTCCCTGAACATTGAGGATAAAACTTTCCAATAAACTGGCTTGATTTTAGCCTGCTATGACTATTAATCAACTCATAGAGTCTTCTGATGACATTCATTTGTTTCTTACATGGTCATGAACAACTAATTTTTGAATTTGAGGAGCAGAGGTTTTGGTAGTCAAACACATTGGGGCTGAAATTCTGGCAATTTTTATTGTAAACTTAGGCACATTGCTCAACTTCCCTAAGCCTCAGTCTCTTCATTTATAAAGTGAGGTTAATAGTACTTTCTTCATGAGTTTGCGTGATGATCAAAACAAGATCATGTATGGCCAGTACCTAATATTGTGTGCAGAATGTGATAAATATTCAAAACATGTTGAGGTTCATTATTGTTACTATTTTATTATTGTAATGGTAAGTCATTCAATTTATAGTCTCCAAACTTGACCTCCTTCTTTTTTCTCCTCTGAGAATTTGAATAGCACATGCCTATCCCTAGTCCTGCGTTGAAGGATATAGCAAAAATAAAACTAGTGCTGCTTTCTGTTTGCCATCTGTTCACGTTAACCATCTGCCCAAAACTTGGGTCTAAACTTTTTTTTTGTTCTTCTTGCTCAACACATTAATTAAAATGTATCCTCCCCACCCCCATGCCCAACTCATACTTCTAATGGCTCTTGAATGCTTTCCATGGTTCAATTTGTCTGGAACTCCTACTGGTATCAGACAGAGCCACTGAGGCCATCCTTCGTATTTCCTGACTTAGAAGTCAATACGTGCTCTGTTTTGCACAGTTCTGGCATGACGAGGACTGAATTAGGCCAGACTGAGAGATCATTTATCTTTACCAGCACTGGAGTAGAGAATCAGTTCACATTAAGAAGTCAGAGGATCTTGGGTTAGCAGTAGGACCTGGGGAACAGGAGAGCTCCTTGTCCTGGCAAAATCAGGGCACCAAGAAGAGAATTAAAACAGAATCAAGTAACAAGGACATGGGTGCCAAGTCATGTGGCACCTGCCACAAGACTGACAAAGTATGAAATCAGAAAGTGCTAAGTCCACAGCTCCTTACATCCCCCTTGTAAAACAATTGGTACCAGATCCTGTGTCTGTGTCAATCTATGGGCAGTAAGATGTAGCCTCAGTGCTGGTGGTTACTGTGCTGCCCCCACAGAGAACCAAGTCTTGGAAATTTCCAAGATTGCTGATACCTGCTCATCCTGTTCACTTCTGCCAGTACTGAATTAAATCAGAGTCTCTGAGAGATGACCTTATTATAGAGCTTGTCAGCAACCCATTAGATGCCCTTCTTTCCGAAAGATGACGATATATGACTACACTGAGTAGGATTCAGGCCACTAGTGATTCTCTGAGTACTCAAAATGTCAGTGTTAAGCTAGAACACGTCTTGTAAGAATAGATAGAGACAGTGATGGCTTACACTTCGTGAGGCAGTCATTTCTAATATACTTTAATGACCTAAGGGAATTGTCCTGGTTATAATTCTCTCCTGCCCATAGTATCAAGGTGTCCTTAAATGTCAATCAAAAGCGATGCAAAATGTTGACAATTTCTTAACCTTTTAGAACTAAAGAATATGAAAAAGTTCTTTTTCTACAAGTTGGAGAAATAAACTTGACAATAATCTCACCTCCTGAAGAAAATCTCTTAAACTTTTGGAGTGGAATAGCTAGCTTCTTTTGTTTCCTCTTCCCTCCCTCCTTCCCTTCTTTTTCTCTTCCTTCTTTTTCTTTTGGAGCCTCAAGGGCAGACAGTAAAGCTATTTATACTTCTCAGTCATGGCATACTATCAACATTTGTCTGTGCTTGGTTTGCTCTTACTTTATTTTTCCTTGTTATCCTGAATCTTCACTCGCTGTCTCCCCTCTTACCCTCTGTAGCCATTCTGCGTCCTTCCATTTGCATGTATCATCGAAGAATATAGTTATGTGTTTCTGATTTGCATAAATGGTAGTTGTTATAGGCTTTATTCTGTTCCTAATGTTAGCTCAGTACTGTTTCTCTTGAGACAGTGATCTATTTATAGTGCAGTATGCCCATCTGACTCATTGTGGCTGGTTGCTGCATGAAGTGGGAGAGGGTGTGTCCTCCCTTCACTTATCTACTCCACTGGTAACGCACTCTAGGTTACTTACAACATCATACTGTTACCCCATCTCTTTTCATGATTGAGACAGGATTCACATACCAGAAAATTCATCCTCTGAAATACACCATTCAGTAGATTAGAGATTATTCACAGAAGTGCTATCACCATTATCATGAGTATCTGATTCCAGAATATTTTTTACCACTCACCAAAGAAACTTGGTAACCATTCACAATTCCTACCCTATTTCCTCTTCTTCTGGCCTTTGCAACCACTTCTTTCTGCCTTTGTAGACTTGTCTATTCTGGAAATTTCATATAACTGGGATTATACCACATGTGAACTTTTATGTCAGACTTTTTTCATTTAGTATAGTGTTTTCTTTCTTTATTTTTTTGACAGGCAGAGTTAGGCAGGAGAGAGAAAGAGACAGAGAGAAAGGTCTTCCTCCTGTTGGTTTACCCCCCAAGTGGCCGCCACGGCCAACGCGCTGCGCCGATCTGAAGCCAGGAGCTAGGTGTTTCCTCCTGGTCTCCCATGCGTGTGCAGGGCCCAAGCACTTGGGCCATCCTCCACTGCCTTCCCGGGCCACAGCAGAGAGCTGGACTGGAAGAGGGGCAACTGGGACAGAATCCGGCGTCCCAACCGGGACTAGAACCCAGGGTGCCAGCACCGTAGGTGGAGGATTAGCCTAGTGAGCCGCGGTGCCAGCCCAGATTCTTACTCTTTAAAATCTGTGCAGTTTACTGTAATTTATAATTTATAGAAGAGATCTTCAATAATATTAGTGACTGATATTTCATCAGAAACCAGGGAGACTAGAAGGCGATGGGATAGCATACTTCAGTTAATAAAAGAAAAAGACCTCCATGAACCCTGTATCAGGCAAAATTCCTCTGAAAAATTAAGGAGAAATTAAGGCATTTCCATATTCCCCAAACCTATTCCCAACAAAATAGGCATTTGAGAGATGCGAATGAAAACCATCATCTCTTGAACGATCTTTTTTTTTTTTTTTTTGACAGCCAGAGTGGACAGTGAGAGAGAGAGAGACAGAGAGAAAGGTCTTCCTTTGCCGTTGGTTCACCCTCCAATGGCCACCGCGGCCGGCTCACCGTGCTGATCCGAAGCCAGGAGCCAGGTGCTTCTCCTGGTCTCCCATGTGGGTGCAGGGCCCAAGCACTTGGGCCATCCTCCACTGCCCTCCTGGGCCACAGCAGAGAGCTGGCCTGGAAGAGGGGCAACCAGGACAGAATCCAGCGCCCCAACCGGGACTAGAACCCGGTGTGCCGGCGCCGCAAGTGGAGGATTAACCTATTGAGCCACAGCGCCAGCCTTGAACGATCTTTTTTTTCTTTTTTTTTTGACAGGCAGAGTGGATAGTGAGAGAGAGAGAGACAGAGAGAAAGGTCTTCCTTTTTGCCGTTGGTTCACCCTCCAATGGCCGCTGCAGCCGGCGCATCTCGCTGATCCGAAGCCAGGAGCCAGGTGCTTCTCCTGGTCTCCCATGCGGGTGCAGGGCCCAAGCACTTGGGCCATCCTCCACTGCCCTCCTGGGCCACAGCAGAGAGCTGGAGTGGAAGAGGGGCAACCGGGATAGAATCTGGCGCCCCAACCAGGACTAGAACCCAGTATGCCAGCGCCGCAAGGCGGAGGATTAGCCTGTTAAGCCACGGCGCCAGCCATTGAATGATCTTTTTTATTATGCACCTCAGAAGAGTTGTTGAGGATGTGGAGATACTGGATTCTTCACACTTTTGGTAGGGAATATAAAATGGTGCCCTTGCTTTGGAGAACAGTCCCTTAATAATTAAGTACAAGCTTACCAAACTGCCAAGCAGTTCCATTTTAGTTTTACACCCAAATCAACGGAAAATATATGTCCACACAAAAATTTATACACTAATGTTCAGCATTTACAGCTAAAATATAGTAGTATTATTCATAATAGCAGAAAAGTGGAGGCAGTCCAAATATCCATCAGCTGATGTGTGGATAAATAAAATGCTACATCTCCATACAATGGAATATTATTCAAACCCACAAAAAGGAATGAAGTATGGATACATGCTACAACATGGATAAACTTTGAAAACACTATACCTAGGCTGGCGTCATGGCTCACTAGGCTAATCCTCCGCCTGTGGCACTGGCACCCCAGGTTCTAGTCCCGGTCAGGGCACCGGATTCTGTCCCAGTTGCTCCTCTTCCAGTCCAGCTCTCTGCTGTGGCCCGGGAGGGCAGTGGAGGATGGCCCAAGTGCTTGGGCCCTGCACGCGCATGGGAGACCAGGAGGAAGCACCTGGTTCCTGGCGGCCATTTGGGGGGTGAACCAACGGAAAAGGAAGACCTTTCTCTCTGCCTCTCTCTCTCTCACTGTCTAACTCTGCCTGTCAAAAAAAAAAAAAAAAAAGATTAAGATCTGGTGAGTTTTGACATATGTATATATCATTGAAACTTCTAACCTACGAAATATATGAAATTTCAATCTCCCTAGAAAGCTTCCTCACCCTCATTTATAAATAATACCACATTTTGGACAGTATGAGAAACAATGACTTGATCAGCCCTTGTTGAATGTTGATGAACAACTTAATACTTTATCCCTTTTAGCATTTTTTTGGTCTACTTAAATCCATTGGTTGAACTTTTTAATTAACACACAATTATTCTTAGGTGTTTAAAATTTAACTGAAAAGTGTCCCCTGTTAAATTTAAGAGTGGGAATAAGAGAGGGAAGAGATGTACAGTTTGGGACATGCTCAATAGGACTTGCCACAAACAGTAGAGTTAGAAACATGCCAGGGGATTCCAATTCAATCCTATCAAGGTGGCATGTACCAACGCCATCTCACTAGTCCAAGTGATCAATTTCAGTTCATGATTGATCATAGTGATAGGACTAAGAATTAAAGGGATCACATAAACAAGACTAGTGTCTGCTAATACTAACTGATAGAATTAAAAAGGAGAGAATGATCCATCATGGGAAGCGGGATACACAGCAGACTCCTAGAATGGCAGATGTCCTAAATAGCACTCTGGCCTCAGATTCAGCCCTTAAGGCATTTGGATCTGGCTGAAGAGCCCATGAGAGTATTTTAGGCATGGAAAGCCAAGACACTCTGGCAAAAAAAAAAAAAAAAAAAAAAAAGACCTAAATGAAAGATCTCCACGAGTGAGATTCCAGTGGAAAGAACGGGCCATCAAAAGAGGTACTTTCTCTGAAGGGAGGAGAGAACTTCCACTTTGACTATGACCTTGTCTAAATAAGATCAGAGTCAGTGAACTCAAAAGGCTTCCATAGCCTTGGCAACTCATGACAAGAGCCTAGGCTGATTACTGATGCCATAAACAAGAGTGACAATTTGTTAAGTCATCAACAGGAGTCACTGTACACTTAGTCCTCATGTAGGATCTCTGTCCTTAATGTGTTGTACAGTGTGAATTAATGCTATAACTAGTACTCAAACAGTACTTTACTCTTTGTGTTTCAGTGTGGGTGCAAACTGTTGAAATCTTTACTTAATATATACTAAATTGATTTTCTGTATATAAAGAGAATTGAAAATTAATCTCGATGTGAATGGAATGGGAGAGGGAGTGGGAGATGGGTGGGTTGCAGGTGGGAGGGAAGTTATTGGGGGGTAAAAGCCACTGTAATCCATAAGCTGTACTTTGGCAATTTATATTTGTTAAATAAAAGTTTAAAAAATAAATAATACCCCATTTCTACCTCTCAGTCAGTCACTGCTCTGCTTTCTATCAATATTGTTATTTTCTAAATCTATAAAAATGGAACTACACATTACATACTCATATCTGACTTCTTTCATTCAGCATTTTTAAGATTTCCTTGTGACATGGCATGTACTAATAGCATTTTTTAATTGTTGAATATTTCATTGTAAGAATACACCACAAATTTAAAAAAATTCTTAATTATAAAAAGGGTGGCTTGCGCCATGGCTCACTAGGCTAATCCTCCACCTGCGGTGCTGGCACACTGGGTTCTAGTCCCAGTCAGGGCGCCAGATTCTGTCCTGGTTGCTCCTCTTCCAGTCCAGCTCTCTGCTGTGGCCCGGGAGGGCAGTGGAGGATGGCCCAGGTGCTTGGGCCCTGCACGCGCATGGGAGACCAGGAGGAAGCACCTGGCTCCTGGCTTTGGATCGGCGCAGTGTGCCGGCCACAATGCGCTGGCCATGGCGGCCACCCTGGGGGGTGAACCAACGGAAAAAGGAAGACCTTTCTCTCTGTCTTTCTTTCTCTCACTGTCTAATTCTGCCTGTCAAAAAAAAAAAAAAAAGGCACAAATTGTTTATCTGCTTTTTTGTTGATGAACATTTGAAATCTTTCAGGATTGGAACCATTATGAATACATTTTGTGGACATAGTTTTTGTTTTTCTTGGTATAACTATGCGAGAAACTTTTACATACAGATGGTACTTTTTCATACTTCTATAGGCAATAAGGTGAGATTTTCAGTTGCTCCACATCTTCTATTTGATGTTGTAGATCTGTTTTGGAGGTAAATATTTCAGTGCCTATAACACTATCATTGTGATTTTAATTTGAGCCTCTATGATATGCTTTTTGGCCATATATATTCATATATATAAGCACAAACATATATATGTGTATATATATATGTATATATATATATGTTTTAAGGAAGTGTCTGTTTAAGTCTTTCATCCATTTAAAAATTGATTTGCATGCCTTTTTTTAAAAATTGAGTTGAAGGAGTTTATATATCTGGATTCAAGTGCTTTGTTAGATATAACCATAAAATATTTTTTCCAAGTCTTTGGCTTAGCTCATTCTTTTTTTTTTTTTTTATTTTTTTATTTTACAGGTAGAGTTACAGACAGTGAGAGAGAGAGAGAGAAAGGTCTTCCTTCCATTGGTTCACTCCCCAAAAGGCCACCACAGCTGCTGCTGCGCTGATCTGAGGCCAGGAGCCAGGTGCTTCCTCCTGGTCTCCCACACAGGTGCAGGGGCCCAAAGCCAGGAGCCAGGTGCTTCCTCTTGGTCTCCCACACAGGTGCAGGGGCCCGAAGCCAGAAGCCAGGTGCTTCCTCCAGGTCTCTCATGAGGGTACAGGGTCCAAGCACTTGGGCCATCCTCCACTGCCCTTCCGGGTCACAGCAGAGAGCTGGACTGGAAGAGGAGCAACTGGGACTAGAACCCAGTGCTCATAAGGGATGCGGGCACTGCAGGCGGAGGATTAACCAAGTGAGCCACTGCACCAGCCCCAGCTCATTCATTTTTATAATGATGTTTTTAATGGCTGGACACTTTAAACTTTGTTTTTATCCATTTGATTTATTCTTTATGATTTTGTGTTCTATATAAGAAATCTTCACGAATCCTAAGGTTGCAAATGTATTCTTCCATATTCCTCTCTAGAAGGCTTATACTTTTAGTTCTCTGGTTTAACTCTATGATCCATACTAAATTAATTTTATATATTATGCTGCTATGAATGACCAAAGCTTACTTTTTTCTAGTTGTCTAGTACCATTTGTTGAAATCACTTTTCTTTTTCTGTGGTATTTCATTAGTTACTTTTTTGAAAATCAACTTACTACATAAGTCTAAATCAAATTCTGATTTCTATATTCTGTTCCATTAATCCATTTGTCCCTCATTATACTATTAGTAGACTATCCTGATTATTGTGGCTTTATAGAAAGTCTTAAAATTAGGCAATGTAAGTCTTCCACACTTGTTTCTGTCTTTCAAGTTTTGATTTTTCTGTTCCTTGCATTTCCAAATCTTAGGATTAGTATGTTAATTTTTACCTAAATAAAGCTTGCTGAATATTTTATTAGACTTGCATGAACTCTGTAGATCATGTTTTATTTATTTTTGATAGATTTTCAGATTAATTTGGCTTCTCCACTAGGCCATTAAATAATACCATAATCAAGGCCAAACTCTGTAATTTGCAAGCTAAGCATAGCCCTTGGCAGCTGAGAATATTAAGAGAATTTTCAAGTCTAAGCCAGTCATGTGAGCTAGACTATTTAGTGTCAGCAAATTTACATTCCTGAAGGTATTTCTTGGCCTTCAAATTCATCTGTGCTAGCAAAACAGGATGAATATATAGCTGAATTTATAAAGGTGAAATAGTAATAAAATTAGCTGACTTTTCTTAATTGAGCAATCAGTTCTAGGCATTGTGTCAAGTATTTCACAAACATATTCTTAATATGTTCAGTGACCCCCCCAGAATGCACATGGCAGTATCATCCCCATTTAAAGGATGAGAAGATTGCGGTTCAGAGGGTCACGTGACTATTTAGCAATGGGTCAGATTTCAATCTGGCTATGTCTCAGACCTGACTTCCTGAGTACTAATTATACAGCCTCCAACATGTGAACACAGACTCCCTTCCTGGTCTTATTTCAGAGGCCGTTGGTTCAGCACCAGAGCATCAGTTCTCTGCCCTTGGCTCCAGGGTAAGAGCAGATTCTGGGGCAGGCAGCAGATGCGTGGTCCTCTCTTCCCTACAATCCAGAGGTGAGTTCTGGCTATAACTACATCATCTGTTAGATCAGAATCTTACTCTCAGTATATCACCAGAGGTCAGCCAACCAATGGCCATCAAATTTCCCACTTATTGGAGGTTATTTCCCTCTTGCAAGGTTGGGACTTGAAAATATTGTGCCATCGTTGTATTAGTTTTTATTTCCAAAGAGTTTAAGTCTTTGGGAAAGGAAGGAAGGAAGAAGGAAGTCAAATAAATATGACTGCTGCATGTTACAGTAGCTTAGGAATTTCTAGGTTTTCATTTTTTTTTAAGATTTAATTTTTATTTATTTGAAAGGTTGAATTATATATATAGAGAAAGAGTGAGCGAGAGAGAGAGAGATCTTCAATCCACTGGTTCACTCCCCAAATGGCCCAAATAGCCACAATATAAGTATGCCATAACACTGGCCCCAATTTTCACTTATTTTGATTAGCCACAGTATCTCACCCAGGGCTGTATGGAAGTCAAATACTCAGCTTTTTTCTCACAATCCATTTCAGCTTTTAAAGTGAAAACACTTTTTAGAGTACATTTAATGGTATAATAATAATCATTAAAGATAGTCCCAGAATTTCAAACAAATTCAGGAATTCCCCCTGCTTAAACATAATTTCACATCTGGAAGATAGCTTCTTTTATTTATTTTTTGAATTTTTAATTATGTATTTGAGAGGCAGAGAGACCAAAAGAGAGAGAGAGGCAGGTGGATAGACCGAGAGAAAACAATCTCATCTGCTGGTTCACTCCTCAAATGTCTGGAAAGGCTGGGGATGAGCTGTGCCAAAGCCAGGAGCGAGGAATTAGCACGGATTGCTCACAGCAGTGGCAAGTACCTGATCTCTTGAGCTATCACTTACCATCCCCAGGGTCCTTCAGCAGGAAGTTGGGATCAAGAGTGAGAAGTGGGAACTGAACCCAGGTACTTCAGTGTGGAACCTGGGAATCTTGGCAAGCATCCTGTTAGGCTAAATCCCTGCCCAAAATGGCTACTTTATAAGCAATGGATAATTGTATTTTCCTTTTTGTATAAAATGAAAATACTCTGCAAATTCTCACATAAGACTTGGATACAAAAGTATAAAACTGAGTAGATTGTTTCTACAAAACTGGTATCGGCTGAGACATTAGACCTCAAGGTTAAACAGCCTAGTTTTCAATTTTATTGACTCCATGTTGTTGTGTACCTCTGTCAGAAGTTGGTCACGCTGGAAATCTGGGCAATGACTGAACACGTAAGGATATTAAGAAATGATTAGTAATTAATTTTATGTGTAATAATCATGTTGTGGTTGTGTTTTTGAAAATAATCCTTGTCTTTTTGGATACATATTAATAAATGAGATGACATAATGTCAAAGCTTGCTTCAAAAAAATACTAAGGGGGGGCCAGCGCTGCGGTGCAGTGGGTTAATGCCTTGGCCTGAAGTGCCGGCATCGCGCACGGGCGCCAGTTCGAGACCTGGCTGCTCCACTTCCGATCCAGCTCTCTGCTATGGCCTGGGAAAGCAGTAGAAGATGGCCCAAGTCCTTGGGTTCCTGCACCCACGTGGGAGACCTGGAGAGGCTCCTGGCTCCTGGCTTCGGATCAGCTCAGCTCCTGCCATTGTGGCTAATTGGGGAGTGAACCTGTGGATGGAAGACCTCTCTCTCTCTCTCTCTCTCTCTCTCTCTCTCTCTCTGCCTCTCCTCTCTCTCTCTGTAACTCTGACTTTCAAATAAATAAATAAAATCTTTTTTAAAAAAATACTAAGGGGAGTAGTGAGAAGCAGAGATGAAGAATAGAAATAACAATATTGGGCTGTCGCCGTGGCTTAACAGGCTAATCCTCCACCTTGCGGCGCCCGCACACCAGGTTCTAGTCCCGGTCAGGGCACCGGATTCTATCCCGGTTGCCTCTCTTCCAGGCCAGCTCTCTGCTGTGGTCCAGGAGGGCAGTGGAGGATGGCCCAAGTGCTTGGGCCCTGCACCCACATGGGAGACCAGGAGAAGCACCTGGCTCCTGGCTTCGGATCAGCGAGATGCGCTGGCCGCAGCGGCCATTGGAGGGTGAACCAACGGCAAAAAGGAAGCCCTTTCTCTCTGTCTCTCTTTCTCTCACTATCCACTCTGCCTGTCAAAAAAAAAAAAAAAAAAAAAGGAAAGAAAAAAAGAAATAACAATATTGGTTGTGTGGTGGCAATGGTTGAATTTGGGATTTAATTATTGAGAGAAAGGGAAGAGCTTGAAATCACATTTTGATGGCTGTATTGCATGCTTTCAAATGGCAACATATTATACATGCCATTAGTGATAACAGCAGCAATCGCTGCAGTAGCAAAAGTTCATACTTGCATTTGTCTAATACAAGAGTTTTCAAAAAAGTTCACAGAAAATGTGTAATATGAAAAAAACTGTGTATGGGTTTCAAAATTTTTGTTTCAAAACAAACTTGCACTGTCATGTCATAATATCTGGAGAGGATCTGGTTTGTGGCATTAATAAAAGAAAAGCATCAATTTGAAAAGATGCCCTATCTGAGCAACATGAATTCCTTAGATTGAAGCAAGAACAAACATTAAATTTGTGGTAAAGTTTAGGTGGAAGAATGGTGAAATTATTGATGTTTTATGAAAATGTATAGGGACAATGCCCCAGAGTAATAAGCAGTTTCCAAATAGATAGCTTATTTTAAGAAGAGACAATGCAATGATGAAGATTAAGCCCATATAAGGCCGGCGCCGTGGCTTAACAGGCTAATCCTCCGCCTTGCGGCACCCGCACACCGGGTTCTAGTCCTGGTCGGGGCACCGATCCTGTCCCGGCTGCCCCTCTTCCAGGCCAGCTCTCTGCTGTGGCCAGGGAGTGCAGTGGAGGATGGCCCAAGTTCTTGGGCCCTACACCCCATGGGAGACCAGGAGAAGCACCTGGCTCCTGCCATCGGAACAGCACGGTGCGCCGGCCGCAGCGCGCCTACCGCGGCGGCCATTGCAGGGTGAACCAACGGCAAAGGAAGACCTTTCTCTCTGTCTCTCTCTCACTGTCCACTCTGCCTGTCAAAAATAAAAATAAATAAATAAATAAATAAATAAATAAGATTAAGCCCATATAAACAGACCACCCACAACAATTTGTAAGGGAATAATTGTATTCATTCCCTAATCAAAGAGAACTGATAACTAATAGCAAAAACAATGGCCAACACTACAGACACCTTAATTGGTTCAACTTACACAATTCTGACTGAAAAATTAAAGTGGAGCAAACTTTCTGCTCCCTGGGGGCCAAAACTGTTATGCCTGGATGAGCTGCAGACAAGAGCAGAACTGTCAATGGAGGTTTTAAATAGGTGGGACTGGCCAGCACCATGGCTCACTAGGCTAATCCTCCACCTGTGGCGCCAGCGCCCTGGGTTCTAGTCCCAGTTGGGGTGCCGGTTCTGTCCCGGTTGCTCCTCTTCCAGTCCACCTCTCTGCTGTGGCCCGGGAAGGCAGTGGAGGATGGCCCGAGTGCTTGGGCCCTGCACCCGCATGGGAGACCAGGAGGAAGCACCTGGTTCCTGGCTTCAGATCGGCGCAGCGCACCAGCCGTAGTGGCCATTTGGGGGGTGAACCAACGGAAGGAAGACCTTTCTCTCTGTCTCTCTCTCTCACTGTCTAACTCTGCCTGTCAAAGAAAAAACAAACAAACAAACAGGTGGGATCAAGATCCTAAGAACTGTGGCTTTACCAGGATGGCTTTACCAGCATGATTGTGAAGACAAAGCACAGTTGAAGCAATGGCTATCAAGAGGTGGAAAGGGCCAATAAAAGCAAAACCTGATTATTCAAGAGCAAAAGTCACAACAACAGCTTTTTGGGATGCTCAAGGCACTTTGGTTTTTGACTCTCTGGAAGGCCAAAGAACAATAATATCTATTTTTTCTTTTTTGACAGGCAGAGTGGACAGTGAAACAGAGAGACAGAGAGAAAGGTCTTCCTTTGCCGTTGGTTCACCTTCCAATGGCCACTGCGGCCGGCGCACTGTGCTGACCCAAAGGCAGGAGCTAGGTGCTTCTCCTGGTCTCCCATGGGGTGCAGGGCCCAAGCACTTGGGCCATCCTCCACTGCACTCCCGGGCCACAGCAGAGAGCTGGCCTGGAAGAGGGGCAACCGGGACAGAATCCAGCGCCCCAACCGGCACTAGAACCCGGAGTGCCGGCGCTGCAGGTGGAGGATTAGCCTGTTGAGCTGCAGCGCTGGCCAATAATATCTATTTTTTATGAGAGTGTTTGAGAAAAAACAAACTTTAGCAGAAAAATGCCAAGGAAACCTTCATCAGAGAGTACTTCTCCATCTCCACAATGTTCTTGTTAATTTTGTGAGAGTTTTGATGGGAAATCATTAGGTGTTCACAGTGTAGTTCTGAATTGGCTCTTTCTGACTTCTCTTTGTTTCCTAATCTTAAAAAAAAAAAAAAAGTGAAGGGCATTTTCTATTTTTCTTCAGTTAATAATGTAAAAGAGGATGTATATGCATGGTTAAAGTCCCAGGACCCTCAATTATTTAGGAATGGACTAAACAACTGGTGTCATTGCTTACAAAGGTGTCCTGAATGTGATGGAGTTTATTTGAAAAAGAAACTTTCTTTTTTCTCCCCTGGTACTGTGAGGCTGGAACTATTCCAAGTGCTTTACGTTGATTATCTCATTGTTATTATCCATACTTAATAAATAAATAGACTGGCACTAAACATGGCTGCTGTACTAGCAAGTAGAAGAGCTCAAATTTGAACCCAGAAAGTGTGTTTGTGCACTCTGTTCAGTCACGTCTATCCATTGAGTGGTTACCATGTGTCAGACAGTAGGGCAGGTAGTGAATAAAAGATCAAAAAGCCTTGCCAGCCTTGGTCTTCTACTACAACGGGCAGAAAGAGACAAAACACAGCAAGCTTAATATGTACTATGTCTGTCTTAGGAAAGGGAAGGAAAATAAAGCAGAGAGTAAGACAGGGAGCAACAGGTGATCGGAAAGGCTTATCTAACATAGTGACATTTAGACAGACTTGAAGGAGCTAGGGTAAGCCAGCATCCCATATGGGTACCAGTTCAAGACCCGGCTGCTCCACTTTCAATCCAGCTCTCTGCTTAGGCCCCTGCACCTGCGTGGGAGACCCATAAGAAGCTCCTGGCTCCTGGCTTCGGATCAGCACAGCTCTGGCCGTTGTGGCCAATTGGAGAGTGAACCAGCGGAAGGAAGCGCTCTCTCTCTCTCTCTCTCTCTCTCTCTCTCTCTCTCCCTCTCCTTCTCTGATGTGCAACTCTGACTTTCAAGTAAATAAATAAATATTAAAAAAAAAAGAGAGAGAGGCCCTTGTGACTGGTGGTAGAGCACAGACAAGGAGGAGAGCAGTAGAAACCAGGACAGAAAGATCACAGCATGTGATGCTGTGAAAGCCATGTGAGCTTCTATCTGAAGATCATGCAAGCTGCAGGAATTTAAGCAGCAGAAGGGAGGCCAGTTAGCACGCTCTTCTAAGACCCAGTAGCAGAGATGCCAGAGGCTTAAACCTGGGCCGTGGGTTTGAGAGGTTAGATCTGGAATATATTTTGAAGACAGAGCTGACAAGAGTTTTCATTAATAGCCTAGGCTTTTAACTACTATGCCACACTTAAACATTTATTCACATTTATAATTAAAATTAAAAATGAAGACTTTCTCTCTTCCTGTCAACTTAATGAAGGAACATTTTATCTGCCAGAGGACCACGAAGCAGAGTGGGAGCATCTGTCAGAGAGAGGTGGTGGAGTGGGTGGATGTGCACGGGCTAAATTCCGGGCTAAATCCTGCATCCCAGAAAGCCCTGAGGCCCGAGCAGACTGGGGCTGTGGTTCTTCCGCTCAGACTTGCGTTCACATCCCATCTTTGCTACTCTGAGCCCTGGAGTTTGGTGCAAATCACTTGGTACCTCAGAAATTCTATAAATGAGTATGGTAATCTACTTGCTGAGCTGTTCTTAGAATCTGATGAGGCATTGGATGTGAGCGTGCTTTGCAAACTGTGGGACACTACACAAGAACTAGGCCCAAATAACCCATCACAGGATCTCTAGAGCTGATAATGCTCAAGCCACCACAGCACCAACCTGGTAATTTGTATCTTGAGTATCAAAGTTTTTTTTTTATTAAAGATTTATTTATTTATTTGAAAGGCAGAGTTAACAGGTAGGCAGAGGCAGAGAGAGAGAGAGAGAGAGAGAGAGAGAGGTCTTCCATCCACTGGTTCACTTCCCAGATGGTTGTAACAGCTGGAGCTGCACTGATCCGAAGCCAGAAGCCAGGATCTTCTTCCAGGTTTCCTACACGAGTATAGGGACCCCAGGACGTGGACCATTGGCTACTGTTTTCCCAGGCCATAGCAGAGAGCTAGATTGGAAGTGGAGCAGCCGGGACTCGAACTGGCATCCATATGGAATGCTGGCGCTGCAAGCGGCAGCTTTACTTGCTATGCCACAGTGTCAGCCCCTCAAAGTTTTAAAAGTGACATTTATATTCCATTTATTCTGTTCAACAGCTGAATATTGACTCTGATTGTGAGTGAATAAAGAAATCCTTTGATATATTCTGGGGTATTAACTGATTGGAGTCATGGAAAAATTCTGTGTTTGGCATTAAGATAAAAGTTCAAGTTTTTCAATTGTCATAGGAGAGGGAAGAGGTGATATAATTCTAACTACTAAAGGAACTATTTAAAAATAGGTTACTTGGCTGTGTGTAATTGACTTTGATGTCAATTATTCAACCTCATAAACATGCTCTTGGGTAAGAACTTGACAAAGACAAATCCACTTACTTGCAAACTAGGGGATGGGGAAGCATTTTAGTGTGAGCATATGGAATAAGAGACTTTCTCCCCATTAAAAAAAAACCTTCCTGGGGTTGATTTCCCTAAGTATATATTTCCTCTTCATAATCCTAGTCATTAGTCACCAGGTAGTGTTTAATGAACACCTGTGTGAATCACTGATTCCACAATCCATCCGGAAACTCAAAATTTGGGGTTCTCTCTTGCTCTAAGAATTATAATTTGCCTCCAGGGTCTGTTCCTGGTATGTTTTGCATCTCTCCCACTGGCAGAACTTGAGTTGGGGTGTAGGGTTCCAATTTCTTAACTCTTCTCTTCACATTTCTTCAGTTCTGGTATCTTTCAGCTTCAGCATTATGGACATTTGGGGGTCAAATAATTCCTTGTTGTGAGGGGTTGTCTTTGAATTGCTAGAGGTTTAGCGGCATCCTTGGTCTGTAGTGCCACTAGTACCCCTTCCCTAGTGATAACAAGCATATATGCATCCACACTTACCAATTGTCCTTGAAGACCATGGGAGAGAAAGGACTAAAACTGCCCTCTGTTGAGACCTATTGCTCTAATGCATGATGCTCCCAAGACTCTGAGACTACTACCAGGGTTTTTCTGGCCACAATTAGACATGGTTTTCAAAGAAACCTTAGACCCATGTGTTTTAACTAAGTCAGTGTCCTCAACTGCTGCCTATCAGAGTCACCTCAGCTATTTGGACAAATGGGACCAATGGGGCATTAATATTTTCTAAAATCTTGCCAGAGAAATCCAACTCTGTAAATAGATAACCTCTGAACTATGTATATTTAGTAGTTTTTTTACTTACAAAAATAAAAAATAAAAGACAGAAAGAGGCCAACAACAACCCAACAATTTTATTTCAAATAGGAAATATCCGGGTAGCTGCAGAGTGAGAACATTCTGTATGTCCATGAACTGTAGGACTTAGGTCATCAGAGACACTTTGCATTTGCTATTTACTGTTCTTTTATCATCACACAGCCATTGGTGACTAGATACCTTCGGGAATGCTGGGCTATTTAGCAGCCTGACTGAAGGTGTATCCCTTGATTTAGAACAGTTCACCCAGTGCTTATAACACACAGAGAATGTTTGTTGGAAAGTTGCATCAATTAGAAAACTCACAGAGAAAAGGCTAGGGAAGAAGCAATTCTCTGAGAGTCATGGTTCGGGTTGGCAGGGAAGCAAGATCAAGACTCAGCAAGGGCGAAAGTGGTTTAGGAAGGGAGCCTTGGTTAGCAATGTCTTTTAGCCCAGGAGAGCTGTGATCAAATGGCCACCTGTTCCCCTCAGTAGTACTCCAGAAATTGTGGGAACAAAACCAGACAAAATGTGGAAGCGTTATGTCCAGAAGATGTATGTGTGTATCTTCTGGAAGCTGCCAAGTCCACTTCTTCTGGAAAGCCAGCAAGAGCTGGCAAGGATTCTCGGGCAGTCATTGATCATCTGAAGAGTCAGAGGTGCATTAGGCAAAGTTCAACTTGTCAGGTGACCCTGGGCACTCACCTAACTTCCTGAGATTTTGTTTCTTTCTCTGAAAAATGGACAGCATGGTATTTGCCTCAATCCTTATGAGGATTAAATTAGATGATGTGTGAAAATGCTTTGTGAAATGTAAAGTCCGCTAAGTTATTATCCTCCCAGGGACCTTCTACTCTGCAAGTCCTACTACTCCAGGATCTGTTGGCTTCCAGTTTCGACTTCTGCGTCCTGTGTAGAGTAATAGATGAGTGCAGCCACTGATTCAACTTGTCAAATGTCTGTCCTCAAGTAAGCGATTAGGAAAATACATCTGAGCTATAAAGATAGAATGATGTATTTTTCATGACTGAGGTTACAATTGTATTTTAGGTTATTATATACTAAAGATCAGGAAATTAATTGTTGTCCTTTAAAATGCAGAAAAGCAGGAGATTAATTTGATAAATGGTTTCCATTAGAAAAATTCCATTTGGTTTCCCAAATTTATCCTGTCTCCTGGGGTTCTGAGTGCCATTATGTCCTTTACAGCTTCATGCTACAGTTTCCTACATCCCTAGGTTTCAAGAATGCCAGTATTTATAAAGATACAGAATATAATTATTTAGACAAGTACAGTTGCAGAATTTAACTAATGAGTTAGCCTGCTAGCTCTCTAGCTTATGGATATGTAAACTGAAACCACGACTTTGCTTTTTCACTTTAGATTTTGGTTGATAGTTGGGATGTATTAATTGTAGTATTGAGGATGAGGCTTTTGGTGATACTATTCCATGCAGGCATAGTGGCTGAGACCATGAAAATAAGTCTGTAGTCAAAGTTCCAATTATTAGTTTTCACTTAGGAATAAGGCAATGATTCCCAACAAGGAGGAGACCAACAGGGCAGGAAGGACGGCTGTTTCAAGGGACAGTCCACGTTATTCTGGGCTGAAGCTTGTAGAAAAGAGGTCAGTGTTCTCAATCCTTCGCTTGGTTGCTTTTGTCACCAGCTGTTCTACATAGCTAGCAGATAAATTCCACTCAAGTCTTACAGAAACACAAACACTTGGATATCATCTTTCAGAGCATACCACTACATTATAACACTAAATTCATATTTCTCTGGCTTGTCCTCAGACTGTTCTGCCTCGAAGTCTGGGTTAGGGTTTGGGTGGTGAATTTCAATGAGAAGAACATAGATGAGGCCTCCAATGACAGCACCAACCAAAGGGCCCACTACAGGAATCCACCAGAAATTATTTCCAACTCTGAAATCAAACAAGAAATTAGTGACATTTCTTTGCCTCTCTTCTGGTAATACTGTCTAGTTATTCTCTATCCAGCTGATCTTTCTCTTGCTCCCAGCTCTCTTAACTCAGCAGGAGCTAAGAATGAGATGGGAATATATGGGAATACCATGGGAACTACCACCCTAGATTTTCTAGGACCCTGGTTTCAGATGATCTGCTACATTGTCCTATTAACACCTGTGAGAGACTAGTTTATGTTTATTTCCTTTTGAAAAACATAGATCCAGAGCCCATGATCAAGACTGAGGGCCTCCAGGGAAGGTCCAGGTCAGTTGTTCAGGAGTTGCCTTCCCCTTATCCTGTAAAACAAGGCCCAGGGATTATGAATGGAGGAGATGTTCAGAATTTGGAAAGATTCCTGCGCATCATTGATATATGAGGGCAATCAAAATAAACCATCAGGAAATATTTGTCCATGAATGAATGCATTTCTAAAAATCCAAGGTGGATATGTGTATTACTTACTTTACTTAAATTCATGGTTATTTTTGATGTCCTAGCTCAACATTGCTCTCTGATTGAGCTTGTGTGTCATGATTGCTCCTCCACCAGAAATCCTCAGTATCAGCGCCTTCTATTAAAAGTAAAGTTCTGAGGAGAGCAGGTGGCTTTTGGAAAGAGGAGATCATTTAAATAACTCCGGAGAAAGGGCCACAAACACTCAGAAGCAGATAAAACAATACAGTATACTGTTCAAGAATATATACATTTAAAATAAAACTTTCTTTTTAAAGCATGGGAATGATAAACACAAAAATTTCAGGATACTGCTTGGGAGACAGGGGAACTAGATGAAAGCACATTGTATTCCAGATTGTATTCGTGATGATTGTATTCCAGAAGGATTCATGGCTGTTCTTTTCATTATATGCTCAATAGCTACACGTACATTCACGGTGCCTTTTTTTATTAACAGCAAATTTTGATTAGAAAGGATAATAAAAGTGGCAGAAAACAAGAGTCCTATCCTGGTTCCCACATGACCTAGTTCTAGTGTCAGGATTGTCTAGAAAGTGATTGAAACTCTCTGAGCTCCAGTTCCTCCATCTGCACGGCTTAAGTAAGGGCACTGAGCTGGAGCGCGGCAGCCACCAGATGTCACTCTTACAGCACGGGAGAGAGGACATTGTACTGCTGCTCTCCAAGCACCTTGTCCCCCGTCCCCAAATCTGATGGACTTTTCTTTGAGAGGTTCTGGAGGGCAGCTGCTTCTTTCATCTGGTTTCAAAGAACTGGGAGCTTTCTCTGGAGGTCATCACAAGAAGGAGTATGCTGCGTTATCTGATCCATTGTTTCCTTTCACAGGGAAACCCTCCCTGTCCTTGGGCAGATTCAGGTCCAGAATATCAGACAGGGAGCATGCCCTCCTGTTGGGGCTGGGCTCGCTTCCTTCTAAAAGCCCAAACACGTTGTGCCAGGGTCACAAGTCCTGAGTGGAGGAGCTCAGATGTGGTTACCTGCCTGGCCTGGTCTTCCATGCACGCAGGATGGTGACCATTTGTACAGTCTGATTTAGAAGGTGCCAGGAGCATGGCAATTGTCTCAAGGAACATCTTTAGGAATTTATTACTATGAGTACCATTTTTTAGAAAATTAATTATACTTCAGAGATCCTTCAGCTATTAAGTCATTAATACCCACATAGGAATGAACGGAGAGAGCTCCAATGGGAAACAGCCTCATATTTACTGACAATGCAGGAGTCAGCCAGGATCTGTTGGCTCGAACCCTTGTCAACCTTCTGGTTCCCCATTCTCCCTGCCATCTATCCTTCCCTGCTTGTCACGCAGGGGCAAGTGGGGACTTGAGAACAAGGCAGTCTCGACTGTACTGGAGACTTCAGTGTTGGATCTAAGCTGTGATGTCTACCTTGGCTATGGAAACATTGGAGGGATGTTATCATCCCAAGGTGTTTTGTTTTTCGTTTTTGTTTTTGTTTTTGCAGAACTTATTAGTTGAGGATTACTAGCAAGCCCAGTTTTTTACTAATGGATTTCTCTTCCTCTACTCTCCTTTTTCAGTATATCTTATGTGGTGATGCCAGATTCATTTTGCTAAACTGACATTCTAATTGTGCCAGATTTCTGCCTCAAATCCTTTGCTACTCCCTTTACATTATAGAATAGAGACTGGAAAGACCCAGTCTTCTGCATGTACCCTTCCCAGACTGGATCTCTTGTTATTTTAAAATTCTGTCTAGCCTGACTGAGATATCTTCTCAGTTGCCTGTTTAAGCAGGTCTAAATACTACAAAATGCGCCGGCGCCGTGACTCAACAGGCTAATCCTCCGCCTGCAGTGCCGGCACACCGGGTTCTAGTCCCGGTCGGGGCGCCGGATTCTGTCCCAGTTGCCCCTCTTCCAGGCCAGCTCTCTGCTGTGGCCCGGGAGTGCAGTGGAGGATGGCCCAAGTGCTTGGGCCCTGCACCCCATGGGAGACCAGGAGAAGCACCTGGCTCCTGGCTTCGGATCAGCGCGGTGCGCCGGCTGCAGCGGCCATTGGAGGGTGAACCAACGGCAAAGGAAGACCTTTCTCTCTGTCTCTCTCTCTCACTGTCCACTCTGCCTGTCAAAAAATTAAAATAAATAAATAAATAAATAAATATAAATACTACAAAATGCTCCCACTTCCACCCCTATAATTCCTACATTTAGAGAGAGAAATCTTCCCTCAACTCCTGGAGTTAATTAGTGAACTCTCCTTAATGCACTTGACAACTTCAAACTTGTGTTAGAGCCTATGTGATCACCTCGTAAGTAGAATATAAATAAAGCGATATAGGGTCTATAGGGCCTTATCACTTTAGCACAGGGTCTTGAGTAAGAAATCAAATAGCTACACGAATGAATAAATGAATATACGAAGGAAAAGACCCTGATGCTAGTGAGAGACATGGGACTCAGAGCTTGGCATTAGGAGATTCCAGCACTCTCAGCACCCTCCCCCATACCTGGACCTTCCTAATATGTACTTAACAAAGGAAAAAGAGGTCAGGCAAGATCCCTACTTGTGTGTGGAACCACCATGACTCTCAGAGCTTTGGATAAATCACCAAGGAGGGCAAGGAGGAAGGATGAATGTGGTCTTCAAATGTGTGGCTTTAGAAGGTAGGATTAAAAGAAACTCACAGGCTAATCTGGGCTCTTGGAATAAGATGATGTTTAGGCATGTGTCTTTGATGTGCCATTGGAACAATACAAAGGAGCCTTCCTAATTGGAAATCTTTTGGCGTTTTAGTTGTGATATTCTGGAATAGTTTTTCAACCACAATACTACTAACATTTTGGGCTGGATAATTGTGTTTTGGGGGTCTGTCCTGTCCATTCTTAGCAGCATTCCTGGCCTCCACTCATCAGACACCAGTGGTAATCCTCTCTATCCACTCCAAACTGTGACATCCACAAATGTCTCCAGGCATTGCCAAAACTCTCTGGAGCAAAATTGCCTGCCTTTGTTTCAGAATCACTATTTTAGAAAATTCATTACATTGTCAACTTCTTGAGGTTACTTGATTCTCTTTGTATCTTTCAATACTGAGGTGATGTCTGAACTTAGAATTTATTCATTCATTGTCTTATTCAATAACTTTCTACAAAACTTTTCTATGAGCCAGCCCCTGTCTTAGGTGCTGTAGCTAGATACATCAGGAAAACTATCAAGGTCCTCTTGATATGCACATACTGGAGGTTCTCAGATAGTCCATGGTGGTGGTGAGTGGTATCAATTATTTTAATAGCTTCTTTTTCAGCCTGGTAAAAGGCAACCAAAACTCTCCTTGAAGTAAAGTCACAAGAGGCACCAGGACAGCATTTAAAAGCGTTCATGTCCTGGATTCTTAAAGTAAATATTGACTTAGAATTTGCTCACACATGTCTTTCTTCTCCCCCCTTGCCTTGTTTCAGCCCTGTTTCCTGATGAAGCGAAGTGAGTTCCTTTCCCACAGAGTGGTCTCTGTGATTTCATGGCATGGCAGTGAGAAAGACTGAATGGGCAAAATTTGTCCAGGGACATGGATTCTACTAGGAGATGCGTTTCCTCAGCACATCCTGAAGTAGAAACCACGGAGTCGCCATTTTCTGGGCACTGGCTCTGTTTTATGTCTGTGTCATCAGGAATTTCTTACTCATATCTCAAGACCTAATTCAGCTCTCACTTTGTTAGTCATGTCCTTTCCTGGTTCCTGGGAAGACTTACTCACTCCCTGAACCTGTGCTTTCTCAGCACTTATAGGGGTTTCCAGAGCACTTAATTTACTACTCAAGGCTCAGCTGACATTGAAATTTCCTTGCCTAGCACAATGACCACAGCATAGATAGTGTGCCATAAGGATCCATTGAGTGAATGAAGTACAAGTGAAATGGTTCATGATGTCCTGCAGTAGCATTAGAAGATGTAAATTCTAGTCCCAAATCTGTTAAAAAGTGAATCCAAAGACAAGCAAAGTGTTCACATAAAGCCATTGAACAATAGAAGGATTATTATTGCTATGCCATATGGGACAGGCCCATCTCTGCTGGATTTATCTAGAGCTTACCTCTCTCTGTTCCCCCCTGTTTTCCCTATACCCCTGTAACACATCTTGCCACAAAGCACCAGTGAAATGTCCCAAACTGAGAACCATAGTGTATACTTCTACCTGCCCATCAGAACTCTCCTAGGTCTCCCAGTCAAAGCCCAGCCAGCCCTCTCTGATAAGGCTCAACATGATCTCTGTGTCTCCCCCTTACCATTGATACTTACGTGAAGACTTCGAATCCCCATCCTGCCAAAGCTGTGAAAAGTCTCGGACTCAGGTCTCGAGCTGGGTTCATGGCACAGCCACTGTTCAGCCCCAAAGAGCCAGAGAGGACAATAATCAAGAGGCCAACGACAATCGGCTCTAGGCCTCTGGGCACTCCCAAGTTTTTGGAGTCAAAAATGGCAAACACAAGTATGAGGAGAAACATGGTGGACATTACCTGGAAAGGGAGAAAATGTGCAAGGGGTTTATTTAATCTTGTCATTTTCTCACTTGCTCACCTCAAATTTGTTATGAAATCTGAACCTGGTGATAACTAACATACGCTGAACGAGTACATGGTTCCTTTTATCACAGTAGTCCTAGAGGCTGATCTAGGGCTCATTTACAGATTGGTTACCTGCCCAAGGTCACAGGCTGAGGAAGTGGCAGTCAAGTCTGGATCTAGAGAGGTCAGCTCTGCAGACTGTTATTTGAACACAGTGTATACTATGCTGTGCCCTGGCTAACCAGCAATGGAAGCTGCAGGCTGAAAAAGATGTATGAAGGGCTTGTTCAAATTGCAAGGAAAGCTATGTGAGACCCCAATAGGTAAAGATGTGAAAGAAATGAACAGAAGACTCACAAAAGAAAGTTTGACTTAGGAAACAATGGGAAGAGCTGATTTGTAATAAATGAAACAGGACAAAAGGAAGAAGGGAGGTGGGAAAAGATGCCTGAGTATACATCAATAAGGAAAGAGCTAACTGTATAAGTTGAGCATCCCCAATCTAGAGATCCAAAACCTGAACTACTTCAAAATCTGAAACTTTTTGAGCATCAATATGACATCACAAATGGAAAATTCCACACCTGACTTCAGGTGACAGGATATAGTCAACATGCACTAGAAATATTGCATAAATTCTCTTCAGGCTATGTGCATAAGAAATGTAAATGCATTTTGTGTTTAGACTTGAGCCCCACCATCAAGATATATCATATATATATATATGCAGATATTCCAAAATTCAAAAGAATCCAAAATTGGAAACACCTCCAGTGCCAAACATTTCAGATAACGACTATTCAGTCTGTAGGATGGAATGCTATTTCAGTCTGCTAGATAACCATTAAAAACTATAAATATAAAAACTACGTAGTAATGTTGCAAATGTTTATGCCATTAAATGAAAACATTGTATGTGTGTTATGTTTTGCATTTAAGAGAAAAATTGCAAGACACTATACACAAATAGTAATAAATATCCTGAAGTGTTGGGTTATAGATGATGCTTTCCTTTCTATTCTCTGTTTTCTTACTGAACACATGATGTGACAGGTGCTTCATATGCTTTATCTTATTCAGACTTCATAATAACCCTTTGAGATGAATGCTATTATTTTGAGTTTGTGGATGAGAAAACTTAGGCAGGAAGAGGCTCAGGGGCACACTGCCAAAGAATCAGGATGGGAACCAGGCAACTTGTTTTAGAGTATAAAGTCTTCACCTTTTCGGCTGCTTTCCAAAATGACAATATTAAAAGAATTTATCTTCAAAGACACATGTTTTCCCAAGAGCGCGTTTCCCTGAAAAGCCTTTCCTGACACTCTTGGGCAGAACAGAAGCCCCTGCCTCTACCCTTCCATGGCATTCTGACGTTATGTCTATCACTGCTCTTGTCACCCTGCAAGAGAACAATCTGTTTACTTGTCAGATCGAGCATCCAACCCTTAACCCCTTGAAGGAAGAACAGCATGGAACTATACCTGGCCCAGATGGTTCTCAATAAATATTTATTAGCTGAATGAACAATTGAATATTAATAAAACTCCAGAATATTTAGAGCTAAATAATTCAATCATCTTGAGACAAAATGACCTGTGATGATGAGTTCTGTTGAGTGTCTTCTGATAATTGACATTTCTTAGAATGTACTTCAGAGCCTAAGGAATACCAGAATCCTGCAGGGATTGTTACTGGTTGGAACATCAGGGTTTTATAATATTTATTTTTTCTATTTACTTATAAAAATAACTGGCTTAAAATCTACAGATCCAGAGACACTGGCAACTCACTCTGAGACAAGGACACAATGAAGAAAGTTTAGGAGATGGTATGTAGGTCAACATCAAGAAGTGAATAATCCTTGGTGAGACTGGACCTCCACTGACCAGATACCAAGCAATTTCCTTATGACCAAGGCACTTGGTGAAGTTTCTTGAGGTTAGGGATTGGGAGATGATGAAAAATTCTACAAGATTCCATCAGAAGACTATAGGTGGGAGGAGGTGGTGGGGAGGGGTTGGCTAAGGGTAAAAAAGGAGTATTGTTGAATGCCCACTCTGCAGCAAGGATTTTATTGCTGTGCAGTATTAGGTATTAGTGATGTCTTGTCAGAAGACTACACTGAGTATCCAAGAGATTCTGAGTGACTTGCTCAAAGGCAAATTCTTGGTAGGAGACAGAGCTGGGACCAGGTCTCCCCAGCATATTACAAGACTTTGAGGGAAGTTCACACCACCGTCTTACCCTCGGGTGGCTTTGTGTCGAGCATGCCTCTGGGGCCAGTAAACTCTCAACAGGGGAAGGGGGATGTGTCTGTAGGAAGGACAGAGTATCACTTCAGGACTCTGAGCAGAGGGGCTGACTCTGCGGCAAACATCTATGGAACCGGTAGTTTCATTTTGTTTCTTAGATCCTCAAAACAGCTTGAGAATATAGGGAGATAGCCATGGGCTAAGAATACTACCGCACAAGAAACAAAGACTACGTCCTTTTCAGGGCAAGCCAGGGTTTGAGAAAGTCAGTGGAAATGACATGAATTCACACGAGAAATCTCAAAAGTCCTTTTAACAGACCTTTACTCCATTCCTGTCTTCTTCATTATATTGGCAAATAGGATCCTCAAGAAACCTTGCAACGCTTATCTCCAAAGACCTTTCTGAGGTACCCCTGGTCCCCTTCTGACTCAGAAAATGCACAGCTTGTTGCTCCAGGTCTTTATGGGCATTTGGGGCTTAACATTTTCCACTATTCTGTTCTTCCTGACGTGTCTATGAGAAGTAACTCCTGGCACTTTGAAGCTAGAAAGATTCGCCCCGTCTGTCCTCTGTATTAATAGAGAGGTAAGGGACTTCCACCATGTTGCCTTCGGTGATTTCTTTTGTCCCAAGTTTATGAAACAACTGCCCTCCTGCCCTTTTCCTCCAGATGGCACCAGTTTTCCCTACCTGGAAAACTCCTCTCCGGTCCTGTCCTTTCCCTCCTTCCTCTCTTCCTTCCCTCCCTCCCTCTGCCCTGATCAAGGTGACCAGCAGCCTTCTTGGGACACAATAGAGGAAGAAGTAGGAAAAGTCTGTTGGGTTGATAATGTTGGTCTGGCCATACACTGACCAAAATAGTGCAATTGGCTACACTATGGATGCTTGGGTGCAGCCCCTTTTAAAAATATTAATAAGGCATAGAAACCTCTAGCTATAGTGAAAATTTTTATAAATCTATGCACATATTGAGACAGACAGGAATCATGATACACTAGGCTGAACTACCACACTTCACAGTCCTTGAATTCAGATACAGAGGACTTTTCTGTGGCCTCCCCATTTAGACCATGTGCACAAAAGAGATGACAATGGTGAAATGAATCCCATTTGCCTCTACAGAGGCTGAAATGTCTAGTAATTCACTCTTTCTGGAATGTGAAATACATGTATGTATTAAAGAGGAAGTAGAAAACTCTTTTACTAGAATCAACTTGTGAAAAGGTGAAATATTGCCAAGAAAGCTTTCCCAGGGGCCTCTGACTCTGGAAATACAACCTCTTCTTTCTGATAGGCCTATAACATGCCAGCACATTTCTCTTCTTAGATTATGTCTTGTCACCAAAGTTAGGTCTGTGTTGAATCTACACTTACTTGGTCTGCAAATGCATTCGTCAGAGACAGATATGGAGCCGGGTATGTTGCAAAAATATGTGCTGTTGCATTTTCTCCCACGATGAGCAATTTTCCACCAGCAAAAGACATGAATCCATCTATGGAAAACAGAGCTCTGGTACATTAGTGTTCTCTAGGAATGGCTAAGGGAAGATTATGTCAGGTGTTGGGCAAAATAACCGTAGTGAAACAATCATATTGAGCCTGCCATAGCAATGCTGCATAGTATGGTAGTTTTAGAGATGCTCATGGGAATCCCAGGATGGTGGCTCAATGATAGAAAGCTCTTGGCTGCCCCAGATGGATCACTCCAGCCTCAAACCAAATCCTTAGCTAGGGGGATCCTGGCAACCAATTTTTGTGTGGGGAAATTCTTAGATTTTTCAAGATCAAATGAAGGCCTTGTTGGCACTTGGGCCTGTTATAGGAAGAATTCATAATTCACAGAAGGTTCTTGGTAATCCCTAATAAAGACTTTAGAATTTGAGGGTATCAAAGCATAGGGAAAGCATTCTTAGAGCCAGGAGGATGGCAGCCCCTGTTTGACATAGTGGATGGCTCTCTGAACTTATGGTCTGGTTCTGAAGTCCCCTTTAGTCCTCGTAGACCCTAACTCTCAGAGAAAAGCACTTATGGGGAGACACCCCTTTCTATAACTTATTTCTCTAAGGTTTGGTTCCTAAATTCTAGTTCCTAAGGTCTTCAGTTTGACAGTCATCATGTATTGGATTAGACAGAAGGAGCTTCTTTTGAATACTCTTCACTTTACAGGAGAGGAAGTGGAGGCCAATCAAGTCAGATGACTTATTTCATTCACACAGCTACTTACTGACACAGTAGAACTAAACTCTGGGTCTTTGATCACTAATACCGTGTTTTTCTTGAGCACAATTGCAGAACAGAAGCTCTGGCTGTTTGACAAAAAGGAATTTAAGGCTCCCCACCCAGCCAATTTTTCTACTGCCTCTTGTTCAAAGAGATTTTCCAGGATGCTTATTGGTCAAACCCTTTGCCACCAGTCAACTCTTTTCCCAACCAAATTAGGAAAAGCAGTGGAGAAACCATTGGTCTCTTATTCATTTTGTGCGTGTTCACATTATAGTGTTGTCATGCTTCCCATTTAAGGTGTGGCCATTTGCATTAAAAGACTTTATAAGTTGGTCCTAATGATAATGATGAACTCAGGATCTTATGTGTAGAACTTTGTGTCAATTGTAGAATGCTTCTTCTCACTTTAATGTCACCTCTTTCTAACTTTTAATATCAGCTCTTCTTTCCCTTTGGACTCAGGGGCCCTACTCACCATAGTAAATGCCAAAGAGGGTTGCAGCCCCTACAAAAGCTCCCAAGAACTGGGCTCCCACATAAAATGGAAATTTGAACCATTTCATTCGTCCAAAGAGACACATTGCGAGAGACACAGCCGGGTTGATGTGACCACCTGCAAGGAATAGAAGGTGATAATGGATGTCAGAGTGAAAGCCAAGAACTAGGATGGTTATAAAGAAGACTTTATCTAGAGTTCTTGAGTATAACTATCTTTTAGGTAGAGATCTGTGTATGAAGAGAATGGAGAGAAAGACAGGAAGAGAGAAGGGGGGGGGGGAGAGAAAGAAGGAGAGAAGAAAAAAAGTGACACACATATAGCTTGTGTTTGAAAGGGAAGGAAGGGAAGATTAATAATTCTCATCACATCATTAGATACTATACATGTTATTTATGAAAATGGAGTCAGACATAAAAAGAAACTAGATGTATTCAAGTGGCTCATTTTTATGTTTTTTAAAGTCTACTTGTAATACAATAACACCAATTAGATTATTATAACCTATTTAATTTTTAAAGGTAATGTAATTATACAGTATACAAATATCATTTGGATCCATATGTAGCCATTCCATAGCCCATGCCCAGAGGATATAAAAATTATGTTAATTCCCGTGGCTGTGGCTCTCCTTCAGGTAATGGGCCTAGCTTATTTTGAGTTGGTAACAGTGTCTTAGTGGGTTCTCCTCAATTCCTCTGCATAAACAGTATATATTTCATCAGTGCACAGAAATGTAACAACCCTCTTCTCACCCAACCCAAACCACAGCTAGAGAAATCAGCTTCCTTGATTCTTATCTAACCACAAGATTAAACAGAGGGTTTGCTTTATGGAAGGTCCCTACCATTTCAGGCTGGCTGTGTTCGTAACAGCAGCAACATTTACTGAACTCTTACCAGATGCTATCACTTGCTGAGGGTATTATTACGGGTGTTGAATCTTTTTAATAACCCAGTGATCTGGGTACCACTCCAGTTCACCCTGAAGAAACTGAGGCATAGAAGTAACATTCTTAAGTCCAACTGGTCAGTAAGTGGTAGAACCAGGGTTGAAATACAGGTTTATCTGAACTCTAAAGCCTAGGTACTATACCATACCACTTCTACCCTTTTCCACCATGTTTATGGGGCCTTCTTTGCTTTCGTGGGCAGAAAAAAAATAAAGAATTTTAAAAAATCATCTTTGCACATTTAGTCTCACTTCTAGGGAAGGAGGTTATCCATTTGATAAAGACATTTTGTGTGGAGGGAAATCAGAGTCATTGTCAAGGTGTCCACACTGAAATGTGGACTTTCAAGTTGTGCATGGTGTAAACAAAAGAGAGATGAGACCATGTGGGGATGATGATGATGATCCTGTACCCTCTGACCCTCCATAGGACTGACAGGTGAGTTTTCCCAGAAGCCTTCCTAAGGCCAGCCCCACTCCTCTTCTTCCAGAGGCTGGTTAGGGAGCAGCTACCCACTGTGGAAGGACAAGGGGCCTAAGAAATCAGCTCCAACCAAATTCCTCCCCTTTCGTGACCCCACCAATGAGAGACTTCTGGGTTTAACAAACTCCTCTTAGAAAACAAAAATTTCCCATAGGTGGGTTTATACTGTTTAAGCCCCTTATCAGCACCCTGAAGCTAGAACTATTATTCATCACATGGTGAAGGCACTTAGTAGGTATTTGAGCTATAAAAGATGAGACCTCAGAGATCTACATGGAGGGAAGCTGTTTGGGGGCTGGAGAGGATATGCCTGGGAGGGTGTTTTGTGAAGCAAGGAGGTAGACTTGAAGAAAGGTTCAGAAAGGGAGGTGGAGCAGAGGCATCCTGATATGTTTGCCTGGGAGCTAAGTGGCTACTGGAAATTTCTCCCTGCAGAGATGAATGGTCAGCACTGAGTCACCACAAGCACAAAGTGTATCAGTGTAGTGGAAAGAACACAAGTACCAGAGCCATGGAGTGCTGCTTTCAAATATCACTTCTATCAAGATCATCATGATCATCAAGTTACTCACATAAAGTGCAGCTAGACCCTATAAAGTGCAAGATGAAAGTCTTCAGTGAACAAAGTGAACTCTTTCTGGGTTCTGCTAGGCTAATTCCATCTTCTCTACCACCCACAGACAATCATGTGGTAGAGATAAACTCTTTATTTTTCATTAAGTGCCACTATTTTGCTTTTTCAGTGAATTTAGTCTACTTATACATTGCTACAAAACAACTACTTTGAAACACTTCGTTTGAAATGCTACATAATTAGGGCATTGTGAGTTCTGATTGACTGGATGTGATTTGATTCACAAGGGAGTAGCACGTTGTAACTCCTTTTTTAGTAAGGTGATGGTTTTTATTTAAAAGTCAGATATCAGCTGACCTTACCAGTCTGTGGTCACAAAACGTATCACATTCTACTTATGCACAATCTACATTGGTTATTTTTGGAATCTTCCAGGAGAGCTTCACATGTGCCCAAGTTTATTTGTTAGCTATAGCCACCTCCCCCATACAAACTTTCTCTCCTGTTCCTGCAGTTGTGAGCTCAGTGGTGATGCTATGGCCTGCATGGAGGTCCTGGTGGGCAAGTGTGTTGTCTCTGTGCATTCCCAGAGCCACTAATTTTCACTCATGCCATGATGGTTTTCAAACAAAAATGGGTGATAAGGGATCCCTTTCCAAGCCAATGCTATCTGTCATCAATCAGGTTCAGACTTGATTTGTATTTTGGAATCTTTTTATCATATATCTGTTGGCCATTTTTACTTCTTCTCAACTGGATTGGTTGCTTTCATGTTGACTTTGTTGAGCTGCTGATATATATAAAAGACACAAACAGATATGGACCATGGTGGTCATAAGGGTTTTAACTACAATTGTAGGGTCTGAGGCTGGTGGATTCTATGTAACTACTTGATGGTGTTCAGTTAAGGGTGTTAAGCAGGTAAAATACTCCCAAATAATGTCTTCACCTTAAAAGTAGCCAAAAATATGCACATGTTTATATTACATGGGTTGTGGAAACCACATTTACGTGAATGTAGCACGTGTGGGGCAGCAGTATGGCATCTTGCAGGCTTGTTTTAAGCCTAGAAGGTATTTTGTGTCTGGTATCAAGACCTGCACTCTAACTCAGTCTTGGCAGATTTGGGGCATTTCTCTGGTTATGTGCACACCCTACATATGGTTTGACTTGAGTTAGGTGGCACTGTGCTATGATCACAGCAAAGACTGACAAGAGTTTGAAAGGAGACATTGCTCATACCAAGCAAATCACATACACAGGAATCCATCATTCAGACTAGCCCAGGGTCTGAGCCTGTATGTAACAGGGGAAGGCAATGACAGTAAATGACCATTATAGGTGCCCAGCCCAGGGAGTCTGTAGGGAGCTGCTTTTTAAAAAAAAATCACTCTTCAACACTCCAGTGGCAGCCAGCTTAGACCTCTGTCAGGGTTGCTCTGCCCAACGACCCTTTCCCATACAAGGCCACTGGAAATGTGTCAGAACGGGGACATGTGCTTCACTCTCACATAGACCTGGGTCAGAGCTTTGCTCTGTCTCCTAATCAGCAGCAGGACTTCCAGCAATTTACTGGTTCACTTTCAGCTTCAGGGGTTTTGTTTTTCTAAGGAGAATGGAGACCACAATGCCAACCTCAGAGGGCTGTGGTCAAGCAGGAAGGAGGTCAAGGACATCCGATGCCCAGCACTGTGCCCAGCCTGCAGGGGACTGCTCAGACCCCTTTCTTCCTTTACCACCAGCAGTCTTGCCTCGGTGCTCAGTGCCCAGCCCAGGCCACTCGAAGATCCAGAGCGCCTTTGGTAATCAGATCATTTCTATAGTCCCTTTGTTCTCAGACTCATTAAATATTAGCATTTCAGTTTGCTTCTCATAACTTTGTGAATGGTTTCCAATCATCTCACTTCTCAGGGGAGAATTCAGCGAAGACCTACTAGATAGGTCTGCACTTCCATGAAAGCACCACCCATTTTTCAAGGACCTGTTCTGATTGCTGTGGATAAACATTATATTTATAAATATTAAAACATGACACCTTTATTTGTTGTAGTAACCTTTACTGAGCTATCTATGAGATATCTGGAAAATCGCTTCTAAGTGTGCAGTAGAGCCTCACATTGACCAGCAAAGTGGCTGGACTGAGGAATGAATCACATGTGAGTCCTAACCCCCAAATCTGTCTCTTGCTAATTGTTGCCTTTCCACCAGTAATTCACTTTATCATAGACCAAAAATAAAAAATGAGCTAGAATACAAACTGTTAAAAATTGTTGAGATATAAGTAAATCAATATATGTAAAGCACCCAGCACTGCATTAGCACACTGGAAAATGAGTTCATAGTAGCTATTGTTATTTCTACTGCTTACCAGAGACACCTCCAGTCACATAAATGGCCATTGCAACTGACATAGCAAATCCAACATTGAGAGTGACAATTCCTCCAAAGTGTCCTCGACTCAGGACAGCCTGGGCAACGGAGCCACATCCAAGAACCTGGAATGAGAACAAAATCCACAAGTACATGGGAATGGTCGCTGTAAAAGCAAGGGAATTAACAGCAAGCATTTGTAATCAGCTATGCATATGCAATAAAGTGGTGGGCCCGAGGCTGCATCCAACTGACAGGTGAGTTTTTCTTGGCCTACATAATGCTAAAATTGTGCCTACATTTTAAAATCAGGTAATTTTATAAAATAGATCTGGAGTTCTTGTTTTTAAAAATTAAAAGTTATATTTTGATATGATTGTATATTCACATTAAGTTGTAAGAAATAATGCAGAAAGATCCTATGTGCATTCTACCCATTGATTCCTTCTAATCAATCACAAAGATCTGGTAATCCAGAGGGAAATAATTTCATGGAGCAAAGTAGCTGTTGGCTGCTTCCTATACACAGAGTTTGTGCCTTCCCAGTTGGTTCACTTCACTCACTTAAGTAACTTTCCTGGCCCCTGTAGACATTTGAGTTTGAGAGCCCTGATAGTGAGTCTTATACAATCTTAAACTGGTGGAGAGTATTTTTGGAGAATGCAATCAGTACCAGAAAGGCTTGGAATAAATGAATTATGGAGCATACATTTAGTAGACTATTATGCAACTCTAAAGTAGAACGAGGGAGATGTATATGTACCAAAATGAAAAGATCCCCAAGGTGTATTATTAAAATTTTTAAAAGATGGAGTACAGTATTAAAGCACATTACTGATCATACTAAAAGCAAATCATATGCATTCCTTTTTGTATTCACGAGCTCTGTCCATGAATAAAAATGCAGCAAGAAATGGAGTTGAATCTAATGGGGGAGAAATGGGTGGTTGGAACAGATATTGGAAGAAAATTTTACATTGTATACTCCTATGCCTTTTTGCCATATAGTTTTAAATAAAAAAAAGGTCCTACATTTTCATTGAAAAGCCAGTTAAAATATGCAATCACAGGCTATTAAAGAAATATTTAGCAAAGGAAGGTTCTTGGAAAAGATGGAATAATTCCACACAAGTTTGGTAGGAAAATGATATGATAACAAATGACCAACAGCTGTCATTAGGCTGTGGTTTAAAAAGCTAGTGTGACTCTAGGCTGTAGACATCATCAAGTGAATATAGACTTCTGATAAAGCTTAATTTATAAATTAGGCACCACACACCTTAAGAGATTAATAGCAATAACTATTACCAACATAAAAGTAATTTGACTTCCCTCCCCCACCCCGCGTGTGTGTCTTTCAAATACCTTATTATATTGAACTCATGCTCCCCCTTGTTGACCATGGGTAGCTGAAAGCACCGAAAAGAGGGATTACTGTAATTTGAAGGCGGGTTCAGCATGAAGCCATAAATATTATTTAAGGACAGGAAAACAGCACATGAACACATTGCTTTCAGAAACAAATATATTTCAGAAAAAAGAGGTGAAGAAGTGAAGGGTTCTTATCAGGAAGATCGTAATCAGTTGTGGTTTCTCCTCACCAGTGAGTGAAAAGGGAAGAGTCTAAAACTAAAATATGAAAGGTTACTCATAGACAATTTCCTGATGGTGATGGGTTGATTCTAAATAGCTCCCCCGGGGCTCCTTTGGGAGCTCCTTCAAAAAAAAAAAAAAAAAAAACAGACTTTACAAACAAGAGCTGTCTAATACATATGGAATATTTTCAGTTTCCTTCTCCCTGAAGGCAAAGAAATGATGATAGATTATCTTTTAAGATGCCTTCTAGTCCCCACATCCTATATATATTGACTTGTCTTGGTTCCAGTTGCTGGGCACTAAGGAAAAGTAGGTGATCTTGACCTCCTCAGCACCTCATATGCCCAAGGCTGTCATTGACTTTACTCATTCTTGGCTTTGTGTCCTACACTGAATGTTGAGTAAAGTTAAAGCAGGAACACATTCCCTCCCCCTTCTCAGAAACCCCTTCAATCAGTTTACAGCCTACCAATTTTACCTAGAGTTGTCATTTTTTCCCTAGAATCCTTAGCTATTATAACTGTCAGAATTATTTCTTTTTAATTTAAATCAATTAAATGTATAACTTATTTATTTATTTATTTATTTATTTTTTATTTTTTGACAGGCAGAGTGGACAGTGAGAGAGAGAGACAGAGAGAAAGGTCTTCCTTTGCCGTTGGTTCACCCTCCAATGGCCGCTGCGGCCGGTGCGCTGCGGCTGGCGCACCGCGCTGATCCAAAGGCAGGAGCCAGGTGCTTCTCCTGGTCTCCCATGGGGTGCAGGGCCCAAGCACTTGGGCCATCCTCCACTGCACTCCCGGGCCACAGCAGAGAGCTGGCCTGGAAGAGGGGCAACCAGGACAGAATCCAGCGTCCCGACTGGGACTAGAACCCAGTGTGCCGGCGCCACTAGGCAGAGGATTAGCCTGTTGAGCCATGGCGCCGGCCTAAATGTATAACTTCTAAGGTAACTGGCATTTTAGCAGTACCTTCTCAAAAGAGAAATAAAACAATTTTAGCAGCTGAGATGACCTGATACAGACAATTGGTTTAAGAAGAGATGTACCCAAAGAGAGGCCAGTCTTGAGCAATTATGCTTTCCAAATAGGCATCTTCCTTTTGTTATGGTTCTGATGTGTGTGCACTTGTGATAGGCTAGATGGGCATAAAGGCTCTACATGGATCCAGAGAGGGCAGAGCCCTCTGTCAAATTTCACCATGGTTAACGCTCTCCTCTCCCAGCCTAAATGTTGAGATTGCTCTTCTAGGGAGGCTCATCAATGCTGTGCACAGCAGGAAAGGAACAGGGAGAGAAAGGGACAGTGGGAACCGAGTTCCCTTAACCTGAATGGCCACTCAGGATTGCCACTCAGATTTACAACATCATGTCTTAATTTGTAAAGTTTATTTATTTTAGCCTGAAAGGCAATGTGGAACATGGGTAACCACCTACTAGTATCTTCCCTCGCCTTCCTCCTTCTGCCTGTATCCACAACACCACAGAAGACACTCTTACACACTCTCATGTGTCACGGACTGATTGCTGGAGAATTGGTCACTCACTTGGGCTCCCTTACTCTGCATGTTGAGTGTATTTGAGAGAGTAGTCCACACTATAGTGTAGCAGATAAAATTTCTTTTGTTTCTAAAGATTTATTTATTTATTCGAAAGACAGTTACACAGAGGGAAGGCGGGGGAGAGAGAGACTCTTCCATCCTCTGGTTCATTCCCCAAATAGGCACGATGGCCAGGGATGGGCCAGGCCACAGCTAGGAGCCTAGAATTCCATCTGGGTCTCTCATGTAGGTTCAGGGGCCCAAGCAGTTGGGCCAGTTTCACTGCTTTCCCAGGTGCATTAGCAGGCGCTGGATGGAAAGTAGAACAGCTGACTCAAACCAGTGATCAAATGGGCAGCAGCTTAACCCACTGCTCCAAAATGCTGACTCCAGTAGATAAAATTTCCAACATGATTTTATGCTGCAAACTTTAAGAACTGGCACATTTTTCCCCCCTTTGACACAGAAAGAGCCCATGGTCATATGCCTGTGTTGAGTGTCCTCATCTCCCCATCTGGAAAGCATTTCAAGGCCCATCACCCATTCATTTTCTTCTCATCAAACCTAGCATCTCGTCTCTTAAATTCAGTTGTACTGTCTGTACTGTACAATAAGTACTTAGTTGTTTTCCAACTTTCTGATCTTGGTTTTCTTATCTAGAAAACAATCTCTAAGATTCCTTTCTACACCAGGGTTCCATAAATGATACGTTAGTTTCTCTTCCCTTGAGCATTATTTCCTACATCTGCCACTGACTCCCCTTTGTAGATCTCCTGCAAAACATCAAGCTTTCTTCTACCTTTTTGATATAATGTGGTAGCTGTTCAATCTAGCTTCATTCTCTAGGAAAGTTAGAAAACTCTCAGATTCATGGAGGACATGAGAAAGCCACAGACCCAGTCTGCTTAATATGTCTTTCATAGGGTTCCTCAAAACTTCTCATTCACCTTTCATTCTTTTCTCCCAATAGCTTCACCAATCCTTCCCTTCTCATCAACCCAACCCACCCAACTGCCTTTCTACAAATAGAACCACCTTCTACCTGGGTCAATGTCTATCGGTGGACAGGAAGTTCAATAGCATAAACATTGTGTTCCGGTTATCCAACACTGCTTAACTAACCATCCCCAGACTCAGTAACTTAAAATGCTAACATTTATTTGCTGATGAATATGCAGTTTGGGCAGTGTTTGGCAGGGCATCTTATCTCTGTTCCATTTGTATTCAAATGAGGGGATGGTTCAAAGGTTGAGGCACTGGAATAATCTGAAGGTTCCTGAATTCATGATCTGTGGTTGATACTGGCTTCTAGCTACATCCTATTAAGTGTAGGAGCACAATGCCCCCTCCAAGTTCTCCCTTCTCCTGGATACCTCTCCCTTCATCGTTGACCCCTGGGGCTGTGCAGACTTTCAGTGAGTCTCACCTAGATAAGAGCTAGACTGTCAGAAACGGATGCCACTTTCTCATATTTTCATATCACATTATGATGCAGTAATTAACCCTATACTTTCTGACTCATGGTTTCTATTGTCATCTGGTGAGATGTTTAGCCACAGGATGTTATTTAATTGTTCACATATTTGTGCTTGGTTTTCCTAATTTTCTAGATAATTCAGATGTTCTAGATAATTCATTTTCTTTGTTTCTGTAACAATTTCTACTGCATTGGATGGATTTAAATAATTAGATCCTGGTATTTTTTCCAGGTCAGACTGTAGGTGGTTGTGTAAATGAAAATATTATTTCATATTATTAATACGTGGCAGGCTTACTTCATAGGACTTTTCAATAAAAGTTCAAATGAGATAACATTGATTAAGACACTATTTAAACAGAAAAGGGCAATAACAAGTGCAGGATATTATTGTTTTCAGTATGAACTGAGAAGGAAAACTCTAGCTCACGGTGAATGAGTTAAGAACAGGGACCCATGAGCTTAACCACAAACTTACTTCCTGGCAATAAAAACATGACAGAAAATACATTTATGACAGACATTATAAATAGTTTCTATTTCATTCCTGGTCATGGGATCAGACTTTGGAAGGGAGAGAGGAAGCGGGCAAGCTGTTTTGCCTATTTGTGATTTCTCTCCAAAGATAGGTCATTTCAAAACTGGAAGGATTTCAGTGCTTTGGGCAGAAAAGTAATATGTGAAAAGAGGAGGGTAAATTCTGTTTTTATTACCAGGTTCCATGCATGGCAGAGGAAATAAAAAGAATTTCAATAAATAAAAATTCAATAAAAAATAAAATAAATAAAATGAAAGGAAGAAAGACATTGATTTGGTGCACAAGGTACCAGTCTGTCCTCCCATCATTCCTAATCTCCCAAGCCTTATGAAATCATCTGGTATTCCTTATTCCTTCTTGTCTCCTTTAGTCAACCATGGGCAATCTTTCCCATATGTTGCTGAGCCTTCTTCTCTAGCTTCTGAAGAGTGTCCTCAATTTTCAATCTCCCCATACAGTGACCATGCCAGATGAAGCAGCATAGATGTACTGCCTCGCCACTGTCCAGGGAGTTCCAGAATGAATTCCTCAAGCTTGTCCTCGGGGTTCCCCACTGTCTTGTCTCATGATCCCCAGTGTTTTTCTGCCCAGTATTCTTTGGCACAAGCCTTCTGCATCAGACAGGCTAGAATCCTAGTTACTTTGAGTGCTTTGATCTGATGACATCATTTCTACCTCTGCACATCTGCAAATGTTGTACCTTACGGAAGGAATGTCCTTTCCCTATATCTTCCCCCACTAGACTCAATCTATTATTTTTTCTTTCTTTTTTTTTTTTTTTTTTTTTTGACAGGCAGAGTGGACAGTGAGAGACAGAGAGAAAGGTCTTCCTTTTGCTGTTGGTTCACCCTCCAATGGCCGCCTCAGCTGGCGCACTGCACTGATCCGAAGGCAGGAGCCAGGTGCTTCTCCTGGTCTCCCATGCGGGTGCAGGGCCCAAGCAATTGGGCCATCCTCTACTGCACTCCCGGGCCACAGCAGAGAGCTGGCCTGGAAGAGGGGCAACCGGGACAGAATCCGGCGCCCCAACCGGGACTAGAACCTGGTGTGCCGGCGCCGCTAGGCGGAGGATTAGCCTGTTGAGCCACAGCGCCTCAATCTATTCTTAACATTGAGCTAAAATCCTTCCTTCTTCATGGACCTTTCTCTGGCAACTAAGACTTCATTGGTCTCTTCAACCATGACTCTACATTATCACTTCATTGCATTCTACCTGGTCTTGTGGCAACCCACTAAGACTATGATGTCTACCAGGCAGCTCATTCTTCTTTATATTATATTTTATGCTCAAATAATAGTTGATGAATGATACTAAAATAGCTAAACATGAGCAAGAGGTCGGGGTGGGAAACCCTTTTCCCAGTTTTTAAGAGAAAGCAGAAAAAGATAAAAGATTAGTGTGTGGATAGGACGTGAAAAACCAGAGGTGTAAATTCTAAGAAATATCACTTGGAACTGCTGGGCAGTTCCCAGTTGATCCATGACCCCATGACAAGCTTATGAATCGACATGATATGAAGCCTAACATGAAGTGATTATCATGAACTGAAACTCAGCGGGTGGGAAGAGGGAAGAACCAGCCCACAGATATTGCATTTGACCCACCTCAAATCTCTTGCATGTTTATTACGTCCTGTGCAGTGTAAAATAAGATGCTCCTTACAGAGCTCATAGCAAATAATAGACATTCAGCAAATATTAGCTTTGTGAATATGTAAAAACTAAACCCTTTGAGAAAAACATTAATTCATGAAATTTAGAATTTGTTTGTAAATGTTTGTGAGTCACATAATTTGGGGCCAGGGCCCACCAAGGAATCTTTACAATTACTGCAAGAGGTCTATAATTCCTTATGTACCTCAAATGTTTTCCAAAGATAAAAAAAATAATGTCTGATCTCTATCTTTTCTGTAATGTTTACCATCTTGGCTCATCTTTTTAGTGTGACTAAAAGCTACCATTTATTTGGTGCATTTGTTGAGCTGGATTCCGTACTAACTGCTTCACTTACATTGCTTTATCATCATCCCATTGTTAACTTACTAGCACTCTGAGTGTTATTATTTCCATTTTGTGGCTGAAGAAGTAGAGACAGAGCAAGCTCAAGAAACTTGCCCAATTTTAAATCCATTGAAAGAAAACAGAACCAGGATTTGATTATGAGCCTATCTTAGAGAACTAAGCTCTTAACTTTGCATACTGGATGGAACCAGAAGTCATCAGAAGCAATCAATGCCCCTAATAATTCATGAAAATACTCATGATTGAGGACACTGTTATTTCCATAGGATGAGGGACAGGGGCATCAGTTTTTCTATTTGCACCACCTGAGGGCTGAGATGAAGCACAGCCTCCCAGCTCCTGAAGAGGGGATCAGTAGCTACTTTCAAAGAAAGGATTAGCTATGGGGAAAATTTGCCTAAGCATAGAGAGACTAAAGAACCCAGTCCTTGTTTTCAAGAAAGGAATCACTGCTCCTGTATGATTTTTGCTTTTCATAACTGGAGAGGAAGAGGAACAAGTGACTACTGGTCAGCACGGAATTCTCTGCACATCTTGGCCTTCCAGCCTATACTGAAGTTGTGCCACATCTGAGCTCTCAGATCAGGGGTGAACGTTTGGCCTAGCGCTTAGACTGCTATTTGGGATGCCCACATCCCATATCAGAGTAGCCTGGGAGGCAGCAGTAGTGGCTCAAGTACTTGAGTCCCTACCAACGTTGACAGCATGTGCACATGGGCCAGGTATGATCACATTCCTTCTGTACCTGATTCCCATTTAAAAACTGAAAGACTGGCCGGCACCGTGGCTCACTTGGTTAATCCTCCACCTGTGGTGCCAGCATCCCAAGTGGGCACTGGGTTTTAGTCCTGGCTGCTCCTCTTCCAGTCCAGTTCTCTGCTGTGGCCCAGGAGGGCAGTGGAGGATGGTCCAAATGCTTGGGCCTCTGTACCCATGTGGGAGACCAGGAGGAATACTCTACTGGCTTTGGATCGGCACAGCATCAGCCATAAGTGGCCATTTAGGGGGTAAGCCAACGGAGGGAAGACCTTTCTCTCTGTCTCTTTCTCTCACTAACTCTGTCAAATAAATAAAAATAAATAAATAAAAACGGAAAGATTGAGAGATTTGATGAAAATCATGTTGCTGGTAGGTGGCAGTATCTGAATCTGGAGCCAGGCTCTCTCTTCCTCTTGTGACAGTGCTGCTGCCTCCATGAGTCTTCTTGTTCCCTTTATTGGGACAGAGTGTATAGTTATGCACAGCTTTCCAGGCAGTTAGTTTTGCAATTAGAAAATAAAACTTTCTCAGTCATAACAAAAATAACCGCAAAGAACCAACACTGAAACCTGGACATTCTGGTTAAAAATAAATTAGATGGCACAAAGCCTGAGAGGCCTCTTATATCAGAGTGAGATCAATTGCTCCTCAAGAACCAGCTGTACTTGAAAAGAAGCCCTAACAGGGAAGCTTCTTAAAAAAAAGAAGGATCTGCAATTTGGGAGCCAGGTGAGTAGGCAAATGGCCAACCGCAGGGCTCTCCACTGAGAAAAGAATACCACGAACAAGCTTGGGTCTCAGAAATAAGAGGAGGTTTAATTCCATTATCTCCACTAGGCTCAAAAGCAAAATGCTCTCCTTTCCTGACCCATGCTAGGCATTCACATCCCTCAACTCATTCCAATTAATGCTGACCCGGACAAAAACTTGTTCATGACCTCAGCAGAGGAGAGATCTATCTGAAAAATTACTTATCTGAAATGCAGAGAGAGAAGTGGGGAGGGGGGAGGGAGGGAAACGGGGGGGGAGGGGCTCCCACCTGCTAGTTCACTCCCCAAATACACACAACAGCTGAGATATGTCAGGTTGATACCAGGAGCCTAGAAGTCAATTCAAGCTGCCATGTGGGTGGTAGGCACTTAAGTGCTTGAGCCATTACCCACCGTCTCCCAGGGTAAGCACTGGTAAGAAGCTGGAATGGAGAGAAGAGCTGGGATTCCAACCCAGGTACTCTAATATGGGATACAAATGTCTCAGGCAGTAGCCTAACCACTGTGCCAAACAGCTGCTCTTTTTTTTTTTTTTAATTTTTGACAGGCAGAGTGGACATATGCGTGCAGGAGCCCAAGGACTTAGGCCATCCTGCACTGCTTTTTACAGCAGAGAGCTGGATTGGAAGAGAAGCAGCCAGGACTAGAACCAGCACCCATAAGGGATGCTGGCACCGCAGGCGGAGGATTAACCTACTGCACCACGGCGCCGGTCCCAAACAGCCACTCTTAAGTATTTATTTCTTAAGGTGTGTTCACCATAGGATACCCAGGATGTGTATGTGTTGTATGTGGAAGGTGGTTACTAGAGACAGTGCTGCCACTATCCACAGTGCCCAGCAAGGGAGTCACTCAGTCTGCAAGATCCCTGAAGACGGGAATACTGGGGACAAAAGTGTTTCTTAGACTCATTCCAGAACCTGCAATTCTTAAAATAGGTTCCACAGACCACCAGTCCCTTGAGATGCTATTTAAGGGGAAAAAAGACAGTTTATGGCCAAGTAGATCTAGGGAATATATACTATTCCCTTCTGAGAGATTCACAGTGAACCTTAAAGACATAATTGCTGCAGTAGAGAAAACTGCTTAATTTGCTTTAACCCAGTGTTCCCCAAGCATATTTGGGAAGGACACCGTGTTTTCTTTAACTTAATTCTATTTGCATTTTCTGAAACTATTGTATTTAGAATAAATTTTCGCAACTCCGTAAAACAAGACTCCAATGGCTGAACTGTTTTGTGGAGTATAAAGGAGTGATGAAAATATACATGAACATACAAATTGCTAGATGACAAAAAGGTACACAATAAAATAAGAAAAATTGTCTTCTTCCCATCCCAGATCTCAAATTTTACTCCCCAGAGATAACTAACATCAATATCAATGCTTTCTGCTATGTTATGTCAAGTGTCAGGGTGTGTGTGTGTGTGTGCACGCATGCACACAAGTGGGAGCACTTTACACCTCCCATTTTTTGCCTGCTTTTTCATCTGAATAGTTTATGGAGTCTTTCCATGGCGGCCTGTAAACATTATCTTTAATGACTGCAGAGGGGTTCATGGCATGGAGGTTCTCCCATTTCTTTAACCTGTCACCTGCTGATATAGATGCGTATATTTGGGGGGAAATATTTCATCATAAGAAAACTTGAGCCGGCGCCGCGGCTCAATAGGCTAATCCTCCGCCTTGCGGCGCCGGCACACCAGGTTCTAGTCCCGGTCGGGGCACCAGATTCTGTCCCGGTTGCCCCTCTTCCAGGCCAGCTCTCTGCTGTGGCCAGGGAGTGCAGTGGAGGATGGCCCAAGTGCTTGGGCCCTGCACCCCATGGGAGACCAGGAGAAGCACCTGGCTCTTGCCATTGGATCAGCGCGGTGCGCCGGCCGCAGCGCGCCAGCCGTGCTGGCCATTGGAGGGTGAACCAACGGCAAAAAGGAAGACTTTCTCTCTCTCTCTCCCTCTCACTGTCCACTCTGCCTGTCAAAAAAAAAAAAAAAAAAAGAAAACTTGAATTTCTAGACAGCGTCTCAAGCAGATGGACTGGTTCTATAGTGAGAGGGACTAAGCTCTTAGTCCTTCTTGGCCTTCACTGGCCATCCCAGGCCAAAGTCAGCAAGATCAACCAACTTACCAAGATGAGAAAGGGTTGGGGTCAGGGGGGCACGTTGCCTAGAATTTGTTTCTGGATCTGCTTTGCTAAACATTTCCCTAATCTCAGCAATCTTACCTTGCCATGAAATGAGGGCGTACTAGGTATGCAGGACTGTCTTCACTGCTCGAATGTCTTAGTGGTTGATTGGCTCTGAAAGTTTGTTTCCCACTTCTGTGAGGCCTCTGTTTGTCACAATCCTTCGCTCCATGTCACATCTGATGAGTAACAAGGAGCCGACTTCTGCTCTTATTTCTACGTTCTCCTTTCTTGTCCGTAAGGAGAATACATCGCATTGGACTTTAACCAAACCCACGTCAGGAAAGAAAGAAAAAAAAAAACCCTTCCCCCTTAAGGTCAATAAAAGTAGAGAGCTTTGAGAGTCAGGTTGGAAACTCAGATATCAGGAGCAGAATCCTGTTTGGCAGAAGCAAGTTTGGCTCCAGGAATCTGCAGCCCTCCGATCAGCGACCTGAATAGATTTTCTCCGCTGGAACTCTGAAATTTCCCAGGCAAGTTCAGCCCTTCACGTTCATTGCTGATAAGGGGAAACCCACAGAAAAATCCTTCAGCTGCCACTGCGGGATGACTAAGGACTTGAGAAGCAGCAGCCTCGTGCGGTGGAAGCATGGGGGCTGCTTAGTCATTCAGGGTCTCCCATCCCACTTTGGGAGCAAGGGAGCGGAGACCTGAACCTTTGGGGCAGTGCTCCTCGACAGACACCTGCATCCATCAGTCTTTCCTGTTTCCCACTTGACAGTAATCATGTCTGGCTGTGATCCACCTGGGGAACCCAGCAGAAGCAGATGCACACCTGCTGTGGAAGAACAAGTCCACAGCCCAGGCCATATGGAATTCCCGTAGAGAAAAATAAACCTGTCTAAAGAATTTACAAATTCACAAAACACTAAAGGAAAATATCCTTCATGAATGAGAGTCGGTAGATAAACTAAGCAGAAGGATTAGCTCCCCCGGACTTGAGATGGCAGGGCAGTCCTAAGTTACTATAAATATATCTGGCTTTGGTGAGTCAGTGAAAAAAAAAAAAAAAGGCACATAAGAAGAGAAAGCAGTGAAGAAGAACCAAAGAGAACTTACAGAAATTAAACCATGTTTTTGAAACTAAAGACGCAGTGGGTGTGTCAAAGAAGATTAGGTGCAACTGAATACGGGATTGGTGAACTGGAAGATAGATTTGAGACAAAATGGACAATTCAATATAGATGAAGAATATAAGAGAAACACAAAAGAGACCCAAAGGGGGAAGCAAGTGAGAAAGTCAAGCATGTGTAGAAGTGCAGTGAGGCCAGCGCCACGGCTCACTAGGCTAATCCTCCTTCTGCGGCGCCAGCACCCCGGGTTCTAGTCCTGGTCGGGGCACCGGATTCTGTCCCGGTTGCCCCTCTTCCAGGCCAGCTCTCTGCTGTGGCCAGGGAGTGCAGTGGAGGATGGCCCAAGTGCTTGGGCCCTGCACCCGAGTGGGAGACCAGGAGAAGCACCTGGCTCCTGCCTTCGGATCGGTGCGGTGCGCCGGCCGCAGCGCGCAGGCCGCAGCAGCCATTGGAGGGTGAACCAACAGTAAAGGAAGACCTTTCTCTCTGTCTCTCTCTCTCTCTCACTGTCCACTCTGCCTGTCAGGAAAAAAAAAAAAAAAAAAAAAAAAAAAAGAAGTGCAGTGAGCTCCAAAAGCAGAAAATAGGAGGGAAGGAAAGGTGATAGAGACAAGAATTCTCCAAGACTGACAAAAATTATAAAACTTTTAATTGAAGATGAGCAATGGATCATGAGCACTGAAAATGAAATAAGTCCCTCTGTCATTTATATGATAGTAACATTGCAGAGTAAGAAACAAGAAACTCCTACTAGTAGTCGGAGAAGTACAGATTACTACAGAATAAAATAAGATAAAAAACAGACTTGTCCATATCAATAATAAACATTGGATGACCCTTGCAAAATGCTATGAAAAGTTATTCACCATCCAAAAACTCAACTGGGGCCGGCGCTGTGGTGCAGCAGGTTAAACCCCTGGCCTGAGGCACCACCATCCCTTATGGGTGCCGGTTCTAGTCCCAGCTGTTCCACTTCTGATCCAGCTCTCTGCTATGACCTGGGAAAGCAGTGGAAGATGGCCCAAGTCCTTGGGCCCTTGCAATCACATAGGAGACCTGGAAGAAGCTGCTGGCTTCTGGCTTCAGATCGGTGCAGCTCCAGCCGTTGCAGCCATCTGGGGGAGTGAACCAGCGGATGGAAGACTGACCTCTCCGTCTCTTCCTCTCTCTGTAACTCTGTCTTTCAAATAAATAAAATAAATCTTTTTAAAAGAATTAAAAAAAATAAAACTCAATCATTAATTTATCATTCTGACTTAAGTGTGAAACAAAGATAAATTTAGAGAAACCAAAATGGAGAAAATTACACACACCCTTCCTGAGAGATTTCCTAAAGAAAGGACTGCACAGAGAGAATCCCAAACAAAGGGGAAGTATGCAGTAATCATCAGCAAACAAGCTAGTATATTATACAAAATTTAAGTAAATATTCACTTTTAAAACATCTTTAATAATAATGAGAGGGATTTAAGTAGCAATGATATGTAAACTGATTAATTGGAATTAATGTTTTTAAAGTTTTTTTTTTAAGTTCAGAAGAGAAAAGATGGAGATTTACTTTAAACTTTAAGAATACATTTTTTTTAAAAATCTGTGGATAAAGAACAGAAAGAGCTGTTAGAGGAGAAAGGGGAAATAAAGAAAACTGAGGGGGTTGGCGCTGTATCATAGTGGCTTTAACCACTGCCTGCAGTGCTGGCATCCCATATGGGCGCTGGTTCAAGAACCAGTTACTTCACTTCTGATTCGGCTTTCTGATGTGTCCTGGAAAAGCAGTACAAGTCCTTGGGCCCCTGCACCCACAGGGGAGACCTGGAAGAAGCTCCTGGCTCCTGGTTTCAGATCGGCCCAGCTTCAGCCATTGCAGCCATTTGAGGAGTGAGCCAGGAGACTCTCTCTCTCTCTCTCTCTCTCCCCCCCCCCCACGTCTCTGTAATTCTGCCTTTCAAATAATAAATAAATAAATCTTTAAAAAAAAGAAAACTGAATAGTAGAGGCATTATAGATAATGTTAATGTGCAGGTATTTGTCTCTAAAAATAATAACCTGAAATATAGGGTCTTGAATGTTTTTACCACAAAGGAATAGCAAACGTTTGAGGAGATAGATATATTTACCCTGCTAGGACTTTCTACTCATATATATGTATCAAAATGTTACATAGTATCCATAAATATGTACAATTTCCATGTGTCTGTTAAAAAGTTTTATTTAAATTTTACAAACAATTCTTTTAGAACTTGAAAAGAGTTCATCACCACAGATAAAGTTATAAAAGCTGTTAGGAAACTGGCGCAGTTTTAGCCAGGTGGCCACATGGCCCAACCTCTGTGCTCAAGCTCCACCCCCATCCTAATGGGATTCGCTGCTCCTGCTTCCCTGCCCACTCTTTAAAGGGGCCTGTTCCTGAACACGTGCTCTCTTGGCGTCTCTCTTCTCTCCTGCTCGCTCTCTCTAGCCTTCTCTCCTCCTGCACTCCCCCCTCTTCTCTCTCCTCTTTCTCTCTTACCCTCCTTTGCCCTCTTCGCCCCTTCCCTCCAGCCTGCTGGCTTTTCCCCAATAAACCCTTTCCCTTACTCTGGTGTTCAGTGTGTTTTGTGACGGCTAACAAAATCCATAAGCAAATAACATGAAAAGTCTATTCAGAATTATGGCTTTCAAAGTATTAGTTTAGAAAGTTAACAATTTTTTTGTGTGTGTGTGTTTTCTTTTTTTTTTTATTTAGTAAATATAAATTTCCAAAGTACAGTTTATGGATTGCAATGGCTCCCCCCCCCCATAATTTCCCTCCCACTCGCACCCATCCCATCTTCCGCTCCCTCTCCCTTCCATTCACATCAAGATTCATTTTCAATTATCTTTATATATAGAAGATCGATTTAGTATATATTAAGTAAAGACTTCATCAGTTTGCACCCACACAGAAACACAAAGTGTAAAATATTGCTTCAGTACTAGTTATAGCATTACTTCACATTGGACAACACATTAAGGACAGATCCCACATGAGAAGTAAGTACACAGTGACTCCTGTTGTTGACTTAACAATTTGACACTCTTATTTATGGCGTCAGTGATCTCCCTAGGCTCTAGTCATGAGTTGCCAAAGCTATAGAAGTTAACAATTTTTAAAAACTGTAGTTGAAACCATGAATGAAAAACAACTTCCTAGATAAATATGTCATTGCCAAAGTGAAATAAAAACCAGAAAATCTAAATTAGACCTATAACTCTCAAATAAATCCTTGTCTCTCTTTTTCAGTACACATAGAAAGTAATCTTCGAAGGACAGGTGATTCCCATTTTATACAAAACGTTCCAGAACTAGAACAAGGGGGAAAGAATTCCAGTTCATTCATTAAGCTAATATAACCTTGGTAATAAAACTAGACACAGATAACATAATAAAAAATTACAATCCAAATCTTTAATAAAACATAGTAAACTAAATGTTCAGTGATTAGGTGATGCTTAACCCTAGGAATGTAAGAATGACTTAATGCTAAAAATATTTATCAATGTGATTTACTGGATCAACAGATAAAAGAGGAACTCTAGTATTTATTTCAATAGATGCAGAAAAGGGATTTTTAAAAAAAATTCAGCCATAACTCCTAATGAAAGTTTTAGTAAATGAGGGATGGACATGACTTTTCTACTTGAATCAAGACTGTTTACCAACAACCTGTAAGTAATACCCAAACATTAAATGCAGGTTTAAAAAAAAAAAAACAGAATAAAATGAGAACACCACAATGATAGATTCTCCTAACATTGTACCATAGGTTTTAGGCACAAAAATAAGACAATAAGAAGAAAATATTTATGTGAGGCCTAGAAAGAAAGAAGATAAAAGCCCTCATTATTGTGATTAAAAAAAATGCTGTTTTGGTGCCATCATGGAACATTTTTCAAGGAGGTCAAGTTATTCTTCAGTATGGTAGCCAGTCACCACTCCCGGCTCTTAGCACTTGAAATGAGACAAATAAGACTGAGAGATTCGAGCTGATGCTGTGGCATAGCAAATTCCACCAACCCATATGAGTGCCAATTTGAGATCTGGCTGCTCCACTTCTGATCCAGCTCCCTCCTAATGTGCCTGGGAAAGCAGAGGGAGATGGCTCAAGTGCTTGGACCCCTGCACCAAAATGGGAGATCTGGAAGAAGCTCCTGGCTCCTGGCTTTGGATTGGCCCACTTCTGGCTGTTTTGGCCATTTGGGGAGTGAATCAGTGGATGGAAGATACATCTCTGTTTCTCCTTCTCTCTCTAAGTCTGCTTTTCAAATAAATAAATAAATCTTAAAAAAAAACAGACTAAGGAATTAAATTTTTATTTTTTCTATGCTTAATTAATTTAAATAGTCACATATGGCTAATAGCTATTATATTTTATCTATACAGTAGATCAGTAGGAATCTATAAACTTACTTGAATTAATAATAAAATGGTCAAATTTTCTGGCTAAAAGATCAAAATACATAATATTATTCCTAAGCAATATTGTTCACAAAATATTGTTCTCAAAGCAATTTGAGAATATTATTTATAAAATTGAGAGACTCACATACACACACACACACAGATAGAGGAGAGAGAGAAAACTCTTATCTACCATTTCACTCTCCAGATGCCTGCAATGGCTCCATGGAAGCCAGGAGCCAGAAATTCAATCCGAGCCTTCGACATGGGTGGCAGGAACCCAATTACCTATCAACACCACTGCCTCCCAGTGTTTACATTAATAGGAAGTTGGAGTAGAAATTGAAAAGCAAACTATCAAATCCTAATTTTAAAAATTTAAAAGAAATACCAATTATCACATAATCATTAAAACAAAGTAAAATATCTCAAAGAGAAATGTACAGAGGGTATAAGCAGGCAATTCACAGAAGAGGAAACGTGAAAAAATTGCCATCGCACTAAGAATTATTAAAATTGCTTAGTGGAATTATATTTCCTATTTGTAAAACGAGCACAGATATTAAAGTTGGATAATATTAAGGCTTTGAGTGGTCATGGTTAAAATTATAAAACTTACTAGACAACAAGAAGAGGCACTTGTTTACTTTACACACTATTTTAGAAAGTACCTGTAAGATTTTATCAATCATTTATTTCTTTTTAGTTCTTTGGGCCTCCTTTTATTAAGATAGCCATCGTGACTGATAACACAGCAAAATTATTAGACATTTGTAACTTTTGCACATTTGTATGAGTAGACCTAATTTTGTTACAAAGTGAACATTTAAATGTTTTAGAATGAGTATATATTTAAACCATAATTTTTTAGGCCAGCGCCGTGGCTTAACAGGCTAATCCTCCGCCTTGCGGCGCCGGCACACCGGGTTCTAGTCCTGGTCGGGGCACCGATCCTGTCCCGGTTGCCCCTCTTCCAGGCCAGCTCTCTGCTGTGGCCAGGGAGGGCAGTGGAGGATGGCCCAAGTGCTTGGGCCCTGCACCCCATGGGAGACCAGGAGAAGCACCTGGCTCCTGCCTTCGGAACAGCGCGGTGCGCCGGCCACAGCGTGCCTACCGTGGCGGCCATTGGAGGGTGAACCAACGGCAAAAAGGAAGACCTTTCTCTCTGTCTCCCTCTATTGTCCACTCTGCCTGTCAAAAATAAAAATAAAAATAAATAAATAAAATAAACCATAATTTTTAATAAAAACACAGCTGTTTTTAAACTATCAGAATTAAAAGAGAGACAGAACACCAATAGGATACAAAATTGATGTTTCTTTGTCAATAAAATGGGAAATAAAATCCTTAAATACAAGTTAGCCCATGGACTCATTTCATAACTTGGAACAATTGTAACAGAGTCAGAACCAGGAAAGAGAAGAGAGCTTACTGGATCCGGCTTGAAAACGGCAGAGTCACCAATTAAATAAAAACTATTAAAAGAATATTCTAATTAATAGCTTTTGTATTTAGAAAATTTTTTATTACCTTTTGTGACCTTTTTACACTTTTTACAACTTAAATTTAAAACCTCTTTTTACAATTGAAACCTGTTTTTTTTTTTTTTCTTACCAAGAACAGTTTTATACTTGTGGCCTTTTTTATTTTAATATAAGTCCTGAATTCAGTAAATAATTCTTTAAAAATTTGTAAATTAAGACAACTTTTTTAGAATAAGATAACACATCAAATTTTAACCTTAGTTACTTTTAAGCAGTTTTGAATTATTTTTTTTATATATGGACTCTAACGAAGACATTTTTGTTAGACACATTTATCTCATTTACCTTTACCCAATTTATATTTAGCAGTTACACCTCAGTGACTTAACATGTTGATATTGTATCATACCTTTGTCTGAATTAAAGTCAAAATTACATTTACATGGAATTTTACTCTTTTTATAAAACTCTAGCTAGAAATCAATGACATAAACCAGAGATTGAAAAATCCACATCAGGGCTGATCACCCGTTGTTATTTTTCAACCAGATCTGTAAAACCCAAGCCACAAAACATTGGCAAGTTACAGGCAATTTTTAAGGCAGCAATCTTGTTAGATTTAAAAGAGAAAATTTACATTGAAAAGGTGTCCCTTAGACTGAGCAGAGCCCATGCTCAGGGAAGGGACAGAGACTCCAGAGACAAGGGAATAAAGGAGACAAACAGGCAGGACAGGGAGAAGAGTTTACCTCCCAGACGGTGCATCAGAAAGTGGCCACGAGACAGGAACAGAAACCAGTACATCCAGGACAGGCCTTTCTTTAACCAGACCAGAGTCTCCCGTCCTAACGCCGTCGCGCTCAAACGGAACGGAGACTGTATTGGCGTCTCGTCAGACCTCCAATACCCAGAAGGCGCCACCAGAAAACAGGAGTCGACTTACCAGAGGACCTAAGGCCAATTGGTAGGTGAAGAGGTCGAGCCGAGCCTCCCAGGTCGATGAATCGGGACACGGGGCCCTGGAACATCATCAGGGGGCGCCTCCCCTATGGCCAGAGCACCAACCTGGAAGGATCGGAGCGAGGTCTTCCCGGAGGTGGTCTCCATATCTCGCTGGGGCCTCCAAAATGTTGTACCTGAGCGAGTATGAACAAAGGAGCTCCACACATTGATAAAATTTGATGGTCCTTTATTTGCCGGCGGTGGAGAGTGGGCTCATGCCCTAAAGAACTCTCGACCCTGAAGCCTAAAGCAACAGGGTTTATAAAGGCAAAAACCACAAAATCGGGAGGGGAATTCATGGTTGCTAGGAACAGGGGGGAATACATGGTTACCGGGGTCAAGCTGACCTAAAACCTATGGGAAACTAGTATCAATTATAATCTTGACAATACCAGTTACAATCTTGTAATCCTGACATTAATCCAGGTATTGGTTTTAATTATATGTAGGACATAGACAAATTACATTTTTATCATTAACCCAGGTGCAACCTTTTTACTTTCAAGCTTGAACAATTATGCTAGGGGTTTCTATGCTCTGCCAAGTGTGATGTAGTGGACTGCTATTGTTCTACTGTTTTAGATCATAGTTTCAGACCAGAGTCTCATGGGGGGGGGGGGGTGCTTTCCCAGAATGGAGTCTTAAGTGCTCCAAAATGGAGTCCCTACTGTCGAGGTGCTACTTCAATGTAAACTTTAAAAACACACAAAACAACATCACACATGACAATAGTAAGTATTCTAAAGCCTGGATGAGAATGTCAACTTCGTGTGGTGAAAAGAAACCAGATAGATTAAATTCTAATCCCAGTTATGCCATACACTTTGGGGGAGTCACTGATCATACTAGATATTAATTTCCTCATATGGCTAATGAGAACAATTCCTTTACCTCTTGAGATTTTGTTAAGGATTAAAGAGTTTCTGGTGTATAGTGTGCTCAGTAAGTGTTAATCCCTGGCCGGTGCCGAGGCTCACTAGGCTAATCCTCTGCCTTGAGGCACCAGCACATCGGGTTCTAGTCCCAGTCAGGGCGCCAGATTCTGTCCCAGTTGCCCCTCTTCCAGGCCAGCTCTCTGTTGTGGCCTGGGAGTGCAGTGGAGGATGGCCCAAGTGCTTGGGCCCTGCACCCCATGGGAGACCAGGAGAAGCACCTGGCTCCCGGCTTCGGATCAGCGTGGTGCGCCGGCGGCAGTGGCCATTGGAGGGTGAACCAACGGTAAAGGAAGACCTTTCTCTCTGTCTCTCTCTCTCACTATCCACTCTGCCTGTCAAAAAAAAAAAAAAAAAAAAGTGTTAATCCCTGTCTTTCCCTCATCGAGTGCCTCGAACCTCATGCTTCAGGTCTGTTTACATTCTACGGAGGGTATTGGGGCAAGAATCCTCAGTGTTTAGCTTTAATACACGCTCAGGTTTAGAACCTTGGACTTTCTTAAATGGATAGAACATTCAAGTTCACAAGTACCAACTTGTGATGGACTGAATATTGAACATAACTCAGAAGTGAACAACAAGAAGCTGTGGGCTGGGCTGTGACAGTGCTCTTTGATGTTCTGCTGAGGTGGAAAGAGCATTTAACAGAATTCTGTGAGGCTGGCGGCTTCCATTCCCTCTTCTGGAAGATGGTGGGGTCAGAGATCCCTTTATTTCAAAGCCATTGTGTGAGGGTCCAAGAACCGTGCAATGCTTCACCACTCCAAGAGAAAATGGTCTGTAGCCTGAAGAGGCCAGGCCACTCCTGACAGCAGAGACTTCCCACCTGTTACCTGTCAGCCAACTGGCAGCCCTAGCTCCAAGATCCTCAGTTCTTGGTATCCGTGGCTTGGAGTTGGGGCTGGCTTTGCAAACCAAACAGGGCTAGACAAACCAAACAGAGCAGAAACAGAGAAAAGACAAGGCATTGTTGGTCCAGAAAAGCGGCAGGAGAGAGGAGTCACAGGGTCTCTTGAGGCCCACTTCCCTCTAAGTCTTTTGCTCTAGGCTAAAAGGGTTGTCCCAAGGAGAATGTAGAAAACAGAAGCACAAGAAGAAAAGTAGAATAAAATGCATAGTTGGTGTTCATCAGAGCCATGAGGCCATCTCCAGATCACCTCAGAAGCCTGGATTAAAAGAGGTTTGAGTGTGCTTGTAGGTGGTCAAGAGGTCTCTGATAGAAGGTTTCTATTAGTAGACTGTTTATAAAATGTCATTACTGCCATCTGTTCTATGTAATCATCTTTTGACAACAATGATGAGTATCTAATACATTTTAAGTTGTAAAATTTGTCAAGTTCTCTTGGAATTTCACATGAAAGGGGTTGATTCTCATCAAACAATGGTATGTTAAGTATGATTAGGCGAGATACTGAGCCCAGCTCTTTCATGCATGGACTGGATGACCTTGTCTCTAAATTATGTTACACCTGGTTCCCCATCTGGCAAAATGGAGTTGATTAGCTTTGAAAAGCAGAGATACACACACATACACACACACAAAAGAGAGAGGGAGAAATCTTTTTCATCTGACCATTTACTTCCCAATAGCTAAAACAGCCAAGGCTGGGCCAGGCCAAAGCCAGGAGTCAGGAACTCCAGCTAGGTCTCCCACGGTGGGTGGCAGGGGCCTACGTCCTTGGGCCATCTTCCATTGCTTTCCAGGCACTTTAACAGAGAACTGGAATGGGAAGTGGAGCAGCCAGGACTCGAGCTGGAGTTCACTTGGGAAGCTGGCCCTGCAGGCGGTGGCTTAACCCACTGAGCAACAATGCCTGCCAGCCCATTAATAATAACATAATAAAAGCTCTAGAATTTCCTTCTCGAGCATGCCTGACTAGGGCCCCTCTCAGAATGGAAGTGTGAACTCTATGGCAGGGACACTTGGCCACAAAGTCATTGAGGAAGCAGGAGCCAGAAGCAGGACGCACTGTGCTATCTGAAATTTCTCAGGAACTGTGGACCATCCCACTTCCTTTCTTCTTCCCTCCTGCACCATCAATTCCTGTAACACCTCCACCCCTATTCGGGGTTCCAGAACTGTTCTCTATTTCCCTTCAGGGCACAGATCAAGGGTGTTACTTTTAGCAGAAGATGCATTTTTTCTCTTTTAGAGAGGCCAAAAGGTAACCTGTAATATGGAAGCTTGACAGGAAAAGAAAAGAATTTCGAGTCTTTCCCCATACACAAGGAGATGTCACCCGCTTGTAGCCAGCCCTGAAGGACGCCCTTGCTCCTCAGGAGGAAATATGACAGCCCACTGCACTTTTCTCAGCAGCCTCTTTGATAAGGTGAGCTCTGCATCAAAGAATCTTGAGAAGTTGGAAGAGAAAGGAGGGTCTACAGCACAGTGAGGAACAAATGTATGCCCTGTGGGAAATGACTTGAAATGGCTAGAGATTGTGGGGAGTTCAGATTTTCATTCAACACATGTTTATGGGGTCTCACATACACAAGTGCAGAGCTCCAGGCAGTGCTGGGGAAAGACGCACCTGCAGGATGCCCAGGAGGAGACAAGGCAGCTGTTTCCAGCTGGAAGCACTCTGGAGTGGGAGAGAAGGGGAGCAATTAGGGGAGGAAAGGAACCAGTGTTTCCTAGGTCTGGGATTTTACATAGCAACGTGCATTCAGTCCTCACAAAACTACTGTGAAGTATTATCTCATTCAGAGGAAACAAAGACTCCACGATGTTAAAGTCATTGCACAAGATCATAACACATTTAAGAAATACAGCAGGAAACAGAAGGACACTGTCGGTTCTCATGGGGGTCGCAGTGCTAATGCAATTCTGAAGTTTGACATCCCTAGGTCACAAGCCCAGGTGTAAGACCCCCAACAGTTTCCTGCTCTACACCTCACACAGTCCAACACAGATGGAGCAGTCTTTTACACCTCAGAGAAAATGAAGAAGCACGATGTGGGGTTAGTGAGTAGTCTGGGCTCAGCATGCCCGCCAGTTCAGATCTTATACCCATAAGCAAATAACAACTACCTCATGGCTCCCACTTCTGGAAATCTTAGAGGAATTTTCCATATATCAAGTGCGTCCCCCAGAGGATTCTATTTATGGGTAAGAGTGATATATAAAGTGTATAGAATTAGAAAGACTCCCAGTTCAATGCTGTACTGGTTTGGGTGGGTTACTTTATCTCTTTGAGCCCTTGTTTGCTCCAACTGCTTATGAATGACAATAAAGCAGCTAATTTTTAATTATTATCCATCATTAGTAAGTATAAAGTAGTTATAATTAATTAGCAGTAACAATACAGATATTACAAGGATTAAACAAAGTTATCTAAAGAGCCTAATATCTATTGTGTGCTTAATACACATTCCCTACCCTTACAGCTCAATCACTTTTTCCCTGTGAAAGGGAGGATGGCTGCAAAGCTTTTCCATGACACTAGTGAAGGAGAAAGGCCTTCCAGCTTAGAGCTGGGTCCTTGGCTTCTGGCTTAATCATTGTTGGTATTATTTACAGTTTACTAAGAGTTTGTCATGCACCTTCTCTTCCCTTAATGCTACCAGCAGACCTTACCAGTTATTTATACTGGCATGAAAGTATTTGAGATGCTTTTCCTAAAATCAGATTTTTCTAAAAGAAGGGGTAAAGATATCAGACCCCCAGGGTTTTGGGGAAAACCAATCCCACACACTTAAAGGACTAATCAATCTTACATATCCTTTGTAATCTTTTTAATGTCCTCTTTCCTGATGACTTATTAACATGCAAGGCAAAATGCACATTTGCTAATAAAGCAGAAACAATTACTTTGGATGAACTTTGAGCAAAACCACAAAGATTTATTGGTGCAGGAGCTCTCTGTTTATACACCCTTACAAGCCTCAACAAAACTGAAGATTATAATCATAATTATAGATTTCATTAGAGTTCACGTTAGAAAATAAATATGCAGTATAAATAGAAATCATTCATTTCAGGAAATGATTAGCATAGGCCAGGAGATTCAAAGTTAATTTTTCAACATAATATTAAGATATTCTTTCTTTTTTTCTTTTTTTTTTTTTTTGACAGGCAGAGTGGACTGAGAGAGAGAGAGACAGAGAGAAAGGTCTTCCTTTTCTATTGGTTCACCCCCCAATGGCTGCTGCAGCTGGCGCACCGCGCTAATCTGAAGCCAGGATCCAGGTGCTTCTCCTGGTCTCTCATGCGGGTGCAGGGCCCAAAGACCTGGGCCATCCTCCACTGCACTCCTGGGCCACAGCAGAGAGCTGGACAGGAAGAGGAGCAACCAGGACAGAATCTGGCGCCCCGACTGGGACTAGAACCTGGGGTGGCGGCACCGCAGGCGGAGGATTAGCCTAGTGAGCCGCGGCGCCGGCCGATATTATTTCTTTAGCTCCTACCTTGAATACTGAATGTGTATATGGAAAATAAAACATGTTTTTTCCTTTGTTCTCACACCACGACAGTTAACACAAAAGACTTCTCAAAGGTGTGGGAACCTCTCTGTTCTAGCAAGCAAGCAAGCAAGCAAGCAAGCAAGTGGTTCTGTCGCACGCAGCTGCTGAGCTGTCCTCATCCAGTTCCACCACAATCTACCTGGAGATGATATCAGATCCCAGAGGCTGGGGCTCAGCCCAAGACTGCAGTCCCTTGACTTCAGCTGCTGATAGCAAGCCCGGGTGGTTTGATTTGTGCTTCTGGCTGACAAGTTGTTAAGTTGGGGTTCCCACTATACCATTCCTGGGTTCAATAAGTTTGCTTGCACACCTTGTTAACTCAGAAACATTTAGATGTACCGATTTGTACTAAAGGACACAGGTAAAGAGATGGGGGGAGGAATGGGAGAAGGGGTGTGGAGCTTGAATGCCATCTCCGGGTACATGTCCCTCCAGGAACCTCCACACCCTCTGTTCTCGGCTTTCTGAACCCTGTCCTTTTGGGTTTCTGTGAAGACTTCCCTGCGCAGGCATGATTAAAGCACGGACAACCATGGCAAACTGCGATTGGACAACAAGAATGGGATCTGCTAATGGACCGCACAGGGGAACCCCGCGAGGCCTGTGAGTTCAGATCTTCTGGGGATCTCTGAGCAATGCTCATTCCTCCGAGGTACGGAGCAGGATCTCTGTCATGAGGGTCTTATGAGCCACCATTAGGCAAGGCACATTAGAAACTTGCTTTATGGTTCATCCCAAGACAGAAAGCTGGAGAAATATTAGTAATTTTAGTGACCCACCTTGGGGAAGAGAAATTCTAGTTTCTATGGCCTGCCATGGGGAGGGAATTATAAGCCAGGAACCATACCTGGAAACTAAACACACACACACACACACACAACACAATATCCTACTGAGTAATAAATGTTACTAGCTGCATGAGCAGAACAGTGAATGGCTAAAAGCAACTTTTACCTTCTCAAAAAGGATGGAAAGGATGGGATTGGGGCTGGCGTTGTGGTGCAGTGGGTAAAACCTCTGCCCGGGGTGCCAGCATCCCATATGGGCACTGGTTTGAGTTCCACCTTCTCTGATTCAGCTCCCTGCTAATACACCTGGAAAAGCTTCTCCAACTTCTACTTAAAAGCAATTCAGATGAAATCATCTTAGTGGCTGGCACTGTGGCATAGCAGCTAAAGCCACCACCTGCAGCGCCAACATCCCATATGGGTGCTGGTTTGCGTCTTGGCTGCTCCACTTCCGATCCAGCTCTCTGCTGTGACCTGGGAGAGCAGTAGAAGATGGCCCAAATGCTTTGGCCCCTGCACCCATGTGGGAGACCTAGAAGAGGCTCCTGGCTCTTGGCTTTGGCCTGGTGTAGCCCTAGCCCCTGTGGCCAATTGGGGAATGAGCCAGTAAAGGAAAATGTCTCTCTTGGGGCTGGCGCCGAGGCGTAGGTTAATCCTCTGCCTGAGGCGCCAGCATTTCATATGGGCGCTGGTTCTAGTCCCGGCTGCTCCTCTTCCAATTCAGCTCTCTGTTATGGCCTGGGAAAGCAGCAGAAGACAGCCCAAGTGCTTGGACTCCTGCACCTGTGTGGAAGACTGGGAAGAAGCACCTGGCTCCTGGCTTCAGATCAGCGCAGCTCTGGCCATTGCAGCCATCTGGGGAGTGAAGGAAGACCTTTCTCTCTGTCTTTTTCTCTCTGTGTCTGTAACTCTACCTCTCAAATAAATAAATAAAATCTTAAAAAAAAGAATCTCTCTCTCTCTGTCTCTCTCTCTCTGTGACCTTCCCCCCCCCCATCTCTTTCTGTAACGCTGATTTTCAAATAAATAAATAAATCTTTGAACAAAAAAAGAATGGGATTATGAAACAGGTCTTGTTAAGAAGTAAACAAGGTTTCAAGTTTTTCGGTTACGAAAAAAGGATGTGCAGTTCACTTCCTCCTCTTTGTTTTCTGCAGAGCACTAAGAGTGGTAACGGAATTTGCTTTAATTTTCTGTGCCAGAAGACACTGGAGGCTGAACGCAGTCTGTAGTGACATCAACCCCTCTATTGTCACATAGCATGATACTAGAAGCGGTTACAGCAAGAGGAGATTGGAATGAAAAGAATCATTGTCTTTTACTTTCTATATTTGGCTTCTAACTCCCTTACCTAAATTCCAAGAGTGAAGATGCGCAGAGTGGAGTGCCAGAGGAGGGTGAAGAGGGTAAGAAATGGTCCACAATGTCCTGGAAATACTACTTGAGTCAGTCAGGTAAGAAAAGTCTCTCAGAATAATAAAGCTGTGGCTCTCTCTTCATGTTACACTAGCTCATTTTTTGAGTTCCTATTTTTTTTCCAAGCCTGACATAGCTGATGCACTTCAAGCCTATTGCTCTAAACTACTATATATTTACCCTAAGCAGAGAATCTTCAACATACAAAGTTTATGAGCTATTGTCTTTAATATCAAGGAAAGTAAAACTACTTATTCCTGGAGTAGGGAATCTTTGAGCAGGCATGTTTTGCTACATGACGATATTCATATATTCTCAAATGGTCTCGCTCCAGCTAAATATTCAGGTTCCAGAGAATACTAGAACATGCAGCAGGATGAAAGCCCAGAGATTATGTCTCTTAAATGTACTTTCCAGCCTCTTGTTAAAAGCTCCACAAATCTCTGGACAAATACTCAAGAGGTTCTCAGAATCAGTCCCTCACGTATATCTAGAAGGTTCCTATAACTGTCTAATTAAGATCTTTAGAGATCATCTTGAGTTAAACATGGGAGAAATTATTCAAAGTCAGAGCCGGACCACTGCATGGTAAACTATTCCTACTGAATACAATTTCTAACTTATTAAAAGTTAAATGATCTGACCACACCATGCCTATTTATATTTATATAAATTTATTGTCAATATTTATTTATTGTCAATACTTTGTTGTTAGCATTTATTGTCAATACTTATTTCAGGTGACTGAGTTACTCCAATGTTTGTGGAAAGCAGGCAGAGTACAAATCAATTAATCAATGAGAAAAATTTCTAAAGACTGACTTTTAAATCACAGAACCATTATGGAGTCTGTGTAAATGCTTGAAATGAAGAAAGCACTTTAATCACCCTCTTCCATCGCCACCAACTTTTGTGGATGCTTTGAGGAAATGAAAAGCCAACATGATGGCCACTAAATAGCCCGATAGTCTAGAAGTAACTTGTTGCTTCCTGGCAGAAAAAAAATCTGGTAAGTAGCTTCAATAAAACAAAATGAAACAAAACTCTTCACCACTAGCTTGGCAGGTGGTGGTGGGGGGATGTGGGGGTGGGAGCATAATTGGATCAGAATTGAGAAAATCAGGAAATACTTACGATCATTATAAATGTGCCCAAAAACTCGGAGAGTGCTTCTTTAGCCAAGCTGTTCTTCAAGACCAGTCTCTGTTTGAAGCTCTTCGTTTTGTGTCCGTTCTCGGGCCCCATCCTGGAGCTTCTCCAAGGACCACTCTTGCTATCAGCTCGGTCTGGTCCCCACTCTCACTGGCACGTGAAAATGGAACTTCCAACAGACGATTCCTTGCGGAGACGTCTGCTGAGATTCTCGGACTGCAATTAAAAGTCTCTGACTTACTTCTCTTCTGGTGATACTGCCTTGCCCTAGTCACTGCTCTGTTGGAATTAGTGAATTATAACCTAAAATTCTCAATGCGATTCTTCTTGTGCCTCACAGATTAATAATTACCTTTATTCGCAAGGTATTTTTCTCTCTCTCTTTTTTTCTCTTTCAAGAGATGTTGTGTTGGTTGTATTGCCAAACCACAGAGATGGGCCCTGGTCCAGAAGAGATTTACATGTTACACAATTGCAGGCTTCTGATTCTTTTCCTGTATTCGGAAGTGGGTGGTTGGGTGTAGTTTAGAATTGTCAAAGCAGGTAAATAAATATCGAATGTAAACATTCTTTACTGAAGGAGTTTTCCAGCAAACTTGAGAATATTTGGAAAATACAGGTTCATTCTCCAACAAAAGGAATCATGCTTGTTTCCTTCCAGGTTCATTTCAATGACTTCCTGACACCACTCTGAGGGTGATAAGAACCACAGGGACCTTCTAGAGACAGAGAAACTGACATGCAGAGAGAAGATTGCAAGCTTCACACTGAGAGTCTACAGTGTCACCTCCCTGGAGATGGAAAGTAGAAGAAGGCAGCTTTATGAGTTTCTTCTAAAGCACTCCAGTTTGGAAGCCAAGTTATTCCCCTTCATTGACCATGGAATATTTAGACCAAATACATAGAAAACAAACAATTTCAGCTTGAGATTCTTACTGCAATGAGATGACTGAGCCAGAAAGAATCAACCTGAGAATACGCATCTCAACTAAACAAGGAAGAAAATAAACACACCTGACCAAGGCTCATAGATTATCCCGTTTGAATCTGGTGAATTAACACGCTTGTAGGCAACAAACTGTGTTTGGGAATAGCTTTTTGTCTTGCCAAATAGTCAAGCCTTGTTTTTAAAGCTGATTTTCCTTTAGGTATAGGATCTGGCAGTTGTTTCTCAATACCCAGGCAGTGCCAGAGTTAGTACCCACGCCCGTGTGCTTTCTTCCAACCTCCCACAGAGAAGCCGGCTCTGTTGCAGGCTCTCCCCTACCTTTTCAGGAGGTCTTCAGTCATTTCCAGTTGAGAAGGCAGGCAGGCAGGAAGGCTGGAGGTGAAGACGTGGAGGAAGCAGCTGGGGAGAGTCCAAGGGCAAATGGAGATGCTTTATCTGTAGGTAAGATTTTAAATTGAGATCTAAGGAAGTTGTGTGCTGTTTGAGGTCACACCATTGCAGAACCTGGACTAACCCGCAGCATTTTGCATTTAACTAACTCCTGGTTAGCATAGATATCATTCTCTGGAAGAGTTACAGATGGCCACATTATTCCCAAGTCTCAGTGGATGGACCAGAGAAACAGGACTTTCTTACTGTGATTACATCTAATAACACACAAGGGTGTTCTCTGGTCTCTTTGTTCACTCATCTAACAAATATTTACAGCGTACTCATTGTCAAGCACAGCACTTGGCAAAACTGCACCTGGTTCTAGGCCTTCCCAGAGCCCTGTGTCTAGTTAGGGAGACAGACCTAAGGGAGATAATCACACACGCACACATGCAGCATCACAACAGAGATGTATGCTGTAAAGAGGGCTGCCACACTAGGGTATCTGAAAAAGTCTGCAAAATGAAATTACATGATAAATTTATTTGGGCACAAAAAATTCTGAAGTCCACGCGTATGAGGTGTCTTCAACAAAGTCATGAAAAATGTGTGCTATGAAAAAACTATGCACGGATTCCAGTATTTTTGCACCAAATAAACTTATCTTTTCATTCCATTTCCCGCAATCTTTTTCCAGTACCCTCATGTTTCTGTGAGCAAATTTACCAAGATTTCACCTTGTTAGAGAGGGCGCTGATGGCTTCTCCAGGGAAATCAGGTCTGAGCTGAGGTTAGAAGGAAGCATGAGGGTTAACTACACGAATTGGGGAAGGAAATGGAAGTACAAAGGCTGTGGGGGTGGGGTGGACACAGCATGATACCTATCAAAGAAACACCCACTGTGGCTGGTTGCCAGAGTGAAGGAGCAAGTTTGCAGAATAAGCCTGAAGCCATTGGGCATGTGTTGGACCACACTGAATCATCTAAGTAATGGTTAGGGCTAAAAACCTCGTATACAATTGAGATATAATAATAATAAGCAGCAAGGTAATACCATCAGACTTGAGTTTTGGAAACATCAGCTTAGCTGTGTAGTGGAGAGTGGATTGGGGGGGACCCAAAGTGGGCACAGGTACATCCATTTGGGGAATATTGCAGAATTCCTGGACTGGGGTATTAGCTTTGACAATGGGGAAATGGGTTCAAGATTTCTATATATTTTAATCCTGGAAGGACTTGGTGAGTTAGAATAAAGAAGACTAGGAGGGGCCAGCGCTGTGGCACAGTGGGTTAACGCCCTGGCCTGAAGCGCTGGCATCCCATATGGGCACCAGTTTGAGACCCGGCTGCTCTACTTCCTGTCCAGCTCTCTGCTATGGCCTGGGAAAGCAGTAGAAGATGGCCCAAGTCCTTGGGCCCCTGCACCCGCGTGGGAGACCTGGAAGAAGCTCCTGACTCCTGGCTTCGGATTGGCACAGCTCCGGGTGTTGCAGCCATCTGGGGAGAGAACCATGGGGTGGAAGACCTCTCTCTCTGCCTCTGCCTCTTCTCTCTCTGTGTAACTCTGACTTTCAAATAAATAAATCTTTAAAAAAAAACACTAGGAAAAGAGACTCATCAAAATTGGTTTCTTTCTTTCTTTTTTTAAGATTTATATATTTATTTGAAAGTCATAGGCTGCAACGGCCGGAGCTGGGCTGATCCAAAGCCAGGAGTCAGGAGCTTCTTCCAGGTCTCCCACACAGGTGCAGGAACCAAAGGACTTGGGCCATCTTCTACTTTTCTCCCAGTCCATAGCAGAGATCTAGATCAGAAGTGGAGCAGCCAAGTCTCAAACCGGTGCCCGTATGGGATGTTGGCACTGCAGGCAGTGGCTTTACCGGCTACACCACAGTGCTGGCCCCTCAGGATTGGTTTCTGGGTTCCTGTCTTGCCTGGGAAGACAAGGCTAAGTCCTAGGACAGGAAACTCTGGAGGACGATCAAGATTGAATGGAGGAGTCTTCATTCTGCTCATGTGAAGTTGAACCACGAGTGTTTCGGAGAGATGTCAAGTAGGAAGTGGTATGGGTCCAGTTATAGTAGGAATGTCTGTGTGTTCCTAGAGGTGACCATTGAAGCCATTATACAGATGAAGAGAGCAGAGGCTGAGCTTGAGATACTGAACATTTCATGCTTACATAGAAGAGGATACAATTTTTATTATTTCTTTCATTCCACCTTCAGATGTCAGTCATCCTTTCTACTCCATTCCCACAAACAACTCATCATCAAACGTAACTCATGCTCACTCCCCAGCCTGCAACTGAACAGAATATTCAGTAGTACTCCAAGAAGGTCAGCAGTGACTAGCATCACTCTCTTCCTGCATCTGAGTGGGGCCTTTGTAGAACTACCATCAGTTGGAGGCATAGGGTTCCTCAGTTTATTTTTTCACTCATTCAGATAAATCATCCATTGAGTATTCACAATGTGTTAGGCACAGCATTAAGCAGGGAGGATTTGCAAATGAGGAGTATGGATTTCTGCTGCTAAGGAATTTAGCCCAAGTGACAAAAATCTCAAATAGACACCAGGGGCATGTGTTTGGTTTAGCAGTTAAGGCACCAGTTGGGCTAGAGGCCTGGCTGCAGCTTCCTGCCAATGCAGACCCTGAAAGTCAGCAGGTGGTGGCTCAGGTAACTGGGTTCTTGTCACCCATGTGGGAGATTTTAGACTGAGTTCCCAGTTCCTGACTCTGGCCCAGCCCTTGTGGGCATTTGTGAAGTGAACTACCAAGCGCTACCTCCCGCCACCTTTCTCTCTCTGCATCAAGAATAAATTTTAAAACATAAAAGAATAAAAAGAATACATTATATTGTAAAAAAAAAAAAAAAAGTTAGTGATACACATGATACCAAACCGAAGTTCCAGCTGTCAGCACATGGGCATCTGAGTGGTCACTCTGCACCTGCCGACTCATCCTGCTGTCAGTAGTTCTACAGTTGTTGTGCTCCCTGGGCACCGTGTCATTCTGAATCTCCAGGCTCAGCCTATGCAGCTGCTCCAGTTCCCCCAGCTCTGTCCCTTCCTGACTCCCAGATACTCTCCTGTCTACCTGGTTCTGCCTTGTGTAACCATCTTGGCCTACACGCATAGGATCCCAGGACAGAAGCCTGGCATTTATAAAGGTAACCACCTTCTGACCTTACTTCCTAATCTCTCCAACCTTGGCCACCTCTACCTCCCCTCGACTTCAGAGTCCTGTCGCCTGGCCGCTGTTGCGACTTGGTCACCACCCAGTACTGCTTCCCTTTCACAATCTTTTACACCAAGACTCATCTCACTGACTGAAACTTTCAGTCCTCACATTTTACCCACTCTCTGACTTTCCTAAATCTTCCATCCTCCTCCTAAATTCCAGTCCCTCAACACCTCCCTCTCCACCTCATTCTTACCTTGTGATTACCCAGGTTAATGATGCACGGACCAGCACCTCAGGTTCCACTGACCTGCTGGCTTTCTTCTACAGTCATGTTGCCAAAGCCCAATTCTCAGTACAACCAGCCATCTATTTATCTTGAATGTTCTTTTCTCAGGCTGCTGAACAATGCTGGAGAAAAACAAGTAAATGGATGATCGACTGACACTATTGTAGGTCATTGTGATACAGCAGCTCCGCAGTCTTCATCTTTTAAGGCTCCAGAGTTCAGCGTGGATTACAAGCACCCCACTCTCAGAGGCTCCAATTCAGTAGTGCTGGGACGCAGCCCAGGAGTCTCACAGGAGTACTTGAGCATTCAGATGCCATGCCTGACTTCACACTGTGCCAACAGCATCCATACACGTCTGTGTCCTTCCACTCCCAGCCCAACCCTCCTAGTTGGCTTATTGTTGTTTCTTCCAATCTATGGGTGAAACAAATAAGGTTCATTGGCTATAATTCCTTTTGTGACCCTCCTCATCAAAAGTTTGCCCAAGTTTTATTTATGCTGTCCTCCTTTCCTTTCTTCTTTCTTTCCAAAGTTGGCACCTAGCCTGGTGTTCTAGTCCAGCCCCTCTGTGACCTTGGTCAATTAACATTCCACTCACCCTCTTATTCTCTCTCAAATTAACTTTTTTCCTGGGGCCTAAAACAAGCTCGACTCTCTCATATAATGAAAAAAATCCTTAAAGTTATTTCACTTCAATTATCTTTTCATCTGTTTCTTCCATTTTCTTTTCCTTTGGGGGGAAAATAATTTTTTTCTCTAAATACAAAATCTTATGAAATTGGAAAAATTTCAGAATTATCTAAATTAAAACTTTACAATTTCTCATAATCCCTGCCCTCAGAGATAACCGCTGTTAACCAGTTGGAATATTTCCCTATGTAATTTTTTAGTAGATCTATTTAAATATTTCTTCTTGGGCCAGCGCTGTGGCACAGTGAGTTAATGCCCTGGCCTGAAGCACCAGCATCCCATATGGGCACCAGTTCTAGTCCACTTCCAATCCAGCTCTCTGCTGTGGCCTGGGAAAGCAGTAGAAATGGCCCAAGTCCTTGGGCCCCTGCACCCACGTGGGAGATCCAGAAGAAGCTCCTGGCTCCTGGCTTCGGATCGGTGCAGCTCCGGCTGTTGGGGCCAATTGGGGAGTTAACCATCAGATGGAAGATATCTCTCTCTCTCTCTCTCTCTGTGTAACTCTGACTTTCAAATAAAATAAATAAATCTTAAAAAATAAATAAATATTTCTTCTTTTTATCCCCTAAAAATGGAATTCTATTATATGAGTCTTTACTAGAATAATCTTTTTTTTCCCTCTGAAAAGATTCTGTTAATCTTTCCAGGCCAGTGTGTAAAATTCATCTGTTTCAATGGTTATGTGATATTCTCTTGTATAAATGTCATGATTTATACTATGTTCTTTTGATAGATTATTGTTTCTCATTTTCCTCCATTTAAACAACACTGTGATGAGTATCTTTTTGCATATGCTTCTCTGTCTCTTCTTAGCAGAACTTCCTAGAAGTTGAATTACTGGTCCATGCTATGCCTATTTAATGTTTTAAAAGGTCTGTTTCTTCTAATGTTTTTAATATTGTGTAATGTGAAACCTTTTGATCTTTTCCAATCTAATAGTTAAAAATAATGTTAGCATTCATTTCTTGGGTTAACAGTGAGATTAATCATCATTCACATGTTAATTATTTGTTTTTCTTCTTTTATAGCTTTTTTACTTCCAATCATGCTTTCTTCTTATCTATGTGTTCATAAGGATTATGCAGAAAAATTATCCCTACGTTGCAAAGAAATCTTTCTGAATAAAGGGACTAGGATGGAAAAGGGTGTGAACTTATTGTGTCTCACTGTGAAGAGTTCTGCCTTCACACATGGGCTTTTATAACCTTTAACATTTATGTTCTGTACCCATTTTTTAACTCATTGTTTACTTTTTATTAATTTGTTTTATATATTTACAATGTAAGGTTATAAATATTTAGCTGCATATAATCTTCAGTTAATCACTAATCTTATTTTTAAAGATTTTATTTATGTATTTGAGAGGTAGAGTTACTGTCAGAGGCAGAGATAGAGAGAGGTCTTCCATCTGAGGGCTCATTCCCCAAATGGCTGCAACAGCCGGAGCTGCGCCGATCCGAAGCCAGGAGCTGGAGATTCTTCTGGGTCTCCCACACAGTGCAGGAGCCCAAGTGCTTGGGTCATCTTCTACTGCTTTGCCAGGCTATTGCAAGGAGCTGGACTGGAAGAGGAGCAGCTAGGACTAGAACTGGTGCCCATATGGGATGCCGGCGCTGAAGGCGGAGGATTCACCTACTGCAGTACAGTGCCTGCCCTGGTTGTTAATCTTTTAACATATGATGCTGTGTTTTGCTGTCATATAGAAATTTAGACAATTTTATATACTCTGTTTTTAACTTTTGGGGTTTATGCTAAGAAAAAAAAAAAACTTTCTATACCTTCAAGTTACAAAAACATTAAACTTTGTCCTATATTTTATACCAGTAATTTCATGATTTTATTTTTACATTTAAATATTTAGTTTTTCTGGAATATATTTTGATTTCTAGTGTAAAGTAGGACTCTTAACACTTTTTCCTAAATATTTTAAATGAACAATTGATTTGGAAAGCAGAGAGAAAAGAGAAAGAGAGAAAGAGAGGGAAACCCTGAGATCTCTCATCTGCTGATTCACTCCCCAAATGCCCACAGTAGCCAGGGCCAGGCCAAAACCAACAGCCAGGAACTTCTGTTGGGTTGTCACCATGTATGGCAGGAGCTCAAGTACTGGGCCATCACTTGTTGTCTCCAAGGTGCATTAACAGGAAGCTGAATTGGAGACATAGAGTAGCTAAGACATGAACCAGGCATTCTATATAGGATTCGGGTGTCCCAGTGCCCACCCCTTCCTAAATATTTTTAAGGAAATATTTAAACTTAGCAGTGTTGGTAGGATCATTGTACACAATTTTATTTGTTACTTATTTTCCCAATAAAGAGAAAATTTTAAAAATTATTTCAATGTACTTTATTTTTCTAAAACTCAATAATGTGTTAACCATCACAATAACTATATATCTTTGTTTTCTTTGTCTCTGTAAAAGTAAATATCTAGAACTGAGATTGCTGTGTCAGAGGGAATGTACATTTTATGTTGATAAATGCTTTTGTGTTGCCCCCAGACAGATACTAATTTAAAGATGTATCCATAGTATGTGCTCAAATCCTTACTAACATTGAATGTGTTCCATCTTTTAAAATGTTAGAACTATGATAGGCACAAATGATAAATTACTTTAAACTTTCACTTTCTCATTATTTCACTTGAGATTTTTTTAAATGATGCGTATCACTATTCATATTTATTCTGGTATTTAATGGTTCACACCATTTTGTTTCCCAAATATTTTGACAAGTATTCCAAAGTTATTTGATTTGAAATACCATCTCATGTATAAAAATTTCAGAAGAAAAAAGTTGTGACTTTATTATTCTAATATTTTATATTTTTGATGTGTGTATAGTAGATAATTTTCATACATTTATTAGTTACATGAACTTTCAAATATTTTTTAAAGTTTCTGTTCCCAATTATAATTAATAAGAATCATTAATTTTATGGGATAAGTCATTATCTAATTTTCTGAATTAGAAATTTTCCATTATCCAATTTTCTGAATTTCTGAATTTTCTGAAGTATAGTCCATTTATCTATTCAATCTTTCTTTGCATTATTAAGTAAATATACTTTTTTTCCATTGGGTCTTATTAAGTTTATTTCTAGGTATTTGATATTTATTTGTATTAATTTTTAGAGTTATGATTAATCTTTTTTATTCTGTTTCCTTTGCTTATTTTTAATGGCAGAGTGGCAGAGAGAGAAATGGAGAGACAGAGAGATATTTTATCTGTTAGTTCACTCCCTAAATGCCCAGCAACAGCTGGGGCTGAGCCAGGCTAAAGTCAGGAACCAGGAATTCCATCCAGGTCTCCTGTGTGGGTAGCAGGGACCAAGTACTTGAACCATCCTCTGCTGCTTTCCCAGGAACATTAGTAGGGAGCTGGATCAGAAGCAGAGCAGCCAACACTTGAACTGGTTCTCTAAAATGGATACCAGTGTCACAGAGACAGTTTAACCTGCTATGCCACAATGCTGGTCCCCTTTTATTCTATTTTCTTTTCCTTTTTTTTTTTAAGGTTTATTTATTTATTTGAAAGGCAGAGTTACAGAGATGCAGAGGCAGAGAGAGAGAGAGAGAGAGAATCTCCAATCCACTGACTTACTCCCCAAATGGCCGCAACTCAGCAGATCCAAAGCCAGGAGCCAGGAGACTTCTTTCAGGTCTCTCATGTGGATGCAGGGGCCCAAGGACCTGGGCCATCTTCTACTGCTTTCCCAGGCCATAACAGAGAGCTAGATTGGAAGTGGAGCAGCCGGGACTTGAACCAGCACCAATGCAGGATGCCAGCACTGCAGGTGATGGCTTTACCTGCTATGCCATAGTGCTGGCCCAGTTATGTTACATTTTAAATATTCTACTGTTGAGCCAGCTTTACACTCCTAGAAAAGCCCATACTTTGTCATGATGTACACATACACACATATATGTATATTTGTACATATTTACATATATTGCTCATTTCATTTTGTAAATATTGAGCCTTTGAACAGTCATGAGTAAAACTACAAAGGGTAAAAAGGTGATCTTTATTTGTCACAATTTGATATTAGATTATGCTAGTTATGAACAAATTAACTGAAAAGATTTACATATTTACATATTTCTCTATCCTATGGGACAATATTCTTTAAAAAGTTGATGGACTTCATTTATATAAAATATGAGACAAGTGCTTCTTTATTGATAGAATCTTTTTTTAATTTATATATATATATATATATATATATATTTTTTTGCCAGGCAGAGTTAGTGAGAGAGAGACAGAGAGAGAGTTATAGACAGTGAGAGAGAGAAAGGTCCTCCTTCCATTGGTTCACTCCCCTAATGGTCGCCATGGCCGGCACTGTGCCAATCCAAAGCCGGGAGCCGGGTACTTCCTCCCGGTCTCCCATGAGGGTGCAGGGCCCAAGCACTTGGGCCATCCTCTGCTGCCCTCCCAGCCACAGCAGAGAGCTGGACTGGAAGAGGAGCAACCGGGACGGAATCTGGCGCCCCAACCGGGACTAGAACCCGGGGTGCTGGCGCCACAGGCGGAGGATTAGCCAAGTGAGCCACATTGCCGGCCTATTGATCGAATCTTAAGAATGTTTTACTATCTACTGCAATTACTGTTACTTATATGTCCTAAATGAATTTTAGTCATTTATATTTTCATATAAAGTGTTCTTTTTAATGTACATAATCAAAATTATTAATGCAGGCAATATATAATTTAAGGATTTTTTTAAAAAGATTTATTATTTGAAAGGCAGAGTTACAGAGAGAGAAGAAGGGACAGAGAGAAAGAGAGAGAGAGAGAGAGCGCGCTTCCATCCACTGGTTTACTCCCCAAAAGGCTGCAATGACCAGGGCTGCACCAGTCCAAAACCAGGAGTCAGGAGCCAGAAGCTTAAGCTGGGTCTCCCACATGGGTAGCAGGGGCCCAAGCACTTGGGCCACCTTCTGCTGCCTTCCCAGGGGCATTAACAGGACACAGGATTGGGAAGTGGAACAGCTGAAACTCAAACTGGCACTTATATGGGATGCTGGCATCGCAGGCAGCAACTTACCCTGCTGATCCACAATGCCGGCCACATTGTAGTACATAATTTAAATAATGGTTTTTCCATTTCAAACATTATTCACTTAGGTTTTCCTTTCTCTATACCTTGTTGTCAGTTGATGGAAATATAGCAATTTTATTGTTGTTTTCTTAAGAACTGTGCCTCTGGGGGCCAATGCTGTGGCATAGCAGGTAAAGCCTCCACCTGCAGTGCTGACATCCCATATGAGTGCCAATTCGAGTCCCAGTGTCCCAGCTGCTCCACATCTGATCCCGCTCTCTGCTATGGCCTGGGAAAGCAGTAGAAGATGGCCCAAGTCCTTGGGCCCCTGCATCTACATGGGAGACCTGGAAGAAGCTCCTGACTCCTGGCTTCGGATCGGCGCAGCTCTAGCCTTTGCAGCCATTGCAGAGTGAACCAGAGGATGGAAGACTTGCTCTCTTTCTCTCTTGCTCTCTCTCTCTCTCTCTCTCTGCCTCTCTGGAACTCTGCCTTTCAAATAAATATATAAATCTTAAAAAAAAGAAGAAGAAATGTGCTTTGACTTTATTTGTCAAGTTGTTTTTGTTTAATTTAAAAGCAACAAAACCTCCTGGGCCATATACTATAACATGATCATAAGAGTGATAACATAGCACACACCAATTTGATTCACACTCAAGAGGAGTGGATTATAGAGAATGTGTATTCTAAGAGGCAGAAAACTTGGGAGCTCTTAGAATTCTACCTAGCACTTGAACCCAGGAAATTTTGAAACTGTATGTTCAAATCTTCCACTATAATTATGATGTTGTGAAATTCCCCTTGTATTACTGGAAGTTTTTGCTTTATACGTGCCAATGCTACCTTGTGTGTAGTGGCTCTATAATCTGTCAGCGTGGCTAAGCTAAATGAGTGTCCAAGAGAGATTCTCGTGTAGGATGTGGAGAGCAGCGTTGAAGCAGCCGCCATGTGGCAGCTCGCTCATACTGTCACTTGGCTGCTGGCTCACCTTTCTGGTATGAGGCTACATCTGGACTTGAAACTTCTCCACCTGCCCCGGATCCTCTTTCAGCTCCTCTGACTCCTACGGTAGGTGTGTGTATCACTGCATCACAGAGAGTCTCGGCTTCTGTAGGAGATCCCTGCCATCAAGATCACAGGCAACAGGGATTGCCACAGGTTTCAGGAGGCAGCAGTCCATCTGTGTGAACTCCAGATTGTGCTAGTCGTTTCTGGATTGTTCTTGTTCTCCCTTGCTTTACACCTATATTCCCTTCCTGATTGCCTGCCCTGTGGACCTCAAGCTTCACCATCAGACAGGAAATTGTGCTAAATGAGACCAATAACCCCACAATTGTTTAAGGTCAAATCCTTGTAACATTTCTTTATACTCATACATACACACATGTACATATACTCGTACATACATATATGTGTGTGTGCATGGGTGTGTATACTGTGTGCCTATACATGTACATTCTCTATCTATAGACTATATATATGATTATACTTTTCTGATTGAACCCAGCAATTCATTTTTTTTTTGGACAGGCAGAGTGGACAGTGAGAGAGAGAGAGACAGAGAGAAAGGTCTTCCTTTGCCGTTGGTTCACCCTCCAATGGCCGCCGTGGCTGGCACGCTGTGGCCGGCGCACCGCGCTGATCCGAAGCCAGGAGCCAGGTGCTTCTCCTGGTCTCCCATGGGGTGCAGGGCCCAAGCACTTGGGCCATCCTCCACTGCACTCCCTGGCCACAGCAGAGAGCTGGCCTGGAAGAGGGGCAACCAGGACAGAATCCGGTGCCTCGACCGGGACTAGAACCCGGTGTGCCGGCGCCACAAGGCGGAGGATTAGCCTATTGAGCCACGGCGCCGGCCCCAGCAATTCATTTTCTACAAATTTTCATGACCATCATGACTTCCTTATGATCTTTTTGTCTTGATCAAAATAGACTTTTCTCTTTGAACCATAAAATGTTTTTTGTCTTATATGAGATTTCAAAAAGTTTATGGAAAATAGAATTAATAGATAAGTTTATGTTATGCAAAACATTTTGAAATCCATGCATATTTTTTCATAATCTGCATTTCCATGAACTTTCTGAAGTACTCTCATATCATACTTTATGTGATATTAATGTTGTCACCTCTCTTTTTGTATTTGTTTTTTTAAATCTGTGCCTACCCCTCAATTTTCAATCTGTTGACAAAATTAGATCTATATTGTGTTTCACATTTTATCTTTCAGATTCACCTATTTATTTTACTATAAAAATATAATTTTATAAGCAGAGATGCCTTTAGCTGTGTTCCTGATTCTGAATCCTCACAGTCTGTTTAAAAAGAATTAGATTAGTGAAGTCATGGGAATCTAGTTAATTAGCACACGGTGAGTAAAGTAAGAGCTGCTTATTGCTACCATATTTACAGCTATAGAGTACAAATACAATTTTTTTTCTTTTTTTTCAAATACAATTTTCAACAACAAATAATTAACAAATGCTTTTCCTTTAACAATCATTCATATTCTAAATGTTACAAGTCAGCAGTCCTTGGAACTTGAAAAGGGACCACTCAGTATTGTAGAACACATGTCAATTCTCATTTCTCCTCTTTTCAATAAATTGGAGAAAAAAATTTTTTAATTCTAGGCCTATGTTGCCAGCATAAGATGAATTTCCTAAACAAGACACAAAATGCACAAACAATAGGAGAAAGTGTTGATGTTCTTGACTACAAGAATGTCTGTTTACCAAAAGATAACATAAAAGGAATCAGAAGACATTTGAAAGAAGATATGTGCACCACATAAGGTGGACATAAGGTGGACAAAGACCTCTATATATTTTGCTCATACACAGAGAAAAAGTAAAAGACCTGATGGGAAAAGGTCAAAAGATCTAGAGCGACACTTCGAAGAAGAACGCCAAAAAAAAAAAAAAAAAAAAAAAAAAAAAAGAATATATTCTGTGCCTCACTAATAATTAAATAAGCACCAATTAAAACCCCAATGAGATGACATATTTTACATGAAATGGATTGACAAAAACAAAAGACACTTCAGGAGCAAGGTCAGCAAGGAGATTACATATATGTGACCTGGAGATATTTGCAAAATAATTGGTGACAGCACTAAGGAAAGTGGTTGATGGAGATGGATAAGACTTTGGGAAAGGATAAAGCTCTGCTTCAGAAATATCATTTCATTTGAATGCACTCCATTCTCATGAACTAACAAATTTATCGTTACCAAACTCATAAAACCTATGACAATAAAAACTATCATGAAAGTACAATTTAATAAATATTCATGGAAAATCTAGTAGGAGCAGAGTGTTGGACTTTTTTAAAAAAAAAATCTTAACAGTTTATCAAACATTGGCATAAATTATTTTATTTGTATCTCAAAACAATCCTATAAAATAAAAGGGGCATATATACATTGCATTTTCTTGTTACTTATCTGTCGATCCTAATATATTGTGAATTCTTAGAAGGAATATGACTTATGTTGACTGTTTGATGCCCTGTATCTAGTGTGTTCCTGTGCAAAATCTTTCTTTTTTTGACAGGCAGAGTTAGACAGTGAGAGAGAGAGACAGAGAGAAAGGTCTTCCTTTTCCATTGGTTCACCCCCCTAAATGGCTGCTACGGCTGGCGTGCTGTGCCAATCCAAAGCCAGGAGCTAGGTGCTTCCTCCTGGTCTCCCATGCAGGTGCAGGGCCCAAGTACTTGGGCCATCCTCCACTGCCCTCCCGGGCCACAGCAGAGAGCAGGACTGGAAGAGGAGCAACCAGGACAGAACTGGTGCCCCAACCGGGACTAGAACCTGGGGTGCCAGCACTGCAGGCGGAGGATTAGCCAAGTGAGCCAAGGCGCCGGCCATGTGCAAAATCTTTCAATAAACACATCTTGAGTACAGAAGTGAAGAGAACTCTCACTTTATAGCTAAGAAATTTGAAGCTCAGGAAAGAGCAGTGTCTTTTTCAAAATCACAGTTAGTGTGAGCATGAGAATTCAAAACTAAACCTCTGGACTCCTGATCCAGTGTATCATCTGCCATTGCTTAAGCACAATGGAGAAATCACATTTCACAAAAACTGATTTTGGCTTATAAATAGAATTTTTGTGAACTTATCCTACTTTTGCTACATTTATGCTGATTTGCAGATTGAGTACACTGAAGTTAGGAAAAGTTTCCATGGGTAGAATTGCAGGTCACTGTGATAGTGAGGTTGAAGTCACAGGCCTGGTGCTGCATGTGCTGCTTGGCTTGGATGAACTCCACAGTCCAGGCCATCTGGAAACACAGGCCAGAAGTGACCTTTCTCTCTTTCTCTCTGTCTCTCTCTCACTGTCCACTCTGCCTGTCCAAAAAAAAAAAAAAATTGAAAAAAAAAAAAGATAGGGGAAGCTAGGTGCAGTTCATCAATTGTGACAAAGATACTAATATGAGAAGGTCATAGGGGAAATTGGATGAGGGGTATAAAGGAACTCTGTATTACTACCTTGAAATTTTTTGTACTAAGGATTTAAAACTTCTGAAATGAAATTTTAAAAACATAAATGAAAATATACAAAGTAAAGCAAAATAATTTAGTTTCAACAGACCATTATTTAGAAACTCATTGCAGAATATTCCACTGGCAACACAATCCTTTGGTTTTGAGTAATGAGTTAAAGGAATGTTTGGTAATGAGTTGAAGGTATGTTTATAAATGCCCTATTTCTCCATGGAAGTACACTCAAAAAGCACCTCTGGGGGCAGGCGTTTGGCACCGTGACTAAGTTGCCACTTGGGATGCCGGTATCTCATATCAGAGTGCCTGCTTTGAGTCCTGATTTTGTTTCCAATTCCAGCTTCCTGCTGATCTCAATCCTAAGAGTCAGCAGCTCAACTGCCTGGCTCCCTGCCTTCCAAGTGGAAGATTTAGATCGAGTTATGGGCTGCTGCAGGCAATTAGGGAGTGGACAATCAGATGGAAGATCTCTGTCTGTCTCTCTCTCTGTTTCTCTACTTGCAAATAAAATGAAAATAAATAAAATAAATTCTTAAATATCTCTAAAACTCTTCTGGTTTAGTACAAAGAATTTGGAGACTACAGTCATATCTACTCAGAGAAACTTTTATAAACTACTTTCTGAATAACTTGATCAAATTCCCACATAGCTGAGTGTCTATACTAGCTGAAGTGATGAAGGTATCAATCAATTAACAGTAGTATCAGCAGTAGAGAAAAAGTTCAATGCCAACTTTGTTTTAATTGAGTGATCTGCATTAAACATGGTCATGGCTAATGTGTGTTTCACCACAGCAATCACTGAGCCCGTGACTTTTTTTGTCCTCTATGATCTGAGTTCATTGATTTTTTGGGTACAAAGGTTATGATCAGCTGTGTACTCAAATATTTGCTCAGAAAGAATTTGTTTAAGGGCAAATGTGTTGACTAAATGAAGCAAGGTTGCTTTTGTTTAATTTGTTACATGATCCCAAATGGTTTTGACTGTTGAAATATGGTGTGCTACTAAAGGACATGAAGGAAAAATATCAATCTATTTAATACAAAATGGTACCCAGTAACACTTTTCAAATACACATTTTATCTATAATTCTAAAATACTAATTAGGTTTGCTACTTGAAAAGAGGTGAGGCAGTTTCTTGAAGGTGGTTTTAATCTGTTTGTGTTACAACATATTTATTGTATGTATTGCTTGTTTTGTTTTGTCTGTAGAGTGATATATTGTTTCTATCCACACAGATTCTGTTCAGATCAGCAAATGTTTTTGAGGGCAGGCCTATGCTAGCTTCTGGGCATAGGAAGATCGATAAAAAACAGTCTTAGCACTGAGGAATACCTCAGTACAATAAAGAATCAGAGTGTTGGTAAGTTTGATCAATGTATGCAATCTTCATCTTATGAAGTAACCCAAAATGAGATTAGATCAGAGATGAAAACGAGATTATTGATAAATGCCAACCACTTTGTTAGACAAGACTGTTTTCAAAGAAGTTAATAAAACAATATCCCTCTGCTTTTTTCTTTTTTCAGAGAAATTCAAATGATCACAGAAGTTTAGGATTGAGAAAGACCTTCACCTAACCCTACTGATATAGGGTATGACAGGCTCAGTGACTTCCTGGGAATCAGTTCATGGTGGGGTCGGGATTAGAATGCTAGAATTGAGGTCTCCAATTCTGAGTTCTGCTCTCTACCCCCCTAGAATGTGCTGCTTCTTCTGTTCTTCCAAAGATTTCACTCATGGACTACAGAAGCCTTTGTCAAAGGTGTGGCTGAAAGAGGAGCTGAAGATTTGCTCTGTAGTTGTGTTATGTGTATGATACAGATCAACAGAAGGGACTTTTCTGTGAAGATACTTTATAGAAGATTTGGAAAATGTCAGTTGTATCCAACAATAATAGTTCCGTTCTAAGTAAATTTGTGGAGGTTTGCAGAAGATGATGGAGATTCAGAGATTCCTAAATGTCCCACGAGCCACCTCTTGGTGCCACTGCCGTTTATGAACTACAATATTGTCACTTAACTTCTATGCAATTGAATTAAGCAAATTCTGAGTATTTAGAATTCTTGGCACTTCTTGTCCCAAAAAACGGTTGCACAGAAAGATTGACTTAACTCTGTCTTGAAAGGAGATTGTCCTTTGAGTAGAATTAACCCAGACCCAGGATACTGTTTTAAGCTTTACCTATCTAGAAATTTAATTTTATCACATTACCCAAATGTGACTAAGCCCTGTAGAACTTAAGCATTCTAACAAATTCACTAGACATTGGCTAATAAAAAAGATGCCTGTTTATTCATTTACAATGTGAGAACAACCACATTACTGCTGTTGGCTGATCAGTAGTAAAATCAAGAGAAGCCAAATTACTCTTGGAAGCTTGAAAAACATGGATTAGAGCAGAAGAAATTGGCTGCCTTAATGAGTCATTACTATAACTGAGTTGCTCTTTCCAACCACAGAAGCCGGTCCCCTTCAGGAATTTCCTTCACATTCCACATGCAGAGATTCTCTTACCAGGTTCCAGACGCTCCAGAACTTGATGACTTAATCTTGTAGTTCTGTCTCATTCTCCCTTTTCCTCAGTGAGGTTTTCGCCTTTCAGTTCATCTGCTTTTTTAAAATAAATTTTTATTTGTTATTTGTTTGAAAGGCAGAGAGGAGAAAGGACAGGGAGAGGGAGATTTCTCATCTGCTGATTTACTCCTCAAATGCTTACATCAGCCAAGCCTAGGCCAGACCAAAGCCAGGAGGCAGGAACTCAATCTGGGTCTACCACATGGATGGCAGGGACCCACTGTTCCCGAGTGCCCACCAGCAGCAGGAAACTGGATCAGAAGTGGAGCCGGGACTTGAACCTGAGCACTCTGATATATTAGGGTCTGAGTGGCGTTGTAATCACTGAGCCAAACACCTACCCTTTGTTACTTCTTTAAATGGTCCGCATTTCTCAGTCTAAATTTCACCCCCACTTCTGTCCTTCATAAAGTTCCTGGTACTGTCTCTGCTCATTCCCACATCCAACCCAGGAACCAGAATCTTCTCAACTGAAAGTCTGATACCCTCAGCCTCCTGGAGGCAAGTTGAGCTGTAACCTGATTAGTGTTTCTGTTTCTACTGTGGAGATCTAGTTTTGGAAGTAACCAGAACATTGTGGTCACTGGTCTTGACTCCAGAGCAGTGTTGGAAATCATTCCTGTACTCTTGAGAGCAAGTAGAACATAGGGTTGATCTGTAAAAGCTCATAGTTAGAGAGCTTGGAGTTCTAGTTCTCTTCTACCACTTAATAGCTTTGGAAACTTGGACACGTTAACAACTGCATTGCACCTCAATATCCTCACCTACAGGAAGGAGATTTTAATATCTCATGCCTCATAGGACTGTTATGAGAATAAATTAATTATTTCATATAACAGAATTCTTACAACACATAGGAAGCACACAATACTTGTTACTCTTCTTAGCTTATACATTTGTCTATATTTCAAGCAGCCCCTTTTCTAAATGAGAACACCACGGCCTCAGATTTTGCACAACACTACTGAGTGGATTATAGTTACAGGGTCACACCTTCTTGATCTGATGCAGGTGCATATTAGGTTAGATGGGATGTGACTGCAAAGAGGAGTGCATTCATCTTTGTGCACCATCTCCATGGTGTACCTTTAGCAGCTCTCTCATCACAGTGACAACCACCACCACTTATTGAGTATGTTGGATGTGCCAGGTACCATGCAAATTGCTTTATGAGTATTATTTTGTATTCTTTTATGTGATGAACAATAAGGTATGAATAAAAGATGAGGTACAGGAAAAGCTCAGGGAAAAAAAAATCAAAGTTTATTATACTCACAGGTCCTGCAGACAAGATGCATAACACACTATGCTACCCCATAGAGGACTAGTGGGATCAAGGGCAGAAGATAGGAATGAGGGGAAGGTTTGGGCCTCTTCCTTTATTGGGGCATCCAAAAGAAACGAAAATCAGGACAGGGTGGGTAGGTTAGGACTGGATAGTTTGATGATTTGGATGGGCTTTGGGCTTCAGGGGATGGTCCTTGGTTGCTTGGCACCAGGAACTCGAATGGAATTAGAATTATTAAAGCAGATGGACATTGTCTTCTGGGGTGCAGGGGCAAGAGAGAGGAAGATCTGATTAGTTTTTACATCAACAGCATGGCCATGCCAATCTTTACGAACTGGCTAGCCCTGGGACGTATGGATCCTCTCCAGGAAGAAAAGTTTTCTTAAGATTTCAAAACATCATAATTTATAGAAAATTCATGCACCATACTGATGACATCCCTATAGAGAAAGGCATTACCATTGCAGTTCTAAAGATGAGGAGACTGGGTGCACGACTGTGACATTTGCCTGGCATGGGCAGCAACTGGAGGAGTCCTGATGGAACACAGGTCTTCCTGGTTCTAGAGCCAATGGTTTTGTCTAGAATTCTCACTTCTTTCCCTCGTAAAATTCATAGTGACCTCTTCCTTAAACTGTCTGCATGTTGTAAATACACTTTATTAGAAACTCCTAAAGTAATGACGTAGACATCATCATAGTTACTTCAAACCAGGTGTCTGGAATTCCCGCTGGTTCACTCCTCAGATGGCCACAAGGGCCAGAGCTGTGCCAAACCGAAGCCAGGAGCCAAGATCTTCTTACAGGTATCCGACGTGGGTGCAGGGGCCCAAGAATTTGGGCCATCTTTTACTGCTTTCCCAGGCCACAGCAGAGAGCAGGATCAGAAGTGGAGCAGCTGAGACTTGAACCGGGGCCCATATGGGATGCTGGCACTGCAGGTGGCAGCTTTACCCTCCACGCCACAGTGCCGGGCCCCTGTTGTTATTTTGGCCCCAATTCAGGGCCTGTTAGTCCCACGGTTTTTTTAAACCTGGGACCAAAACACTTTCCTGAAGGTCTGCAGTTAAACTTCAGCAAGTATATAAAAACCTCTGAATTCATTTGTATGCATACAGGCATTTTTCTGTAATAGTTTTCATTAGTCTCTTAAAGGGGTTTATAACAGTTTCCTTTTAACTGCTGTAATAATTATCAAAAAGGTAGTGGCCTAAAACAACGCAAATCCATTCTCTTACATCAGAAATAAAAAAACCCAGATGTTGGAAGGTTAGCACCCTTCTGAAAACTTTCATGGCTTTGCCTTTTTTCATTTCCAGAGGCCACCTGTACTCTTTGGCTTGCAGTTCCTTCCTTGTGTCAGTCCCACCTCTTGCTTATCTTGTCACATCTTCTACTATATGCTATTCACTCTGATCTTCTGCCTCCCTCTTACTAGGACACTTATCATTACATTGACACCACACAGGTAATCCAAAGCGCTCCTCTAGCACAAGAGCATAACTCAGTTACAGATCAATCCACCCCAGGTGCCCAACATTCAAGACCACTGGACGACAGACCCTAATTTATCTCCCCAGTTTCAGTCTCAATGTTTCCCAGCTGGAACATTCTGAGTCATTCCCTTGACAATGTGTTATTACTCCTAACTCTACATTTGTTTCCATGCCAAGAATGTGCTCTTATCTTACTCCTCTCCGCCAGTGTAGTTCCCTCCCTTTTTATCAAAGACTTTCCTTCATGGCATTTGTGATTGTTTCCTTTGGGAGGCCTTGGAATCATCACTGACCAAAACTATAATCATCCATTACTTTGAGTCATCCTCTAGCTGAGGATGAATAAATATTTTGAGGACAAAAGCTTCTTATACATTCCCCAGGACACCTAGAGAAGCTTATGAATGGAAAATTCCTTTCTATCTTTCAGCAGAAAACAATTTGCTGCTTCGCAAACACACTACATCCTTCCCTCTGGTCCTCTGTGCACCTCCAACAATAGATTTTCTGAAATATTGTCCATTATAAGGGGTTGGAAGAGAAGAAGAAACACACACAAAATAGTTTGGCAAACAAGAATTTTTAAAGTATTCAACTAAAAAACATTTTTTATTTCAACCACTATGTAAAATCCAGAGAGATAGCTTGAAGGTATTTTTCCTTCCACGAAGGACTCCATAAAGGCATAATTTAGAAATGTTTAAAAAGGGAGATTATTTTACCTAGTACAAATATAAAGTGATTATTTTGTTGGCAGTGAGTTGGAAATGTACTTAGCCTATCCTTTCCACTTCCATCAATTAGGGATGGGTTTGGCCAAAGTGCCCGGACAACTTATAAATTCCTCTTTAGAACCTTGGACAAGGCAGGTGTGTGATTAGTAACAGGATCCTTCAACCCTCACCTCCAGTTTCTTCTTTTGGTTCTAATCACGAAGTGTCTTTCCTTTAAGAACCTGGTTTCTTTTGTGAATGTTTTCAGTGGCTCATTCTTCTGCATCTCCTTTCTTACTTGTATCTCTGGAACAGGGGAAAGAGATCAACTTTTCTGGTCTTCAGTTATTTCCCCTATCCTCATTTCTTTGAATTCCAAATACTTAGGCTGTACTATCATGTATTCTTTCTTATTTCTATCATCCTGTTGTCACTTTCCTGTGTTTAAGGCTTCAAGAGTGCTTTAAACTTTCCATCCATGCCCCAAACTGAGTCCACCCTCTTCTTCATTTCTTCCCCCTGTGTCCCCATCTCCGTGAACACCATTGTTGCACACTTAGTCACTTCCTCCAGAAACAACTTTAAACTCCTCTCTCCTGCCAACTTTGTGACCCATCCTCCATGGTCTCTCAGTTCTTCTATTCTTCTAGAACTTGATTTCTCCTCTCCAGTCCATTGCCACAGGTTTATCCAAGGGTCTCCTACTTTCTTACCTGGATTAGGACAAAGTTATCTAATGAATCTAGCTTTACCTCTGGTTTTGTTTTCCTCCACACTGTTGAAAGCCTTATCTCTCAACTGCACACTGGGTCATATAATTCTCCTATTGTCAACCTGCCCCCACCCTGTCCCAACTGGTTGAATCAGTTAGGTCAAGTGAAAGAGACTGGACTCTCTAGGTGACTCATAAGACTACAACACAGTTCTTCACATGCCTGTCTCCACCCACTAGAGGAAAACCTCTTGAAATCAAGGACTACAGAGTAGTTAATGGCGATCCCCTGGCCTCTGTTTTCTTAGTTGACCACTAAATTCCCCTGCCACTGCAGATGACAGCTGTTTACACTCTGAGCCTTCCTATTTGAGGTTTTCATCCATTGGCCTTGCTGCCTGAGGTCTCTCTTCATGGCAAGGGAATCGGTTCTACATGGCTCTAGAGAAACTCGGGAGTGTCAAGGATGTGTTGCTTCCAAGGAAACCCCAATCAGTGAGAAATAGAAATCTGTGGATAAATACCCAGTGTCTGAGGCATTGTCTGTTAGGGCAATCGAGACACAGTTGTCCACAATAACTCATTCACTGATGCATCCTTTGTTGGCTTACTCTCCTTCTCTGTCATGGTTTCCCCACTCCTCCTTTTGTACTTCATGGAATCATTTTTCAAATAAAAAAGCCTTGTTATAGTATTTACGTCAGGTGAGATTCCAAGCTAAGACTTACAATTAATTTTCTTTTAGTACAGTTTCTTATTGAATGAACAACAACAACAACAAAAAACCTGTCAGCTAAGATTCTTGCATCTGGCAAAATGACCCTTCAAAAATATAGCCAAAATTAAGATATTTCCATATAAACAAAAACTGAGAATTTCTGAAACATCTGACCTGCAAAATAGACAAAGTCCAACACAAGGGAATTAAAATGGCACACGGAAAATTTTAAAACAAAAGAAGACAGTAGTGGAGGAATAAAGAAATGAAAAAGACATAAGATATATAGAAAACAAATAGATATATGGGAGGCATAAATCTCACCCACCTTATCAGTACTTATAATAAGTGTAAATAAATACTCTAATAAAAAGGCAAAGATTACAAGAATAAACTAAAATAGAACATGATTCAACTGTGGGCTGTCTGCAAGAGACATACTTTATATTAAAAGTTACAGATAAGTTAAAAGTACTCAATGGGGAAAGATACACCATACACATAGTAATAACAAGAAAGCTTAGCTGGCTATATTACTATCAGTTGAAATGGACTAAACATTTGTATTCTCCTTGGATTTGCATGTTGAAATTCTTTTTTTTTAAATTTTTTTTTTTTTGACAGGCAGAGTGGACAGTGAGAGAGAGAGAGACAGAAGAGAGAAAGGTCTTCCTTTGCCATTGGTTCATCCTCCAATGGCCGCTGCGGCCGGCGCATCGTGCTGATCCGAAGCCAGGAGCCAGGTGCTTCTCCTGGTCTCCCATGCAGGTGCAGGGCCCAAGCACTTGGGCCATCCTCCACTGCCTTCCCGGGCCATAGCAGAGAGCTGGCCTGGAAGAGGGGCAACCGGGATAGAATCCGGCGCCCCAACCGGGACTAGAACCCGGTGTGCCAATGCCACAAGGTGGAGGATTAGCCTGTTAAGCCACGGCGCCGGCCTGCATGTTGAAATTCTAGTCCCCAGCTTGATATTAGCAGAAAGTAGGGCTTTTGGGAGAGGGCAGAGTTCTTGTGAGTGGGCTAGGTACCCTTATAAAAGAGATGCTGACCCTTCGCTCCTCCATCACGTGAATGCACAGCAAGAGCTGCCCGTCAGTCCCTGAATCACAAGATGGACTCTCAACCAGACGGTGAATCTGTTGGCACCCTGATCCTGGATTTCACCAGCCTTCAAAACTATAAGAAATACATGTCGTTTTTACAGCAACTCAAGAGGATTAAGCTCTCAGAGGAATTTGGCTTTAAGGAAAAGTTGGACATTTTAAATGATAAAATCATTAATCCATCAAGAATGCAAGTACTAGGTATGCTTATCCAAAAGGACAAGAGCATATGTACCAAAAACAGAGGCCCAAAATACATGGAGCAAAACTGACCAAATGAGAAGGAGAAGCAGGCATTTTAGCAATAACTGTTGGAGAAATCAATATGTCACTTATATTAATGAATGGGACAACTAGACAGAAGATCAACCAAGAAATAAAATTTTTAAACAGCACAATATTGCAACCAGACCTAATAAACATCTATAGAACACTCAAGGCAGCAACAGAATATGTACTCCTCTGAAATGAATATGCAACATTGTCCAGAATATTTTAGGCTACAAAACAAGTCTCAATACATTTTAAATGGCTGAAATCATATAAAGTATATTGGTCAAACACAGTGGAATAAAATTGGAAATCAGTAATATGAAGAAAGTGGGAAATTCTACAAAAATGAGAAAATTAAATAACACATCTTTAATAAATAATGGGTCAAAGAATAAATAAAAGGGACATTGGAGAATACTTTGACATTAAAGAAAAAAAAACTTTTGGGATGCATTGAAAACATTCTTAAGAGTGAACTTTATAACTGTAAATACCTATACTAGAAAACTAACCAGCACCGTGGCTTAACAGGCTAATCCTCCGCCTTGCGGCACCAGCACACCGGGTTCTAGTCCCGGTTGGGGCGCTGGATTCTGTCTCGGTTGCCCCTCTTCCAGGCCAGCTCTCTGCTATGGCCCGGGAAGGCAGTGGAGGATGGCCCAAGTGCTTGGGCCTTGTACCCCATGGGAGACCAGGAGAAGCACCTGGCTCCTGGCTTCGGATCAGCGAGATGCGCCGGCTGCAGCGGCCATTGGAGGGTGAACCAATGGTAAAGGAAGACCTTTCTCTCTGTCTCTCTCTCTCTTACTGTCTACTCTGCCTGTCAAAAAAAGAAAACTAATCTTCCATCTTAAGAAACTAGGAAAAGATAAGACTAAACACAGAGGAAGTCAAATGAAGGGAGTATTGAAAATCAGAGCAAACATAAATAAAATAAGAAATTGAAAAGTGTCAGTGAAATTCTGTACAATCAAAATTCGGTTCTTTGAACATACCAACTAAATTGATAAATCTTTAAGCAAAATTACCAAGAAAAAGAGTGGGGAATCAAATTACTAAAATTGGGATGAAAGTGGAATATTACTACTGCTCTTAACAAAAGTAATAACTTTCATATTAGAAACAATCCAGGTGCTGGCACTGTAACATAGTGAGTTAAGCCACTGCCTGTGATGACAGCATCCCATCCATATGGCACCAGATCAAAACCAGCTGCTCCACTTCCTATTCAGCTCCCTGCAAATGCACCTGGGGAAGCAGCAGCAGATGGCCCACATGTTTAGGGCCCTGCACCCATGTGGGAGACCTGGAAGAAACTCCAAGTTCCTGGCTTCAGCCTGGCACAGACTTGGCTATTGAACCCATTTGGGGAGTGAACCAGAGGATTGAAGACCTTTCTCACTCTCTCCATCTCTCCCTCTCTTTCTGTAACTCTTCCTTTTGAATATATGAAAATAAATTTTATAAAAAAAGAAATAATTCAATTCCAATGAATTAGATAACCTACAGGAATTGGATGAATGTGTCTTTCTAAAGACACAAACTACCAAAATTGGATCATGAATAGTTATACAATAAGTGGAAATTGGATGAGTAGTTTTAAAACCTTCCACAAAAAAGCCTAGGATGAAAGTTTCTTTAGTGAATTCTACCAAACACTTACAGTTATCAGTAATTTCACTTCTAAGTCTGTACCCAAGAGTATTAAAAATATATGTGCACACAAAAGCTTGTACATGAATGTTCATGGAAATATTATTCATCATAGCAAAAATGTGAAATAAGCCAAATGAACATCAGCTAATGACGTGGGACAGTAGAACAAAGAAACATTATTCTATAAAAGACATAAACTACTGATACTTGTTAAAATATGGATGAACTTCGGAAATATTCTAAGCAAAACAAGCCAGTCCCAAAAAACCACCCACTGCTTATTGAATGTCCTTGCTCCAATGGAGAAAGAATCTGGCGTACTATTTGCGCCTTAGATTATCTCTGAAATTAGAACCTACATCTCTCCCTCTCCCTCTCCTTCTTCCTTCTTCCTTCTTCCCTCTTGCTCTTTTTCTTCCATGTCATTGTCTGCTCAGATACACAACAAATTTAAGCCCGAACTGAATACATAGTAATTGGTTTGACTCCTTTTGCAACACTGAGCAGGGTCAGGTCAAAGTGGAGAGTGATACAAATCTAGTATAGATCTTTGGCTACAGTAGTCAGGAAAACTTGTCCCAGATGAACTATCCTGTCTGAGCAGGGATGGAGCCAATGAATTTTATAACATACAGAACATCACCTGAAGAAGCCAGAACAAAATCAAAGAAATTTTTGGTAAACATGAGATGTGGTGAAAGGAACTGCAATAAGGGATGTGAACATACAGATTAATAATCAAATGTTATTCTCCATGGGAAAAGCACAAAGAACTCTAGGTTGTCAAGAGATCTATTTCAGTATTAACTTTGAGTAGTCTGAGGTGACCCACACAATCTGAACCATAGTTTCTTCATTCTGAATGGGAGAGGTTGAACTAAACGGTCCCTGAGGATTCTTTTAGCTCTTCAATACTAAATTATGGGGCAGAGACTCAGGAGCCAGACTGCATTCAGGTTGTGACTTAACTAAAATGCACAACATCGGGCAAGTCACTTCAGTTCTCCTTGCCTTGGTTTCCTCATCTATAATATGGTAATGGTTATAGTGCCTATAATTGTTGTGAGGAATAATTAAATCTCAGTAAAGCACTTAAAACAATGCTTGGCACAAAATGAATCCCAAGGACCTATTGACTGCTGTTATTAAGACCTTCTACAACCCTACAGAGTGTGGTGTTTAATCCAAACATTTTCCCCACCAGAATTTAAGTAGCACTTGAGGGTGACTCTCTCCAGCAAGTTGCTTTCTGAGACTTATTGCAGAGAAGGCAAACGGGGGATAAACGGTCTGTTTCAAAAACACCATGCTCGTAGAGCCTCCAAACTTTTGTGTGGAGGAGAAAAGCCAGGAATTCATTATGATTTACTTAGAGAATTAGCTTAAATCTATGTCATTTTGCTAATAGCTCCATGATGTTGCCTAATTATTTTAAGAGCCTATCATCAGTGGATAGTAAATCTGCTTGTGGTAGGAGATATGCAAAGTGAGAATGAGAACTGTTAAAGAGTGGTCTCATTTGGGGACTTAGGAGTACAAAGAGAGAAGGATGTCCTTGTATATAGAAAGTGGCATTTTACCAGCCCTTTCAACAATTAAAGTTACTAATCTATTGGGTTCGCCCTACCAGAATAATGAGTTTGGTAATTTTTTTTTTTCACTACAATCTTAATGATTTTTTTTAAAGCAGGGAGAGGATAGGCATTTTGGCCTAGCTGTTAGGATGCCACTAGGACACTCGCATCCCAGGTTGGAGTGCCCAGCTCCACCTCCTGACTCCAACTTCCTGCTAATGTGGTCCCTGGAAGGCAGCAGGTGATGGATCAAGTTTCTGATATTCACCTGGGAGACCTGGACGGAGTTCCTGCTCCTAGCTTTGGTTTGGCCCAATCCCAGCTGTTGTGGGTATCTGTGAAGTGGACCAGAGGGTGGGAGATTTTCTCTCAAATAAATAAGTAAATAAATAAATAACCCATAAGGCAGTTTATTTCCAAAATGTTACTGCCACTTGCCAAGAGAAAGAGAGAGAAAACACTCAAAATGAAAGTCTCCAGGTATATGAAAACTCTGCCAATTCAAAAAGAAAAAATATGTTGGCTAGCGCCGTGGGTCAACAGGCTAATCCTCCACCTAGCGGCGCCGGCACACCGGGTTCTAGTCCCGGTCGGGGTGCCAGATTCTGTCCCGGTTGCCCCTCTTCCAGGCCAGCTCTCTGCTATGGCCCAGGAAGGCAGTGGAGGATGGCCCAAGTGCTTGGGCCCTGCACCCCATGGGAGACCAGGAGAAGCACCTGGCTCCTGCCTTCAGATCAGCGTGGTGTGCCAGCCGCAGCGCGCCAGCCGTGGCTGCCATTGGAGGGTGAACCAACGGCAAAGGAAGACCTTTCTCTCTGTCTCTCTCTCTCTCACTGTCCACTCTGCCTGTCAAAAAAAGAAAAAGAAGAAGAAGAAATACTTTATGTAATTAGAGCAAATGCTTCAGGGGGAAAAATCACTTCTTATTTATAAAAAGTTACTTTGGGGGAATTTGCAATTCATGATTTTAAGGTGATACAAGTGCTAAAGAAGGAACCATCTGAGATGAAGAAGCAAATGGCATGGAGATGAAAACTTAAAAACTACAATGAGGGCAAGTGTTTGGTGAGTGATGAAGACGTCAGTTGAGAAGGCTGCACCCCACATTAGTGTGTCTGGGTTTGACATCCACTCCAGCTTCTGACCCCAGCTTCCTGCTAATATAAGACTCTGGAAGTCAATGGTAGAGACTCGCCTTCAGTTCCCAGCTCCTGGCTTCTGCCTTGCCCAGTTCTGACTACTGTGGGCATTTGGGGAGTGAACTAGTGAATGAGAGCTCTTTCTCTAATAACAACAACAACAACAACAACAACAATAAAGCTGCAATAAAAACTTCCAGGTAGATATGGTGAATTGAAGCAAGATCACTGATTTTTCTTTTCCAGTTCCTTAGGAAATTAATTCAAAATAAATAGGAAAGAGTGAAAGACTCATCAATAGCAGCCAATCAGGAAAGAGACAGAACCTTTGCTCCATCTTCAAAGTGCCACTCCGATGTTGCTTCCATTACTGTGTCTTCTCTCTAATTTGATCGATCCTCTTAAGTCAACCCATTTCCATATAATGTAACATGTAATCTTGAGGACTGAAGTACAGATGCTTTTGGGGACTATTTTTCTGTCTACATTAACACCTAACAAGATTTCAGAGGGCAGTACAGAGATACGCTTTCTGCTGGGGTACATTCAATCTCAGCCAAGCTCTTTCTCGCCCCCATCTGGACTCTCCTGCAAACAAAAGATGTGGATTAAAAACAGTATCTTGGACTCCAGCCATGAGGTCAGATAGAATGCACATAGCAAAAGAAACAGAGCCCACAATGCTATCTTTGGCCACTTTAACATGTTGGTGGTTAGGGACATAAGCACTAAAAAAGAATGCAATTCTGATATATGCAACAAAATGAATGGACTGGAGAATATTATGCTTTCTGAAATAAGCCAGACCCAGAAAAAGAGATACCACATGTTTTATTTGTGGAAGTTAATATTTAGAGAGTATAAAATTATGTGGATGGGGGCTGGTGCTGTGGCGCAGCAGGTTAAAGCCCTGGTCTGCTGTGCCGGCATCCCATATGGACGCTGGTTCAAATCCCAGTTGCTCCATTTCCGATCCAGCTCTCTGCTATGACCTAGGAAAGCAATAGAAGGTGGTCCAAGTCTGGCCTCTGCACTCACGTGGGAGACCTGGAGGAAGCTCCTGGCTCCTGGCTTCAGATAGCGCAGCTCTGGCCATTGCAGCCATCTGGGGAGTGAACCAGCAATGGAAGACCTTTCTACCTCTCTCTACTTCTGCCTCTCTGTACGTCTGCCTTTCCAATAAGTAAATAAATCTTTAAAAAAAATTATATGGATGTCATATCATTTAGTACACAGTTATAAATATTCCCTCATGGAGTCATACCATGTACATGACAATATATACTTCTTTCCCCACATTATGATCATTATCATGAATCCCTCATATTGTGATATTAATATCTGTTTTCAAAAAAAGTACATATGTGTATGTATATTTCTACATATGAAATGAATGGCAAAACATTAAACACTGTTAAATTTTAAAACTAAATATGTTGGCTAGCGCCGCGGCTCAATAGGCTAATCTTCCGCCTGCGGCGCCGGCACACTGGGTTCTAGTCCCGGTCGGGGCGCCGGATTCTGTCCTGGTTGCTCCTCTTCCAGTCCAGCTCTCTGCTGTGGCCAGGGAGTGCAGTGGAGGATGGCCCAAGTGCTTGGGCCCTGCACCCGCATGGAGACCAGGATAAGCACCTGGCTCCTGCCTTTGGATCAGCGCAGTGCGCCGGCTGCAGCGCGCTGGCCGCGGTGGCCATTGGAGGGTGAACCAACGGCAAAGGAAGACCTTTCTCTCTGTCTCTCTCTCTCACTGTCCACTCTGCCTGTCAAAAAAAAAAAAAAAACTAAATATGCGTGTGTGTATATATATATATGGTTTTGGAAGAAAACAGTAGTCAAATTCAGAAAAGTAGGTTTTTTTTTTTTTAAGGATTTATTTACTTATCTGAAAGTAAGAGTTAGAGAGAGAGGGGAAGAGACAGAGAGAGAGAGAGAGGTAGTGAGATCTTCCATCTGTTGATTTACTCTCCAGATGGCTGCAACAGCCAGGACTGGGTCAGGCAGAAGCCAGGAGCCAGAAGCTTCTGGATGCACAGATGGACCATCCTACACTGCTTTCCCAGAAGCATTATCAGGGAGCTGCATGGGAAGTGGAGCAGCTGGGACTCGAACCAGTCCCTATATGGGATGCTGGCATTACAGGCTGCAGCTTAATCCTCTATACCACAATGCTGGCTCAAAGAAGCAAGACTTTCTATCAATAGTTTAAGCTATCAAATAATTTTGTAAAATCATGAACTCAGTAAGGAAAAAAAAATCAAGAGCTCAGTAAGAAAAGCATTCAGAAAAGAACTGACTTTTTAAAAAAAGTGGAAAGAGGTACAAAGGGATATTAAATAGTTAAAGAACTGAGAAGAAAACAACATCATTATAAATCTTACAAGCCAATTAGAAACAGCAAGAAACAAATAGTCATGATTAAAATTCTAATTTGTTGCATGGATGAGTCTTGAGATCCTTATAGCAAATGAAAAGAAAAGGCAGTTAGGACAGGAGGATTAAAGCAAGTAGAAAGAAGGAAATTCAAAAGGCAACCCAACACAAGGGTAGATGCTGTCTCTATTAGATAAAGCTCCAAAAATGAAACAAAAAATGTTTTAGAAACATCTTTTCTTTTTTATCAAATATTTGTTTATTTGAAAGGCAGAGCTACAGAAAGAGAGGTCTGGGTCAGGATAAAGCCAGGAACCAGGAACTCCATCC